>NC_141052.1:52956314-54251314 GCF_041138505.1 Cibotium barometz | reverse complement strand
AGTCTTGTTCAAGTGATGAAATGTTACGATAACAAACGATGGTGGAGAAAAAGACATGCATTTTATTTTTCATAGATAACAATGTTGTGTAATCAGAAGTAAGCACTACATGGCATAAAATTTATGTGAATAAGAGTTCCTTGGGTACCTTCACAAGGGCTTGTTGAAATGGTTTCTTGAAGATCACTAAGGAGGATGCCTAAAAGGAAAAAAGAAACTCAAACTTTCATGCACAATCTTTAAAGAGACTTGATGGTCATCCCCTCCTCTTTGCCATGGGATGAAGGTTTTCTAAGAGGTGTAGGTCTTTGTTGGAGATTGGGTAATCAACTAGGAACCATCAAAATATTTTATCACACATTTCATATAAATATACTTTTGACAATGCCCAACATGTATGGCTACCGATTTTTCTCAACATGGAGTTCACAACTTGGTGGTGTGATGCTAGTCGATTGAGCAATGGACAATTTCAATTATATAAGCAAGCCAATTACCAAAGAGATATATTTGATGAATATTTAAGACATTTGCCGAGATGAAACGAGGTAAAGGGAGGAGGGGGGGGGAGATGGGAGCGCTTAGTTGAGCTTCACAAATGGTGCCTACCATTGCCTACCTAGGGTGACATGTTGAACTAACAAAGGATGCCATGCCTACTTGTAGTGCCAATCCATCATACTTAGGTCGATGCACACATCAATCATGGTCCAACAACCAATCACATAACTAACAACTCATAAGACAATTGGTGAATAATCAACTACCATGTTCTTTATCCATTTGTGTGGTGGCAAGGGGCTGAGGCACCACTTAGAGTTGCACGTGGCATATGAAGTGTTCCTAATGCTATGTGATGTTATGGTGGGCCTGGCTTTGTGAATTCTCCTTTATTAGGTATTTGGAGCATTTGTAACACCCCACTGCAAGTATTGCAAGGAGCTTGGACACTACACAGATGTAACTTTAAAATCTCATTGTTGCAACCCTTGCAGCAAAATGCCACTGATCCAACTTTCTCACCTGGTGGCTTGAATTTCTTGCGGCTTCCCATTTAGCACCATGATCATTTGCATCATCATCATCAACATGAACATGAGCATGAACATGAACATGAACATGAACATGAACATCAACACCCACCTCATCCCCTACTTTATGGACAAGAGGTCATGAAAGCAAAAGAACTAACAAGGGCTATTCCCTACCTTGTTGGTTTCGAAATCAGCCCCTTCATTGATGTACGGTATGTGGTGTGGTCCCTTGAATTTGTCTTGCGGCAGGGTTGATCCATGATCCACATCCTGTGTGTGTGTGTGTGTGTTTTTGTGCATGCTAAATTATAGGCTCTCTTTCTGGTTGGAAATCCGCAGTGATGTGCGTCAATTTTTATCACCCATCACTGCTGTGCCATAGCTTTTCTCAGGGGTACAAGGTCTGAAACAGTCGGACCTTGCAGCGGGAAACCTTAGCATCAATCTGCCAAGCTTTAAGGGAAAGCTATCCTGCTAGACCTTACCTCAATGGCGATTTGCAATCTTTGCAGAGATTGAGGGATCTGTTTTGTTTTTCACAGGCCACGATGAAGCTCCCTGGCTGCTCGATTTGCCAGACGACCTACAATGAAGAGGACAGAGCTCCCATGATGCTGCAGTGCGGGCACACCTTCTGCAAAGACTGTCTGTCCCACATGTTCGCGGTAAGCACGGATCACATGCTTCTATGTCCTAGATGCAGGCAGCCCTCCAAGGTCGGTAACAGTGTGGACACCCTACGAAAGAACTTCGCCATGCTCTCTCTCATCAATAATGCACCATCTGAATGCACAGCTGAAGAAGCCTCCGATGAAGAAGACGAGCTCACAGACTGCGCATCGAATTTTTTCTCCGACAGATCAAGAAGCAATACCCCCCAGGCTAGCCCCATGTGGGCCCCTACCTGCTGTGGCCTTTACCCTGGACTCGGCTCCCATTCTGTCCGCCTTCTGCATCTCGTGGGAAAGGGCCCCCGCCCGGGGCAAGAACTCTGGTCAGGGCTTCTCACCGGTTCAGGTGGTTGCAAACACAAAGTGGCCATCAAAAGCCTCCAGGTTCCTGATGGCATGGATGTGGATTGGGTGCAAAGCCGGCTAGAGAGCTTGCGACGTGCCACCATGTGGTGCCAGAATGTCTGTGCATTCTATGGGGCATGTGAACAAGATGGGAAATTGTGCATTGTGATGGACAAGTACTCGGGGTCTGTGCAGGAAAAGATGCAGAAGAATGAGGGCAGACTCACACTGGAACAAGTTTTGAGGTATTTCTACGTAGGATGCTGTCTTGGTGTCGAAGTAATTGTAATTTTATGTAGGATGCGGTCTTGTGAACTGGTGTCAAGTCACGAGTAGTCTGAGGTGCAGTCAATGTGCATGCCCATGTGCTCATTTTGTTCTAGTCTAATGGAAGGATTTTAAAGTCAGGTATGGTGCTGACATAGCTCGTGGCATGGCGGAGCTTCATGCGGCAGGAGTGGTCTGCATGAACTTGAAGCCAACAAATTTGCTGTTGGATTTAACAGGGAGAGCAGTTGTATCAGACTATGGTCTACCTGAGATTTTGAAGAAGCCTAACTGTAGGAAAGGTCGGTCTTCAGCAAGTGAGGATGGAGCATCTCGGTTGCACTCTTGTCTAGAATGTACAATGCGGAGCCCTCACTATATTGCACCCGAGGCATGGGAACCAATGCGGAAGTCATCTTTAAACATTTTTGGGGATGACCGTGCTGGGATCTCCCCAGAATCTGATGTATGGAGTTTTGGCTGTGTTATGGTAGAGATGTGCACAGGAGCTGTTCCGTAAGTTCTCTGCAGTTCTTGTGTATATTTTAGTTTGGCAGGTAGGTCTTTTGGCTCCAGTATTAGTTTGTGAGTCAGGCTAAATGGCCTCTCCTTGCAGGTGGGCTGGTTTAAGTGCTGATGAAACATACAAAGCTGTAGTGAAAGCACGTCGACAGCCTCCACAGTATGCTGGGGTTGTGGGTGCGGGTATGCCAAGAGAGTTGTGGAAGATGATTGGGGAGTGTTTGCAGTTCAAGCCTTCCAAAAGGCCAACCTTTTCAGCAATGCTGTCTATATTCCTGCATCACCTACAAGAGATGCCTTGGAGTCCTCCTCAAAGTCCTGAAACGTAAGATCATGTGGCCTTAAAGCCAAATGGTGTTGTTTTTAAGACACAAAACTTAAGCAATGCAGGTTTTGGTTAGGTCAAGAAAGGAACATTGAATCGTCATGGTGCTCATGTTCTCTGTGCTAAACAGCTGCTTTTCGAAGGACTCGGTTAGCACGGGACTCAAACCATCACCTCCCTCTGTGCTGGAGTTTGTAGAGGATGTGCAAACATCACTTCACCACTTAGTTGATGAGGGAGACAGTGAGGGTGTCAGGTTAGAGGCAAAGTTTCATTGTGTGAACTTTTCAAAATAAGTGCAGCTGCATTCTTGTTAGTCATTTATGCCATTGGTTTTTCCTTGGTTGTTTTAGGAGTTTGCTAGATAGAGTTGCAGTCGAAAAGACAGGATGTCCTCTTGTCGCTCTTCTTGATAGCCGGAACGAAGGTGGTCAGACAGCCCTTCATACAGCTGTAATGAGAGGCTCTTTAGAAATTGTGGAGGCTATTTTAAAATATCCAGAAGCTGATGTTGAAGCACATGACAAGGATGGAGACCCACCCATGTTGTTCTCTTTAGCGTGTGGAACAACTGAATGTCTCAAGGCACTCATAAAGCGGGGAGCAGATGTTAATGTGAGGCTCAAAGAGGGACTTGGTCCTTCAATAGCTCATATGTGTGCCAGCTATGGCGAACCTGAGTGCATGCAGGTCACAATGTGAAGCTTTTTGTAGCTTAACTTTAGGCCGGTGTTTTACATACTACCTGGTTTAAGTAGGGGCCACACATCTGGTTGACTGCTTTCAATTTTCTGGAATTGTAGGTATTGCTTTCTGCTGGAGCTGATGCCAATGCTGTTGACAATGAGGGCAAAACCATTTTGCACAGAGCTATTGAGACGATGCACACAGCCTGTGCATTAGTCATTTTAGAGAATGGAGGCTGCAAGTCAATGGGTGTTCTCGATGTGGATCATATGACGTAAGTGCAATTTTTGTGGGTGTATTAATATAATTGCTAAGGTTTTGTGATGTTCTGATGATGTGGTTTATGGGTTCTACTTCAGACCTTTACATCTCTGTGTTGCTACAAAAAATGTTGCTGTTATAACGAAATGGATGGAGGTGGCTAAATCAGATGAGAGGAAGACAACTTTGGAAATTCCAAGCTGCACAGGGACTGCACTATGCATGGCAGCAGGCTTAAAGAAAGCACACCAGTCTGGTAAAATTCTTATGATCAGTTCAAAATGCTGGGCACATTCTGCCTCTGATTGGCATTTGTAATGTGGTATGCATCACACGTTAGCACATTCATCCCCAGTTTTTGCCCATGTCTAGTGTCCTTTTGGTCCCTTTTGCATGGCCGTTGATTGTGGGCTGGCCACCCTTATTTTATATATTTTTTTGGGATTTTTCCCAGCCTAGATGCCTTTGTCCCAGTCAGCCAGCTTCTGTTGTCTAGTCGGCCAGCTTCTGTTGTCCAGTCGGCTAGCTTCTGCAGTTCCAGTCGGCCAGCTCTCCCCACCTATAAATAGGTGGGCTGGCCTCTCACTTTTTCATCTTGCCTAGTCTATCTTTTACTCCCTCACTTATGAGACTACTTCTGTCTCTTGCTTGGGACTGTATTGCTTCAGTATATTCAGCATAGTTGCTCCATCTCTCTCTCTCTCTCTTGCACTCTCTACTCAGCACACTCTAGTGCTTATTTGCTTCCGCTCTAGGCACTCTTTCATGGTATCATCGCTCCCGGCTCAGCGATTCCCTCTGCTGCCCCAGATTCAGCCCTATTTACAGCCCCTTAACCTCTGTGTTTTTCTTAGATTTGCAGCCCTCTGGTTGCTGCGTTTTTTGGACAGCTTCTACTGATTGTTTTCCCTTCAGTTTGGCTTCATCGCTTGCAGCTAGAAGGTAATATTCTCATCAACTTTTTACTTCTACTTGGAGTTTGGATCTAGGCGGCTGTTTTTTTCAGGACAGCAGCCCCTCTTTGGCTGCGTTTTCCTCTCCGGTGGACATTCCCTTTTTGCAAGAGGGGGATTGTGGTGGTTTGGGCTTTGGTGGCACCCTTGGTACCTGTGGAGGACACTTCTTCTTCTGAGATTGAGCCCAAGCTTTTGTGATGGCTGCTCCGACTACTCTTCATATGTTCTTTGAGTTTGCAAAGTTGATGGTTCCAACTACACCTTGTGGAAGGTGAGGGTGAAATCAGCCTTGCGTGGCGTGGATCTTTGGGATTGGCTTGTTACACCTGCCAATGCCACCTCTCCCACCCTTGCTTCCGGTGGTGTGACTTAGGCATAGATTGATATTTGGTAGGCAAATGATCGTCGTGTTTTCTCCTTTCTGATGTTGAACTGTCAGGATTCTGTTCTCTCTCACGTGCATACAGTAGATGTTGCACATGAAGTTTGGAAGGCTTTTGCAGATCTCTACGAGATTTAGTTTTTGGGTCGGATTTTGGCGTTGGAAAAGCAGCTTATGGACTTATTAGTTTCCGCCTTTCCATCTTTATTTGCTTTCATCTCGAAGATGAAAGATCTCTGGGACGAGCTTGCTATTTGTGGCAAGGATATCTCTACAGAGGATATGGCTATTCGGCTTCTCTCCAAGCTTCCAGAGAGGTTTGATACTTATTTTCAGTCTCTTGTTTCTTCTCCTCGTCCTGTTCCAGTTACTTGGGAGGAAGTTCTCCCCTCCATTATGTAGATTGAGTCTTGCTTTGAGGAGCAGACTGGCACCTCTGGTGGTTCTGATGGAGCTTTGGTTGCGCGAGATAAAGGGAAGAATCAACAAAAGAAAGGGAAAGGAGGTTCTGACAAGAACTCCAAGGATAACGACAAGGATAAAGACAAAAGCAAATCTTCTAAAAACAAGGACATTGAATGTCATTATTGTGGCAAGAAGGGTCATAAGTCGCCCCAATGTCACAAGAAGAAGCGGAATGAAGAAGCAAAGAACTCTTCCTCTACAGCGGTGTCTCAAACCAAGAAGGATGATGGCATTCTTCTATTAGCACGTACTCGTCGTATACTTGCTCTTGTGACTTCTCACTCGCGGTCGTGGATTGTGGATAGCGGTGCTACGGCTATAAAAGTAGCCAGCCCCAAAGCTTACCTGCTCACATGACACCCCATCAAGAGTGGTTTGAGGACTTCACTGCCAGGTCAGGCGAGATTACTTTGGGTGATTCTTCTTCCGTGCCAGTGCATGGACATGGCACCATCCCCATATTCCGCCCTTCCGAGGACAAGAGATACTTCTCTGACGTTCTGTACATTCCAGATTTGGCTTTTAACCTTTTGTTAGCGAGTGCTCTTACAGCTTATGGTGCAGAGGTGATCTTCTCTCGTTATGAGATTACCATTCGTGATAAGGAGACTGGTAGCATCTTGGCTCAGGGAGTCCAGATAGTGGTCTGTACAAGTTGATCGCTCTGCTTTCTTCTAGTTCTTCTTTTGCTCTTTGGTGTGCTCGGTTTGGCCATTTGAGCTATCAGCTTCTATAGCGAGCTTCGAAGGATGGGTTGGTTGAGGGTTTACCGACCATTAAGGCTCCATCTTCTGCTTGTTCCTCTTGTTTACAAGGGAAGCAACACCGAGCCGCCTTTCCGAAGGAGGCGACATAGATCTTCGACATCACTTGCTCTTGTTCATGCAGACTTATGTGGTTCTATGAGTACCACGTCTTTGAGTAAGGCGTTGTACATGCTCGTGATAGTGGATGACTTCTCCAGATATACTTGGGTTTTCTTTCTGAAGACCAAGGATGAGGCTTTTCAGTACTTTTGTGATTGGAGAGTTGAGGTGGAAAAAGAGACCGGTCGCTTGGTCAAGGCTCTCAGGACTGACGGAGGGGGTGAGTTTACATTCCAGGAGTTTCAGCAATATTGGAGGAGCCATGGCATTTAGAGACAGCTTACTATTGCATATACTCTATCACAGAATGGAGTTGCAGAGAGGAAGAATAGGACCATTATGGAGATGGCCCGTGCTATGCTTGAGCATTCTTCATTACCTCGACATTTCTGGGCTAAGGCGGCTTGCACTGCTGTCTACATTCAGAACAGGTCTCTTACTGCTGCTCTTCTAGATAAAACTCCATATGAGGCTTTCCATGGTGAGAAGCCCTCCGTTGTTCATACGCAAGTGGAGAGTGTTTCTCATGTCTATCTTGAGATGTGTTTCAAGAAAAGTTATTTTTCTGAAAAACCATTCTGCTTCTAGACTATGAGTTGTTTCGAAGCCAACATGACATGTATTCTGCGCTTGTATGGTTGGTCAAAGATATGCAGGGTTGTCATGGACTAAAGTGTGTCGGTTGAGCTTCCCTGGCTTGTGTGAACATGTGCTTGTTTTGGCGGCTTTGCGGAGAAGGATTTCTCACATAGATCATACCATGGCACAGCCCTTTTGCATGTATGTGGATGGATCCCCAGGAAGGACTCCGGTGTGAGCCCACCGACATGTCAACAAGAGTTTGTCTTTTGCAAGTATGTGGATGGATCCCCAGGGAGGACTCTGGTGTGAGCCCACTGACACGGCAAGATTACATGTGTGGCTTATGAAGCCTGACATGACACAAAATGTATGGCTTGTGAAGCCTGACATGACAGAACATGTGTGGCATATGAAGCCTGACATGACAGAACATGTATGGCGTGCGAAGCTTGACATGACAAAACATGTGTGGCTTATGAAACCTTACATGACAGAAAATGTGTGGCTTATGTAGCCTAACATGGTCTGCTTTTCTTACTGTACATGTATGGCAGATGTAGCCTGACATGGTGTGATTTTTCTCAGGACTAGCAACCCTGGTGCTCACTTCGTACTTATGTTTTGGGAAGTTTCAGGAAGGATTCGGGATCCCTGAACATTCAAAAAAGCGGCGACTCTGCCAAGTATTCTATGGTTACAGTGGATCTGGAATTATGGTTTTAATAATCACATTGTGGTAGTCCATTTGCAATACTTGAAGGGTATTTTTCCACTCGTACCAAGTTTATATAGTTGCGGACAACCGTCTTCTAAGACAGAGGGGATGTCACCAACTTGGTCCCTTCACCAATCTTGACCAGTGTTTCACACATTGATTGGAGCCAAGGTGTGAATGGGGATTTTCCATAGAAGAAAGCTAAAGCATTCATCGGCATATTTTGGCTTGAAAGATGGCAATAGAGTATGAGCTACAAGGGACTTTATTTGTTGGTTTGATTTTTAAGGCGATAGGTTCACACATCATGAAAGTGTGGCTGGACTTATTAGTATTTTGGGCTTGGATCCCTTGACAGAGAGAGGCACCTAGCATAAACTTGGACCATATTTTTTCCCCCTTTTTTCCTATTTTTCCATGGCTTGGGTGGCTGCCTTGTGATGGTAGGAGGACCCAGTTGCTGGCCGACTGCATCAGTATGCATGTGTTCACACTCTGGGAGCTGGCCGACTGGTTTGCACAAGTCGTGGACGACTCAGATGCATGCCGACACCCTTTCTGTTGGCCGACTGTTCACATATGCTGGTCGTGGGTTTTCTTGTCCTGTTGGCTATCCTTGATGCAGGCCGACTGCATGTTTGGGGTCATATAAAATGGCCCCATTGCCCCCATGCCATTGTATCTTGTTTTTGGGATTTTCTTGTGTATATAGAGTAGAGTTACACGCCTCTCTCTCTCTCTCTCTCTCTCTCTCTCTCTCTCTCTCTCTCCCCATTGCTGTATTTTTTCTGCACTTGCTCTTGTGTTCTCAGATTTTGTCTTCATCTCCGTTGCATATTCTAACATGGTATCAGAGCCTTAGGCTCTTGTTAGATCTTGAGAATTGTGTGAGCAAGAGGGGGACTCTTGTGTTGTTGATTGGTGGACTGTTTTGGACTGTTCGGGAAGAGGAAAAGCAAGAGAAAGGCAGGCTGATTTGTTGGACAGCCACTTGCAGGTTCAAGTTCTTCTTTGTTCCCACCCACCCACCCTTTTCAGTTACATCCGCACAATGGCAGATCTGCTTGAGATGGCTGAGAGACACGTGAAGATCCCGACACTCCCCACGTTCCGAGTCGACTGTCACTTGGACGGGAATAACTACGGCATCTGGAAGGTTATGATGGAATCTGTTGTGGAGTCGTACGACCTTGCTGATTTTATCGTTGTTGGGGTTCCACGGTCGGAGATAGAGGAAGGGGAGTTACCGTCAATACGGAAGGAACGCAAGGCACAGGCACAGTTGTGGGATCGTGTCAATGCCAGGGTCCGTTCCTTCATTTTTCTCAATTGCACACCGCAGGTAATCAATCATATAACGCATATGACGCTGGCGAGAGGTATATGGCAGCATTTGGCTTCTCTTTATAATAGGGTATCGCCCATGAAGTGGATTTCCTTGAACGTATAGATGCGCGTTATGACCCCTGCAAAGTCATCGACGATGCGGGAGCACATTAACAAGCTGCAGGCTCTTCAGCAGCAGGAAGTTCTTTAGGCTGGGAAGGAGATATCATCAGAGGAAATGGCCATAATGTTGCTGTCGCATTTGCCCTCTCAATACTCAGCATTCTACTCGTCTTTGATTACCAGTGGCAGGCCCAGCACCATCACGTGGGAGGAGCTTGTGCCCATGGTCTTGGACCAGGAGGAAAGATTCTCGAACCCTCCACAGGGCGGAGCTTCGGAGGCCTTAACTGGCCAACGGTCGAAAGGCCGTAACTACAAGGGCAAAGGGAAGGCTTCATCGGAGAAGTCTTCTGAGAAGATGTTCGACTCAGACCGCGAGAAACTCAAGGCAGAGAGGACCTGTAATGATTGTGGTGAGAAAGGCCACTATTGGAGGCAGTGTCCCAAGCGGAACACCGAGAAGGGTGAAGAATCCTTAGCAGCAACCGTGAAGACTCCAGCATTTGTGCACGTGGAGGTGATGGACACTGATGTTTCATTTTCTTCGGGCAGGGAGGAGGTTGGAGGACTCGCCGCTACGGATACTCGGGAGCGGATTCTAGACAGTGGTGCTTCTAGGCACATGACTCTTTCCCGTTCAGATTTACAGGATCTCCGTAGGTATTTTGGTCACATTCTTATTGGGGATACATCCACTATTCCCAGTTCACAGTGAGGGCAGGTTGGAGATAGTTCCCGATGGCAGAGGGGGGAAGCATTCCTCCCAGGTGTTGTATGTTCCGTCACTTGGTTTTCGTTTGTTGTCAGTGCATCAGGTTTGCAAGACTGGCGTACGGGTAGAGTTTGATGAGCATTTTGTTGCTCTTCAGGACAAGGCAACATGCCAGGTAGTTTGGAAAGCGGAGTGGAGAATGGAGTTTACAAACTTTCAGCACTCTCTCTCCTTGGTCCTCAGTTTTGTGATGAGTGGCAGTCTGGTAATGGCCACTTAAGTGTGGATACGTTGCAGGTGCAGGCTTTCTGGGACCAGATGGAGGATAGCTTGCCAGTTGATGGCAGCAGTTGGCAGGAACTTTCTAGTAGAGATGTTGGTAGTTCTTGTGTTCAGAGGAAACTTTACAGGTAACTTATGCTCTGATGTCTCGTAGTATTCAGGACAAAGAATCTCCTGTAGATGAGGAAGTTCTCTCCACGGGGACCTCTTGGAAAGCCAGGCAGGTGACAGTTGATTACTTGCAGAAGGAGGTGGATGTTGCTCATTCTCCAGGCTTTGTGGTTCTGGATTCAGAGGGGGTTGGTTACAGGTTTCCGAAGGCCTTGCGTGGTCTTCAGCAGGTTTCCAGGACCTGGCATCCCACCGTAACAGTTGTTGATCCTTGTGAGCAGTATGGTGCTCTCTGACTCGGAAGCAGAATGGTTCATTGATTTGGTTGACAGATTGGACGGGAGCTTCCTGATGAGGCTGTTGAGCTCATGTTTGCAGATGACTCTTTGGGAGGTAGGATTGCGTATCTTGTGGTTTCTGCAGCATGCGAAGGATCTTGGACTCTTTTACACAAGAGGGGGATTGATGGATGGAGTCCGACTCCAGGGTTGGATTGACTCAGATTGGGGAGGAGATCTAGACACGAGGAGATCTACTTCAGGTAACAGTTTTACCCTCGGCTCGGGAGCATTTTTATGGACCAATAAGAGGTAGCTATCTCTTGCCTTGTCGACAGAGGTAGAGTACCGGGCTGCTTGTGGTGCTGCTTGCGAGGTGGTGAGGTTTCAGAGGTTACTTGGCAAGATTGGGTTTCCACTGGTGCTTGCGAGGTGGTGAGGTTTCAGAGGTTACTTGGCAAGATTGGGTTTCCACTGGTGGAATCCTTGGTCATCCAGAGGCACTTTGTTTGTGAAAAGATCGTTGCTGATGACATCTTGCTAGAGTTCTGTTCGACGGAGAACAGCGCGGTGGACCTTTTCACGAAGTCGCTATCTCAAGCGTTGCTTCGGCGGCACTCCAGCTCCTTGGGGTTGGTTTCACAGCCAGGAGCTGAGAGGGGGTGTTAGAAGTCATCTCCTATCTATACATATACATCAGGGCCTCTGTTGTGGGTGTGCCCGCCCTTATTAGGTGTTTTCTCATTTTTCCCCACTCTATATTTTTTTTCCCATTTTTCCCTATTTTTCCATGGCTTGGGTGGTTGCTGTGTGATGGCAGGACGACCCATACTGGCCGACTGCATCAGTATGCATGTGATCACACTCTGGGAGCTGGCTGACTGGTTTGCACAAGTCGTGGACTTCTCAGATGCAAGCCGACACCTTTTCTGCTGGCCGACTGTTCACATATGTTGGTCGTGGGTTTTCTTGTCCTGTTGGCTGTCCTTGATGCAGGCCGGGGCCATATAAAATGGCTCCATTGCCCCCATGCCATTGTATCTTGTTTTCGGGATATTCTTGTGTATATAGAGCAGAGTTACACGCCTCTCTCTCTCTCTCTCTCTCTCTCTCTCTCTCTCTCTCTCTCTCTCTCTCCATTGCTGTATTTTTTCTGCACTTGCTCTTGTGTTCTCAGATTTTGTCTTCATCTCCGTTGCATATTTTGACAGAACCTTGGCTGACTCGTCCCGGACTGGGCTCACATGGGACCAGTTTTCCACCCCAGGTCCTGCACCTTCTTGTTCAGATATGTCTGTGGCATCCAAGTGCGGGATGCACGTGACATCCCCTTCTGCTTAACTTGACGGAAGCTGCATAGCCTCCGAATAGTCCGTCAATAAAGCCGGATAGTCGTCGAAGAACTCTTTGTCAAGCCATACCGCTTCGTGGGTCCCTCGGTTCTGAAACTTTGTGAGGAACTATCTTTGCCTTTGGCCTGAGCCATGCTTGAAGCGGTGCAAAAGGATTTGTTCTGGAACCATCACTTCAGCTACATCGATGATATCTGGTTCCGCTTCATCTTTCACTTTTGAAGGGATCGGACCTACATATGGGTTTAACCAACTGACATGGAACACATCGTGTATAGTCTAGAGCTCGGAGGTAGCTTCAACTTCATTGAAACCTCGTTAATCTTTCTCTGGATGGGAAAAGGTCCGAAGCTCCTGAATGACAACTTTGGGCATCGCTTGCCCACCTGTTTCAACCTTTGCTTCATAATCCGAAGATAAACCCAATTACCTTCCGAAAACTTCATATCCCTTCGGTCTTTGTTGGCCTGTTGAGTGTAGGCCTCTTGTGCTTTAGCCAACCTGTCTTTTACCGACTCCAAAATCTCTTGGTAAGACTCCGTCATTCTGCTCGTTTTAGGTACTAAAGACGAGGTTCTGGTCAATAGCAACTAGAATGGTCTTCCAAACGCTGCTTCATAAGGAGTCCTGCCAATAGCTGAAGAAAAAGAATCATTCATGTAACATGCGGAAGCTTCGGAGAAGAATCGGTAACTTCAATACTCAGAATTTAGCACTCTTTTCGCGACGGAAATTAGCGCACAACTGAAAGGAGATATGCAGAAAAAAGAGAGAGAGGGAGAGATGGAGAGGACACAGTATTGGGTCCCAATTACCCTCTGTAGGGCCCCCACCACGGATGGTGTATTTGCTTTATTAGAATGATGTGAATCTGAAAGAAAATACAAAAATCTTGGACCTTTTCTTGGTTGGGAAATCCATGCCCTTGACCTGAAATTCTTCACCCCTTTGCTTAGCACTCTCTTGGCTTGTCTAGCCTCTTATGCTTGAGCTCTTGGTGGAGAAATGAGATGAATGAATGGGATTGTGGGCTAGGCTATTTATACTACCCACAGAGGAGCAATCGGCCAGTGCTAAAGCAGGCGGCCAGCCTTAAATACTCCCACGACTAGCAATTCAGCAATAAATGCTGAAATAAATCCCATAAAAAGCTGCGTTTTTCCCTAACAGGCTGGAAGGTGATGCGCTTGATTCCAAAGGGCTGGGCAAAGCTTTTGCACACATCCCAAGTGCTGGGCAGCCTGTATGGGCTGCCCCATACTTGCCCTACAGCCATGTAAAGGCTGTAAACTCCTAGAATCTGCCTTATTCTTGTCCTAGGGCTGTCCTACAGCCCCTCCATGGCTGGTGGGCTCAGCCTGGGCCTTCTTGGCCCACATGGGGGTGGTTCCACACTATTCCCATGCCCACACTAAGATCCGGGGTAGCCCTATGGGCTGGCCCCTTGTCCTAAACACTAACTACTTAGTGATCTGGCATCCGGTACCATACTAGATACACAGAATCACTGACATCATTCTAGAGGGAGACCCACAGCGCGGACTGGCATTGTTTTATGTGCAGGACAGTGCACACCTGACCTTGGACTCATGTGCAGGACAATGCACACTTGACCTCGGACGACTGAGATGGATCCCTAGTTGACTCGTCCCGGACTGGGCTCACATGGGACCAGCTCACCATCCCAGGTCTTGCACCTCTTGAACAGAAATGTCTACGTGGCATCCAAGTGCGGGATGCACGTGACATCCCCTTCTGCTTAACTTGACGGAAGCTGCATAGCCTCCAAATAATCCGTCAATAACGCCGGATAGTCTTCGAAAACTCTTTGTCGAGCCATACCGCTTCATGGGTTCCTCGGTCCTGAAACTTCGCGAGGAACTGTCGTAGTCTTCGGCCTGAGTCATCTTGAAACGGTGCAGAAGGATCTGTTCTGGAACCATAACCTCTGCTTCATCAACAATGTTTGGTTCCGCTTCATCTTTTACCTCTGAAGGGATTGGACCTGCATATGGTTTTAACCAACTGACATGAAATACATTGTGCATAGTCCAACTCGGAGGTAGCTTTAACTGCATAGACACCTCATTAATCTTTTTCTTGATGGAAAAAGGTCCGAAGCTCCTGAAAGACAACTTTGGGCATCGCTTGCCCTCCTGTTTCAATCTTTGCTTCATAATCCGAAGATAAACCCAATCCCCTTCCGAAAACTTCATATCCCTTCGGTCTTTATTGGCCTTTCGAGTATAGGCCTCTTGCGCTTTAGCCAATCTGTCTTTTACTGACTCTAAAATCTCCTGGTAAGACTCTGTCACTTTGTTCGTCTCCGGTACTGAAGACGAAGTCCTAGTTAACGACTGGAAAGGTCTTTCAAACGCTGCCTCATATGGAGTCCTGCCAATAGCTGAAGAAAAAGAATCATTCAAAATAACTTGAACTAAAGGCAAATACGATTCCCACTTACCTTGCTGATCGTGGACATAACACTTCAGCACATCAAAGGCCAACTGGTTGTATATCTCTGTCTGGCCGTCCGTCTGTGGGTGGAATGCATTGGAAAAATTCAACTTAGTACCAAAATTATCAAACAATGCCCTCCAAAAATGACTGGTAAACTTGGCATCTCGGTCTAACACTATGGTCCTAGGAATCCCGCCAATTGGGTACCAATGCCGAATGAATAACTGGGCAACATCCTCGGCGGTCACATTGGCCCTGCAAGGAATAAGCATAACAAATTTGCTAAACCTATCAACAATAGTTAAGCACTGCGTATTACGCTTACTCGGACAGGGAGGCAAATTTGTGACAAAGTCCATCGAAATGTCTTGGAAAGGACCCTCAGGAATTGGCAAGGGCTGTAACAATCCTATCTTCTTTCCACGAGGAGCTTTCACCTTCTGACAAATGTCCCAGCGTTGTACATATGTAAACACATCACGCCTCATCTTTGGCCAATAGTATTCTCTAGAGTTGAATTCATGCCCCTATGACCACCTGTAATGGCGTCATGGGTATCATGGAGAAGAGCTGCCCTGAATGACTTCATGACACACAGTCAGCCTTTGTAGAAAAGCCAACCATCGCGTATCGGAAAGTGGCATGGTCCTGTGGCATCCAATGCCTGTTCCCACTGTGTACCGAATTCCTCGGAATCCTCGTACGTGTGCTTCATGTCATCTAGTCCTATACCAACAAGATCAAGTCGAGTGGTCTGAATCGTAGTCACTTGTTCCTTCCTGCTCAAAGCATCGGCCACTGGATTGGCCTTTCCTGGAAGGTACTCAATCATACCACCGAAGTGCTGGAATATCTGACTCCAGCGGTGTTGTCGATCACTCCACTGTGCACTTGGCATTGTCTGAATCCAGCGTAATGCCTGATGGTCAGTGCGTACCTCGAAGTCACGGCCATACAGAAAATGTTTCCAATGTTTCAAGGCCTGTATAACTGCTAGGAGTTCACGATCATACATTGAGTAATTCTTCTCGGCGGGTAGTAACTTACGAGACATGTAAGCTACTGGATGACCATTCTGTTGCAATATGAGTAGTTCTTCTCGGCGGGCAGTAACTTACGAGACATGTAAGCTACTGGATGACCATTCTGTTGCAATACACCTCCAATTGCGATGTTACTCGCATCGGTGATCACCTAAAATGGGTCGTCCCACGAGGCAAGTGCTAAACAAGGTGCTTCTGTTAAAGCCACCTTGAGATTCTAGAATGCCTCCAACGCTCGTGGAGTCATTCGAATCTTTTGCCTTCTTGTTTTCACTCCCTTTAGCATATGGGTGAGATCTGCCGAGAGGTCAGAAAACTTGTCGATGTGGGTAGAATAGGCCTGTCATACCCACAAATGATCTGATGTCATAGGCTGTGTGAGGTACTTCCCAGTTGACAATCTCGGCCACTTTAGCCGGATCAAGTGGAATGCCTTCAGCACTAATTATATATCCCAAGTAATGCACCTGGAACAGATAAAATTCCGACTTCTTTTCATTGACATAGAGCTCAGGACTTTCTCCATATCAATGTCATGCTGCTCAACCGTAGCTGAAAATACTAGTATGACGTCCAGAAATATGAACACACACTTTCCAATCAAGTCCTGGAAAACACGCATCATCATGCGGTTAAATGTAGCTGGGGCGTTCGTCAAGCCAAATGGCATGACCACAAATTCATAGTGAGCCCGTTCCGTACGGAAGGCTGTCTTGGGGATGTCCCCCTCCACAATCCGCACCTGGTGGTACCCACTCTTTAAATCCAGTTTCGAGAACACCTTTGCTCCATTCAGCCTCTCGAGAATATAGTCAATTTGAGGCATCGAGAATCTGCTCTTGATAGTCAGCCTGTTGAGTGCACGATAATCGACACACAAACGGGAAGACCCATCTTTTTTCTTGACAAATAAGATCGGCGCTGCAAATGGCGACACGTTGGGGTGGATGAAGCCAGCTTGCAACAATTCTTGGAGTTGGCGGTCCAACTCCGATTCCATTGCCTTAGACAGGCGATACAGAAACTTACTCGGGGGCTCCGAGCCTGGGAGGAGATCAATCTTGTGATCCTCCGGTCTGGACGGGGGGAGCTGGGGAGGGAGACTGTCCCATTTGAGAGCTGCAGAAGATTTTCAAGCATTGTCGGTGGTATCTCCACCTTCTAGGTATGCTCATGCTCCTAAAGTTCCATCCAGAGTGGAGGGTGTTACGTGGGAAATCAGCCCTAGATTTGGGCATCGTTGCCAACGTAGGCATGACGAGGAGGATGATGTATTAGAGCATCGGGATGCCCGTCATGGCAAGAAGGCCAAAGAGTTCAAATCAGGGGACAAGGACATTAAATTTGAGAGCTATAATGGAAAGTTGGATACTACCAAGGCGCTTGCTTTCATAAGGCAGTTTGAAATAGCCTTTTGCAATGAGGAATTTATCGAGAAATCTATGCTCAGGCATGTGGGTATGCATCTTAAAGAGACTGCAAGTGATTGGTGGATGGCAAAGCTTTTGGATAGGACAGTTGCCCGTACATGGAGTGCTTTCAAAGAGCAATTTTATGATCAGTTCCTTCCTCCTCACGTTGAGAAGGATGTACGAAAGGAATGGGATTGGCTAACACAGGATAAAGGCGAATCTGTTTCTTCTTATGTTTCAAAGTTTTGGCGGATTCTTCTCAAGGTCACACCTTTCTTGATGACGATTAGTGAGAACGAGAAGAAAAGAAAGTTTGAGTCAGGGCTGCAACGAATCATTCAAAAGAGCCTTGCAGTGTACCCCCACAACACTTTACAGGAGCTCATATACTCCGCAACTATTTCTGAGGAGTTGCATGGCTAGTGACACCAGCCTTGATGTATGCAGTAGCGGTTTGGGCACCAGGGCTTGCAGCCTCCACATGGGTACAGCTGGAGAGACCACAGATCTTGATGCTCTCGAGGATGATACGCAACAAACCATCCGTCCCGCACGACATTGTTCGAGCTGAGTTTGCTGCACCACCTATGGCAGTGGAGGCATTGTTCTAGACGATCTCCTTTATATACAGGATGAGGGAGATGCCCACGGAGAGATTATCCCACCGAGCTTTTGAGGCATCCAGACAGCTGGCCGAGGCCGGACACACTGGATCTTGGTATGCACAGATGCTACAGTGGTTCTCACATCATGGGATAGACATTGAGCGGTTGCCACCTTTTCAGTATGATCAGTCTGCTCCACGGGGTTACCTCTCTCTCAATGAGAGGAACAGAGTGATGAGATAGGACATATGGCAACGCTACATACAGGAGACATGGACAGCACCAGAGAGCCCACTACCACCGAAGATGCTGTATTACAGAGACCACTTTATGAGCATCTCAGGGGATGGGTTTATACAGCGACCGCGGTATATGGATGTATACATGCCACACAGCTCTCGCGTTGCTATTGGATAGCTACGAGTCTCATCACATCAGCTAGAGATAGAGGCTGGGAGAGCGGCATGGGTTCCCAAAGCTGAGCGGATATGCAGATTGTGCTGCGAGGAGGTGGAGACTGAGGATCACTTTGTATGTAGATGTAGAGCCCACCAGGTGGTCAGAGATAGATATGCAGGATTGTTTGAGGAGCACTCTTCACTACATCAGTTGATGGAGGCCTCGGACCAGCGACAGCTTGGCAGACTACTACTAGAGCTTCATAGTTCTCGAGAGAGACTCCTCCAGACACCCGCTCCCACTAGGGGTGGGAGACAGTCCCAGCTCACAGATTTCTTCCTGAGAGCTATGCCAGTGCCAGCTGATGTACCACGTGGGGTGACCGCACAGAGAGCAGAGGAATTGAGAGCCAGGAGGAGACCTAGACAGACTGGACATAGAGCACCCCGACTCCGTCACCGAGAGATAGCAGCTATCCGAATGAGACACCAGATGGAGACAGAGGAGAGGCTAGCTCGCTTTCATTCAGACTTAGGGTACATGTTCACGCCATTCATAGCCTCAGCATCGGCGATGTATGATATCTTATATCCCTCTTATGGCACTCGATGGAGTTAGACATAGATCTGCATAGCATGCTTGTACTACCCCTTCAGCATATAGAGATGCATCTTGCCTTAGCACTCTGTCCACATCCCTACCCCCCTTTATATTGTTTGTATATGGGCTCCACCGATCCATGATGATTCCCAGTTGTATCCAGACACATGCACACTTTGTCTTTTCTTTCTTTTCTTCCGATGACCAGAAGAACACAGTTGTATTATTTTTTGTCTCATAGGCCAACTTTGGCCTCTCGTAGACGTTAATATATCTTTCTTTCTTTCTTTCTTTTTCTCTCTCTGTGCGCACACTTACACCATGTATCAATTTGATCCCCTATAGCTTACGCTTGTACTTGTGCAAACTCTAACCCTAAACCTACATTGCAATCACGTGATACAAAAGAACACAGTAGTGCTAACACATGAACTCTCATATCGAGCCCGATAGAAGAACTTGACCACTAGATCAAACAAAATCTAGTCCTTCCAGTGCCAATGGCAACTATGCCAAAGGAAGACCTATTGTTGTTCTTTCCACTTCGACATCTCCTCAAAATCTGTTGTTGCTGAAGAACACTTGCACCTATAGGCTAGGGTTTTCTAGAGATAGAAAGAAGCGTGCAATGGAATCACACATATAGCACACACAAGAGTCCTAACTATTGCTCTATATTATGTACAAGAAAGAAGTAATACAATTGAAATTCAAGTACAAGATGTGGCTAAGAATGAAGACGTCAAATCACAGCCTTGTGACCTACAGTCCACTCCTGGCTAGCACTTCGCCTACAAAGAAACGCTTTGTGAAGTCCAACACTAAGCAAAGATGATGAATATGACGATTTGTCTACCCATGTATATATATGCACCGATGCTCCTAGTCGGCTAGTAGTATTGTTGTCGGCCACCTTTACTCAATTGTCACATCATCATTACCACGTGGCAGTGCCACATGTCACCTCCGTTGTCCAACTTTGCTTGTCAGTTGCTATCTCATGTCTGGCTCTGCCTTGCACACTCGTAGGTTTGTCACGTTCTCCCCTCCACTTTGCGAAGGCTCACATTCTGTCCTCGCCACGTCAACAAGAATAACAGAAAAACATCCGGATGACCAACTTCCACCTAATCGAGCACTCTTCGTCTGTCCAACCATCCATGAAAAAACAATCCAAACCTTTGAGTATCCACCGGTAGCCCACAAGAAGAACACTCCAGAGAATGGTGGAGCAAAACTACATGATCCAAACTCCAACCACTAATGCATCGACTCAAATGGAGCAAAAGAACTACTTGCATTGATTCCAATGCACCCTAAAAGAAGAAAGAAAAATCAAGAACAATACTCCTTAGAAACACCACCAAATCTATATCCTTCAGCACTGCTCAGCACATGTATGTCTAAACCAACCCCATGTCCTATGGAACATAATACATATGCTGATATATCGAAGTCAAAACTGTTGGATTTTATGCTGTGTATGCACCCAGGGGAGTGCTAGTGATCATCAGTAGGTTACTGGGGCACTTTTTACTTCAGTTAGTGGAGGTTTTTTCCCCCCAGTTTAGCTTAGTTTCACTTATAAAGGTTTATAAGTGGTTTTGGTCCACCTGGCACTATTTATGGCCGTACCATGTGAACATACTATTAGGTCACATCTTTATGTGGCTATTGTACTTCATTTTTTTACAATCAATATATGAGCAGTCGTGTTCCTCTCTCTCACTCTCACGTTTCCTGTTAGTGTGCCTTCCAAACCCTAACGCTAACAGCTCAAACCCTACAATTGGTATCAGAGCAGGTGCGCCTAGCTGTCCGTACAGGCCATCGCCATCAGCTGTCCGTACAGGCACTTCCTACTTCATCAGTTGTCGCCATCAGTCCGCCTGCCATCACTTCGCCTGTTCGCCTGCCATCAGTTCGCCAGTTCGTCTGCCATCATTTTGCCTGTTCGCCTGCTTTTAGTTCAGCTGCAGCCACTCGTACACTCGCCATCAGTGCCCGTACAGACAGTCGCCTTCAACTACAGCTACGTACAGACAGTCGCCTTCAGCTGCACAGATAGCCATACACTCCGTACAGGCGCCTGCCCTGTTCCGTACACTGCTCCGTACAGCAGCATGTTTCTGTACAGCTACTCCGTACAGCAGCTGCCGACTGTTTCCGTACAGCAGTCGATCAGTACCTGTAGCTTCGTACAGTCGCTTCTCCTCTGTACACTGCTTCAGACAGTCTGTTACGTACAGTCTACAGCCGAGTGTACCTGCAAAATCTTTTGGGTAAAAATTTACAGCTTTACATATTTTGAAAGTTGGGCATTTTCTCTGTGAGTTTTTCTGGCAGATACAGGGAGGTTTTCTTGCAAAGAAACCTCTACAGGCTTTTTGCAAGGTTTTGGGTGAAGAAATTTTTGGGCATTTTGGCACTGTGTGAGCGACTTTTGTTGCTCTACTCAGTCAGTGGTGCATTGTGTTGCACATTCAGAGGATTGAGAGTGCAAGCATATTTGGGTCAGTTGTACTTAGTGGAGTACAGTTGCTTTTAGGGTTGTTGCTTTTGGGTTTTTTGATACACAGGTACAGCATTGTGCACTGGCATAATGGCAAATCAACATCACAGTGATGTGTTCACGTACTTGTCTAAAGAAGACAAGCTGGATGGCATGAATTACTCATTGTGGAGTTCATGCTGAGAAATGTGCTTGTGGCAAAAGGTCTTTGGGATTTTGTTAGTGGTGATGAACCACGTCCAGGTCCATTGGCTCCAGAGACTCCTCCCCAAGGGGGTGCTCGTGGAAGAGGACAACAGGCACAGGCACCAGGTCAGCCACTGCTTGTGTTCAAAGAACAAATGAAGACATGGGATGCCAAAGATGCACAAGGCTTATCACTTATTGCATTGTCAGTACAGGTCTGTTATACCTCATATTCGTTCAACTGGCTCTTCACGGAATGCATGGGTGACTTTGGAGCAAATGTATGCCGCTCGTAATGAGGCACGGATCTCATTTTTGAAAAGAGAGCTGGAAAATCAGAAGATGCATGAAGGAGATGATATGTCTAGCCACTTGAACAAGCTGCAGGATTTGAGAGAGCAACTCATCAATGTGGATGAGATTATTCCTGAGACACAGCTTGTATCCACCATCTTTCAAGATCCTACTTGGCTTTTCATACCTCTTTGAACCTTAGCATGAGGAATGCTATTGAACTCCTAAAGTATCAGGAACTTGTTGCTCTCTTGTTACAGGAAGAGCAAATGAGGAAGAACATGAACATGAACACAAGCTCCTCCGGAGATTGCTTCCTTTGTTGAAGACAGGGATTACTGTTTCTACACATGTAGTTATGATGCCTCTTGGTCTTCATAGGCACTCATTGTGACTGAGCATGCATGTACTTGGTATTTTGATAGCGGTGCTTCAAAGCATATCACATCTCGCAGGGATTTGTTTTGTAATGTATGCCCTGCCCCTGTTGGCAAGACCGTTCAGTGTGGCAATAATGCTTCATATCCAGTTCGTGGCATTGGGGAGATTCAGCTCATAGCCATCGATGGCTCTATTCTTCGCCTTACAGATGCCTTATATGTACCAAGGATAAAGAAGAATCTGTTGTCCATTTCTTCTTTAGCACAGTGTGGTATGCAAGTCAACTTTGATGATGACAAATGCATGGTCAGAGACAAAGCTAATGCCTTGACCTTGATGCTTACTGGTACATTATGTCATGGACTCTATCAGTTGGATGCATTTCAGCCAGTGGATCAGTCTGCTTATAATGCATTCACTCTTACTCCAGCTATGGTTGATGCGGAGTTATGGCATGCTCGCATGGGGCATGTAAATTTTGGTAGTCTTATGCTTATGCAGCAACATAACATGTTGACAGACCTACCTCTTATGGAGAAGCCTCTAGATCACATATGTGAAGGATGTATTTTGGGAAAAATGCATCGGTTTTCCTTTCCAGGTGATCAGGCTCTACGAGCAACTGCAAAGTTGCAGCTTATACACAGTGATCTTTGTGGTCCCATGCAGACGAAGTCATTAGGAGTTTGCTTCTATTTTGCTACATTTATTAATGACTTCTCTCATATATGCTGGGTCTATCCGTTGACACAGAAACCACAGGTATATGATGCATTTTTGGCCTTTGTAGCACTTGCTGAAACAGAGTCAGGATGCAAGGTTAAGACTCTCCGTTCTGACCGAGGGGGGGAATATGTGTCACACATGTTGAATTCCTTTCTTGAGAGTAGAGGTATCAAGCATCAGTATACTACTCCTTATACTCCACAGCAAAATGGGGTTGCAGAAAGGAAGAATCGGTCACTCATGGAGATGGCCAGATGTATGTTAAAGGCAAAGAAGCTACCACATGTCTTTTGGGTGGAATCTGTTATGTGTGCTTGTCATATTTTGAATCGATGTCCCACAAAGGCCTTGGTTTCCATTACTCCTTTTGAGGCTTGGCATGGCCGCAAGCCTTCGGTATCACACTTTCGTACTTTTGGGTGTCTTGCATATGCACACATACCCAAAGAGTTGAGGAGGAAGTTGGATGATAAAGCCACAAAATGTATTTTTGCTGGGTATAGCCGTGAGAGCAAGGGCTATCGGTTATATGACCCACTGTCCAAGAAGATATTCACTAGTCGGGATGTGATTTTTGATGAAAAATCAGAATTATCCATGGCTGGTTATGATGCAAATCAGGCTGAAAATGATGTGTTTGAAGGCCTACTACCTATGGAGTTTCATTCCAAAGTTGGTGATCCAACCCATGAGGGTGCAGGGCAGCCAGCTAATCATGAAGGTGGTGCAGAAATTCAGCAGGAGATTGAGCCAGAAGTTGAGCCACATATGGGACAACAGGCTCCACAGGTCAGACATATACCTAGATGGTATTTGAGGACATTACAGGACAGCCATCTAGATGCTCCTCTTGCTGGCCGTACTCGTAGGGAGACACGGACCAATGAGCATGCACAGATCATGGATTTAAATATGGTTATGGCAGCCAGTTTACAGGATGATGATGAGCCTGATTCATTTGTGGATGCACGAGACAATGTGCATTGGAACAAAGCCATGCAGGATGAACTTGATTCTATTAAAAAGAATCAAACATGGGATTTGGTTGATCTGCCCAAAGGCAAGAAAGCCATTGGTACTAAGTGGGTCTATAAGTTGAAAAGACATGCAGATGGATCCATTGACAGGTACAAAGCCCGTCTAGTTGCAAAGGGCTATGCACAGAAGAAGGGCATTGATTATGAGGAGACATTTGCTCCTACATCCCGTATGTCGACACTTAGGAGTGTCATTGCATTGGCTGCACATCGTGTTTGGGTTGTTCATCAGTTGGACATCAAGACTGCTTTCCTACATGGGGACCTCGAGGAGGAAGTTTATGTACATCAGTCCATAGGTTTTGCAGAACATGGTCATGAAGGGAAAGTATGCAGGCTGAAAAAGGCCTTGTATGGTTTGAAACAAGCTCCACGAGCTTGGTATGCAAAGATAGATGCTTTCCTGCTCACTCAAGGCTTTGTGAACAGTCCATCAGAAGCCACTTTGTATGTAAAGAAAGAAGAGAAAGATCTGCTGGTCATCAGTCTTTATGTAAATGATCTTTTGCTCATGGGATCAAATGATGACAAAATTACAGCTTTTAAAGAGATATTGCAACATACATTTGACATGTCTGATTTGGGGCTCGTACACTACTATTTGGGCATACAGTTTGTGCAGGATAACAGAGGCATTGGGTGGTTGCAATCTCGGTATGTTGCTAAACTTCTGGAGAAGTTTAAATTTCAGGATTGCAAGCCTATCAGCACTCCTATGGAGCCTGGGATGAAACTACCACTACAAGATGACAGTATTTTATTTGATGCCACTACATATGCTCAGGCTGCTGGGTGCCTTATTTACTTGTGTACTACACGGCCAGATATTCAGTATGCCGTATCTCAGTTGAGCAGATTCATGCACAGCCCTCGATTGTCACATTGGCAAGCTGTGAAGCGTGTATTTTGGTATTTGCAGGGTACCTTGTCTCTTGGATTGCTTTATCCTGAGGGGGGTGACATGCAGTTATATGCTTACAGCGATTCAGATTGGGCTGGTGATTTTGATACCAGACATTCCACTAGTGGAAATTGTTTCTTTCTTGGCTCTTCATGTATTTCTTGGCTAAGCAAGAAACAAATCACAGTGGCCACTTCGTCTTGTGAGGCAGAGTACAAAGCAGTCTACACTACTACCGTTGAGTGTGTCTGGCTGCGTCGTCTTATGACTGATATGGATATTTCAGTGGAGGAGCCTACACCTATCTATACTGATAGTCAGAGTGCCGTTGCCGTGGCCAGGAATCCTGTGTTTCATGCTCGCACGAAACACATTGAGATTCACTATCACTTTGTTCGGGAGAGACTCCAGGCAGGTGATATCAATCTGATTTACTGCCCTACAGATCAGAATGTGGCAGACATCTTCACCAAGGCACTACCACGTCCGAAATTCGAAGCATTCCGCACTGCTTTGAATTTGTTTCCTTTTGGTGGATGATGTACAATGATCACATATCACTCCAGGGAGGTTTGTTGGGTTTTATGTTGTGTATGCACCCAGGGGAGTGCTAGTGATCATCAGTAGGTTACTGGGGCACTTTTTACTTCAGTTAGTGGAGGTTTTTCCCCCAGTTTAGCTTAGTTTCACTTATAAAGGTTTATAAGTGGTTTTGGTCCACCTGGCACTATTTATGGCCGGACCATGTGAACACACTATTAGGTCACATCTTTATGTGGCTATTGTACTTCATTTTTTTACAATCAATATATGAGCAGTCGTGTTCCTCTCTCTCACTCTCACGTTTCCTGTTAGTGTGCCTTCCAAACCCTAACCCTAACAGCTCAAACCCTACAAAAACCCCGGTTGTTGTCGGTACAATCTCCAAGAAATTTGCGTACTGTGAAGATACACCAATTGGCCTATCCTCCCACGACGAAGACAAATTGGATGAAATGTCCTCCTATGGTGCCTCCATGACATTAGACACTGAAGATACTCCACCCAATGCAAACGGCAAGAGAGAAGAGTCTTCCTAAAACTGAAGCGACCGCCATTGAAGCCAAATATTCACCGCTGAGTGCAAATGGCAACTGTGAAGACTCTTCCTCAGAGACCTGGCTGAAAACTTCCTTTGTTCGTACATGTGGCCTCATGCAATGAAGCACCCTAGGTGTGTGCTCAACCCGAAAAGTGAAAAAAGCTGAGGAGCGCACACATGCATCTCCTTCATACTCATCCTCTGGTTTTGAAGAAGCCGCCTCGTCGGATTGCTCCTCCGGTTCAAAAGAAGCCGCCTCCTCAGATTGTTCTTCCAAGGTCGTTGGACAATCCTTCGTGATGTGCTTGTTGGTAGCGTCACAATGAAAGAGTATCCTGCATCCATCTTGGCGTGACACTCTTCAAGGGTGAGTCGAGTTACCGATGCTCCCCCACTTGCCTTGTCCTTACCATCCTTGGCCTTGGACTAGCTACCCTTGTCTTATTATTTCTATTGTCTCTATTGTTGAGTCCTAACTTGGAACCCTCCCGCATCTCAAGGGTTGTAGCAAGGTGAAATGCATCTGAAATATCACGGAGCCGATGTGCATGTTAAGACAATTTCAAACCATCCACAAATCGCTCAACCTCCTCCAATCGCCACACGATCCTTGGGAGCATCAGCAAAAGCTTCCAGAAACAAGCGAGATAATCATGCGTGAAAAATTGAAGATTTTCATGGTCGGGAACATCTATTGCTGCATCCAAATCCTCCTCCAAAAAGTTGTCACTATCGTCCAACACTTGCTTTGAAGCACGAGCCCTTGTAGATTCTAGATCCGGATTACAAGGTGCTCCAAGTGCCGACTCCATCTTGTCAGGACAGGCAGATATAGCCTCTATTTTAGCCGCCTACGTGTCCATGGATGCCTTCATGTTGAGAAGCAAATCATTGAGTTGAGTTGTGAATCCATGATAAATATCAAGTGATCAAGGACCAGGCAACATCACCGTGAAACGTTTCAACCCCAAAACATTTCACCTCGATACGGGGCAAGAAACATTGAAACGTTTCACCCCTCGACAAGTGCTTATTACTGAAATGCTCAACCCTCCATAGTTGTCAAGTACGGGAAGTTCAATTCACTACAATACGTTCAAATACGGTCCCGGAACGCATCGGTAAATTTTGAAAATAAAAATACGGTGGAGTAGATGCAAAACTTAGAGAAGTTACAACTTACCCAAAACATAGAATGTTGCATAGAAAATGAACGTAGACAAATGTACACGTCAAAGTGTCATGAATATATACAAAGCCGCAAAAGTCGGCATGGGCAAGTACAAAAATGTGAGTACAAAAAGGCTAAAAGCTTAGCTACTAGGTACTGGAGGTGACAAGGGCATGGCTAGATAGTAGATAGTAGAGTCTAGACTAAAAGCCTATGTCACCATCTATATCAGAGCTATCGCCAGGCTCTTCAGTATTCTCACTAGAGGACACCTCAAAGCTCCCACCAAAATCCCCATCGCTAAGAACATTGCCCTCATCATCATATTTGGGCTCCCTGATATCATCATGAACTACCGAAGAAGACTTCGCAATGGAAGAAGCATCCTCAACTCTAACCACTGCGGAGGTAGAGCTTTGACTCGTGGAGCCACGTCTGACATAGGTAGCAACGGGGCGATTTGAGCCTCGCGAGCCAAAAGTAAGAATGGGTCGAACATGTACTCCACCTCTAGCTTGGTGGCCATGACGAGTATGAGAGACTCATCTATAAATCTTCTCTACCTCTTTATAGAGCTCCACATATATGGCCTCCTCCTCTACATTACGCTCCTTGTGGACACTTTTAAGAGTGTCCACCATCAACTTGAATTCGTCGACGTTTATCTACAAGTTTGTAATTGATTAGGCACCCCAGGCTTATTGATAAATCCACAAGTTACAACATATTTCAGATGAAAATAATAAAATATTGAAAGTTATGTACATCTAATGTAACAATACACCTGTCTAGCTTGAGCCATGTTGTGCATTGCACGCACCATGCGCAAGTTAGCGCGGCAACAGACCAACCGCTCTAACTGTCTCGTGCTAAAACAATGTGTATCTTCGTGTGTATAAGTGAGTAGGAACTCTAGTTCTTCTCACATGCACCCGAAGAGCAATCCTAATCCACAATAAAAATAAACAATGTTTAGGATTCTACACATAATTATAATTTTTAGCTTAAGTCTTAAGAGTTAGAATCTCTTAACAAGTTAGTAACTTAGTGGTTAGTGGTTACCTGTGCTAGAATCCTCAAAGCTACTCTTTATAGGTGAGGCTGTTGGTAAGCAAATGACTTCCACCAAAAGAGAGGCTTCACCATACAATCCCTCCTCCAACATACCGCATTAGCGAATGTGGGGCCCCTCTCATCGTTATAGTTGATGAGCCCTTGTAAGAACTGAAATTGTCCATTCTCATCATCAGGTAATGCTTTCGGTTAAGAAAGCATCCCTAGTAAGGCCTCCTTTGGTGTATAAGTCCGCATGATGCATCAGGGAAGTCATTGATGCAAAATTAATTGTAAGCATGCCGCACTCGGGGGTTGTAATCTAGCACATCTCCTCAATCCGGATGGAGAAATCCTAGACTGATAAATGGTCGGAGAAGGGACTTGTGAATCCCGCAATGTAGAGTGAAGCCACCGTGGAGGGAGAGAGATACTCGACGGAGGCAGAGGAGAGGTAAGAACCAATGGTGAGGGTGGAACCAAGGAAGGAGTTGATGAAGCTGTTGGTGATGTCGGGGATCACACCAAGGAGAAGTAATAACAAATAAGATCTAACACCCACTCTATGCCGAAAGAGTGCAAAAAGCGGAAGTAAAAGGGCACTAGAGTGTGCTGAATAGAGAGTGCAAGAGAGAGAGAGATATGGAGCAACTATGCTGAATATACTGAAGCAAAACAGTCCCAAGCAAGAGACACAAGTAGTCTCATAAGTGAGGGACCAAAGATACAAGACAAGATGAAAAAGGTGAGAGGCCAGCCCAGCCCACCTATTTATAGGTGGGTAGTGCTGGCCAACTGGAGCTGAATAGCTGGCCGACTGGGAAAATACCATACGGGCTGGGAAAAATCCCAGAAAAATATGTAAAATAGGGGTGGCCAGCCCACAATCAAGGGCCATGCAAAAGGGACCAAAAGGACACCAGAAATGGACAGAAGCTGGGGATGAATGTGCTAACACCCCCTCTCAACACCAAATGCTGAACAAACTCCGAGAAGCCGAAGAAGTCGTCCTCTATCAAAGACAAAAGAATGTAGCAACAACAGGTACCAGGAAAGCTCCACAAGCAATCTCCAAAGCAACTCAGCTACAAAAGCCGGGATATGCAAAATCTGAAAATGAAACATGGACAAGAAGTTTGCCCACCTTAGATGCTATTCCGAGACTTTAGGCTATGTAAGAAAGTGTCGTAAACTTTGGT
The DNA here is from genome assembly GCF_041138505.1 of Cibotium barometz. NCBI lineage: Eukaryota > Viridiplantae > Streptophyta > Polypodiopsida > Cyatheales > Cibotiaceae > Cibotium > Cibotium barometz. Next base: position 54,221,992 of record NC_141052.1, on the reverse strand, counting down.
GGTCTGTTTTTACCATAAATTTAGCCCTCAAAAGATAATGCTTCCATGTTTAAAGGGCATGAATAACGGCTAACAACTCTTTCTCATAGACCTGCAAATACAATTCCGCATGTTGCAGGTGGCAGCTTTCAAAAGCCACTCCATGTCTCTCTTGGTTCAAAACAGCCCCCAAGCAATCTTTACATGCATCACACTCGTCCACAAAAGGCCTATGCAAATCTGGAATAATAAGAACTAGCCCTGATATGATGGCATCCTTTAACTTCTGAAAAGCTGTCTTTTCGGGTTCCGACCAACGGAATGCTACTTTCTTCTTTGTTAGATCATGTATTGGTGAAGCTAAGAAAGCAAAGTGTCGAATGAATCGACGATAGTACAAGCATAAACCAATAAAGCTCCTAACTTGATGCACATTCTGCAGCTCTAGCCAATCCTTGATTGCTTGAATCTTTGCGGGATCCATGCATACTCCATCCTTGGAAACAATATGCCCTAAATAGTGAATTTCTGACAAGAAGAATTCACTCTTCTTCCCATTGATGAAAAGCTTATGTTTCCTTAGCTCTTCAAAGACAATGGCAAGATGTTCTTTATGTTCAGCCTCACTCTTTGAGAAAATGATAATATCATCAAAGAAAGTTCCTGTGAACTTGCGGTGAGGTCTAAAAATTATGTCCATCATTCTATTGAAAGTGGCGGGAGTATTCGTAAGTCCAAATGGCACAACCAAATACTCATATAATCCAAATGATGTTCGAAAAGCCGTTTTGTGCACATCTTGAGGTACCACTCGAATTTGATGGTAACCACTCTCAAGATCAATGTGACTGAAACAAGTAGCTCCCTCAAGTTTATCAAGAATATCATCGATTCGGGAAATCAGAAACCTGTTCTTGATAGTAATCTTGTTAAGGGCCCTATAATCAACACACATCCTGTATGCCCATCCTTTTTCTGCACAAGTAAAACTAGAGAACAATAAGGTGAAGAACTTGACCTTATCAACCCTTTCTCAAGTAAATCATTTACTCGAGTCATGATTTCCTCCTGTTGGGCAGCACTCACCCTATAAGGAGGTTGGTTGGGAGGAGAGCTCCCAGGGATTATGTCAATACAATGATCCTCTGGTCTCTTTGGAGGTAATTGTCCTGGAAGTGAATCGGCAAAACAATCAACATATTCACTTGAGAAATCAATCTTATCTTGATCTACGGGAGCTACACCATCATGCTCAACATTATCACGTACAAAGACCAAGTAAGAACAAGCTGATTTCTTTATTGCCTTTGAAATAGATATATGGCTTATAACGGGTATGATACTCCCAGTAGTACCTGCATCAATACAAACTTCCCTACCCCTATGAGTAAACATAACTTTCTTCTCTTTGTGCAAAATCTTGGGATCCAAACGGTAATGCCAAGGCATCCCAAGTAACACATTGCATCCTGTAAGTGGTGCCACGAGGAAGTCTTCATGATCCAAATATCCTTGAATCTGTATGCGAAGCTTCCCAATGATGGGAGTGTCCTTAACTTCCTTGCCCTCAAAGGCAACATCTGCATGAAAGTCCATGCCCAATTCCTCAAGCTTTAACCCAAGAGCAGCAGCCATCTGTATGAATATGAAGTTATCTGTTGAGGCATTATCAAAAAGGAATAAAGCTGTTTGGTCCTTTAACCTACCCCAAGCTTTGCATAAAATCTTGCTCTTTGGTTCATGTGCAGTGTTACCCTGAACATCGGGTATAACATTCACACTTGGTTTGGCATCCTGCACATTATTCTTTTTGAGATTCTGGGGACATTGAGCTTTCATGTGATCTTTGCTCCCACAGGAGAAACACTTCCCCTCTGTCATGCAATCAAAGATATACTGTCTGGACAGCTTAGGATCATCCTTTTTAACCCCCGGCTTCTTTTCTGAGCCTCCTTTTGCATCCTTGGACTCATGAGACATAAACTTAGATAGTTGTCCACCCTTTTTCTGCTCATTTCCAGCTCTGAATTTTCCCTTGTATGAGCTGAATTCTTGTCTTTTTGATGCTCCCTTATGTATCAAAGAGCCACCCGGTATGGGATCGTGTCAATGCTTGTGTGCATTCTTTCATCTTCCTTAATTGCACACCCTAGGTGATTAATCATATCAAACACATGATGCTGGCCAGAGGGATTTGGCAACACTTGGCTTCTCTGTATAACAAGGTATCACCAATGAAGTGGATTTCCTTGGAAGTGTAGATGCGAGTGTTGAATTTTGCAAAGTCTTCGACGATGCAAGAGCACATCAACAAACTTCAAGCTCTTCAGCATGAGGTTCTTTAGGCAGCAGGAGGTTCTTTAGGTTGGGAAGGAGATATCTTCAGAGGACACGGCCATCACTTTTCTATCTCATCTGACCTCTCAATATTCAGCTTTCTACTCCTCTTTGATCGCTAGTGGGAGGCTCAGTACCATCACATGGGAGGAGCTTGTGCCTATGGTTTTGGACCAAGAAGAGTGTTTTATGACCTCTCTTTAGGGCGGAGGTTCTGAGGCCTTGACTAGCGAGCGGTCGAAAGGCCGCAACAACAACAACAATAAGGGAAAAGGGAAGTCTGCATCGGAGAAGTCTTCTGAGAAGAAGCCCGACTGAGAGCATGATGCTCTGAAGGCCAAGCGGACCTGTAACCATTGTGGCTAGAAGGGTCACTATTGGAGGAAATGTCCTTAGCGGAATACTGAGAAGAGTGCTGATTCTTCAACTGTAGCTGCAAAGACTCCAGCTTTTGTGCACTTGAAGATTATGGACACAGATGCTTCATCTTCTTTCAGCAGGGAGACAGTTGGTCTCACTGCCAGGGATACTCGAGAGTGGATTCTCGATAGTGGTGCTTCCAGGCACATGACTCCTTCCCAAGAGTTATTATAGGATCTTGAATGGTAGACAGGTCGCATCTTCATTGGTGACAATTCCGCTCTCCCGATTCATAGTGAGGGCAGGATGGAGATTATTCCCGATGGCAAGGGGGGAAAGCATTCCTCCCGTGTTCTTTATGTCTCAGCACTTGGTTTTCATCTTTTGTCAATGCATGAGGTTTGCAAGGCTGGCATATGGGTGGAGTTTGATGAGTATTTTGTTGCTCTCCAGGACAAAGCAACAGGCCAGGCTGTTTGGGAAGGCTGAGTGGAGAATGGGATCTACAAACTCTAAGCACTTTCTTCTCTGACAGGCGCTCAGCTCGGTGATTTGTGGCATTTTCGTTTTGGCCACTTGAATGTGGATGCGTTGTCGGCGGGCCTTTCGAAACCAGATGGTGGATGGCTTGCGAGATGCTGGCAGTAGGTAGGGACGCCATAATTCTTGCATTCGTGGTAAGCAGCACATGGAATCTTTTTCGAAGAAGGCTATACTAGGCGGGCTTCGAAACCTTTGGAGTTGGTACACACTAACTTGTGTGTTAGTATGCAGACCCCATCCTTGGGAGGTTCTTTGTACTTTATGTTGCTTGTGGATGATTGTAGTAGGTTTACATGGGTTTATTTTCTTTCCCAGAAGGACCAAGCCTTTACTCGGTTCAAGGAGTGGCATGTTATGGTGGAGTCGTCTGGATTTCAGGTGAAGACTCTTTGGGCTGACAAAGGAGGGGAGTTTTTTTCTAATGCTTTTGTGCGGAACATGGCATCAAGCGGGAGCTGGCCAATACATGTTCGCCTTCAGAGAATGGAGTAGTTGAGCCTAAGAACCAGACTGTGATGGAGATGGCGAGGATGATTGTGGGTCATCTTCCTCGTTTAGAGGTTGTGGCTATGGCTATCCATACCCTCAACCAATCTCTGACGACTTCAGCACCAAAGATGACTCTGTATGAGGCTTATTTTGGCAGGAAACTAGATGTATCCCATTTTTGTGTGTTTGGGAGTGATGCCTATGTTCACATTCCAAAGAAGTAGAGGGGGAAGCTTGACTCAAAGTCCCAAAACCTTGTATTTGTGGGATATAACTCTCTTTCCAAAGGCTACATGTTATATGATCCAGAGCGGAACGAGATTGTTGTCAGCAGCAGGGATGTTGACTTTAATGAGCATGTTCCAACTTCCACTGTTGATGAGCCACCACTTCTTGGAGAACCAAATGAGTATGAGGATGATTCCCAATCTATTGTTCCAGCTAGATAGCCTCAGTATGTTGTAGAGGTTGAGCCCGAGGCTGGAGATGAGCCCCAGTAGTAGCAGCAGGAGACTTCTCGTTCTGTTCAAGTACCAAAGTGGTTGTTAGACACCATTTGGGAGTCGGGTGTTATGGAGTATCCCTCCGAGTGGACCACATAGGATGGACCTCGAAGATCGCACAAAGTTCGTGATAAAAGTCAATCAGAGGAGTTGTTGCAGGTGAACTATGCTTTGATGTCTCGCATCATTCGGGACAAAGAGCCCACTTCCGTTAAGGAAGCTCTTTCCGAGGAGACTTGGAGGAAATCCATGCAAGTGAAATTGGATGCCATAGAGAGGAATAACACTTGGGAGCTGGTTTCGAGCTCGTCAAAACGGTCAATTGTTGGTGTCAAGTGGGTCTTTAAGACTAAGTATACGTCTGATGGGTCAGTGGACAGGCACAAGGCTAGACTTGTGGCTAAGGGCTATGCTCAACAGCATGGCATCGACTATGAGGATACCTTTGCACCGATAACGAGGATGACTACGATTCGGACAGTTCTTGCCCTTGCCTCATCTCAGCGGTGGCTCGTATATCAGATGGATGTAAAATTTGCGTTCCTTAATGGTGAGTTGCAGGAGGAGGTGTCTGTTGAGAAACCTCCAGGCTTTGAGGTTCTAGGATCAAAGGGGATGGTTTACAAGTTACAGAAGGTCTTGTATGGTCTTAAGCAAGCTCTGGGCTTGGAATCAGAAGATTGATTCCTTCTTTCTATGGACAGGTTTTCAGAGATCAGTTGCAGATCCTAACTTGTATCTCTTTCGGGCACGCGGTATGGTCACGTTGATTATCCTTTATGTGGAGGATCTCATTCTCACTGGTGGAATGTGGAGCACATAGCTGTGATGAAGGCTACCTTGTCAAAGGAGTTTGAGATGACCGACTTAGGCTTACTCCATTTCTTTTTGGGATTGGAGATTTGGCAGATCTAGAGAGGGTTCTTTGTTTCTTAGTAGCGGTACGTTCATGAGTTGCTGGAGACCTTTGGAATGGAGAACTGCAAGCCCATTTCTTCACCGATGGACCCAAACACCAAACTTACAGTTAATGATCCTTGTGAGCAGGTTGATGTCTCTTTGTATCGGAAGCCTGTTGGTTCATTGATTTGGTTGCTGAACACCAGATTGGACCTGAGCTTTCCAGTGGGGCTGTTGAGCTCATTCATGCAGACACGTTTGAAGACTCATTGGGATGCAAGATTGCGGATCCTGCGGTATCTGTAGGGTACGAAGGATCTTTGACTCTTCTATGACACTAGAGGGGGAACGATGGATGGAGTCAGACTCCAAGGTTGGAGTGACTCAGATTGGGGAGGAGATCCAGACACGAGGAGGCTACGGATTTACCGTTGGCTCAAGAGCTATTTCATGGAGCAGCAAGACGCAGCCAACTATTGCCTTGTCTTCTACAGAGGCAGAGTACCGGTTTTCTTGTGGTGTTGCTTGCGAGGTTGTGTGGTTGCAAAGGTTACTTGGCGAGATTGAGTTTCCACATAAGGTTAAAGGAACCCATGGTCATCCAGTGCGATAACCAGAGTTGTATAGCGATTGCTCGGAAACCAATCTTCCATGCCTGGACCAAGCACATAGAGATACTATATCACTTTGTTCGTGAGAAGATTTTGGCTGGTGACATCTTGCTTTTTTATTGTTCGACGAAGGACAATACGGCGGACCTCTTCACGAAGTCTCTGCCTCAGGGGACGCTTCGGCAGCACTCAAGCTCAGTGGGTTTGGTTCCAACATCCAGGAGTTGAGAGGGGGTGTTAGCAGTCATCTCTTGTCTATACCATATTACTGTCAGAATACGCAGCGGAGATGATGACCAAATCTGGGAACACGAGAGCAAAAACGCAGGCAGAAAAACAGCACAAGAGAGAGAGAGATGTAGGCGTGTAACTCTGCTCTATATACACAAGAAGATCCTGAGGAATGATACAAATGAGGTATGGGGGCTGGGGTCCTATATATACCTCCCTATAGGGCAGTCGGCCAGCATAAAGAAAAGCCCACGACTGATAAAAGATCCCACGATTGCATAAATGCAGTCGGCCAGCAATCTGGTGCCCACGACTGATCAAAACCAGTCGGCCAGCAGCAAGAGTGTCCACGACTGATAAACACCCAGTCGGCCAGCATTGTACTGCTCTTGGCACCCTCTGGCAGCCCTCCCAAGCCTCAGAAAAATGGGAAAAAATAGGGGAAAAATGCGGAGAGTGGGGAAAAATGAGAAAACACCTCATAAGGGCGGGCACACCCACAACATATGCCCTGGTGTATAAAACTGGACAGGAGATGACTTCTAACACCCCCTCTCAGCTCCTGGCTGTGAAACCAACCACTGGGAGCTGGGGTGCCGCCCGAGCAAGTCCTGAGAGAGCGACTTCATGAAGAGGTCCACCGTACTGTCCTTCGTCGAACAGAACTCTAGCAAGATGTCATCAGCAACGATCTGTTCACGAACAAAGTGCCTCTGGATGACCATGGGTTCCTCCAGTGGAAGCCCAAACCTGCAATGTAACCTCCTCCTGCTTCGTAAAACTGCTCCTGGGCCATAAGTAGATCCCCTCGTGTCCGAATCTCCTCCCCAAACCGAGTCACTCCAACCGTGGAGTCGGACTCCATCCAACAATCCCCCTCCTGTGTACAAGAGTCCATGATCCTTCGCATGCCGCATAAACCACAGGAAACGCAATCCTGCCTCCCAAAGAGACATCTGCAACCATGAGCTCAACCGCCTCATCAGGAAGCTCCCGTCCAATCTGGTGTCCATCAACCAGATCAATGAACCATACATGTCACCATTTGGCCACCCAAATGGTTCACTCTTGCTTTCACACTATGTACATATTGGATTGGTGTCCATGGCTTATGGAATATGCCTATGCAGGTGATTGACACGTGTCATGCTGTATAGTTGGATATGATATTCCGCTGGGACTTGATGTTATCATGCCCGGAATATCTGGAGGACTTGGCTTTCCGCTGGGACTTGTGCCTTTGTGTACATGCCCGGAAACGCCTGGAGGACTTGGCTTTCCGCTGGGACTTGTGCCTTTGTGTACATGCCCGGAAACGCCTGGAGGATTTGCTTTCCACTGGGTCTGGTATCGCATATACTTGCCTGGAAACGCCTGGTCTTATATGGTTTCATGAACGGGAATTGCTCATGCCAATGCTGCATTGCATAGCATCTTTATGTGCTTGCCTGCAAATGAAATTGCATGCTGTTTTCATGCTTGCATGACCTATGTGTAGTTCCGGGCTAGGGGACGCCCGCCCGTGAACCGTGCGTGTGAAACTGTCTGCTGACATGGTTGTGTGGCATGTGAACAGGTGGTAAGTATTACCCAATCTAGGCTCAAATAGCCCTTAGGACTTGGCCAATATTTATAAGTGAGTGCGTTCCCATTTCATTAAAGTTTGGGCGCCCAAAAGTCACTTATAAATTATGACCGCTTCCAAGTTCACACTCACTGAAGTCCCGAGGCGGACAAGACTCAATGTCCAGGACCTGATCCTCCCTTTTTACTCATAAATGGGCATCTCCCCATGTCCCTTCACCTGATTGGACCCCAATTCACTTACTTATTAAGAGAAATTCGTGTTTTCTCTTCATGAGGATTTTTAGAGGCTGAAAACTCTGTTTTTCCACCATTTCTCTCCATTTCCAAGCTCTCCATAGCCATACCCAACTTGCTAGGGTGTTTTCCAAGCTTCCAAGAGTGTTTCCAAGTGCTAATCACTCTCCTACTCACTCCCAATGACTGAAATTCAGCAAAACAGCTCTCATTTTTGCTGTAATTTTTGGTCTTTTTGCTGAAAACCCTAATTTCAGCCTTCCTTTCTCAAGTTGAACCATAGGGGAAGCTTTCCCAAGGTTCCCTTCATCCTCTTGAAGACTTTTGTCGTGAAGGATTGCGGCAAATCGAAGATATCAACACTTCTAAAGCTTCCAACGCGAAGGCTTCCGCTTGCAACAACTTCTATGAAGACTGGTAAGCTAATTGGACAATGTGTTGTCATTACTTACTCAGTAGAAGGGCAGGACTCCTTGATTAGCCGCCCTGTGTAGTATTTCTCTTGTCCTATGTGCTCTTGAAGATGTTGCTACCTTGCTTGGTAGAACATAGAGCCAATGGTAGAGAATATGGGCACTGAAGTCGGGCCGGGCATCAAGGCAGCTCCTTGGTGATCTACATCGACATACCATTGTTTTCTAAATGCTGAATTTCATATGCATTGGCATGGAGGATTTGGCAATGAATGCCCGTGAAGCTATGTATTGAATTTCTCCAATAGTAATACAATTTACTCAAGGGAGGGGTCGGCCGTTCCGGCTCATTGTGTGCCTCTTGTCAATTCAGCAATTTACTTCTTGTATTTGAGCAAGTGTCCTTCAAATCTTAGTGTATTTAAGTGTATTGATTAGCATTGTGTTCAACCAAGTTACATTGGTATCAGAGCATACGGTTCTCTTTCACTTCTATCGTGAGAGACGATCACCGTGAACACTAGCTATCTCTACACTTAGAACATTATGGACAGCCATACAATGAATGTTGGAGATGCTAATACAAGTGGCAGGGACAATGAAATGCATGCCTCCAATGCTTTACAGGATGAGCAAACTCATGTGGTGCACAATAGGGAACATGAATATGTGGGACAGCCGTCTCGTGGCAAAGAGAAGATGCAAGAAGAAGAGTCCATAGTCTTGAGAGCTGAACTTACTCGTATGCAGGCTCTTCTCCATGCACAACAAGAAGAATTGAATCTCTATCGCCGCGAGGATCCATTGGTACATGATCGTTTGAAGGCCAAGAAAGCTGAATCTTATATGGATCATGCAATGGCAATGATTGCTCAAGAGTTGCACATGCAACCGAGGGATGCAGCACGTGCATACTTGGCTCGTACCGAGGATGCCTATGCAGAAAAGGCAACCATCCCACATGTCTTGGAATCCCCACAAGTGCCCGAACAAGAAGTTATGTCTAAGAGGATGAACCTCCATGCGATGGGAGAGGAACAATCAGTGACTTCACGCCATGCAGGAATATCTCATGTAGCCCGTGAAGGATACAATGTTTATGGCAGTGGTCAAAATGTATGTCAAATGCCATTGCCGGCTGAAAATGTACATGCACAACACATGCAACATGGGCTGCAATTTTCTGTTGGTGCAGGTATTCCGCGTATCTCTCAATGCCAGTCACAGGAGTTGTCCCAATGGACAAACATGGGGGAAAACATGTTGAGATGCACACACATGCATCAAAGTCTCGTGACTTCAAAGCCGGAGACAAATCTGTGAAGTTTGACACATATCATGGAGAGTATGATGCATCAAAGGCACTTGCTTTTATTGCCCAGTTTGATATTGCTTTCAGTGATGAGGATTTCACTCAGAAATCCATGATCCGGTATGTAAGCATGTTCATGAAAGGCACTGCTGCCCATTGGTGGCTCACGGAGAAGCTCTCACCGAATCCTGTTAGATCATGGGAAGAGTTCAAGGAGAGGTTCTATGCTCAATTCTTGCCTCCCAATGCATTGAATGAGATAACAATGAAGTGGGATTGGGTAAAGCAAAATGAGGGGGAATCGGTAAATGCATATGTACAAAAGTTTTGGAAAGTGCTCTTGGAGGTGTCTCCATTTATGCATGTCACCGAGGCGGAAAGGAAGAGAAGGTTTCAATCGGGATTGCAACCCGTGTACAAAGCGGGATTACAAATGTATCCTGGTCATACCCTACACCAATTAATCGCAGCCGCCACCGCCACCGAGCAATTGGAACTCAAATTGAGTCGATCCAATAAGGCTAAACCCTCATTTCAAGGCAAAGAGAGGGCTGTCCAAAACCTGCAAAATGATGGACAGCCACCTAAAAGGGACCAAAACCAAGCCAAATCAGGTCCAAAAGCTGAAAATAAGTTTGCTAACAAGCGCCCTTATAAGCCGGCAAACTTTGGTCTTAGTGCTGAGAAGAAGGAGCAATATATGCGTGAAGGCAAATGCTTTACTTGTGGCAGCACTGAGCACATGGCAAGAGCATGCCCAAATAAGAAGAACAAAGCTGAAAATGCTAATGTACCGAAGCCTAATGTGCATATGGTTCCGGATGTGCAGGGCAACACTTCACATGATAGCAAAGATAGGGTTGTATGTAAAGCTTGGGGACAGCTCAAAGATCAACCTGCTTTGTTCATGTTTGATGATTGTGCATCGGAGAATTTCATATCCACTCAGATGGCAGCTGCTTTGGGTATTGAAGTGGAGGACATGGGTCCTCAAATTGAAGCAGGGGCTGCCTTTGTTGGTAGAGAAGTGCAGGTCATGCCTATTTTTGGCAAGTTGCGCATACACATTCAAGGCTATGTGGATCATGAGGATTTTCTTGTGGCGCCTTTGAATGGCTGTGATGTATTGCTTGGAAAGCCTTGGCATACACGTATTGATCCGTGCAAGGCTTACAAGACTAACAGGATCACCTTCATGCATAAAGGCCGAGAACATGTAATTGATGCTGGTGAAGAGGGTGATACCATTCCCCTTGTATCTCATGTACAAATTAAGAAAGTAATGAAAAAGAGTGTTTTTGCGTACTTGATTTTTGTACGAGATCCTATTGAGAAAACTAATGTACATGTAAACACTCTTTGTAATGATAGGCTGAAATTTTTGCAAGAGCACAATGATTGTTTTGCTGATGAGTTACCAAATGAGTTACCACCTGTACGACCGGAAGATCATCGCATTGATCTTGTGCCGGGTAGCTCACCACCTAATAGGCCAGCCTATCGTGTAAGTGTGTAGAGAGAGATGCATTCCTCGCATTGAAAGATGCAACTACTCATGGTCCAGTGTTGATCGTTCCGGATTTGTAAAAGCCCTTTTGTGTGGAATGTGATGCATCTGGAAATTGCATAGGGGCTGTCCTTAATCAAGAGGGACATGCCGTGGCTTATGAGAGTCGTAGATTGCATGATGCAGAGCTATCTCTTGGCATTTATGAGAAAGAGCTCTTGGCTGTAATTCATGCACTTACTATATGGAAACATTACCTTCTTGGGGCTGATTTCACTGTGAAGACAGATCACCAGAGTTTGAGATATTTTCTTACTCAAACTAAATTGTCAGAGAAGCATATGAGGATGGCCAATTTCCTCTCTATGTTTCATTTTCAGATCTTGCACACCCCGGGAAAGAAGAATGTAGTGGCCGATGCATTGTCACGAAAGCCGTATGTAGCAGCTATCTCGGTTGCCTCTCATGGGGACTTGTCTACCATGCGTGATTTGTATCATACGGATGCTGATTTTGCCACTATTTGGGCTGATTTGATGGCTGGTCATGCACATGCCTCATATGTGATCAAAGAGGGTTATCTCATGAAAGATAATTGCCTATGTGTAGTGTCTGACATGAGGCAAAAGGTTTTGGATGAGTGCCATGCTCCTCCATATGCTGGTCATAGAGGCATAATGCCTACTACGCACATGATTGAGCGGTATTTCTTTTGGCCAGGTATGCGGAAGGACATAGAGGCACATGTACGTGCATGTATCACCTGTCAAAAGGTCAAATTTGACAGGCAAAAGGCACCAGGTTTGCTTCAGCCATTGCCTATTCCCACGCAGCCATGGGAAAGTATTACAATGGATTTCATTATGGACTTGCCACGTACCCAACAGGGTAATGATGCAATTTGGACAATTGTGGACAGGTTTAGCAAGCAAGCTCATTTCTTGCCGGTCAAAAAGACCATCAAAGCTGAGCATATGGTTAAAATATATCTTGCACAAGTGTTCAAACATCATGGAATGCCGAAGTCCATTGTGGGGGATAGAGATCCCAGGACTACAAGTCTCTTTTGGCGGGCCTTATTTGATAATATGGGCACCAAATTGGACTTCTCATCAGCTTATCACCCTCAAACGGATGGGCAAAGTGAGGCTGCAAATTCAGCCGTGTTGGATCTCTTGAAATGTTATGTGGCGGATCAGAAGTCTTCTTGGGAGAAGTACTTACCGCTTGTGGAATTTGCATACAACAACACGGTGCATGCATCTACGGGAAAGGCCCCGTTTGAGATTGTTTATGGTAAGGTGGTTTTGCCACCCATCCTTCGCACAAAGGATGAGATATTTGCAGCTGATGAGTATGTAAGAGACTTGGATATTGCTTTTGCTCAAGTGCGGACAGCCATTGCAAGGTCACAAGACAAGCATAAAAAGGCTGCCGACAAGCATAGAAGGCAATTGGATGTTAAAGAGAATGATTGGGTATTGCTGAAATTTGAGAAAGCAAGACTTGCAAAGAGGCCTGGCAAAGAGGGTGCATATCCTAAGCTTGCAACCAGGTACTATGGACCTTTTCGAGTGATCGAGAAGATCAATGAAGTGGCTTTCAGATTGGCATTACCTAGTCATTGGCACATACACAATGCTTTTCATGTGAGTCTCCTTCGCAAGTATGTAGGGCCGGAGCCCAGTGAAATGGTCATTGAGGATCCACCAGAAGTGGATGAGCTTGAAGAGATCTTGCAGCCAGAGCAGATTGTGTATCACAAGGAACGCAAGCTTGCTGCAGGCAAAGTTCTGAGGCGTTACCTTGTGAAGTTTAAGAACTATCTTCCCATTGATGCTAAATGGGTAGATGAAGAGTTCTTCAAAGATTGCCCGCATGTGCTTCAGACATATTTGGATGCATTTCAGTTGCGGACAACTGTTTAGAAGCGGGGGGGGAATGTCACCATTTGGCCACCCAAATGGTTCACTCTTGCTTTCACACTATGTACATATTGGATTGGTGTCCATGGCTTATGGAATATGCCTATGCAGGTGATTGACACGTGTCATGCTGTATAGTTGGATATGATATTCCGCTGGGACTTGATGTTATCATGCCCGGAATATCTGGAGGACTTGGCTTTCCGCTGGGACTTGTGCCTTTGTGTACATGCCCGGAAACGCCTGGAGGACTTGGCTTTCCGCTGGGACTTGTGCCTTTGTGTACATGCCCGGAAACGCCTGGAGGATTGGCTTTCCACTGGGTCTGGTATCGCATATACTTGCCTGGAAACGCCTGGTCTTATATGGTTTCATGAACGGGAATTGCTCATGCCAATGCTGCATTGCATAGCATCTTTATGTGCTTGCCTGCAAATGAAATTGCATGCTGTTTTCATGCTTGCATGACCTATGTGTAGTTCCGGGCTAGGGGACGCCCGCCCGTGAACCGTGCGTGTGAAACTGTCTGCTGACATGGTTGTGTGGCATGTGAACAGGTGGTAAGTATTACCCAATCTAGGCTCAAATAGCCCTTAGGACTTGGCCAATATTTATAAGTGAGTGCGTTCCCATTTCATTAAAGTTTGGGCGCCCAAAAGTCACTTATAAATTATGACCGCTTCCAAGTTCACACTCACTGAAGTCCCGAGGCGGACAAGACTCAATGTCCAGGACTTGATCCTCCCTTTTTACTCATAAATGGGCATCTCCCCATGTCCCTTCACCTGATTGGACCCCAATTCACTTACTTATTAAGAGAAATTCGTGTTTTCTCTTCATGAGGATTTTTAGAGGCTGAAAACTCTGTTTTTCCACCATTTCTCTCCATTTCCAAGCTCTCCATAGCCATACCCAACTTGCTAGGGTGTTTTCCAAGCTTCCAAGAGTGTTTCCAAGTGCTAATCACTCTCCTACTCACTCCCAATGACTGAAATTCAGCAAAACAGCTCTCATTTTTGCTGTAATTTCTGGTCTTTTTGCTGAAAACCCTAATTTCAGCCTTCCTTTCTCAAGTTGAACCATAGGGGAAGCTTTCCCAAGGTTCCCTTCATCCTCTTGAAGACTTTTGTCGCGAAGGATTGCGGCAAATCGAAGATATCAACACTTCTAAAGCTTCCAACGCGAAGGCTTCCGCTTGCAACAACTTCTATGAAGACTGGTAAGCTAATTGGACAATGTGTTGTCATTACTTACTCAGTAGAAGGGCAGGACTCCTTGATTAGCCGCCCTGTGTAGTATTTCTCTTGTCCTATGTGCTCTTGAAGATGTTGCTACCTTGCTTGGTAGAACATAGAGCCAATGGTAGAGAATATGGGCACTGAAGTCGGGCCGGGCATCAAGGCAGCTCCTTGGTGATCTACATCGACATACCATTGTTTTCTAAATGCTGAATTTCATATGCATTGGCATGGAGGATTTGGCAATGAATGCCCGTGAAGCTATGTATTGAATTTCTCCAATAGTAATACAATTTACTCAAGGGAGGGGTCGGCCGTTCCGGCTCATTGTGTGCCTCTTGTCAATTCAGCAATTTACTTCTTGTATTTGAGCAAGTGTCCTTCAAATCTTAGTGTATTTAAGTGTATTGATTAGCATTGTGTTCAACCAAGTTACATTGGTATCAGAGCATACGGTTCTCTTTCACTTCTATCGTGAGAGACGATCACCGTGAACACTAGCTATCTCTACACTTAGAACATTATGGACAGCCATACAATGAATGTTGGAGATGCTAATACAAGTGGCAGGGACAATGAAATGCATGCCTCCAATGCTTTACAGGATGAGCAAACTCATGTGGTGCACAATAGGGAACATGAATATGTGGGACAGCCGTCTCGTGGCAAAGAGAAGATGCAAGAAGAAGAGTCCATAGTCTTGAGAGCTGAACTTACTCGTATGCAGGCTCTTCTCCATGCACAACAAGAAGAATTGAATCTCTATCGCCGCGAGGATCCATTGGTACATGATCGTTTGAAGGCCAAGAAAGCTGAATCTTATATGGATCATGCAATGGCAATGATTGCTCAAGAGTTGCACATGCAACCGAGGGATGCAGCACGTGCATACTTGGCTCGTACCGAGGATGCCTATGCAGAAAAGGCAACCATCCCACATGTCTTGGAATCCCCACAAGTGCCTGAACAAGAAGTTATGTCTAAGAGGATGAACCTCCATGCGATGGGAGAGGAACAATCAGTGACTTCAAATGCTGCCATATTCCTCTGGCCAGCATAATATGCTTTACATGATTGATTACCTGCGGTGTGCAGTTGAGGAAAATAAACGAACGGACCCTGGCGTTGACGCGATCCCACATCTGCGTCTGGGCCTCCCGGTCCTTTCGGGTTGATGGTAACTCCCCTTCCTCTACTTCCGGCCGTGGAACACCAACAATGACGAAATCGGCGAGATCGTAGGACTCCAGAACGGATTCCATCATCACCTTCCATATGCCGTAGTTGCTCCCGTCCAACTGACGGTCCGCCGGGAACGTGGGGAGTGTCGGGATCTTCACATGTCTCTCGGCCATCTCAAACAGATTTGCCACAGCGGGGATGTACTCTGAAAAGGGTGGGTGGGTGGACCTGCAAGTGGCTGTCCAGCAAATCAGCCCGCCTTCCTCTTGCTTCTCCTCTTCCCGATCAGCCCAAAACAGTCCACCAATCAGCCACAAAACAGTCCCCCTCTTGCTCACACAAATCCCAAGACCTATCTAGAGCCTAGGGCTCTGATACCATGTCAGCATACGCAGCGGAGATGATGACCAAATCTGGGAACACTAGAGCAAAAACGCAGGTAGAAAAACAGCACAAGAGAGAGAGAGAGATGTAGGCGTGTAACTCTGCTCTATATACACAAGAAGATCCCGAGGAATGATACAAATGAGGTATGGGGGCTGGGGTCCTATATATACCTCCCTAGAGGGCAGTCGGCCAGCATAAAGAAAAGCCCACGACTGATAAAAGATCCCATGACTGCATAAATGCAGTCGGCCAGCAATCTGGTGCCCACGACTGATCAAAACCAGTCGGCCAGCAGCAAGAGTGCCCACGACTGATAAACACCCAGTCGGCCAGCACTGTACTGCTCTTGGCACCCTCTGGCAGCCCTCCCAAGCCTCAGAAAAATGGGAAAAAATAGGGGAAAAATGCGGAGAGTGGGGAAAAATGGGAAAACACCTCATAAGGGCGGGCACACCCACAACAAAGGCCCTGGTGTATAAAACTAGACAGGAGATAACTTCTAACAATTACTCAGTGAGGGCCTTTGTTGTGGGTGTGCCTGCCTAGGAGTTCTCTCCATTTTCCCCCATTTTTTCTATGTTTTCTCCTTGGTTTGGTTGTGGGGGCTGTCTGGTGCTGGCCGACCTGATCTGGTCCCGACCGACTGTATTTTCTCTTGGCCGACCATGTCTTCTGCTGGCAGACTGATATTTTTCTATGTCGTGGACATGTGTGCACCCAGTTGGCTGTTTTTGGGCTGGCCAACCAGCAGCCTAGGGTGGTATTTATACCACCCTTGCCCCTACACTCATTTTTGTATCGGATCTTGTGTACATAGCAGAGTTTATACAGCTTCTCTCTCTCTCTCTCTACACTTCTGCGTTTTGTTTCTCACAGCAGTTGTCTCATTTTCCGTCGTGCATTCCAACAACAATGGCACAAACATCCTGGAACTCAAGCAGGGCCTGATATATTTGCAACATACATCAGCCCTCCGATAAATACAGCCCCCCTTGTTTTATAACAAAGCAGGGATATGATGAGAATGACAAAGCCTTTTATAACAATAAGGCATTACAAAGCAGATAAAACACACGTAGATTATGTTATTCAGTTTTTGGGGGACTTTCCGAGCACAGAACCTATGACACACACATAAAACAGAAAATAAAGATTTATTTCGGAAGTTTAAATAACTTCCCGGGCGTATGTCAATGAAGAACGGTCTCTTTTGGCAACGCTTCCATGCTACAGTAGGAACTTCAATTCAATGTAGGAGACTTTAATTTGGAAAAGCCCCAACTTTTGGATGCTGCAAGTGCTCCTATTTGATGTAGAGCCAAATTTTTGTGATTGCAAGACCCTAATTTTTGCTGTTGTGGCGGCCTGCAGGTATAGTGGCTCTGCACAGTTGCTACATGAGTGCAAGTGCCTGTACAACAGGGGCACGTGTAGGTAACAACATCAACAGAGCAATGTTGGCGGCTTTGCAAGTGATGGGTAGCAGTTGAAACCCTAAAAAACAGAGAAACCCTAAAAGCGCTCTGATACCAATTGTAGGTTTAGGGCTAGGGGTTGCACACGTACAAGCCTAAGCTATGAGGGATCAAAGAGATCCATGGTGTGATTGTGTGAAGAGAGAGAGAGAGAGAGAGAGTGCTTAAAGAGAGTATATTGCATGACTCAATGATGTAGTTGATTGATAGAAGTGATTAATACTCACCAAGTACAATGCTTTTGTAGGCTTGCAACCTTATCTTTTGACCCGTTCAAATCTCATACTCTAATAAGTGGATGTCTCATGGCACACTTATCATGTTCACTTATAAGAGTGTGTTCACATGCTACTAAAACAATAACCGCTTTTCACACACACACACAGAAACAGAGGTTCACACACCAGGGGATACACAGACATGAGACTCTGAATCCGAACTTGCAATTTAGAGTCCATATCACTGACTAATGAAGGTTTGTCAAGCATCACCTCCATCACACTCGAGATAGAAGACTTGAAAACGGACCTGATCAAAGCGTGGACGATCTAGTCTTCTAGAGCTTGTTGGATCATCAAAGCTTACATTCTGACTTTCAGTAGAGGTCACATGCATCAGGGTCTGGTGTCATGACAATTGGGGTATCTACAGGGTTGTAAAAGGTGAGTTATGTGCAATTGTGAGCACGTAGTCTATGAAGGGACATGGCCATTGAGTGTACAGATGCACCAGGGTAGCGTATATGCACACATATGGGTAGTGTAGGTGCACACCTATGATGGGAGATATCAATGCATGGAGGCAACAAGCTTATGGAATGCTAGGCCGGGAATATTGGAACAGGATTTGGGGAGGTTTTGCAAGCGTTTTGGCAGCCCTAGGCAGCCCCTGTAGACCTGCCCTGGTTAGGCTAAGGAGCCAATTTTAGGGGTTCTTCCCGTTTTGAGGGTCCTTTACAGCGAGGTTGATAGTATGAGCTGTTGTTGAAGGTATGAATAGAACCCTATGCCTTTCATTCAGGTGTTGAGCCTTCCTCAGCCCTCACAGTAGTAGAGAAGAGTGTAGAGGTAAGTTGCAGATGGTCAGAGCCTTCAATACGTCAGTGGTCCTGGATTTGAGGGTGAGAACAGAGAGGTAATTTTCTAGTAGATTTCAGCCATTTAACACTTTCAACATTCGCATATCAATAAAGCAAGTATGCCCTAAGAGGTTCATTTCTTTTTTGTTTGGGGGAGCTGTGGTTTGGGTCTGGCTGTTGGGACCCAGTGTATGTGTTGTTGAATTGCTTTTCTTTCAGTTCATGCTGTTTTAACTTTCCTTCTGCAGGCAAAAGATCAAAGATTATAGTTCAACTTGCTCTTTAGATAAGAGGGGGTCTCCTAGGCAAAGCTCAATACAGATGATATTGGCCAGTTGGGTTTTCACGCCAAATATTGCTTTAAGGTGTGCACTTAAAACTTGGCAAGAAAACAAAGAGGCGCTGTGGATCAAAAGTTGGCTCGTCGCTAGTGGCATAGTCATAAAAAAAAAGAGGAGAGCTTTTATGTTGGTCTTTATGAGTATGGACTTGTTTGATTTTGATTGATGTATCTCAGCTTGCATGGGTGTGAACACCTTGCTGTGTATCAGATGTATTTCTTTTGATTATCAATCTGAATTCTTTTTTGAGGATTGATCCGATATTAGTTGTTTTCCCTCCCCCCCCCCCAAGATCACCCCGTAGTTACCGATTTTTCACCGCCCATAGGCGCTCAATTAGGCGATGCCATTGAGGAAGCACCAAGGGGGTTTTGAACCCAGCAGCTCTGGGTGCTTTTGGCCGGATATTTCCTCTATTTGTCCACCACAGGAAACTGAAGGAGCCACTGTCGTGCATGCATTTGCTTGCTGGACTTCACGCATGTCTTTGGCCTTCTTATGCTGCCTTGCCCCAACTATTCTTTGCCCTAGGTGAGTGGTGGTTGCCTCAGCATGGTATATCCCCTTAGCAATGAGAACACGTGTCTTTGTGTGTATCGAGATAGTTTCTTTTTTTGGCTTATTTCAAAGAGACCATCTTGGGATGTTTGCTTTTTTTGGTATATATGTTGGTATTCTGAACATTACTGCCATCCCTATCCTTGAGTTTTAATTCCAGAGATGTGAACCATTCTTATCCAGTCCATGGAAGACTTTGTTCAGCTCCATTTCAAGAAGAGTGCTAATTGTAACACGGTTGGTCTAAAGCACTTAGTGTGAACAACATTTAATAGATGATTTAGCACATTGGGGACAGAATGGGCGGACCCCCCCTTAGGAAATTATGTATTCCAAAAGAGTATTTTACAGATACAGGTATGAGGGTACCAAGTTCTAGATTTCCAAGTACCTGAAATGAAAACAAAGCAAACAAACACTTTCAACCCAAGCCACTCAGCAAGGGTGAAAAGCCCACCAACCAAGCCACTCAACAAGGGAAGAAATTCCTAACATCCAAGCCACTCAGCAAGGGTGCGGACAGCCACTGCCGAAGTCACGTGACAAGGGGAGAAACTAACCAAGTCATTCGGCAGGAGTATGGGTTCCTCCACCCAAGCCATTGAGCAAGGAGCAAGGAGAACTCCAAATCTCTAGCCGCACTTGATCTTCAAATCTTGGACACCCGGACTCCTTCACCAAGAGCTTGTATTAGAGAGAAAACTTTACATGATGAAGATCTTCTTCCAGGAGTATTGAGCACCTTGTTCTTACACCAAGGCACACGTGATCACCCGGGGTGCTAAACCAACCACCAATGATAAAAGTACAGCAATAAAGAGGAGGTTCAGCCTGTGAACAGCACTTACAGAGGCCCACCAGCAAGTACAGCACTCTGGTGATGATTTAAGCTATCAATCTAAGAATAACTAGTAATTTTTGGGTTTTTTAAGCAATAAAAATGCTCAAAACAACAAATTAGGGTTTCTGCCAGGTCACACACTGTTTGTACAGTCCGTATGGATCCTGGTGTGATGTCCATACAACACTGTCCCCGCAGCAGCAGGGCAGGTGCAGGTTAGGTCGTACAGTACTGTAGAGAGGGTGTGGGGCAGCAAGAGATGCAATGCCAAGCTCAAAATCAGAGGTTAATGGAGAGGATGGTAGTTCGGAAGGTAAGCCATGCAAGGAAATTCAATCCACGTGTGGGGTTGGCCCCCCTTTTCAGTCCACGATTCTATTAAAGTATCTACCTTGACATATACCCTGTTTCTGAGTCCTGAAAAATGACATCTGCTCGTCAACAATGAGGAGCACCTGCAGGTGCCAACAGGCGGGCGTCCCCAGCATTGTTGGGCTTTAGCATGACATCACAAGCAGCACACGAAGACAGGCCAAACTCCTAGCAAATTCCACTACTCAAGCATGCAAACATGAGTTGTGTGCAGACGCATGTAAACTTGAAGATCTCCTGTTCTGAGAACTTGCATCTGGAAGTAGAAAGGGGTCACCACCAAATGGTGACACTAATTCTATCCAAGACAACTTCACAAAGCACTACCTTTTTGGACTTTCTATAAATTTGTGAGACACTAAATCAGAAGACAAAGTAGTAGGAATTGTCTGAGTCTAAGTTGCGATGAAGGTGGGCCCATCTATCCACCGCCTGGCTCTTTATCACTCACATCAGTAGATGCCCATCACAATGTCTTCATCAGAGACTTGCTTGCCCCTTGCTTCCGACGACTTCCCTTGAAACTTACTGGGCGTTGTCAGCAGGCAGATTTGAAGAACATGATGCTGCAAGACCATTGAGGGCTGTGCGACACCTCGTGCTGAGGTCATGTGAGCTATTTGGACACCTCGTGGCCAGTGGGAGTACATACACTTTTCCATGCAGTTGGAGCCTGGGCCCCTTTTTGTCCAGTCACAAGGGCGGCATCTTTTGGCAGTACTTCAGTTCCCTGTGTCCTACAGAACAACAAACCACCCCCCCCCCCCCCCCCCCCCCCCCCCCCCCCATGGGGTAAAAACACACACACACACACACACACACAGAGCAGATGATGTCTCTCTTCAACAATTGCCAGACAGGGAGGGAGCCTCCCTTCTTGAGAGGGTTGCAATATGAGAGTTCAGATCTTCTTATTTAACTAATAAAAGGACTCAAAGGACCTTGCTCTCAGCAAGGAAAACACCTTAAATGTTTGCAGAAAAACATTGTAGTCTTTGCATAATTTGCTTTTGCTAATAGAGAGCGGTGTTTACTGTGTCAAAACTGCAGAAGCAAGGCAGCTGGTGAAGCTTTTATTGTCAGCGGGAGCAGATGGTTGTGCAAAGGATAGTCAAAAAGGCTATACTGCATTACATGCTGCTGCAATCACTAATGATGCAGAGATGATGAAGGTACTTTGTGATGCTACTTCATGATGCCATCAGCCAATTATTTGAGTATTCAAGATATATAAGCTCCAGTGGAAATGTCATATAATTTTGAGTTCAAATACTATAATTTGCCAAAGCAAAGGGATAGGTGCATGGAAAGTAGAAATTTTCTGGAAATGACCCGTATGCCTTTGCACTAGGGTCCCCGAGCTGGGGGCGAGATGGATTGCTGTCATATGGACTGATAGCTTAAGAGTGGCTTTGTGTTGCTATCGGAGGTCTTGTGTTCCACGACCTGGGAAGTTTAGTTAGTTCCATGGTTGCCACATCCAATGGATATGTGCTCTAGCGCTGGGAAGAGGGCCTGCAGTGATCGTGTCTGTATGTCGGCTTCCTCTCTATGAGATCTGGTCTTGCAATGCATCATCTGCTTCTCTCATGTCTTCCTTAAAGAGGCTGCTTGACTAGCTTTTGTGTTTGTGATTTACAGATAATACTGGATGCAGGGGTTGATGTCAATGTTAGAGATACACGAAATGCCACTCCATTGCATCTGGCATTGGCTCGAGGTTCAAATTTGTGTGTGAGACTTCTTTTGGAGAGGGAAGCCGATTGCAACTTACAGGTATACAAGTAGATTCAATGGGTATTAGATCCACATATTGGATTGTTCAAATGTTTTTAGCTCTGGGATTTCTATAACCTTTGACATGCATGCTTGATGTATGACCATAAACCCAGTTTCGGGACTCCCCCCACTCCCTTCTCTTATTCAAGGTTGGCCTTTGTCTAGTAAGTGATTGCTGATGAGAATTAAAAAGAAGGGTGTATTGGAAGAGCCCAGTATCCCCATGCCTGTGTTGAATATGTCTTACATGTCAACAAAAGCTGTGGATGATGAGTGAAAGCTAAGGCCGCCAAACCTTGAAAAATCCACATTGCTACTTTTGTTGGTATGGATCATGATTTCCAGAGGATACACAACTTTTTGTAAAAAAACAGCGAGTCCCATTAGCACACCCTGGGGGGATAGATGCAGCACACACATCCATAGGTATCTCCATTGACTCTTTGTGGTCAGCATACACCTCTTTCATGCATTGCAGTATAAAGCCTGTGAGAAATTAAGGTTTGAATTCTCGTACTTGCCTCTAAAGTTAGATTTTCAAGTCCTCAAGGCATAAGCCTGGTGGTTTGAGCTCGTCCTTCTAAAGCTGAAGTCTTACGTTCAAGTCTTGGGGACACCGCTCCTCCTGCCTGGGGCCGCGGGGGGGGGGGGGTGGTGGGGTGTTTGTGTTCCCTTGATCTGGTGTGCGTTTGCAGGTGGGCTTGATGATTGCCACACTCATGCATCTGATGTTACCATTTGTTTGCCTGGCGTTTCTCCCCCTTGTTTACTGTTGCATCACTGTGCAAAATGGCTCTGCAAGTTAACAGGTGTTTCAAAAACATGTTCCATAAATGTTCTATACAGAACGGGGTACAAGCTCCCAAAAAACCAGAATAGCAGTGCTTAATAACATACAAAATCATAGAATAGAAAAAATATGCATCAATTTTTACTCAACACCATGATTAGACCGCCCAGGTTGCGTGCGTGCTGCTGTTGTCTTCTGCCTGTATGATGCCAGAGTCAGGAACCTGGCAGGTAGATGCGAGAGTCCAATCCATGGCCCACGCCCAACTTCCAAGATTGAAGAGTCAAAGAAAAGAAAAGTCAAGGAAAAAAAGAGTCAAGAATCAATAATTAAAAGAAGAGCTTGAAAAAAAAACGTTGAGACGTTTACAAAGATTTTTATACCTAGCCTGGGGTTCAAAACATGTTTTAACTATGTTCTAATAGCTGTGTAGGGTGTTCTCTTCAACTGGCCAGGCAATTTACTTTTGGCAAATATAGTGGTACCCCCTTGTGGTACACATGTGTGCGAATCTAACAACATCAAGTTTTGGTTGCCTGTTTTCCCTGTTATTTGGACCTGATACAATAATGTTGAGAATATCTGGAGTACTTTCTATCAGTTAAGGGCACTCTCGGTTTTATGTGTGTATTTTTTAGGATGATGAAGGCTGCAATGCATTCCATATAGCCTCTAGTTTGGCAAAAGTGGTGAGGGAGAATTTGAACTGGATAACAATCATGCTAGGGCTATCACGTGCAAATGTTGAGGCAAGGACACACAGGCAAGTATATGAATGATTTTTGGCCTTAGCACTTCACGAGTTGTCTCAAAAAAAGAATTTATAGCTTTTACATGAAAAAACAAAGCCCACCTGAGAAAAAATGTCTTTTTTTGGGTGGGATAGATATAATCTAGCTTTAATGCATCCACAGCAGCAGGTGGTAGGCAAGGTAGGCATCAAACCTAGGTCCTTGTCCAGTGAAAACTTCACCACCAGGCTACTTGCCCATAGATATACAATTGATTGTTTTTTAAAAACGTATTCTTCTACGTGCAGTGGGAAGACATTCAAAGATTTTCTCGAAATGCTGCCTCGGGAGTGGCTATCAGAAGATCTTCTGGAAGCCCTTGATAATAGGGGAATAAAACTCACTTCCATTATGTATGTATAATCAAAGATTTGTTGATTCAGGTCTAATAAAGAGAAAGCATGGTTGCATCTTTATTTTAGGTACAGATGTTTTTTTAAACGTTATTTCAAATAAATCTTGATGTGTTTTGCAGGTATGAGCCTGGTGATTGGGTGAAGTTCAAGAGGGCTGTAAAAGCTCCCAAATTTGGCTGGCAAGGAGCCAACAAAAAAAATGTGGGATTCGTGCAGAGTGTTCCGGATAAAGACCACCTGATTGTATCCTTCTGCTCAGGAGAGGCCCGTGTCTCAACTGAAGAGGTGGTTAAAGTCATTCCCCTTGATAGAGGGCAGCATGTTCGGTTGAAGGCAGATGTCAAGGAGCCCAAGTGAGGTTCTCTTTTACCAATGCTCTGATCTTTAAGTCAGTACATGCATTACCTTTGATAGATGCCCTTGATCATTTTTGTGGTTACTTACATAGTAACGTTTGTTGTCAGCAGATATGGTTGGCGTGGACAGTCCAGAGATAGTGTTGGGACAGTGTTGTGTGTGGATGATGATGGACTTCTGAGGATAGGTTTCCCAGGGGCATCCCGAGGCTGGAAAGCTGACCCAGCTGAAATGGAGCGTGTGGAGGAGTTTCAAGTTGGGAATTGGGTCAGAATACGTCCTTCATTGACGACAGCAAAGCATGGGCTTGGCTCTGTTACTCCTGGCAGTATTGGAGTAGTCTACAGCATACGGCCAGACAACAGCTTACTCTTGGACCTGAATTATGTCCAGGGTCCATGGCAGTGTGAACCTGAGGAAGTTGAGCGAGTAGAACCTTTCAAGGTTGATTATTTAGCCTCGGAGTTTTTAGTCATTTAATGCTAGATTCTAAGCATTATTGGGGTGAAAGTTCAAACCCTGACAGCTTCAAATATACTTATTCTCAAAATAAAATAAAATGTGTGTTTATTTCAATGGAGTTTGGATTGTTATGCAGGTAGGAGATCGGGTATGTGTTAAAAGGTCGGTTGCAGAACCAAGGTACGCTTGGGGTGGGGAAACACATCATAGCGTCGGAACCATAACGGAGATTAGTGGCGATGGTTTGCTTATGATAGACATTTTGTGCGGCCATAGATCTTGGAAAGCTGACCCAGCTGACATTGAAAAGGTGGAAGATTTTAAGGTAAAGCCTCTCTTGTTATGTTCTGGATACACATGCGTAGGCATATGCATCTGCCTATATGCATGTAACCCTCTTGAATACATGCATCTGTCTCTATAGGTTGGTGATTGGGTGCGTGTTAAGGCATCAGTGTCTTCTCCGAAATACGGATGGGAAGATGTCACAAGGACCAGCGTTGGTGTGGTTCACAGCTTGGAGGAAGAGGGTGATATGGGAGTGGGGTTTTGCTTTCGAAGCAGACTCTTCTCTTGCTCCTTGACAGATATGGAGAAAGTAGCTCCTTTTGAGGTGGGCCAAGAGATTCATGTGAAAGCTTCCGTCTCCGAACCCCGCTTAGGCTGGTGTGGGGAGACATCAGCTACAACTGGAAAAAATTCAAGAATAGACATGGATGGTACTCTCAATGTGGGTGCTTCAGCCAGAAACCTCAAATTTCAACTTTGAGCTACCAGATTCAGAATTAGCGGTTTGTTTTAGTGTTTTTTTTTCTCATGTTGCGTGTTAGAAGTTTATGCTTGATTGTTTGTGTTTTTAGATCAAAGTTGCTGGCAAGCCAACCTTCTGGAGAGTGTCACCTGGGGATGCTGAGTCTCTCTCTGGATTTGAAGTAGGTGATTGGGTTCGCCTCAAACCGCATGGTGTAAAGCCCAATTATGACTGGCATGGTACAGGCAAAGACAGCTTTGCAGTTGTTCATAGTGTTTCAGATATGGGTTACCTGGAGGTTGCAAGTTGCTTCAGGAAGGGACGATGGATGACACACTACTTGGATGTGGAGAAGGTAGCAAGCTTCAAAGTTGGTCAGCATGTACGATTCCGTACTGGGATGAAAGAGCCTCGTTGGGGTTGGAGAGGCTGCAGTCCTACGTCGAAGGGTGTTGTTATTGGAGTCCATGCAGATGGGGAGGTCAGAGTGGCCTTTCCTGGGCTTGCTGCCCCTTGGAGAGGGGATCCTGCTGATTTCGTCAAAGAAGAAATGTTTGAAGTCGGAGACTGGGTGAAGGTGAAGGAAGACTTGGTGGAGCCCAAACATGGCTGGAAGTCTTTACGGCCTGGTAGTGTTGGGGTTGTACAAGGACTAGCATATGAAACTGATAATGAGGAAAGAGCAGTCCTTGTTGGCTTTTGTGGAGAGCAAGAACGGTGGCTTGGACTACCTGATGAGCTAGAGAGGATTCAAGAACCTTTCAGGATAGGCCAACAAGTGCGTGTTAAAGAGGACGTGAAGCAGCCACGGTTTAGTTGGTGTGGAAATAATCACGGAAGTGTTGGAACTGTGACTTCTATAGATGCAGATGGAAGGCTAAGAACCTATTCATGTGCAGGTTCTCAAAAGTACTGGATGCTTGATCCGACAGATGTGGAGATTGTAGAGGAGAAGCCTATCGGCATAGGGGATTGGGTAAGGGTCAGGGCTACAATATCAACCCCTGCCCATCAATGGGGTGAGGTGACACATGCAAGCATTGGAGTTGTTCACAAAATCGATGATCATGAAGATTTGTGGGTGGCATTCTGCTTTCTTGAGAAGCTGTGGGTGTGCAAACCTGAAGAAATGGAGAGGGTCAAGGCCTTCAAGATTGGGGACAGGGTGAGGGTGAAACGATCTGTACTTACACCGAGATGGGGATGGAACATTGTGACTCATACAAGCAGAGGATTAATCAGGGGCATTGATGCAAATGGGAAGCTTAGGATACAGTTTGCATGGCAAGAGGGGAGGAGATGGATGGGAGATCCTGCTGATGTCGAGCTTGATCCAGATGGAAGCTGACCAGTGTATAGTGACTCTTTTTACTATGATGGCAGGGTTTTGTGTGTGTCTGGTTTCCTAAGTAGACGAAGGATTGGCTTCTGGTAGGCCTGTGTTTTCATGGGTTTAGGTTTGGGAGATGAATCCCATTCCTACCAGGTCTTTCGTCTACTTACGAAAGCAGAGAGCACAATGTTCTTCACAATCAGTGGTGCCTTCTGTAGAATACATCTCACTTGGGTAGGCTAACTTATCGGCTAACAAATCTGCTGACTTCTTTCGCATGGTGCATAGAGGTACTCTTCACATGAAAATGTATACATATATATATAATATAGTGTCCTAAGAAGAGGCTAGCTAGCTAACTTGTGTATCTGAGGTGAATTCTTCGTTATTTGTGAGCTTTTGGTGGAGCCACATGTGCAATAGTTCTAAGGAACCTTGTTCCTTGAGACAAGGCTTACTCTGAAATGCTCTTCGACACAACTTTGTTTTTGCTATTTGATTCTTTTATGCATCAACCTTGATTGCCCAGGAATGTGTCCTGCAGTCACGCCTTTTGGTTTTATGATGTGTTTCCCTGCCCTTTTGATTCTGTCTTCTCTAGTTGGAAACTTAAAAAAGTGAGTGCCTCTTGTATTACCATTGTCAACTTAAATATTGCACCCGGCATTTTCTCTTGAAAATTTGATGACTAAAATATGGACTCTAGGTGCTACTTCACATGCAACATGATGGGCTCACTCTTGGTGGTTGAACTCTTTTAATTGACTACGTTCAACAACTTACTTGGAACATTCTTTGGACCTCAACTTGTAACTCTTGATCTCATCAAGACTGTTTAGCCCTATCTGCATTAGCTTCACTTATCATAATCACCTTTTAACGATTCATTTTTCCATCCATGTCTTTTATTATGTATACTTTTTTAGTAGCACGTTTCATGGAGAGGTGATCGCAGCTGTATACAGGAAAAGTGATTTGAAGCTGTAGAATGGAAGAAATCGACGACGAGTGGCTGATGGTGCAGGGTTTATTCTTTTAGAAGTGTGTGCCCCTACTCCACCTGGCATTCATTGCAGAAGAAAGCATTCCATTCTATTATTCTCCGCCCCTACTCCACCTGGCATTCATTGCAGAAGAAAGCATTCCATTCTATTATTCTCCACCACCCTGATGTGTGTTACATGTTGCCCTTTGTACGATGGCAATTTTATTCCTAGTTACGAAAGAAATAGTCAATTCATGGCCTTTTCAGATTCTTGAAAAAATCACGTCTTCATGTACAAGGATTTGCATGAGACCCTTTTAAGAAATTGTTATTGCATAGTATATGTGGGAAGAAAATTGATTTGCAATGGCGTTTTGTTTTCGATCCATTTTACGAACACGGTGTTAGATATTTGAATATTATTTATACTTTAGATCATCTGTGTTTACTGTTACATGTTTTTGTTGCTAATCTTTGCAAAATTAAATCAAGCATTCATTTTCTCCCCCCCTTTCCAATGAGTGATCAACCTATTTTTTTTGGCTCAATTACAAGGCCAGTGTGAAACTGTTCTTTTATGGTGGTGTGCTTTTGTGCTTTTGAGCCAATGAGTTCCCTTTTATATGATCTGTAAGATTTAATACCTTTTTTTGTCTCTTGACCCCTTTTAGATTCTCTTCGGACTTGTATTCAGCATCTTATCTTTTATTCAACAACGCTTTCGTCTTTATAGAACCAGTTAGTTTGTACCTATTAAGGGTTTGTGTTGTGGTGGGTAACAGCTTACTACTTGACACAATCCTTGGTCCTTGACTTTGGAGGCTTCTGTGGTGAATGTCATGCCTGAAGTCTTGTGTGAGTGAATTGATATGGTAGTGCTTCATTTGGGAAGAATTTTGAATGTATTGGTTCTTGGTTTACTTCACCTCAGCCTTGTGGTATACTATTTGATCTACCTTGGCACCCACAGATTGGGGTTTTCTGCCTTGTTGTCATCAAACTGTTTATTCAGCAATAGGTGAGTTCCTTTGATTGAATGCTCGCTAAGTTTTGATGTAAGTTTTGTTATTCGTGGCTAGTTTTTAAGCCGCTTCTCCTAATCTCACTCTCATTGGTCTTATGCGATTTGTCATCAAAGAGTTTGATTAATGTTGGGTTTTTGAAAGTATCTAAGAGCATTTTTTTTTTGGGCTTATATTCCTTGTTTTATTTGATATGTATATTCAGAAAAATTATTTGATATGTATTAATTATATGCCATTGATGTGGCATTTAATTAATACAACCTTAGAAGATGAGTTTCTCGCACCCCGACCCCAATCCCAATCCTAATCCCAACCCCCTCCCTCTCCTCCTCTCTCCCTCTCTCTCCTCGTTGAGTGACCCCTTTGAGGCTTTTTATAGAGAATTGTGGATCTTAAAGAGAAAGGATATGGGTGAATGCACTCAAATAGAGACAATATGGGGGGTCATCATTATATTGCCTTAAATAGCCAGGATTGCAAATAGAAAGCATATGGGTGAATGCATGCAAATAGAAATGATGTGGGGAGTCATCATTTTATTACCTTAAATAGAGAAGATACGGCATCATTTCATTGACTTTTTGAAGCATTAATCATTACATACTAATATGAAACCTTAGAAAAACACTCTTATTCTTGAGAATCTCACATAATATATTTAATGGAAATGCAAAAAACGTTTTGGTGCCATATTTAGCCTACTTGATCTTGTCGTTTTAACATTGTACATGGCTTTGAAACGGCTTTTTTTATTTTCTCTGCTATTGTATTTGTGTAGAATATTGTCTTAAAATGTTAGTTCATGTTTTGATATCTTTGATATATGCCTTGAAACATGCGGAGTTGGTTGAGCTTTTGATAAAAGCTTTTTTTTTGGGCTTTTTTTTTTGCTATGTGATTATTCAGCAATGCAAATTTCTTTCAAAATTGTGTATTGCTTTTTGTTTAAAAATGACTTATACAAGTGACTAGCTTTCATACTAGGCTAACTAAAAAATGGTATGGTCACTATTATTGGTCTTATACGTATATATATATAGAGAAGTTTCTCCTATTTGACATTGAGCACAAGGTAAGGTTGCTTTTTATATACGTTCAAGCACTGTCTTATAAAAAAATAAGTGCTTGTTTAAGCATGTAAGATGACAAAGCTCCATATGGTAGCTGGATTGGGTGGGTGAAACCATGTTAATCAATGGAGTGGTTTAACATACCCCTTCCTAATAGTGGTCACATCCTCGTGTCACCACTAACTCTTCCTAATGGTCACCTTATCCTTGCATTACCCAAGTCGGTGGTAAAGTTGTTGTCCGGGTGGAAAGGTGTGGATGGTTTAGAATATGATTTAAAGTTGGCATGCAAAGTAAAGTGATATGGTTTGGGATTCATTTGTAGAGCAGTTGGATGCAAGGCATATTGGAGAGAAGCTTTGGGTGTAGCCTTGGTGGTAAGTAGCTTGTCGAGGTGGCATGAAAGGTGTAGGCGATCATATAAAAGGATGTAGGCCACTTTTTATACGTTCCAATGTTCTCTTACAAAAAATAAGATGATAAAGGGCATTACGGTAGGTTAAATGGGTAGGTGAAATTATGTTAAACCACAATGGAGTGGTTAGTATAATCCCATTCCTAATGGCGTCCTTGCGTCATCCAAGTCGATGATGAAGTTATCAAGGTGGAAAGGTATATATTGTCTAGAATACACTATGAAGTTGACATGAGAGATTAAGTGATATGGTTCGAGATTGATCCAGCAACTGAAACATGGCATATTGGAGAGAAGCTTTGGGTGTAGTCCTAGTGGGTAGGCACCTTGTTGAGGTGGCATGAAAGGTATAGGCGATGTGAAAAATTTTCATGCGAGGCGTCTTGCTATTGTGGAAATGGCTCGGACTCGCTTGTGGTTTAAGGCACTAAACCCACTTGAAAAGGCTAACTTCGAGGTCTTGAGACACACCTTCTTTGTGGGATTCTCACCTAGTGGAGCCAAATGGAGCCCCTTATCTCAAATCTACAACCTTAAGAAAGAGAGGTGAGAATGTGTGGGACTACATTGCCCCAGAACCAGGTATCTCTATATGAGATGAAAGACTAGATGAACTATCACTCATCGACCGATTCACGATTCGCCCTAAAAGCAAGAGGTTTCATGACCATCTCTATAAGTCTAGGAACTATATCTTCAGTGAGTGTTGCCGTGAGAGGCATTAGACCTAGTAGACAATCTACAAGATAGGGATGTAGATGTCATCCACCCAAACTAAGAGATAGGGGAGGAATCATCCACATTCTTTACATTTAAGGAAGTCCCAACCAACCCAAACTACAAGATAGATTGTCTACTAGGTCTAATGCCATAATAGGCATTAGACCTAGTAGACAATCTACAAGATAGGGATGTAGATATCATCCACCCAAACTAAGAGATAGGGGAGGTATCATCCAAATCGTTTACATCTAAGGAAGCCCCAAACAACACCAAAGTCATCACATAATCAAGGACATGAGCATGGATGAGTTGGCAAACAATCTACTTAACCAATTAGGCCAGTAGTGGTAGTCCCAAGGGCAATATTAAGGCTCACAAACCGTAACTAACTCCTCAAACTAGACACCCACAATTATTCTCACATGAAGAGATACAGTTCGGTATACATTTTGCCACCAAAACCATACAAGAATGGGTGTTTCTAAGGCCTAGACAACAACACTTATGCTCATTGCCAACACCATAGGAACCACGATACAACTCATTTTGGTACCAAGGAAATTCGGTAGGGTGGACTCCAACACCATGATAGATGCTCCCTGTGCCAAGGTAACCATTAGTCCTACTAGCCTTACAATTGTTATACCCACCTTTTATATATTATCAGTTCCTCCCACAAATCGCAATAGTACAACAATACTTGGTGACTCTAATTACAAAATTAGAAACCCATGAACATTAAAAGGGGATGCATCATCCAAATCCTTTGCATTTAAGGAAGCCTCAACAACGAGTGCCAAAAGAGTCAAAGTGGTGCTACACACAAAAAAGGCTCAAAGAAACATGGGTGCAGAGAGCCTCATGCCTCTTATGATGGTCTTGCCGAGGTTAAGGAAGTAGACCTTGTTGGTGTTGGTGAAGAACTTCAGCCATATTCATTGCCAAAGACCACCTCTAAGCAAGAAGGAGAGTTGGTAGCCTTGCTCAAAGAATTTTAGAAAATTTTCACCTAGAAGTACACTAGAATTCCTCCAAAAGAAATTGCTAAAGTAGAATTACATGAAGGGAATTCCTCTGGAAGTGGGATGTTTTAACGTGAAAAAACACTGACATGAAGGGAATTTCAAGATGTTTTTGTATGGAAGTACACTTTCATGAAGGGAATTCCTCCAAAAGTGGTGATGGAACACACCATCACTCTCATTGAAGGCATGAAACCATCAAAATAGAGTGCCCACATGAATCCCAACAAGTATACATAAATGATGAAATAAGAACTAGATAAGATCAACAAGGTGGGATGAAATTAAGCACATTGAGTGGCTGTCATTGTTGATAGTAATCATTACAAAAAATAATGGAAAGCTTAGAGTGTGTATTAACCTCAAAAAGGTTAATCGTTATAATTTGTATCACTATCCCCCTTGATCCCTCTAACATGGACCACATGTTAAAGGGAGTCACCAGAGCAAAGGCTTATCAAGCTACAAGCTGGTGACGATTGATCCAACATGTCAATATAATACATTATTTGCTATGGAGTGTGGAACCTACACTCATGTCATTTGTTTTGACTAATCTTTCCATTGCTTGATGTGTATATTCTTTCTTCTTTAGAAGATAGATGACCTTTGTGTGCACTCAAAGTGGAAGGAGTATCTTACTCATCTTATAATTATCTTTGAGAGATGCTAACTCTACCACATCTCATTGAACCCACTCAACTACCAATTATGGGTGAAATATGGAGTTATCATTGGACACATTATCTCAAAGAATGACATCTCCATAGATGAAAATAAGATTCATGTGATCTTGCAATTACCACCACCCATCAACTAACTATAAGGGGGTGTAGAGATTCATGGGGCACGTTGGATATTATAGGAGATATACCTTCTTATATGCCATATATGTAGACCTTTGTATACAAGTGCTAATTGTCTTTGAATGAACATATGAATGTCAATGAGTATATGAAGAAGGGCATACAAAAAGCTAATGAAGGCATTAGCGAGAAAAGAGTCAAGTGGTTATGAATGTCAATGAGTAGACCTTTGTATACAAGTGCTAATTGTCTTTGAATGAACATATGAATGTCAATGAGTATATGAAGAAGGGCATACAAAAAGCTAATGAAGGCATTAGCGAGAAAAGAGTCAAGTGGTGATGACACCAAACCATAGTTTGAGCCTTGTAACAGCCCACATTCCGATGGATCCCTACAAAGCTACTAGAAGTTCAAGGCCTTTACCAAGGGAACCTCTCTTACATTTGGGTCTTGAGGTTAAAATAACTCACACCAAAAGCCTCTAACCATTAAAATCTAAACCAAAGATGGTTGGCTGGAAAATTATTGACCAAGGGACTACATAATTGCATGTCATCTGGGAGTACAACTTGAGTGGTGAGAGCCCTGTCTCCTGAACAATCACTAGATATAGAGAGAGCACATGGTTGCATATCAAGAGGATTCTACATCGACCCAAGGTTCATGTGTCGATCGAAGGAAGGTGGTCCTAGCGGCACACATACTTGTTTGAATAAAGGCAAAGGGCATGTTTATAACTTTCTTTGCATTCACAAGTTCTTGCAAGTGGGAGGCAAAGGTCACGTCTATAACTTTTTTACATTAATATACCCACACCACGCAACACCAACAAGATGCGGTTCTGCATAAAAAATTCAATGATCTCTAGTACACAAAGGTCCTTGACCCAACCATAGTTGCCACATGACTACCACATGCCGCTTCTTCCAACTCATCATCTCCTTATCCTCGAAGGACCAATGTGTTCTCTCTAATCACCAATGCTAAGGTGACATTTCAGATCGTTTCTTTGTTCTATAAATTCTCCAAGTTTCAAAAGGTAACCCGGCTGGAATTAGCTTGAATTTGCAGAGCTGGGTTTTGCAAAGAACGCTTGGTCTTCTACCTCAATGAAAGCCCAAATTTTTACTAGTAGCAAGTCAACCTCTATAGCATGGACAATGGTCATAGGGTGAGGGCATGCTAGATACCGAGTTCTAGAAACCCTTTAACACCATGTGGTGGTCCTAATGGATGGCTTTTCCATAAACCATTTATCACTTCCTTCTACAAGACCAACGGTATATCTTTGGCACCAATGTAGCTTGCTAAGTCTCATTACCATGCTGGTCCTTCCTATCACCATCTACTATACTACTTTTCTTTTGTTTATAGGCCTGAAGCTAGTGGCTTGAGACTATCTTTAAGATATGGTTAAGTTATGGTCAACCAAGTGTGTACACTAGCCATTTGTATGGTTAAGTTATGATCAACCAAGTGTGAACACTAGCCATTTGTATATAAGTTAATTTT
The DNA here is from genome assembly GCF_041138505.1 of Cibotium barometz. NCBI lineage: Eukaryota > Viridiplantae > Streptophyta > Polypodiopsida > Cyatheales > Cibotiaceae > Cibotium > Cibotium barometz. The sequence goes on along the minus strand of NC_141052.1, from coordinate 54,187,409 downwards.
GACATTAAGCAATACGTGTTCATTTCATTCCCTTGCAATAGAATACTTGTTGAGGAGCGACGGACATGCTAGCACACCCACATTGGGAAGTTGCATTTGTAGCTCTAAGGCAAGAACAAATGTCATTTGATTTAGCATAGGCTAAGATAAGCTCTTGACTTAAATAGTTGGATTGATGTTCTTGCCAGCTCTAGATCCTCCACAATCTTAATCTTTCAAAATGGGTTTTTTTTTTGTAATTGGCATATATCTATTCTACCCTTGGTCTCTCAGGTCTTGACTTATCCTTCCACCCTTCTCTCAAGGTTTTATTTAACCTCTTGACTACCTCCTATTCTAGTTGTTTAAATAGTTCTTCATTCTAGACTATCCCTTCTTCATCACCCGTCTTTATATCCTTGATGTTGATAGTAGGGAGTCCCTACTATAGGCTATCATGTGATGTATATTCTTATGTGCATCAAGAGGTCACGACTTATCCTTTCACCCTTCTCTCAGGTTTTCTTTAACCACTTGACTATTTCCTATTCTAGTTGTTTAAATAGTTCTTCATTCAAGAATATCCCTTCTTCATCACCTGTCTTTATATCCTTAATGTTGAACGGTAGGGAGTCCCTACTATAGGCTATCATGTGATGTATATTATTATGTGCATATCAAGAGGATCTCAAAGTGCTAAAAATTTAATTGATGTGCTTTATCCACCTCCTCTTGTAGTAGCTCTTTAGCTTCTTCACATTTTTCTCGAGCCTCTTGTGTTGACCAAGAGAGCTGTTATGTTCTTGGAGCATCTTATGTGCGACTGATGCTAATTCTATCTCCAGGTACCAAAAGTTTATGGATCTCTTTTGGCACCACCTAGGCTAGGTTCCTAGGTAATGTGTTGAGAGGAATCATATTGATCTGCTTCCTCCCATTGATTATCTACAATTTTCAACTAGTAAATTGGGGTGATGGTATGATGCTTTGCATTAAGGTACATACTACAGTGTTGCCAGTTGAATTTGAAAAGATGATTAGGATGAAGAATTGAAAGTAGATGTGAAGATGATCGCTAGAGCAAGAGAGTACCAATACATTTAAAAAAAAACAACTTTTCACCAACCGATCAAAATAAGGAGAGCTTTTTAACTTGGCTACTTTTCCTTCAAAAGTTTACACATTTGTTGTCAACCTATTTTATAACTAAAGTTCTCAAAATTATGCTAGAAAAATCTCAACCAATTTTTTGAAATTGAGTGGTAACAATACACTAAAGGATGCTCTTCAAGTCATCATAGGATTCAAGTCATTATCACCTCTTTATACTATTTGAAATTGGGTATAAAAAAATAGCATTTGTTTGTCCACATGCCTAATAAGGTTAGGATTATCACATAAAATGAGTGCCATTTTAGAGGAGAAGGATGATCAAATTTTGGAACCATCACACTACAATAACACCACAAAGTCGGGCAAACAACTCCCTTGATGCATAAATGGTTTTAGGATGAAGTGGAGATCTATCCTCACCCTTGAAAATGCTAATCGATTGACCCCCTGATGGCTAGTCCCTAATAAGGTTAGGATCATCACATAGAATGAGTTCCATTATTCAAGTGAAGAAGGATGACCAACTTTTGGAACCATCAACAATGAAAGAAGTTGGGCACACAACTCATAAATGGGTTGAAGATGAAGTGGAGATCTCTCCTTACCATTGTAAATGCTAGTGCATCTTCACTGACCCCAATGACTACAGCGCAACAATTTGGTACCATCCTTCCTTATAATGGTTCTCCCTCATACCCTATGCATATGAGCACGTTCTTTTTTGCCACTCTTGTGCCCCTGCCTTTTGCTTACCCTTGCTTGTCTTCTCCACCCCACTACTGCTTCATTTGTTTGTTTCTTAGGTCTTTGGAGATTTTCAACTTCTGCAAGGTTTTCCTCTTCCTCCATTCTCTCCTCTGCGTCCTTCTTGTCCATTTGTTGGGGTCTCTGCTTTGCTTCCTTCTTCTTCTTCTTCTTCTTCTTCTTCTTCTTTGTTCCTCTATTTGTTAGGGTCTCTTCTCTACTTCCTTCTCCTTCTTGTTCGCCCATTTGCTATGGTCTCTCCTCTGCTTTCTTTCTCCTTCTTTGTTCATCCATTTGTTGGGGTCTCTCCTCTACTTCCTTCTCCTTCTTATGCTTCTTTGCCTTGGTGATTAATTCCATGGTGTCTAGATCAGACTCTACCAAACCTTCATGATGTGTGAGGGTTTTCATAGAAGAGAGTTGAAACCATAGCTAGAAATATGGTAGCAGATAATTGATCTGTAGGTGTTAAAAGAAAGAAAAAGAAAGTTCGAGAAAATGCATAAAAAGTTTTCTCAAATTCCTTGAACTTAACATGCCCATGGATGGAAGTTGCACCTAATATTGTATTTAGATGTAATGTGAGTTTCTGCCCAGAACCCACACAAACATGACATGATGTGAGTCTAAAACAGGCTTAAGCATGGTGCGAAACTTGACATCAGCCTAGGTTAAACCCATGGAAGTTGCACCAAATATTGTATCCGTGAAGGGGGGGAGAGCAGTAACACTATCTTAAAAAGTTGTAAGGACCCATGTCCCCTGGGACAGAGTTTCACATCAAATGTTTTGTACCAGCACCACTTTTAAAGAAAAATTCTTGTCCTTCCCAATTATGATGAGCAGTAAGTCCTAAATTTTTCTTAAAAACTTCACACTGACCTTGACACAGAGGCACATGGATAGAAGTACTTGTTCACTGCCAAACAAGTCAAGCCCATATGAGCCAAGCTCACCAAGTCCATGTGAGCCAAGCTCACAAAACTCATGTGAGCCAAGTAAGTAAAACTCAAGTCAAATCCACATGAACCAAGCTCACCAAATCCATGTGAGCCAAGTAAGTAAAACTCATGTGAGCCAAGCAAGTAAAACTCATGTCAAAAAGCTTACCAAACTCACACGAGCCAACCTCACGAAACCTACATGAGCCAAGCTCACCAAACTCACGTGAGCCAAGCAAGTCGAACCACCAAACCTACATGAGCTGAGCTTACCAAACTCACATGAGCCAAGAAAACCCGTGTGAGCCACAAGCTCACCAAACCACCTGAGCCACCAAACTCACGTGAGCCAAGCTTACCAAAGTCACCACGTGACATAAGTTCATCAAATGCACATGAGCCAAGCTTATCAAGCTTGCCATGAGCCAAGCTTACCAAAGTCACCACATAAGTTCATCAAGCCCATGTGAGCCTAGCTGATTAGCATGTGAGCCTCCAACATATCTCCAAACTTGTATGAATCTAGCTGCTCTCCACCAAAATTGTGTGTATCAATTTCACCCAAACTCACATGAGCCAAGCTTTAAAAAAATTAATTTTCATGCACATTTCTACAACTTGCATAGTAGTGTTTTACTCACCCAGTTCAAACCCATGTGAGACTAATTACTCCAAACCTACGTGACCCTAGTTGCTCCAATAGCAAGTGATCAAATTTCATCCAAACTCACATAAGCCAACCTTACCAAACCCATGTGAGATAAGTTCATCAAACTTGTGTGAGCCTAGCTAACTAGTCTACTCTTCTCGTCCCCACGGGAGCCTACATCTCCAAACCCACATGATCCTAGTTACTCCAAAACTACATGAGTCAATTTCATACAAATTCATGTGAGCCAAAAAAAGAAATCATTGTCATGCATGACTCTAGAACTTGTACATTAACATGTTGTTCACCCAGTTCGAACGTGCATAAGTGGCCTAATCTCAATGTCATCACATCTTCTATTCTACAACCACTTTTCCATCGAGTCTATCTCAAGCAAGGAGTCTTGGGAAGAAATGAGCCAAATGAATGTAGATTTGAGTAAAGGAACTAGGGAACCCATGGAAACGAGAGGTGCCACGGTCCCCAAATTCTCCTACAAAGAATAGGTTGCCATGATCTTCGTGATACAATCATCCTATCTTTGGGCAAGGCTCTAGTGAGGGAGCAAGAGTAGAACCATCAAGGTTCGTCCAGTCAAAAGTACATAAGCCACAATTTTTTCAAACTTTTAGCATTGATCTTGGGCTAGGAATGCCCCCAGATATATGCCTCACTGCTAACACGACCAGTCTCTTTTGTGGTACCATCAAAACTAGTGGAAAAACCATAACTAACCCATAACCAATCCATGAGCACACACGCAATGGAAGAAGAGAAGCACATCTTAAAGGAGCCCATTTTTTATAATTCATCATCATCACACTGAACTAAGGATAGACATGATGGAGGAAGAGAACCATCTCTTAAGGAGCCCATTTTGGATAATTCATCATTGTCACTGAACTAAGTACGAGTTCCTATCCATTTGGACCAGGAACATGCTGAGGAAAGGTAAAGAACCATCTCCTCTAGGAACAACTTCCAACCTCAATTTTTTTCCACAAGGACAACTACCTAGTGGTTCCTTAGGCACTATAGGCCCATAACCACAAAGCCAAGTAGGTGTAGGACCAGTGCCATTGAAAATCGTATAGCCCAATCCCATGGGAGATGGAAGATTTTGTGCAAACAGTTCCTTACATTCCATTGCCACGTGAATATGTAAAAACATGCTAAGGATGGCATAGGATATGGGAAGGGGGTTTTCCTGAATGTAGCACCTAGAGGCCCAAATCACGGTAGAAGCACCAAGCCAATCGATATCTCAAATCTAATGACCAAATTTGATAGAACTGGAGATCCCATTCAGTATACCTAGAGAAGTTTTATGGACTATATTACTAGAGCCAAATATCTCCATATATAAGATGTAGTCTCACTGAAAGGTTGGATGACTTGTCACTTATTGACCGATTCATGATCAATCTTAAGAGGAGAAAGAGGTTTCATGACTATTTCTATAGGTTTAGGCACCATATCTTTGATGAGTTCTATTGCAAGCTCGAAAATAATCTTTTTGACTATATCTATAGGTCTAGGGCACCATATCTTTGATGAGTGCTATTGCAAGCTCGAAAATAATCTTTATGGATATATCTATAGGTTTAGGGCACCATATCTTTGATGAGTGTTACCGTGAGATTGGTAGACATAAATCTACAAGATAGGGATGTAGAAGTCATCCACCACTTGAATCAAGAGATAGGGGATGCATAATTCAAAGCCATAAAAAAGCCCTTATATAGAAAAGGAGCCTAACCAACACTAATAAAAGAAAGGACTTTGGTACAAATGAGTTGGCACTAGTAGGGTCAACCCCAAAGAATAAACCTCAAGGCTAGTTCTGCTAGTCAGTCACCCTCTATTCCCATGGAGAGATATAGTTTGGTGTGAAATTTTCCATTGAAACCATACAAGCTTGAGCACGAAGTATCCATATGGAAATCATAATACATATTGTTATATCTCATTAAACCTCATAGGGTAGACTCTGGCTCATGAACCATGCCAGAGTGCAAGGGAAATCATTATCCCTATAAGCCACACACCAGTCTTCACACAGATGCCATTTCCACCTATGGTATGTACCACCTTAACCACTTCCATATGGTTATTTAGAATGGACTCTAACCATAGATTGCCTCCTTGTTCAAAGCTATGGTGCAAAAGTGATCAAGAGACCTCAACAATATGGCATGTAGGCCATATATGCACTACTTTTGGTATGTAAAGCTCCACAGCATATGCAAAGTTTCCTCACAAGGCTCCTGCACACTAAAAGTCTTCATTAAATCCTTCAAATCTAGTGCCATCCTACCCCAATGTCATCCCATATGGTGACACATGTTACAAGTGTGGATTTGTCAAACGGCTCATAAGAAGGGATTTCCCTAGTGGTAAAAGCATTAGCCACTTGGAAAGCCTTAACTTGTTGAGTGTGTAAGGAGGACTTATTCATATAGTACCCCTCAATGCCATCACAAGGCTTTGATCCAAGATGAGGTTGAACTAGTATGTATGTGGGAGATCAGGCACTTACTGCCATGAAAAGCCTTTTCTCAAGGCTATAAGCCAAAAGTAGAATCAGTCGGGTCATCCTTTGGACGGATACCGAGAAGGGGGTGATAAGCCTAAGAAGAAAGGAAAATATAACTACAATCGGAGCTAGTTCATTACATTAATGAATGTAGAAAAAGTCTAGAGAAGGAAAAGAAAAAAGAGTCAAGCATGGCTGATGCATCAACACCAAGTGCTAAAAAGAAGAAGTCAATGAACTACACACATGACTACAGTGATGATCCTTCTATCCATGACATATGTATGTCAGTTGTTGATAGATCAGGATGTCAGTGATAGATCAGCATGTCTGCTACCTTGATAGTGGTACTAGCAAGCACATTACCACTCAACGTGATTTATTTTCCTCACTTGAGTCTGCTCCTCAAGGAGGAACATTCACATGTGCAAAAAACTCCAAGTAATCTAGTAAAAGAAGTTGGTAAGGTTGTTCTCACTGCTACAAGTGGTGGGACAATCACTCTCTCAGAAATCTTGTCTATGTCCGCGACATAAAAAAAACTTGATATCAGTCTCTACCATTGCTAGGGTAGCTCTAGTGGTCAAATTTGCTGATAATAGGTGTACAGTTCATGATGATCAAAGTGATGGAGATATCACTGTGGTACTTGGTACTCTAAGACATAGGCTTTATAGTTTGGAGAGATTTCACATAATGCTTATTCAACTACTACCACACACATGAGTGACATGGACTTTGGTCACTTGAATTTTGGGAGTTTGTTATGCCTTAAAAGACAAGAGATGGTATCAGAGTTACTAACAAATCTTGAGGCTCCCATCAAACATGTATGTGAGGGGTTCATTTTGGGCAAGATGCAATGGGCATCATTCCTAAAAAATAGATCAGTTAGGGCTATCCAGAAATTATAGCTTATATATATATACTGATCTATGTAGTTCCATGAGGACACCATCGATCAGGGGATATCTCCTAAGTGTATCCATTGAAGGCAAAGTTAGAGGTTTTTAGATGCTTTAGAAACTTTGTTTCTGAAAATGTGTCTACATGCAAAGTTAGCACCCTTTGTATAGATCAAGAAGGGAAGTATATGTCAAAGGAGTTTCATGTATATATGGCTAAAAGAGGCATAAAATATCAATGCATAGTGCCTTATACAACTCAACAAAATGGTGTGGCTAAGAGGAAGAACAGATCTCTCATGGAGATCGAACGTTGCATGGTTAAAGGCTAGGATTTGCCTCATGTTTTTTGGTTGGAGGTAGTTATGTGTGCCACTTATGTGCTAAACAAATGCCCCCTACCAACACCTTGTAGACAATTATCCCTTATGAAGCTTGGAATAGTAAGAAGCCCTCTATGGCTCACTTGCATGTATTTGGTTATCCTGCTTATGCTCTTGTGCCTCAGTAACAATGTTATAAGGTGGATGGATAAGGAGGTAAAATATATTTTTATGGGGTATAGCTCAAAAAGCAAAGGGTATAGACTCTACCATCCTACCACAAAGAAAATTTTGGTGAGTAGAGATGTTATCTTTATTGAGAACTCAATTCAGCCCATGATTTCATTTAAAAAACAAAAAATTTATGCCCATAGGATATCTTTAATACACTCCTACCTTTGTACAATGGTGGGCAACCATATGCTGAGTAAATGAAGCTAAAAAAGAATCAACCTATACTAGCTAAAAATCAGCTCAAATTTCAGTCCACAGATAAGCCTATTGATGAGGTAACTATGGATGATGTAGTGGGGATGAGGAAAAGCTCAAGTAGACCAAAACCATCAAATAGCCCAACGCGGAAAATGGAACATGTCTCTTTCACAGTACCGTTAGGGACAAATACTTCACAATACTCACAATAGCAAGCACACACAATGCAGTCTCGCTCTTCACAGTAGCCCGTTTGAATGAGAAACAATAGGGAACACAAGGAAGGATAAAGAGACAATGTCAAGGAAGGATAAAGAGACAATGTCAAGGACTACCTTATCACTACGGGATCTATAAGTGTATTCACAGAATGTGTCCTCAACCACAATAAGCCTTCATCCTCAAGGCTAGGCTAGTGGAGGACTAGTGCCATTAGGCTAGCAGAGCACTAGTGCCATTAGAAACCGCGTAGACCGACCCCATTATTGGGCAAGAGATCCTACCGCCATTAGAAACCGCGTAGACCGACCCCATTAGTGGAGCACTAGTGCCATTAGAAACCGCGTAGACCGACCCCATTATTGGGCAAGAGATCCTACACCCAGAAATAGAGGGTCTCATGTAACCTGACGTTCTACCACCATGTGAATACACAAAAGACATATGCTGAGGATGTCGTTGGAAATGGCAATGGGGGTTGCGACCAACACAGCACCTAGAAGCTCAGAGGTGGGAAAAACCAAGCCAATCCATATCTCAAGGATGATGACTAAATTTTATGGAATTAGAGATCCCATTCAGTACCTAGAAAAGTCTTATCAAATTTTTGAGGCCATGGGACAGATTAATGATCCCATTCAGTACCTAGAAAAGTCTTATCAAATTTTTGAGGCCATGGGACAGATTAATGATCCCATTCAGTACCTAGAAAAGTCTTATCAAATTTTTGAGGCCATGGGACAGATTAATGATCCCATTTAGTACCTAAAAAAGTTTGATCAAATTTGTGAGGCCATGGGGGATAGATTGATGATTCCACCAAGATCTGCTTATTTGGATTTTGCCTTAAAGACAAAGCATGCCAGTGGTTTAGGTCACTAAACCCACTTGAAAAGGCCAGCTAGATAAGGTCTTGAGACACAATTTCATAGTGGGACTCTTGCCCAATGGAGCCACTAAACCCACTTGAAAAGGCCAACTACGAGGTCTTGAGACACACTTTCATATTGGGACTCTTGCCCAATGGAGCCACATGGAGCCCTATTACATAGATTTATAACCTCAAGCAAGAGGAGGGAGAAACAATGCGGCATTATATTTCTTGAATCAAGTATCTCCACATGAGATATAATGCCCATAAAAGATTATGGCTTATCTCTCATTGCTTGATTTATGAGACCAGTCTTAAGCAAGACGCTTCATGACCACCTCTATAGGTCTAGGTACTACATCTTTGATTAGTGATGCCCACGAGGTAATAGACCTAGTAGATAACTTGCAAGATAAGGATGTAGAAGTTATCCACCCAAACCAAGAGATAGGGGATGCATCATCCAAAGTCTCATCATTGGCCAAGAGTGCCAACAACCACACCAACTAGAGTCCTAGTCAAGGACATGAGCATAGATGAGTTGGCAAAAATCTGCTCAACCATTTAGGCCAGCACTGGGATAGGAGGGCTAGCCCCAAGAGCAACCTCAAGGCTAGCCCCAGCCAGCACCTCAATCTGGACACCCACATTCATTCCCATAGGAAGAGATATGGTTTAGAACGCAATATTCTACCAAAATCATACAAGCACATAATATCCAATGCTAAGGCCTAGAAAACAATAATATTGTGCTTATTTCCAGTGTAATGGGAACCATGACACAGCTCATTATTATTGGTATCAACAAGGAAACTTAGCAAGGTGGACTCTGGCACCATGACTCCCTGCCCCCAGGCAACAAACAAGGAAACATAGCACGATGAACTCCAGAACCATGACAAATGCTCCTTGCCCCAACAAGGACACATAGCAGGGCGGACTCTGACACCACAACAAATGCTTGTTGCCCAAAGGCAACCATTGGCCTTACCAGCCCCACCAGTCACTCCTTAGTAGGCACACCAGCTCTAGTGCCTGTATATCAAGATCCTCCACGAGGTATGTATAGGACCGCCCCAACTACCATATCCCCCTCTGGTACTACCACACCAGAGCTGACAATCCCTCTAAGAACTATGCAGCAACATAATAGTACTTGGCCCTTGCTCACAAAAACAAAAACCAAGAATAAGAGAGCTATGAGTCTTATGATGACTAACAAGACCCATATGAGCAACAACAATACAATCTCTATAGGTATCCTAAGATGAGGGTTTACTCATAGACTACACCTCTCTTTGCTTGAAGCCATGGTGCAACAAAGAGCAACAGGCCTTAAGAATATGGTATGTAGGCCATCATGGTTGATGAAATGCTTCGAATTCAAAGGCGTACACTATATTATGGAGTACCCTCTCACAAAGACCCCACACCAAATCCCAGAATGCTCCTGCTGGCACTCCCTCTTTTTAGGTTTATCTTCAAGGACTAGTTTTGCCTTTGTGTATTTACATGTGATTAGTTTTCCAATCATGAACTAGACTTGGGATGATGCATTCTCACCAATAAGTCTGCTTTTGCTAGTGGTAACACAACCAAACCTTTAGGCATCTTGCAGGATGCAAAAATCAAGACCTTCGAATTAAGTTTGCACCACACATTTGTGGTGATGGATTTTGAGAGAAGAGGGGCATACACAATGATCCTCGGAAGATCTTACATGAGAGAAGCAAGGCTGGTTCATGATTGGGAACCAGACCTTAAAGATAAACCTAAAAAGAGCGAGAAAAGAGCGAAGACGTATCCCATGGGACAAGGCATTCTCACCAATGAGTCAAACACAACTATCCAAACTGCTTTAGTCAACATCTATAAATGTTGCAACAAGTTGTTGGATAGTGATGATGAGAACTAGGATTATGAACCTCTCCCCCAGAGCTTGATGACTCTAAGCATTGGGTCCATGTCTCGGTGGAAACCATGTAAACTCTTTCACAAGAGCTTGGAACAAGGCTTGCACGATGACTGGATGGGACAAAAATCACCTCCCGCTTCAGATTCGACATCAATTTTGAGCCCGGAGAAGCTAGTGATTCATCTACTAGACTCCTCCATACAAGGACCAAATTCTATGTTACCCACAATCACCTGGCCAAGAAAAAGAAAACCACATATAAAGCCTGAGAGAGAGAGCGTGGGCACAATAAAGTGAGTGAGCAAGAGAGAGCGTGGGCACGAGAGAGAGAGAGAGAGAGAGAGAGAGAGAGAGAGAGAGAGAGAGAGAGAGAGAGAGAGAGAGAGAGAGCGGTGGCCTTAAGTGAGGGGAGGGCCCCCTCATTAAGGTTGATGTCGCCCTTAGTGGGGGGAGACCCTCACTAAGGGCAATGGGCGGCCTTAAGTGAGAGTGTCCCCCCACTAAGGGCGACGTTGCCCTTAGTTGAGGGGGCCCTCACCTCACTTAAGGCCATCGTCTCCTCTCTCTCTCTCTCTCTCTCTCTCTCTCTCTCTCTCACTCATTCTCTTGTCCGCCCGTGCTCGCTCTCTCTTTCTATCTCACCCTCTCTCTCTCTCTCTCTCTCTCTCTCTCTCTCTCTCTCTCTCTCTCTCTCTCTCTCTCTCTCCAAAACCTCTCTTTCTTTTTGTTCATTCTTTCTCTCAAACCCTAAAATTTATTTTCTTTAATATTATTTCTCTCTATTTTTAGTTGTCTCTCTATTTTTAGCTCTCTCTATTTCTTTCTCTATTTATAGCCTTTTTTCTATTTAGATCTCTTTTTCTTTTGTTTATATCTTCTTAGTTTCTTTCTTTTTTGTTCATTCTATTTGTTCGGTCTTTTTCTCTCCTCTTCTAATCTCCTTTTGAGCTCCTCTTTTTTACATGGTGCCTTCTCAACTTGAACGAGAGACACAAGTGTTCTTAATGTTCAATGGCACCAAAGTAGCTACTAGGACCGTTTTGCACATAAACCCTACTGTGGATATCATCCACAAAATTTCTTTGCCCATTGGTCATGTTGGTGTGTCAATTGAGGATGTTGAAATGGGAGAAGTACCTCTTCCTTTTCCTCTCGAAGATGGTGATATCAGTACGTTAAATCAAACCGTATGCTACATCATTATATGGCCAGTAAGTAATTGCATAAGTGTTGTTATATCTCTCTCGCTTTTGTAATTATGCTCTTTTTGTGGTGATTCTAAAAACTGTTTGTAGCAAGCGATTGCGTTAGTGGTTTTATATCTCTCTTCCACCTTTGTAATTATGCTCTTTTTTAGTGGTTTTGTTGAAAGTAATTTGTAGCAAGAGATTGAGTAATTTGTCTTGTATATGTCGATGATCCAAACACATCAAAGGAAACCCCATATCCAAAGCGTGCATAACGCTTAAAGAGAAAACCTACTAGACAAGTAAGCCAAGAAGTGACAAGTACGAAGAAGACGAGGACAATAGTACAAGAAGATGATAAAGAATATGCTTCTCCTCGAAGAAATCCACCACGCTCTTCCAAAAAAGGTTCATCTTTGAAAGCAACAAAGGAAGTAGGAGAGATGGAGGAGGGAATGGAAAAAGAAGTGATAATGAATACCACTTCATGGTGACACATGGAACTCGTTTGTAAGTTGAACTCCTACAGGACAACCTAAATAAAGTAGAGGTAATTGTTATCCACTTTTTACCAAATCTTGCATAAGGTAATTTGTATGGCTCCCAACCACACCCTGTGTGTGTGCATTGCAGGTACAGAAATCCACTTCTTTGCCACCTATTCCCTTGTTCAGACTTGTGCCTAACCCCTCTATAATAAGAAGAGTGCGATCTAGGTACAAGAAGCTGGTAAGGGAATTCTAAACAAATGGCTATGTTGCCGATCGATGCAGGTTCATTTGTTCTATCTCCTCATCCCATAATCCTGTTAGATAAGTGACAAAACATGATTTTAGTGCATGGGATTACATATGGAAAATGAGAAGAGGATTTTGAGAATGTGATCAAAGGCACGAAGTGGTAATTTATGAGCAACAAGATGGTTTATGTGTGGGATAGTAATCATCGTGTTGTGGCATGGATGGAAGAGATTAGTTATTAATGTGAGTTATCTTAAATTGCTTACTTTTTCTACGCGATGTTAAGTTTTTAAAAATAAATTTGGGACTAATTAGATTCACATTGATTGTAGCATTCATGAATGTTGTATCAAGTCATCCATGTGTTGACGCTATCCTTATTGACTTTAATAAGGATAGCGAGGGGGAGGTCCATAGTCATAGCTTGCTTAAATAGGTAACGGAACATACACATTTGTTAATCCAATTCTAGCATTAACAAGAGCTACCACCATTATCTTACATCAAGGAGTCACGGTAGATACACCAAGGGTCATAGATTCAAGATATGAAGCAATAGTGTTCAAAGCTACAACTTGGACGGGCGCTCGTAATGGTATGACGGAGTATTTATGGCAATTCTCGCTTTCAAGAGTGTGTGGTAGCAAGTTAGGATGAAGTCCTAAGTGATGTACTTCATGGATATATTATGAGAGTAGTCATTGTAATAGCATTAGGCCTCTTATGAGCTTGAAGTGCCCGGTTGGCCATAGTTTAAGTGAGTGTGAACACTTATGGCATGTATATAAGTGAATTTTTCTCATAATACAAGATACTCTCCCATTGTGCAATTGAGTCTTGCTTTTGCTAATCCTCTTGCTAATATCTCTCCTTAATGCATGCTAGTGAGTGTGTGAGTGAAGTGAGGTGAGAGGAGGGACGAGACCTGTAATGCAATGCGGCGGTGTGACAATGCTCGTGTGGGAGATGCGGTGGAATTGCTTCTCAAGGCATTGTAGAGCCTGGACCTCAAGGGTTACAAGCTTGGCCATTGGAAAGATCCTCACGATAGTTGTGGTTCACCAAGTAATCTCTTTTTGGATGTGTTTCAAGGAGGGTTAGGGTGAGCCATAACATTTTTGGTGCCGCTGTCGAGGAGACATCCCTTGGCTTTTTCCATCCTTTTACCTCTAATCTATGCATAACCCATTGCCCATTATCTTGATTAATGGTTCCCCATGAAAAATATGTGGATTTGATGGTGATTTGTGTGAGATTTGGTATAGAATAGCTCTCTTTTTTGTTTTTGAAAAGAATGCTTTTTGCTTAATTTTTAGATTAATTTGTTGTTTTTGTTGTTGTTTTTGTGGTTTTTCATGTTCTTAGGGCTTGCACATAGTTTGTATTAGGCTTAGTTTACATCCATTGCATCAAACAATGTAATAGAATACAATTTTTAGTGAATGTTAGCTCTCTTTAGTGTTAAACATAGAACTAAGATCATTAATTTTAGTTTAATTGTGTGTTTGTTGTTGAGATTGTTTGGTTTAGAGTGTTAGCAAAAGCATTAGGAGTAGCTTAATCTTTCAACAAAAAATTTCTTAAAACCATAAAAAAAACCCTTGAATTTGACTAATTTATCTTAATGGACTGGTTTTTGTCATTAAGAGTGATTAATCTTGTTCAAGAGGCTAAAAATTTAGAAAATGTATTAATTGGGGTCTAGATTGATTATATGAGTAGTCAAAATTGGGATTTTTGAGTGTTTGAGAGCATCTAGATGCATCAAAACACCTAATAACTTCAAATTTTTCATCGATTTGAGAAATTTGACTCTCTTTGATTAATTTTACCTTAAAAGAGGAGACTATAATTAAAAGTCTAATTAATCTCCTATTTTAGATTAATTTACATAATTATTGATGCACAAAGATTAACATTTCCTTGCTCTATCCAATGATGTGCTCAATTGTGTGAATTAATTAGGGATTAGTGGTTAATTAGAGTCTTTGATTAGTGTGAAAGAGGGAAAGATTAGTGAAAGAATCAATCTTGGATTAATCCTTAATCACTTTTTTTTACATAACTCATTAAGGCTAATGAGCATTCAATGAGTAGATGCTCATGAGGTGTCAACTTGTCCATTTTGGGGATCATTTATGAAGGGTGTAAGGGGTGTTATTTAAAGGTTGACTTTTTTGATTCCCACTTACCTTTTTGAAAAAATACCCATATCCCTTTCATTTTAAAATAAAAAAATATTCTCCCCAAAAAGAAAAATTCTTATTTTCCACTAGACTCAATAAATAAAAATTTAAAAAATTACGGACATGAAAAGCAAATCCGACAAAAGATTCTGACCGTGAGGCAATTCTGGCTGTCAAAGGCAATTCTGACCGTGAAAGGCAAATCCGGTAAAAATTCTAGTCATGAAAGACAATTCAACAAAAATTTTCGGCCGTGATAAGGTAATTTTGACGAAAAATTCCGGTTGTGAAAGATAAATCCGGTAAAAAATTTTGGTTGTGAAAGGCAATTCCGACCGTGAGGCAAATCCAGCGAAAAAAGGTAAATCCGGTGAAAAATTTCGACCGTGATGAAAGACACTCATGGTGAAAAATTTCGGCCACCATGAAAGGCAAATTCGGTGAAAAATTATGGCCGTGAAAGGCAATTCCGGCGAAAAATTCCGACGTGAAGGGGTCTGTCGACCAAAAAAGTAAAAAATTTAGAAACAACCCCTGTTTGGAGGCCCGTATCTCCTAAACCATATATCCGATGAAGACGCTCTAGGGCTCATTGGAAAGCTAACCTCGAGCTCTTCGAATTTAGACTAGGTCTTTCGAAGTCAAAATCGACTATTTTGGCCTCCGACCAGCAGCCTCAAACTTTGACCCAAAAATCGAGGCAAAAAACAACCCAAAAACCACGAAAGATCGTAAAAATTAGCACGAAAACGACAAGGATCCATTTTCGGGCTACTTTTTGAGGGTCTAAACGATAAAATCACGGATGACTCAGGGGAACAAAGTTGTAGTACTCCAAAAATACTATAACTCTCTCATAGAGAGTTTTTCAAAATTCCTTTTGGAACACCCTAAAAAACGTGCTGCGAAACAGGGAAAAATTTCTCAAGAAAATTTTTTCGTGTTGAGGTAGTGATGAAAAATAGATTTTAGGACCTCCTCTTCCATCTGGGAAGTTCCTAGCATACACTTTTTTTGAAAAAATATCTAAGGTTCATATGCGTATAGCACCTAAGCTAATTAGAGCCAACGGACACCCGTTTGATCCAACGAAGAGTACGCCAAGCCTCTTGAGGCTGACGGGCTATGGGAAAGTATAAAAAGCAAAAAAAAAAACTGTAATTGCTCGTTTAAGGAGCATTTAGGCACTCTGACATGGCCACGATAGAGGGAGTGCCAGGGATCACACAAGGACTAAACCCAATGGCTGTCGTCTTCGAGCCATTGAGATCTATGCCGCCAATTCACCTCCCTATGCCATTGGCCATGCCTATAACAAGCATGTCATCAGGTTTTACACCCCTGACTTAGATCCCACGGGGCTTTGGTCCCTTGCCTAACATTCCAGCAAGTCCTATAAGTACCAACCCTTTCTTGGATGCCCACACCTTGGACATACTGACTAGTCTAGAAAGGGGGGTGGCCCAAGGACTCACTAAGTCTCTTCCAACAAGAGCACTCACATACGGCCTTAGTTATTCATACAGAAATACGGCTGTATAAATTTTTAAAATTATGAGCAAATATGACGAAATAATAGACCCTGTTTAATTCATTCAAATGATTGAACAGACCCTGTTTAATTCATTCAAATGTTTGAACAGAGCCTGTTTAATTCATTCAAATATTTGAGACAGAGATGTGAAGCCTTTGGAAATCCCAACTGCCCCACTAAGATACATGCATTGAACTTATGCTTAGAGGGAAAAGCTAGTCTCGATAGTTCATCGCATTGATGCTGTGGCGATCAAGACCAACTTCAAAACCTTGAAATTAGCCTTTATACATGGCTTCTCCAGACAAGGTGATCGGTGAAGTGCAGCAATAGAACTCTATTCAGCTGAGCGTTAACCAAATAAATCCATTAGAGATTTTATCCTTAGGATAAAACTCTTAGACTCACGTTGTGAGTCATGGGAAAAATTAAACGATGTTCAATTGAGGAGATGTTTCATGATGGACTTGAAGAATAACTGCTTACACAACTTGATCATTGTATCCAAGCCAGAAACATTCGATCAATGTTACAAAGAAGCAATACGTTTAGATCACAACATGCTAGAAGATGATCATGCTACAAGGTGTTCCTCATCTAAACCAAGTGAAGCAATGGCAAAAGAAAGATCGATCTCGGAATTGACATTCCCCCAATTTTATGCAACCTCACTTAAAACCTTACAGCAAACATCTCTAAGAGAGGATGAAAACCTTCAAACCCAGACATCCTTAATGCCTCTAAACGTGAGGAGAGAAATGCCTTGTGTCGAATACAATCACTACGCCCTTCCAAATCCTCATTGTGCATACAAGGCACCTATCCTTCTATACTACATATATTGTAAAACCTTTGACCATGATACTAAAAAGTGTCCCGCTTCATCCACAATGGACTCAAAATCTCCATTTCCCATGCACCAAACAAAAACAGTCCAAAGAGTAGAAACTGCTCAAGAGAGGCAGTTAAACGAACCCTTTAGTGTTTCTATAGTTGTGCACCTCACAAGGTGGCAGATTGCACAGTTTGGAATACTTCCATGCCCATAGTCACTGACATCTTGCGACCAATGTGTGAACGATGTGGCATTGATCACATGTTCCAAGATTGCCCAAGACCAGTTGCTTCTTCAATGCAACTTGTCTCACAAAATACAACTCTTAACATCTTAAGTGTATAAAATGGGCAATTGTCCACGGTGCCCTTGAATGTGCTTACAAGCGAAGGCACAAGAAATAATAAAAAAGAATGTAAAAGACAACACCTCAGCATGGGTAAAAGAACATGCTTCAAAACAAAACCCAAAAGAAGGAGTAAAACCTTCTAAAACCAAGAAATAAAAGGGACAAAAAACTATCGAAACCAAGGTCGAGTTAAAAGACAAGGAAAAGGAGTCTGTAGAGGCCATAAACCCAAAAAGGGACATAAACACAAAAGAGCCAAAAGCTATACATGTAGAAGCATCCACCTCAAAAGACACAACACAAACCACAACACCCATACGTGCGACACATGATACAAAAACCCAAAGGAAAATTTGATCTTGTCGCACGGGTAAACATAATGAAAAACTGACAAACCAAAGAAATTCAGAGAATGAAACAAGTTCTAGTACATCGCTAAGTGAGGATGAAACAAGTTCTTACTCTTCGCTCAGTGCACCACATAGACCAATGAAGAAACTAGAACCCACCCAACCACCCCAAATGGATAATGATAATCACATGACATGCGAAACGCAAAAAGCAAGCTCAGGAGAGCATGCTTAGCTTGGTTGAATGTCTTACAGGGTCACCGGTTGTGATTGAGCCTCATAATGCCAATCCTAAAAGAGCAACCAAGATACAAAGCCTAGAGGAGCACCGGTTCCCCTTTCAACGAGGAAGACATACTCTCTACAGAGAAGAGTCATTTTTGAAACAGACTGTACGAACTATAGGCTTGAGAAAGCACGTGAGGAATTCAATAATTCCCTTACAAGATTAAAATAGTCTCTCAAAACCTCATTCGGCGGAATGCTCTTCTCTCATGATAAAGCCAGCATCACATTAGCACTTGCACCTTTAATGGCTCATCCTCAGTTATACAAGGACATAACAAACTCCATAAATTAGGAATGTGAGGATTCACAAGTTTCCAAATAGCCCTCATTAAGAATTGTTAGAGGGCCAAGTGTGCTAGTGTACGCAGCATTGGGTACTCTTGAAAAAGCTGAGACCCAAACAGAGGATGAAAGTGAATGGGAATATGAAACAAACACAGGATCTGAAGTTGAAACAATAATCAAAACACCCATGGTTCCTTTTGGAAGATTCTATTATGGTATGGTTGGATTTACAGGCAATAATGTTCTGCACAAACGCGCATTGATTAGCCCTCGAGCAAGTCATAACATCATGACAATAGACACTTGGGTATCATTGGGACAACCTAAACTCATCCCTGCAAGCAGTAGTATTGCAAGAGGAGCCAATGGACAAAACATTGAAGCTTCAGGTTACTTTAGAAACACTACTCAAACAATTGATGGCGATATGAAATTTACATTCCATGTTACCCTAGATTCCCTTGAGTATGATGATGTCATCCTTGGCAGAACTTGGATAAGTGAATCATTGTATTCACTAGATGAATCCATGCAAACAATCTCCTTGAACACTCCTATAGGCAATGTACAACTGCTATTTAATAGGAGGAAGAAACCTTGTAGGAGCCAGAACTTCCAACATAGCTTACTGAAAAGATCCCCTAGGATTTTGGTTGGATTGGAAATTTCAAATAAAATCAGCTCAAGCACAACTTTATCCAACACACAAAAATAATCTCATGACACTCGAGCTATGGGATTTGTTAGGTCAACCAACACTCACGGCACATCCTGAAAGGCTTACCTTTACGCAAGACATGAACATGTCATGTTTGGGGTACTTTGAACATACAATGTATATTGATACTAACCCGCTCACTTGCAAGTTTTTTGTAGTTGAGTATGTGTTGGAAGAAGATTTAATCTTGGGGCATAAATGGACTACTGCTGCCCAAGCACCGCTGTGCTTTGCTATAGCGATAGAGTCATCATGATGATCAACGTAATAAAAAGTTGACAATACCATACTGCCAGGAAGAGGATCCAACTTTAATGGATATCTATGATGCTAAACACAAAAGGATACAAGCCTCTTTCTCACTAAAGCCCCTCTACACAATGATCTACCATCTGCGTCAACAACCAACTCTGATAAAGCCTCTACTGCTTCAACCCGATCCTCACCTATACGAAGTTTGATGCCAAAACCTTGCAACAGTCAGCAATCTATTCTTGAAGAAGTTCCCAAAGCCCAACCATCTATTTCTAGCAGGGAACTCAAAGGAAAGGCCTCGGATCCTATGCATCTTCATCAACGACAAACCTCATCAAAGGAGACAACCACGTGCTCAAAGGCCTCGTCATCGACAACCACTCCATAAGAGACTCTAACCTCATCATCATCAACAATGCCGATGAGTCTCAAACATGCAACCTCAGCGCGAGCCAAAGTCAAGGAGGGCCCCAAACCTTTCACACCAACCCAAAATAAAACTCTACCATGACAACCATAATCAAGATATCTTAATAGTATCAAAATGTGGGTGGAGAAGCAGCTACTTGTAGCTCAAGGCTACTATGAAGGTGCCAATCAAATTTGGGTGCCTCGATAGTCAAAACCTCTTCCTCAACGCAGCACTCGAAAGCCAAGGAAAAAGAAAAGTACTCCACAACACCGTCCACAAAAGCCTATGCAAGTTCCTCAAAGAACTCCACCAATGCAACAAGTGTGGGTACCAAAAACACTGCTGCAAGCACAAGGGTACTACCAAAGAAATACCAAATCTTGGGTCGCCAAGTGCATAACAAAGTCCCCTAAGCTTGCACAAAGAAAAAAGCCTCAACACCAAGCACATCGGCCACCAAATTACAGTGTTCGTCAATGATGGGTGCCTGTGCATGTACTTCAACAACAAGGATACTATGATGGTAATTCCATCATATAGTTGCCAAAATCAAACAATGTGAAGAAAACCTCACCACCGACTTCAACCCCAACAACTTCACCTAAAGTTCGACAAGAATGGAGGCCCAAGCACAACAGCAAAAGCAAATCACTTAGCCACTCTCGTGCATTCAGCACCAACACAAGAGCTTGTCTGTTCAAGAAGCAAACAATCAGCAGTCTTCCCTACTGCCTCGACATCATTTCAACAAATTCAAGAATTAATACAGAGACTTAGGAGCACATCAAGAACAGAATAACAATGCTCTTGTCACCCCTTTGGAAGTGAGAAATGAGCACACACAACAAGGAGCTGTTTGCTTGTAAATCATGACTAGATGACCCATTTTAAAAAAAACCTTGAGGTCAAAACCTGCAAATTCACGTAATTACAATTCACGGAGTTCCATCTCATGTTTTAAGAACCAGCACTGTCACGATTTAAGCCCCATCACGGATTAAGCCATATCACGCAATAGCCACTATATATTTGTTAAGCTTATTGCTTACTATTCTTTTTTGGCAATGTAGGGTAGCTCCTCCATGAGTACATATCCATACTCATGCACTGGAGAATATTTGCACCAAAGCCTCACCAATCGACAACTTCCAGGTACATCTCTGGATGGGGGGCCATGGTGGGTGAAAGCCTGGTCAATGGTACAACCCATCACGTGGAATTTTCCTTCCTCACGTTACAAACCTCTCGAAACGATGCCATAATCTTTACAACTCAATGATTTTCAATCCCTGGTGAAGATCTCTATATTACCCTCGTAAGTCGACGTAATTCTTTCAATCCTTATCAACAAGTGGCTACTTCAACACAGATCAGTTCAATAAGAGTCTATATGACTCAATTTTTGTACTTCATGTAAATCTGCTTCATTAGAGAACTTAAATATGCATAAAAACATAAAAAGCACATGGATAGAAGAAGATAGGATCATGTCCTACTACTCAACAACATATTTGACAAGAATCCTACTGCACAAAGGGACATCATCATCACAAGCCAATTACTTCAAAGGATGAATGTCATTTCAATGAATTAAATGAGGAACTGAGAATCACCATCTCGTTCTGATGATTAAGTCTACATTCCTCCGGATCCTTCTCTCTCTTCTCTCCCATTATTAACATTTCTTAATGTCCCCACTAACAAAAATCACATGTAACCTTGCCGATGATTGTCGAAAACAAATTAAGCCCAAAAAAAAAGGAAAAAAAGGGGACACACAAATGTAAAAATGCAATCATTTGCAAAAAAAACCTCACCTCCCGTTAAAAATTCCCAATCAACCACTAACCTCTTTATTCATTAACTAGCTTTTCTTATTTCCTCCAGAGGAACAAAGACCATTGAACGTCATTTAACATCAAAACCATCGACAAAGCTTGTTCATTCTCCACGTACAAAGGTCTTCAACGCGATCACAGGACTCAATCGCCATCAGGAAGGGGGGGATGTTAATCCAATTCTAGGATTAACAATAGCTACCACCATTATCTTACATCAAGGAGTCACAGTAGATACACCAAGGGTCATAGATTCAAGATATGAAGCAATAGTGTTCAAAGCTACAACTTGGACGAGCGCCCGTAAATGGTATGACGGAGTATTTAGGATGAAGTCCTAAGTGATGTAGTTCATGGATATATTATGAGAGTAGTCATTGTAATAGCATTAGGCCTCTTATGAGCTTGAAGTGCCCACCAGTTGGCCATAGTTTAAGTGAGTGTGAACACTTATGGACATGTATATAAGTGAATTTTTCTCATGATACAAGATACTCTCCCATTGTGCAATTGAGTCTTGCTTTTGCTAATCCTCTTGCTAATCTCTCTCCTTAATGCATGCTAGAGAGTGTGTGTGAGTGAAGTGAGGTGAGAGGAGGGACGAGGACCCATAGTGTAATGCATGCTAGAGAGTGTGTGTGAGTGAAGTGAGGTGAGAGGAGGGACAAGCACCCATAGTGTAATGCGGCGGTGTGACAATGCTCGTGTGGGAGATGCGGTGGAATTGCTTCTCGAGGCATTGTAGAGCTTGGAGACCTCAAGGGTTACGAGCTTGGCCATTGGAAAGATCCTCACAATAGTTGCGGTTCACCAAGTAATCTCTTTTTGGATGTGTTTCAAAGAGGGTTAGGGTGAGCCATAACATTTTTGGTGCCGATGCCGGGGAGCCATCCCTTGGCTTTTTCCATCCTTTTACCTCTAATCTATGCATAACCCATTGCCCATTATCTTGATTAATGGTTCCCCATGAAAAATATGTGGATTTGATGGTGATTTGTGTGAGATTTGGTGTAGAATAGCTCTCTTTTTTGTTTTTGAAAAGAATACTTTTTGCTTAATTTTTAGATTAATTTGTTGTTTTTGTTGTTGTTTTTGTGGTTTTTCATGTTCTTAGGGCTTGCACATAGTTTGTATTAGGCTTAGTTTGTATCCATTGCATCAAACAATGCAATAGAATATAATTTTTAGTGAATGTTAGCTCTCTTTAGTGTTAAACATAGAAATAAGATCATTAATTTTAGTTTAATTGTGTGTTTGTTTTTTGAGATTGTTTGGTTTAGAGTGTTAGTAAAAGCATTAGGAGTAGCTTAATCTTTCAAAAAATTTCTTAAAACCATCAAAAAACCCTTGAATTTGACTAATTTATCTTAATGGACTGGTTCATTAAGGGTGATTAATCTTGTTCAAGAGGCCAAAAATTTAGAAAATGTGTTAATTGGGGTCTAAATTGATTATATGAGTAGTTAAAATTTGGATTTTTGAGTGTTTTGAGAGCAGCTAGATGCATCAAAACACCTAATAACTTTAAATTTTTTATCAATTTGAGAAATTTGACTCTTTTTGATTAATTTTACCTTAAAAGAGGAGACTATAATTAAGAGTCTAATTAATCTCCTATTTTAGATTAATTTACATAATTGTTGATGCACAAAGATTAGCATTTCCTTACTCTATCCAATGATGTGCTCAATCGTGTGAATTAATTAGGAATTAGTAGTTAATTAGAGTCTTTGATTAGTGTAAAAGAGGGAAAGATTAGTGAAATCCTTAATCACTTTTTTTACATAACTCAATAAGGCTAATGAGCATTCAATGAGTAGATGCTCATGAGGTGTCAGCTTGTCCATTTTGGGGATCATTTATGAAGGGTGTAAGGGATGAAAAATTCCGGCATGAAGGGGTCTGTCGGCCAAAAAAGTAAAAAATTTAGAAACAACCCCTATTTGGAGGCCCGTATCCTAAACCGTATATCCGATGAAGACGCTCTAGGGCTCATCGAAAAGCTGACATTGAGCTCTTCGAATTTAGACTAGGTCTTTTGAAGTCAAAATCGACCATTTTGGCCTCCGACTAGCAGCCTCAAAATTTGAACCGAAAATCGAGGCAAAAAATAGCCCAAAAACCACAAAAAATCGTAAAAATTAGCGTGAAAATGATAACGAGCCATTTTCGGGCTACTTTTTGAGGGTCAAAAAACGATAAAATCATGGATGACTCAAGGAAACAAAAGTATAGTGCTCCAGAAATACTATAACCCCCTCATATAGAGTTTTTCGAAATTCCTTTTGGAACACCCTAAAAAACGTGCTGCGAAACATAGAAAAAATTCTCAAGAAAATTTTTCGTGTTGAGGCAGTGATGGAAAATAGATTTTAGGACCTTCTCTTCCATATGGGAAGTTCCTAGCATACACTTTTTTCGCAAAAATATAAGATCGTTCATTATGCGTATAGCACCTAAGCTAATTAGGGCCAACGGACACCCATTTGATCCAACGAAGAGTACGCCAAGCCTCTACAGCCTCTTGAGGCTGTAATAACGGGCTGTGGGAAGTATAAAAAGCAAAAAAAACAAAAAACAAAACTGTAATTGCTCATTTAAGAAGCATTTAGGCACTCCGACATGGCCATGATAGAGGGAGTGTCAGGGATCACACAAGGACTAAACCCAATGGCTGTCGTCTTCGAGCCATTGAGATCTATGCCACCAATTCACCTCCCTATGCCATTGGCCATGCCTATAACAAGCGTGTCATCAGGTTTTACACCCCCTATGACTTCGATCCCACTGGCTTTGGTCCCTTGCCTAACATTCCCACAAGTCCTATAAGTACCAACCCTTTCCTGGATGCCCACACCTTGGACATACTGACTAGTCTAGGAAAGGGGGGTGGCCTAAGGACTCACTAAGTCTCTTCCAACAAGAGCACTCACATACGGCCTTAGTTATTCATACAGAAATACGACTTTAGAAATTTCCAAAATTATGGGCAAATATGACGGAATAACAGACCCTGTTTAATTCATTCAAATGTTTGAACAAAGATGTGAAGCCTTTGGAAATCCCAACTGCCCCACTAAGATACATGCGTTGAACTTATGCTTAGAGGGAAAAGCTAGTCGATAGTTCATGGCATTGATGCTGTGGCGACAAGACCAACTTCAAAACCTTGAAATCAGCCTTTATACATGGCTTCTCCAGAAAAGGTGATCGGTGGAGTGCAGCAATAGAACTCTATTCAATTGAGCGTCAACCAAATGAATCCATTAGAGATTTTATCCTTAGGATAAAACTCTTGTCATGGAAAAAATTAAACGATGTTCAATTGAGGAGATGTTTCATGATAGACTTGAAGAATAATAGCTTACACAAATTGATCATTGTATCCAATCCGAAAACATTCGATCAATGTTGCAAAGAAGCAATACGTTTAGATGACAACATGCTAGAAGATCATGCTATGAGGTGTTCCTCATCTAAACCAAGTGAAGCAATGGCAAATGTGAAGAAAACCTCACCACCGACTTCAACCCCAACAACTTCACCTAAAGTTCGACAAGAATGGAGGCCCAAGCAACAGCAAGCAAATCACTCAACCACTCTCGTGCATTCAGTACCAACACAAGGGCTTGTATGTTCAAGCAAACAATCAGCAATCTTTCCTACTGCCTCGACATCATTTCAGCAACAAATTCAAGAATCAATACGAAGACTTAGGAGCACATCAAGAACAGAATAACAATGCTCTTGTCACCCCTCTGGAAGTGAGAAATGAGCGCACACAAGGAGCTGTTTGCTTGTAAATCATGACTAGATGACCCATTAAAAAAAACCTCGAGGTCAAAACTTGCAAATTCACGTAATTACAATTCACGGAGTTCCATCTCACGTTTTAAGAACCAACACTGTCACGATTTAAGCCCCATCACAAATTAAGCCATATCACGCAATAGTCACTATATATTTGTTGAGCTTATTGCTTACTATTCTTTTTTAGCAATGTAGAGCAGCTCCTCCATGAGTACATATCCATACTCATGCACTGGAGAACATTTGCACCAAAGCCTCACCAATCGACAACTTCCAGGTACATCTTTGGATGGGGGGCCATGGGTGGACGAAAGCCTGGTCAATGGTACAACCCATCGCGTGAAATTTTCCTTCCCTATGTTACAAACCTCTCCAGACGATGCCATAATCTTCACAACTCAATGATTTTCAATCCCTAGCCTCGTAAGTCAACGTAATTCTTTCAATCCTTATCAAACAAGTGGCTACTTCAACACATAGATCAGTTCAATAAGAGTCTATATAACTCAATTCTTGTACTTCATGTAAATCTGCTTCATTAGAGAACTTAAATATGCATAAAAACATAAAAAGCACATGGACATAAAAAGATAGGATCAAGTCCTACTCAACAACATTCGACAAGAATCCTGCCACACAAAGGGACATCATCACAAGCTAATTACTTTAAAGGATGAATGTCATTTCAATGAATCAAATGAGGAACTAAGAACTCTCTCTTCTCTTCCATTATTAACATTTCTTAATGTCCCCACTAACAAAAATCACATGTAACCTTGCCGATGATTGTCAAAAACAAATTGAGCCCAAAAAAAGGGAAAAAAGGAGACACACAAATATAAAAATGCAATCATTTATAAAAAAAACCTCACCCCCCACCCCGTTAAAAATTCTCAATAAACCACTAACCTCTTTATTCATTAACTAGCTTTTCTTATTTCCTCCCCAGAGGAACAAAGACCATTAAACGTCATTTAACATCAAAGCCATCGACAAAGCTTGTTCATTCTCCTCGTACAAAGGTCTTCAACGTGATCATGAGGACGCGATCGCCATCAGGAAGGGGGGGATGTTAATCCAATTCTAGGATTAACAAGAGCTACCACCATTATCTTACATCAAGGAGTCACGGTAGATACACCAAGGGTCATAGATTCAAGATATGAAGCAATAGTGTTCAAAGATACAACTTGGATGGGCACCCGTAATGGTATGACGGAGTATTTATGGCAATTTCCGCTTTCAAGAGTGTGTGGTAGCAAGTTAGGATGAAGTCCTAAGTGATGTACTTCATGGATATATTATGAGAGTAGTCATTGTAATAGCATCAAGCCTCTTATGAGCTTGAAGTGCCCAATCGGCCATAGTTTAAGTGAGTGTGAACACTTATGGCCATGTATATAAGTGAATTTTTCTCATAATACAAGATACTCTCCCATTATGCAATTGAGTCTTGCTTTTTCTAATCCTCTTGCTAATCTCTCTCCTTAATGCATGCTAGTGAGTGTGTGTGAGTGAAGTGAGGTGAGAAGGGACGAGGACCCGTAGTGCAATGCGGCGGTGTGACAATGCTCGTGTGGGAGATGCAATGGAATTGCTTCTCAAGGCATTGTAGAGCTTGGAGACCTCAAGGGTTACGAGCTTGGCCATTGGAAAGTTCCTCACGATAGTTGCGGTTCACCAAGTAATCTCTTTTTGGATGTGTTTCAAGGAGGGTTAGGGTGAGCCATAACATTTTTGGTGCCGCTGTCGGGGAGCCATCCCTTGTCTTTTTCCATCCTTTTACCTCTAATCTATGCATAACCCATTGCCCATTATCTTGATTAATGGTTCCCCATGAAAAATATGTGGATTTGATGGTGATTTGTGTGAGATTTGGTGTAGAATAGCTCTCTTTTTTGTTTTTGAAAAGACTGCTTTTTGCTTAATTTTTAGATTAATTTGTTATTTTTGTGGTTTTTCATGTTCTTAGGGCTTGCACATAGTTGTATTAGGCTTAGTTTACATCCATTGCATCAAACAATGCAATAGAATGCAATTTTTAGTGAATGTTAGCTCTCTTTAGTGTTAAACATAGAAATAAGATAATTAATTTTAGTTTAATTGTGTGTTTGTTTTGTGAATTGTTTGGTTTAGAGTGTTAGCAAAAGAATTAGGAGTAGCTTAATCTTTCAACAAAAAATTTCTTAAAACCATCAAAAAAACCCTTGAATTTGACTAATTTCTCTTAATGGACTGGTTTTTGTCATTAAGGGTGATTAATCTTGTTCAAGAGGCCAAAAATTTAGAAAATGTGTTAATCGGGGTCTAAATTGATTATATGAGTCGTCAAAATTTGGATTTTTGAGTGTTTTGAGAGCATCTAGATGCATCAAAACACCTAATAACTTTAATTTTTTCATCGATTTGAGAAATTTGAGTCTCTTTGATTAATTTTAAAAGAGGAGACTATAATTAAGAGTCTAATTAATCTCCTATTTTAGATTAATTTACATAATTGTCAATACACAGAGATTAGCATTTCCTTGCTCTATCCACCAATGATGTGCTCAATTTTGTGAATTAATTAGAGGTTAGTGGTTAATTAGAGTCTGATTAGTGTAAAAGAGGAAAAGATTAGTAAAAGAATTAATCTTGGATTAATTCTTAATCACTTTTTTACATAACTCATTAAGGCTAACTCATTAAGGCTAATGAGCATTCAATGTGAGTAGATGCTCATGAGGTGTCCACTTGTCCATTTTGGGGATCATTTATGAAGGGTGTACGGGGTGTTATTAAAAGGTTGACTTTTTTGATTCCCACTTACCTTTTAGAAAAAATGCCCATATCCCTTTCATTTTAAATTCAAAAAATATTTTCCCCAAAAAAGAATATTCTTATTTTCCACTAGACTCAAAAAATAAAAATTCAAAAAATTACGGCCATGAAAGGCAAATCCGAGGAAAAATTCCGACCGTGAGGCAATTCCGGCTGTCAAAGGCAATTTTGGCCATGAAAGGCAAATCCGACAAAAATTCCAATCGTCTCATGAAAGACAATTCAGCAAAAAATTTCGGCCATGACAAGGCAATTTTGACGAAAAATTCCGGTTGTGAAAGGCAATTCCAGTGAAAAAAATCTGGTCGTGAAAGGCAAATCCGACAAAAAAATCCGGCCATGAAAGGCAAATCCGGCCATGAAAGGCAAATCCGGCAAAAAATTTCGATGGTGATGAAAGACACTTCTGGTGAAAAATTCCGGCCATGAAAGGCAAATTCCCGTTGTGAAAGGCAATTCCGGTGAAAAATTCCGGCATGAAGGGGTCTGTCGGCCAAAAAAGTAAAAAATTTAGAAACAACCCCTGTTTGGAGGCCCGTATTTCCTAAACCGTATATCCGATGAAGACGCTCTATGGCTCATTAAAAAGCTGACATCGAGCTCTTCAAATTTGGATGTCTTTTGAAGTCAAAATTGACACTTTTGGCCTCCGACCAGCAGCCTCAAAATTTGACCCGAAAATTGAGGCAAAAACAGCCCAAAAACCACGAAAAATCATAAAAATTAGCGGGAAAAACGAGCTATTTTTGGGCTACTTTTTGAGGGTCTAAACCACAAAATCACGGATGACTCAGGGAAACAAAGTTGTAGTACTAAAAAATACTATAACTCCCTCATACAGAGTTTTTCAAAATTCCTTTTGGAACACCCTAACAGGGAAAAAATTCTCAAGAAAATTTTTCGTGTTGAGGCAGTGATGGAAAATAGATTTTAGGACCTCCTCTTCCATCTGGGAAGTTCCTAGCATATGCTTTTTCCCGAAAAAAAATATCTAAGGTCGTTTATATGCGTATAGCACCTAAGCTAATTAGGGCCAATGGACACCCGTTTGATCCAACGAAGAGTACGCCAAGCCTCTTGAGGCTGTAAACGGGCTATAGGAAAGTATAAAAAGCAAAAAAGAAAAAAAAGAAAAAAATTGTAATTGCTCATTTAAGGAGCATTTAGGCACTCCGACATAGCCACGATAGAGGGAGTGCCAGGGATCACACAAGGACTAAACCCAATGGCTGTCGTCTTCGAGCCATTGAGATCTATGCCGCTAATTCACCTCCCTATGCCATTGGCCATGCCTATAACAAGCGTGTCATTAGGTTTTACACCCCCTATGACTTCGATCCCACCGGGCTTTAGTCCCTTGCTTAACATTACTGCAAGTCCTATAAGTACCAACCCTTTTCTGGATGCAACTTGTATCACATAAATACAACTTGTCTCACATAAATACAGGTGCCTTGTATGTACAATGAGGGTTTGGATGGTCGTAGTGATTGCATTCGACACAAGGCATTTCTCTCCTTACTTTTAGAGGCATTAAGGATGTCTGGGTTTGAAGGTTTTCATCCTCTCTTAGAGATGTTTGATGTAAGGTTTTAAGCAAGGCTACATAAAATTGGGGGAATGTCAATTCCGAGATCGATCTTTCTTTTGCCATTGCTTCACTTGGCTTCAATGCAACTTGTCTCACAAAATACAACTCTTAACATCTTAAGTGTATAAAACGGGCAATTGTCCACAGTGCCCTTGAATGTGCTTACAAGCCAAGGCACAAGAAACAATAAAAAAGAATGTAAAAGACAACATCTCAGCATGGGTAAAAGAACATGCTTCAAAACAGAACCCAAAAGAAGGTGTGAAACCTTCTAAAACCAAGAAATACAAGGGACAAAAAACGATCGAAACCAAGGTCGAGTTAAAAGACAAGGAAAAGGAGTCTATAGAGGCCATAAACCTAAAAAGGGACATAAACACAAAAGAGCCAAAAGCTATACATGATGCAGAAGCATCCACCTCAAAAGACACAACACAAACCACAACACCTATACGTGCGACACAGGATACAAAAACCTAAAAGAAAATTTGATCTTGTCGCATGGGTAAACATAATGAAAAACTGACAAACCAAAGAAATTCAAAGAATGAAACAAGTTCTTACTCTTCGCTCAGTGCACCACATAGACCAATGAAGAAACTAGAACCCACCCAACCACCCCAAATGGATTATAATAATCACATGATATATGCAAAATGCAAAAAGCAAGCTCAAGAGAGCATGCTTATCTTGGTTGAATGTCTTACAGGGTCACCGGTTGTGATTGAGCCTCATAATGCCAATCCTAAAAGAGCAACCAAGATACAAAGCCTAGAGGAGTACCGGTTCCCCTTTCAACGAGGAAGACATACTCTCTACAGAGAAGAGTCATTTGAAATAGACTGTACGAACTATAGGCTTGAGAAAGCACGTGAGGAATTCAATAATTCCCTTACAAGATTAAAATAGTCTCTCAAAACCTCATTCGGCGGAATGCTCTTCTCTCATGATAAAGCCAGCATCACATTAGCACTTGCACCTTTAATGGCTCATCCTCAGTTATACAAGGACATAACAAACTCCATAAATTAGGAATGTGAGGATTCACAAGTTTCCAAATAGCCCTCATTAAGAATTGTTAGAGGGCCAAGTGTGCCAGTGTACGCATTGGGTACTCTTGAAAAAGCTGAGACCCAAACAGAGGATGAAAGAGAATGGGAATATGAAACAAACACAGGATCTAAAGTTGAAACAATAACCGAAACACCCATGGTTCCTTTGGAAGTTTCTATCATGGTATGGTTGGATTTACAAGCAATGGTGTTCAGTGCAAACGCGCATTGATTAGCCCTCAATGATCAAGTCATAACATCATGACAATAGACACTTGGGTGTCATTGGGACAACCTAAACTCATCCCTGCAAGCAGTAGTATTGCAAGAGGAGCCGATGGACAAAACATTGAAGTTCCACGTTACTTTAGAAACACTACTCAAACAATTGATGGCGATATGGAATTTACATTCCATGTTACCCTAGATTCCCTTGAGTATGATGATGTCATCTTTGGCAGAACTTGGATAAGTGAATCGTTGTATTCACACTAGTAGATGAATCCATGCAAACAGTCGCCTTGAACACTCCTATATAGGCAATGTACAACTGCTATTTACGGGAGAAGAAGCCTTGCAGGAGCCAGAACTTCCAACATATCTTACTGAAAAGATCCCCTAGGATTTTGGTTGGATTGGAAATTTCAAATAAAATCAGCTCAAGCACAGCTTTATCCAACACATGAAAACAATCTCATGACCCTCGAGCTATGGGATTTGTTAGGTCAACCAACACTCACGGCACATCCTGAAAGGATTACCTTTACACAAGACATGAACATGGCATGCTTGGGGTACTTTGAACATACAATGTATATTGAAACTAACCCTTTCACTTGCAAGTTTTTTGTAGTTGAGTATGTGTTGGAAGAAGATTTAATCTTGGGGCATAAATGGACTATTGTGCTGCCCAAGCACCACTGTGCTTTGCTATAGCGATAGAGTCATCATGATGATCAATGCAATAAAAAGTTGACAATACCATACTGCCAGGAAGAGGATCAAACTTTAATGGATATCTATGATGTTGAACACAAAAGGATACAAGCCTCTTTCTCACAAAAGCCCCTCTACACAATGATCTACCATCTGCGTCAACAACCAACTTTGATAAAGCCTCTACTCCTTCAGCCCCATCCTCACCTACGAAGTTCGATGCCAAAACCTCGCAACAATTAGCAGGCTATTCTTCAAGAAGTTCCCAGAGCACAACCATCTATCTCTAACAGGGAACTCAAAGGAAAGGCCTCGGATCCTATGCATCTTCATGGACAAACCTCATCAAAGGAGACAACCACATGCTCAAAGGCCTCGTCATCGACAGCCACTCCACACAAGAGACTCTAACCTCATCATCATGAACAATGTCCATGAGTCTCAAACCTACAGCCTCAGCGCCAGCAACCAAAGTCAAGGAGGACCCCAAACCTTCCACACCAACCCAAAATAAAACTCCACCACGACAACCATAATCAAGATATCTTAATAGTATCAAAATGTGGGTGGAGAAGCAGCTACTTGTAGCTCAAGGCTACTATGAAGGTGCCAATCAAATTTGGGTGCCTTGATAGTCAAAACCTCTTCCTCAACGCAGCACTCGAAAGCTAAGGAAAAAGAAAAGTACTCCACAACACCGTCCACACAAAAGCCTATGCAAGTTCCTCAAAGAACTCCACCAATGCAACAAGTGTGGGTACCAAAAACACTGCTGTAAGCACAAGGGTACTACCAAAGAAATACCAAATCTTGGGTCCCCAAGCGCATAACAAAGTCCCCTAAGCTTGCATAAAGAAAAAAGCCTCAACACCAAGCACATTGGCCACCAAATTACAGTGTTCGTCAAAGATGGGTGCCTATGCATGTACTTCAACAACAAGGATACTATGATGGTAATTCCATCATATAGTTGCCAAAATCGAACAATGTGAAGAAAACCTCACCACCGACTTTAACCCCAACAACTTCACCTAAAGTTCGACAAGAATGGAGGCCCAAGCAACATCAAGAAAATCACTCAACCACTCTCGCGTATTCAGCACCAACACAAGAGCTTGTCTGTTCAAGCAAACAATCAGTAGTCTTCCCTACTGCCTCGACATCATTTCAGCAAAACAAATTCAAGAATCAATACGGAGACTTAGGAGCACATCAAATAGAATAACAATGCTCTTGTCAACCCTCTGGAAGTGAGAAATGAGCGCACACAAGGAGTTGTTTGCTTGTAAATCATGACTAGACGATCCATTTAAAAAAAAACCTCAAGGTCAAAACCTGCAAGTTCATGTACTTACAATTCACGGAGTTCCATCTCACGTTTTAAGAACCAGCACAGTCACGATTTAAGCCCTATCACGGATTAAGCCATATCACGTAGTAATAGCCACTATATATTTGTTAAGCTTATTGCTTACTATTCTTTTGGCAATGTAGAGCAGCTCCCATGAGTACATATCTATACTCATGCACTGGAGAACATTTGCACCAAAGCCTCACCAATCGACACTTCCAGGTACATCTCTGGAGGATGGGGGGGCCATGGTGGGCGAAAGCCTGGTCAATGGTACAACCCATTGCGTGGAATTTTCCTTCCTCACATTACAAACCTCTCCAAATGATGCCATAATCTTCACAACTCAATGATTTTCAATCCCTAGTGAAGATCTCTATATTACCCTCGTAAGTCGACGTAATTATTTCAATCCTTACCAACAAGTGGCTACTTCAACACAGATCAGTTCAATAAGAGTCTATATGACTCAATCTTGTACTTCATGTAAATCTGCTTTATTAGAGAACTTAAATATACATAAAAACATAAAAAGCACATGGACAGAAGAAGATAGGATCAGGTCCTACTCAACAACATTTGACAAGAATCCTGCCACACAAAGGGACATCATCACAAGCCAATTACTTCAAAGGATGAATGTCATTTCAATGAATCAAATGAGGAATTAAGAATCACCATCTCGTTCTAATGATTAAGTCTACGTTCCTCCGGATCCTTCTCTCTCTTCTCTCCCATTATTAACATTTCTTAATGTCCCCACTAACAAAAATCACATGAAACCTTTCTGATGATTGTCAAAAACAAATTGAGACCAAAAAAAAGGAAAAAAAAAGGGACGCACAAATGTAAAAATGCAATCATTTGCAAAAAAAAAAAAACCTCACCCCCACCCCGTTAAAGAATTCCCAGTAAATCACTAACCTCTTTATTCATTAACTAGCTTTTATTATTTCATCCGGAGGAACAAAGACCATTGAACATCATTTAATATCAAAGCCATCGACAAAGCTTGTTCATTCTCCACGTTCAAAGGTCTTCAACGCGATCACAAGGACGCGATCGCCACCATCAGGAAGGGAGGGATGTTAATCCAATTCTAGGATTAACAAGAGCTACTGCCATTATCTTACATCAAGGAGTCACGGTAGATACACCAAGGGTCATACATTCAAGATATGAAGCAATATTGTCCAAAGCTACAACTTGGACGGGTGCCCGTGATGGTATGACAAAGTATTTATGGTGATTCCTGCTTCAAGAGCGTGTGGTAGCAAGTTAGGATGAAGTCCTAAGTGATGTACTTCATGGATATATTATGAGAGTAGTTATTGTAATAGCATTAGGCCTCTTATGAGCCTAAAGTGCCCGACCGGCCATAGTTTAAGTGAGTGTGAACACTTATGGCCATGTATATAAGTGAATTTCTCTCATAATACAAGATACTCTCCCATTGTGCAATTGAGTCTTGCTCTTGCTAATCTCTCTCCCTAATGCATGCTAGTGAGTGTGTGTGAGTGAAGTGAGGTGAGAGGAGGGAAGAGGACCCGTAGTGCAACGCGACGGTGTGACAACGCTCACAGGAGACACGATGGAATTGCTTCTCAAGGAGTTGTAGAGCTTGGAGACCTCAAGGGTTGTGAGCTCGGCCATTAGAAAGATCCTTCACACGAACAGTTGTGATTCACTAGGTAATCTCTTTTTGCATGTGTTTCAAGGAGGGTTAGGGTGAGCCATAACAACATTATGAGAATATATGTTTAAGTCTCTTTGACATGGGATGGTCCAAGTGTAGTATGTTTTATCTTTCATCTCATAACTCATATTTTTTTGCCATAGGATGAATGAAGTGGGCTATGTTTCTTCGTCTCTTATGAAAAAAGTGTGTCTCATTAGGGCTCTTGGATTAGTAAATAAAGAAACAATTATGAGGCACACTAGAGTGATGAATAAGGCATGGATGGAGAAGCATGACTTGACATAGGAAAAAAAGGGTCACCCATCCTACAACTGTGAGCTTTCAGAACTTTCCCACAAAGTATTCTAGGTGAATCTTCAATCTTCTGATACTTGCAATATATGATTAACATATACATATTATCAACTAATGTTGTAACATGTGAATAACATAATGAGTATCTCGCAGCCACCTGAGATATTAATCCCCTACTGGTAGATAGCTTTCCTACAAATGAGTTCGAAGAGAAATGGATAACTGTATTTTATAAAGATGAAAGAAAGTGGAGGCATGCTATAAGGTGGTTGGCAGTGATTGCAAACCGTGCACAAGGGGAAGGTCTCTTTGAGTAAGAAAGCCTACACTCTTTTCTTTGTCGATTTGGTAGGCAATGAAATTTTATTGTTTTAATGTTGTGGTTTAATTTGGTGTTGTGTTGCAATGACTAGTGTAAGTTACTATTGGGATGAGAAACCGGATTGTTTGAGAGAAAGGATAGGTTGTACAGCTTAGCATCTAGCTCATTGCCAAATGACCAAAAAGCATAGATTTTAGATATTTTGATAGATGGCAATTTGTAGAGGCTAAAGGATTTACAAATCCCTAAAAGTAAGTGATAATTGCTTTTCCTTTCTTCCTGATATATACAAAGCAATGTATTTTATTTGAATAACAATTTAAATGGCAATGCAATAAATGCAAGTTACTTCAAGGATTGGCTTCAAAGAGAAGTCATATGGCATGAGATTGGAGCACAGGGTGTTGCCGTCCTTGCAAAAATATCATAAAAGTACAAGATAATTTTCTTAGATACATTTTAGGAGGACCTCATCGATTTTAAGAGATGGTATTTTGGGAAGCTGTTTGAGGAAATGGTGGGATCCCTGAAGAAACAAGGCATGGTAGTTTTAAACCCTGTTGTCTCATCAAGGCTACCAAGCATGTTGTGTTCAGGTGCGTAACATTCTATAAAGCTTACTTATTTGCTACTTAATTTGTGTGCATATATTTGTAAACTGAATGAAAATAATAATGTGCAGATGGATTTGTAAGTGCCATGCAGAGAGATATATTGCAAATGTGCCTGCATACTTAAAATATTATTGCAATCCACAACATGAGAGCATTATGTATACACAATAGCAACTTCAAGAATTTTGGGATGCAGGGATATACAAGAGATGCCCATTGTTTCTTGAATTTCCAAATGGTAAATTCCTAAGAGCGAGAAGGAGATGGATACTTGGGCTTGTAAATCGAAGCAATCAACCATGGTATG
This sequence comes from Cibotium barometz, assembly GCF_041138505.1. Classification (NCBI taxonomy): domain Eukaryota; kingdom Viridiplantae; phylum Streptophyta; class Polypodiopsida; order Cyatheales; family Cibotiaceae; genus Cibotium; species Cibotium barometz. The sequence continues at coordinate 54,151,009 of NC_141052.1, read as the reverse complement.
AACTATACAGTTAATATTTCACTTCTTTTTAATATTATTTCTTATATCTTTTTGAATCGTGATTTTTGTTGTGAAGCATAGAAGTCTACATGACCAATCACATGTTCAAGACAAGGGAAAAGGTCTTATGAAAGATGAAGGGGATGATGAAGATGAAGAGGATGATGATGATGAAGGAAAAGGAACAAAAGTGCCAAAGAAGGATGCAACGAAGGAAAAGAAAAAAGAAAAGGCACTAGAGGAAGAGGATGACTTTGATATCTCTTCATTAGAATATGATAAAAGTGATTATGATGATAGCACTCGCAAGATCGAGGCACTCCCAAAAGTTGAAGAAGTGGGTCATGCAACAACACAGGCAGGGCACTCTTTTACTTGTGGTTCATTGGTTTTATTGTTACATTATTTGGATACTAATGTAGATGATTAAGTTATGGATCTAGATAAGCTTGGCAAGAGGTGAAGTGCCAAATACACCATTGTGACATAATAATCCACCTAGCTTGTGTGTTCTGACCCCAATTCAAATGAATTTGCCAGGTATGATTTTACTCATTGGTAATGATAATGTAATGTATATGTGTGGTGCATGCACTTACAAAATGTACGCTTTGTAGAAGTTTCATCGTATAGTCTCAACAGTAGTTCTCGGAGTTCCGAGCGAACATCAAAGTGCTAGTTCCTCTACTATTATAGAAGCCTTGGCGTTAATAGGGGTAATAATCAATTGTGACCATATGTGAAATGATTGTAAAAGTGTGTCTTTTATATCATGTAATGACAATTAATGTGTAACTCCTCTCAACGTGGTGTGGTAGGACATGATTCTACAAAGATGAGGGCATTTATTGGGGATCCTTTGAAGATAGACCGTACAATTCGGAACTAGGAGTGTCCACAGGAGCTCTAGTACATCTCTTTGATATGTTGCAAATTCGAAACTAGGAGTGTCCAACAAGAGCTGGTACATCTCTTTGATATATTGCAAATGATCAAAGAGGGAGACACGACCTTTCATGTTAAAGGTGTCAATACAAGCATAGCATGTGATTGTATTGTAGTGAGGTTGCCCACAGGTGGTTTTGTTTATGGCTACCCTGATGACATTATCCCACCATAGAATCTATGTACATGTGAGTGTTGAGATGATTTCTTCTTCATTAAGACCTTAAGTGTTGTTGTGTATATGTTGTGTGTATGTCATTCTTATGTTTTTTATGTATGCCTTGTAGATGGAGAGGAGCCTTTATTGCTTTAGATTTGTGAGACCATCTTAGATGACAATGGCTCTATTATTGTCATCCCTACTATGTATCAAGTGGCAACCATTATAGCGTAGGTCGAGCAATCTGGATTCTCCTTAGACACCCTGGTGAATGTGCAGTGTACAACACAGATTGGAAAGGCGTTTGAATAAGAGGTAAGCAACATTAACCATAGAGGTTGCCATTGAACATCACTTTTTGCTATAAAAAATCATCTCATACTCTTGTGCAGATACATACTCTCGTCGCTACCTTCATGAGCATAGTTGGAGTAAACCATACACAACCTTTCTCACCTGATTATATCATTGATCCTTGGTAACATGATGCATTGGGGAAGACGCCCAGATGGGACATCATGGTGAGGTATGGAACAAATATTTTTGAGCTCCAAAATAAGAGCGTTACATTTTTTGTGGAATTAAGAGAGATGTTTTCTTTGTAGATGTCAGCGTGGATATGACTTGTGGGATAGCCTGTTGAAGCGTCATGTAAAAAGAGAGGAAGTGATAGTAGAGCTTTATGCAAGATGTGGAGATTGTGCTATGGTAGCACAAAAATTAGGCATGAACATTGTCTGTATTGATCCTAAAGAGGACATTGTGGAGCGTCTTGATGAAGATTTCATTGTAGTGCAATAAGCATATTTGTTTGTGAATATTCAAGTCACTGGGTTTAGTAATTTTATGATTATGTCATGATCTTATTTTTTATATAAAAAAAGAGAGAAAGAGGACGAGAGCAAAGCATGTTGGGGTTTTGTAATAACAGTTCAATGATGCAACATGCCGTACAAAGCAATAAAGAATTGACATTTTCTGTATTGTGTGGATGAATAAGGTATTGTTAAGTTTGCAGACTCGAGGATTTTTATGCAAAACATGAGTTAAGTGTATTGTGTTTAGAAATGAGAAGGAAATATAGAGAGAGGGATGATAGAGAGAGTGAGCAAAGAGAAGGAGAGAGAGAGAGAGAGAGAGAGAGAGAGAGAGAGAGAGAGAGAGAGAGAGAGAGAGAGAGAGCAACGAGAAGGGTAGAGAGAGAGAGAGAGAGGAAGGATAGAGAGAGTGAGCAAAGAGAAGGACACAAAGAGTGTGTGTGTGTGTGTGTGTGTGTGTGTGTGTGTGTGTGTGAGAGAGAGAGAGAGAGAGAGAGAGAGAGAGAGAGAGAGAGGGAGGGAGCAAGAGCAAAGAGAAGGGTAGAGAGAGAGAGAGAGAAAGAGAGAGAGAGAGCAAAGATAAGGGTAGAGAGAGAGTGTGTGTGAATGAGTAAAGAGAATGATAGGGAGAGTGAGAGTGAGATAGGGAGAACAGAGAGAGAAGGATAGAGAGAGTGAGAAGAGAGAGAGAGAGAGAGAGAGAGATCCAAGAGAAGGATAGAGAGAGAGAGGGGGAGGATAGAGAGAGTGAGTAAAAAGAAGGATAGAGAGAGTGAGATAGGGAGAACAGAGAAAGTTAGCAAAGAGAGAGAAGGATAGAAAGAGTGATATAGGCAAGATAGATAGAGCGAGTAAAGAGAAGGATAGAGAGTGTGGGATAGGGAGGACAAAGAGTGAGCAAAGAGAGAGAAGGATAGAAAGAGTGATATAGGCAAGATAGATAGAGTGAGTAAAGAGAAGGATAGAGAGTGTGGGATAGGGAGGACAAAGAGTGAGCAAAGAGATGGATAGAAAGACAAAGAGGAGGATATAGAGAGAAAGAGAGAGAAGGAGGATAAGAGGTAAGAGAAGGATAGAGAGAGAGAGAGAGAGAGAGAGGGAGAGAGGGAGGGAGGGAGGATAGAGAGAGGGAGGGAGGATAGAGAGAGGGATGGTAGATAGAGAGAGTGAGAAAAGAGACAGATATAGAGAGAGAAGAGCAACAAAAAGACTTGAATGTTGGTTGGAGAAAGGAGAGGAGAGGAAGGGATGATGGTAATAGATAGAGAGAAAGGAGAGGAGAGGAAGGGATGATGGTAATAGATAGAGAGAAAGGAAGGAGAAAGGTTGGTGGTGGAGGCGGCTGGGCTGGGCTGGGTGGTGGTGGGCAAAGATGGTGGTGGAAATAGTTAGAGAGAGATTGTTCAAGCAGAGAGAGAGGACAACTAAGAAAAGCTCCCTCCACCAAGCTCCTCCGCTGACCACCATCCCCCTTGGACCTTGATAGTTTCTTTTTCCTTTTATTAGCCCTTGAGGCTTGTATGGCCATTCAATAGTGTTATTACTTGTCAAGCTTCAAGGTAGTGGTTCTTTTATTATTTGTTTTTCTTGCTTGGCATTCATTGAGATTAGGTGACCTGTAGAAACTTGGATGAATCCTTCATGAGACGGTCTCATTGACCTCTCCGTAATTTCATTTGACCTCTCTATCGCGGATCCCTTGTGACCTCTCTGGTCGTCACCATTGCCAACGGCGGCCAGGGGTACTCACCATGTGCATGGCCACCCTGGGCTATGCAACAATCATTGTGCTCACATATCTCTCCCTTTCCCAAGGTGAACAAAGATCTCCAAGAGATCTCTTCTCCGATGGTTATTAGTCCATATTTCCCTCCTTTCATGATTGATGTTGCTCTTCATTTACTCCTATTGTTAACTCTGAGGCTACCTCCAAAAAGAGAGAGGAGCTCGAAGTGTAAGGGAGGATATAAGAGTTTATAATGTTGATATTAGGCATCATGCCCCCGTGCTTGTGTGTATGTGGCCCATCGTGCACACACATTTGTGTGCGTGCGTGTGTGTGGTGGTGGTGTGGTGTGGCTATGGTAGTGCACCATCTTGTATTGCAAGAGTGAGTACTTGAATACAATTTATGCTTGGTTATTATGTGAAACTTCTATCTCATGTCGTTGCTTGTACGTCTATGTTTGTTCTTGCATAAAGAGAGGGAGTGGGGGGGTAAAGTTAGTAGGGTGTCTAGCACATAAGGGAGGAGTGACTCCTTGGTTGGGTATGCTTCCCAAGATCTGAACCTACCACAACCTCATTCTGGTGATGTCCCTTGGTCGATGTTGGTGGGCCAAGACTTGCAGAGCCATCTACAATGTAGGCTCAAAATCTATTCATTAGAGATTCATGGGTACACATGCACATGAGCACGTTGATAGGGGTTGAACATATCCACAATCTCACTGTAGTAACATCCCATTGTGGTGGCCAGGACTTGCAAAGTCATCCACAACAATAGGCTTATGGCTGTGGACCTATGAAGAAGTTTTTAAAATGACAAAAGGAAAGCCATACATACATCCAAGAGTATGCCAAAATGGTGGTGTGGAGACATTGTGGGATACCACATTAGCTACACCTTTCCCTACAAGGACACACGTAGGTTCTCATCATGTGGATCATGCTCTCATGCAATGAAAAGGAACCTATTTCCTTTGAGGAAGCATAGGAAAATGATCATTGGATGCAGGCACATGTAGGATGAGTATGAATCAATCCAAAAAGATAACACTTGTTGGTATTTGGCAGATTTGCCTTATGGTAGAAAGGCCATTGGTACAAAGTAGGTTTATAAGCTAAAGCGTAAAGCGGATGGTAGCGTTGATCTTACAAGAAAAGGTAGTTGATCTTACAAGAAAAGGTAGTTGATAATTACAAGGAAAGGCATTGATCTTACAAGAAAAGGTAGTTGATCATTACAAGGAAAGGCATGTTACAAAGGGTTATGCTCAAGAGAAATCCATAGATTATGATGAGACCTTTGCCTCCACGTCTCATATGACTCTAATTTTGTGTATTATTATATTAGTAGCACATCATGGATGGAAGGTACATCAGTTGGATACCAAGATTGCCTTCTTGAATGGTGATTTGAGGAGATTTATGTATATCAGCCTTGTGGTTTTGTTTAGAAGGGACATGAGTCTAAAGTATGTGTTAAGAAAAGCTTTATATGGCCTTAAGTAGGCTCCCAGAGCATGGTACAAGAAGATTAATGCATACTTGGTTGTAAATGGTTTTTGTAACAATCCGATTGAGAGTAATCTCTATCTAAAGTGGTGTAAGAATTGCTATTATTTTATACGTTGATGACATGTTGCTCACATGTTCTAATGAGAAGAATATTTCAATCTCTAAGACTGAATTACATGTGTTATTTGAGATAATAAATTTGGGCTCGTTGTATTATTATATAGGTATACAATTTGCGCACCATGATGATAGCGTACTATGATGTTGCAATCAAAGTACATATAGAAACTACTTTCATGGTTAGATTATAAACATGTTGCTATACCAATAGATGTTTTGATACCTTCCCCGTGAGTATTCTTGGGCTGGATGTTTTGATACTTACACAGTACTCAATCCCTTGGGCTGGATGTTTTGATACTTACATGGTACTCAATCCCTTGGGCTATTCTATGCTAAAGGGGGTGATATTCAATTGCATACTTTCAGTGACTCTGATTGGGCTAGATGTTATGACATGCAAGTGTTCACTAGTGGATTTTGCTTTCATCTTGGTGATTCATGTATATCACAACTCAACAAAGAAGAAATCAACAATTGTCACTTTGAGTTACGAAGTTGAGTACAGGATAGCTTTTACAACAACTCTGGAGTGTGTATGGCTCATGCACCTTTTAGTCGATCTTAGTGTTAGATAATAGTCTCCCACCTCCATCTTCATTGATAGTCAGAGAGCATTGGCCAGCTACAAGAGATCTACTGTTTCATGCTCGCACAAAGCACATTGAGGCTGAGTATCATTATGTGAGGGAGAGGCTCATTATAAGATAGATTAGTCTGACTTATGTCTCTACACACAACAATATGGCATATGTGTTCATGAAGGCTCTCTACACATGACAATGTGGCAGATATGTTCAATGAAGGCTCTCTACACATGACAATGTGGTAGATATGTTCACAAAGACTCTCTCATGAGAGAAGTTAGAAGCTTTTCTCAAAGCTTTGGGTTATTGACATTTGGAGATTGATCAACCACCACATAATCCTTGTACATGTTCACATCATCACTATAGCAAGGAGAATTTGTAGCCATTTGTGTCCAGACATAAGCTGACCTTATCATGTCACTTTACTAGTACTTCACTCATTCTCATCAATCTACTTTGAGTGTTGTGCATATTTGCATCTCTGCTTACTTATTGGAGCTGTGTGTATTTCTACCTTTGTCTCCACTCTAAAAAAAGTAAGGTATCTTATAAATAAAATAAGGCAATAAAATCGAGGATAGTAAACTTCATGCACTTCTTATGTTTCCAACATATACCAAATTGATAACCGGGTGGAAACATGTTAACGTGTTACAAAATAACATGTTAACATGTTAACGTGTTACAAAATAACATGTCCATGGACATTGCTAACTAGCATAATTTTTTAGCATTATCTCCTTTTTTTTGTTTGGTGGCAACATTACCTCCTCTTTTTAAATGGTTATATGAAGAATTGTTTTTTTGTTTTCTTTTGGGCCGTTACAGTGGTTACATGGGGTGAAGTGGGCCATCCAACGTGCCCCTCTCTCTCTCTCTCTCTCTCTCTCTCTCTCTCTCTCTCTCTCTTTGCTTGGAAATGTGGTCTCTCTCTCTCACTCTCTCTCTCTCATTGAAGCTCTTGCATGCTATCTATGTACTCGTGCAACTCTAGCTTGTGTGTCTTTGTCTGTGTTTTCTTGTCATAGCATCTCTCTCTCTCTCTCTCTCTCTCTCTCTCTCTCTCTCTCTCTCTCTCTCTCTCTCATTGAAGCTCTTGCATGCTATCTATGTACTCGTGCAACTCTAGCTTGTGTGTCTTTGTCTGTGTTTTCTTGTCATAGCATCTCTCTCTCTCTCTCTCTCTCTCTCTCTCTCTCTCTCTCTCTCTCTCTCTCTCTCTCTCTCTCTTTTCTTGGAAATGTGGTCTCTCTCTCTCACTCTCTCTCTCTCATCATTGAATCTCTTGCATGCTATCTATGTACTCGTGCAACTCTAGCTTGTGTGTCTTTGTATGTGTTTTCTTGTCATAGCATCTCTCTCTCTCTCTCTCTCTCTCTCTCTCTCTCTCTCTCTCTCTCTCTCTCTCTCTCTCTCTCTCTATGCTTCTCTTCTTTTTTTTCAATTGCTAGATAGTGCATTTCTCTATTTTTCTCCCTCTCTCTTGCCCTCTTCTTTGCAGGCTTCTCACATTGCAAATCATGATGATCAACAATACGGTTGGATTGTTAGAGGAAAATTCCCATGTAGTAATTAGACAGTATGAAGCTAAAAAAAAAAGAGAGCAACAAGCACGAAACAAACTAAAGAGACATGTTGAAGAAGTGAATAGCGGTGCAGTTGTTGATGAGCAAAGAAAACACAGGATATGCAATGAAATAGTGAAATGCATCATGCACCAAACAGCAGGAATACACCAAGTGGGACATATTCAATCAAATGGCTCAACATCCAATGATCTTGGCACTGTAAGATAAATCATCACGAGAGGAGGCTGAAGTCCAAGTAGCCATTGTGGCTAATGTTTGCAACACATTGGCTAGTGTTAAACAACCAAAATCTAAGGAGGAGCTATTTCTAAGGAGAAGCACGTTGTCTATGTTGATGAAATCTGATGGTTCTACATCTCGCAATCTACAAGTTTCCAAGATCTCAAGGGTCATTAAGGTTCGAAGGAGCACCTTGTATTCAGCAAGATCTCGTTTACATAGTGACTCTCTTTATGATACTACTAGAATGTCCTCATTGGCTACTTGTTGGAAGCAACAAGTAACGTACTAGCCCCATTTCCCAAGAAATCAAGGAGCTTGTGTACTCCTTTTGGGAAAATGAGACACGAGTGTCCCCAAATAAGAGAGATGTGTACCAAAAGAGGATTGGGAGAAAGACATTTATCAAGCATCCAGTACACTTTCTGGACGAGACACAGGTATTGAGACAAATAGTATTCTTGTCTGCACTTGAATGCTGCATTACCCACACTATTAGCATTAAAAATAGCATTGGGATATTGTTGGTCATGCTTGTCATTAAAAATGTTTTGCTGATTAGTTACACATGTAGCATTGGTATGTTGCTAGTCATGCTAGTTACTTCAAATTTTATATGCTTAGCACTGCAAATAATATTGGTAAGGTGTTGCTCATCTACTAGTTTGATTTAGCAATGTGCTTGTAGTGCTACAAGTACCATTGGTACCATTGTGCACACTGGTGCCTAGCACAGTTTTGTTGTTAAGAAGAAATATCTACTAATGGTCTAGAGCTAGCTAACATTACTATACTAATAACTAGCACTAGCTAGCTGTGTTATATTGAGAACTAGCACTCTTGTTCTGCTAACTTATGTAGCATTGTTAAAATATTAGCTAACACTATTATTTTGCACTATACCATTGTGCTAGTCTTAACTAGCATAACCTAACACTATTATTTTGCACTATACCATTGTGCTAGTCTTAACTAGCATAACCTAACACTATCATGTTGATAACTAGCACTATTAATATTGCTTTACTTATAACTAGCACTATTATACTTCTACCAAGCATTGGCTTGCAAGTTAATATTTCTAACTATAATTGCTAACACACATTTCTAGAAAGTAACACTGCTAAGAGACTGCTAATTAGCATTGTTGGCAAACACTGCTAACACACACCACTTCTAGGACACACTACTAACTACTAGCAGTATTACTTAGCACTAGTAACTACTAGCTCTATGCTAATAGTATTGGCATCTTGCTAATAGTATTGCTATCTAGCAGCACTGTTAATAGCATTGCTAACATAATTGCTAACTAGCACTATTAATAGAAACTGCTTACTAGCACTATTGGCAAACACTACTAACACACACCACTTCTAGGACACACTGCTAACTACTAGCACTGTGATAATAGTATTGGAATTGTGCTGATAGTATTTCTATCTACTAGCATTGATTATTGTAACTGCTAACTAGCACTATTAATAGAAACTGCCCAGTGTAGCACTGTTAATTAAAATTGCTAACATACACTGGTAACTAGTACTAGTAAGCAACAATGTGGGTTGTAGTAGAAACAATCACTGCTAACACATGCTACTAACTAGCACTATCTAATTAGTCACTATTAACATTACTATTAAGTTGCTAATGATTTTCTTGTTTGGTTTTATGCAAGTGGAGTTATTTCAACGATTCAAGGCACAACATATGTACTGCAAAATTTAGCTTTGATCTTTTGAGTCCTTGAAGCCCTTTTTGTAAGAAAAATGAAGGACTGGAATACGTGTTGTATCTATCATGTGCAGATGTGCTATTTGAAGGATTCCTTCAACCAAATGCGCTCTCTCCATAAATCTTCATGTCAGTGCAAGTGCAATGTTTGCAGTACTTTAGACCCAGGTAGTGTATGCATTGCATCTACTTACACATACAAAAGTGTCACAACACTTTGGGAGTCCATCCTATGCCCAAAACAAGCTGAAGCAATCTTTCACCACCATCGAAAGTGTCTCATAGGCGAATGCAGTAGCTACGGTGTAAAGAAACTACCATGTTGTCCGGTAGAGATGGCTAATCAAGAACATATCATTTTTGTGAAGGTATTCAAAAATGTGGAGGTAGATAACAAGCAGGGGAGTAAGAAAAAAAGAAAAGATCTTGTATGCATAGAGATGAAATGCAATGAATTTGTCAAATTCTTAAAGAGTCGGCTACAGTTCTTCATCAAACACAACTATGTGTGTCGCTGGCAAGCCTCACAATTTAAGGAGTGCATTGAGAGATTCCCTGATGATGTAGTTGTGTCAGTTGTGGATTTTGCTGAAAATTACTCTTTTAAGATGCAAAATGAGATCCCGTCTATGCATTCGCATTCCACCCAAGTGACAATATTTGTTCACATCACTTACTAAGGAGAGGGATGTATTGAAAACAATTCACTTCTTCATTTTAGATGACAAAGTGCATGACACACTTTTTGTGCAACATTGTTTCAGCTTACATGCCAATTGGTTGAAGGGTCCAGGGCTCACACCAAAGCGGCATTGGGTTTCGTCAGATGGAGCTGCTTCCCAATTCAAGGCTGCTAGACCCTTCTACTTTGTTGCAAGGTATGCTTCAATGATGGGTATGGAGATGACTTGGAACTTCTTTGGCTCTTGGCATGGCAAGGGAGAACATGATGGAGCTGGTGCTGTTGCAAAGAGGGCATTGATGCATGAACAACTGAAGACAAATGGAACAAATTTAAAGTGTGCAGCAGATGTGGTGTCTTTCTTAAATGCCAGCTTATCTCATGGAGCTGAAGCTTGCTACCCATCTAAGCAAAGAGATGTAGCACGAGTGTTCTAGGAGGTGAAGGAAAAAGATATGGATAGAAAGAATCAATGGAATTGTTCTAGTATTCCCAATACATGCTTGTTACATGCTATTCGTGGTCATAACCCATGTGATACAACTAGACTTGCAAGTAGAACATTGTCTTTCTTTTGTGATGCGTGCATGCAAAGACTTTGGAAAAGATGTGCTAATAAAGCACATGTTACATCTTGGGATTTTCATGTCTTAGAACCCTGTGAGACAGCCCATCTGAGGAGGAAGATGCCTATGAAGCTATCTACGAAGGTCACCATGATGTGTTGAGTGACGCTCTATGCATTGAAGACAACTTTGTAGTGAATGTTGAGTTTGGTAATGTTGAGGTGTGGACTTCTATGCTCTCAAGTACACTGCAGAAAAAGAAATGGCAGAAGTGAATCATGTTGATGCATGGGGAAATGAAATTGGTAAGGGGTCTTATTTTGTTAAGGGACACTACTATGTACAGACAAGTAGCTATTGCTATAGGATTGCAAGAAAAAATGCTCTAGAGGTCATGGTACTCTCGCATCTTGTGCGTTGTATTAAGATACCTATGGAGCTCATTGTAGGAGAGCCTAGAATGTACACCATTGGTTTGGACGTGTATAAGGCAATCTACAACAGTATGCCATATGAATTTTAAGAATGGGCTCAACTCAAATGGGCATACATTTTGCTTATTTTTCTTATACTGATAGCATTGATGTTTTTTGTCTAATAACTTTTAAGGACTGCTAGCATTTCACACAGTTAACTAGCAATGTGTGTTGTACAATTAGAGGCCTCTTGTCTAGATGATGCCTTCCTTGTATGTGTGTTGTACAATTAGAGGCCTCTTGTCTAGATGATGCCTTCCTTGTATGTGTGTTGTAGGCATGCAACAAATCCGGAAGCCTTGAAGTTTGCAAGCAAGTCCATTTCCCTCTGCATTCATAGCATCATGAAACTGTTGAAGTATGGAAGATACCCAAGCAGTATTTGATGTAAGTAAGGAGCGGGATGTTGTGTCGTGGAGTGCTTTGATAGCCTGATCACTCTCAAACAGGGGAATATGGTGCAAGCCTACAATTCTATGAGAAAATGCAATGGCTTGTTATGAGATGGGGATGGGACACAGATAGCAATGGCTTGACATGCTCGTGGTTCAAACCTAAAGAGATATCTCAAGGATATGCAATGTTAACAGTCATAATCATGAATATGCACTGGTTAATAGCAAACATGCTAACTAGTATCTGTTAAGAACTATTAACTACTACATGGTAGCACTATTAATTAGTAGTGTTCACACTGTTAACTAGCAATGTCAGCAATGGTAATTAGATTGTTAACCATTAATACTAATAACTATTAAGCATTAATTAGCACTGTTAATCATTAATACTAATAACTGGCACAAACCAATGGATGATAATGACAAAACATGTCCCCATGATTGTATTATAAAGTATTTGAAAGTATTACATCAATATCAGGCCAAGATATCCATGGCTATATGAGCAGGTTTCCAACTTGTCTATTTAGCAAACAATCTCTGACATATACAAAGGAACTCTCGTTGTCCTTCCAGGAATTAAACGCGTCGCCAATTACAACTTCATGATGATTGGGTTAAAGTAGATATTCCATAGGAGCAAAGGACCCACACGCCGTAGTAAAAAACTTTCATGCTCCAACAACGACATGTTTTCAAACTTGGGCAATACAATATATAGACACCCTTTTTGTTACATGCTACTTTGTAGTAACTGTCATCCATCAGCATATTGTGATCAAGCAGTCATTGTTGATAGCTAGCACTATGATACTACTAACTAGCACTATCATTATCCATTGCTAACTAGAAGTATTGTGTTGCAAAATAGCACAAATAGTTTACTAACTAAAATTGTTTGATAACTAGTACTATCATTCTGCTAACTAGCACTTTCATGGTGCTACTATATACTACTATTCACATTGTTTGCTAACTTGGACTACCATTCTGTTAACTACTACTTTCATGCTGCTAACTATCATTGTGATATTGTTAGCAAGCACTCATTGCTAGCTAGCACTATGTCATTGCTAACTAGCACTCGTTGCTAATAACTAGCTAGCACCGATTGCTAACTAGCACTATGTAATTGCTAACTAACACTATGTCATTGATAACTAGCAAGAACATAGTGCTAACTAGCACTACCATACTGATGACTAGCACTCTTCAACTCTTAACTAGAAATCTAGTAACTATCACTATCATACTGCTAGATAGTAGCATGATAGTGAGCAGTAATAGTGTTTCATTGCTAAGTAGTAGTATTTTAGTGCTAAAAATCCAACAAAGGAGTCAATATACTGCAAACAAGGAATTTACCTATGCAGGCATGTATTCCATGATCATAAGCACTCACAACCATGGAATTTGCTGATGATGGGATGGATTGTAGGCAATTAGAATCCCTACAACAACCATCCATCATGCAAGTTGTTGCAAAGCACAATAGATGATAAGGGTGTTTGCATGGCAAAACCACCATCGCCATGAAGTCCTCTGCCTCCTGAAGTGAAAACCTGGACCCCCAACACATGTATTATCCAACTGTAGAAACAGAGATGTAGTAGTCTGAACATTTGCTTGAGGTAGGGGTGGCACAATGGAAACATTATTTCCATTTAGTAGGTGACTCGATATCTCTTTTACGAGCATGCATTGGCCTTTAAGGCGTCGGATAGTCCGAGTCTGTTCTGCATGGTCAATCTACATGAAGACACGACAAGCAACACACCAATTAGGTCTGAAGAGAGATAAGAAAAATCAAAATATAATACTTTAGGTGAAACACAATGCCTGCACGCATACCTCCAATGCAATGACCTTGTCTAGCAAGTCAGGACTAGTGGCTTTTTCAACCGAAACACCTAGAAGCTGAAGTGTAGCTTTCGAGGAAGCTATGGTAGCTTCCAACTTTATGCATGCTTCATCAACCTCATTTGTACATTTAGGTAGGGCTAACAATTGATCTTGGGCAAATAATAGAGTTTGTCAAATATTGTTGTGGCATCCGACATGGCCTCGCTACTCTTCTTCTCAACCCTTGCCTCCTCCAAGCGAGCAAAAATATCATGTAGGTTAGATTTTGCATGCATGACCATATCATTGAGTGAACTAACCAATCCCAAGGCCTTACCAACATTCTCAGAGTCAATAGGGAATTCCAATTTGGCACCTCTCACGACACTGGATGGTCTTGAAACTTGAGATATGTCATCGCATTCATTTGAAGGCATAGTACCTCTAGCAAAGGGCTTTTGCTCTTGAAGGTCTGGTTTAGCAAAGGTTTCCCAACCCGGATTCATTGCCTTCAATTTTCCAATTTGGTGCTGCAAGAAGTCTTTGTCTTCTAGGTCCTTAACATGGTCCTCTCGACAAAGCTGGCCCATCCTACAGTAATTGTTGACCTTCCCTCACCCTTTTTGCCTGGTGGACATTTATGAACCACATAGCCTCGTGCAAACGATAGGGTGATCTCTTGATTAGTGGGGGATCGCTGATATACCTTATGGTGGAACACCATCATTTCCTGGAATGTCTCTTCTTGAATCTCATTACATTTGACTTGATGCTTGGTGTAGTCTCTGGCCTCCTTAAAGATGGACAACCATTGATGTTCAGAGATTTGCTCATCCCTAAGTGTACGGGGATCGATTCCCTCCATACTCAGACCATATTCGTTCATGAAATTCTTGCTTCATCACATAGAACTTCTTTTGTTTAGGGTAATTATCACGTGGAGCCTCCCATCTTCTCACAGAGTCTACAACAAACATATAACACCCTATTACAAGGGGGAAAATGGCACATGCAACAACAAGCCTATATGCAACATGCAGCATGCATGGTGCAACATACAAAGTTATTTTTTTACACACACACACACACACACACCCTATTACAGTTACTCTGCTGGAAATATTTGGAGGTGGGAGGAACCTGGAGACTTCATTATATCAGAGACAAAGAAACTCTACTTTCCATCTTGGCTCTATCATCAGGTGGTGCACAATAGGATGGGCTAGCTGATTTCAAGGAAATGGCAAGGGTGGAGAGGAGGATGTGCAACAAGCAAAGCCGATGATGCGAACACACAAACCCCCTCATGTTCTGGTCTAGAAAATGGCATAAGCAACAAGAGTGTATGCAATGCATGCAACTTGCATTCTGCAACACGCAGAGAATGAGAGAGGGAGAGAGACTTACTTCGTGCCCACACTCTCTCTCGCTCACTCACTTTATCGTGACCACTCACCCTTAGTGAGGGGGCCCTCCCCTCACTTAAGGCCACCGCTCTCTCTCTCTCTCTCTCTCTCTCTTTATCTCTTTTAAAAAATGATATGAGAGGGAGAGGGAGAGGGAGAGAGAAGAAAGAATTAAAAGAGAGAGAGAATTAAAAGAGAGGAAGAAAGAATTAAAAAAGAGAGAGAGACATAGAAGAAAGAATTAAAAGACAGAGAATTAAAAGAGAGGAAGAGAGAGAGAGAGAGTGGGAGAGAGAGAGAGAGAGAGAGAGAGAGAGAGAGAGAGGACGGGTGCCCTACCCGTCCTCTCTCTCTCTCTCTCTCTCTCTCTCTCTCTCTCTCTCTCTCTCTCTCTCTCTCTCTCTCTCTCTCTTCTATTATAAAAAAGAAGATGTTATTATATAAAATGATTAAATGTTTAAAATTCAAATTTGTTTTCATTAGTTTGTTGTGTGTTTGTGAGTTGATTTTGTGAGAAGCAAGTCATTATTGATCTTACAATGGAAGATTCTCCCACAGGTACATCACTTCAGAAGAGTGTGGTCAAATACTGTAAGATCCCTCCCAAGCCATGTAATGATTCTCTTTTAATATAGATTTCAAGAAGAAAGAGAGTGCACTTAGAGAGAGACTATAAGGCTAGAAACATTAAGAAAGTGATAGAGTAAAAATATTAGCTCCAGAAATTTGAAAAGAAATAAGAAGACGATAATAAATCTATTAACATATAAATATCTCCAAAAATAGAATTTTGAATTTAGGTGATAGGAGGTCATATTTAGAGTGCTTTTACATATCTAGAGGCCATACACATTAAAAATATGAAAAAGCAACACGTTTCTAAAGATGACGTGTTTGCGGCTATATACAGACGTTTATTCCTATTCTACATGTAACAGCTTGTAGACTAGATGCCTTCCGGTTCTTTTGACTGGTTATATAATCATATTTTGAGTTTTTATCTGAGTTATTGCCGAACCAATTCACCGATTCTGTCAGGGTCTCTATACAGGAAAACTATAAGCCAGCAAGTAGCCATAAGGTGATTCTAGACCTTGAGATGTATATATCCTTTCATTATTATCTAATATCTTAGAAGAGAAGGCTAGTTTGCTATGGTCTTTCAATGGAAGAGACTACTACTCCATAGTTTTAAGGAAGAAAGAATAATATGTCGTAGTCCTGCGAAAGAAGGCTACTTTGCCATAGTCTTGCGACAGAGAGAAGAGCCACAATACGAGTAAGAGGAGATTAAGCTCGGGGATGGCCTAATAATTCTAATTCTACGAGAAGGTATTAGAAGACTCCCCGTTCTTATATTTCAAGTTCTGAAGCTCTTGTTAATGAGCAAAGGCAACGATAAATGACAGATTTCTACATAATTTCTATAAGGTATTTATTTTTAGTTTTTTTTAATTATATATCATTCTTGGGGGTTGAGATATGGCCCGAGCTTCTCTATTACTTGTCAATAGTGATCTATTTGATTGATTTATTAGTTAAAGTTTAATTAAGATAAGAAATTATGATAGAAATAGTATCATGAATTATTGAAAAGAAAAGAATATTTATTTTTGATTTCTATGGATATGTTTGTTGGTTTCATTGCTAATCTGCAAGTACACCTTCTCCCTGACTTGCTAACTCCACTCTAGGCTTGCATAGTCATAGGCGAAGGCAGTAGTAGCAAGCCCGAGAGTTAGCCCAGGGTAATCTCCTCCTATGCCACTGGGAATTGGATTTCCACCCCGCGAGGATGGACATGTAATTATGATGATGCCTAGTTCTATGGGCCCAGGCTAGGGCGGGGTGAATTAGCCCACCTCATGAGTAGATGTCTCCTTTGAGAAGCGGGAGGGTTTGGTACAAGCGGCAGGATCAAGGGGGTGATAAGCCGACTTGGCCCCTCGACGATTGGTCAATGACAAGGGAGTATAGTCTGTGAAGTATGCCCAGCTGGTTTAGGCTAGAAGACCGAATTCTAGATCATCGGTGGGTTGGTATTGGTTTGGATATGTCTATGGACGGATATGAAAGCTTGGATTTGGCTATTGACCCGGTTTTAGGGTGTTTTTTGTGAATATTTTACTGTAAGAACTGATGTAAATAGTGTTCTCAAAGGTGTTTTAAGGAACACTGTGGAACAGCTTTAATTACAGATCATGTTTTTATGTTTCATAGCGTGGTATGGCCTAATTAGATAATGAGTGAAAAGTAGGTGGATGGAACTGGCACCATCCTATGGATGGATGGACCCGATTTGTCGAGTAGCTTTTCAACAAATTAATTGAAAGCTCTACGCTAGATAAATGGGTCCATGGGAAACCCTACTCTAGAGGATTAAGTTAGCTACTGTGCCTCGCATAGATGGGGAAAAAAGCATTGTCTCTAGGAATCAAGAATGGAGGTTGCCCAAATTAAGATCAATCACTCTATGGGTGATTCTATTTTAAGAGTCATTTAGAAGACCATGCTCCCCCTGCGCAGGATAAAACTAGGTCTTACCTATTAATCGTATCCTTGCATCTTTTCATGGTCAAGGTGTCGATGAGTAGGAATTTTTTCTCGAGTTAAACTTAGTAGACTATATTTAGGTTTCCCCTATTTAGGAAAGGGGGGACCTTACAATTGGTATTAGAGCTAGTCTTAGTTCCTATGATGTGTTATTTAAAGGCTAACTATCAAGGGATTAAAACAAGTGATTGTTTGTCACATGAGGACGAATCAATCATCTCTACTGGCCATAGAAGTGGTTTGAATATCCTCACATGTTGAGACAATCATCCTATGAAATTGTGCTTGTATCTTGGGGGTGCACACGCAAGATATTTGTACAATAAATTTGAGAAATAAAATTGGGAAGGAAACCTTTTGAGGAAAAACATAGGGTGATCTAATTAAGAAATCAGTGTGACTGAATGACTAGAAGGATAGACTGAAACTTTGTTTAGAGGAAGAACTATTGTCAATTTAACCACTAGAACCAGAATGAGTTATCATAGGATGTCATGAAAGTACACCTTCATGAAAGGTTTTGTCCCCTCCAAGATTTTGGGAGGATAAAATGAATGAATTTTTGGAGCTAACTCGAGAATGAATTTTTGGAGCTAACTCGAGAAGGAAAACCCTGGAAACTTTTGCTAAACTTCTCCAATTTGCTCTAGAGATGGATGAGGTAACTATTCTCTATCAATTCATTCGGAAGCTTAATCCACACCTTTGAATAACCTAGTGAAGAATGAAAAACCATCCTCCATTTCAACAGCCATAATTATGGCAAGATACTATAATAAAGTTTTTTATATGGAAAGGTTCCAGAAGGATGTGAGTCCTTCCAGAAGAGGTCCCCTAATTCAAGAGGAATGTTAAGTCCACCCTTGGCTAAGAGATATCGTGAGCTAAAGCAAAATCAAGGTCAAGAAATCGGGATAACAAGGTTAGAGACACATCTTCGACTCATAAACATCGCATCATGATCTTTCAAGAAAGAAGATGTTTTAGATGCCAACAACAAGGTCATCAGGTAAAAATTACCCTTTCCTATTGAGATCATTGCTAGCTAGATCAGAAGAAAGATCAATCTTTCAGACAACAAGATTAGAAAGAAGAGGTCTCCCTCAACTATATATCAAGAATAAAGACAATGCAACGAGCTTTTCCATGAGAACAAATGCTTCAGGTGTAAACAACATAGCCACCTGAGGAAAGATTTTCCTAACTAACCAAGGACCCTCCTATTCCCAAGTCATGGAAAGATAAAACCCAATAGGATGGGCCTATATCAATCCAAGAGGCGAGAATGAGGCCAGTATGAATCCTAGAATATCCAAAGTAGGAAGTGGTTGCCCAAGATGTGATTGTTTTGAATTAAGCTAGAGATCATTAATTCTTTAATCAAAGTTTAATTAAGAATATGTTAGGGAGTATATTAGAAATTAACATAGGGATTGTGTTAGAAAGAATTATAGAGATTATGATAAGATTATAAACAAGAGATTAAGTTAGAAATTTTGATATAGATTATACATATGATGGGTTAAAGATAGCCAAATTCAATAAGTGTTTCTATAAATAAATAGAAGATGATTGGTGCAAGATTCATGTGAAGTAATGTACATGATGAATAGAGATATTCTAGGAGACGATGCTAAGGTTATGCATCTTGCTCTATCATAGGTTAGATCACATAAAGGATTGATCCCCTTACATTTTTCCATGGCAATTTGTGAAGTACCATATTACATGGAGGTATAGAATAAGGAATTCGTAAGGTAGGATTAGGGATAATAAAGAATTGGCTCATATCATATGAGAGTGTATATGGATGCATGAACTTAGGATAATAAGCCCAAGAAACTTTAGAATAATAAAGGCATTTTGGGAACTAAACAAAATGAGCAAGACACATGAAAGAAGGGACTCTTAAGAACAATGTTTAGATAAAAGAAGATTTCAACCCAGTGGGGACACCACTTTGGGAGAGAGGAGGATTTACTTAGAGACTACCCCAGCTCGTGAGATGAGAACATCTCAAATCTTTTAAGTGGGGGAGAATTTAAGATCCCTCCCAAGTCATGTAACGATTCTCTTTTAATATAGATTTTAAGAAGAAAGAGAGTGGCCTTAGATAGAGACTATAAGGCTAGAAATGTTCAGAAAGTGATAGAGTAAAAATATTAGCTCCAAAATTTTGAAAAGAAATAAGAAGACAAAGAATAGATCTATTAACAGATAAATATCTCCAAAAATAGAATTTCAAATTTAGGTGATAGGAGGTCATATTTAGAGTACTTTTACATATTTAGAGGCCATGCACACTCAAAATATAAAAAAGCAATGTGTTTCTAACGATGGCGCGTTTACAGCTATATACAGACGTTTTTACCTATTCTATCTCTGATGGCTTGTAGACTAGATGCCTTCTTCCGGTACTTTTGACTAGCTATATGGCCATATTTTGAGTTTTTGTCAAAGAGTTATGGCTGAAACAATTCACTGGTTCTGTCAGAGTCTCTATAATACAGGGAAACTATAAGAAGGCAACAAGTAGCCACAAGGTGATTCTAGACCTTGAGATGTATATATCCTTTCATTAATATCTAATATCTTGGAAGAGAAGGCTAGTTTGCTATGGTCTTTCGATGGAAGAGACTATCGCTCCATAGTTTTAAGGAAGAATAGTATATCGTAGTCCTGCAAGAGAAGGCTACTTTGCCATAGTCTTACGAAAGAGAGAAGAGCCAGAGTACAAGTAAGAGGAGATTAAGCTCGGGGATGGTCGGATAATTCTAATTCTACAAGAGAATGTATTAGAAGACTCTTCGTTCTTATATTTCAAGTTCTGAAGCTCTTGTTAACGAGCAAAGACAACGATAAATGACATATATCTCCATAATGTCTATAAGGTATATATTTTTAGTTTTTTTTATTATATATCATTCTTGGGGGTTGAGGTATGGCCCTAGCTTCTCTATTACTTGTCAATAGTGATCTATTTGATTGATTTATTAGTTAAAGTTTAATTATGATAAAAAAAATTACGATAGAAATAGGATCATGAATTATTGAAAAGAAAAGAATATTTATTTTGAATTTCTATGAAGCAGGTACATCTTCTCCCCCACTTGCTAACTCCACTCTAGGCTTGCATAGTCATTGGCGAAGGCAGTAGCAAGCCTAGGAGTCGGTCGAGGGTAATCCCCTCCTATGCCACTGGGAAGAATTGGATTTCCACCCCACGGGAGGATGGACATGTGATTATGATGTTGCCTAGTTCTACAGGCCCAAGCTAGTGCGGTGAATTAGCCCACCTCATGAGTAGACGTCCCTTTTGAAAAGCGGGAGGGTTTGATACAAGCGGCAAGACCTAAGGGGGTGATAGGCCGGCTTGGCCCTCGACGACTAGTCGATGTACGAGGGAGTATGGTCCGTGAGGTATGCCTAGCTGGTTTAGACTGAAAGACCGAATTCTAGATCATTGGTGGGTTGGTATTGGTTTGGATATGTCTATGGACATGGATATGGCATGGATATGGAAGCCTGGATTTGGATATGTCTATGGACATGGATATGGAAGCCTGGATTTGGGTATTGACCCGGTTTCAGGGTCTCTTTTGTGAATATTTTACTGTAAGAACTGATGTAAATATTGTTCTCAAAGGTTGTTTTAAGGAACACTGTGGAACGGCTTTAATTAAAGAACGTGTTTTTATATATTTCACAGTGTGGTAGGACCTAATTAGATAACAAAAATGATTGAGTCAAAAACGAAACATGCAAGTTAGGGAACCTCTCTTTATATGATGCTGCTATTTTAGATCTCGCTAATTCCCTCTTGCAATCCACAAAGAAGCATGCAATCATGCAAGATAAATATCACGGAGCAGATCCTACAATAACAAAGTTGATGGAGAAGGCCAAAACATCAAAAGCTCCAAGTCCGTCAAGTGGCACTCCAATGCATGTACAACCAAAATATATTGGTGCATTACGGTTAGCCAGTGTCAAAAACCCACAGTTATAAATCTTGTGAGGAAGATAGCTCATCATATCGTCCGAAGTATGTCACAGAAAACTACCCACGCAAGAAACAAGGTAGGAGATTAAACTTTCCACCCACTATTCCTTCAGCAGGTGGTCACAATGCAGAGGCATTAGCAATTGAATAGAGGTATAGAAAATTTTAGAGAATCACATATACGACTCAATGTGGGCTATACGTCGAACACCTCTACACAACAAGGTCACTTGCCAAGAATGGTTACATAGCCAAGATGGCAAGTGTAAGAAGAGTATCAAGAACTAAGAGCAAGGTGTTCCAACTCCATCTTTCTATGATATGAGAGAGTGGTCGACAAGGTAGAGACGTTAGTTCATGTGGTTTTTCCAGCAATGTGGATCATACTTGGAAAGTATTTAATACCATCTACTATCAATCACCTGCTAGACCCCCAGTTGTATGGCCAGTTGGACGAGATGCAAACCTTACTGTGGATGAGATTCAAGCATTGAAGACTGGTGGATTTGTGTTGCAAAAGAAACTATGCCAAGAAGAAAATGATGTAAGCTAATCGGTCGTCGCGACAAAGTACAAAAGTGGTGACATATCGAATATGGCAGCCACGAGAATAGATTCGACAATTTCAAACACAACTACTAAGGTCGTTGCGCATTTAGTCATTAAGGCTGGACAGATGGAAGTGTTTGTAATTGAGACCGAGGAATCCCTACTACACGCAATGAAAAATATTGGGTGACTATAAGAAAGAATTCATCATACACATGTCCCGATTTTCAAATCAGATAGGTGCTAGTAGAAAATATTGTGCATGCAAGTACCTTTATTTTGTATATTTACGTATCTTTAAGTTAGATGCGAACCATAATATGTTTATACATCAATCCAATCTAAAAAGGAGGACCTAATGAGAATGTTCAATAGCAAGAGAACAATCTGAAAAGGACCTTGTATTATTGATGACATTATACTGTAGTTTTGAAAATGTCCATGTTACAATAATCAGATGTCTTTTCTATCAACTCTTTAATAAGGTCTATTTACTTTTTATATTTTAAATGTTTTAGCAAGACAATCAATATGGTTGTATGATGTCAATGGACTAGAATATGTTCATTTATTATTTCAAGGTCTTCTCAATGTTGATGTCTACGTAGATTTTCTTGAATATGTTACTTATTCATGCAATTCCTCTTTTAACACACAACACTTATCTATACATCTACTTTTCTAAATTTAGGAAATAGCCATGCATCTACTTTTCTAAATTTATAAAATAGCCATACACTTATCCATGTATCTACTTTTCTAAATTTAATTTTTTTTAAAGTAGATGCACTTATCCATCCATCTACTTTTCTAAATTTAGAGAATAGCCATGCATCTACTTTTCTAAATTTAAGAAATATCCATGCAAAATCTCTTTTTGCTTTTAGCTTTATGTATCTATAAATATGACCCCTGGCTCTTACGCTTATCCTCACTTCCAAATCTTTTTGAATCCCTCTCCCTCTTATTATATGTCTCTCCCTTACCACATCATTCTCTTCCTTAACAACTCTCACCATTATCAACTAACTTTTGTTAATCTCAATTCTGTCTTCTTCTAATGACTCCAACTATACTCTAAATAAGACCCTTGATAGGGTTTGCAAAGATTTGTGCAACAAAACGAACGAAGATGCGATAGAACATGTAAGAATCACGATAGAGGCTCGTAATCTTTAAAGAAAGATACTAGCTGCTGATGAACCTATTAATTCTAAAGATTTGTATGTGTGGAATATGAAGATTAAAAGCACTATCGACACTTGGCGAAGTTATGGGTACATTACTAAAGAGAAGAAAGAGTCCCTCCGAGAGGAGTTGAAAAATAGAGTAACCATAAAAACGCATAAGTGTAAGAACCCTAAGTAGTTATGATATGTTATTAATTATAAACAGTGTTTGATTGTTGTAGCCCTTATAAGTACGTAGATGTCTTTAGCCCGAGAGAATGATGTAATAACCTTTTTAGAATAAAGTAATCTTTCAACTATAATTCGACTTATCTTTTTTATTAATTACCTTGCCAATTTTTTTATTTTTTATTGTTTTGAGTAAATAATACGTGATCCAAATAAAATTTCTTTTCGAAAGTAAAATTTTATCTTGCCCACAATTAGTAGCTATATTATCCTATCCAATTTTGTGTTGTTCATTGTTCTTCATGACATACTCGCTCTTTCCCAAAAAAGAAAAAAGATATCTTAATTATTGCAACGTAAGGCTTTTGAAGGAAGATGCCTTTATTAATGATATTAAAAAAGAAGAAAGATATCTTTTTCTTTTTGTAAAAGAAAAGCACACCTCCCACTTCTATAAATATAGAGATAATCTCCATACAAATTTATTAACCATCATTTAGCTTAGCATTTTTAGTAAAGCACACCACCACAATCCTCCTTCATATTGTTTATGATGACCTCATAAAAAATTAGCATTAAAATTCTTGTTACACATCGCTACATAGGCCACCAATTCAGAGATCAAACAAAAGACCGTAGATGGTACACAAGCATGGAAGACTCACATCCTTACCACTTCCTAGAAGTGATGATGATATTTCTCCAATGCAAACTAAAGTGATGAGATTAATTGCTTTATGACAAACCCATGGTTTTATTAATAATACGTCCAAACATCTTACTAGAGAAAGTACGAAAGAAAGAACATTGTTCGCTTACTTTATGCCTATACTCCAAAAGATAAACGACACCAATATAACTCTCGATAGTACTGAATAACAATTATGATAAGAAAATTGTATTTGAAAGTTGTATGTGAATGAACTTAGTTTTATTTGTAATTGAAAGAAGTATTTTCGATCTTGAGAATGTAATATTGTCTCACTCTCTTGCTCTCTCCCTTTTCCTTTTTCAAATAATTATGTCATGATCTTAATAATAATTATAAAATTAACCTTAATAATTTTACATTGTTTACTCTTTTTTATGAAATAATACGCAAAACATACTATATATCTTTCCTAGAATGAAATTATCTTATATGTATAATTGTATACATTATTTACCTTATCAATTGTACTCGTATGCAATGATATAAAATCACATGCAAAGACTTCAAATGATATGACATGCAACACTATGCAAAAGACATGTAATACCATGCAATGACATACACATGTAATAACATCCACATACAATGCCATGCCATACTATGCAATATATTATAATGGCATGTACATGCATTGACATGTAAAAAGATACTAAGAGTAAGCAATGTCATGCAATTGCAAAAATACAAATGCAAAAAATAAACTCACATGCAATGCTATGCAAAGGCATGTAAGGATGAGGTAAGAGAGAGAGAGAGAGAGAAGATGAAAGACGAGGAAACAAAGAAAGAGTGAAGGATTAAAGATGAGCGAGAGAGAAAAGAAGAGATTATGCATAGGGGAGGTAAGAGAGTGGGAGAAAGAGAGAGAATGGGAGAGTACAAGAGAGGGAGGGAGAGGAAAATGAAGAAGAGAGAAAAAGAGATGAGGATGGGAGAAAGTGAGTGAAAGAGAGGGAGAAGATGGAAGACATATAGAGAAAGAGAAGAGAGTGGGAGAGGAAGAGAGAAGAGATAGAAAGAGGGAAGGAAAGAGAGTCAAAGGGAGGGTGGGAAAGGGAGAAAGGGTGAGGAAAAGAGAGATTATGCATAGGAAGAGTGGGAGAAAGAGAGGGCAAGGAAAGAGAGAAGAGGGTGGCAAATAGAGTAAGAGAGAGAGAGAGAGAAGAGAGAAGAGACTGGGAGAGGGAGATAGGGGAAGAAAGGAAGAGAGAGAGAGAGAGAGAAGGAAAGAGCTAAGTTGGATTAGAGAGGAGAAAGTGGGCTAGGCTGAGAGGTGGTGGTGGAGGTAGTTGGAGAACATGGGAGGACATAGTGATGATGGATTGGAGAGAGAATGTCCACATTTTTAAGAGAGGAGTTGCAAGCAAAAGCTCTCTCCGCCAAGCTCCCTCAAAAATCACACTCGATCCAAGGAGCTAGGATTTCTCTATCTGCCCAGAAAAAACCTCTCCCCCACAATATGCAGAGGTGGTAGTGGACGAAGGAGGTCGTCGGCCAAGCAACAATTTTGGGACGATTCAAAATGTCGCTGAAACTCTGTGAGGTTCTCCTCCACCACGGCGGTAACCTCTGCTCACAAAGAGAGACCATCTCCTCCTCACGACGCCCGACGTAACTCTGTGATCTCTACCTCACCAAAGCTAAACCTCTTACAGCTCCTGGGCATGCTGGTGTCAAATCACCTCAATCTCTCGCACATGTTATTGTCATAACTAAGCAAGAAGTTCGTGGTTGTGCTAATGGATGTCAACCCTAGCATCATCACACACAATCGAAGAAGCATAAGATAAAAAAACTCCTTCGTAGAGTCCTGCCATCTCAATGTCCTGTGCAGATATACATGTCCAGAGCTCGTCGCACTCCTACGTTACCTTTCCTCCAGCTCGTGCATCTAGGACTACACGGAACAATGACTGCCAAAGGTGACAGTTGACATGAGCATTAAGTGGGGGACAATCTCCTAATTCTAAAGCACAATGTCGTGAAGGCACTTGCATGCTTCTAACATGGAATCTGCAATAAGGAATCTCTCGCACATGTTATTGTCATAACTAAGCAAGAAGTTCGTGGTTGTGCTAATGGATGTCAACCCTAGCATCATCACACACAATCGAAGAAGCATAAGATAAAAAAACTCCTTCGTAGAGTCCTGCCATCTCAATGTCCTGTGCAGATATACATGTCCAGAGCTCGTCGCACTCCTACGTTACCTTTCCTCCAGCTCGTGCATTTAGGACTACACGGAACAATGACTGCCAAAGGTGACAGTTGACATGAGCATTAAGTGGGGGACAATCTCCTAATTCTAAAGCGCAATGTCGTGAAGGCGCCTGCATGCTTCTAACATGGAATCTGCAATAAGGAGCCAAGCTCAGAATCTGAGTAGAAGGTTCATACAAGATAGATGGTGAGGCGGTGATGGACATAAGTATTTACTAAGACAAGGTAGACGTAGAGTTGGTGCTTGAGAATGAAGTCGGCACTAAGTGTGAAGCTTGGGAACAACCTACCCTAAGGAAAATGCAGCCAGGAGCAAGGAAAAAGTGCTACCTATGCAAACAGTGGTGAGGAAATGACAAGGGACACCGTCGATGATGAGGATGGGAGACAAGTGGGAGATGGAAGGGGGGACGGTGATGGGATGAGGAACCTCCCGAGATAATCAGGACATATCCCATGGCGAGGATTGAGGGGTGATAAGTGTTGATAGCAATGGAGACCCATCTCCAATGTCAAGGATTATGAGATGCTGGGGACAAGGGAGATGAGGATGGAGAGGGCACGAACACAATGGGAGGGAGCTATTGATGGTGAGGATGAGCAGGTCAATCACAACCTTCGTAGTAGCGGCCACAACCAAAATGGAAGATGTGGGGACAGATGATAAGGTAGTGGAGCCTGCATGAGTCAATGGTGAGGGAGGTAGCATGGTGGTAGGGATAGTCGAAGATGAGGGTGGTGGGGTGGAATCCTACATCCAAGCACACAAGTACACAATTGAGGATGAGGGGAGAGATCCACAAGTGCAAAGTAGGCATAAAAGGCTATTGGGTTGGATCGTCTCCTTGGCCCAATGGTTCTGTAACATCGAACTCTCTACACTTGGAACACTCTGTCTAGGGGATACCCAAAAAGGCCATCTCATGGCCCCCATTTGAGAGAGAATTCCACTAAAATAACACTAGTAAGCACATACTCCGATCAACAGAATAGCAACACAAGTACATAGCACCAAAACATGAAGGATCAAAGAGATAATAATCATGCACACAATGGTTTATTTCATCAAGGGTGCAAAGTATGAAAGAGCTAATGTACACCTCATGCACAGTTTCTCTATGTGCATGTAACCGTATATATCTATGTTGAAAGAGCGCAAAACCGCAGAGTACCACACGGACATAGCACGTGGATGGAGGCCAACAGCCAACCGAGTTCCCCTCCCCACCCGAATATCCCATGAGACCACCAATAAAGGAGGGGGATTGGGGGAGACCAATGGGCATTTTGCCCTACATAGAGGGGCTAAGATGACCCCAACCTACTGTGTAGGATAATAGACTACCACATGGCAACATGAGAAACGGAGGACAATAATCCATTCCAACACCCCCCCTGATGCAAAGCCCTGAGCCAAGCAAGAGCTAACAAGGCTCTAATACCTTGAAAGAATGAAAAACCGCAAAGTACCATGCACACGTAACACATGGACGGAGGCCAACAACCGGCCAAGTCATGAGACCACCAATAAAGGTGGGGGATAAGGGGAGACCAACGAGCATTTTGCCCTATATATAGGGGTTAAGATGACCCCAACCTACTATGTGGGATAATAGACTGCCACATGGCAGTGTGAGAAGCAGAGGGCAAGAATCCATTCCAACTTGCGTGCATGCATATGAATATATATATAAGGGTATTTGTCTTCTAAGATGTCTTACAGAGACTGTTTTATGGGTTCTCAGTGTTAAGATTGTTATAATAAGAGTTGACTACGCTTATTTGCATGAAGCTGTCGGGGTATTGCGAAGCTCAACCGGTCCAGTGCAGAATAGCAAAGGTGTAGACAGCACAGTCAGCTCGGTAAGCCTTGCCCACTTAGGATTCCAAAAATCTGCTTAGGTAGAGTCAAGGCGGTATCGAAAGGAGATTTCTGCAATTCAACCACTTTTTTTATGCCCAAGCCTTTCTTTCCTTTTCCTCTCCACATCCTGCCAAAACATTTCTTACTACTTCAAAATCTGATGCAGGGCTAAGTTCAACAACCTTGATGGGTGCTCCTTCTTAACTCCAAAAATGCTCTCAATGCCTACATTGAAGGTGATCATTCAGACAGGTAACATCTGGATGGAATGTATGAAGATATGAAGGTGGATCTAAAAACAAATTGTTGCACATATAGAAACATGTTAGATAAGATGCGGTCTACATGATCTATAGTAGAGTTCACACTCCTAGAGACTAAAATACAAGAAGCATCGTAAACCTCTTGGCACAGTGAAATTCAGATGGCATTCAACAATCAGAATTCATTTGTTCACTCAACCCAGTAGGTTGAGCAACTGAGAGGCTTCATACATTTCCCTGGCCCATACAACCAGTGGGTAGGATGGGGAAGATCCGCAGTCCATAAGGGTCAGACTCAAGATCTCCCTTTTCATCGGGCAGGTCTATTTTTGAAGATTTGGGAGGGCTTGGTGATGGATGCTTCTCATGACACGGATCCCAACCTTTTGACTGAATACAAAAAACCTGAGGCTTTGCTGACCTTTCCACATACCTCTCATTAAATTCATTCAATTAGCATAAACTAGACCTCACAAGGAGGTATAGATCTTCGCCACCATTATCATTTATATCAGAAGTATTATGCCCTTACACTAAAATGAACAAAAGCGGCTTTTCAATGTGTAACATGAAGATACAGAGCTACCAAAAATTGTACAGCAGTCAGCTAAGAGCTGATAACTCCAGACACCCAAGGGACCACCACAGGTGCTGTTGGGTGGCTCTCCCTGTACTCTGCAGCATATTTCCCTTTGAAGTTCAATCGAGGTTGATTGGTCTGTTGCACACAAACCCAAAAAAAGTGAAACCAGAAAAGCAGCACATGAAGCATTCCAAGGGCTTCTGATCATCACAAGACGAATATACAATATAGAAAGCACGTAGTACCTGCTTCAACCAGCATTCTTGGTGCTTATGCTCGTAAATGTCAGGAGAGTAGCAACCTCCTTCCTGTGGACAATAAACCCAAATATTGCATTTCAATTGGCCTGGTTTGGCCGCTTTGGCCTGATCCAGACATGCCTGGCAGCAATCTGCTGCGCTCTCCACATGAAATGTGAGCCCCCACCGTACGGCCACCCCATCATAATCTGTATGTGGTTCTGCACGACATTTGGCAGGCACAGCCCTTCCAGGGATAATTCCATCCTCCTCTGCATAGAGTATTACATCATACAAATCAATCCAAAAACCAAAAGATTAATTCCCACCTCCTTAGTTTTGATACATATAAAAAAGAAGTAGCTTTTTACCCATCTCAAGGTGGGACGCAATATCTTCTCCTTCTCCAATCCTAACATCCGGCACTACCAATCCTATGTCTTCCAGCAAGGAGCCCCAACCGGCTACAAGTAAATACTTCAGCCCTTCTGCAAAAGAAAAAACAGCTCCAATACACACGATCCCCAAACTTATCTCATGTTAGCAACTGTATGTATGCCCACCCACACACACGCATACAAAAAAACTACCGACAACAAGACATCAGAACCAAGCATGCATTCATTGATAAAATGTCCAAATACTGACTATTTGCAACATGCACCCATAGTTCCAGTTAATGCAAGCATGAACAAAACCTACTTATTCTTGAGCTGTGCTCCCAATCATCATCATCATCATCATCACACGACGTCATGGCAAGTTCCTGGCCATACCCGCAGCTTGAGCTTCTTTTAACGCTTCGGCCTTCTCTCCTTTAGCTTTGGCCGTCTCTTCCCGCATCTTGATTTTTTCCAGCTTCTTTTTCCGCCATTGTTCGAGCGCTGTTATGATCAATCACAATGGAGGTCCATAATAGTTTGTGTCAAATGTCATTAAAAACATATAATTAAAAACATATAAACATAAACATAATAAGGATAAGATACTGCACATCATGTAATCTCTTGTCTTCCTCTAAGTGTCATGTTTGATGTAACTGTCCATTTAATGGGCGTGTTCTTTGCCATAAACAAACTTTTTCATAGCTTGTTCTTCCCAGATTGTTGTTTGCACACGCTCGGTGCTGCATGTTTTGCTCCAAATGGGCTGGCTATGCTTAACTTCACTAAGAGTCAGTGTTTGTCCCAAGAGCACGACCATCTTCTTGTCTCGAAGAGAGAGAAAGCCTATGCTCTGATACAAGTAATTCAAGCAGGGGACTTGATACTTAACTATTAATGCAAATTACACAGTTATGGATGGCCACAAGTAGCTATGCTAAACTTCACTAATAGTCGGTATTTGTCCCAAGAGCACGACCGTCTTCTTACTCGAAGTGAGAGGAAGCCTATGCTCTGATATAAGTAACTCAAGTGCGGGACTCGATACTTTAACTATTAATGCAGATTACACACTTATGGATGGCCACAACTAGCTATGCTTAACTTCACTAATAGTCGGTGTTTGTCCCCAAGAGCACGACTGTGTTTGTCCCCAAGAGCACGACTGTCTTCTCTCTCGAAGAGAGAGGAAGCCTATGACACAAGTAACTCAAAGCAGGGGACTTGATACTTAAGCTATTAATGCAAATTACATTTTATGGATGGCCACAATACTTTAACTATTAATGCAGATTACACACTTATGGATGGCCACAACTAGCTATGCTTAACTTCACTAATAGTCAGTGTTTGTCCGAAGAGCACAACCGTCTTCTTACTTGAAGAGAGAGGAAGCCTATGCTCTGATAGTAGATACAAGTAACTCAACCACATGACTTAGTTGAGAAATGATAAGCTAGGGAGACTGATAAGCTAGGGACCTACACTCCTAGTCATATGTTGGAGTGCTCTGTCTCAAGTTGTCTTATGGGGTATAGTGTTGGCTTTGACTTAACACTTTACATGCAGGAGGATGCAGTTTACAACTAGGGGTAAGAAGCCATGCTACTCATGCTCTCTATTGCCTTTAAATGAGTAGCCGACCAAAAATTCAATGATGTTGAGACCATTGTTGAAGATGAGATCCCAAAATTAATACCAAGAGAAACAAATGATGCCCGAGTCACGTGGATGGTCTCTATTGGTGATAAAGGAGTTAAAAATGCTGCGCGTAAGTACGTCCACGTGAAAACGCCTCTTAATCAAAGGGTTTTCTTTTTAACCACATGAATACATGGGCGCCGCCTTTATCTCTGCAGGTGAGTGCTGTTGCAGCCGACTGATTCTATTGCTACTTCTTACGGAGCCATGCACGAATTAGTTTCTATTATTTTCTTCTCTCTCCTTACCACCAAATGATATGCTTGAAGATGGCCTCTACATTTTCTCTCTAATGTTTGCACTGGCTACTTTCATGAGCAGTTGCTACTGCGCTCCTGCGTGATGCTCACGGCTGCTTCTCTGAGTTGCAAGGCTGCCTAATGTGCTTCTACTGAATTTGTGCATTGTCTTGTCGTTGCTAATGAAGATGATAGTCGAGCTACTGTGTGCGCAGCATTGGAATGTTCTAGCTTTGATGCTTGCCTCTCTCTCTCTCTCTCAGGATGCGCCTGGTCGTTGCTCAAGAAAAGCTACCAGCGGAGCTCGAAGTATACTTGCTGCAAGCTGTACTATAGTGGCGATGCTTGTTGTGTTTGAACTACCACCTCTCTTCCTTAAGTGCAACCTTCTTGTTTTGTTGCGTTAGGGTCTGCTACCTGCCACAAGTGCAACCTTCGTGCTGCACACACCCAGTCATTACCACGACTGTTTGCAGTTTCTCATCTAATTGCTTGAGTGAGAAAGGTGACAACTATTGCACAAAGAGGTCGTCAATTGTTACTTCTTTGTTCTTCTTCTCATGCTCTTGAATGCCTTGTTGAAGCTGCCTAGTCAATTACAAGGGGCTGAATGTGCAGTGTTGCCAATGCTTGGAGTTATGGAGGCTACTACTGAGAGAATGTGCAGTGTTGCCAATGCTTGGAGTTATGGAGGCTACTACTGAGAGAATGTGGATGTTGGATAAGCCACAGTAAACAGTAGCTGTAAACAATAGATGTTCTCTAATAAAAAAACCTTACTAGCGTGAGAAGAGTTCTAACTCCCTAAATCCTAATGAATAAGCAAGAACTAATTAAGCTGCTACTCACTTGCTATACCAGCCCTAGGGGCTCTGATTCCAGGAGGCTTATAAGCAGGTCAACATGGTCATATTTGATTAAGGAGTATAATTAACACTAGTAGAAATTAAGAAACACAAAATAAGCATAAACGAAAGTCTACTTCTCATTGCAATCCACACAAATGAGTGTTGAATACATCATTTTATAGCTCTTATGGAACTCCCAAATCACAAGCTATGCGCACCCTTGTACCATCCGTGACAATAAATGCTCACATATGCCACCTTGTGCTTTCTATGTGCTACCTTTGACCATTGATTTCTCCTTTTACAAGTAACCATAGAAATCAACCTTAGAGCTAGGACCCTTAGTTTAATTGCATGCTCTCCCCCTTGCTCTATAATTGTTGTCCTCTCACACATTGTTATTTCGACACTTCATACTTAATTATTAATGTAAATTACACAACTTTGGATAGCCACAACTACCTATGCTTAACTTCACTAACAGTTAGTGTTTGTCCCAAAAGCATGACCACCTTACTCGAGCCTATGCTCTGATACAAGTAACTCAAGCAAGCGACTCGATACTTAACTATTATTGCAAATTACACAGCCTATGCTATGATACAAGGGACTTGATACTTAACTACTAATGCAAATTACACAGTGATGGATGGCTTAACTTTACTAATAGTCTGTTTGTCCCAAGAGCACGACCATCTTCTAAGTTCTTACTCGCAGAGAGGATATAAGAAGCTCAAGCAAGGGACTTGATTCTTGACTATTAATGCAAATGATACAGTGATGGATGGCCACAACTAGGTTTCACTAATAGTCAGTGTTTGTCCCAAGAGCACAACCGTCTTCTTGCTCGGGAAGAGAGAGGAAGCCTGTGCTCTGATACAAGTAACTCAAGCAGGGGACTGGGTACTTAACTACCAATGCAAATTACACACTTATGGATGACCACAACGACATAAAACACAAAACTTAAACCACAAGACTGTACAAAAGAGATATACGCAGGTGACACCACACTCGGGCCGGAATAGGTTGACCCCTCCCCTTCGAATATTTTATTACCAAGGAGTATTTCACATGCGAAAGCATGGAGACCTCCTCTTCTCCCTGACTGGGAAAGCCCGCATTATCCACAGTACAATGTTATAAATGCATCCAGGCCTCTTGTCTCTTGCCCAAGAGCATCAAACACTGATGTAGAAATACCAACACTTGTGGGGTACTCATCTTCCCCTTGATCACACGCTTTCATAAAACACATCTGAATCAATAAACCAAGACACTGTAGATACCCGCAAATTCTCACGCTTTTGAGACCTTTACTAGGCCCAAGGATGGTTGCGCAACATTTGTAAAATTTTGCACTCCAAACTTGCGCTTAGGGGGATCCTCAAAGTGCTTTACATTTTGCTAAGACATGAGATCATCCAATAAGTATAAGAGAACTCATTCATCATTGTCAACCAGTGTTTCACAAGAGGAATATGAAGAGCAAGAACACAAGCTTTGATACTAGAGAGGGACTAACTGCATCCTTTTGCCAAAGAGGTAAACGGTGGAGACTTTCAAGGCATCCACTAAAGTGTGAGAGACTAACCTACGGTTTAGGTGTAATCCTCCAAGGATTGCATAGTGCCACAACCTGTGTGGTGGATCTTTGACATGAAGTCGTCTTGATGTATTATTAGGCTTTCATTATATTTAGCATTGACTCTTTTATGAATTGCATCTTTGCATTGTTTAAGTATGATATAATACGTCCACGCTTCACTGTGTATTAAATTTGTTGTTATAAGGTTTCTTTCGGTTGTGCCCTCTAAATATGAGGTTGATATGTAGACCGAACAAGGTCGTTTATTGAATGATCTACATAGAATAACATAGAAAAATGAAATTCGAATGCCAACTTAACTCATGTCTAAAACTTCTTGAGTCAATGCTATAGACAGATCCAAACTTTCATGGATGGATGTGGATACATTCATGAATGCATGCCGGCATGAAAGAGCAATTATTCCACAAGTAAAGCATGTGGTAAAATCAATAAACTTGGTCATGGATTTGGCTATCTCAAAGATCCCCTAGCCATCATTGACCTCATTCTTTTACATACTTAGATGCAGTATATTCGACCGAGCAAGTCCCTTCAGGGCATCTAGATGTGAGGTCGTTGACCATAAACATTGTAGATTTGAAGCATTATGTGATCATGACATTTATGTTGCTGGCGACTACGCAAAACACAAATACAAAAAGAACCCAGTTCACATTTTTACCTTGATGCTGCTGTTGGCTTCCATTGCCGGCTGCTCTGAGTTTATCCAATCTTCTGGTAAGGTCGGACGCCACTCTCTCTCTCAGAGATTCCATCTGCTCCTCGGTGAGATATCCTGCTGCAGATTCCTTTCGGATTTCTTGAATCTGAAAGAAAAGCTAGGCTGCTAATCTCTTGCAAAATGCACATAAATCTCTAGCTAATCTCCTGCAGTGGCCAAGAGGGGGGGAGGGGGAGGAGCGAAACTAAAATAAAGAAGCCTACCCTCTTCACCAAATCGACAGGCTCGGCATTTTTCCAGATCTCCACAGCTTCATGTATGCGTTGCAGCTGCTCTTTTGTGTATCTGACTGTGCAGGAGAGGAGGCCATTTTAGGGCAAAAAGCTCAGAATGTACTAAAAGCGATTAGATCTAGGAGGGGGGGGAGGGAAAACCTTTGAAGGTCGAGTATGAGCTACGCTGAAAGAGTCCAAGGGCAGGCGTTGTGGAAGAGGAGAAGAAACATACGCTTAGCAGTTGCGAGACGTAGAGGGCGGCCACCAGGTTGCAGGTGCACACCAGCGCTGTGGCCGTCTTGTACGAGCAGCGCGCCCGCCCAGACGCCTCAGAAGAAGAAGAAGAAGAAGCAGCAGCAGCAGAGGAGGGCGCCATCTTCACACGAGGGACTCACCTCCCATGCTCATAGCTCTACTCTACCCTTTGGTACAATTTCTAAAACAAACCGTTTAACTACCTACTTGAAAATTTTGTAGGTTTTTTTTCGCAGATTTTTTAGCTAACATTTATTGTAACATACCTTTGATTTTGTCAACTTTGAAAAAAATATATACAATTTAAAATGCAAATATTGTAACTTTTTTGTGAACGTTGGGGGAGCCAAGGATAAACATACTTAACCAGTGTTCAAAAAAAATATTTTCCCAAAAAGTGGAAAACCTTCATTTAAAAATTGTGAAATTATTTATAAAGGAAAATCTTGAATCTTAAGGTTTTTGTTCTATAACTTCTCAAATTTTGGAGGTATTTGTATCTTCAACTTTTAAATTTGAAGGTATTTTTTCGAACATAGATACTTAAAATTTGAGAGAGGGAAAAAGGTGGTTCTTTATTTCCATTTCTAGCACAATGTAGCAATCAAGCCCTTCCTGAGGGTTGGAGGTATTATTTCATATTTTGATGTCCATTGTTGTGGCCAATGTTATAGAGATTGTTTTAGCCTATTCTTACATCAATCCGATTGACGAGGAAATTGTGATTTTGAACAAGCATCTTCAATCTGATTTTAACTATATCTTTAAAATTTTGTGGAGGTATTTTTCCTTCTCCCATCAATTTGAAAGGGCAACAAGTTTCGAGCTAGGCCAAACGTGCCTTTTCTCAAACTAGTTTTCTCCTATAGGAGAATTATGAGATAGAAAACCTACACCAAGATGTAAAAACAAGCCAATATGGCCACAACAAGCAAGAAAGAGATTGAAAGATAAAAGTGTTGAGTGTGAAAAGCTAATTTTGAATTAATTTCAAGAAGACTTCAATAAAAATAGTCATGAGAATCATTTGCCACCTCAAAGGGAATCTTGATATTAAAGCACTCATACAATTTACCATGTGTCTTCATGGGTGACCCAAAGTGTAGCTCCCAAATAGGAAAATGCTAAAAACAAGCCCAAATGAAATACTAATATGATTTTCCATTGGATCTATGTGATATTTCATATGGTAAAGCACCTTGAACTAAGCAAATAATAAGGCAAAGAACCACTACAAAAGGACCATTATTGTGGAAGTTATTATTCTTTTGAGCATGATGCATTTTATAATTAGTGGATGTCTCTCCGATGGAACCAAAGGAGTGTATAAACATAAATAAAATTACACTAAAAACCACCTTATAGTAGTGTAAAAATGAAAGCCACTCCTAACTCAAAGAACAACTTGTTTTGTGCAAGGTGGAGACAATTATGAAGCAAGGTGGAGAGTGTAAAATGAAAGCCACTCCTAACTTAAAGCACTACTTGTTTTATGCAAGATGGAGATAGTTATGAAGCATGATCTTTGGTCTATGTGTGTGGTGTACTTGTGAGAATTTCATTCACATACATTTTAGATGCGTAGATGGAAAAATTTGCAATTTCATAATATTTTGGACAATACAAAGTATTATAAGGTTCTCTAAAAAAGTTGGTCAATTGTGACAATCCAAGTATTATGATTTGAAAAAGGATTTCTAAATCTAATAACTTGCATTGTTACAATTCATTGTTATACATTCTACAAGGCTACAAAATGTGCTCAAACTTCGTTAAATATTGGTACTACTAGAGAGAGAGAGAGAGAGAGAGAGAGAAAGAGAGAGAGAGAGAGAGAGAGAGAGAGAGAGATGCACTAGTCAAAATGATTTCATTTAGTGATTCACTCAAGTACATGAGTTTTATAGGCCTTAAGCAATACCTTTTGACCCACAATAATCACACACACTAATAAGCTAAAGACACATGGCACACTTATCCTATCTACACCTAAAGATGTGTCCTAAATTAAACTATAAAATACAAATCTAACAACTTGAATTGTTATAATTCAATATAACAATTTACATTGTTATACATTCTATAAGGTAGTTGCCTATAAAATGTGCTCAAAACTTCACTAAATATTGATATTGTTACCAGGAGAGTTGCGTGTGTGTGTGTGTGTGTGTGTGTGTGTGTGTGTGTGTGTGAGAGAGAGAGAGAGAGAGAGAGAGAGAGAGGGAGGGAAACGTTGACTGGTGAGAGAGAAGTGTGCACGACTCAAAATGAATTCATTTATTAATTCACGAGAGAGAGAGAGAGAGAGAGAGAGAGAGAGAGAGAGAGAGAGAGAGAGAGAGAGAGAGAGAGAGAGAGAGAGAGGGAAACGCTGACTGGTGAGAGAGAAGTGTGCACGACTCAAAATGATTTCATTTATTAATTCACTCAAGTACATGCTTTTTATAAGCCTTACCCTTTAACCCACAATAATCACACACTAATAGACTCAAAATGATTTCATTTATTAATTCACTCAAGTACATGCTTTTTATAAGCCTTACCCTTTGACCCACAATAATCACACACTAATAAGCTAAAGACACATGGCACACTGATCCTATCTACACCTAAAGGTGTGTTCTAAATTAAACTATAAAATACAAATCTAACAACTTGCATTGTTATAATGCAATATAACAATTTACATTGTTGTACATTCTATAAGGTAGTTGCCTACAAAATGTGCTCAACACTTCACTAAATATTGGTATTGTTACTAGGAGAGTTGGCTGAGAGAGAGAGGGCGAGATGGTGAGTTGAGAGAGAGAGAGAGAGGGAGAGATGGTGAGCTGGTGAGAGAGAGAGAGAGAGGGAGAGATGGTGAGCTGGTGAGAGAGAAGTGTGCACGACTCAAAATGATTTCATTTATTGATTCACTCAAGTACATACTTTTTATAAGCCTTACCTTTTGCCCCACGATAATAATCACACACACTAATAAGATGAAGACACATGGCACACTTATCCTATCTACACATGAAGGTGCCTTCACTTAGGAAATGTACAGTCATGTCTTGAGTCGGCAAAAAGATTTTTCCAATGGGGGAAAACAGGTGTTCA
Organism: Cibotium barometz; assembly: GCF_041138505.1. Classification (NCBI taxonomy): domain Eukaryota; kingdom Viridiplantae; phylum Streptophyta; class Polypodiopsida; order Cyatheales; family Cibotiaceae; genus Cibotium; species Cibotium barometz. The sequence goes on along the minus strand of NC_141052.1, from coordinate 54,112,804 downwards.
CTTGGAAAAGTACGATTGTTCCTTGTGAAGGAACAGACGTACATTTGTAAAGGTATACGGACGTATGCTCATAGACATTGGCAGGTATCTTAAGTGCACTGAAACGGCGTATCTTCTGTAGCAAACCCAGTTGCCCGTTGTGTTGGCACAATAAAGATCACTAGGGTCCTCTCTAGGGCAGTATACCCTTAGGAGTTGGCATAGGCTAGGGAGATGGCGACCTCTCTGTCCCACTCCACTATGCATTCACACAAACTCAAGAATGGAATACAACACAGGAGCCAAGAGTGACATGCAGCACAAGACTGAAGTCAACAAGAGTTGGAACAACACAAACCATGTATTGCATTGGGGTTTCTCCCTCATTACACCAAAGTCTCTCCTTATACAATGGGCATGGCCCCTTGGGCTATTACGAGCCAAGTGTTAAAAGTGGTCACTGACAGATACCATTAGAGTAGGTTAAAGGCGTTGAGCACAAGTGGGTGAACACTACTTCCAAGCGGTCAAGTGGGTAGTCGAAGATTCCCTCCTTGTGTGACTGGACCCTTTGGGTGCCCGCATTTAAGGTTCACAAACTTGGGGTGCCCGAGTGAAGGTGGCTACAGGTCGCTCACCAACTAATCCATTCACCGTCCCGATGAACACCAGAAACAGCGAGGCACATGTTGAGGTGAAGTTGAAGATGGACCGGCCCAAGAGAAGGTGGTGAAGAAGTAGGACCAAGCGGAAGTGTCGAGAAAGAAGGACATTGCATGTCCACAAAAAAGACTGGTGAGAAGAGAGTGGCCACCACAGGCCTCATCCAAAACGAGAAGTAAAACCTGAGCAAATAGAGGGTGAGGGGGGTGTGGTGGGATAACAGCCTAGGGAGCTGACGATGCAAGGGCGGCTAAGGATGGCGTGCGCAAGAGGCCGATGGTGCAGCCGATGGGGATTGTTATTATTATTATGAATATTATTTTTTTTATTTTTTTTAAAGGGTGAGCAAGGGGGTGTGCATGCGCAAGGGGTGCGCGAGAGGGGTGTGGAAAGCGGGTATGCCCCGGGGGGGAGGGGGGCCTGCAAGACGGGTATGGCGGAGGGTTCACAAGGCGAGGTGTGGGGGTGTGCACGATGGAACGTTGGAGGCGGGGGGTCCCCAAGGGTGGCAAGGCAGCTGTGGTTGTTGTGATGGAAAGGCAGCGAAGTTGGGGTCCCCAAGGCGGATGGTGAGGTGGCCGCGGGTGCACAAAAGCAAGGGCGCAAAGGCTGGTGAGGTGGCTGCGGGGGTGCACAAAAAGCGAGGATGGAGTGCGGAGAGAGGGGGGTGCGTAGGGCGAAGAGAGGGCAACCGCAGGGGGTGCAGAGTGAGGGCAGCCGTGGAGGGGTGTGCATAAGGGGGACAAGGGGGTGCGCAGTGCAAAGGAGCCGTGGAGGGGTGTGCGTAAGGGGGACAGGTGGCCAGCCGATGGAGGAGTGAGGGTGGTGAGGTGGGTCCCCAAGGTAGATGGGGTGCAAAATGCTGGTGAGGGGGCCGTGGGGTGCACAAAAGCGGGGGCGCAAGGTGGGCTCGCAGGGTGGCTGGTGGGTATGCAAGTATGGATGTTGTGGGTGCCCAAAAAAATGTTCAAAATGTATGGGGTGGGTGCATGTTGGGTGAGGTGCACCATGGGGGTGTGTGGGTGGACATGGGAATGGGGGTGCCATAGGCAACGGGGCACCATAGTGGAAGAGGTGAATGAGGGGGTGCTCGCGGAGTGCACCACAAATTGAGAGAATATGTGTGAGATGTGAACCCCAAAAAGTGTGGAAGAAAAATAAAAATAATAAATAAGTAAATAAGTAGAAGTGCACCCAAAAAATGGACGTGCACCCAAGGCATAATATCAAACAATGATATGCAGCTCAAAAATGTCAATGCTACACTTGTGCCGACAAATATTGGGCTGACAAAATTTGTGCACAATGTGGACCCTCAAAAGTGTGCACCTCAGAAATACACATAAAAGATGGGCCACCAAATTGTGGATGCCCAAAATTGAGTAAAATGGATGCATAAAATGTGCCCCTAAGAATGTGCATGAAATGTGCCCCTAAGAATGTGCATGAAATGTGGGCACAAAGTGTTGGAGGGAGATGTGGATGCAAATGTGCACCCCAAAAATGGCATATGAAAAAAATTTGTATTCCCAGAAATGCGTTGTAAAATGTACGTGCCTAAAATGTGCAATAAATGGGTGGGAAGTGTGAGAAAGGATGTGAACAAAGTGTGTGGCCTCAGGGGTTGGATGGTATTTTCTTTTCTTTTCTTTTGCTTCTTCTTCTTCTTTTCTTGGGTGTGCCTCCTCGTGTAAGGAGGGAGGGCTAGGGAAGATTGGTGGGTGAGGTAGGGACCCCGGGTTGCCGATACAATTTGAGACGAGAGCCGTTGACCAACGGGAGTGCCTGCCCATCCAAAGTGTGGAACTCCACCGCCCCTTGGGGTAAGATTGTGTGGACTGTGAACGGGCCTTCCCATGCGGGAACAAGCTTTTTGGCTCGCTTGAGGTACCAGGCCTGGTAGACAAGAACCAAGTTGCATTGTAGACAACGCAAGTGATGGTCGTGCCATGCTTTGCAACGGTTTTGTTCAGCGGCCAATGCTTGACTAGAACAGGCACAGGTTTCGTCGAGGATAGAGAGCCGCAAGAGGCTTGCTTCCTGTGAGGTATGAGGGCCGGAGGAGCATGGAGAGCCCACCCTAGGGGAGCCACTGTTGAACTCGAAGGGGGAGACTATCTCAAGACCAAAATGCAAGTTGGGATGGAGTGTGTTGTGTGGTGGCCTTGGAGGCAGTGCAGTAAGCTCAAAGCACGCCAATCAGGGCATCCGGCCATTGATGAGGATGGTGGTGGCAAGCCTTGCGAAGCAGCCTGCACAAGACTTTGTTGGTGCTCTCAGTTTGACCATTAGCATGACGATAATAGGCACATGAGTGAGGAGGGTGGTGATCAGCTCATTGACAAAGTGGGTGCCATGATCACTGGTGATCTCCAGGGGACAACCAAAGCGAGCGAAGATGTGCTCGTACAAAAATTTTGCCACTGTTTGAGACGTGTAGTCTTTGGTGGCTATGGCCTCAGCCCATTTAGTCACATAATCAATGGCCACAAGGATGTACCTGCACTGACTGGGGTGGGCCATGGGTTCAATGGATCCACAAAGTCCAATCCCCATTTTTCAAATAGAGACCATCCCAAGGAGATGTGAAGAGGTCTGTTGGCATGCTTACTCAGCTTGGGGGCACACCTTTGACAAATGTAACAAGACTGGGCATGAACCCGACAATCCTTAAACATGGTGGGCCACCAGAGTCCTCAGTGAAAAAGGCATTCAACAGTGGTGTGACTAGGGTAGTGACCCCCCAGATGGACCGTCATGAGCATCCTCCACAAGCTGAGGGACTTCATGTGGGTTGACACACCGATGGAGGACACCATCCTGACCGGCTTTGTAGAGGGCCAACCAACAGTTGAAATGGACGGCTTTTCAACAAGAGTCGACGCTTTTCTTTTGGAGAGAGACCGGCCAGAAATTCGCTTGTGGACAAAAGAGCAACCACATCCCCATACCAAGCTGGGGCAGCATCTACCTTGAAAAGCACATTATCATGAAGATCATCATTGATACCTGCAGGGGTGGCGGGCTTGCCGGAGTCGATGCGTGAGAGATGATCTGCCATCACATGGTGTTTGCCTGGTCGCAAAAGGATCTCAAAGTCAAACTCTTGGAATAAGAGAAGCCATCTCCACACTCGTCGGCCTACCACCTGGGGACTTGAGAGCATGATGATCGGTGATGACGATGAAGTGCATACCCAGTAAGTAGTGTCAAAACTTTTGACAGGCATACACTATGGCTTAAGCCTCCCTTTTTGTAGTGCTATAATTTCTTTCTACAGAGTTAAGGAGGCGACTAACATAGTAGATGGGCCAGTCAATCCGGTACTTCTCACTGGGTTGGGCTAGCACTACACCCACGGCAGTGATGCTGGCATCTACATGCACATGAAAGATGATAGACCAATTTGGAGGTATGAGGATGGGTGCTTGAGTGAGATAGTGCTTGAGTGAGATAGTGCTTAAGATAGGAGAGGCTGAGAACACTCAGGGGTGGACCAGAGGAATAGGTTGGTGGGACTGACAAAGTGAGTGAGGGGTAGGGCTATGTCGGCATACATGCGGATAAAGCGATGGTGATAGCTGGTGTGAACAAAGACCTGAGTGCCCTTAGGAGTGATGGGAGGGGGTAACCTCAAGATGGCAACTATCTTGTCAAGATCTAGAGCGAGGCCTTGGGTTGAGACTATGTGGTCCAAAAGTGTGCCCTGCACAACTAAGAAGTGACATTTGAAGGGGTTGAGTTAGAGATGAGAGGAGCGACACTTACCAAAGACCAAGGGTAATTGGTGGAGGTGGTCAGCAAAGGCTTCTAGACACGTTGCAAGATGTGTGCCGGTGAAGTTGGAGAAATCATCCACAAATGCTTTGAGAAAGCTAGTGAGAAATTCTCGAAAAATGTTGGAAAGTGGCAGGGGGATTGCACAACCCAAACGGCATCTTGTTGTAGAGGCAGGTTCCCCATTGGGTGACAAAGGTTTTTTTGGACCGGTCATCCGCATGGATGGCCACCTGGTTGTAGACACTAAAATCATCCATGAAACTGTAGAGAGCGTGACCAGCCACATCTTCCAACACCTTGTCTATGAAAGGGATTGGAAATCCATCTTTAATTGTGGCCTTGTTGAGAGCACGGAAGTCAACACAGACCCGGATTTTGTTGGTTTTCTTCTTCGGGGTGATCACCATGGGTGAGAGCCACTTTGTGTGTTCCACTACGGCGATGATTATGGGTGGTTTTGAGTTTGGCTTCTGGGTGACGGAGCCCTTGGTGGTGGTGGGACTGATGGTGCAAACGTGATGGAGGTGGAGTGCTTGAGTAGGTCGTCCATGGAAGCTATTGAAGGTGCAGGGTGGGGAGTCACATCGGCTTGCCCTCCATCAATGAACATGGGTGGTGGCTCTTGAAGATCTTTGAGAGTTTTCAGAAAGGCGTGGTCCACCACATTATGAGAGATGTTTGAGGGGACTTCACTTTGCTTCGTTGATGGTTATGGTTATCCAAGGGCCTTCTTCTAAGCACGAGTGACCACACTTGCGGTGGGGTGCTCCACATGAGATGAGGGTGTAGGGTTATTTGGGGTCGGGGACACTTCTAAGGTGAAGGATGGGTGAACTAGGAGGAGGTGTCGGCCAACTCAGTAGCACTTTCGACAGAGACCAAGTGAGTGGCGGCTGGCGCTTGGAAGGTGAAATCAGTAAAAGCACTAGCTCGTTGCTTTGGGTAGTCCCAGGTGTAGTGATCCTTGGCCTTGGGGCAATGACTACATGGGGGTGTCCCTTCTGAAAGGGGACACCGACCTTGGTAGTGACCATACTCCCCATAGCAGTAGCATAAGATAGGATGGTTACGGGGAGTAGGTGGGCGAGGAGGCTAGTTTTGTGCAGGGGTGACCACGAGGGTGGAAAGTGCAGAAGATGGTGGGGTGGGCATTAGGGGTGGAAGGTAAGGGTTAGAGGGTGAGGGAGTGTGGGTGTATGCAAGAGTGGTTGGTTGGTAGACATGTGCGGTTGCTGGGGTGAAAGATGTGAAATGACCAGTGGGGGCAGCTAGCGGAGGAAACTATCGTTGGTGATGCAATTGGCGGAATCCCTTCAAGTAGTAACAATCCTTGTCCTCATGATCACCTTTCTCACAGAAAGAGCAGTACTTTCTCTGTGGGCACTCTTGGGGGGAGTGCCCACAGGCTTGGCAAATGGCGCACCACACTGCCTTCTTTGCTTCTTGTTGCCCCTTGAGTTCTTTTCTCTCCTTCTTTAGCTGGGCCAAGGTTTTGTCTTCGCTTTGTGCCTTGTGAAGCTTCAGTGCCTCCAACTCCTTTTTGAGGATGGCCACAGGATCTTCTCATGAAGACATGACCCAAGAGGATGAGGAACTATTGTCGTCACTCAAACAAGCAGTGCACATTCTCTAGCTAAGAGGACAGCTCTTGGAAGTCCAGTAAGGTGGTAGGTGCAGGCCTACTTTCTTTGATCATTTGTTGGGTGGACCTGAGCAACGCTTGTAGCACCCATTTCTTGACCATGAAGTCACTAGGGTGGACCGGCACACCACTCTTGTTCGTGTCATCAGTTTAGACACGCTTTCCCGGTGGGCAAGAGTAGAAGTCTTCCTAGGTCTTGGAGACTGCAGTCTTCATAGTTACCAGGCCTGAAGGTGCAAAGGAAGGTATCCCTCAAGTTGGTCCAGTCCAGAAAATGGTGGTTAATTGCAAATTGACTAAACTGCTTCTCAACTGAGCTTTCTAGAGTGGATGGAAATAGAGCCAAGTAAGCGTCCTCCCTCTCCAGACCACGGCTTTTGCACATAGAGATGAAGCGCTTCTCCATCTTTTGAGGTGGAGAATTTGAACGTGGGGAGCTTGATGTTAGTCCGGCCCAACACCATAGATAAGAGTTCTAGAGCTGGAGAGTTGTTCTCAGGGCGACCATGATTTATTGGCGGCAGTCATGGGGGGTTGAGGGAGAGGAGCAGGAGGACTTCTGGGGGGCACAGATTTGATTGGTTGCTTGTGGCTATGGCACTTGATAGAGAGGGGACTCTTGATGGGGCTGATAGAACTAGAGCTCACACGAGAGCATGTATTAGGCATGAACTACCACATACTCAAAAGTTTGGGAACTCCTGACTCACAAGAGTCCCCAATAGGATTGCCAAATTTTTAGTGTACCTATAGTGGACCCAGTTGCCTGTCGTGTTGGCACACTAAAGATCACTAGGGTCCTCTCTAGGACAGTATACCCTCCTTAGGAGTTGGCATAGGCTAGGGAGATGGCAACCTCTCTGTCCCACTCCACTACACACTCACACAAACTCAAGAACGGAACAACACAGGAGCCAAGAGTGACATGCATATGCACAAGAGTGAAGTCGACAAGAGTTGGAACAACACAAACTATGTATTGCATTGGGGTTTCTCCCTCAGCACACCAAAGGCACTCTTTATACAATGGGCATGACTCCTTGGGCAATCATGAGCCAAGTGCTAAAAGTGGTCACTAACAGATACCATTAGAGTAGGTGAGAGGCGCCGAGCACAAGTGGGTGAGCATCGCTTCCAAGCGGTGCTCACCCACTTGACCGATTCCAAGCGGTCAAGTGGGTAGCCGAAGATTCCCTCCTTGTGTGACTGGTGGTGACCCTTTGGGGTGCCCACATTTGAGGTTCACGAACTTGGGGGTGCTCGACCAAGGGCAATGAGGGTGGCTACATCTTCTGCCAGCTACCTTTAAATATTCCCCTAACTGTTCACCTATACTTGTTTTATACCCTTTCTAATGCACTTTATGCTCTCTTTAATGCACATTACTCACATTGGTGAGGTAGATATGGAAATATTCTGCGCACAGGAAGTGAATGGGCATGCCTTAAGAAGGTACGGTCGTACCTCTATAAAGTGAATGGTCGTTCACTTCTCAGAGAAGCAAGCTGAGACTAAACTATGCCCAATTTTTCTCTGGTTTTTCATGGATTTCACCCCCTCAATGATGATTTTTTGGGTTTTCTTTTTATGGATGGCTTAGGCTAGTCCCAAGCTACATAGAATGCCTCATTAATCCTAATATCCCAAGATTAATTATGGAATTAAGCTAATATGTAGTTTTTAACTAATTAAAGAAAAATAAAAAATTAATGGAATCAAGAGCAAGATTAGGGCATTTACTTGTAGCTCCCACTTTTGGTGTCGCCTCCAAAGCTCCTCATGCTCCAATTGCTCCATTTTATGAAAAAAAACATACATCTCATAACCTACTCCTATCGGTGGATTTGCATTCAATCTGGGAAAATCAAGACTCTAGCTAAGGAATAGAATGTGGAGAACCCTAAGCTAGGTGCTATCTTCAGCAACAACAACGCTAAAAATGTTCACCTAAATGAGCATACTTCGTCGCATGGAGAGAGGAACAAGATAAGAGAAGAGAAAAGAGACAATGCAAGGGTCGGTTCGGGAACACGCACTTAGCCAACCAGGGTTTACTCCTCAATGTGAAGCCACTAGGGGCTCACTCCATCACCACTTATGTCATCCAAGTGGAGCTTTCCTTAATCTAGGTGGGGATCAATGAGAGAAGGATCTATGGAGAGCTCAACTCCTACTCAATGCCTTCATGTGTGCGAGAGAGAGAGAGAGAGAGAGAGAGAGAGAGAGAGAAGAAGAAGAAGAAGAAGAAGAAGAAGAAGAAGAAGAAGAAGAAGAGGCAAGCCAAAAGAGCATCACCTACATGCACACACATACAACCAAGCACACACATCACCTACATGTACACACATACAACCAAGCAAGCAAACATGTATACACACAAGCTCACTACCATAGCCACAAGAGAGTAAGAGGGAGAGAGAAAAACTTAATTGTGATAATGGGATTTCATATCTTTTTCATATTTCATAAGTCACTTATATATATGAGCTCTCTTTTTACAATGGCCGGCCACCCATTTAACAATTGGGGACCCAAAATTGGATCTCTAGCTCTATGTACACCTAGGCTTGTTTCTCATGCAATGTGTTATACATGTCATAAGCTCGGTCATCCCATATATCTTTTATATGAAGCCTTTTGCGTGGTTTTACATAAAAGTGGATTACATGAAGCATAACCACAATTAAAATAATGTTAACCATTGTGGTCAACAATGAGTGGAGAAACAATGAAACCCTTAGAAATGGAGAGCCGCCCATGGTCCCGCCCACGGTCCACATTTATAAACTAGCTTAATGATAAATAGTAACATAAACTTTATGTGAATAGGGCATTAAACCACTTTATCTTTGGGCAAAGCTCTAGTGAAGGAGTGAAGTTTTATTCCCTCATGAATTTTTCAAACCATGCCAAATGCCAAAATATTTCAAATGTTTGGTGTTGATACTAACTTGGTTTTGTCCCAAGCTAGATGTACAATTAGCAATGTGAACATTCCACATAACACTTGTCAAGCACATGTGGTGTAACCAGGATGAGTCCCATCTTCTCAAGGATCCTATTATAGAAGTTTCTTCACCATGGAACCAAGTTCTAATTCTAGTTGCTCTCCATTTGGATGAGGAACTAGAACTAAGTTCCAGTTCTAGTCCCTCTCCAATCAGACAAGGAACAAAAAACATAGGCAAGGGTAAAGAGTCAATAGTAGGGACTACCTCAAAGGGTTCCATACGAGCAATCACATGATGTTTCCTCAACTATCACAAGCGTGCAGTTGTCTGCCTGCAATCTTGCAACCTAAAAGCTAGGCCGGTGTAGAAAAATTGCCATTGGAAATCACACAATCTAATCCCATGGGACAAGAAACACCAATCCTTAAGACATAGAGCTTTGCATAACCTTTCCTTTGTATTCCATCTCCACGTGAATATGTAGAAGAGATAATAAACATGACATTTGAAATAGGAAGACATGATACAATCAAAATCCCAGTTTCTTTGTCTTTATTTGGATGCCTTCAAGATGCTTAGCTACCCTGCTGTCACATACCACCCCTCATTGGCCACATAAAGGTTGGCAAGTTGGGTCACTTCCCAACCGAAGTCCTTTGAGTACTAATTCCAGTTCGGGCACCCATCACCTAGCACCATCTCCACTCCCATACCTGTAGGAAAGTCGGCCCATACTAAGCGAGCTACTGTGGCACATGTAGTTCCATCATATGAAAGGTTTTTGGCATCCACGTTTTCTAAGAATGAATCCACCCTTCACGCAAACAAACACAACACATGTCACAATGTCAAAGAAGAGACTCCATTCACTATGAATTTGATGCAAAAGAATTATTACAAAAAATACTCACAATCTTTGGTTATGTAGTATTGTTCCAATACAAGTGGGTATGATGGTTCTTAGAACAAAGTAATCTACATTGAGCAATGCACAATACCATTAGCCATCATACCCACTTGTATTGTTCCAATACAAGTGGGTATGATGGTTCTTAGAAAAAAGTAATCTACATTGCACAATGCACAATACCATTAGCCACCATTTACATATATTCCACTTTGTACATATACACAATACCATTAGACACTATTTACATATATTCCATATTTCCCCAATTGGGATTGTTTTTTTGTGAGCTTTGGCTTGCGAGCTTTTTTTAAAAAAAAATTTGCGAGCTTTTTTTTCACTTGTCTCATAAACTAGCAAAAAAGACAATACTTGTACAAAAAAGAATTGGACATAGCCCTTGTCTTGATAAATTAAAAATTCAGAAGCTAGTGTATGGTACATACAAACTCAAACATAGCTCATAAATATAGTTGCACATAATACACACATGCCTTCTATGTTGTATCCTTATAAAGCATTCCAATAAGCTTAAATTACTTGCATATGCTATCAATGACATTTGTATTTCCATGACTAACATTCACTTCACTTCTCTTTCTTTGTTGACATAGAAGCACTAGAGGCAGACATGTGAGTGCATGTATGTGCATATACTTAATGGAGAAAGAAACTGTAGATTCTCAAAATATATATTTCAGCAAAGATATGTAGACAAATAATTAGTCTTGCTAGCATAATGCCGCTATTCTTCTACATAATTTGGCTCACAAGGAAGTTCTAAGAGGTGAGTATGGACTATGTTAGCATCCTTCTCAATGCAGAGATAGTGCCGCAATAATTCCCTTGATTCCCATCCCATTCCTCCACAACCTGCAAAGACATCGATCACTAAATCCCTTGGCTTGGTGAAGGTGAGTAGTAACCACCTGGCATAGCAAAATACAATATTCATATCTCTCACATGCTACATATCAAGATCATGATAATGATGTTAAGGTTATAGAAACACCATAGTGGAATCCTCTTACCTATGTATAATCTCGAATCTCTTAGAACCTCCCCGGTCATAAGATCTACCTGAATCATGCGTTGTGTGGATCCATGATGAATCTCTCTCAAAACACTACTTTGAGATGGAACTAATATTTGTCTATCTCTTCTCCACCTTCTCGATTCATGTCTAGGACTAGGTATCGCTCTCACCAAAAGAGAGTTAAGAGAAAACTTCTCACCTGGAACACATATCCATTAACAAAATTCCACAGCATAGTTAATAAGCAACAAAGAAACATGTCTAAGAGGTGAGTCCAAGTAGGACCCCATTCCTGATGATCCTCCAAGGTGACATGAAGAAAGTCAAGATTACCTACCTTTGTAAAGAAACTAGGAAAGTGGCAGAAGAGACTACATAGCCCTTTGAGTCAAAGCTTGACTTTAGGAGCTTTACTTTGCTAAAAGCTGTACGAATAGCTTCATTGGGCACAAGCCTACATAGTGGTATAAGAGGGGGATCTGTGATACATTGCCTATGAAACTATGTAAATGTGTCCTGCAACAATCCCAACTGGATCTCCTCTTGTATGCACCAAAATCCTCATTTGTGGATGCAAGGACCACACTAGACTCTCTGTCATCATCTTCTTATCGTCTGTATGTGCCCTCCCTCTCACGCTACATCACACCTGACTATCTGGTGAAAGGGGTACTTTGGTTCCAAGGGATCCAAACTTGGGGCTCGACCATGGCATCTCCAAACGAACCTACTGGGCTGGTGCCAACACCAGTGAGAAGACCGTCATCGATGAGAAGTTGACAAATTACGAGGCTTCGCTACTATTTACTTTGTTCAAACTTTGTCGTGAGAACCCAACACATTTTTACACATGTGCACCTTGTTGTTCGTTGTGCATTGAGGATACGACTTTGCATAATAATCTTTGAACCAACATTTTTAAAAGAACCTGGCAAATGCTAAAACTTCCCAGTCCTAGCCCATTAGGACTAAATATTTTTATATGCACAAACAACATAATGATTATAGTTCTCTAGGGAATGGCTTTAAAGAGCATTGGTAAATGCAATTAAAGGGTCAAATGCCACTCTTGAAAACCTCTCTCCTTGTTTTGAGGTCGAGCCAACAAAGAAACATTCCTCATTCAAATATGTAGACTCTAGAATAGAGCTTGTCTCTAGAGATCAATCTTGGCTTCAAATATGTCAACCATCCTGGTAAGTTTGAGTCGACAAGAACGAGGCTACCCAAATGTGTCAACGGGACTAAGACAAGGCTTGATTTTTGGTGACTAGCATTATCCTTTTCTTGTCATTTGGTGGCTATTATCAATATATGGAAAAGAATAACTTCTTAAACTTACAAAATTTTGATTTAGTATACTTCAAGCCTTCAAAAAAGATTCACATTCTTGGTTATTATCTTTTCTCATCCTTTTGAAAAGGAAGCCATTGCAGGTTGTTCAAGTGGGGCCACTATGCATGCATTTCCATCACCATTTTCATCTCCATCAGAAAAGGGGGCCAGTCGAAAACTGCCTACCTAATGAATGAGGCAGGGTTATACAAAGAGCCCAGGGCATCGTATCGCGGGCTTGTATATAAAAAGAGGACTAACAGAGGGACAAAACAACCATCACTGAATCAGTATTGATCAGTGGAGTACTAGGCCGGAGTGGCTGGTTTTCTGGTAAAAGCTTGGCTGCAAACAACTGAGAAGCCTGTCATGGTCTCAAAAACGCCAAGCCGGCCTGTCTGCAAATTGTTCATGGTGGTGAGGAAATGTGTATCCTGCAGGCACTTGGCGTGCTTCAGCCGCTCATCCTCCAACTTTTTCATCAGGGCCTCCACAACCACCTTCCTTTCCATGAGAGGGTCCCTCGCCCTTGCTAGCGAAGCGGAAGTTGGGCCGAGGAGTCCTCATTCACATGCTCTCTGCGCGAATTAGGGTTCTTTGTTGCAGAGAGTAGGATGAGCTTATGCAATGATGTATGCACAGACCTTTTCCTCTGAGAAATGGTCAAGAAGTTTCGTTGGCCATAGCACCGGAAGGTAGATGATCAACAGTTTGCCAGAAGGCTTTCCAACGTTGGCATACCGACTTGAGAAAGCATCTCTATCTCAAGCTTGCCTCACGATGCTTCCACAAAAAAAAAGGGGGGGCTCGAAGGGCCCTTGTTTTTTTTTGCCTCCTCCTCCTCTTTCTTAGCTGGCAAGGCTTCCTTTTCTAACCCCAGGCAAACCGACTTGCTCACCCATGCGTGCTGCATCTCTCTATCTTGAGCCTCACGACCACATGCATGCACAGATGATGGAGGGCCTATTTTTTTTTCCTCGTGGAAGCACCAAACGTGCATCATCACACTAAAATACCTGCTCAAAGCTTTTGCAAGAGAGAGAGAGAGAGAGGTGGACATACCTGCTCGAGCCGCCACACAATGCTGCCATAACAAAGTGCCACCTGCTCTAGATAGAATGAAGCCACGAAGTGTTATAATAAAGAGCCATAGAGTGTTATTTATAAAGAGCCACGGAGTGTTATAATAATATCATTATTTTTGGATTCGAACCCATGACTTATGTCAAGACGAACTCGTGAGAGTGAACTAGCAAGACCATCTTGGCTAATATCATTATTAATATAATTTATGTTATATATAATATATAACGATAATAATATAGTGTATAGTAATAATATTATGAATATTATTAATTATATAATCAAGAATATATTATTAAAGGTCCCCTTATAGATTATCATTTTGGCACACTTAAGCAAAGACATGATGATGTTAGATACTCCTTTTGATAAGTTAAATGCAAAGGGACTTAATCTATGTCTCATCTTAATGGCCATATTCATGTAAAAAAAAATCTAAAAGGTTTCTCTTTTTGATAAATTCTACCTTTGAGAGTCTCGTTTTGTCAAACAAGTGTCATTTAGGGACTACATGATATATTGCCTTTCATTGTTGGTGTGTTTGTTGCAAACATGATATATTAGCTTCCATTTATCTTGTAATAATAGTTTCTTTCTTGAGTGCAATAAAATGGTCAAAAAAGCTCGCAAAAAATATTTTTCCAATTAAACACATTAAGATTGACTAAATCATACTAGTGCACATAGTTGATTAAACACGTTAATTTTGACTAAATCATATCAGTGAACATAGCCAATTAAACACATTAAAATGATATAAATATAAGGTACATCCAAAATAAAATATCCTCGATAAATAATGGGCGTCCCCATAGGGGTTATGACCAACATTCACTCTTCTTTGGGTTGCAATTGACCTCATAGATGTTATGATTAATATTCTCTCTTGCTCGTGTAATTGGGGTTGCTTCTTCTTTTCTGGGTAATTGGGTGTGGAAAGAGTGTAGAAAGCTTTGGAAGTCTTAAATGTTTTTTCTGTTCAACTCCACCTATGTGCTTGTTAGAATGTGCTTGGAAGCTTGTTTTATGTTTCCCTTCAGACATGCTGGGCAAGAAAGTAACACATGGAGTGATTCAGGTGGGATGCTATCTACATCTACGGGGTGGTTGAAGGTGTGACAAGGAGGACATTGAATCAAGTGAAAGTAAGGGTTAGGGAATTGGTTAAACATGACTTCTTAGGAAGACCAAAGATAATGCAAAACTAGAGAAATTGTTATGGAATCAATAATATTTGGTGGTTCCTCTAGCAATGCTACGCTAATAGACAAAGATTTGAGTGAGTTGTTGGCTAAGCTACAACCTATATTGGACAAGAGAAGGCTCTCTCATGGGAGGAGAATCACAACCTCAGATAGGCAAAGTAGTAGGAGAAATGGATGCAAAACTAAAACTTTTAGAGCATTGTTTACCCTAGACAACTAGAATTCTCATCTTTCAATCAATTCCATGTGTTTAAAATGTCCACACATGGTCCAGGTAATGGGCTGTAGTTGGTTAATAAGATGAGACTAGGTGGTGAGCTACGAAGCTATTGGGTATGTTTTGACTTTGATAAGAGGATGCAAGATTGGACAATGATGGCATGTCATGTTTATAATCCATTTGTTCAAGAGATATAGACCATTTCCATTAGGGACTTCAAGGTTGAAGATACTTGTGTACACAGAAATTGTTATGTGGGAGCTACTTAATAGAGTGATGGAGAGAGAAGATTACAAGAAGGCAAAATTTAAAAGTTTTCTAAAGATGAGGCCCAGGCAAACTAACGAGCTATGAGAGTGGTCTTTAATGGAACTCATGACAATGTCATGACTACAAAAGAAAGATCATGCTCTTTTCTAAAGATGAAGCCCAGGCAAACTAACGAGCTATGAGAGTGGTCTTTAATGGAACTCATGACAATGTCATGACTACAAAAGAAAGATCATGCTCTTTTCATTAGGAACAAAAACCTTCAATAGCACACCAAGAAGTGCATACCACCTCATAGTCAAGAGGAGTTCAAGCTGAAATGTCATCGACGAAAAAACACACCTTCAATAGCACACCGAGAAGTGTATACCACCTTTAACAACACACCAAGAAGTGCATACCACCTCATAGTCAAGAGGATTTCAAGCTGAAATGTTGTCTATGATGGAAAGATGCAAATTCAGAAGATGTAGCTATAATTGAGCTAGAGAACTTAAGGAGTTAGTTAAGAAGGGGACATACAGATAGTACCACAATCTCCATGCTTGAGACATGGCTTGTGTGGTGGCATGCAAGGGTTGCACATCGGGGTGAATACATGCTCAAGGAAATGGAGGGTGATGAGAGTACCTTGTGCTGTAAGAGCAAACCTATCTGAATCTATTCATGGAAGTTGGTTGGCATTTAATGATGGTGTGAAGTATGTGTCTTTATATAATGCTTGTTAGAATGACCTCACATTCGCTCTCCTTCAAAGTGCAAGATACGACTCATAACTGAAAATGGACATCGTGGTAGTGTCCAGTATTGATAAAATCAAAATAAGAAGGGCTTCCACACGTGACATCCCACCTACAAATAATACAGTTAACTAATGAAGAAAAAGAAGTGAAGCTCAAAGCAGTAAAGAGATGGTCCTCGGCTGATGGTAATGCATGAACAATCATGAGATACAAGTGCTAGGGTTGCAAACCCCAATCAAAGATAATGACTCCCATTGACTAGATTATTTAAAGTTGAAAGAAGTGTGGAGATGAGCATCCATTCCTCTAAGTGGGCTATTTGACATACTAACCCAATAAGTGGCTAGCCTCCTAGTATATGCACATAATGCGCACATAACACCTCTGCCAACAATCAATTAGATGCACACATAACACCTCTGCCAATCAATTATATGCTCAATTGGACAGCATGTAGGTTTCGTATCACATTGTCAACCACCTCCCAAGTGTGATCAATGTCAATTTCATAAAACCAAATATATTGCTTCTTAGTATACCTTGCAAACAGAGATCATCACTTCAAAACAAGGAGCGGGTACACCCATCAACCCTGCTCTTCCCTTCTTCCCAATCAATCCATCACATTTTCTTCCTTTGTCACAAAGAAACCTGTTACATTCCCGTAACGCCGCTACGGGCATTACCACAAGAGGGGACGGCCTCTGGCTCACCACCCAGCCATAGAGGAAGAATGAGGATTGCCCCTCATCCCCCAGGCTATATAGTGTGTGGCCTACCGTCCACACTAGCCTGGCCGCCCATGACTCCGCATGGGCATCCTCTCCCACTGAACCCCGGACATGGCCATCCGGTCTGCCGTCGGTCACACAGGCATTACAGCCTACGTGACATTACCCCCCCTTAAGAAGAGTTTTCGTCCTCGAAAACAAACTGGGGAAACCTTTTGGAAATTGCACTACAGCGTTCCCAGGTTGCTACTCCTCATCCCTATCTGTCCATTTAACAAGTACCTCCTGGTACACTTTCGGGTTTGTCTGTCATGATACTATAGAATCCTTTCCGGTTCATGTGGTATCTTTGGTGGAGTGATCAATTCCACCAAAATATCTAGAGAAACTACGTTCTCTAACCCGTGAACTGATTTCTTCAGTTTACTAACATGGAAGACAGGATGAACTTGAGAACTCTCCGGTAACTCAAGTTTATAGGCTACGTCCCCAATCTTCTTAAGGACCTTGAAAGGACCGCAATATCTAGGAGAAAGTTTATCACACTTTCCCGTTTTCATGGTTGCTGATTGCGCAGGAACCTTTAAAAATACAAAGTCACCTTTTGCAAAGGTCACTTGTTTGCGTCCTTTATAGGCAAATGTTTTAGCGCGATCCTGTGCGCTACGAATGCTCTCGCGTACAGCTTTGAGCATATCATTCATATCTTCAAGGAAATCCTTGACAGATTGAATCTTCTCCTTTTCTAGGCCTACAGCCATTGGAGATCTCGGCTGGAATCCATACATTAACATGAATGGTGTAAATCCAGTCGCTGAGTGTTTGGAGCTGTTATAGGCAAACTCCAATAAGGGCAAGTACTCTTCCCAATTAGATTGCTTCTTACTAACATAAGAACGCAACATATACTCTAGAATTTGGTTAACTCTTTCAGTTTGACCATCAGACTCCGGATGATCTGCCGTACTCATACTCAGAGTAGTATCCAGCTTTTGAAGACTTCCCTCCAAAAATGACTGTTGAACTTTTGATCTCTATCCGACACTATATCTGCGGGCAGGCCATATAGCTTGTAGAGATGTTCAATAAAGAGTTTTGCCAACTCTGGCATTTTTACAGTTTTCTCGTGGTAATAAACTTTGCCATTTTTACCTGTCCACTACCACCCACACCGAGTCATTCCCTCGACTCGTCTTGGGTAAACCGGTAATGAAATCCATGGAAATGCTTTCCCATTTCCCTTGAGGAATCTCCAGCGGACGGAGTAGTCCTTTTCCTTAAGACGTTCATGTTTATTGACCTGGCACTTACTGCATTTCAGCACATAAGTCTGGACTTCCTTAAACAAACTAGGCCAATAAAACTGTCTTTTTACTAGTGCATAGGTCTTCTGAATCCCAGGATGACCCGCACTTGGACTATCAAAATTATACCCCGAAGGCTCGGCTAGCCTCTCCGAACTAACTCTCGCTTCGCTACCCGTCGCACCTACGGCCAGTCTCTCCGGACTAGCATTATGTGCCGGCGAGGAAGGTGGGCGAGGCTGTGACAAAGTGCGAAGCGTACAGCGCACCAGACCTCTGTAAAGACAGGATCATGCTCACACAAGCCATGATTTGGTATTTCAACCAAAACCTTAAGGCAAATTTCATGCCTTGATTTTGCATCATGTCATTAGCACGGAAGCTAATGTACTGGAGAGCACTCTAGTAGCGCAAGTTCTTAGACTATGCTACTAGATATTTGTAGACTACGCTACCATGTTGCATCACCAACTTGTTAAAACTTCTCCTTGGAAAGCTCTACGGCCATAGGAGAAATAAACTAGAGCCAATCTAATCATGCATCACAAGGATCAGTTCCAAAGCTGAGAGATACTTTCTCTCTTAGAGTAACCTCTTTGCACAAGCATATGCTCTAGAATCTTGTTGAGTTTCTAACTACCATCAATCTATGGATGGTTAAACTCCACTCTAACTCAGAGTAAATGTAAGTTTTGAAGATTTCCCTTCAAATATAACAATCAAACTTCCTATCTCTTATGCCATACTATATATGCGGGTAGACCATATAGTATGTGGAGATGTTTGATAAAGATTCTTGCACCACTACGGGTGTCTGGAGTTGCATCCAATCACTTACAATTCTTTGTTGCTCTTACCAGACACATCCCTTCCAGTATTGTCTGGACTCACATAACTATTCCAGTTTATGTGATATTTGAGGATATCCCTCCTTTCCCTCAAGAAAGGTTTTTGTTCTCAAAAACTCTACTCTCAAGCGGACTACGCGCTAGTGTCATAGGTCCAAGAATAAATCTAGACCGTGTTTAATATCATATGTTATATTCTTGAGTCCTTCCAAGAAATTTTTAAACATCTTGCAACGAAGATGTGGTATAGTGTCTATGCACATATTGTGGTACTATTGATAAACTGCTTTGCAACAGATCAGTGGTTTTACACTTGTAACAAAGTGCTTCATTGTTGCATATTATTACCCTTCATAAGTGGTTACACACTTATGAATTATATGGGTGGGTTGTACCATCTAGCAAGAAAAATTCCAAACTACTAATAACCACATTATCAATCCACAGATAATGACTGAGCTTGCTGCGAAGCCATAGGTTGCTAGATAATTGATGGTAATTACACAAGCGCAATGTCTCATTACATCATACATTCAATATAAATGCAAACATCGCAGTACTTCGTGATGATGAACTTAGGAATTTCATCCTATCCCTGTTTGGTGTTGGTATGAAGTATAACTATGAGAACATTATTTGCTGCCTCCTCATCATAGCGGCAAAGCTACCTACCCATCACAGGTGGCAATCTCTACCAAGCTATAACCAATGACTAGCAAATAAACGAGTACTCTTGTAAGAACTTCATAACCATATCTCACACCCAACTCATAATCACTACGGATTAAATGCCAGGGCTTGCAAAATTGAATGTTATCTGATAGGTAGAGGGGATCATCAAACTACGGATGACCTCGACAACTCACTAGGGCTAGTGATGTGTAACTTTTAAGTTACTCCATTCTCCTTGTTTATTCCATACCATCGAACAAATCGGTCCCTCGATTTGAGCAACGTCAACATATTTATGAGTACCTCGATACTCATGGATTGTGGTTCGGTAATTTAAATTGTTGATCTAGAGTATCTTTCACTCGAGGATCTTAATGTTATTAGCAGCTATGTATTAGTAGTGAGTAACTACGTACCCACTATCATCACACTAGTGAGTAACTACGTACCCACTATCATCACACTAGTAGCTCCATACTAGTCTGTGAGTAACTCCGTACCCAATGGCGTACCTCCCCCGAGTGGGAGTACCATATACAACCATCTATAACAAGATGCTTAAGTCACTTGCTGCTAAGAAGTGACTACACAAATTGACCCCTCCATTGCACATTGCAGTACAATTTTTGGTATTACAACACGAATTTTTGGACGTCCTTATCATAGAGGTCAACTTAAAAACTAGTGCATAGGTCTTGTGGAGTCTCGGCTGACCTAACCACACCACTGGTGACTTCCTACAAAAAATGTGGCGCCGAAGTCACCACCTATGTACTTTAACTCCGTAAAGTACATGGTCTTCATCTATCATCTATGGAAAGTTGTAAAACATTCCCGCGAGATGGATTTTTATCACCCTAAAATTATTGTGCACTATTTTAGTGTGAAGAGCTTTTTTCCTGGGTACCATGGTTCACCCCAAGCTCATCTTTTGCTAAATTCTCCGATTTAACAAAAGATATGTCTACCTCCGAACACTCCGGTTCAGCCCCAGACTTTGAGTTTACTTCTTAACACTCCGGTTAAGTCAAAACTCACCAGATACAGTAGGATTTACCACTAAGCTCTCCAGCTTAGCCTTCTATCCTAACTCAGCCCGAGTATGTATACTACATATGTCGGATCCGATACTAACAACAACCAGGCTCATCTGGAGTGAGATACTACTCACTATTGCCATGTAAAACCTTATTAAATCCTAGAAATGCTCCACTCATTCCCCAGGGTCATACGACTATAGGGTTTACACGCACATGAACTTTGTAAGCAAAATAGCCTGTCATGCAATATTACAATTGCTTATGTAGGAAAGTAATATATTTTCCAAATTCATATGGTAGCAACTAACATGTGCTCACAATCGCACACTTATGTTGAACATAGGCAAGACTACGCTTGCAAATGCTATAGGGCGTCCCCCATGCATGAAACTGTCCATCCAAACTAGTCTTACTGCTAACCTCTAGATTTAGATCACTCTGGAACTAAATCACTCTATTAGCACTAGCACACCATCATGGTCTTGCTACCTAGAGCTTCTCCGAACTCTGTAACTGGGTTTTATCCCAACTCATGGCTATATTTGTAATTGTCAAAGTTCAAATTTTATCTTGCACACTTTATCACTACAGACAAGTGTACATACAACCTGCCAAAGAGTCAAGTTACATGCACAAGCCTTGGCGTCCCATTCCACCAAGACTACAATCGATTCCGTGAGAATTTGATGTCCCATACCATCAGATTACCGCCAAACCAATTGATGTGACATATAAAAAGGCTCTTTCCCCCCTCGAAAGATCACCACAAACTCTCGAGCAGTGGGATGTCGACGCATGGCAATAAAAAGAAGAGAAAACCATGCTAGTAAGTTTAAGAACAGTTCTCTTCGATCAACTTTTATAAGGGTATTGAGCATTACATCTCAAGACTATACCCCTTCAGATTTACCTTTGATTTGTACAAATCAATCCTAAATCTGCTATTATTATCTAGGCGTATGCTAATCCTTCAGATTAGTACTTCTAGATAAACCATTCAGTTGAGCACTGCTAGCAGCACTACTAGCCCCTTTATCCCAAGTAATACACACCTTAGAGATTACTTTTACTAGGCAATCACGTGACTAAATCAAACTAGTCACTAGGCTCAAGTAGTGACACTATTTTGGTACTACCAACAAGGGCCAGTTTGCCTCTACGGGCCAAGGCTCTTTTGTTGCTATACAAACAGTAAGCAACTTGTTTGGACACAAGGCATAACCACATCAAGACTACGCTTGTACATGGTTCTTATTTGCCAAAGTTTATCACAATCTTCTAGCATCTGTTAAAAGATTGTGAAGGGTTATGAGCACTACGGCTCAATTAGGCTTACCTTGATTTCTCATGATAAGCTCTTCGTCTGATTTGGGCACAACTGACGCCATTGCCGTTAATTTTAGCCCAAGTAAAACACATTGCAGTTTTAAATTTACACTATAGCCGAACTACTTGACTTTAATGGTCAATAATAAGTTTATGCTCAGCTTAAATTTAGTCTCTCCGAACCAAATGTGATCACCACATGTGTTATTCTCGAGGCGCTACAGCCATAGACGTGTTCACTAGGCACAACGGCCATAGAACGGCTCTCTCTCGAAGGACTCGGCACTACGGCCGTGGGTTTTGTCTCTCTCTTAGCACGCGACGCTACGGCCATGTGCGGTGGGTCTCTTTCGTGGAAAACGGGCACTACGGCCACACGGCACGACGGCCGTGTTGGGTTTGTTTTGTGGGGTGTCTACAGAAGAACACATTTGTTTGTCACTACAGAACAAACACAAATTTGTCCGAACAAAAACTTTGACTCTAGCAAGACGACGCTCGCAAAATTGTAAATTGAAATCTGGTGAGGCTACGCTCCCAGAGTGTTCATAAAAAAATAAAAATTGTCGAGAGGCTGTGCCCTGCCAGATCTTTCCTCCCCATTCAAGAGAGGATTCGTTTGAAATTTTCTCATTTTTAATTTCATAAAAATGAGCAATAAAAATATATTTAAAAAAATATATAGATTTTTTAACCCCTTTTTTTTTTCTTTTTTCTTTTTTCTTTTTTCTGCTGCTGTCTCGCTGGTGGTCGTTGATGGCCGCCTGGCCGCCCGTTCTGCTGGCCGCCCGCCTGGCCTTTGGCTGGCCGCCCCGCTGGGCGCCTAAGGCTAGCCTGGCCGGCTGGCCGGCCGCCTCAGCTGGCCGTCGTGGGGCTGGCCGCCTAGGCCGGCCGCCGCCTGTTCGCTGGGCTGGCGTTCCGTTGCAGAGCGCAGCCACTCAGACGTGCTCTTCGCCCCCATCTTCAACGCAGGCGTTCCAGCACAAAGCAGGCGCTCTTCGCCCCACCTCAACAGACGGCGCACGTTCCTTTGCACGTTTTTAGCAACAGCTTCAAGTCTGGCGCAGGCCCTCTACGCCGACGTGAGCAACTGCATACAGCAGTCAGAGATGGACGAAGCACTCCCCCACTCCCCACGCTTTTCAACGCGGCTCGAGCTGTTCTTCGCGTTTCCAAGGTCGCATGGCAAGCCCAATCTCACAAGGGGAGGCTGCTGTTCGCCTTCCCCCCACACACAGTTCAACGGAATGCTTTTTCGTTCCAGAAAAGCTTCAGCGAATTCTTTCGCAGATAAGTTTCATTACCAAACGAAATTTTATTTCGCATAAAACTTCAACGCAGAGAAAAAACGAGCTCTTACCTGCAAGAGAGAGAGAGAGAGAGAGTTCTTCCCCCCATTCTTCCATGGCTGCCTCCTTCCACACCCTCCATTCGAGATAAGGATAAGGAGACGAATGGTCGAAACCCATCGAGTGGGCTCCGGTCCCCCGGTCACGCGCGGGCTTTGACAATCCCATCGAACCACGCTCTGATACCAGTGTTACATTCCCGTAACGCCGCTACGGGCATTACCACAAGAGGGGACGGCCTCTGGCTCACCACCCAGCCATAGAGGAAGAATGAGGATTGCCCCTCATCCCCCAGGCTATATAGTGTGTGGCCTGCCGTCCACACTAACCTGGCCGCCCATGACTCCGCATGGGCGTCCTCTCCCACTGAACCCCGGACATGGCCATCCGGTCTGCCGTCGGTCACAGGCATTACAGCCTACGTGACAAAACCCTTGACATTTCACCCTAGGCATGTGAACATGGGAGCATGGGAACATGCTCTAGTGGGGCAAGGGTTAGGTCTAACCTTGGATTAAGGTTAGGGTCAGGCAACCAAGGGTCACACATGGAAATGGAGAGTCAAGAGTCACTTGAGGGCCCTCCTATATAATAGGGGCATGGGGAATTCTTAAGGGAGGTTCTCTTGTGTGGAGTATTGTGTCTACTCTCTTGCCATTTCAAGCTAGAGCTAAGTGCTACTCGAGTGAAGTCATATCTCTTGGTGGTATGGGACACTAAGGTAAGATATGTGATACTTCATTGTATTTATGTGTGCATCCTTGGGCTCGAGGGGGTAGTTGGGTGGATGAGTATATGCCTAGTTCATGCTTGTTTATGCATGGTTATTAGCTAGAGAGATCTTTAGGGTTTTAATAGTGGTATCAGAGTGGTCTCTAGTTAATTTTTAAATGTTTTTCTCCTCTCATGTTTCTCTTATTATTCCAAAATTTTTAGCATTTTTAAAGTAAATTTTAAACATTTACTAAGCAAAAAAAAGTTATTTTTTGGTTTGTTTTGGTGGTTATGCATTGGGAACGTCAATATGGTGATTGGAACATGGTGCTTCTCAACTTGGATGACGTATCGAGGTTGCAGGGAAATTTCGTGAGTAGAAATTTTATTTTTCTTTATTTTTATGGTTAAAATAAGCATTTATGGATTTTTTAAAACCAAAATACAGCACATGATAATGAGGTTATTTTACTAAAAAAGGATTCCCCTACATCTCAAATAAATTTAGGAATTTTTTCCTAACTTTTAGGACATTGTTTGAGCAGTATATGGTAATTTTACGCATTTTTAATGCATTTTTATGGGTTTTTTTCGTAAGCGTGCGAGCTGGAAAATATAATTTCTTGCTGGAAATCAGAGAATTAATTTTCTCTGCTGCATGTACGCATTGTCAGGTTTACTCCTATGTGCGTAGGCTCCTTTTTCTCTCCTCCATCAAGATTTTCTTCTTTTTTCTCTTTTCTACGTGGGAATAACCTCTTATGAGGATATTTTTATTATTATTATTTATAACAAAAATTATAAAAAAAAGCTCACAGAGAAAGAGAGAGGAGATAGAGAAAGAGAGAGGAATGGGAAGGAGGGTATGGAGAAGAGGAAGATTGGGGGAGGAGTTGGCTCTCCACCCAGGGCAAATTCGTGCACGACAGGGGGAGGGGGGGTTTTCAAGTCGGTGGCGCACAATGCCCCCCTCCCCCCCTCTTGGTTTTTCTTCAAATTTTTTAAAAGCTTTAATAAAGATTTTAATTAAGGATTTAATAGCTTTTAATTAAAGCTAATTAAAATTAGCTTAAAGCTTAAAAAAAGGAAAAAAATCTTCTTATTTCATGATATTTTTTTTAAACAAAAAAATTCATGATGAGCCCCTTAACCTTTGGGGTCCAATTTTTTTGGTCTTTCAAATTCTGGTATTTTTTTTCTTTTCATTTTCCAGCAACCCTTGACTTTCCATATTTCAAGATGACCTTTCGGGTTTCGATTTTTTTGATCGTTCGTATTCTAATGCATTCGGGGTGTATTAATTAAAATAAAAATAAAAAATTCATGAAAAATTAGACAAAGGTTATTTCAAATTTTTGGAATATTTGGGTTTGGTAACCGACATGTGGTGTGTCTGTTCGAATGCCCGTGACCATTCAAATTCTTTTAAAAAATTATTATTATTATTATTATTTACTCAAAAAAATTAATAAATTCATTAAAATTGTAAATTGTAATTAGATTTGAGAATTGTCAGGCGGAATTGAAAATTTTTGTATTCGATGGGATTCTCGGGGTAAATTTTTTTAATTACCAAAAAATAGAAAATGTCTAGAAATTATTTTAGAAATCCTAGAAATTGGTATTTTTGAAACATCAATTGTATTTTGGCAAATTTTATTTTCTAAAAAATTTTAGATTTAGAATGCCATAAGATAGAATTTGGTGGATTTCAAAATATGTAAATTCTGAGGCCCTAGAAAAATAGAAAAATCATGATAATTCTTTTTTCTCAAGAATTTAAAATTTTTGGGGGTTGTCTAGTAGTAAAGTATATTTTTTATGTGCTGACATTAGATAGATGTGGATTATTTATGTATAATTAATGCGAGTATACCTCGTATTTATAGTTGTTTCCATTTGGTTAATTCTAGACGGTGTTTTCATGATTTTTTTTACCGTTGTTTAGCCACCAAAATGCTAATTAAAGCATTTTTTCTTATGTGCAGTTAGTTCTAGTGAATTGATTTGCTAGATCATTTTGGTCAAAAGAAGTGAATCGTGATTTTTGAAGAATTTTATTACAATGGCTCTTATTGACTTCTCAATCAATGATAATGTTGATGAGATGAATGATCATCCCAACTTGGGTGGGGCAGATCTAAAATTTCAAGTTGAAGAAGAGGAGGCTATTGGAAAGAGTGAATTTTCGGAAGTGACAGAGTGTCTTGAGGTAACTATTGCCAAATGTCATGATGAGATGGAGTCACTAAAGATGCAGATTTTGACTTTGCAAAAAGCTCTTTTGGTAGCACCTCCTGCTCCTACCAAAGCGATTGCTTTATCGTTTGCACCAAAAGTGTACGACGGTGAGAAAAAGGAGAAGACTCAGGAATGTGTAGCTGTGTGGCTCAATAGGTGGACTACACATTTTGCTTTTCATCCATTCACAGATGCACAAAAGCTATAGATAGCGAAGGGTTTATTAAAAGGAAAGGCATTAACTTGGTGGAAGGATCTCAAAGACGATTCCATTTCCACTACTTGGAAAAGTTTTGAGGAAGCTTTTAAAAAAGAGTTTGTCCAACCAGAGGATGAATTTGAAATAATTGCCAAGCTTGTTAAAAATAGCATGGAAAATTAGTCTTTTGATAATTATGTGCAAAAATTTAGATAATTGGCTGCAAAAGCCAAATATGATGATCATACCTTGTGTGGGATTTTCATCAATGGTCTAGCTCATAATTATCAGTATGAGGTAAAGAAATGCAAGGTCAAAACAACTGAGGATGCTATTCAGGCAGCTCAGGTTTTTCATAAGACTATAGTCGGCGCCAACACTTCAAAACCATCGTCTAATGAAAAGAAATCCATGTTCACTTTTTCAAATAGTGGACAAAAAAGAAAGTTGGTTTTCACACAAACCAAAAAATTCTAACAATGCCAGTAAGAAGCAAAAATTTGTGAGTAAGGATAATATCATATGTTTCAAATGTAAGGAAAAGGGACACATGAAGAAATTATGTCCTTTGAATGGAGCTACAGCACCTTTGCGCCTGGACAAAAGGTGGCACTTAAGAAGTTCATACCAAAAAAATCTGTACACATTACAGAACTCAAGGTAAATTTTCTAAAGTCAATATTACGCATCTTGAAGAAAACAAATGTTCAGATTGTCCTTTTAGTAAAGACGTTTTTGGTCCGAACAAATTATTTCGTGTTTATGGATCAATAAATGAACATGAGGTTCATATTTTGTTTGATCCTAGTAGTACTCACAATTTTATTGATAACATTGTGATACAGAGGATGAAGCTAGAAACCACACAAAATGATCACATGTACAAGGTCAGGATAGCTGGAGGAGGAGGATAAGTCCAATTTTGGGATGCCATTTTGGTAGTCGTTGGATAGATTGACAAAGATGGCTAGGTTTTTCCCACAAAGACAATGGTTAAAGCTTTGGAATTGGCTTACCAATTTTTCAAGCAACTGTTTAAACTGTATGGTCTACCTTCTGATATTGTGAGCGATCAGGACTCTAAGTTCAAGGCTCATTTTTTGGCAAGAAGTTTTCAAGAAATTGGAAACTACTTTGAGTATGAGCTCCTCTGATCACCCGTAGTCTGATGGGCAAACAGAGCGTGTGAATCAGATTGTTGAGGATATACTTCATGCATATGTCTCTCGAAAACCATCTAGTTGAAAAAAATATCTTCCAATGATGGGATTTACCTATAATAGTTCTAAGCATTCAGCTACTAGTTATAGTCCGTTCATGCTTATGTAGTATGGGTATCAACCCCCCAGGGCACCTGTTGATGTCGGTCTTAGGGACATTGAGCTTGATGCATCGAGGGATTTCTTGCGAGATATGTAGGAAATGCTGACCCAAGCTCGGGATTCTATCAGGTGTGCTCATGATAGAGCACGGTTTTATGCTAATAGGGGACACTCACCTCGGTCATTTGAGCTAAGAGCATTGGTTTATTTGAAAGTTCCTAAAGATTCTCAAACTTTGTTAACAAGAAAGTGCTTAAAATTATCTCCTAGATATTATGGTCCATTCCAAGTTATACGTCAGATTAGCACGGTTGCATATGAATTAAAACTACCTCTACATGTCGGAGTTCATCCAGTCTTTCATGTCAGTAGACTGAAAGAGAAGCTGGGAGGTGAGGATAACATAGTTACTCCTCAAGAAATCGTTGAAGTCGAAGATGTCTTATGTTCCACATGAACCTGAAAAGGTACTTGAATTCAGGGAATGGAAACTTCATAGTCGCTTAATCCCTGAGGTTAAAATTAAGTGGAAAGACAAGGAAATTGAGGATTCAACTTGGGAGTCAATTGAGAACATTCAGCGTAGTTTTTCTTCTTTTCATTGCAAGAGGGCAATGTTTTGAGAGAGGGAAAGTATGTTATGTGCACATTATATGTGTATATACTAAGAGGCTAACCCACCCTAGGCGTGTAAACATGCTCTAGTGGAGCAAGGGTTAGGTTTAACCTTGGGTTGAGGTTAGGGTCAGGCAACCAAGGGTCACACATGGAAATGGAGAGCTAAGAGTCACTTGAGGTCCCTCCTATATAATAGAGGCATGGGACATTCTCAAGGGAGGTTCTTAGCATTGCGTCTACTCTCTTGCCATTTCAAGATAGAGCTAAGTGCTATTGGAGTGAAGTCATATCTCTTGGTGGTATGGGACACTAAGGTAAGATATGTGATACTTCATTGTATTTATGTGTGCACCTTTGGGCTTGGGGGTGGTTGGGTGGATGAGTATATGCATGGTTCATGCTTTTTTATGCATGGTTATTAGCTAGAGAGATCTTTAGGGTTTTAACAAGAGGGCACCTCATTGGATCAAGAAGAGATCAACAGTTTGTGGGGTGCAAGTTTTGATCTATTCAACATTAGATCATTTTGTAGAATGTTGGAACATATGATGTACAAGGTTAAGGATGAGAGAAAGAGGTAATGGAGGTGTGAACACACTCAAATAATGTGGGCATGTGGGTGGAAAAGGGATCTAGGGTTAGCCCTACCCTAGTCATTGGTAGAGCCTATATAAAGGGTAGGAGACCCTACTTTTTGTAATAACAAGAAGGAGAAAGGTAAGCCAACTTTGGAGTGGCTAAAATAAAAAGTAATACAAGAAGATTTCTTACATCTTATGTCCTCTCTCAAGCTATGGAGTCTCCATGATGATTCAGTAAGTTGTTTATACTTGTTCATTCTTTTATACTTTGCACTCCTCTTGTTTCCATTGCTTCCGCTGTTGCATGCTCTAGATAGCCATGATTCTTAACATGGTATCAGAGCCTTGTTAAGGTTAAGATTCTCCTTCAATCTCTCTCTCTCTCTCTCTCTCTCTCTCTCTCTCATAAGCCATTCCCAAGCAAGAGGGTGGTGGTAGAAGAAGGAGAGAAGCTTCAAGGAGTGAAGGAGAAAGCAAAGTTTGAAGAGCTTCCTCATAGAGGAGGATTGCAATCCCATAACAAGCGTTTGAGGCTTGGAAGAAGAAGAAGAAGACGATCGTCATCAGCAACAACAAGAAGAAGAAGAGAAGAAGAAGACGATCGTCATCAGCAACAAGAAGAAGAAGAGAAGAAGAAGAAGAAGAAAAACGTTGTAGTTTCGTCTTTTTTTTCCCATCGAGTTTTTTTGTCTGTGTTTTTTCATCATTGATCCTCTTTGAAGCTTTGAAGTTGTGAAGAAGATGTAGGGGAGTCTCCTTTTGAGCTTTTGAAGATGTGTTAGACAGGTCCTCTTAGCTCCATATCAAAGGAGGTAAAGGGCAACATCACTGGCTGCCATCATCACGATACACAACACTATCCATTGACAATGATGGCAACGCCAGTCGCCCGTCAAACAACAACAGCAGTAGCATCGACATTCAGTGAGCACCAGAGCAATGATACTAGCAACAACAACAGCAACAACAACAACAACGCACGTTGCCGTGGTAGCGCACAAACCTGCAGATTGGGCAACCATCACTATTTGGTGTTTTTCATAAAAAAAATAATTAAAAAATCAAACTCTTCAAAGTGTGTCTTAGGTTTTTGTTTTAAAACCCTTCTATCTACGGTTTTTGAAACCTCTCTTTCTAAAGGATTTAAAACCTTGCTCTCAAAGGTTGGCAAAGGGATCTCTCATCTTTACCCATCAAAGTGCAAAGTACTTGTTTACGTTTAAACTCACTCAACACACCATTTTTTTAAAGGCTTGAATTATTTTGGCCTTGTAAACAAAGTTAGACATTTCCCTTATTTTTTACAAGAGGTAAGACCTCTCCTAGCCCTATCAATCATGTCAAAGGAGATGGGAGCCTCTATTGAAAAATTTTATGGTAAGGGTTTCCATACTTGGCAAGTTCAAGTAAAATGCATGCTCATTCTCAAAAGTTTATGGCCTTTGGTAAAAGGCATGAAGAAGGTGGACCTTGAAGATTCGGAGATGGTAGAAGATGATGAGAGGGCTCATGCCATTATTGCCCTTCATATTCATAAGAAACTGATTCATCTTGTGGTAGGTATGAAATCGCAAAATCATCTTGGGATGAGCTTGAGAAGCTTTATGGAGTCGAGGCAAAGCACTCAAAGATTGCACTTAAGGTCAAGTTTTTTGGTCTTGAGATGTAGGAGGGTGGCTCTCTTGGAAACTTCGTCATCGATATGAATAGCATCATGGGACAACTTGCAAGAATTGATGCCAAACTTGAAGAAGATGATGCTATTGCCATGCTCTTGAAGAGCATGCCCCGTCATTTGATAGCCTTGTGACCACGTTGAAGCATCTTCCTAATCCAACATTTGAAGGTATTATTGCAGCACTTCTTGAAGAAGATGTAAGGGTCAAAAGCAAAGGGATCTACATCTACATCAAAAACTCAAGCCTTTGTGATGAAACATGGTACGTCCAAATCCCACTTGAGATGTACTTTTTGCAAGAAGAAGGGGCATGTTGAATCTCAATGCTTCAAGAAAGATCCGTCAAAGTGAAAATGTAACAAGTGTGGTGAAATAGGCCATTTTAGAAGAGCTTGTACCAAAGATGTCACTAAGATTGAGGGGAAGTTCCTCACATGACAAGAAACTCTTCTAGCCCCCCGAGGATTGGGACTCGGACATTTAGCCACAAGGTGGCCTTTCCACCAACCCAACTCATGACTCGGCTCCACTGGCCTATCGAGTGCGTCATCGCCCGTTTACCTTGCGGGCTCTCACCCTTCACTTGCCTTGATGCCTGGCCCAGCTCCATAGCTTAAACTTGGGAATTTCCATCTTTCCATGACCTCTCGGCCTGGCTGTGTCTCGGCCCGTCGGTACGGCACAGCTCACCGACCCGCGGCTCCGCCATTTCCACCGTTTTGGTCCCGTTTCCACAAATCGGCAACCTCACTGTCAAGGCAAGGAGGGCATCCCCCAGAGGCACTCGGCAACATGGAACCTCACCCGCAACACGGGAGGCCTAACGTGCCTACCCGGTACGTGAGTGCTTCTACGTGTGCCTAACATGGGTCTGTGCTACGTTGCTCCGTGAGGAGTGAAACATGTTTGCTAGAATTGGGAATGAACCACATTACTCTATAACTCATCTCTTTTGTAAAAGCATATCATATAAAGGCTACCTACCTTATCTTTTATTCTATGGTTGTTGAGAGGGGGTCTTTTTTGAACTTGTATGTCTAATGCTCACCTTGTCCCGTGGTGGCATTGAGAGGGGGTCTTGAAATATATGATGTACAAGGTTAAGGATGAGAGGATAAGGTAATGAAGGTGTGAACACACTCAAATAAAGTGGGCATGTGGGTGGAAAAGGGATCTAGTGTTAGCCCTACCCTAGCCTTTGGTAGAGCCTATATAAAGGGAAGGAGACCCTACTTTTTATAATGACATGAAGGAGAAGGGTAAGCCAACTTTTTAGTGGCTGAAATAGAAAATAATATAAGAAGCTTTCTAGACATCTTGTGTCCTCTCTCAAGCTATGGAGTCTCCATGATGATTCAGTAAGTTGTTTATGCTTGTTTATTCTTTTATACTTTGCACTCCTCTTGTTTCCATTGCTTTCATTGTTGTATGCTCTAGATAGCCATGATTCTTAACATAAAAGGCCTACAAGAGATGGAAATCAGCATGCTATATAGGAAGACCTTGGATTGCATGTACGACCTACAAATGTGGTGTTTATTATTGTAAGCACATCAGGGAGTTGCCGGCATGGATATACATATGATGTTAGTATATCCACTTTCCTTGAGGCCTATGCATCATGATGGAAAAACTGTGGCACGATGGTTTGAGTGATATGATAGAACATATGAAGAAGGCTGCAGACTTAGATTGCACTATGGTCAGCAACCAATAGGTGGTCATCTAGCATGAGCATGAGCATGTGGTGTTTATTACCGTTAGTTGGTGATGGTTCGAGTGACATCAAGTGATATGATAGAATATATGAAGAAGACTACAAACTTAGATTGCATTATGGTCAACAAATAGGCAGTCATCTAACATGAGCATGAGCCATAAGCACATCAGGGAGCCATTGGCATGGACATATATATGACGTTAGTATATCCACTTTCCTTGCATGCACATCTGCTGACTACATGTGGAGGGTTGAAGGTAGAAAAAGTATATATCGTCCAAGCACCTTTACTTTGTGTACACAAGGCAGCTTGGGTTGGATGCTTCTAACTAAATATTTTTTCACCAAGCTAGACTAACAAAAAGGGAGCTCCATCACACACTTAGGACAACAACCTAGGTGCCACATAGTCTTCCTCCTTGGGTTGCTTCTGAAGATTTATTTTTAAGACAATACTAGTTTTGTGTTAGTACGAATACTTATAGTATGGTTTGTATTGTGAATGTTCGAGTAGGCATAGTTTTGGGAACTTTGTAGCTCTAGTATGTTTTGGAATTTTTAAAAATAAATCATCATTTTCATTGTAAATAGGTTTTGAATTCTCTACCACTATTATTAACTCTGTTGTACAAGTTAAACATGTCTTCAGTACATTATGTGAAGGCTACTTTTAAATATTTTTTGGTATAGTTATAAAACTATAATGGGGTTTCTAAGGGAAACTAATACTTCAAGGTAAATACTTTTTTGTTTGTTTTGAAAAGTTACTGGGTTTTTTTGTGCCACTCAGACGCTTGGAAGTTTTTGCTTTGAAAAATGATCGTCCCCTCATCTGGCAATATACAAGTAATCGACCCAACAGGGGGAACCAACTCTATTGGCTAGAACATGTAGATAGGCTAACAAAGCATAATCTCCCTACAACAAATTGCACCTCAAGATGGATATTTGGATTTGACCACTAAATTGGCAACTCTCACTATTCCTATATAAGCCCTGTTTGTATTTGAAGGCATATTTTTATGGGTTGATGAACTCGTGCTCTTCACCAAATAGATGCTCTTGAATTCTATCTTGGCATGCAAATTGCACAACTATTAAGATTTTGTTTCTCCTCTATAACATTCCATGTGTGTACTTAATCATCTTATATGATATGAAGTGGTATACCTTATATTTATTGGGATAGCCACATTTTGGCATATGTACACTCACAACCATTCTAGGGGGGGATAGGTGTTAGCATAGAAAAATGCCCAAAGATAGAAAAAAATACTCACAGCCATTCTAGGGGGAGGATATGGCCACAGGCAACTATGAATAAACTGCCACTTAAGATGCTCATTCAAGAACCTAGGAGGTCATACTCATGTTGAAAAGTAATGAAGACCATTTTAGGGAGTTTGGGAAAATCCCAATTCCCATTTTACAAGATTAAAAAACGGGAACACGGTGAACTTTTTTATGCTCCTGTCAAAACTAGCTCACATCTGACATATCATTGGAAATCTCTTGAAGAGAAGGTTCTAAATCCACCTTCTCTGACAACTTTGGATTTGGTATACTGATGATACACCAAAAAGTATATTGAAAAAAAAATTCCCAAAGTAATGGGATTTTTCTAAACTCCTTAGTATGGTCTTAAAGTGGCATAAAGCCAATTATGATATAGCATGCTAGAATAGGTTGCCAAAGAGCACCACTTACCACCTTAGGACTTCCTTATATTCTAGTAGACTGATGATGGATGGTGAACTAGAAGTGCTAATAAATTGGCTGAATAGTTAAACATGTATTTTGAATTAGAGGCTAACTAATACAATGCTATTTCTCTTACATGTATATTTTACAATGATAGTCCTTTATTATGTGTTCCATTTAGTTCTTTAGTACTTTCCCTACATGTCTAATCAGAACTTGCCTCTATGTGTGCTAAACCTGCCTTTATGTAATGGGCATCGCATCCCAACACAACCAGAGGGGCTAATGCCAACCATTAAGAAGACATAATTCCCAAGGTTCAAGGGCAAGAAGACTGAAGATCTTGATGTGCATGGCATGAAGTTTGACAATGCATGGAGAGCCATGGGTATCATAGGAAACAATGTTGATCAAAAGAGAAGGAGGTGGTTTTGTGAGACCTCTACCCCTCTAGATCTATACAATAATTTGGCAACGGCATCATAGGAAACATTTTTGATCAGACGAAAAGGGAGTGGTTTTGTGAGACCCCTCCTCCTCTATCTATACAATAATATGGAAACAAAAAATCACACTAAGAGTAGAGTGACTTACTCAAGGCCTAGGATTCCAGATGCTTGGCTATTCCATCAGCTCCTTTTAGTCTAACTTAAACAATCCTTATGTAAGGAAAGGTGAATGACTGCTCTAGGTGTTTTCCTTTCATAATTCTCGTAAGGAGTCACATGAAGTGGATCCCTAACTCTAAGGCTTAAAAAAAGATAACTTGACTCTTGGATTATGAAGGCAATTCTTCTATCCTCATTTGGTAGCTGAAAATCACACTAAGAGTAGAGTGACTCACTCGGGGTCTCATATTACAATATCATGACGCTTGGCTATTCTATCAGCTGCTCTTAGTTAGACTCAAACGATCCTTATGTGAGGAAAGGTGAATGATTTCCTCCAGGTGTTTTCCCTTCATAATTCTCATAATAAGCAGTCACTTGGAATGGCTCCCCAAGACTCAACAAAAGATGTCTCAATTCCTAGATTATCTCTATCCTCATTCATGACTATTGTTGATCTAGACCCTGAGTCTAAAATACAATTTACTCTCGTAAACTCAAGTACACCCTACCACCCACTTTCTAGTGTTTGATCATTTTTCTAGTTAGATCCATTGGCTACATCCAATCCCATGGGTGTAGCCTTCTGCTTTGACCACTAGTAGACATATGGAGAGGTGAACTCACACACTTATAATTGAAATTTCCTTTTTACTCACACACACCACTTAAATAGAGTTGACACATGCACTCCTTTTCAAACAATCTTTTTATGAAAACACACACTATATAAATATTTTTGCGTATCATGCATAATTTCATATATCTAATCATATAGCACAAGTAACACATCAGTGTCACATTATCAACAAAAATATCTCCTTGCACCACAAGTGCGATCCTCAATAAGATGGCACGAAGTGTTGAGCACAATTATGCTCAAATCTTGATGAGATCAGAGCATGGAGAAGCTCTGATCTCTAGATGAGATCAGAGCATGGAGAAGCTTTGATCTCAATGAGATCAGTGCATGGAGAAGCCCACATATGTCTCACATCCATCAAAACCATAAAATCTCACTATCCCAAGCTTCACCTAGTCGTCATCGCGTCACCAATCCAAGCACGTACACTTGAGTGCTTGATATTAGGGGTTGTGTATGTCGGCATATGTATACATAGTCACCAGGTTCCCCCTTGTCTAGAATCAATATGGAGTGATTGATATTAGGGGATATGTATGTCTAGTATTGGCATATGCATACATAGTCACCAGGTTCCACCCTGTCCAGAATCAATATGGAGTTGCTTCCTTGTCATCACATTAATCATGCCATGAGCTCACCCACGTTTGGCCAAGATGGGTCAAGGCCTCAGATAACCACCTTCTTGTGATGCACCCCACCGCAATGAGATCCAAACACGGCAATCCATGAACCTGTGTATCACCTTCATAGGCTTCCGCGAAAACAAACAACACATATCCAAACAATAATTTGAAGATATGGATTCAAATAGCACACATACTCATATCATGTATCTAAAGCAGTGTAAAAAAATGCAAGCTTGACGATGAGACATTGCATACTCAAACAACACACATACTCATATCATGGAACATATCTAAAGCAGTGTAAACAAATGCAGGCTTGACGATGAAACATTGCAGCTCTCCAAGTAAGTTGAGTTCCTCCAACATCACATGTATCCAAGCGTGAGGTCTTCTCAAGACATTCTTTTCTACTTCTTGAGGTCATACTAGATTTCCTTAGGAGACTACTACTCCTTAGTCATATGACCATTCAACACGGCTTTAAGAGGTAGCGTGTTTCAAGTATAAAGTTCATCATCTTAATGTTTTTAAGAGTCTTACAACCTTAATTTGGCACATCTATGTAACTTAGGCTTAGAGTCTACTTTTCTCAAGAATAACTTGCCCTAATTTCCATTTGAGTCTTTATTTATTTAAGGGTTTATCGAGGGGTTTATTTTCCTATGTTCCTTGGATCTTGACAGCCATACTTGGTGGATGTAGAATTTGCATATTTTCATGTTTCTTTTATGATCTGATGTTGTGTGGATAAATCTCAAATTTATTGTTGTATAAATTAGTCATAAATGTTGTCCAAATTTGGTTCCTATATTGTGAGAACATGATTAAACATAATTAATCTATTAATGATTTCAACCAATCATTCTTATCATTAACCATAGTTAATTCAAATGAAAGGTCTCAAAGGGTGTGACCCTATAGGCCTCAAGCCCATTATGTAACTATTTCAACACTCAATAATACATACAATGAATTGGGTTCATCCCTCTCATTTTCTCTCAACTCTGTGCATCTACCTTGTATATAAGTTTGTAGGGTCTCTCCAAAACGCCTACAAACGCATGGTATTAGAACTCCCATAGCTTCACAACCATTGTGTTCCTAGGGAAGGAGAAATAATCGTTCGGTAGCAAAAAAAAAACTTGCACAACGAACGTCACGTTTGATCACAGCATATTGCCATCAAGCCAAAAAAAACAAAGATAAGTCATTGCTATATTTTTTTCTAACGTTCAATATTTTATAGAAT
This sequence comes from Cibotium barometz, assembly GCF_041138505.1. NCBI lineage: Eukaryota > Viridiplantae > Streptophyta > Polypodiopsida > Cyatheales > Cibotiaceae > Cibotium > Cibotium barometz. The sequence continues at coordinate 54,075,817 of NC_141052.1, read as the reverse complement.
TCACCTTATCTTTTATTCATTAAATTTATTTAAAGGGTTAAACTAAAATAATATTAATAATAAAAAATTCTTATAAGCCCCATTTGCACGCTATTTTACCCATAACACACGCATTAAAAATATTCATATCTCCTTTCTAAATTAACATTTTACACACACGCTCGTGTGCGTGTGTACACACACACGAAGAAGAAGAGAAAGAAAGAAGGGGTTATATGCTTCAATTATTTTGATCATTATTTATTCTTTCCGAAGATGTGTAAAAGCATGATAAAAGGTGGTGTCGGCAAAAGGTGCATATTGCATTTTGAAAAGATGCATGAAAGGCAATGCCCAACAAAAGACATGAGGAAATCTCGACCTAAATAAACAATAATTCTTTACAATATTTTTTTTAAAAAAAAATCAACAGTATAACCAAAAAATCTTTCTTTTACATGAGGGGCAATATGAGAACGTGATTAAACATAATTAATCTATTAATGATTTAAACTAATCATTCTTATCCTCAAACAGTGTGGCCCTATAGGCCTTGAGCCAGAGTAATACAATGAATTGTGTTTTCTCTCTCAACTCTCTGCATCTATCGTGTATTATAGATGTGCATATGAGCTTATAGGGGTGCATATGAGCTTGTAGGGGTCTTCTCTAAAACGCCTACAAGCTCATATACGGTAGGGATCTCTACATAAACAATAGTTAAATAACAATATATATGTACAAGTCACACGTTGTAAGTTGTAACATGATATCATGTATTTGAAGGTGGTGAAAGAAAGCTTTCAACTTGCGCGGAAGATGAGCTTGCTATATTTTATGTTCATAATAATAATAATAATAATATATTTGGAATGGTGATGCAGGGAGGGGGCGGCCATCTGTACTCCTCAGAAATCGGAAGACGAGACACATTTCACTTTCTTTGGACTGACACGAGGCTAGAATTCTGTTGATCTGTAACGCTTTTTGTACTGTAGAGAAGATTTATGTGTGTGTGTGTGTGTGTGTATATTATATTGAGAACTAATTCGTGTCTATTTTTTTAAGGTTATCAATGGCGTCTGAGATGGAGGAGGCCTTGAAGAACGCCTTCACCGATGCAGAGAAGACGATGGAGTATGCGGGTGCCGATGTGGGTGAGATGGTAAGGATTCGACGACGAGTACTGTTGTTAATCGTGTGTGTGTGCCTGTGGGTGTGTGTGGGTGTGGGTGTGGGTGTGGGTGTGGGTGTGGGTGTGGGTGGTGCATATCGTGTGTGTTAAGAAGAGATATTGTGTGCGTGTGCGTGTGTGAGTGTGAGAGAGAGGGAGGGGTACATATCGCGCGTGCGCGTGCAGGTGGATAAAATGAAGGCGAAGGGGGCAGAGGAGAGGACGCAGGCAGGGCTGAAGGCGGACCGTAAGAAGGTGGCCGCGGAGGACAAAGCGGAAGCGCGCAAGATCGAACACCATGCAGATGCGGCAACCCACAACAACAGCAACTGGCCAGTACACAGTCACCCCATCGATTCACAACACACGTGCAAAACCCAACCCCATCGACAATAATCTACCAACCAGTGTCTTAGCCGCGTATTTAAGTTTTACAACCCCCAACAACTTCAGGCGTTTTTGCTCGAATTTAGCTTATTTCTTATTGTTTTAATCCGATAAGGGTTCAAAACTTACTAGGTTCGCAATGGTTCACTGATGATCGACTTTGAGATGTTTTGTTCCCTGCATATTTGGAAGCATTTGTAACTAAGAAAAGAGGCTGACATGTTTGAGCACTTGATTGGGGACGTTTGTGCTAATAATAATCAAGAGACTTTATTAGCCTTATAATTAGGGAGTTCGGCATTGGATTTTAGTGTCTACAGGCATTGTTAAGGTCCATAGTTTGGAGTATTAAAAATGACACTATTACCTTCTTCGTGATGAAGTGGGTAAATATTTAGTAATTTTCAAACACTTGGGCCTTATGAATATGAAAGGCTATCTTTTCACACATGTGGAGACATAAGGCTATCTTTTCGCATGTGGAGACATACAAACACTAGGTCTCTCTTGTCTTGTGGTTGTAATAAACACTAATAAGAACTCCCTTTGTAAATGAAACCTATTGAAAACCAACTTGGCTCTCTTTCCCTCCCTCTCTATTTTTGAAAACCAACTTGGCTCTCTTTCCCTCCCCCTCTATTTTCTTCAAATAATGATTGATTATATACCAGTATGCCTTAGATTCACAATTGGTCGCAAATGCATTATGCAAAATTAATGCAAAGTATAGACACTTGAAAATATATCATTGTGATTTTAAAGTTTTGCGTTTTAAAATTTTAAAATTAATCCATTTTTGTTAAATTTTTATTATGCTTTCATTTATTAAGGATTCAAAAATGTTAAAAAAGGGTGTTTGCAAGCTAAGGATACCCTGTCGAAAACAAGGTGTTTGCGACACCTTATAGCTTTGGCCTTTAGACTAGATGCATCATTAAAACATAACCATCCTATTTACATCATAATTTCTAAATCTGACGATATTGATTCTCCTCCATTTGTTTTCTTCTTGCTGAAGCTTCCATCACCTAAGCACAAGCTACTACTACTCAGCATAGTCACCACCGTCATCATGTGGAGCAAGCTTCCAGCACCTAAGCATAAGCTACTCAGTATAGTCACCACCGTCATCGCGTGGAGCAACCAACACCGAAGTGCCCATCATCAACAACACTCACAAAACATCAAACACAATAGTCGGAGCACGTTGCTTCATTTCTCTTGTTTTCTTAATTGAAATTTCTCTATCTTCACATGATTTTCTTTGCATATTGCATATCTTAAGAGAACCATGCCACTAACATGAGAAGATCCCATTTTATTGAAAACACTGAACTCCTAATTTCTGAAACATTAACATGCATGAACTCTTCATATTATTTCTATCCATCATGGCATAACACAACATCAGACTACTAACAAAATTCAAAAACTAAGAAACTTGCTAACATGATGCACCGTGAAGAACCAAGCTGGTTTTTCACATCGCAATTCATTATTGCATGTTCAAATCTCAAAATTGATAACACATCCCTGGCCATCCTAATCAACACTTTCCATGCTAATATGTCGTGGTTAAAAACTCAATACGTTTTTATGCCAAGGCCAAAAAGACTAGTTTTTCACGTGAACAAAATTGATGGAGGGTAGCTGAAAAGCATATTTTTATGTGTATTACAATGCTAACCCAAAAGGTTGAAAATCAAGTTTTGTTTTCACTATGAAAAACTCGTTGGGTTTTCATTCCATGAAAAACTTGGGATCATGCGCATCCTTTTTCCATCACAGCATTTGCTTGATGATGTCCTTGTAGGAGTCGAAGGAGGCACAAATCTGGTTGTGGCCATCCTGGGCTATTTGGACTATGTGGCACATTTATTAACTCTCAAGCTTCTCTATCTTGTGTGCGTGTGTGTGCATTGTTGCAACCCTAACTCTAATTCCAACAGGAAGGAGAGCGTTGAATATGTCCTGTGAACATACATTTTGCTATTTTTTACATGAAAGAAAGGGCTGAAGTGCATCTTTCCCACAAATTAAAAATATATGTCACGAACATACATTTTGCTATTGAGACTTGCCTTGAGAAAGGGCTGAAGTGCATCTTCCCCACAAATTAAAAATATATGTCACGAACATACATTTTGCTATTGAGACTTGCCTTGAGACTAAAAAACTTTATCCTGGGAAACACAATCAGAAGAGCCTCATTGTAAGGACATAAGCATGGAACATCTATCTAAAAGGACTCACACACCTCCGTTAGATCCGAGACGGAGGCGAGACAGGGCCTAAATAACCCAATTGAGACCGATCCAACGGTCTGGGAAGCTATGCGGATTGCCAAGTTGATAGATTCATTATAGGATTGTAGGTCAGCACCAAGCCTAGGTCAAGAACCAGTTCACCAAGGTCCAGAGACATCCTACCAAAGAGAAAGAGTCCACCTAGAACTCTCCACTCAGCACATGACACACATGTACAACCACTACTTGTCTCGTGGAGTGTATCTCAGATACTATATCGATCCGTATGAAGCGCACACTGGCCCACCACTGAGGCACAATCCGCAGATGGGATACTATCCTCTAAGCCTAGCTCCCCCACCTATCATACTCTAACTTGCACTAGCCCGAGCTATTGCAAGATTGACATTGGAAATGTTACAGATAGCCATGGAAATAGGGAGGGGTAAGCTTGAAGAATTGTACCACCAGCACCTGCATAGTCGGTGCAAGGGTCGAGACTGGAAAGGAGTAAAGGTTCACATCTACAAACTTATCATGAAGTTTGATGGGTCCGGAGACCCCATACCTCATATGGAGATGTTTAACTAGATTTGTGAGGCATTTGGCCACGTGGAAGATCAAGTTAAGATGAGTGCCTTTGGCCTCACTCTCAATGGAAAAGCTGGTTCCGGTGGCTAAAAGTAAAAGACAAGACTACCTTTGATGTCTTGACAGAGACCTTCAAAGTAGGATATTCGAGACAAGGAACTCGATGAAGTACAATTGAACAATTGCGTAATGTAAAGCAGAAAGACGGAGAATCCATTCGGGACTATATCAATGGAGTGATATCTTTACTTTCGCTCTATAATGATAGGGTCAAGTTCTCTGACAAAAGATTGATCGACGATCGATTCCTAGAGGGACTTGCATTACTCCATATATGCCCTAGGGCATACCTCCTTTACGCAATGTTGCAGAAGTGCCTTGGATTTTGAAGACAATTTCAAGGGATCTCAATCTCGAGAATTGCATGAGGGCACTTCTGAAGCTTCCTTTAAAATTACAAGTACAAAATTGGAAGGAAAGGGAAAAGAATCCTTTTTAGGACAATAGATGGAGTTGTTGCGTTAATGCAGCAAATGACCCAAAAATGGAGAGTAGGCCAAAGTCATACCAAGTTAGGCAACCTCATCTTTACCCCAAGAGAGAATTACTGTGGTGTCTGATTTGTTGGGCAAACCACACTAGTACAGAATGTCCCCATTTGAGACCGATAACCACTCACTACAGTGCTTACTACCAAAGATGGGACAATAATGAAACCTCAAACTGCTACCACCAAAGAGCTACTCAAGCAAGGGCTCTACTACAAGCCTTTCCACCTAACCCAAGACAACTGCTGGCCTTGCTAGGCCCAACACGAAACAATGCACCTTAACCTAGCCATGAAGTGGCTCCACGAGGAATCCTCAAGGTCCTCGAAGTACCCTTGCCACTCCCAGTCTTTCCACCATTACCTCGAGTGACCCTTGTTTACCACTTAACTTTGACGTAAATCTTTGAAGAATGTGAAGAGGGAGAAGCTATTAACAACACCAACTTTGAACCCCCTGAGCCAAGCAGCCCCCCCCTGCAAATCCTGAGTCACTATGTGATGGAGGGTGAGCATATGTACCCCATATACCTAGCAGTCGCAACACCACGGAGGCGAGACCTGAACAACATGTCTGAAGAACGACCGCCTATGTAATGTTATCATTGTGTTGGACCTAATTAAATAGCTGGATGTCCAATCAAGAAAGGAATGGCTAGTACTCCTTTGAGTGCTCCCACCTAAACTCGCTTATACACAGGTTGTGGGATAGACTATATGTACAAGGATTGCCCATTAAGAACGGGTGCAATGGGGAAGGGAAATGAAGCTAAACTGAGTACTAGCATTAACTTGTTGAGTACATGGAACAGCTTCATCCACACAGTTTCCTCTAAATGTAGTCACACGAATGCAAAGTAGAAGGAGAGCTACAGCTCATGCTGCCCCACTGAAGCATCTACTTTGCAGAAGCAAAAAGTCTCAGGACACGCAAGGATCTTATCTTCTAAGGAGGTTCCTGAACAAGCATGACCAACTAGGTACTCTCCAAATAAAAAGTCCATGACAAAGATTAGCAAGGGAGATAGTCGTGTTACCATAAAAAGTGCATTCGATGAGGGGACCACTACCAATGTGTCATCTTCCTCATGTGATGAAGAAAAGATACTACCATCCGCCCTTCAAGCAAGTGAGCAAATAGACCTCAATTGTCTGCCAAGAAAGTTAGCCTAATATCCAAACCCGATCGAGGAAAAGGGAAGACTGAAGGTTAGTCAAGGATTGTCAGGCTCGATTGGAGGAGAAACCTTAAGCAATTCAAACCACAATAAGTTCCTCTATGCCTAACTTAGAACCAAACGAGAAAACGCAGGAGCTTAACAAAAGTCCCAACCACCAAGCACTCCCTAAGAATCTCCCTCGAGAGGTAGATCCAAAAGCCACAACATTTCCTCAACAACAGGTAGACCTGGTTGCCTTGTATCTTAAGAATCTGAGGGACCACCACCCAAGAAGATCAATCACTAAAATTCATATCCCTATACCCTAGACCTTGAAAAACCTAAGCATGAATAGGGATAACCAGATTCACAAAACTACGCCCATTCCAAGAGATATTGCAGGTCTCGCTTCCTTTCTGTCTTCACAAGTCCAAATTCCCATTGGCACCTTACTCCAAGGTGGCCTGAGTCTATGGAAGGATTTGAAGCTTTGCATGAAAGGAAGGCTTACAGGTATAATGGAAGAGAGTGGAACTAGGCAATTCCAATGAGACCAATGAGACCAATGAGAAAGGATCTGTAGAACTAGACTGAATCACCGTCGTTCCTCCATGTGAACAAGTTAGGGCAGCATTTTGAAGGAGATGAACTCAACATAGCGCTACCCCTAACTTTTGACGAGCTTCAAGTCATCGCCATCCTAGATAGTGGGACACATGGTTGTCACGGTACGAAAATACGATACCTTACGATACGATACCGTACGGGAATTTTTGGTACGATATGAAATTTTCAGATACCGTACGATAAAATAAGGTTTTTATTTTTTACACTTACAACCTATGGAGCTTCAAGCTTGAATGTGAGGGAAGGTTGGGAGCGGAGGAGTCTACAGTGCTTGAGGAACCAGAACATGGATATGTGTCTCTCTCGGTTGGATCTCTCGATTGTCTCCAAAAAAGAACCTGGATGGGTAATGCAATACCAAAGGTCTCCCAGTGTAGCGTTTATGACTAAGGGACCGTCCTTGCACAAATACGATGATTACATCTAGGGTGATAAGTTTAGGGACTCCTCTCTAGATCAAAATGGCCATGTCCAAATCTTCTCCCTCGTACATAACTTCAGAATCTAATTGTCTAGCCTACCTATACTAGGGATCCCCAAGTGATGTAGCAAGATTCTCTCATCCTACCAACCAAGTGTACACTACCAGTCTACCTCGCCAGATTTTTTAGGTCTCTCAACAACCCCATATGGAATACTGAGTGGACACGAAAGTTGCGAAGTATTGCGAGCATTTGGGATCTTCGTAAAGCAGGGTTTCTATATTTTTTTTTAGCATTTGGATTTGGGATCTTCGTAAAGCAGGGTTTCTATATTTTTTTAGCATTTGGATTTTTTTTTTTCAAGGAAAAAAAAATTGGGGGAGGGGGAAAAAAACAACAAACATACCGTACGATATCGTACGGTATCGTACCGTACGAACCGTATGGTACGAACCCATTCGTACCGGTACGAGAAACAACTATGGTGGGACAAGAGTAAGCATTGTTACCAAAAAAATGATTGGAAAATGGGAAAAACCCGTATTGATTGTGAAACTAGCTGATGGAGCCATCGCGAAGTCCGTAGGCCTTCTGCAAGATTTGAAGATTAGGATTCTCAAAACCATTTTCTGGCACACCTTTGTGGTGATGAACTTTGGCCAGTAGCCTGTTTTCTATGATTGCATCTTAGGATGACACTCTATGAGAGAAACCAATATGATCCATAAGTGGGACATGGATTGCATTTACATTCAAAAAAAGGGTCCGAACGCTAAACGTCAGCCTATGCACTTGGAAGATCCATCCAATGAGTGGGGGACCATTGGTAGAAGATTCAATGACTACTGTGAGATCTACGACAACACACTTATGGCAAACATGCCATAACACGTTGTGGACGATGAATGGTATACATACTTCCAAAACGCACAGGTACAAGGTTTGACATAGTATACGAGCAAGAGATTACATCCCTCTACATGCTTAGCACTGCATGTATGCCTAATGCTACGAGCCATGAACCTGTGAACATCAAACAGGAAAGACCATTGCAAGAAAAATGCATCTGAAAGACCCATAAATTAAACGGCTTCACAGAAAGGGAAGCTTACATCTTCCTAATAGAATCCAAAGAACATTGGATGAGGTATGTAAAGGTTGTTAACACACAATCCTACTTCTGCCAAGTCTGGCAAAAGGAGCTCGATGAGTTTTCCATTCTAGTTAACACCATGACCATAAAAAGAGAAGAATTAACCGATTCCCAATATGAACCCCAAAATCTTTGCTGCTGTGTGTGTAAAACACGGAACAAAAAGTTGACAAAAGCCGAACGGAGGCCAAAAAATGAATGGATGAGGGAATCGCTAAAGCTAAGGAGATCAAGCAAAACACTTCAGAGTCTACAAGGTAGGAGATCGTTGTGTACAATATAAAAAGACCCAAAGACCGATGATGGTGGAAAGCCACAAGGACGTCTTATAATGGTCCGGCCGCCAAGGTCAAGGAGATCAACCTAGTTCACTAGTGAGACCATTGATGTAGTGATTACCCCACCCACCGAGCCGTTTGGGTGGATTCCATTCACACCTTGAGAGGGCGCCTCAAGCACGTGTTGACTAGAGAGTTGAAGTGCATGCAACAAACACAAGAGGCACCCCTTTGCACTTGCACCACCGAACCCTTCCTTTCCAAATAGTATGGAGGAGTTCCTTGGCATTCTAGACCCCCAGTGTGGCTTCCCCCCTCCCCACTTAGATGTAACCTCTGTCCAAGAGTGGCCAGCCATGGAGGTAGCTCCCCCTTTCATGTTTTTTTCTATATATTGATTGCTTTTATGTAGTGTTTGTACTAAGCCACTCTGGCTAGTTATTTCTTCGACTAATAAAAAGATCTATAAGGACAATTTATTTGAAGAATTCAACTAGTCATTAAGAAAATTGACTGCGTAAGTCAATTTGACAAGTGAGGGTTCCTTTGTGTGACTTGTAAAGGTTACAAGGGACAAATATATATTACCGTAGAGAACATACCAAGCCCAAAGATCTGAACTTAACATGCACAAAATACTATCACCAGGATCCAAGCAACATCATGCCAATGCTAACATCTATCAAAAGTCCAAAAATTTTCACTAATTGCCTAACAACTGATAGCCACCAAAGTCCACAAAAGCCCACCAAAATTGAATGAGTTGAAATCCACGTGCGCAAATTGCCTGAAGAATTGCACATGAATAGCAAAAGAATGACCATTACTTTTAAATAGAGAAAGAACAGCTCAACTGAAGAGGATATCTATGCACACAATTTACGACACCAAAGTTAACTAGTAATCAAAGACACTGAAAAACACACACATGGATAGCAAAAGGAGCTTACTCGTGTACATTGATAGCAAAGGAGCTTATCCCAATGCAAGTGAAGGAAAAGGATGCATGATTGCACAACTCACAAAACAAACAAATGGATCATCATTTGTGATAGTAGAGCCCTCATTGAAGAATGCCATAAACAAATCAAGCCTCCAATTGTGGCAGTTGAGGTACCCTAGTATTGCAACCTCACAAGTTTAGTACGGTTTTTCTTTTGTTTCATTTTTCGCTCTTTAGATTTAGCTAAAATCCTCCAAGGTCTTCATGTTTGTACATCATCTCATTCGTCATTTCTACACAATGATCTCTCTCTCTCTCTCTCTCTCCCCCATGCTTGATATTTTGGAGACTGGCATACAATCTACTCGGAGCTGATGTCACTCCCATGTTTTTATGTTCTTAGTATTCCATGATGAGTTTCCATGGACAGTTTTGTATCACCCCAGTGAGATAGCTATGTTTATATTTTATTTCTGTTTTATTTACCATTCCATGATGAGATATGCCATGGACATCATTGTATCACCTTGGTCTCATAGGCCCATTGGGTATTTAGTAGACGCTTAATATTTCTTTCTTTCTTTCTTTCTCTCGGCTATACTCTTCAGCCCCATGCTTGATATTTTGAAGAGTGGTATACCATCTACTCGGAGTTGATGTCGCTCTCATGTTTCTATGTTCTTAGTACTCCATGATGAGTTTCCATGGACAATTTTGTATCACCCCAATGAGATAGCTATGTTTATGTTTTCTTTTTGTTTTATTTTCCATTCCATGATGAGATATGCCATGGACATTATTGTATCACTTTGGTCTCATAGGCCCATTGGGTATTTAGTAGACGCTTAATATATCTTTCTCTCTCTCTCTCTCTCTCTCTCTCTCTCTCTTCCGCAACGGGTTTGGTCCACTCACACAAGTGATGCAATTTGATGATTATGCATGGGCATGTCCTTACTAGTGGATGCATTGATGATTCAAGAAATCTGTGATGGCCCTTTGGGAAGTATCACGTCGGGGCTACTTCTTGGTATGTGGTCTTAGCAATGCATCTCTATGGTGTGAGAACTCATTATCGCCCATACTAGCAAGTATGGTCCTCCACCCTAGACGGGTCCTTTTATTACAACTCAATCTATTTTGTAGGCCAGACCTCCAACCCAAAGCATTACAACCCTCCACCAAACAAATGTAAATCCAAGAGGTTCTTAGATGCAATGATATGCTCACATTATAGAGACAACATTCTCTCTCAGCCACCATCAAAACCGGAGGACATCATTATTAGCTGATCGTGGCTAGTTTCTTCCATACAAGGTTACATGCTGATATCACATCCATATACACTAGTGATAATCGTTTTTCCATTTATTTCACTTATTTTCCATGGCTCAATATCTCCATGGCATCATTGTATCATTTATGGTCTCATGAACCTTGTTGGTCTTTTGTACACGTTAATATTACTTTCTTTCATTCTTTCCCTCCTCAAAGCAAGCCTGTTTAAGAGATTCCTTCTTCTATTTATACTAATAATAACAGTATAACTATATGTGTCTGCTATGACATATTATATGCAACATATGGCATATGAAACACTTCATGTTCAAGCGCAGGCATATAACCAGGGGCACTTACTGAATATTTCAATTGTTGTGGTATAGTAGTAGACACAACAAACGGCATATGACACATGACATGTGATATAACACCCACAAAGGTAACAGAACCAAAAGGCACATGCTTGTATGATGTGGTGATAGCTGCATGGTGTGACAAAGCATATGGTACATGATAAGCTACGTACACGTGACTTTGCCTTGGAGCGTATCATGGATGGCACGTAACATACAATACATAAAACCACACTTCCGGCAGAACGTTATGGTTCTTTGAGAAAAAGCACTCCAACTTTCACCCACACTGGAGTGCATCTAGTGGTACTTGTCAATGTCATTAATCATTGAGTGCATTTAGTTGTATTTTTCAATGTCATTAATCATTGTATATTTCAGCTATACATGCTGCATAACCCATCACTCTTTTAGAATTTCCTGCTTCAAATTGTCACTTAAATTACAGGGGCTGAGGTAGTGCAAAGCTCCAGAACTCATTAATCTCTATACAAGAGCCACATTTACAAAGAAGCTGCAGCCACACCCTTAAAATTTCATATGGCACAAGTGCATGAGCCAGGGGGCATTTCATCGAGTGCATGCAGGACTACACACAAGGAACCATAATCCAGAGTTCTGACCATATTTATGAGGTTCACAACCCCAAATACAATCTTTTGTCATCTAACAAAACCAATGTACATTGAAGAAAATGCTAGCATACAAAAAGGCTTGAAGCATTTCAGATGGCACACACATTAAACAAACCCCATAACTTCAAAGATAAGAAAAGTGGAGGCATACCTTTCTTCCCAAGTCACTTAAGACCAACTCTCAAAACTTTCTTAGAGAATCATCAGTTGAAAGCCCACCTAGCTCCCGTGACCGTGAGGCAGAAATGATACTTAGATCATGGTTTAACAGAACAAGAGCATCCTCACACTCTGATATAAGTTTAGAGACAGAATTGGAATCGGCAGATGATGCAGAGACATCATCATTTGGCAAATCAGATCCAGCTGCAACAGCAGCATACGAGTCTCTCAAGTTTCTAAGGCTTCGAAGCAGCTGCAGAGCAAATGCTTTTGTTTTAGAACTTCCGTACAATTGATTTTTTTCTCTTTTTTATCCTGCGGCGGTGTGTGTGTTGTGTGTGTGTGTGTGTGTGGATCATGGAATAAATTGCAATGTGATTACCTTCAGAAGAAGCTTATATGAATCCAGTAGACGATTTGCTGCAGGTCCCAACCCATGTAGCTGAGGTAGCTCCATCATGTGAGTCCAAGGGCAGATCTCCTGTATAAACAGGTTTAATAAACATTCAATCTTTATTAGGGTGCAAGAGGAATGTCATACAGAAGAAGAAATGGTATTAATCTAGAACTCTGTTCAGAAGCACCCATTGGTCAATCTAAACTTGGGCAGTACCAAACCTCAAACTACAATGGAAGACAAAATTGCATGATCTAAAAATTCAATCTAATGCACACCATCGAGGAGCAAAAGAAACGATCTAAGAGTAGTCGTACATGTCCACTCAAAAGCCCCAGTAAAAATTGACAGGATGATTTGTAGCAAGCTGCAACAAGACATGCTAAGACAAAGGCCCCTAGTGACCATTAGGCATGATGATCTGACTGGTTGTGATGGTTTGACATGAACATCAAAGGCAGAGAGAGTTCATAATTCTTCACTGCATATGGACAATGGTCAAGGCTGTTCATCTATTTCTTTCGGATTCTTCAAAAGCCCAATAAAAGAGCACATAATATACGTGAGTACTAAAAGCATTCTTTATCAGAAGACTACCAACATTTGGATCACGAGTATGATTGCAACTATCCCAATCACCTTACCCACCCCTTGGCAAACCACTTTTCCAGCTAAGGCTCTTATATCAAGAATGCTCAGCCCACCATCATTTTAGGGTAAACAGCAGTTCTCCCACTTCACTTAAGCCTTCTTGGTTGATAGACCAGATTAAGTACTTTCTCTTGATCAAGGAGCCAGATACTTCACAAAATTCTAATAGAATTCCAGACTGTCAAAGCCAGTACTCAAGGTTTTTGGCATTGATGTACTCAGCTTTTGCAATACAAAACTTCAATTCAGTGTTTCAGCCTAAGCCATGAGAGAACCAGACTTTCTCACTTCAGAAGACAACGGATCCTCCAAGCCGGAGCTCACCGCATAGCAGCCCCCACCCCCTAACAGCCCACCCCCACATCCGTAGTGTTCTGCAGAAACTGTACCCGCTTTGTGTTCATTCTGTAAATTCTTCAGCAGCTGTCTCCCCCTGTGTACTTACTGGTCACACTATACTGGTTATATTTTGGGGTGAACCCACTACCTGCTGAACAAAGTCATGGCTCTGGTTGTTATGGGAGTCATCTCCATGGTGTTTTTGCTGAGAAGGATGCATGTACTCTCCTCCAACTGTGGGTGCCCGAGCTCAAGTTGTATACTTGAGGATCCAGAAGGACTAGAGAGTTATCAAAGCTTGCAAGGTTTACGAAGTTATCACATAGGTTTTGGGGACCGTATCATGTGATCAAAGTCATGAATGATGCAGACCTTCAAAGATGAATTCACAACCACAGATTTGACTCTATCTGTTGGAATGCCTTATTCAGGCCCGTGCCAAGCGAGTGCAAGAACACAGAACACTGCACATTATCTAAGATGTGTCTTTTCTATCTCTAACAAATGACATAAAACTATATACGGTTTCTTAAGACAAGCACATGAGTCATGGCAATGAGGACTCCAGTCTCAATGGTTCATCCTTTTCCCCTTGAACTGTTCTATCTATAGATAGAAATACATTGCCACACAAGTATTCAAAGCTTGCTTAGTTTCAACCAGTCCAACAGGCAGCCTTGCTTACTTTCTATGAGTCCAACGGGCAGCCTTAGCTATGATGAAGGCTTACACTAAAGAAAAACAAAATGCATATCAAATTTGCACTATCACCATTTCAACTACCTCCAGGAAAAAGCTCCAGATAATCACTCAGAATTAGATACCTTCGTGTAGATAGTGTTGAATGATTTCACAGTTTCTAAAAATGTCTCCAACTGCCCTTGCAATTGAGATTCAGCTGCTGTATGGTCCTCGTTCGGATTGTAACTTTGCTGTCAAATGAGAAAGCAAGCCAATGTGTAGCCTCAGGCAGGTGAGGCAAAACAATACATCCAAGAAAACCACATATTGCTCATACTGTAAGGGTTGTATAACCTTTGCAGCCAGCTCATTCACAAACTGCTGCAGGCTTGCAAGCTGCTTCATGTTATCAGAGAGCTTATTTTCCAAATCAGATAAAGCTGGCCTACAAAATCACTCGATTCCACAAAATGAAATGTTATTGCAACTGAGTGAGATTTCACATTACCGTCATATGTACAAGCTTCTGACATAGCAAAATAGCAAGCATACAAAAAAGAGCAAAAGATAAAACGTACAGATATCCACACTCCCATACACATCCACACATCACGTGTGGATTTTCTGTTGCCAATAGTAGCTTCATGGTTTTAAAAAAACATGTTTGCAACAAACATCCCCACCACGTGTGGATTTTCTGTTACAATGGTAGCTTCATGGTTTTAAAAAATCATGTTTGCAACAAATATCTACGTTTATGAATAAAATTGTTATTAATTCAACATAATTAACCTTAAGCTAGATCACAAACACAGGAGGTCTTGGATTCAAAACCCCGCGAGGAGCTTCCTTGGTGGCATCACCTATGGATGACCTACAGGTGGATTCAAAAGCGCCTACGGGCGGTGAAAAACAATAACTAGGGGAGGATCTTGGGGCTAAGGCCAGTCGGGGAAAAAAAAAAGTTAGATCACAAACAATGATTTAAGTGTGAGCAAGCTAGCCCCTTAAGTTGGTCCTCTCCTGCTAGCTCCTAAAAATAGTCATGCTTATTATTTCACGCATGAGATTGGCTAATACAGCTAATACATGTGTGCTTGCCAGTCTTTTCTGTTGTTGTGGCAAGACATGTAGGGTGTCATAAGGGGCCTGAATTATCTTCAAGAGCTGATTTTACAGATCAGGATAGCAACTGATGAACTGAAACTGCCTCAACGCATTATTGAGGTGTATTAAACCCTCAGGTTATACTTGAATAGTCCTAACTTACTTGCAAATCATTATTGTAAGTGTTATTACATATTAGTAATTATTTGGATTATGATGAAGGCTAGGCTTCTCAAGCCAATCATTGTAAAAGGGTTTGGAGGCTCATTCTTCAAAGCATTCTAAGCCACAACTAGTGCAGGATCTACAGCTTTCCCTCACAATCATAACTAAGTTGCCCTCTACTTTGCATTGATGAGCCATGTGTTTCCATAGCCACTCCTCTCTTCAAGTACGCAATCGTGGCAGCACCTGCAGCAGAGCCTATGAGCTTGCATCACATCACTTCCAAGCACAATCCGTAGTGTCCACTACAGAGCCTGTAGCATCTTCACATACAATGCCAACACGATCTGTAATGTTCGAGGAAGAGCATTCAAATTGCCTACACACAGGACCTGTCATACAAGGAGATTCCAGGTATGTCATATTGTACATGTTCCATTGGCTGAGGACATCTTCCTCTGGATGCATACAAGCATTTTTTATGCTGTCGCTCATTAAGCAAAAGACTATGCTTTTGAATCTTTCTCTAACCATGCCATCTTGATCTTCTCAAGTCATATCAGTCCAGACAGTTATTTACCAAGTTTTATCACTCCAAGTTTCAGTTTTTTATTTCAAAAAAAAATCAGCAAATTTTGGCAAGAACATTACAAGTATTCTAAAGATAGAACCACAACCAGATGCAAACCCTCATGTTGTGTATCTATGATGACAGGACTTCCATATGACCCAAGGTGGTTATGACATATGCATGATCCCTATACGACGTACCAGATCAGCCCCCATCCCACCACCATCACATCCACCCTTTTCACACCTGCCACGGTTGCCCGAGCCATCCGGAGACTCAAAAACGGTACATCACAGGACCACGAGGGCCCCTTGGCAGAGCACACCTCCCATGCGGGGGAACATCTAGCACCCCTCCTAGCGCATATGTTCAACCGGGCTCTTTCGGACGGCTTCGTACCCACCTGGAAAGCCCATACCATCACACCTATCCATAAAGCCAGAGATCCCATGGACCCCAACAATGACTGGACTATTATGATTGGACACACACTCGCCAGACTTTATGGGTCAATTCTTGATATGGAGCTCAGCACACTCACAGACAGGGGCACACAGCAGGACAGGCAGGCTTCCGCAGGTCATTCCCCACTTTGGATCACATCTTCACCCTCTGAGCCATAATAGAGGCAGCCACAGCACAACACCGACGGCTTTACTATTGCTTTGTGGTTGCTTTGTGAATTTCCGCAAAGGCTTTGATACAGTGCCCCGAGACAAACTACTACAAAGATTCTAGAATATGGGGGTACCATCAGACATGATCTGGGGGATCACTGCATTATATGAGTCGGTCATAGGGCGGGTGAGATGCCCAGGAGGATTATCAAAGGAGATCTCCAAGAGCAAGGATGCCCACTAACTACCACTCTCTTTGGCCTCTACATCGACAAGATTTCGGCCTTCATTGATACAGGAGGGGGAATGTTGGACACTGATGCTTCATCTTCTTCGAGCAAGGAGGTAGTTGGCTTCACTGCCAAGGATACTCGGGAATGGATTCTTGATAGTGGTGCGTCCAAGCACATGACTTCTTTCAGGATCTTAAACGACAGTCAGGTCGCATTTTCATTGGCGACATTTCCACCATACCGATTCACAGTGAGGGCCAGATGGACATCATTCCCGATGGTGGCAGAGGGGGGAAGCATTCCTCTCGTGTTCTTTACGTCCCCACACTTGGTTTTCATCTATTGTCAGTGCATGAGGTTTGCAAGACTGGCTTCCGGGTGGAGTTTGAGGAGCATTCTGTTGCTCTACGGGACCGAGAGACTCGCCAGGTTGTTTGGGAAGCCGGAGTGGAGAATGGTATATACAACCTCTCAGCACTCTCCTCATTGACAGGCTCTCAGATTGGTGACTTGTGGCACTTTCGGTTTGGGCACTTGAATGTGGATGCGTTGCGGCGAGCTTTCCGGGATCAGATGGTGGTTGGCCTGCCAGATGTTGGCAGCAGGCAGGGACGCTGTAGTTCTTGCATTCGTAGTAAGCAGCACAGGGAATCTTTTCCAAAGCAGGCTTGCAGGCAGGCTTCGAAACCTTTGGAGTTGGTACACACTCACTTGTGTGGACCTATGTAGACGCCATCCTTGGGAGGTTCTTTGTATTTTATGCTGCTACTTGATGATTGTAGCAGATTCACTTGGGTTTATTTTCTTTCACAGAAGGACCAAGCTTTTGCTCGGTTCAAGGAGTGGCATGTGATGGTGGAGAAAGAGTCTGGCTTGCAGATAAAGATTCTTAGGGCTAACATAGGAGGAGAGTTCTTTTCCAATGCATTCGTGCGGTTTTGTGCGGAACATGGCATCAAGCGGGAGCTGGCCAATACATGTTCGCCTTCAGAGAATCGAGTAGTTGAGCGTAAGAACAGGACTGTGGTGGAGATGGCGAGGACGATGCTAGAGCATCGTGATCTTCCTCGTCCACTTTGGGGAGAAGCTGTGGCTACAGCTCTCCATATCCTCAACCGTTCTCCAACGACTTCAGTAACGAACATGACTCTCTTCCAGGCATATTTTGGCAGGAAACCAGATGTCTCCCATTTCTGTGTGTTTGGGAGTGATGCATATGTTCACATTCCAAAGAAGCAAAGGGGGAAGCTTGACTCAAAGTCCCAAAAGCTTTGTTTTTGTGGGATGCCATAGAGAAGAGTGGGAGTTGGTTCCGACGGCATTGAAATGGTCTGTCACTGATGTCAAGTGGGTCTTTAAGACCAAGTATATGTCAGATGGGTCGGTGGACAAACACAAAGCCAGACTTGTGGCTAAGGGTTATGCTCAACGGCCTCGCATCGACTATGGGGATACCTTTGCACCGACAGCGAGGATGACCACGATTCGGACCGTTCTTGCCCTTGCTTCTTCTCAGCGATGGCCCGTATTTTAGATGGATGTGAAATCTATGTTCCTTAATGGTGACCTGCAGGAGGAGGTGTATGTTGAGCAGCCTCCAAGCTTTGAGGTTCCAAGATCAAAAGGGATGGTTTACAGGTTCCGGAAGGCCTTGTATGGTCTTAAGCAAGCTCCCAGGACTTGGAATCAGAAGATTGATTCCTTCTTTCTACGGACTGGATTTCAGAGATTGGTTGTAGATCCTAACTTATATCTCTTTCGGGAACGTGGCATGGTCACGTTAATCATCCTTTATGTGGGTGACCTCATTCTCACTGGCGATCATGTGGAGCACATTGCAGTGATGAAGGCTGCCTAGTCAAAGGAGTTTGAGATGACCAATTTAGGCTTACTCCACTTCTTCTTGGGGTTGGATATCTGCCAGACCTAGAGGGGTTCTTTATTTCTCAGCAACAGTATGTCCATGAGTTGTTTGAGGCCTTTGGGATGGAGAACTGCAAGCCTATCACGTCACCAATGGACCCGAACACAAAACTTACAGTTAATGATCCTTGTGAGCCAGTTGATGCCTCTGTGTACCAAAAGCTGGTTGGTTCATTGACCTGGTTGCTGAACACCAGATTGGCCTTGGCTTTCCTGTGGGGCTGTTGAGCTCGTTTATGCAGACGCCATTGAAGTCTCATTGGGACACAGGATTGCGGATCTTGCGGTATCTACAAGGTACGAAGGATCTTGGACGCTTCTACGCCACTGGAGGTAAAACAAAGGACCAAGTTCGACTCCAAGGTTGGAGTGACTCAAATTGGGGAGGAGATCCAGACATGAGGAGATCTAGATCAGGCTACAGTTTTACCCTCGACTCAGGAGCTGTTTCATGGAGCAGCAAGAGGCAGCGAACTATTGCCTTGTCGTCTACAGAGGTAGAGTACTGGGCTGCTTGTGGTGCTGCTTGTGAGGTTGTGTGGCTGCGGAGGTTGCTTGGCGAGATTGGGTTTCCACAAAATGAGTCCACGGTCATCCAGTGCGATAACCAGAGTTGTATCGCTATTGCTCGGAACCCGGTCTTCCATGCCCGGACCAAGCACATAGAGATACAGTATCACTTTGTTCGTGAAAAGATCTTGGCTAGTGACATCTTGCTTCTTTATTGTTCGACGGAGAACAATGCGGCGGACCTCTTCACGAAGTCTCTACCTCAGGCTATGCTCCGGTGGCACTCTAGCTCACTGGGGTTGGTTCCACATCCAAGAGCTGAGAGGGGGTGTTAGCAATCATCTCCTGTCTATACACTATGTCAGGGCCTTTGTTGTAGGTGTGCCCGCTTGTTTTTAGTGCCTTCCCATTTTTCCTCTCTCTATATATTTTTCCTATTTTTCTGGAGGTGTGTATGAGCTTCTAGCTACCTTCAAGAGCTACCCGACTGCTTTGATGCTACCTGACCACTCCCTCAATACTGGCCGACTGGACTTATACTGGCCGATTGATGTTGTTGTTGGTCATGAGCAATCAGGTTGCTGTCGGCATGTTTATGGGCTGGCCGACTAGCAGTCAGGGGCCATATAAAATGGCCCCTTGCCCCCACACTCCATTCTGTACATTTCCGGGATTTTATGTGGTGTATATAGTAGAGTTACCAGAGAGAGATGACAGAGATCAGAGCTCAGTTTCACAAAGAGGGTGCAAAGCGACTCGCTCGCTTCAGAGCAGACCCAAGCATGTTCTTCAGGGAGCTGTGGACACCCCCTTCATTGATGTATACCATTTTATACCCCCAGTATGGTACAGGATGGAGCTAGCTAGGTTGCATATCATGATTGTATACTCCATGCATATAGCTTTGCATTCTCCTGGTAGTAGAGCTCCATCCCCTCCCCCACTCATTGTACTTATTGCACACCCAGATTCAGCTTTTTAGTTCAGTACTTTTTCATTTTGTTGGGATGACAAAGGATACCCCATACAGGTACACCGATTTGTCTCATAGGCCGAGTTCGGTCTTTTGGAAGACGTTAATAAAATCTTTCTTTCTTTCTTTCTCTCTCGCACCATGTCACAGCAGCCCATGAGGGATGTATTAGGGTGATATGAGAGCTCTCTGCTCATGTACCTAGATCAAATTTTATAGTTCTTGATTTTTGTTATCTTTCTTAATTACTATTTTGTACCTAGGATGATGTACCTCATGGATATGATGTAACCTTTTGGTCTCATAGGTCATTTTGGACTTTTGAAGACGTTAATACAACTTTCTTTCTTTCTCCTCCATCTCTCACTCTCTGAAGCACTAGAGCCACCCTATCCACCTCACACCTGTGTTTTCCATCCCACCATGGTCATGCTTGGCTAACCCTTTTTCTCCACGCCATCATGCTCATCTACTTCTCTGTGTTTTTTGGGTTTCTACATTTTTTAGGGTAAACCCCCTTCGGCCTATAAAGTAATTGCCAAGGCAGTCAGCACGAGGTTGCAACCCATATTGCAGGATGTGATTCATAATACGTGTTAGCACTGTTAGGTTGTGATTTAGGAAAGCTTGGGGTGGATAGAAATGATGATTAGACATGGTGGTCAAGCATGGTAAAACACGCTAAGCAATAAGAGAAGAGACGGTCAACACACTGCGCAATAGAAGTTAAGCTAATGAGAAATGATCACGTCTAATGACACAAGTGATTAGCATAAGCAAGAGCACTTCATTCATAGATTGGTGGCCTTAAATAGGCTTCAAGGACAAGCCACTAGGGCTAAAGAAACTCGATTTTTTGAGTAGCTAGAGAATCATTTCAAATGTCCAATCATCTCCTCAAATATAGGGGAAAATGTGGGTAGGACTGAAGCTTTAGGGAAAGGTCAACCACGGATATCCATGTCCGGTCTGTATGAAGTCTAGTCAGATCTAGACGGATGATGCGGTTGATCTCTTGCCATGAGAGATCAAGGAAGGGTGAGTCCAAGGTTTACTCAAAGAGAGGGGAGGCGGTCCATCCCAAAGCCATGTGACTCAAACCAACTAGTGATGCATGAATACCAACTACTACTATGATCCTCTTGTGCCAACTGTCTAGAGGACTCCAAGGCCAATTGTGGGAGGCATCTCTATATAGTGGGTAGATTTTTTGTATGCATGTGATACCAGGCGGACCAAAGTATCAAATACCAGCATTTAGTTAGGTTTGTGGATGTGGGCCAAAAACATTGCCTCTACAAACAAGCAAGGGCAGCATATCTCCCCGCCAAACGTGCCTTGACTGTCGGGCGCATGAGCCCGTGCCACCCAATCAATCAATGAATTCCGACATCTCATCAATGTAGAGCCCAAAGGGTATAGGAGAGAGTGGGTAGCCCTGTTTGACCCAATAGTGCTACGGATCTCTCCGGAAAGGCCCTTAGGTGCACGCGCCACCCTACCAATCACGGACTCATACAATGCCATCACTCCCTAGATCATTTCAAACGGAAAGTTAAGTTGGTTCTTGTAAGCGCCCAACAAGTGGCCACCTCAAGTCATGACTTAGGGACCAAATCAAAAGCCTTGCAGAAATCCACAAAGCGACAATAAAACCACTGCCGACGTGCCCTAGCTTCCTCAATGATGGTCCTGAGGGTAAAGATATGATCCAATAACGAGTAGTTCTTCCTAAAGCATGCCTGCCTTGGTGCTCTCTACCTCTACCTCTCTACCAAAGTGCCAATCTTTGCCTCCAATACAGCCCCATAGATCTTAGCCAAGGTATAGCCAATCATGATAGCCCGGTAGTTATTAAGGTCCGTAGGGTCTCAAGCCTTATGGATAGGGACAATGGCGTTTGTGGACAACGAAGGGGGAAGGCCTTCACACAAAGCCTATTAAAGATCTGCACAAGGGTAGGGACCAAGGCTGTGCACTGTGCATCCATGTGCGAAGTGCTCCATGCAGAGGTCCTCATAGTCCTCGATTCTATCACTGTGCAGCTTCAATAGTGCTTTGGTCAAATTGGCAGTGGTGAAAAGGCTGGTGGAGGTGAGGGGATGTGGGATAAATCAAATGGGGGCTGATCCGGGATGTCCTATAGGTGACTTCTGAGACCTATTGTAGCAAAGAAATTTTTAAAACAAAAATCTGCATTGTAAATGTAAAATACAATGATGTATCACAAAAGCATTGTGAAACACTCCGAGTTTTAGCTGGATGCTTCTCTACTAAGGCTACAAGCTTACCAAAAACATTTTTCCCCCAAGACTTGCTTGTGATGCATAAAACTTACAAACCTAAGAAAAAAATGTGTCTGCTTGCACAGTCTCCACCAACTCTGCAAAAAATATGGGAAAATGTGTGTACGTGGCTGGCTGTTGTTGGCCAACCAGCTTTATATGCAATCGTCGGGTGCCCTAACGGAGACACATCAACATTCCCTTTGTGGGACTTCCCAAAGGCACAACAGGCTTGGTGGAGGACTCTCCAACTAACACTAGTTGGGCATTCTCTACACTTCAGGACCTATGGACGGACTTCATTGTGTGGACATGACACTTCATGGCAGGGAACTTACGTCTACGCCAATGGTCATGTGGACTGGCACTTCATGGTAAGGGACTGATGTCTACACCAGGGGCCAATAGGCTCGACATGAGAGGCTAGGGATTTTGTTCCGCGCCCTTGTCAAGATTACAGTATTCCTTATACACCCCCTAGACAGAGAATTGACACCAATTGGGAGATTATTGCCAGTATTACAACATGGCAAATCTGGAGAGCTAGATGCACGGAGGCTATTGAGGGTGTCCAGATTTTTGGGTCTCAGTGCTTGTCCAAAAAGACTTCCCGAAGGGTGCGCTAGGGTTGGCCGAGAACCCTCGACGCTTCAAGGGCAGTGCTAGTGGTAGGGCAATTGAAGAGGAAGATGACTCTGCCCCCGTTCCAAAAATAGAAATCAAAATTTTATTTCCAGTGGTGGTTGGGGGGGATCTCTTTCTCTTTTTGCACGACATAAAAAAATCTTATGGGATTCGCATGGATGAGTGTCTTAGCGTGCTCAAAGTGAAATGTGAATTCCCTATAGATGATTCGGGTATAGGCTACATTGAGGATATCCTCCTGCCATTGACAAATTCCATGGAGGACATAGTGGGGAAATTACACTAGAGGCATCAAAGAGCACGGAACAAGCTCACATAACTGAGGAGGAGTTTCAGACTACACAAAAAAATCTTCAACTTGTGGACGTGCCATGCCGGGCATACTTGCATGTACAAAACTGTTTTTGTGTGTACAGTTTTACTGCTTGCAAGATCTATGTGTAGTTTACGGGCAGGGGACGCCCGCCGTGAACTGTGCACATGAATTTGTATTCTGACCTAGCTTGTGGGTTGTAGACATGTGATAGGTGTGCCTCTAAACTCTATGTTTCTTCATTTAAGAGTTATGGCTAAATTTGATGTTTTGCAGGTCCACGCCTCATTTAAGTGTGGGCGGAAAAGTTATAAGTGACTTTCGTTCATACTTCATTAAAGTATGGGCGGACAGCTTATAAGTGGGTTTGGGCATCTGGCCAAGACTCGCTCACCCTCCCACTCTTGGGAGAGTTATGGACACTTGGGAAGTGGCCCAATGAAAATATTTTGCCACCAAGGCTTATCCTTTCTTCCTCTCTCTCTTTCTTCAGACACATGCACACTTTTTCTTTTCTTTCTTTTCCTTTTCTTTCTTTTTCTTTTCTTCCGATGACCGGAAGAACACAGTTAAATTATTTTGTCTCATAGGTTGACTTTGGCCTCTCGTAGACGTTAATATATCTTTCTTTCTTCTTTCTTCTTTCTCTCTCTCTCTCTCATTAGATGGGCGCATGTGAAACCCTAATTTTTTTTTAAAAACCCTAATTTTACAAAAATCCTAATTTTCAGAATTTTCTCTCAATAAAAACATGTTATTCAACCTTTGCTTATGCTCATCTCTACATATGGTGCTGCTGAACTCAAAAACCCTAAATTTCAAAAACCCTAATTTTTGCAAAAATCCCAATTCTAGAGCCGTAGTGTTGTAGAAACCCTGAATTCAGCTGAAACCCTAATTTGCAAAAACCCTAATTCAGCTGAAATCCTAATTAACAAAAACCCTAATTTCAGCCGGAAGTACAATGGAGAATTCTTTCATCACTACTTCAACCTAAAGCTGGAAGGAGTTTGCTTTTGGAAACCGTTTTTGGGTAAGAGCTTATTGTGTTCTCTAATCTAGTCTACATCCGCGTTCTTGGCCATTAAGGTCTCGTATGTCTCGGCCTAGCACACACATTTGCATGTATATGGATGCTAGTGGAGCATAGCTACTTGTGGCAAGACACTAGGGATTGGGTAGTAAGATTCTTCTTCAGAAGAAGCTATGGATTCAACCTCTTCAACGACACAACTTGTTTGAAGATATGCATGGATGTCATTGGAAATATGGCAAGCATTGCCCATGAAGCTTGTATGTAATCTACCTTGGTAATACAATCAAGTTACAAGGGGGTTCGGCCCTTTCTGGCCCTATTGCAGTGTCATTTAAAATTTCAGCATTGCTATCTCATTTGGTTTTGTGTCATTTCATCTTGTTTAATGGTATTAATAGTTTAAGTGTGTGACAAGATTGTGCTCAGCCCTATTTGGGGTAATTTCACCAACTATTCACTTCAAACCTAGCACACTCTGCTTTGCTAAGTGGGGCACAATTGCCTGGGTCATGGAGGTGGGCACGGCTTGGCTTTACAAGGAGAAAGGCACATATCTTGCCCCTCAACTCACACTTCCTAATATTGGCCATCCCCACTTCCTCGGTCCAAGTCCCCCCAATGGTGGACCCCAAAGACCCATGTGAGTCAGAGGTGAATAAAAACTTTTGAAGATCTTACCCTTGGTCCCTTGGTCTCTGTCCTCTTAAAAGTTATGTAGGGCATGTCAATAGCCTTGCAAGCCCTCAGTAAATAACAGGAGGGAGGCTACAGTTTCTTCAATAGAACCTGTCCCTCAAAAAGAATCAGGAAAGTCAGCCAGACAGACCCACGGATGTAGGAGAGAGTGTGGGCAACCCTATTTCACCACATCTTAGTGCCCACTCTAACACTCATCAGTCCAAGCCTCATGTAGTGTCTCAAATGTAGGGGAGCGTGGGCAACCCCATTTCACCACAAAGTGCCCACTATAACATTCATCAGTTCAAGCCTCGTGTCAAATTACCTGTTGTGAGAATCACATCACAATTCGCAGCTACTTGTGTAAGTCCCTGAATTGTGTGCAGTCTGTCAGTCATCTGCTCATCTAGTGTCCCAAATATCGCATATCAGTCAGGTACTTGTGCAAGGATCACAGTACAACAAATTACCCATCCCTATAACCAAGAGGTCAGAGAAATGCCCTCTGACTTAACAGACAAGTCAGCTTATCACAGGCATGCTGCTTCTCTGAACTACAATTCCTCGAAGATTTTAAATGATCACACGCTGATGACATACACACACATGCATATATTTGTTACCCAACATTTGAAGCCATACATAAAACTAGTCCAAGAGCCATCCAGATCACAAGACTTCCTATTCAAATGTGGATATCTACCATCAAAACCAATAAAAACATGTGAGCTGATTCTTAGGTATTTTGAAAAGAGCTTTACACAGGAAAACTGGACTGAATCTGAACATCTGCAGGAAACAGTCTACACTCATCCGAAAAAATCTGGGCTTGTCTCTCCGCCAATGCATCCACGAGTAGGATATCTTTTGCAACCTGGTCATCCACACTGTCATGCACAGAAACACAAATTTTGAAGCTAAAAGATAAATGAAAATACGACGCATAAGCACAGCTCCCATGTGCATCTGATTAAATGAATGTCACGAGTCATTGCAAAGACATGTGACAACGTCTAATGAATTCCCTAAACCATCTCGACCATCAAACCTTATTTGTTGATTGATGCATATGCACTTTATAATCACAGAAAAGACAAATCTTATCTGCCATTTTCCTTTTGTGCATGGAAAGACCTTGAGCATACCACAGAGACAACCTTGAACACACAGCCTCACCTCCATTCTGGGTTGTCTGCGAAACAGCTTGCCTCTACTAGATCCACAATAAGACGGAGCATTTCAGCACGGCTTTCATAAGTCCCTCTTCCCTGAGATAGATAGAAAGAAAGAAAGATATATTAAGCATCTACTAAAGACTAAATGGGCCTATGAGACCAAAGTGATACAATAATGTCCATAGCATATCTCGTCATAGAACGGAAAATAAAATAGAACAAATCAAAACTATCTCACTGGAGTGATAAAAAACTGTCCATTGAGAAAGAGACAAAGACAGAGAAAGAAAGAAAGAAAGTTGTATTAACATCTTCAAAAGGCCAAAATGACCTATGAGACCAAAAGGTTACATCATATCCATGAGGTACATCATCCTGGGTACAAAATAGTAATAAAGAAAGATAACAAAAATCTGGAGCTCGGATTGGCGCATATGGGCATATGCAGCGCGCCCCTTGGCCCGGCTACAGTGGGACCCCGGAGAGTACGAGTGGCATGATCCTTATGCATCCCTTGAGGCCACAGAGATCACATTTTTCCAGTATACTGTTCGGCTGGGACGGCATATTTTGACGGCGAGGAGGACGGTTTCTCCAGCGGCAGCGGGGCATTGGCGATTGCAGGGACTATCACAGGAGTTCCTGGAGGATTTCTGGGCTCGGCTCTGGGCTAGTCGACAAGCCCGCAGGATCTCGGCTTTTCAATGGCTGGTCGCCCACAGGGGCTCAGCAGTTGGCACTTGGCTTGTTTACAGCGGTCTTCCGGCGGCCTGCGTCCGATGCGGCCACCCTATGGAGACAGAGACATTGCCTTTGGGACTTCCCTCAGGCACAGCAGATTTGGCTGCGGATGCTGCGTATTCTGGCCCCCCTCTCTCCAGGGGTATGTTTACGTGGGGTGCCGCTGCTTGGTCGACTTCGTCAGGGCCTGCTATGGGCTATGAGATGGAGCAGGGCAGTCAGGCCATCAGATTTATTAGGGGCCAGCCTCGCCTGGTTCCGGCACCGGATTTCTCGTCCGCCAGCTGGACACAGGAGAGGGATTTACGATGGGAGCTCCTCAGCAGCCTCACCATCTGGTTCACCTAGAGGGCCCGGTGCTTTATGGCCTTTGAGGGGAGATTAGAGCCACCAGCAGAGACTGTTCGGGGGATTTGGCAGGAGTTGATCCACACCCTGCGAGGACAGTACGACCGCATCCGGGGAGACTCGGATGAGGCGATCTTACGGCGCCAGGCCTTTCATACCACTTGGCGCTGCGGCCCGTTCTACACCCTACACACGGGATCCCCCCGTTGGCACTACAGGCCACCTGTTTGGCTCTTTCCCCCCCCCATTGTATGATTTAGCCGCTCAGTTCTTTAGACTGATGCTTGTATTTTGCAGCACCTAGGGAGAGTCTCCCGGGCTGCCATGATGTATTCACTGCTCTTCTCTCTGTTAGGAGCAGGAGAGATCTCTTTTGTAGCCCTACGGGCGTTTTTTACATAACTAATGAAAGGATCTTTTCTCGGAAAAAAAAAAACAAAAATCTGGAGCTATAAAATCTGATCTAGGTACATGAGCAGAGAGCTCTCATATCACCCTAATACATCCCTCATGGGCCGCTGTGACATGGTGCTCAAGGTGGTAAAACTGAGCCGGTGCCAAAAGGTTCTGCGATGATGGCCCGAATCCTCCTGTGGTGGCGTGGCCGTGGGCGAGGGCCATGGGGTCTAGGGCGTCGAGCTTGTTAGCAGTCATCTCCTGTCTGTACACTATGCCAGGGCCTCTGTTGTGGGTGTGCCCGCCCGTATTTGGTGTCTTCCCATTTCTCCTCACTCTCCGTATTTTTTTCTCATTTATCTAGAGTTGTGTATGGGCTGTCGGCTGCCCCCAGGTGCTGGCCGACTGTGTCTGCTGGCTGCCCGACTGCTCTCTTGATACCCAACCACCCTTTCAGTGCTGGCCGACTGACCTTTTTGCTGGTCGTGAGCAATCAGGCTGCTATCGGCATGTTTTGGGCTGGCCAACCAGCAGCTAGAGGCCATATAAAATGGCCCCTTGCCCACACACTCCATCTTGTAGTATTCTGGGATTTTATTGGTGTATATAGCAGAGTTACACAAGCTTCACTCTCTCTTTCATATGTGTATTGCTCTCTACAGCAATTGTCTTCATTTCCGCTGTGCATTCTAACATGGTATCAGAGCCCCAAGTGGCTTGAAGCTTGGAGACAATGGGACATCGTGAAAGAGTGCACAGAGCGGAAGCAGAGTGGCACTAGAATGTGCTGAACAGAGAGTGCAAGAGAGAGAGAGAGATATGGAGAAACCTATGCTGAATATACTGAAGCAAAACAGTCCCAAGCAAGAGACACTACAAGTCTCATAAGTGAGGGAGCAAAATATGTACAAGACTGAATGAACAATGAGAGGCCAGCACCCACTATTTATAGTAGAGGTAAGCTGGCCGACTCGAGCTGCAAAACAGGCCGACTGGAGCTACTAGACAGGCCGACTGGAAAATGCCAGAAAAGCTGGGAAAAATCCCAGAAAAATCCTAGAAAAAGGGGTGGCCAGCCCATAAGCAAGGGCCATACAAAAGGGGACCAAATGGGCACCATAAAAGAGTAGAATCTGGGGATGAATGTGCTACACCCCCTCTCAGCACCAGATGCTGAACAAACTCCGAGAATTCGAAGATGAGGCAAGGAAGCCTGAGAAACCGGCTTGGTGAACAAATCTGCAGCATTCTCCGTGGAAGGACAGTACTCCAAACGCAAATCTCCAACAAGAACCCATTCACGAACATAGTGATATTGAATCTCAATGTGTTTCGTACGAGCATGAAACATAGGGTTCTTGGCGATGGCGATTCAACTCTGATTGTCACACCAAAGAAGAGTAGATCCGGTAGGAGGACAGCCGAGCTCCTCCAATAATCTCCGCAACCATATCGCCTCACATGCAGCATAACAAACTGCACGCTACTTTGCCTCGGTAGAGGAAAGCGCCACAGTAGGCTGCTTTTTACTGCTCCAAGAAATGGCTCCAGACCCAAGTGAAAAAACACAACCAGTGGTCGAACGCCGTGTATCTGGATCTCCAGCGCCCAGTCTGAGTCAGACCATCCAACAAGAGTGCTTCCTTGGCCATAAAAGATGCCAAAATCCATAGTGCCACGCAAGTACCGAAGAACTCTGAGAGCACACCGCCAATGCTGCTGACAAGGTTTGGATGAGAAGGAACTCAATAAACTGACTACGAAGCGTATGTCCAATCGAGAGTAGGTCAACCATACCAAACAACCAACGAGAACCCGATACTATCCCTGATCAATCCCCGGAGAAGCATCAACTGAAGAAAGCTTCTCACCAATATCCATAGGAGAAGATACTGGTTTGCACCCAGTCATCTGAAATCTGTCGAGAATCTCCCGGGTGTACTGCTGCTGAGAGAAGAAAATGCCCTTCGAGGTCTGCCAAATCTCAAAGCCAAGAAAATATTGCAAGAGGCCAAGATCTATCATCTCAAACTCTGTCTCCAAAGCATCCATAACAGAACAGATCCGCACAGAATAAGAACCTGTAAAGATGAGGTCATCAACATAGACCACAATGATAACAATCAACCCCCTCTCAAGGAGGATATAAAGGTTCGAATCTGCGTGAGAACGGCACAAGCCAAGCTTCTGAAAGAACTCATCAATCCGCTGGTACCAAGCCCGCGGAGCCTGCTTCAGACCATATAAAGCCTTCTTCACCCAGTACACATGATCCTGTTTGCCCGAAACAACAAATCCTGGCGGCTGATCAATATAAACCTCCTATGTAAGCTCTCCATTCAGGAAAGCCGACTTGACGTCCATCTGGAAAACGGGCCATCTATGATGTCCTGCAAGTGCAAGAACGGTGCGAATGGTAGTCATCCGGGCCGTCGGAGCGAAGGTCTCATCGAAGTCAACTCCAGGGCACTGAGCATAACCCTTGGCAACCAACCTCGCCTTGTTGTTGTCCAAGCTGCCATCAACTCGGAACTTTGATTTGAAGATCCAATGCACACCAATCACCTTACGCTACAGTGGTCGAGGCACCAAAATCCAAGTGCCATTCCGTTCGATAGCATCCAGCTCTACCTGCATAGCACGACGCCAAGGCTCATGTGAAAGAGCCTCGTCTACATAAGTGGGATCAAAAGGACCATTAATGATAGTAGACATAAGAGCATAATTAACAAACATGTTGCCCTCGTGAATTTGTTTCCCTGTAACTCTGGAAGAACGCCGAAGAGAACCAAGCAGAGCAGCAGAAGGAAGCTCACGTAACCCAAAATCACAAACTGTCTAATAATACCAACCAAGTACAAATCTCCTCGAACTCGCTGGAGGAGGAGCAAGGTTATCATCATCTGACTGAGTATCCTCAGCTGGAGGTGTAACAGAAGCGGCGGGAGCAAGAGGAGGAGGAGGAGGAGGCGGCGATAGAGGTGAAGGAAGAAGAAGCTCACCACCCCCCTCTAAAGATGTGGGAGTCTCGTCGAACACCACATCACGGCTCACAACAACTTTACTGGCCTGAGGATCATAAAGACGATATGCCTTGGACACAGTGCTATATCCGAGAAAAGTCATGCGCTGAGACTTCGAGTCCAACTTGGAGCCATGCTCCTTAGGCACATGAACATACGCCGTACACCCAAATATCCAGAAATGAACAATGGAGGGCTTCTCACCATGGAAAGCCTCATATAGAGTTTTATCGGGAAGAGCAGCAGTAGGAGACCTGTTCCGAATGTAGACAGCAGTGGAAGCCGCCTCAGCCCAAAACGTCGAGGTAGTGAAGAATGCTCAAGCATAGCACTTGCCATCTCCATAATGGTCCTATTCTTCCTCTTTGCAACTCCATTCTGTGATGGAGTATATTATGTAGTAAGCTGTCTCCGAATGCCATGTGTCTTGCAATATTGCTTAAACTCCTGGGATCTGAACTCACCCCCTGCATCGGTCCTGAGAGCCTTGACCGAGTGACCAGTCTCTTTTTCCACCTCAGCTCTCCAATCACAGAAGTGCTGAAAAGTCTCATCCTTGGTCTTCAGAAAGAAAACCCAAGTATATCTCGAAAAATCATCCACCATCACGAGCATGTACAACGCCTTACTCAAAGACGCAGTACCCATAGGACCACATAAGTCTGCATGAATGAGAGCAAGTGACGTCGAAGATCTGTGTGTCGCCTCCTTCGGAAAGGCAGCATGGTGTTGCTTCCCCTGTAAACAAGAGGAACAAGCAGAAGACGGAGCCTTGATGGTCGGTAGTCCCTCAAGCAACCCATCCTTCGAAGCTCGTTGCAGAAGCATGGCCAAACCGAGCATGCCAAAGAGCAGAAGAAGCACCAGAAGAAAGCAGAGCGGTCAACTTGTAGAGACCACTATCTTGGACTCCCTGAGCCAAGATGCTACCAGTCGCCTTATCATGAATGGTAATCTCATAACGAGAAAAGATCACCTCTGCACCTTGAGCTGTCAGAGCACTCACTGACAAAAGGTTAAAAGCCAAATCTGGAATATACAGAACGTCAAAGAAGTACCTCTTGTCCTCGTCAGAACAGAAGATGGGGATAGTGCCATGTCCATGCACTGACACAAAAGAAGAATCACCCAGAGTGATCTCGCCTGATCTGGCAGTGAAGTCCTCGAACCAATCTCGATGGGGTGTCATATGAGCAGTAGCACCGCTATCAACAATCCAAGACCATGACTGAGAAGTCACAAGAGCAAGCATACGCCGAGTACCTGCTAAGAGAAGAATGCCATCATCCTTCTTGGGTTGAGACACTGCCGTTGAGGAAGAGTTCTTTGCTGCTTCATCACGCTTCTTGTGACATTGGGGTGACTTGTGACCCTTTTTGCCACAATAATGACATTCAATGTCCTTATTCTTTGAAGATTTGTTGTCTTTATCCTTGTCGGAATCCTTGGAGTTCTTGTCAGAACCCCCTTTTCCTTTCTTTTGTTGATTCTTCCCTTTATCTCGTGCTGCCAAAGCTCCATCAGGGCCACCAGAGGTGCCAGTCCGCTCCTCAAAGCGAGACTCAATCTGCATAACGGAGGGGAGAACTTCCTCCCAAGTAACTGGAAGAGGACGAGGAGAAGAAACAAGAGACCGAAAGTATGCATCAAACCTCTCTGGAAGTTTGAGAGCAGCCGAATAGCCATGTCCTCTGTGGAGATGTCCTTGCCACAAACAACAAGCTCGTCCCGGAGATCTTTCATCTTCCAGATGAAAGCAGATAAAGATGGAAAGGCAAAAACTGATAAGTTCATAAGTTGCTTTTCCAATGCCAAAATCCGACCCGAAGACTTAATCTGCATAGTGACATGGGACGGGGGGAACGGACCCTAGGGACGGGGAACGCCTGGGACGGGGGCGGGACGTCCGCGGGACGGAGGGACGGGGACGGCAACCAGACTGCGAAATGGGGACGCCGGGAACGCGTTCCGGGAACGTTCCGGGAACGGCGTTCCCTGTCCGTACGGGGACGGTCAAACTGACCGTTGGCGGCAGTTTTTGACCGTTGGCGGGGCTTCAACGGCTGTCTCTCCTAGCCGTTTGGTGATGCGCAACTCCTCCAAGGCTTCTTCCTTGAGTCTCTCTCTCCCACATGGCTCCCCATCTTCTATATAAGAGACCTCCATGCTCTCCTCAAGCCATCTCCTCTCCAAGCTCTCCCTCTCCAAGACCCAAGGCTCAAGCTCTCCCTCTCCAAGCTCTCCTTCTCCAACATCCAAGCTCTCCCTCTCCAAGCTCACCCTCTTCAAGCTCTCCTTCTCCAACATCCAAGCTCTCCCTCTCCAAGCTCACCCTCTCCATTGTCCAAGCTCTCCTTCTCCAACATCTCCATCCCAATTCTCCATCTTGACTCTTTCTCAAGCTCTACCATCCATCTCAAGCTCTACTCTAGTCTCTATCACTATGGCATCCTCTTCTCAAACCCCTTCCTCTCCTCAACCCGGGTCCGCCGCCGCCTCCACCACTTCAACACCCGCTCCATCACGAAGGAGGCCCGCCGTACATCGATGGAGTTAGTGGGATGAGGTAGAGTGCTCGCAATACGGTCAAGGGGGTGATTCAAGACCATGGGTATGTAAGCTTTGCGGCTACAAGCGAACCGGCGGTGCCCACAAAGTGCGTGCTCACTTCTTGCATGAGCCCGGCAACGAAATGCAATTTTGCAAGGAGGTTTCGGCCGAGAAGAAGAAGGAGCTCCTTGAAAAGCTTGTGGTTTATGAGGCGGCCGAGTTGGCAAAACGCAATCCTCAAGTGGCCGTCGACCCCACATCCTTTGTGAGGACATCAACGCCGCATGTACCTCGTTCATCAAGAGAGGCATCCGCTTCCCGGGGAGGCCAAAGTACTCTTGATGAGAATTGGAACCCTCAATTGAAAGAGGAGGTGGACATGGCGGTGGCACGATTCTTCTTTCATGACCACATAGCATTTCGGGCGGCACGGTAAGTCCTTGGCACTATGCTCATGTACTATTTAAAATTCAAATATCATGCTCTAAACTTTAAAGACTAAAACTTAAAAGACTAAATGATGGTAAAAATCTGAATTTTGTTTGTGTTTTGCATATGGTGTTTTGGATAGATCTCCATACTTTCGGGCCATGTGCAAATTGATAGCGGAGTATGGACCCTCTTATGTTCCCCCCTCTTCGGAGACCATCCGCACCTCTCTCCTTGACAAGGAGAAGGCAAGCGTGGAGGTGGCGGCCAACCACATGAAAGAGCAATGGGCTGAAAATGGTGTTACCCTCGTCATTGATGGGTGGAGTGACACTAGAAAGCGCTCCATCCATGGAGTTGTTGCCTACTCACGAGGGGAGACATACTTTGTCAACTCCCATGATGCTTCCGGGACGGGGAAGAGTGCCGAGATACTTGCTACGGAGTGGGCAACAACACTAGAGACGGTGGGGGCGGAGAATGTCATTGCCATATGTGCGGATGGAGAACCGGCAAATAGGGTGGCGGGGACAATTCTCCAAGCAACTTATCCTCGCATCACCGTGTGCTTTTGCATGGCCCATTGCCTCAACAACCTTATCAAAGACATAGGGGCCTTGGATTGGGTTGCACCTGTCATTGAGGGTGCCAACAAAATAGTGACCTTTGTCCTCAACCATCACAGGGTGCAGCACGAGTTTTCCAAGAAGTCAAGCCTCTCTCTTCTTAAGTATTCCGAGACGAGGTTTGCATTCAACTTTCTCATGCTAGGCCGCTTGTGTACATGTAGCGGGGCATTGAGGGGACTCTTCCTCAGTGATGAGTTTGCACGCACTTCAGAGGCTTCCACGACGGTCGGCAAATTTTGCAGGGAAAGGGCGGATGATGCGGCATGGTGGGAGGAGGCCAAGGCGCTTGTGGAGATGGTGCAACCGATTATTGATCTCCTTAGGGTGGTGGATTCCACTCAACCATGCATTGGCAAAGTGTACGAGGCAATGGATCGCATGACAGAGAAGCTAAAAGCAATGTTCAAAGTCAAGCCTCACTATAAACAGGTCAAATCCCTATGTTTGAAAAGGTGGCAAGCCTACCACTCTCCCCTCCATGCTGCTGCCTACATTGTTGATCCTGAGTTTCAAGGCAAAGGGCAACACAAGGACAAAGAGGTGAGCAAAGGCCTTCGACAAACCTTGGATCGCCTTTACACTAGTGAGGAGGATCGCCGCACAATCAAGGACCAATTGCAGATTTATAGAGAGAAGCGGGGGGCTTTTGGTTTGGCAGATGCACAGGCGGACCGCTTCAAGGTAGGGTCTGCACTTTGGTGGGAGGATTATGGTGCGGAAACTCCAAAGTTGCAGGAATTTGTTGTGCGCGTACTCTCACAGGCTTGCAGTAGCAGTTGCCTAGAGCAACTCTGGTCAGTTTATAGCCACATTGCCTCTAAGAAGAGGAACCGCCTTGGTGTACAGCGTGCAAATGATTTGGTGTTTGTCAGTGCCAACTTGCGAATGCTTTGCAAGGGCTTGACAAAGAAAGCAGATCCTTTCACTGAATGGGAGCAGGCACAGCAGGACCCACATCTCTCTGATCAGCAGAGGGCCGAGATTTTAGAGGAGCTTGAGGTTGTGCCCGAGGCATTGTCCCCCCCACCTCCCCCTCCCCTCCCACTTGAGGACCAGCCTATGGAGGACTTCACCGAGGAGGTCACGATTGATCTTCACCCTTTTCAGCCTCTTGCCTAGTCTCTTGAGTCTTGTATCTTGGCACTTAGTCATTTTGCCTTGAGTGTACACCCTCCTTGGGCCTTTCATTATGCCATTTGGCATTTTTGTTTAGATTGATCATTGTACACTCACTTTTGTTTATCACGCCATCGGCGCCCCATTATAGTTTTTTGCTAATACGACTATGCATTTCTCCTCTTTTTGGTGCAATTTTGTGCTTAATGTCTTGGTTTCTAAGTGTAAATCAAGTGTGTTAAAGAATTTGCAAAAAAACAATCGTTTTCAGATTGCCGTTTTTTCCACCGTCCCCGGGACGGCCTTTTGCCCCGTTCCCGTCCCGTTCCCCGTCCCCGTCCCCGTTCCCGTTCCCGTTCCCCGTCCCATGTTTCTATGCTTAATCTCATAGAGATCTGCAAAAGCCTTCCAAACTTCATGTGCAGCATCTGCTGTACGCACATGAGCGAGAACAGAATCTTGACAGTTCAACATCAGAAAGGAGAAAACACGTCGATCATTCGACTGCCAAATATCAATCTGTGCCTGAGTCGCACCACCGGAAGCAAGGGTGCGAGGGGTGGCATTGGCCGGTGTAACAAGCCAATCCCAAAGATCCACGCCACGCAAGGTTGATTTCACCTTCACCTTCCAGAGGGTGTAGTTGGAACCATCCAACTTGGCAGACTCAGCAGAGAAGTCGGTGCAACCATCACAAAAGCCTTGGCTCAATCTCAAGAAAAAAATTGCACAAACTCTGAAGTAAAGTGTCCTCCACAGGTACCAAAAGTGCCACCAAAGCCTGAAACACCACAGACCCCCTCTGCAAAGGGGAAAGCCCACTGGAGAAGAAAACGCAGCACACAGAAGGCTGTTGTCCGAAGCCAAACTGTAGGCGAAAAGACCAGCAGGTGCTGTCCAGAAAACGCAGCAGCAAAGGGCTGCAAATCTGAGAGAAAACGCAGAGGAGAGGGTGCTGAAAACAGTGCTGAATCTGGGGCAATAAAGAGGTTGCTAAACCGGGAGCGATGATACCATGAAAGAGTGCACAGAGCGGAAGCAGAGTGGCACTAGAATGTGCTGAGCAGAGAGTGCAAGAGCGAGAGAGATATGGAGAAAACTATGCTGAATATACGGAAGCAAAACAGTCCCAAGCAAGAGACACTACAAGTCTCATAAGTGAGGGAGCAAAATATGTACAAGACTGAATGAACAATGAGAGGCCAGAACCCACTATTTATAGTAGAGGTAAGCTGGCCGACTGGAGCTGCAAAACAGGCCGACTGGAGCTACTGGACATGCCGATTGGAAAATGCCAGAAAAGTTGGGAAAAATCCCAGAAAAATACTAGAAAAAGGGGTGGCCAGCCCACAAGCAAGGGCCATGCAAAAGGGACCAAATGGGCACCATAAAAGAGCAGAATCTGGGGATGAATGTCCTAACACATCGAGGGTTTGCTGATTGAGGTGCTGATTGGAGACTGTTTGGGTTGTATGGGACTTGGAGATTGGGTAGAAGGCGGCCATCACCCTTGGACAGCCACCTTGCATTCTATTTGCAGCCTCTTCTTCTTTTTCCCACCCACCCTCCCTTCACAAGACCTTGTGAACCCTTGAGACGGTAGATTTGCTTGAGATGGCAGAGAAGCACATGAAGATCCGGACACTCCCCACGTTCCTGGTGGACCGACAGCCCGACGGGAACAACTACGCCATATGGAAGGTAATGATGGAATCTGTTTTGGAGTCCTATGACTTGGCTAATTTCATTGTTGTTGGGGTTCCACGGCCGGAGTTGGAAGATGGGGAGTTACCCTCTATTCGGAAGGAACGGGAGGCACAAGCACAGGCACAGTTAGGGGATCGTGTTAATGCCCAAGTCCATTCTTTCATCTTCCTCAATTGCACACCACAGGCGATTAATCACATAAAGCATACGACGCTGGCCAGAGGGATTTGGCAGCATTTGGCTTCTCTCTACAACAAGGTATCACCCATGAACAGGATCTCCTTGGAAGTTAAGATGCAGGTGATGAATCCCGCAAAGTCATCGATGATGCGGGAGCACATCAACAAGTTGCAAGCTCTTCAACAGGAAGTTCTCTAGGCCGAGAAAGAGATATCGTTAGAGGATATGGCCATAACGTTGTTGTCACACTTGCCCTCTCAGTACTCCAGCATTTTACTCCTCTTTGATCACCAGTGGTGGCAGGCTCAACACCATCACATGGGAGGAGCTAGTGCCCATGGTCTTGCACCAAGAAGAGCGATTCACGAACCCTCCACAGGGCGGATGTTCTGAGGCCTTGCCTAGCCAACGGTCGAAAGGTGGTAACAACAACAACGAGAGCAAAGGGAAGTCTTCATCGGAGAAGTCTTCTGAGAAGAAGCCCGATTCAGACCGATAGAAACTGAAGACCGAGAGGACCTGTAATGATTGTGGCAAGAAAGGCCACTATTGGAGGAAGTGTCCCAAGCGGATTGAAAAGAGTGCTGATTCTTCAGCTTCAGCTGCAAAGACTCCACCCTTTGTGCACTTAGAGATGTTGGACACCGATGCTTCATCTTCTTCAAGGGAGGAGACAGTTGGCTTCACTGCCAAGGATACTCAAGAATGGATTCTTGATAGCGGTGCTTCCAGGCACAATGACTCCTTCCCGTGACTTCTTTCAGGATCTTAAAAGACAATCAGGTCGCATTTTCATTGGCGACAATTCCACCATACCAATTCACAATGAGGGCCGGATGGAGATCATTCCCGATGGCAGAGGGGGGAAGCATTCCTCTCGTGTTCTTTACGTCCCCGCACTTGGTTTTCATGTGTTATCAGTTCATAAGGTGTGCAAGACTGGCTTCCGGGTGGAGTTTGAGGAGCATTCTGTTGCTCTACAGGACCGCGAGACTGGCTAGGTTGTTTGGGAAGCCGGAGTGGAGAATGGTATATACAAACTCTCAGCACTCTCCTCTTTGACAGATTCTCAGATTGGTGATTTGTGGCACTTTCGGTTTGGCCACTTGAATGTGGATGCACTACGGCAAGCTTTCCAGGACCAGATGGTGGTTGGCTTGCTAGATGTTGGCAGAAGGCAGGGACGCTGTGGTAAGCAGCACAGTGAATCCTTTCCGAAGCAGGCTTTCGGGCGGGCTTCGAAACCTTTGGAGTTGGTACACACTGACTTGTGTGGGCCTATGCACACAGCATCCTTGGGAGGTTCTTTGTACTTTATGTTGCTTGTTGATGGTTGTAGCAGATTCACTTGGGTTTATTTTCTTTCACAGAAGGACCAAGCTTTTGCTCGGTTCAAGGAGTGGCATGTGATGGTGGAGAAAGAGTCTGGCTTGCAGATAAAGACTCGTAGGGCTGACAAAGGAGGAGAATTTTCTTCCAATGCATTAGTGCGGTTTTCTGCGGAACATGGCATCAAGCGGGAGCTAGCCAATACAGGTTCACTGTCAGAGAATGGAATAGTTGAGCATAAGAACACGACTGTATTGGAGATGGCGAGGACGATGCTGGAGCATCGTGATCTTTCTCCTCCACTTTGGGGAGAGGCTGTGGCTATGGCTGTCCAAATCCTCAACCGTTCTCCAACAACTTTAGTACCGAACATGACTTCCTTTGAGGCGAATTTTGGCAGGAAACCCGATGTCTCCCATTTTCGTGTGCTTGGGAGTGATGCATATGTTCACATTCCAAAGAAGCAGAGAGGGAAGCTCGACTCAAAGTCCCAAAAGCTTGTCTTTGTGGCATATAACTCTCTTTCCAAGGGATACAGATTGTATGATCCAGAGAGAAACGAGGCTGTCGTCAGCAAGGATGTGGTTTTTGACGAGCATGTTCCGGTTTCTGCTGCTGATGAGCCGCCACTTCTTGGAGACCCAGATGATTCTGATGATGATTCCCAATCGATTGTTCCACCAGGACAGCCTCAGTCAGTTGAGGAGGTTTAGCCCGCAGCTGGAGATGAGCCCCCAAAGCAGCAGGAGGCTCCGCGTTCTGTTCGAGTACCCAGGTGGTTGGTCGACACCCTTCGGGAGTCAAGTGCTACGGAGCTTCCCTCCGAATGGACCACAGAGGACAGACCTCGAAGATCGCATAAAGTTTGTGACAAAAGTCATTCAGCAGAGCTTTTACAGGTAAACTATGCTTTGATGTCTCGTATCATGCGGGACAAAGAGCCCACTTCCGTCAAGGAAGCCCTACAGGAAACTTGGATCAAAGCCATGCAGGTGGAACTGGATGCCATTGAGAAGAATAACACTTGGGAGTTGGTTCCGAGGCCGTCGAAATGATCTCTTATTGGTGTCAAGTGGGTCTTTAAGACCAAGTATACATCAAATGGGTCGGTGGACAAACACAAAGCCTGACTTGTGGCTAAGGGTTATGCTCAGCAGCCTGGCATCGACTATGAGGATAAGCAACACACGGAATCTTTTCCGAAGCAAGCTTCCAAGCGGGCTTCGAAACCTTTGGACTTGGTACACACTGACTTGTGTGGACCTATGTAGGCCCCATCCTTGGGAGGTTTTTTGTATTTTATGCTACTTGATGATTGTAGCAGATTCACATGGGTTTATTTCCTTTCTCAAAAGGACCAAGCTTTTGCTCAGTTCAAGGAGTGGCATGTGATGGTGGAGAAAGAGTCTCGATTGCAGATAAAGACTCTTCGGGCCGACAAAGGAGGAGAGTTTTCTTCCAATGCGTTTGTGCGGTTTTGTGCAGAACATGGCATCAAGGGAGAGCTGGCCAATACAAGTTCGCCTTCAGAAAATGGAGTGGTTGAGCGAAAGAACCGGACCATGGTGGAGACGGCGAGGACAATGTTGGAGCATCCTGATCTTCTTCGTCCACTTTGGAGAGAGGCTGTAGCTACAGCTGTCCATATCCTCAACCGATCTCTGACGACTTCAGTACCAAAGATGACTCCCTTTGAGGCTTATTTTGGCAAGAAACCAGATGTCTCTCATTTCCGTGTGTTTGGATGTTCACATTCCAAAGAAGCAAAGGGGGAAGCTTGACTCGAAGTCCCAGAAGCTTGTATTTGTGGGATATAACTCTCTTTCCAAAGGATACTTGTCAGCAAAGATGATGTTTTTTATGAGCATATTCCAGCTTTCACTGTTGATGAGCCGCCACTTCTTAGAGACCCAAATGAGTCTGAGGATGATTCCCAGTCGATTGTTCCAACTGGACAGCCTCAGTCCGTTGTAGCTGGAGATGAGCCCCCGCAACAACAGGAGGCTCCACGTTCTGTTAGAGTACCTAGGTGGTTGTCAGACACCCTTCGGGAGTCAAGTGTTACGGAGCTTCCCTCCGAGTGGACCACAGAGGACGGACCTTGAAGATCGCATAGATTTCATGACAAAAGTCATTCAGGGGAGCTCTTACAGGTAAACTATACTTTGATGTCTCGTATCATGCGGGACAAAGAGCCCACTTCCGTAAAGACAGCCATGCAATCGGAACTGGATGCCATAGAGAAGAATAAAACTTGGGAGTTGGTTCCGAGGCCGTCAAAATGGTCAGTCATTGGTGTCAAGTGGATCTTTAAGACCAAGTATACGTCAGATGGGTCGGTGGACAAACACAAAGCCAGACTTGTGGCTAAGGACATGCTCAGCGACCTGCCATCGACTATGAGGATACCTTTGCACCGACAGCGAGGATGACCACGATTCGGACCGTTCTTGTCCTTGCCTCTTCTCAGCGGTGGCCCGTATATCAGATGGATGTGAAATCCGTGTTCCTTAATGGTGACTTGCAAGAGGAGGTGTATGTTAAGCTACCTCCAAGCTTTGAGGCTCCAGGATCAAAGGGGATGATTTATAGGTTGCGGAAGGCCTTGTATGGTCTAAAGCAAGCTCCCAGGGCTTGGAATCAGAAGATTGATTCCTTCTTTCTAGGGACTGGATTTCAGAGATCAGTTGCAGATCCTAACTTGTATCTCTTTCAAGAACGCGGTTTGGTCACGTTGATCATCCTTTATGTGGATGACCTCATTCTCGCTGGTGATCATGTGAACCACGTTGTAGTGACGAAGGTTGCCTTGTCAAAGGCATTTGAGATGACTGACATAGGCTTACTCCACTTCTTCTTGGGATTGGAGATCTGGCAGACCCAGAGGGGGTTCTTTGTTTCTCAGCAGCGGTATGTTCATGAGTTGCTTGAGGCCTTTGGGATGGAGAACAGCAAGCCTATCACGTCACCGATGGACTTGAATACAAAGCTTACAGTGAATGATCCTTGTGAGCCGGTTGCTGCCTCTCTATATCAGAAGCTAGTTGGTTCACTGATCTAGTTGCTGAACACCAGATTGGACTTGAGCTTTCCTGTGTGGCTGTTGAGCTTGTTCATGCAGACGTCTTTGAAGTCTCATTGGGACGCAGGATTGCGGATCTTGCGATATCTGCAGGGTATAAAGGATCTTGGACTCTTCTACGACACTGTAGGGGAAACGAAGGACCAAGTCCAACTCCAAGGCTGGAGTGACTCACATTGGGGAGGAGGTTGCTTGTGGTGCTGCTTGCGAGGTTGTGTGGCTGCGGAGGTTCCTTGGCAAGATCGGGTTTCCACAGAAGGAGCCCACGGTCATCCAGTGCGATAACCAGAGCTGTATCGCTATTGCTCGAAACTCGAACGAAGCACATAGAGATACAATATCACTTTGTTCGTGAGAAGATTTTGGCTGGTGACATCTTGCTTGTTTATTGTTCGACGGAGGACAATGCGGCAGACCTCTTCACGAAGTCTCTACCTCACGCTATGCTCCGGCAGCACTCTAGATCACTGCAGTTGGTTCCACATCCAGGAGCTGAGAGGGGGTGTTAGCAGTCATCTCCTGTCTGTACATTACACCGAGGCCTCTGTTGTGGGTGTGACCGCCCAGTTTTGGTGTTCCCCCATTTTTCCTCACTTTCCATGAAACTCACAGTGCCCGAGGGACTAGGGCCTTTGACACACTTGTTGATACCATCAATGCATATTAAAACATTTAAATATGGCCACAGCATTAACACATATCCATCATCACTTTGCATAAAACATAAAAGCTAGACAAAACATCCTCAAATGCTGAAAATGGAGCTTGCACATGTGACACCACATAGAGGCCGGAATGGGCCGATCCCCCCCCCCCCCCCCCCCCCCCCCCCCTTGGAGTATTTTATTACCCAAGGAGAATAATATCATGTACAAGCTTTGCGGGCCTTACTCTCCCCACGAGAGATGCCAGATTATCCATATACAAATGCCATAACACAGCCCAACATGAGGCTACCAAGCCGGAACACAGGCTATAGAAATGCCGAGCCAACAATATAATCCATATACCTCCGTGTGGGTACTGATTCTTCCCCAAAAACCACGGGTCTTCATGCAATAGAGCTGGTACAGCAAGTACAACTCTCCATTCAGCCCGTACAACAAGTACAATGGCGGGTACAGTAGATACAGTGGCTCGTACAGCTGGTACAATGGCTGGTACAGCAAGTACAAAAGCTGGTACAACAAGTACAATGGCTGGTACAGCAAGTACAAGGACTGGTACAACCAGTACAGTGGCTGGTACAATAGGTACAAGGGCTGGTACAACAAGTACAATGGCTAGAAATCATAACAAATGATTAAATACCCTTGCCTTCAGTATTTTTTCGCGATGGAAGCCTCCAAAACAGTCCCCAACAGCCAGTATTCTTCATGGCAGCCTTCAAGAGAAAGAGAAAGAGAGTAGTCATCATTAGGGCAGCCTATAACGGTGGTAGAGGCTAGTGTGCAGCAAGAGAGCCTCCATTAATGAAGAGAGAGGGCTCCAATTTATAGATTTGGGGCTCCCATGAGTGAAAATGGAAAGAGAAGGCTATGATGACAAGTGGAGAGCCACACAATAGCTGGAGTGACAAGTGTGAGGCCACTTGTCTCACTTTGATCCACTTTCTGACAAGTGTGAGGCCACGTGTCTCACTTTGATCCACTTTCTTGCCACATGTCCCAATCTAAGAGATGGGTTCTCCCATAAATTGTGGTCCTTTGTATTCTAGGATAATCCCCCATTCCCAAATCTTGTGCTTTCCAAATATTTAGACATCCTGGAGTCCACCAGACCCCTTTCATACTAGGAAATGTCCAAGCTGGTGACATTCCATGTATTTTTCGCATTTTTTCTACGTGTGGGAGGCATGTCGGCTGTATCAGATGCTAGCCGACTGGTGGAGTTCCTACCCGACCTGACCTGGTTACCTGGCCGCCTGGCCTATCGCTGCTTGTGAGCACTTTTGTGCTAGTCGTGAGCATCTAGCTGCTGTCGGCCTGTTTTGGGCTGGCTAACTAGCACCCTGGGGCCATATAAAATGGCCCCTGCCCCCCACACTTGCCAATGTCTCATTCGGGATTTTCTTGTGTATATATAGCAGAGTTAGACAGCTTCTCTCTCCCTCTCTCATCTACGTTTTGCTCTCTACAACAGTTGTCTTCATTTCATCTGTGCATTCTGACATAGTTTAGGTACAAGTGTCTCTCTTGTTTCTCTCTAATTCCCAATTTTTAAAAGTGCACAAAGTGATTAGCATTAATCTTTATAGCTTAGCCTTAATCATCATTAATTAGGCTTCCACATAAGTAAGCATGTCATGTCAGTATTAGAGCATGCATGTCATCTAGGGCTAGATATGCATTAACAAGTGTGCATTTCAAGTCAACCTCTATGCTAAGTCTTGTGCTTTACATCATCCCGAGGAGTTGTGCATGTGCGTTAAGTGTAACATGCGGAAGCTTTCGGGGAGATCGGTAACTTCAATGCTCAGAAAAACAGCACACTTGTCGCGACGATATTAGCGCACAGAACTCAATGTAAATGTGCAAAAAATAGAGAGAGAGAGAGAGAGAGAGAGAGAAAGAAAGAAAGA
This sequence comes from Cibotium barometz, assembly GCF_041138505.1. Taxonomy (NCBI): domain Eukaryota; kingdom Viridiplantae; phylum Streptophyta; class Polypodiopsida; order Cyatheales; family Cibotiaceae; genus Cibotium; species Cibotium barometz. The sequence goes on along the minus strand of NC_141052.1, from coordinate 54,031,469 downwards.
AAGAAAGATATATTAACGTCTACGAGAGGCCAAAGTCGGCCTATGAGACAAAAAATAATACAACTGTGTTCTTCCGGTCATCGGAAGAAAAGAAAGAAAAGAAAAAGTGTGCATATGTTTGGATACAACTCTGAAACATCATGGATCGGTGGAGCCCATATACAAACAATATAAGGGGGGGTGGGGATGTGGATGGAGTGCTAAGGCAAGATGCATCTCTATATGCTGAAGGGGTAGTACAAGCATGCTATGCAGATCTATGTCTAACTCCATCCAGTGCCATAAGAGGGATATAAGATATCATACATCGCTGATGCTGAGGCTGTGAATGGAGTGAACATGTACCCTGAGTCTGAATGAAAGCGAGCTACCCTCTCCTGTGTCTCCATCTGGTGTCTCATTCGGATAGCTGCTATCTCTGGGTGACGGAGTCGGGGTGCTCTATGTCCAGTCTGTCTAGGTCTCCTCCTGGCTCTCAATTCCTCTGCTCTCTATGCGGTCACCCCACGTGGTACATCAGCTGGCACTGGCATAGCTCTCTGGAAGAAATCTGTGAGCTGGGACTGTCTCCCACCCCTAGTGGGAGCGGGAAGAGAGAGAGAGAGGAGGGGGGGAGAAGAGGATAGTATTGGGTCCCAAATACTCTCGGAAGCACTGGCCACCATCGGGGCAGTCTGGATGTATATCATCACACAATGTGCACCTTTCTTGATTGCTCGTTTAGCCTACAAGTGGCTTATGAGCGGAAAGTTCAAAATTCCTGGCTCACACTTAATGGTCACTGGAGCGTTTGACACATTCAATTTAATCTGGAAAGTGTGCTTGTCCCACTTGACATCAGGAAGAAACTTGGGAAACCACTAAATGCCCAATATTATGTCTGCTCCTACAAGAGGGGCAACCATAAAATCACGCACAAACTCTATGCCCTGAATAACCAATTTAGCACCTAGAGCTTCATACTTGACGCTCGTCGTCATGCCTGTGCTAAAATCCTCAACTTGCTTGTCCACCGAAGTTAGGACGAAACGAGCACGCGGAGCGGCCTATTCCGTGACCACATCCTCCGTGCTACCGCTGTCAAACAAGACAGCAACTCTCTGGCCACATATGTAGCCAAAGATCTTGAGCAATTCATTGCGCTCATACTCCTAGTCATGGGTGCCCTTCTGCTTATCTTCGAGCTCTCGGCTAATGATTGCTCCAACTGAAGCATTGGGATTTGAAAAACTAGGGGCAACCACTGGGGTCTGTGTGGGAGCTAGACTCACCACCACGGAAGCTGTGGAGGCTGAGGCGGCGGTCTTTGGAGCGGTAGTCTTCTTAGGACACTCCCGAGAAGTGTGTCCTTTTGTATGACAAAAGAAACACCTACCCTCCTCCTTGTACTGAGTAATCTCCTCCGCACTCAACTTGCCACCTGTCTTGCCTGCCTCCACTTTCTGGTCTGGAGTAAGCTTGGACGCATTGTTCGAGTTCTTGGAGCCAGCGGCTCCCGTGCTCTCTCCTGGGGAAGAACCCGTCAGGTTCTAGCCTTTCCCCCCCGAGGCGGTAGCCTTGGGAGTAGTCGGCTGGAAAGTCTTGGGCTTGCCACCATTGTGCTTCATTTCAGCACTCTGCGCAAGCAAGAGTGCGTCTTCGAAGGTGGCTGGCCTAAACATACGCACCTTCCACTGGATTTGCGTGTCAAGGCTATACAAAAATTGTCCTTTCTTGTCCGTATTAGATAAGCCTCATTGCAAACATAAGATCAAAATTCTATTGGCAAACTAAAGGACTGGTTGTGTGCTCCCCTGAACTCGTCTTCGAGTCGCTCAAGGTAATGGGGCGGTAGAAACTGCTGCTTAAGGTCACGGACAAACTCATCCCACACATAAGCTGCCATACCTAATCTGGTGTGGACATGAGCCCACTAGGTCCACCAAGGAATGGCCTCACCTTCCAAGTACCAACTCGCTAAGATCACTCTATCAGTATCATTCTTTCTAACTGCGGCAAAGTAAGCTTCAAACCGATGCAACCATGAATAAAGAGTTATGGAGTCGAGTTTACCATTATACTTACTGAAGTTCATCTTCACGGGAAAGTGATTCGAGGAAGCCGTTAGTGTCAATCTGCTGCAAGGTAACACTCATATTCCACGCGTCGCATGGCTTCGTCTTCGTGTTATTGGATCTCCAATGCACGCATCTGCAACTCAAGCATTGAACTCGGCTGTGGTGGTGACCCTGCGAGAGGGTCCCTGTGTAGAGCACACCTGACCTCGAACGACTGGAATGGAACCCTGGCTGACTCGTCTCAGACTCGGCTCACATGGGACCAGTTTTCCACCCCAGGTACTGCACCTTCTGTACAGATATGTCTACATGGCATCCAAGTGCGGGATGCACGTGACATTAAGTTTTGCAAGCAGCTAGCCCCACTAGGTTGTGTGCCTTAGGGGTTTTCACAATCAGGTTTGTGTTTTTTTTTTCCGGGAAAAAGATCCTTCTATTAGTTACCAAAAAAACAGCCAAAATGGCTAAGTACAAATCTGTCCCTAGAGGGAAACGCTAGTCAACTCTTGGAGATGGCCACACCTCTAACATAATGCTGCTCCGCCCCCAATGGGCAACCAAGCGCCAAGTGCTAAGCTCCTATGTGCAAACGGCCACATGAAAAGAGTAATCTTCCATGGCCTAAAGCTGTCCCACAGCCACTTCCAAAAGTCTGTAAGAAAATGCGACGGGAGGCCCTGGGACTGCCAATGTGCTGCTACTACTGCTGGAGTGCCCTCCACCTTTGACATCTGAATCCTGTGGCCCAGCCGTGCAGTGTAAGCAAAGAAGGCGTAACTGGTGACTCCTCTCTATCCTCTGAGTGCTGCCATGTCCACTCTCCCGGGTCCCACTGAACACTCATAATAGGCTAGCCCTCCAACATCCATAGCCACCATAGTCTCTCTCTCTCTCCACCTTGGCTGGTGGAGGGTCGATGTGCCACTTGTGTGCGTGAAAGCCAATCACCTGCACCCTCTGTAAGGTGCATCCCTTAGGTCCTCTAAGGGGGTCTCTGATCTCTCCAGTCTGCCATGAAGCCCAATAGAGAAGGTGAGTCGAGTAGAGTACTCGTCTCCGCCATGAACTACCAAGGGTATGCCATCATAGTAGCAGGGGAACCCCGTTTCCCCCCATTGGGAACGGTGGAACGCGTTCCCCCATCGCGTGGACTAGTGGAACGCTGGAAACGTATGGTGGAACGTGGAGGTGGTCGAAAAAAGGTGGAACGGCAGGGAACGTTGGTGGAACGGGCCAGGGAACGCTAGCCTGCCGTTCCCCCACGTGGGAACGTGCAGATGACGTGGATTTTTTTTAAAAAAAATGAAGCCCGTAAGCCTTGCGCTAGGCGCTTTTCGGGAATTCGCACAAGTCCGTACGCCTTTCGCCGCCCGTCGCTCTTCGGAGTTCACGCCATTGCTGTCCACGACTCCACGAGTACAGCCGCCAGCGCCCATACTGTCCTGCCCGTACAACAGCTGTTCTGAGTCCTGACATTCTGTACTGCATAGTACAGTCGCCCCAGCCACTGGCAGCCAGGCCCCCAGCCCTTGCACTGTGCAGACTACAGTCATCTAAAAGGCAAGGCAGCAAGAAGCTTTTCTCTTTCTTCTCTCTCTCTTTTTTTGTTTGAACTTTGAACTTTTGGTGTTTTAAAAATTACCTATGGTGAATCACAATCTGGACTGCACACTGCACAGTGCACAGTCTCTCCCCATTAAACAGAAGAAAAAAAAGGACTCATTTCTCTGGAATGGTTAACTTTGAAAGCCTATTCAACTTTTTGCCCGAATTTGCAGACATCATGGCTTACTCGGGTTCAAAGCGATCAGCTTCGAATGCTACTTGGTGGGACGAGGTTGAAAGGCTAGAAAGGTATTCATCTAAGGGAGGTGCAACACGATGGAAATGCAAGCAATGTAACAAAGAGAAGTCAGGAGGAGCAAACCGTGTGAGAGCACATCTATGCCATGTGAACAATGAAAAAGCACAAGTGAACAAATGCCCAGGGACCACCTGAAATGCGTAGAGAGCTTTTGGCAAAGTACCCAAGTGAAGAGGAGAAAGCATGTGCACGAAAGAAACCGGCAATTGATGCATCTTACTTCAGTAGACAAGGGGAAGATGTACACTTGGGAGATGGACAACAGTATGGAGGACTTGGGAGCTTTGCATTTTCCCAAGATTCGCAGTCTATGGGTGCAAGTTCCGGCAAGCAGCAAACCTTGGGAGCAGCTTGGGATCCCCGCAAGAAAGAGAGGGTAGATGCAGCTGTTGCAAGGTTCTTTTATCATGATCATGTAGCATTCAATGTTGCCAGGTCTCCATATTTCATTGAAATGGTCCAGGAGATTGCACGGTATGGCCCAACATACAAGCCTCCTTCATATGAGACCATACGCACCACCTTGTTGCAAAAGGAGAAAGCTGCAATTGAATGTGCTTTAGAGTCTGTGCATGAAAGTTGGGCAAAGAATGGTGTGTCACTTATTGCAGATGGTTGGAGTGACACTCGAAAAAGGTCCATTCATGGCATGGTTGCTTATTCTCGAGGAAGAATGCAATTCATTTCCTCACATGATGCTTCTGGGATTGGAAAAACTGCAGATCAGCTTGTGGAAGAGTGGGCCGAAGGTATTGAGACAGTTGGACCAGAGAATGTTATTCAGTTCTTAGCTGATGGTGAGGCAACAAATAGAGCAGCTGGTCTTAAGCTTGAAGACAGGTATCCGCATATCACATTCAGTCCATGCTTTGCTCATTGTTTGAGCAACTTATTGAAGGATGTTGGCAGCTTGCCATGGGTTGATCCACACATTCAAAAAGGCAAGGAGATAATAAGCTTCATTCAAAACCATCAGTTTATTTTGAATGAATTCCGCAAGAGATCGGCCAAAAAGGATCTCTTGAAGTACTCAGAGACACGCTTTGGTTATAACTTTCTCATGATGAAGAGGTTATCCAAAGTGCAATTGCCTTTGAAGCAGTTGGTTGTATGCAATGAGTGGATGGGATGGGCACTTTCTCGCTCAAGAGCCGGCATAGAGGTTGCAAGAACCATACAAGACTTCACATTTTGGGATGAAGTCAATACTATCAATGCTATGATGAAGCCGATCATGCGCTTGATGCGGATTGCAGATGGACGGGAGCCATGCATTGGCAAGGTTTATGAGGGGGCTGACCGAATGATCGAGAAAATAGGGGAAATGGGCTTGTCTGATGAGAAATATGCAGAGGTTCGAGAATTATGTGAAGCACGATGGAATGGTTATCATTCTCCTATGCATGCTGCAGCGTATGTCTTGGATCCCGAGTTCCAAGGATGTGGACAAGAGGCCGATGATGAGGTGATGGATGGTTGGGAGACAGTGCTTTCTAGGCAAGTTCGTGATGCAGATAAACGAAGGTTGGTGAAAGACCAACTTGGATTTTATCGCAGCAAGTTGGGAAGGTTTGGATCGGCTGATGCTCAGAGAGATAGGTTTAAGATAGGGGCTGCTTTATGGTGGGAGGATTATGGGGCTCGTACACCACAGCTTCAATCATTGGCAGTAAGGATCTTGTCTCAAGGTGCAAGCTCCTCTCCGATTGAGCAGCTATGGAGTGTGTTCGGCCATGTTGCATCCAAGAAGAGGAACAAATTTGGGACAAAACAAGTCAATGACTTGATTTTTGTACGTGCTAATTTGCGCTTGCTTGGTGATATGGCATCTCCCAAACCAGAGAAGTTTATATTGCTTGATGAGGAGTCCTCGGATGATGAGGAGACACATGGACTTGCAGATCCTGGTCAGGATGGGATTGAAGATTTGGATGCTGCAGATGTTGGTCTTGATGATATGGCTTTCTTGGATGACATAGATGATAGTCTCCTTGATGGCATCCCTGGCAGTAGCCATGCATGATATCTCCTTACTATTTGCAATGTGCATGTCACCTTGAGGCTTGGACTTTGGACTTGGATTGTTTCTTTTATCTAGGCTGTGCCATGTGGGCCACATTTTGTGCTTTTTGTCACTTATGTCATGTATGATGTGGGCTAATTTATTTTGACTTGTGAGATCTGTTCAGTGTTAGTATCTAGCCATGCAAATTATGGTGCACTAGACTTTAGTGTGTCTCTGATTTGGTTATATAAATGAGCATTGTATGTTAAGATTTATCGTCATTTCTAGGAATTATCTAGGTCGTTCCCTGTTTCCGTTCCCCCTCGTTCCCGTTCCCCCTTTTTCTCGTTCCCGTTCCCCTGGTGGTGCTTTCGTTCCGTTCCCGTTCCCGTTCCGTTGCTACTATGTATGCCATGCCAAGTGAACTCTCCCAGCCACTACGGCGGAGAAGGATCCAGTATCGGGGCCAGCCACTCCAGAGAGATGGAAGAGTCGATGTCGAGGCTAAGTGGGTCTCTGCCCCTAATCCCAAAAAGGCCACACTTCTGAGCCTCTTGGGGTAACTGTCTGAATGCAAGCCAATCTCCAAGTAACCTAGCGGGGCCCGTACTCCAGGCTCCCCAAGATACGTGTGGGCAAGCCCCGAGCATGTGACCACTAGGCAGATGAGCCAAAGGATTCCAGATCAGAGGCTGCCAAAGCCGCTTCTCGGAGGCTACTGGAGCTGACTGCTGGGCCGGCCTGAGATGACTGCTATAGGGCCGGCCTGAGATGATCCCAAGAACCAAGTTTGTGTTAGCATATGTGCATTAGGGTTTGCAGCTAGGTTTGTGCACTAGGGTTTGCGTTTTCAGCCATCTTTTGGGTTTGCAGCCAAGTCAAGCAAATCTCTAGAGTTAGTTTGCATGTGTCTAGGTCTAGTAGGCCAGTGTCTTCCATGGCAAATGTTGACTCCATTATAGAATGGTACTGGTAACAAGAGGAAATGTGGAAGGAGCTGTACTGTTGGGAAGATGAACGCCAACCCAAAGACCAGCAAGCACTGGAAGAACAATAACGTTGAGACCAAGAAGCTCGAGAAGCATAGAACAGAATGTCATATGTGCGGAAGCTCTATGTTTTCTTTAAGCCCTAAACACCTTTCCAAGAACAACCTGATGCAAAATGCATACAAGAGATGGAGAGGAGAGAGATGTGTGACAACCAGCCCTAAAAGGGGTTTTTTATTTGATATTTTGTCTTCTGCTGCTGCTGGCTGACACCCTACTCTGAGCCAACCAGCAGCCCAACCCCATATATATAAGCATCACTTCATCAGCATAAGCAACGCATCATATCATCACGATCAACCACAAACAGCAGCAGCAGCAGCCGTTGGGTCCTTCCTATGCATACAGCAGCTGCCCACGTGTCTGTCCATACCTGTGTGCTGTCGGCTCTACCTCTACAGCAACAGCACTCCCTGATCTGATACCTGTAGGCTGTAGTGCTCAGTCCTTCATACCTTCAGCAGACCACACTTACCTAGGACTCTCTGCTCATCACATCGACTTGGGACAGCAGCCCTCTCTACTCATCACATCTACTTGGGACAGCAGCCCTCTCTGCTCATCACATCTACTTGGGACAGCAACCCTCACCTGACAACATCGGGAAAGCAACCCTCTCTGCTCATCATCACCTGACGACATCGGGACAGCAGCCCTCTCTGCTCATCATCACCTGACAACATAGGGACAACAGCCCTCTCTGGTCTTCACCACCTGCCTCATGACGGCTTTGTGTTTCTCCTGCAGTCCACTCATCTGCAGGTTTGCGTTTGTCTGCATCACCTCACCTTCGGAGAGCCATCGATGTGCAACTTCACCTACACCCCTCCAGGAACTGCAACATCCTCGTCACCAGAGTCTGCACCCCTCAAGTACCGCACCACCCTTGTAACCAGAGCCTGCACCACTACATTTCCGCTGCCCACTACAGACATCTACTACCTCGGAGTGCCACTGCATCCACCGACGCAAGCTTTCAACACCGACCACCTTACAGTGCCACCATTGTCCTCAACGTGAGCCTTCGTCACCGACTGTGCTTCAGCTCCGACCTCGTCTTTGCTTCTTCAACGGTCTACTACTCAGAGTCACCTCACATCAGAGAGCCTATTGTACAGGACTTGCTCTACTCTCTCGTACATCCGGTCCTTTCGTCCTTTTGCCCTCACAAGAGAGAGAGCTGTATTTTCAGAATATTCAATATAGTACAAAAAGGTACAACATTCTTGGCAAGCCTTAGGCTGCCTTTAAAAGGTGATCATGACTAATAAGAGTCCTATCCTAATGATCCAATCCCTACAGGAATGAATGAATGCTTGTCTGAGCCTTTTTATAGGCACTTGGGACAACTGTTACGCTGGCCGACTGCGGTCAGCCGGCAGCAAAAACACCTAAAATATCATGTCTGCTGCCGACGGCACCTGTAGCCCTCTGAGCCACCTGCCGACCTGTTCTTGCATCCATAGGATGCCTTTCTCGTGTCCTCTAGTGCCCTGCTCAAGCCCTAATTCCTCTGCTTATCTGCTGCCCTTCAGAGATTAGCTCTAGGATTAGCATGTCCATGTGCATGCACATGACATAGAGACCTGCTTAGTACAATCAAGGAAGCAATGGCAGCACTTAAAGTTGATAAGAGCACCGCAGTTGAAGACAAAAACAAAGGGATGCCAGAGACATGCTAAGGACCCAGGTCAAGGTTGACCAAGAGATGCAATTATTCAAGTCTAAAAGGTCCACAGTAATTCCAAAACCAGCGGCCCAGATCCAACAAGTTTCCGAATTGGTGGAAACACGAATAGTTCACGTGGATCTTGCCGAGGCCGGAATCCCATCTGGAGGTAAGTGCTACATACGTATCCGTGTCAACAGTTCCCAAGTAGTTCCCACTGGAGATGAGGCAAAAGAGTTGGAGCCTACAGCTGGATTGGACAAAGAATGGAGCAAAGGTGCATCACGTGCCCTAGGGCTCCAAGAGGGAGAGGATGTGATGTGCATCACTCAGATGATTTCCATGTGGACCTATTTCCACCTAAAGGGCAAGTGCATCAGCTGAATATGGGCTGATGGGCAACAATTGGACAACCGGAGACTGGACCATAGGGCACCCATGTATCATCAGGTGTGGACAGCTTTGTGTACAGTTGGTAGAGTGGGCACAATTGGCTACCTAGCTAATCCTAGCAGTGGGCCAGCCCTATATACCAGAAGTTCGAGGGTCATTTAGGCATGTGCAAGGAGACAAAGGTTCGGCCACAGCACCCCATCCCCCAACATTTCGACGATTGCATCATCAGTTAAAGCATCAGCAAAATCCCCCACAAGGACATATCTACATTTGGAGTCATGCACAATAGTTTATCCATAGCATGGCAGTTTGCCCAGCATCTAGGGTCCAAATCTACATTGAACATTAACGATATTCACGTTTTGAGTAATATACAGTAGGAGTAAGTTAGATACAAATCTCTTCTCTATCAATTGTGTCTTGCTAAGATATATAAGTGTTAATCTCTCATGTGTTTAGCATTAATCATGAACACTTTCTGCACACAATCCCAACATTCCGAAGATTGCGTCATCAGTTCACGCATCAGTAAAAGTAAACACCCCCACTTCAGGGATGTTTGGATTCATGTGTATTAGTTTATCCATAGCATGGCAATTTGCACAGCATCTAGGGACCAACTCTACATTGGATCTATGAGGAATGTTGTAAATATTCACGTTTTGAGTAATATGCAGTAGGAGTAGATTAGATACAAGTGTCTCTCTCTACTTCTCAGTTTTAAGTGTGCAAAGTGATTAGCATTAATCTTTGTAGCTGAACACTAATCATCAATTATTAACTTCTACATTAAAAAGCATGCCACATTTATAATGAGAATATATTTTCAGGGGGGAAAAAAGATAATATAATGAGTTTCCATTTGAAAATAAAGTGGTGTTTCATGTTACCAAAACAGACATGCCAACAGCCTTACTTTAACAAAAGTAGAAAAAATACCCAAATCCCCAATTAAGGCATGCACAAAATAGCTTTTTGTTGCTTCACTTAACACATTAACTTAGGCAGAGGATATAACAAGAACAGCAAAAGAAAGCGAGTTTACCTGGATAGCCTCTGTGTCGATTGTAGGAGTCAAACCTAGGAACTTTGCTATTTCTGCTAAATCTATTGAAGAAACAAATCCCAACCAGACATTTGTTACCCAAATAAAATTTGTGCCATGCCAATGTCATTTTCCAAACAGCACGGTAAAAACACAAGCTTTAAAAAAGGCATGTCCACATGCCCTTTAGTTTTTAAAAAAAGAAGTCAATAATACACATTCCAACTTCTTTTCCAGCCAATCCCCACTAAACAAGCCAAACCACCGATAAACTTCATTTTGTAAAAGCCATCACTGGTATTTTTACCTAGTAAAAAGCCTTGATATGTAAACTCTAATACACTTACTAAAACATAGCAACACAAGCTTCTTTGAAAGTAACTAGACCCACATAATAAAACGTCCTCTTCAAATCTTTACTGTCAGGGAGCATGACACCATTGCACTACAAAATTGAAGGACCAAAATTTAGCTGCTCTAAAATAAGTACAATCTTGATTGATAGCCACGTGCATCTATTTCCAAAAATTAGCATAGCACAAAAACCTACCTACTCACATGGCAAAAAGTAAACTCATCCTGGGAGTATACAAGAACCTTCAACAAACTGCACAAAATCTCCGCATAGAAAGTTCTTAACCAACAAAATCCATTCAACAATTGCTACTAGAAGGTTTGCCCCAAGCAAATCTTCTATACAATAAGCATTTAGTGAATCAACAAGCAGTCAAATTTACTTCAACAAAGGGTCCAACAGAGTCTTGACCACCATCACCAACACTAAAACCAAGTCATAGGAGCTGCTACAAATAAACACAGTATAGAACTTAGAGAAAAAAACAAAGAACACTAGGAATCTAATGATAATATAGGAATCTAATGCTAATAGAATCAAGTAGGGAACAATATGAAGATGCATTCAAAGAATCATCTTATAGCAACATTATTAAAACCACACGAGGAACAGAGCACACACTTATATTCTGATGGTTGCTATTGCCAATTACCTTTTCTTTTGGTTTTTCACTTTTCCATTTCACCACTCAATCAATCCATTTATTAACTCTTCTGCTCACTAACCTTTGACATTGCAGTACTAGTGACCAATTAGAAAGAAAAAGATTTTAAAAAAGGGTAAATGGGAGGCAAAACTATACCTAAAATTTTAATGCCGACCGAAAAATTAAATAAAGTAGCAATCAATCATCAAGATTCCACTAATCCCTAGAACATACTACTTATTTTGATTGTATTGACATCCCCAAACCATCTCTTTTGAAGGAAAATGGATTGTTCAGACATCATCATTTTATAGCTGTAATAAAGGGCAGCTACAGCTTCACCTCCTATTGTAAATCCCAAGTATTAGTGATCAATGAGACTAGATGGACAATAGGAAAGGGAGAATGTCAACCAATTTTGGTTAAAGGAATGGGTATTTGTGGGCACTAAGTTACAAAGGAGATATATATAAGTCAACTTCTCGTGATGTAAAATACCTATACATGCATTAGTGTTGACTATTCTCTTTACTCTCTTCCTTGCAACTCTATGCTAGTATATGTGGACATTCCCATGTGTAGGGTTTGACAATGCAATGCCACTTCATAAGTTTGCACGTCTCTTGTCTTCCTTCTTCTTCTCCACTTTCTTTTCTTATAGGGCTAGGCATTGCACGGAAATGGAATGGAGGCTCAGTAGCTACATGAGCCAAAGACACTCCCAACATATGCAAGTTTAGCCTATGAGAGCTTTAGCCTGTGTGAGCTTTTTTAGAGTAGCACACAATATCTTGGTGTATGCAAGCTTTTTTAAATTTTTAGAGTTGTATCCACTATTTTTAAGGTGCAGGTAGCTTTTTTTGGGGCTAAATATACAGCTTTTGGCCACATAATTAGTGGAGGCCTTGTCGATGTCATGTGCACATATGCCCATGGACAAGTTCCTCAGCTAGTCCAGCAGGGGCAGCCAGAAAAAGACAAGAGTTTAGGAGCATGTTACAGTTTTGGGCCAAGGTTGGACTTGGAGCAAGGGTTGGGAAGACTTGGGTGCTGTCGACTGAGACCAAGGAGCAGTTGGCTGTACCAGACATGGTCAGCTGCAGCAGGCGCTTCAATTCATGGAGAAGCGCAGCCCGACCAGCACTTATGGATGTCCAAGCCCAGTCGGCTGGTCCGACGGCCAGCGTTTCAGTGATCCAGCATGCCTATAAAAGGGCCAGATTGCTCATTGTGTAAACCATTCAACTCCATAAGAGTTGGGTCCTTAGGGTCCTAGAGTAGGACAAGATTTTGGGTGTTTACCACCTTTTGTTTAAGGCAGCCTATTGCTGTAGTGGAGGTACCTTTTTGTACCATATTAATATACTGAATTTTCCAGCATATCTCTCTCTCTCCTCTCTCTTCATGTCTGCGTTTTGCATCATATGGTTTCCAGTGGTGTTTAGGGCTGAAAGAAGACCCCCAAAGCTTCCGCGTGTTACATTGGTATCAGAGCATCGGCTCAGCAAAGCTAAACATTGATTCAGTCCCATATGATGGTGTTAAGGTACAGGAAAGTACACGGATACGAAGCCCAAGGCAAGGAACACAGGAACGGGAAGAGCTCCCAGGAGGTTTGTTGGTGGTGTTCCACAAAGCCAGAGGGGATGGCAGTCGTGTGAGCCAGATAGGTTCTCGGGCAACGGTCCCAAGGGAGGATTATCCTCCAAGGGGTGATGTGAGAGTGCCAGACTCATTTCTCAGGAATGAAGACCAAGACAGTGTTCAGAGTCAGGGCAAGAATTGATTGGGGAACCGATGCATAGATACTATTCAGAGTCAGAGTGGTTTTGGAGACCCGGCCGGGTTTTCAGTGAAAAGGGTTGCCAGAGTTGGATGGATGACAGAGGGACTCCGGGAATAGAGTGGGATGATGACAGTCATCCAAGAACAGGTTGGAATCCCGTCATCAAAATTAGCAGAGGGGGATGTCATGTGCATAAAATGCCATGGACATTCTCAGATGCTGGTCCAGCAGAGGCAACCAGAAAACGAGTATACGAACCAGAAGTTGGAGCACACAGTGCTGTTTTGGCAGTAGTGTGGACTTGGAGAAGGACTTGGATCCCTGTCGGCTATACCAGAGCTGAGACAAGAGACTGTCGGCTGCATTGGAGGTTGTCAGGAGCAAAGAACTGTTGTCGGCTGCATGAGGACCAGACGGCACTGAATTATGGATAAAAAGAAGCCAGTCGGCTGGCCGACCAGCAGTCGGCCAGCATCCCAATGTTCCAAAGAGCCTATAAATAGCAAGTTTGCTCATCATTGTAATCATTCAACTCCATAAGAGTTGGCTCCTTAGGGTCCTAGAGCAGGACAAGATTTTGGGTGTTTACCACCTTTTGTTTAAGCCAGCCTATGGCTGTAGTGGAGGTACCTTTTTGTACCATATAAATATACTGAATTTTCCAGCATATCTCTCTCTCTCTACTCTCTCTTCATGTCTACGTTTTGCATCAGATGGTTTCCAGTGGTGTTTAGGGCTGAAAGAAGACCCCCAGAGCTTCCGCGTGTTTTCCCTGCCCTTGCTCCAAGTCCAACCTTGGCCCAAAATTGTAACATGCTCCTAAGCTCTGGTCTTTTTCTGGCTGCCCCTGCTGGACTAGCTGAGGAACTTGTCCATGGGCATATGTGCACATGACAGTCGACCAAGTGTGTATATGCACATACAATCACCCAAAAGCACGTAGTCACCTCATCAACTTGCATTACTCAAGAGTCAAGGTTTACATCAACTTTTTGTCAAAGTACTTGAATTTCAGTTGTATTACTTCTTTTGTGTACATAATACAGAGCACTAGTTTAGAACTTGTGTGTGTTGTATGTGTGATTCGGCCGCACTCTTCGTTCTATCTCTGGAAAACCCTAGCACATAGGCGCAAATGTTGTACACAGCCCATGATGAAGAGACGGCATGTATGGCTAGTGATGAAAAGGCAGCAAAGAGAAGCGCTTAGCTGTGTATGGACAGCCGACAAAAAAAGGCAAGGCTTCATCACGTGTGCATCAAAAAAACGCAGCAATAAAGGGAGCAGCAAAAAAATGCAGAGCTTTATGATGTGTGAATTAGAAATCCGAATCATGTGGCAGGCAGCAGAGTGGATGTCGGGCTGAAAAAACGCAACATTGAATGAGAAGTAAATGGTGGCGGGCTGCACAGAAAAACACAAGGCTGAATGGAGGAAAAATACGCAGGTGTAACGGTTGGGTTCACCCTTGCTCCCATGTAGGTTAACATGGTTCCAGCCAAGAGAAAGAGTAAGACAACGGAGAGATGGAGAGATCAAGCCATGGTGAAACCGGCCTTCAGAGACTTGAGGGACAGTGAGCACAACTTAATCCATGAAGGGAAACCCAGATAAAGGAGGAAATCTGTGGCTTCCTATAAGAGTACCGCAATCTCCGCCAAAATGCCCTCTGAATGTCAATCGAAATGCCATCTTATCTTGGGACACTCTGAATGTGTCCCAAGATAAGATGTATGGCACTCCGCACCGTATAAGTGAAAAAAGACATGCTTTTCAAAGGATTAACACTCTCTATGATCATCCCGGGGGGGGGGGGGGGGGGGGGGGGGGGGTCAACAAAGACGTGCTTCCGTAACCTGCCAACAACTCTGACTGGACGAATCTGGGGGCCCTCAATAAGGTCCTGCACATCACATCTCTCTAGCTACCATCCATCCTGTACAGAAAAAAAGACCGGTACATCATCCTCCCTAGGCGAGGAGATACCCATAACCTGAAGAGGAACACCTTTCCCAAAGAAAACCCCAAACCAAGAATGATGACGACCTTCCAAAAAAGATCCAATAATCCAGTGGTTGGGAATGGCTGCATCAATCTGTGCAATCCTCTGGCTAGAACGTCTCAAGTGTTGCGTGATATCCAATTTCTGCGCCTCGGTAAGGCTCTGAAACCTCTTCCAAGCCAGCACTGTGGGGCAAAGGGTCTCCCAGCCAGCCCAGAGAATATGCATAGCTGCCCCAAGAGGGCTACCATGCCCATCTAAGATCAAATCATTCCATAGAATGGGCTGCCTGTTAGCTTCCTCCGCTGAACGCGGGGGGGATGTGTACCAAAAAACTCCTCAAGCAGTCCTAGGCCCGTAAGAGGGACCTAACCAGGGGGGACGAAGGGAAGCGGTGAACTGCATCTGAAAAAATAAAGCGTGAGCTGAGAGTCCAGTTACCTCCGCGAACAGGGACACACTTCGTAATCTGCTGCATGAGAAAGTCCTTCCACGGCTCAATGCCTGGAAGAAAGCCCCTAACAACAAGCTTACAGAGCAAAGCCTTACATTTCACCTCGGGGTCAATGATATTTAATCCCCTTCCTGCTTAGGCCTGATAATGGTTTCCCAAGTAACTCTGGCCCTGGTGTGTGCATTTCCATCAAGCCCTGACCAAAGAAAGTTCCGAATAAGGCGACGAAGCTGGCCAATGCAACCCTTATGAAAAATCCAACACGAAGCAATAAACCAAGACGTGGCTAGCAAAACTTAGTTAACCACCAAAGCTCTAGAGGGCAAGTCGAGCTTCCTCCTACTCCAGTGATGAAGTTTGTTTTTAACGCTTAAGAGCACTAGAGCAAACTGCTGTGCAGGGGAGATGTCAACGCCCACCTAACAACCAAGGTATCTGGCAGAGCATCCTCTCTCAATCCAAGTAAAACCAACATCTATACCCCAATCTGCAAGAGGAGAATCATTGATCCAAAAACCAACTGATTTATGCCAATTGATAGTCCTCCAAGGCTGTCTGAAAAGCACATAAACAAGCATGTGAAGCCTCAAGAAAAAATACCGTATCATCTGCTAACTCAGAGTCCAAAAACTCTTCCTCCGTGCATAAAGGCAGCCTGAGACCCACAACACCAGGGGCAGCCCGAAGAAACCTGCTCATAGCCTCAGCTACAATGAGGTACAATAAAGGGGCGAGGGAACAGCCCTGCCTCACCGAACGGGAAATCTGAAAACGCTCACTGCGCCCCCCACAAGCTAAGACTGCTATGAGCCTCCCTGTATAGAAAGGACACCCCTTGTCACCAGCCTGGACATTTCCCAATATGAAAGGGGTCTGGTGGACTCCAAGATGTCTAAATATTTGGAAAGTACAAGCTGTGGGAATGGGAGATTATCCTAGAATACAAAGGACCACACTCCTAAAATTTAGGAGAGTTGCTATTTTTGGCCCAACTCCGATGGAAATTCTGTTCGCGTCATTACATCTGGAATTGAGCAGATACCAAGAGTTGGCAAAGTGCTTATGACAGAATGTCTACCAATTGGGATATTTTTAGAGATAAAGTTTATGGAAGGACCCATCTCTTAGATTGGAACATGTGGCAAGAAAGTGGACCAAAGTGAGACAAGTGGCCTCACACTTGTCACTTCAGCTATTGTGTGGCCCTCCACTTGTCATTGTAGCCTTCTCTTGCTCATGGGAGGCCCAAATCTATAAATTGGAGTCCTCTCTCTTCATTAATAGAGGCTCTCTTGCTACACACTAGCCTCTACCACCGTTACAGGCTGCCCTAATGATGGCTAGCAGGGTTTCCATAGGTAGGTGGGGGAAAAGAAGAAGAAGAATCAGGGTATGGCTGAAAATTTGGGTAGATGGGAGCCGAATGTTGAGGCTTAGCTTTCTTTTCACACCCCTGCTTCCAAGGTTTAGAATCAACTTTGAAGTTTTGTGGAAAACGTGAGTCTTTCACGAGTTCCATTAATCCCTCCATCAAGCTCTGCATCTTTGCTTCGTAGGTGGCATCATCATCTTCAAATTCTGGCATATCGGGGGGTATTTCTTGCTCGCTTTCCTAGTCTTCTTCGAAGTAGTCATCTTCTTCCGAAGACAAATCCTTCATTTCCGCTCTAGTTCCAGCCATAGTATTAAGTGTGTCGACCACGAGCTCACCCTCTTGAAAAAGTTGACGATGAATCCCGGCAATGGAACCTTGAAACCGGCCTTTAGAGACTTGACGGGCAGTGAGCACAACTTAATCACACTTAAAACTCTTGATGAACTGGAATAATAATAAACTTTGCAAAAGAAGAAGAAGAGATGGAGCTAGAGCACTCCTACACAAGAGACCGATAGGCCCCAAAGCGTGGCGCCCCCGCAAGTATTTATTTATCACTTGAAGTTGGCGTAGCCCTTGTACAACTTCCGAGAAGAGATCTCCTTGCTTCACGTAGGACGAGTCTCCTTCAAGCTTTCACCCAAGTTTGTTGTGAGATACAAAGAGCCTTGGCCCCCTTTTTATACAAGTTTGGGGTAAAAAGCATGGCTTTTTTCCTTTTTTTAAAAAAACTTCTACGAATGCTTTTCTCTCTTCTTCTTTTTTTATAAAAATAATTTACACAATGATGCATTTTTGGATTCAACGCAGCTTTCTCTTCACGTTTTGCTGCTCGACGGCTTTCTCTCTTTCGGTTCGACTCTCTCTTTCGCTTAGGGCTGAGCTGTGCGCCTGCTGGACTGCACTGCCTTGAGCTGCAGTTCATGTGCCTCTGCCATGTGGCAGCGCCATGTCATATAGACGGGCTGCGCTGGCTACTAACCGGCTACCCCTTTGCTATGCCGAAGGGCTGCTACCCGGCTGCCCCTAGCTGCAGTCAGGTGCCACGTCACCTACGGCTGCCCTTTTGCTGCGCTGCAGGGCTTGCTACCCGGCTGCCCCCCCTTGGCCACCTCTATGCAGCCCCACAGGCTGCCTTGAGTGCCCAACAAAAGAAAAAGAGATCTCAATTGTACCTGCAACACAGTAAGAGAAAAATACCCAAAAACACATATATGCACATGTACATCATATGAGCATGCACACACATGTACTCACACACACTAAACATGTATCTGTAGTATGTACCCACACACGTGTACAATCTTACATATGCATATACAAAGTAAAACATGATTAGTGAATGCTAAACATGCTTAAAATATAATTGCAATGCTTAAGAAAAGAGGTAAAATACTCAGTCCTGTAACACATGGTGACCTGCTGCATAGACATGGACTCCTGAGAAAGAAAGAAAGAAAGAAAGAAAGCTTTATTAACGTCTACTAGAGGCTGAAGTCGGCCTATGAGACAAAACAATATACAACTGTCAATGTCCTTTGGGTATCCACATAATAGAAAAAGGTACAAGGTACAAAACTGAAAAGCTAAGGATCGATGGGAGAGTGGACCATCAAAACTGACAAGGGATGGATGGAGCTCTATCACTAGGGGCTCAATGTGCAATACTGTATGCATCAGGTATACAATCATGCTATGCAAATCTAGCTAGCTCCATCCAGTACCATACTGGGGATATAGGATGGTGTACATCAGGGGGGGAGGGGCAAAGACCTCCTATAGGATCCTCCCTAGATCTGATCGAAAATGTGTGAGCCTCTCCTGGACATAAAGCTGGTGGCGAGACCGGATCTGAGTGATCTCTCTAATGAAGTCTGGGGGTCTGGTAGCCTGGTGCTCTCTGGCTCTGTCGAGCTCGGAGATCCTTTGCACGCTGAAGTGTGACCCCCTGTTGTGGTGGTGGTGGGGGTGGTGGTGTAGCTCCCTCTCTCTCAAAGAGAGAGAAAGAAAGAAAGAAAGATATATTAAGCGTCTACTAAAGACCCAATGGGCCTATGAGACCAAAGTGATACAATAATGTCCATGGCATATCTCATCATGGAATGGAAATAAAACAGAATGAAAACATAAATATAGCTATCTCACTGGGGTGATACAAAACTGTCCATGGAAACTCATCATGGAATACTAAGAACATAAAAACATGGGAGTAACATCAGCTCCGAGTAGATGGTACACCCCTCTCCAAAATGTCGAGCATGTGGCTGACGAGTATGGCCGAGAGGTCTCCCTCAACTATGTCACGTGTGGTGTCACGTGCATCCCGCACTTGGATGCCACGTAGACATTTCTGTACAGAAGGTGCAGGACCTGGGATGGTGAACTGGTCCCATGTGAGCCCAGTCCGGGACGAGTCAGCCAGGGATCCATCTCAGTCGTCCGAGGTCAGGTGTGCATCGTCCTGCACATGAGTCCAAGGTCAGGTGTGCATTGTCCTGCACATGAAGCAGTGCCAGTCCGCGCTGTGAGTCTCCCTCTGGAATGATGTCAGATGTGCTGTGTATCTGGTTTGCAACTGGATGCCAGGCCTCTGTAGGCATGTAGGTTTGCATGTAGAGATGGGGCCAGCCCATAGGGCTACCCCAAGTGAGAAGGTCTTGCACTTGCACTTGTAGTGTGGGCATGGGGGAGGTATAGAACCACCCCCAAGGGGCCAGGAGGGCCCACATTGTGCCCACCAGCCATGGCTTGGGCTGGAAGGGCTGTCGGCAAGCCCTAGGGCTGCTGGACAGGCAGCCGACAGGGTTAGAAACCCTACCCAGCCAGTCGGCCAGGTGTGGGGGGCAGTCCCACACCCATGCGCATGGTGCCCAGCAGTCAGGATGCTGTCCCAGAATATATGCGCAGGCTGGACAGTATTTGGCATAGTGTGAAAGCATGGAATATAGTGTGAAAACACTTTATGGGAAAAGACTCAGTCGTGGGACTTCATGAAGCAGGCCGACTGGATGCTATGAGAAGTATAAATACCCCAGCCCATAATCCATGATCTCATCTCATAATTCACCAAGTGCTCCAAGCAACCAAGGGCCAGGACAGCCAAGAACATTGCTAAAGCAAAGGGGTGAAGGACTGAAGGTCAAGGGCAGGTTTTCCAGCCAAGAAAAGGTCAAGTACTTTGTATTTGTTTTCAGATTTACATCATTCTAATAAAGCAAATACACCATCCGTGGTGGGGGCCCTACAGAGGGTAATTGGGACCCAATACTGTGTCCTCTCCATCTCCCCCTTCTCTCTCTATTTTCTGCACATCGTCTTTCAGTTTGTGCGTTAATTCCGTCGCGAAAAGAGTGCTGTTTTCTGAGTTTTGAAGTACCGATCCTTCTCCGAAGCTTCCGCATATTACATGTGGAAAGGTAGCTCGATGGCGGTGGAGCATGTCCTAGATCTGGAGCTGATGAGGTGATCGTGGCCGGCGGGAGGGTAGAGGGTGTCGGGCACGCTGGAGTGCAGAGGCTCTGTCCGAGGTAACTCCTCTCACGCGAGGTAGGTCCAAAGCAACTCGTGGAGGGTCCACAAGATCCACAATGTCAGTGTCCTCCACCTCCTGGGTCCGAAAGAAACAGGTGATGGTTGGCTGCTGAGGGAGGGGGCGGGGTGGCTATGTGTCTGCGGAGCTCAAGCAGGAAGAGGCCCATGCAACGCTGGTCCTGGAAGTCAATGATCCCGAAGAGTGGACCGAATCCCTCACGAAATAGACAATGAAACCTCCCACGGATCTCATAGTATACTAGGCAACGGCATTTGTAATGCTCCTCCGTCTCAACCTCTGTGTGGCATAGTCGGCAGATCCTCCCCTCTCTAGGTGTTCGTATGAGCTTCCCGGCTCTGAAGATGCGCTCAGCCCTACCTGCATCCACTCTGAGGCGGTGGGAAGAAACCCGTATCTAGCCAATCGCAATCCACATGGCATGGGACATGTGAACACTCAAGTAGCCCGACTACTGGATGAATCCATCCCAAGGTCACCACGAAACGTTTCACTATTGAAACGAAACGATGCTAAAACGATTTATTTTGGAACAAAACGTTTCAACACCAGATAGGTGGACAATGAAACGTTGGACCGAAACGATCATATACATAAAATGTGAAGGTACTGGCCAATAGTTATAAGATGATATTAGCATATTTATCGTCAGTAAACAAAGAAGACATACAAAAGAGAAGAGAAAATAACAAATAGGATGAAAGAAGGAAAGAGAGAATTATAAAAGATAAAAAGCACACAAAATCACAACCTTTTTTCCCACATGAAACGATATGGTTTCAATGTGCACATGAAACGTTTCAACACCAAAACATGAAACGAGTTTCAAAGCCACCGAAATGAGTTTCATGGTGACCATGATCCATCCTTAGTGAGTGAAGAAGTGGTCTCTGTAAAAGTGCATCGTCGTGGGGAGCTCCGGGGGTGTGATCCATGTGCAATGTATGTAGAGGCTAAGAAGATCTGACCGGATAACCCGGTTGGTATCCTCGTGAGACAGCCGGAGAAAAGGGGAGTGAAAACAATAATGTCCATGGCATATCTCATCATGGAACGGAAAATAAAATAGAAACAAAACGAAACTATCTCATTGGAGTGATATAAAACTGTCCACGAAAATCTCATCATTGAATACCAAGAACACAAAACATGAGAGGAGCATCAACCCCAATTAGATAGTATACCACTCTCCAAAATATCAAGCATGGGGCTCATGAGTATAGCCGAGAGGTCTCCCTCAGCTACATCACGTCAAAAGGTAGCTCAATGGCAATGCAGCATGTCTTGGATCTAGAGCTGATGAGGGGATCATGGCCGCTGTCCAAGGGTCGGGGGGGTCGGGGGTCGGGCACACTGTGGAGGCGCGGTCCGAGGTAGCTCCTCTCGGACAAGGGGGGTCTAGGGCAGCCCAAGGTGGGTACACGGGAGATCCACTGTATGGGTGTCATCCTCTTGGGTCCAGAAGAAGCTGGTGATGGCTGGCTGGCGAGGGAGGGGTCGGGGTGGTTGGGGCTGAAGCTCTCTCAAGAAAGTGGCCTTGCGTTGTCTGCAAAGCTCAAGCAAGAAAAGCCCTAGGCAACGCTGGTCCGGGAAGTCAATGATCTTGGAGAGTCCGCCAAATCCTGTCATGTGCATCAGCAATGCCATGGACCTTCTCAAGGCTAGATCCAGAAGAGGCAACCAGATAAAGAGTATGAACCCAGTAGAAGAACCAGGAAGATGGAGCACAGAGCACAGAGCACCTTGGGCAGTGTGGACTAGAGACAGGCGTGGAGAGCGAACTGAAGACCAGAGGGATGTCGGCTGCAAGATAAGGGGACTGTCGGCTGAACAAATGGAGTCGGCTGTACCTGGAAAAGGCGGCTGCAAGCATCCAAGATTTTAATGAATATTTAAAGCCAGTCGGCTGGTCCGACAGCAGTCGGCCAGCTCCTCCAGCCATACAAGTGACTATAAAAGGGCTCAAGTGTCCATCAGTTATCTCATTCAACCCACTAGGGGTATGAGTCATTAGGAGTCCTAGTCTAGGGCAGTTTTGGGTGTGTTATCACCTTTTCAAGGAGGCAGCCAAGGGCTGCAAAGATATGTACCTTTTTGTACCATAGTATATACTGAATTTCCAGCACTTCTCACTCTCTCTCTCTACTCTCTCTCTACCTGCGTTTTTGCATCAGAAGGTTTCCAAGAGTGTTTAGGGCTGAAAGAAGACTACCCAGAGCTTCCGCGCGTTACATTGGTATCAGAGCATCAGGCTCAGCCAGGCTAAACGCTGATTCAGTCCCAGATGATGGTGTACAGGTCCAAGGTACAGGAAAGTACACGGATTCGAAGCCCAAGGCAAGAACACAGAGCGGGAAGAACTCCCAGGAGGTTTGTTGGTGGTGTTCCACAGTGCCAGATGGGGATGGCAGTTCCGTGAGCCAGATAGGTTCTCAGGTAACGGTCCCAAGGGAGGTTGATCCTCCAAGGGTGATGTGAAGAGTGCCAGACTCAGTTCCAGGAATGAAGACCAAGACAGTGTTTCAGAGCCAGGGCAGGAATGGATTGTGGACTAGAAGAAGACCAGATGCATAGATCTTCATCAGAGACAGAGTGGTTTGGAGAACAGACCGGATTTTCAGAGAAAAAAGGTTTGCCAGGGATGGAAGATGACAGAGGGACTTTGGGACAGGATTGGGATGATGACAGTCATCCAAGAGCAGGTTGGATTCCCGTCATCAAGTTTAGCAGAGGGGGATGTCATTTGCATCAGCAATGCCATGGACCTTCTCAAGGCTAGATCCAGAAGAGGCAACCAGATAAAGAGTATGAACCCAGTAGAAGAACCAGGAAGATGGAGCACAGAGCACAGAGCACCTTGGGCAGTGTGGACTGGAGACAGGCGTGGAGAGCGAACTGAAGACCAGAGGGATGTCGGCTGCAAGATAAGGGGACTGTCGGCTGAACAAATGGAGTCGGCTGTACCTGGAAAAGGCGGCTGCAAGCATCCAAGATTTTAATGAATATTTAAAGCCAGTCGGCCAGCTCCTCCAGCCATACAAGTGACTATAAAAGGGCTCAAGTGTCCATCAGTTATCTCATTCAACCTACTAGGGGTATGAGTCATTAGGAGTCCTAGTCTAGGGCAGTTTTGGGTGTGTTATCACCTTTTCAAGGAGGCAGCCAAGGGCTGCAAAGATATGTACCTTTTTGTACCATAGTATATACTGAATTTCCAGCACTTCTCACTCTCTCTCTCTACCTGCGTTTTTGCATCAGAAGGTTTCCAAGAGTGTTTAGGGCTGAAAGAAGACTACCCAGAGCTTCCGCGCGTTACAAATCCCTTGTGGAACAAACAATGAAACCTCTCGTGGATCTCATAGCATACTAGGGAGTGACATATGTAATGCTCCTTTATCTCAACCTCTGTGTGGCATAATCAACAAATTCTCTCCACCTTGGGTCTCCATATGAACTCCTCGGCTCTAAAGACTGTGCAACGTCGGTGGCTGGACTCCCATCTCCTAGCCGTTGCTCCCCCCCAAAAACCAGGCCGGAGGAGATATCTATGACAAGGTGCCACCACACCCTATACATGGCTCTTCGACTTTCTATGCTCTTGCATATGGGATAATCCACCACAACTTCTAGTCATGCGATAACCCGAGAGTAGCTACGAGAATTGCCACCTCCAACACCCTCCTTCAATTCGAGCACCTCGATCAAACAGAGGTTAGAACCACCCAAGACCACACAGGCCAAGCTCTGATACCATGTCAAAGTCACGCAACTACAACACGCGCACCACCCTAGGGCACTGAGCAATGTCGGTGGCTAGGCTCCGATCTCCTAGCCGTTGCTCCTCCCCAAAAACCCGACTGGAGGAGATATCTATGACAAGGTGCCACCACACCCTATATATGGCTCTTTAACTTCCCATGCTCTTGCATATGGGATAATCCACCACAACTTCAGTCATGCGATAACCCGAGAGTAGCTATGAGAATTTCCACCTCCAACAAGATGAAACCCGTATCTAGTCAATCGCAATCCGCATGGCATAGAACATGTGAACACTCAGGTACCCCAGATGCTGGATGAATACATCTTCAATGAGTGTGAGCAAGTGATCTCTGAAGAAGTGCATCTTCGGTGGGAACTTCAAAGGTGTGATCCATGTGCAGTGGGTGTAGAGTCTAAGAAGATCTAACTGGATAATCCGGTTGGTGTCCTCATGAGAGAGCCAAAGAAAAGACGAGTCCAAACTGTACTGTAGGGGTGAGAGACGGTCCATGTGGAGCCCATATTCTGAGAACCAAGTGGAAACTCGAGCATATCACACTCCAAGGTGGCCCAAGAGAGACACAAAGACACACACACAGAGAGAGAGAGAGAGAGAGAGAGAGAGAGATGTGATGATACACAAGAGAGAGGGAGTTGTTGCACAACACAATAATGATTGTATTATGATAATACTTCCACCATGTACAATACTTTATATAGGCACGAAGGCCCTATCTTATGTTCCTTAATAAGAGCGTGTTCACACAACACTCCGCACTTAGACTCTGAAATATCCAACACCCATCATCCTACTTGGAGGCGCCTACAAAATCCTCACCAAACCCATCAGTTGCCGCCGCAACCTCACCTCCCATATTTGATTCATGGCACTCAGATAGGCTTCATCTAGGATAGGAGCATCTTGGATAACATCTTGGGAGGCGACCACCACAGCCCACTTTCACAAAGAGGATATGGCAGTACTGCTCCTGTACTTTGAAAGCATCAATGCACTCTCAAGCTTGAGCGCGTGAGATTGAACTGGGAATAGCGGCAACATAGAGCCAAGGAGGCTCATCATGACAAGGAGGACCACTGTAAAGCTGAGAAGGGTTGAAGGCATGGCATCAAGTGTTCATGGTGATCCTTTACCAATGCCACCCCCCATGTCAACCATCTACTAGAGAAGATTGCATTCACTAAGTATGATGGTAAACTCAATCAGACAGTTGGACAGCCCTAACACGACTACAAATCAATGTGGGTAGCCTACAGGGCAGTTTGGGCCCCACTTGGGCAGGCTGGACAGCATAGGAGGTAGGATAACTCAGGCAACAACGCAAAGCAGGTCCAACGGGTCAACAACATGAAAAGAAATTACAGGCTGGTCATAAGCAGGTTGAGAAGGCCAACACAGATGGGATGTCATGCACACCTCTTGCACTAAGGTACCATCTGGCCATTTCATCCATTCTGTACAAGAATGGCCACATGTCACCCTAACACGGCAGGTGCATGTGACAAGGTGCACAAAGTGCCCTATTCAAAGGCACTCCCCCTTCCCACTTTCTCATTTCACAGATCTGCAAGTACAAGCATTTATAGAGAAGCATCAAGCAGAAGATCACCTCAGAGTGGCCCATACCAGCCAAGAACCAGCGTACAGTTTTCCAGGATCTTCACCAGCTCAACAGGCAGCCCGCTCATGCACAAAACCAGCCCGAGTGAGCAAGTCCCACCTCCTATTCAACCTAGAATTCAGCCCATGCTCAATTTCCCAGAGGTCACTTCATATTCTCGGAACTCAAATCCAAGCTTTCTAGTCTCGACAAATCCAGCAATATAAGCGGATACGCCATAAGCTGAGGGCAAAATTTGGGACCCAATACGGTGTGCTAATGCGGAATTAATTAACGCTAATTAATTGCAATTCAAGAGCATACATTTGCAGATTAAGAAACTCTCACAGACAATAGAACAATTTTTTCCAAGAAAATAACCAACAGAAAAATGGTGCCAAGAAAATGAGGAATACACTGAATGCGGGAAGCTTCTTCGTCTCTGTCAGCGCTGTCACCATGGGAGTTTTGTTGGGTGAAAGGCGATTTGTCTCCAAGGAGTCTGCAGAGAAAGCGGGGGTTAGTGTCCAAGAGGTGGAGGGATGTGTGTGTGTGTGTGTGTGTGTCGGGGGCAGAAAGACACAGAAAATAGGAGGGACCTGAAGAAGAGCCATTCAAGGAGAGCGTAGCGCTCGAGGCCGGCGTAGAGGAGGGACTGCGCGGGCGCGTTGGCCCTCGGGTAGCTCAAGGCCAGCAGCTTCTGCTGGATCTCCTCCATCTGCTTCGTCGCCATTTTCCTCCCAATTTTTCACAGGAAGTTTGAAAACATGCTTGTTTTTTTTGTGTCTCTATGGGTCTTTGTGATTGTTTTTTTTTTCTCCAATCGGGGTCAAAGACGAGCATGCTTGTCTCTCAGACTCGAGCAAAGAAACGCTTTTGTCATTAGCTTCGTGTCTTTTTGTTTACTCGTGGTTATGGTGTTATGGATAAATTTCATGCCTCATGTGAGCCATGTGTGTGGCTTGTGACTCATGTGAGCCATGTGGGTGGCATGTCAAAATTCATGGCTTCTCTTCAGCGTGTTATCTCAATCATCAAGGGTGTTGATAGCAATCAAAATCAAAACCCCTCCAAAACCTATGGAAACTTGTGCGATGTGTCCATCGGCTAAGACATGCGGAGTCTATTCTCTCTCGCCTATGCTTATTAAGCCTTGATCTCAACCTCAAGATGGGGGTTTCCAGGCAATTGCATGTGCAATCACACTTGTTAAGAAGCTCTTCTGTGAGTTGCCCAATACTTAGGGTTAATGTGTGTACAAAAGTATTCAATTTGTGTTCTCCTTTTTTTATGAGACAATGTGTGTCCTGTTGTATAGATAATGCTACCTAGTCATCCATATTTTTATGTATTGATTATAAGCATTGGAAAAGCTCTTGAGCTTTTGACTATAATAATATCCTACACATTATACATAGTCACTACTATAGGTTAATTTGATCATAAGCATTGGAAAAGCTCTTGAGCTTTTGACTATAATAATATCCTACACATTATACATAGTCACTACTATAGGTTAATTTGATCATAAGCGGTTGCCAAAACCTATTTGAATGTCTAATCAACTATTATGTATACCTTTTTGATATTTTTCTCTAAATAAGTGAAATAATTTGAGCAAAGTTGTTTGTTTTAAGTGTTTGTTAAAATTTGTTCAACGTTTAAAAATTTGGAATAATTGCTTAAGTAGACTGTCATTTTTATACAAGGTGGTTTGAACAAAAAGACATTGCTTCCATTGGACTAACTATAAGCTTTGTAAATGACTTCTTTCACCATGCATGCTTTGCCTCTATTACCCTTAATAAGGTTTCCAAATCAAGTATGCATTGTACATTCTACAAATGAAATTTGGTGTGCATCATGATCCCTTATTTTTTACCCCGAAACATGATGAAAGACAATCTCAATTGTGGATTTGGGATAGATAATCGCAACTATGGACTTGTGCCATATATTGTCACGATATTGAAAGATAATCTCAAATATGGACTTGGAATAAACATAAAGAAAGGAAGGAAGCTCTATTTATGCGTGTTGGTGCTAATCCAATTGCCCGTGGGCTCACAATAAATGTATTTTATATGTGTTGATGTTAATCCAATCGTCATGGGCTCATAATAAATGTATTTTATATGTGTTGATGTTAATCCAATCGTCATGGGCTCATAATAAATGTCTTTATGTGTGTTGGTGTTAATTCAATGGTGATAAGTGAAGCGGGCCTCACTATCCATATCACGCTCACTCTCTCATCTTATACGAATTTACAAGAGTTGTTGATGAAATACAAAATGACTAAAAATAAAAGGACAAATGCTTTAATGCTACTAGTCAGGCATTGTGACCAAAGAAGAAGCCTTAAATACAAGCATTATCGTTCTTTTATTTACCTTTAAATAAGATTGATAAAACGACCTTTTGTGGATAAGACTGATAAAACAACATTTTGTGAATTAGTGCTACCCATGCCTAGGTGTTGGTGTCTGTGAGCGAAGCACAGTTAGTGTTGCTTGTAAAATAAGAAGAATTAATAGAAACAAAAAACTTTGAACCTTAATACTTCGGGTTTTGCATGTGCTTCTCTTTGATTCCACATGGAAATTTAGGGAGACCTTTAAAAACCCATCCTACCAGATATTGGTGCTCCTATTCAAAGATAAAAGTGCCTCTCTTTTTGTAGCTGCACTAAGAGAACATCTACCGCTTGGATCTGCTACCCGGGATGCTCTTTGCTTCTTCTTGTTGCCTCTTGGCCATTAAGCTAATGCTAAAGGGGAGCCTCAATTTAAAGGAGGAAAGATGATTATAAGCTAAATCATGCAACATTCAAGACTTACTTAAGGGATAAATTAACCCAGTTAAGTGTGATTTTAAAGCACTAATTAGGAGATAGAAATAATCATTAAACCCAAGTTCTACCTAATATTGCAAGAACTTGATTGATCAACCCTCAGCCCTAGATCTAGTCTGCTTTATACCAATTGTTAGAATTGGAAAGCAATTATTGAAAGGAAAAAAACGAACCATGCTCAATTTGAAGGAGGACAGATGATTACATGTTGAATGAAGCAACATTTAAGACTTACTTAAGGGATAAATTGGCCCAATTAAGCATGATTTGAAGCACTAATTAGGAGATTGTTAGGCATAATCTCTATGGGGACACCCATTATTTTATTTCACGATATTTTATTTCACTATGGGGACACCCATTATTTTATTTCAAGATATTTTATTTTGGATGCACCTTTTATTTATATCATCTACCAAGACTAATGTGTTTAATCAGCTGTGTACGCTAATGTTAGTCATAACCTCTATGTGGACACCTATTATTTTATTTCGGGATATTTTATTTTGGATGCACCTTTTAATTATATCATCTACTAATGTGTTTAAATAGCTGTGTGCACTAGTATGACATGTCTAAAAGGATTAATGTGTTTAATCAATGCACACAGTTGATTAAACACATTAATCTTAGTAGACATCATACCAACGCACATAGCTGATTAAACACATTAATCCTGGTAGATGATATAAATAAAAGGTGCATCCAAAATAAAATATCCTGAAATGGGTGTCCCCATAGAGGTTATGACTTACAAAGATAGAAATAATCATTAAAGCCAAGTTCTTATTAGTAATAGTGCAAGAACTTGACTAATGAACCCCCCATAGAGGTTATGACTTACAAAGATAGAAATAATCATTAAAGCCAAGTTCTTATTAGTAATAGTGCAAGAACTTGACTAATGAACCCCCCTTAGCCCTAGATCTGACTTGCTTTATACCAATTTTTGAAATATTGAGAAAAAAAAGCATGCTCTTAGTTATGCTTAGTCACGTAATGGCTCCGACCTCATAAACATGGAGGACACAAAAGCAGAGAAAAGTGAAGAGTTTTATTACTATTAAAGGGGAGTAGTACAATATACCTAGGCCTTATATAAAGACCTTCTTTTCTCCTCTTTTATTACTATTAAAGAGGAGTAGTACAATATACCTAGGCCTTAGATAAAGATCTTCTTTTCTCCTCCTTTACATGCATGACTTACATATATCCGATGTTGGACACAGACAACTAGAAGTTTAGCCTTATCCTATGCACTTATAACCTTAGTCTTCCCAATTTAATGTATGATGACGATTCAAAACTTATGAGCCTATACAATGATGAATTTGACCTTCTAATCCTAACGGGCAATGCCATTGGAAAGTGGGCAAGAAATGGGTGGTGGGAAGTGACAATGGGTAATGGGAAGTGGGAACGGGTAACGGAAGTTGCAATGGGAAATGGGCAGTGGGAAGTAGCAATGGATAATGGGAACTGGGAGCAGGTAATGGAAGTGGCAAATGGGCAATGGGAAGTGGCAACAGGCAATGAGTAGTGGGAAATGGGTAGTGGGCAGTGGCAAAGGGTAATGGGAAATGGCAATGGAAAGTTGGCAAAAAATGGCTAGTCGGAAGTGGGAATTGGGCAATGGTAAAGGGTAATGGGAAGTGGCAATGGGAAATGGTAGTGGAAAGTTGGCAGAAAATGGCTAGTCAGAAGTGGGAATTGGGCAATGGGCATTATGCAGTGAGGGCGATGAGAAGTGGCCAATGGGTAGTGGGCAGTGGATAACAATGAGAAGAGGGTAGTGAGTAACAATGAGCAGGTGGGAAGTGGGCAATGGGCACTGGGAAATGAAAAGTGGTCAATGGGCAACGAGAAGTGGGCAGCGGGCAATGGACACTAAAATGGTGTAAGCAGCAATGAGCAGGTGGGAAGTGGGCAATGGGCACTGGGAAATGAAAAGTGGTCAATGGGCAACGAGAAGTGGGCAGCGGGCAATGGACACTAAAATGGTGTAAGCAGCCAAGCTTGTTAGTGACAAGCCTACTTTGCTTCCTCCTTTCTTCTCCCTCGTGGACAATGGACACTGAAATGGTATGTGAGATGTGTTAGACATCATCCCCTTCTTGCTGGCTTCCTTTTTGGTGTCCTATTATAGCCTCTAGAGCTGACCATGTTAGTTAGAGGGGTTGGTCACCCCTCACATATATTTTCCCACATTATTCCCCGTTTTATGGAGTCTTGGGTATTTTCCTAGTCGTGGAGGATTTTATCACCAGTCGGCTGCCTACTCAGGGCATATATATAGCTGGCTTGCCTCCCTCATTTCTCACTGCTTGCTTAGCATTGTTTGCTCCAATCCCTCACATACGAGGTTTTCTCTCCTCTTGCTCTCAGGACATGTATTGCTTTTGGTGATGATATTGAGAGTAGGTTCTCACCTGTGTTTCCTCTTCATCTCTCTCTCTCTCTCTCACTCTCTCTCATGTGTTTCCACTTTCCATTCTTCTGCCGCACATTCTATCATGGTATTAGAGCGCCGGTGATCTTCAGAGTTGGATGCTCCCTCTTGCGTTTTTGCATTTTCAGCAAGGTGGACAGATCATGCGTTTTTTTTCTCAGAATTGCTGCTAGTCGCCTGCCTCTTCCAGGCATTTCTTCTCAGTAGCCCATGGTCTTTCTTCATCAGTTTGACCTCAGAGAACCCCTTTCACACCTATTTTTTGCACTGTTTTCAGGGCAGCAGCACCTAGTTTGCTACGTTTTTCTACAAGTGGTTGTCATCAACAGGATTGTAGCAGTTCTCAGTATTCATACCCCCCTGTAGTGCTAGCCGCCTTTTTTTGTACAGGCCAGCAGTAGCATATTTGCTGCATTTATTTCTTCTATAGGTTTCTGATGCTGCTGATTTGAGGACTTGATGGTACCATATTTCTTCTGCGTTTCTAGATTTAGCCCTATCTACTGCCTTGAATACCTCTGCATTTTCAGATTTGTAGCCATAGTTTCTGCGTTTTTCTGAATCTTGCTGGTAGCTCTACCTTCACTTGGGCTTCATCTGTTGGACCCGAAGGTACCTTCTCTTTAGCGTTTTCCTCATAGGAGGTGTGGACACTGGTTGGCCTGAATTTTCAGGTTTGTAGCACTTGTTTGGCTACATTTTCTTCTCTAGTGGACACAGATCACTTGCAGATGGGGATTCTTATTTCGATTGTGGCTTTGGAGGCAGTTTGGTACTTGAGGAGGATACTGAATTTCTTATTTCATTCAGTGTTTTGCTGATTTTGGAGCATCTATACTTGTGTTTTGTTCATGGCCTACTCGGTTTCCCGGTTTCTTCATGTTCCTTGCCTTCTGTTTTGGCGGTGGAGTGCTATTTTTTGCTGGATAGCAGTGTTTTGGTTGCGTTTTGCTTCCCACATGAGTTTTCTACACTCAAAGGGGGCCTATCTCCAACTACTTCACTTGAGGATCAGTTTCGAGGGCTGTTTTGTATCTGTGGAGACTTTCTTCTGTGCCAAGAGTTTACAGATTTTGGAGGAGAGCAGTGATCTTTTCAAAGATCTTGAGCATAGTTTATTGTGTCCGAGCCTCTGTTCTTTGCAATGTTTGCAGAATAAGGAGAGTGTTTTTCCCTTGAGGTGTGATCCTTTCACATGGATCATTTATTTGTTGTTGCTGATTCTTGGGATCTGATTCTACTTATGGAACAGTCTTCTGCTATCAGTGATGCTTTTGAGGACTTTGTTACCACTACAATTTATATTCCTACTTCCCTTCCTCATTGTGAGGAGTTCGCCTCTGCCCCTCTTTGTGATGCTTCTGAGGATGCCCCTCCCCCTGCCACTTCTGCAAGTTTGTTGTTTTGGAGGATGGTTTTTTGGACCCAGTGGGATGCTTTGGATCTATGGTTGCTAACCGTGCCTGGGGCACAGTGGTACTTCCATAGTTTTTTCGATTTGGATCAGAATCAAGTTGGGCTATCAGTTCGATGATATCTTTTTTTTCAGAGGGTGATGTGGAGTCCTTTCATCTTGCGATGCCCACCTTAGTGGCCTGTACTTATGTGTATAGCATTGTACTTATGTGTATAGCATTGCAACTCATGGTATGGAGTTTGAGCAGATGGACCCCATCTTTTCTACAAAGTCTTTACATCTTGCGATGCTGACCTTTTCAGAGGATGCTTTTTTCAGCATTTGGCTACTCTTGGTAAAGAACTGGAGCAAATTGACTCTTTCTTTTGAGGGTTCCAATGAGGAGCAGTTTGCTTCTCCCAGGATTGATTATATACAGGATTTGATCTTGGTTAGTTATTTATGAGGTTTTTCATACCTTCTCTAGGCTGGATACACGACATTCGACTTCAAGGAGTGTTCTTACACTTGGGTTGGAACCATTATTTGGAGCAGCACGTCACAGCCTATATGGTTGTTTTCTTCCACAGGAGCGGTGTACCTGGTAGCTTGTTCTGTTGCTTTTGTAGCTGAGTTGTTGAGGAGATTGCTTGTGGAGCTTTCTTGGTACCTGTTTCTGCAGTCTTTCATCTTCCAGAGGAGCGGTGTACCTGGCAGCTTATTCTGTTGCTTTTGTAGCTGAGTTGTTGAGGAGATTGCTTGTGGAGCTTTCTTGGTACCTGTTTCTGCAGTCTTTCATCTTCCAGAGGAGCGGTGTACCTGGCAGCTTGTTCTATTGCTTTTGTAGCTGACTTGCTGCTTTTATCTTTGATCGAGGCTGACCTCTTTGGCTTCTTGGAGTTCACTCAGCATCCGGTGCTAAGAGAGGGTGTTAGACATCATCCCCTTCTTGCTGGCTTCTTGTTTGGTGTCCTATTATAGCCTCTACGGCTAACCATGTTAGTTAGAGGGCTGGTCACCCCTCACATATATTTTCCCACATTATTCCCCATTTTATGGAGTCGGGTATTTTCCTAGTCGTGGAGGATTTTATCACCGGTCGGCTGCCTACTCATGGGCATATATATAGCTGGCTTGCCTCCCTCATTTCTCACTGCTTTCTTAGCATTGTTTGCTGCAGTCCCTCACATACGAGGTTTTCTCCCCTCTTTCTCAAGACATGTATTCCTTTTGGTGGTGATGATATTGAGAGCAGGTTCTCAGCTGTGTTTCCTCTTCATCTCTCTCTCTCTCTCACTCTCTCTCCTCTGTTTCCACTTTCCCTTCTTCCACTGCACATTCTATCAAGATGGTGTGCGCACCCAAGCTTGTTGGTGTTCATGACACAAGGCTACTTTTCTTTCCTCTTTCCTTATCCCTCATGGGATGTGATCCCTTGAGGCAAATCCTTCTCAAGTGAAAGTACAATGGTGGAAGGTTTCCCTACACTTACAAGAACTTTCCACAATCCCACTCTCTAGACTCACATTTCCTCTTCTTATCTCCTCTTCCTCTCCCTTTCAGCTCCCTAGATCCACTCACTTCCCATACTCGAGCTTCACCCCACTCTAGCTTGAGATTTCAGCCTAAATCTTATTCCTTCATTCAAGGCAAATCAATATAAGCATATCCTACTCACACAGCCTCGAAATCTCAAATGGCGTGCCATAAACTCAAGCAAAATCAAAAGACATGAGCTCATATCAGAGCTAGAGTGTTATGAAAGCTATAAATTCCAATCAAGCACCACACATAGAGAAAAACATGAAGCACTCACAAAATAAAAGTAGGGTACAAGAGCTCATAAAGAAAAAATGCCATGTCAAGGTGCAATAAGTGTAAAGAAATAACATATCCATATCCATAATTAACTTGTGGTTGTTTCATACACTTGCTCATAATCAATAACCCACTTATAATATAGTTGATCCTATAACTCCTAATTAATCAAACATGGACCTAGGCACGTACCCTAAGGCATCTATTTTTAAAGATGCATTTTAATGAAGCTTCATGCCAAAAAATAGTGTCCCATCATGATGATCTTTGGGTGCTAAGAACCCATCTTTGGTTTATCTAAACTTATTACCCAGCTTGAATCTAGCCTTTCCATTGGCATATTTTTATTTATTATGTACCCCTCTTGGGCATGCCCATCCCATTAATTAGACAACACTCTTATGCTTAATCCTTTGAGGCTTTGCACCTTGTACACATTAATTTCCTAGCTTATCCTTGCATCCAAGGCATGACATTCACTATTATTGACCTTTGACTTAAATTGTCTTGGTCAAATCATTGATCAAGCTAACATTACCCTCTTCTTGGTCGACATCGAGTCCCTCGGATGTATGATTATGAGTGTAATGAGTGGTTGTTGATAATGAGCAATGAGTCAATTGTGGCTGCATGGTCCTTGATTGAACTAACAAGGTAAATGATATCTCCACTGTTGTGCTTTGGTAACCCCTTTAATGATCAAAATTGTCCATATAAGACACACCAATAAGTGAAGCTTTTGAATTATTCATCATTTTCTCTTTCAAATTGTCCACCATTTTATCTTTTCAACTTACCACCCATACCAATGTGTTATGGTCTTATCATGTATTCATGGCATATCAATTAAACCATGATTGGTTAGGATCCAAGGCCCAAGAAAACTTGTCCCTAGTTTTATGACCTTTTCTCCACTTATCATTATTTGGTTCACACTCTAATGTACCATCATAAATTGATCTTCCATCGTCATAGACTTGCCATCATAATTGCTTGGTTAACACCCTAATGCACCATAATAAATTGATCTTCCCATCATCATAGAGACTTGCCTTCCATTTGGAATCTCCCCTTTTACATTGTTAAGAGATTAGATCCCTCTTCTTGAATCTTATGGATGGCCATCGACTTATGGCCATAAGCAACTTTTAAGTAAAGCTTTGGAAACCTCATGGGCCCATCTACCTAAATAGTTTGACATTTTGGTTGTCCTCCAAATTATTTCATGGTGCCTCTCCTTTGGGTGTGCATAAATACCAAATAGTTGCTTTGCTTGGTTCTACATTGGACTTTGTATATTCATTGCATTAACCTTGGCAATGTACCTTGTTCTCATGGAAAAGGTAGAATCAAGCCCACACATTTGCACTATTTATTGCCTTGGAATATGATCATTATGCATGCCCTTGTTACTTACCATTTGTTAGAAGTTTGGCACCTTGAACCATGTTCTCCAAAACTCCTTGTATGTTGCTAGTTTGGTGGACAAAATACTTGAGAAGGTTAGCAAGAGAGCTCCATTTAGCTAACATAGGACCTTTAGAAGCTCTCTAAATATTAAACAATTTAAGGATGTTATAAAGAGGCTTTAGAAACTTTAAAGTACAAGGAATCTCTTGCTCTTAAGAGGATCAAGAATTCAATATGAATCTTAAGGCATAATTAGGAAATGAAGAAGGTTCAAACATGGCCTTTCCATGGGTGATCATCTAAATTCATACTCTTCCAAGACCACATCCTTAACAAGGTTTAAACATGGCCTTTATATTGCATAGGTGATCATCATCTAAATTCATACTCTTCCAAGACCACATCCTTAATGAGGTTCAAATATGGTCTTTAAAATCACATGGTGATCATCATCTAACTTCATGCTCTTCCAAGGTTGCATCCTTTTAACAAGAGACTACCCATGGATCCTTAACAAGGTGGCTACCCATGGATCCTTTAAGTTAGACTACCTCTCTTCTCCTCCACCTATTACCGAGGCCCATGTATGTGTGAAAAGTTATCCTCACTCCAAGTATGGACTTGAGAAAAATCTAAAGCCTCTAGTAGTAAGTCTTTGCTCTTGTAATTGGAAAAATAGTCCTAGGTTTGTGTTTAATATCTATGGATTTAACCCATTGGCCTTCTTGATTGCATTACCACATTGATTAGCTTCATGTGATCATTGATGGTCACAAGATCTACGTCACACTGATTAGCTTTGTGCATTGCCATGTGGTCATTGATGGTCACAAGATCTAGGTCTTCTTTTCTCTTAGCTAAGAAACACAAGCATACCTTGTCTCACACATGCACGCGCATGCCCCCCCACACACACACAAGCACTAATGGAGGAAGTTTCCCACTAAATAAGACACCCAAAAGAGGTATTCCATCAAGGCAAAGAGTCCGACAACCTAGCTAAGCAACTCAAATAATATTGATATAGTCAATTTACAATGGTAACTAGCATTCACAAGTGGTAACCCTTGTGGGGCTACAATGAAGGCTTGGACGCGATAGGGGGTGGCTTAGAAAGAGGGGGGGTACTTAACGCAAAGGAGATGATGATAAATGGGGAAATCATTGGGGGTGTTTTCAAAGAAGCCACAAGGCTTATTATAGGAGGAAAAGGATGTGGAGTGGGGAACCATGGGGGTGTTTGCAAAGTAGTCACCAATCTTATGTAGAGGAGGCAAAGGAGGTGGAGGGGTGAATGCTATGTGTAAAAGCCAAAGTGTGGGGGGTGTGATGTGTAGGGAGCAAGGGTGGTGGGGCCAGACCAGCTTAGATGAACTTTGCCCCTACCCATTATTACGGGCATCCATTTTGTGCTTATAATCTTTGTAGCCTAGATGGCCACTCTATACCACTTTGCTAGTGTGGGCTTGACAAACCTTGGTACAGTCCCTTGTTCCCAATTCTACAGTCCCTTGTTCCCAATTCTAATATGTTAAATTACTCAATTGATAGCTACTAACTTATGGCATTAAGGACTAGCCTAACAGGGTCCTTTGGCATAAATTCTCCTTGATTTACCAAAGCATCAAGGACTGGCTCGATAGGGTCCTTTGGCATAACTTCTTCTTGATTACCAAAGCATTAAGGACTAGCTTTATAGGGTCCTTTGGCATAACTTCTTCTTGATGACATGGTACTATGGCGTAACTTCTTCTTGATTACCAAAGCATTAAATTCTTTTAGCTTTTCCACCAATAGCTAAATGGGTATCCACCATTGAATTGCCTTTTCCTTTTAATGCATCCTCCTCTACCTTATTTTGTTGTTTTCATATTAATTTCTATAATCTCATGCTTGATCATCTTACCTTGCAAAGCATTAAATTCTTTTGGCTTCTCCACCAATAGCTAAATGGGTATCCACCATTGAATTGCCTTTTCCTTTTAATGCATCCTCCTCTACCTTTTTTTTGTTGTTTCCATATTAATTTCTACAAGTTCATGCTTGATCATCTACCTTGCACCTTTGGGTAGATGTCTTGATTGATGGAGATTCTCAGAGGCTAAAGGACTTGCAAATCCCAAAGAGTAAGTAATTATTTTTTCTTCATACATACAAAGCAATGTATCTTATATTAATAAAAGTTTCAATGGAAACATAGCAAATGCAATTTTATTCAGAGATTGGCTAAGACAAGAAGTGATATGGCACAAGATTGGAGCACAAGGTGTGACAGTCTTTCTAGAAATTATAGAGAATTACCAAATACATATTGTCATCAAAGCTACTAAGCATGTTGTATTCAGGTGCGTAGCAATCTAGAAAGATCACTCATTACTTTTTTATGTTCTCGTATTTGTAACTTTAACGAAAATTTTTTTATGTAGATGGATTCAATGCCAAGAATTATATTGCAGCTGTATACCAGCCATTTTAAATGAGGCATCACTTGCCTTGAATTGTCAGTGCATCATTGCTACCATCTCAATCGCTATTTTAGCTACTACATCTTGTGAGTTAGTATCCTTCCACCATTGGCCACTGCACCTAGTTGTCATGGAAGATGCCTTATCATTCGTATCACAAACATCATAATCTATCCAAAATTCTGCTAAAGCAGCTCTTGAGAATCCTTGGCCTCTACACATTTGGCAACAAGACTTTAAAATTTTACAACATAGTCTTTGACCTTGCATTCCCATTGCTTGGAATCCTACGTTTCATGCTTGCACGAATACATTGAGATTCATTATCACTTTATATGCAAGCTCATAATGTTTAGGGATGTTGATATGGTCTATTACTTGAAACAATAAAGAATTGTGCAAGCACATCTTCATCGACTTGACATCGGATTATAGAGGTAATTCACCTTTGGGTGCATAGTCATTGAGGGGGGTGTTGTATATCAGTGCTCCACCCTCATATTATATTGTCTAAGCACACTAGCTCATGTTTGTATGGTCCTTCTCCATTATGAGGAGTACCATGGTTGAGTAGCTCGGGTGCTCCGTATATTCACACGAGAAGGTGACCTATGAGGCTAGATGGTTTAGAGATAGCTTAGATTAGATTTGGCACATTGCAAAACAGGCTACATACTATACTATTGGATCGTTATCTTATATTGGTCCACACATGGAGTAAGTAGACTTTATGCCCTATCCTATCATTGTAGAGCCTGAACGAGGCCCAAGGTGAGCCTGGATGACCGTGGGAGGTGGGGTAACTACTATGCAGTTGCTAGTATATCTCTATGGCAGTGACTATGATCATGGATCTATATGGTCATGTCATGGCCACCCCATGTGTATATAGATGACCACACAATCATCACTGTGAGTTTACTCCCTAGCTTCTACTAGCAAACAACATCTGTCTTGTACTTCCAAGTCAACCACCATTGAAGGTCCCTTCACAAGACCGGGATTTGCCATCTAATGTATCACTTTCTTCTCTATGTCTATTATTATGCAATTTGAGTTTTCAAGTTTTTTGCTATGAAAGATCCTAACTTTTTGTAAGTGTGCTCTTGTATACACTCCACATTGTATTCTCCTACATGTTGATTCCTTTGCTGAATTTTTCTCAATGGGGTCATCTTGATAAGGTTCCCCATTCTTCTTGACCATTTTATGGACTAAGGCATAAACCTTTTGGATGATCCTCATTATCTGAGTTGTTTTTTATTGATGATACACTTCAAGAATCATTACCAAAAGTTTCTCAACACCTAGCATGAATATCAAGATTAAGAGGCCTAGGTCTACTATGTCTCTCTCTATATATTTGTTTCCTCTTATTGGCATCACATCAATGGTGGTGGGACCAACACATGCATGTACTTCTCACTGAAAGGAGGGAGGGATACATACGTCATATCATCTTCCGAATTAGTTTATGATTCAGCTACTACTGGTGCACACAGTTGTACTGAAGTGGTTTAATTTGTCATGCTAGATTCTTTAGTAATTAAGTTACCATCCATCGGTTGTCTTTTCTATGTTTGTAGGTGTGTACATCCTATCCTTTTCTAAATCAGTATATGGTTCAGCTACTACTGGTGCACACACCGGCATTGAAGTGGTTTGATCTATAGTGTCAGATTCATTACCAAACAAGTTGCCATCCATTGCATGTGTTTTCCATGTTTGTAGGTCTACCTTTAAAACTTGGGTATATTTTCTCAAATAAATGTGGTCTAATGCCCAACCATGCACCAACTCAGTTTCCCAATCATGCATAGTCCTCCGGTGGTAAGCTTTTCTACTCTAGGTAACATAACTTCTCCAGCACACACCTGTTGGGAGGTCATCTTGCCCTTCTCGATGCAATGAACTGCATAATAAACTGCAAGGCCACAGAGTTTAGAAAATAATTGGGACCAAACACTGCACATGCCAATTGTGCATGTTAACCATGAAAAGTGTTGTTAAAAGCATTCCACTTGTGGACTATTGGAACATTGGGCCACACAACATTGGACCAATCAAATATTTGTGAAATTCGCTACATGTGTGTCAGGTTCCTTCTTCTTCTTAGGTAGTCAACTTCGAGTACTTAGGTGGCACAAGTTGAGCCATGGTTGGACAGGCCGAACGAGGCAAGGTAGCCCTCATGAGACTTAAAGGAATAGGTGGCAGTGGATAACCTAGAATTTGCAGATCCGCATGACTAACAAAAGACTAGAAAATAGTAGGTTGCATGAGTGGCATACCCATTTTGATTTGGGCCTACAAGCAGACTATAGTTATCCTTTACCTGAGAATGACTAGCTATCCCAAACATCATTCGGATCCTCATGACTTTACTCCTCATCTTCTAGTGCAAAAAGGTAAAGATGCTCCTGATGAGCTTCATAATGTCATCCTGGTTTGTCATAGAGAATATCTGGATAGATAAGATAGATGAATGATAGATAATTAGGGATTAATAGAAGATAGATGAATGATAGATAAGATAGATGAATGATAGATAATTAGGGATTAATAGAAGTCATTACCATGCTGCTCTATGCTCATCCACCAGAAGGATAAGATTTTCCATGTCAGAACTGACTAGGAACACTTATAAATAATAGCTAATAAGGGCTAACAGAAGTCATTACCATGCTCCTCCAACTAGAAGGAGAGGATTTTCCATGTTATCATTTGGCTCCTCGCTCGACTCCTCGTCTTCTACTATAAAAATGTAAAGATGCTCTTGATGAGCTTCATAGTGTCATCCCGGTCTATCATAGAGAATTGGATAGATAAGATTGATAAATGATAGATAATAGAAAATCAGGGCTTAATAGAAGTCATTGCCACGCTTCTTTATGCTCCTTCACCAAAAGGAGAAGATTTTCCATGTCAGAAGGGGTACTACTAGGGAACGCCATGGAAAAGCCACACAAAGGGACAAAACAATCCTAAGTACATGAAAAGAAGCCTATCACAAGACCCAAGTAAGAAGACCCACAAAACATGACGAACTCCACACCATCGACTAAATGCCAGTAAGATGCTAACAAAATGGTGGCAATGTGGTGCCAGCAACAAAGAAATGCTAACAAAATGGTGGTATGTGGTGTCACCATCAGAGAAATGGTTACATGCAAGGAAGAAACATTGGCATACAAAACATAGAGATGAACACCATCAGGGTATAAGCGAGAACATAACACAAATGGAGGGACACCCTAATAAATAACAAAAAATAAAAAACCGAATTGGTGAGGGAGGGTATCCACCCAAGCCAAATCCATGTAGGCGATGGCATGATACTCAAAAACAAAGATGAGAATGTCGTCACATGTAAAATCAACACCAAGATCATACATTAAACATGTAGTCACACATACTATGAACATAGTTAAGAGATACCCAAATATTCAAAGTAACAGAAACAAACATGAAACACAAGACATGCATGTATGGGGCTTGTCAGCACCATATGTTAAGGATGAAGGGATTGGGTGATCGTCGATGAGAGGCGCACCTTGAATATTAGTAGGATAAGGGTTAGGATCGGCCGGCCATGTATAGGCACCCAAGTGTGAACGGCCAAGTCACCTATAAGAGTCAAATGTAACCCTAAAATCTTCATTCTCATGTGTTGTGAATACAAGAGTGCTCTTGCCTTATCTCCTTGGTTTCCTTCTCCTGCGTGAGAGAGAGAGAGAGAGAGAGAGAGAGAGAGAGAGAGTGAGAGAGTGATTGAGCACTGTGTAGCAGCACGGCGACGGAGAGGCGGTAGAGCGGCGACAGCGGCTCCTTCTTCACTGCGACGCGGGATAGTACGTCTCAATGTCCGTCATAGGTTAACATGCCCCCCTTCCTGATGTAGATTCCGTCCTCGGAAGCTATGGTATGGTAAGCTCGAGAGGGTTGTTGTTGACCGTCTGGGAAGTAGAGTGAAAGTATGCTGGAATTCAAAAGATATAAAGTGTATAAATTCAAGCATGTTAGACCACAATGGATGTTGCTATGAGAACTTAGTTTAAGGGTCACATGAATGAGCTAGTGTAGCAAATTAACAGGAGTTTAAAATTATTGAAAGTAAATCAAGAGTAAGCAAGGTGTCAAAGGTTAATCAAGGTTTATAGCCTAAGTCAAGGAAAATAACCAAGCTTAATAAATAAACAAATGACCACACTGTGTCTACTCTAAGAATAAGTTAATACCACAAGCCTAGGGACACAAGAAACATCAGTTTACAGGAGCTTTTTGCCTTTTTTTTTTTTAATGCATGTGACAATTTTTACACATAATGGCGACCTTCCTAAGGCAAAACTAACATCGATCCTGGTACCATGTTTAACACAAGGCATTATCCAGGAATCTATTAGCTCACTTTAGGCAAGGCTACCCCCTACCAACCAAGGCATCGGTCTGGAGTAGAATACTCCTCGCCTACCAAGTATCAATAAGGCGATAGGCCAACATTAAAGCACATCATAGACTTGTATTGCCATTTATTGTAGGCTTAAAAAAAAATCTATTTCTTTTGATCTTCGCTCCTGAACTATAATTTGTCTTGCATCCTTTCGACAAAGGGGTAATAGCTATGTCCTAGAGGTCAACACACACATGGCCAGGTGTCAAACATTAAGATGGTTTAACCCTAGACCTAAGACAATCGTATTCCAAGGTTAACTAAAGACGTCATGCTACCTAGGAATATTTCCAATAAAGTTAAGCTCATTAATGATTTACACTAGCATGCAAGCAACTTCAAAAACTAAGTAGTACATTGACAATTCCCATGTGGTCATGCATTATAGTTTATGCAATTAATTGAACAGTAAAAACGAAAGAGAGTGGGTATGGAAGAATTACACCTGTAATTGGAGATCTCCTTGATTCGATGAGACAGCTTGCAATTTGATGTAGATATATTTTGATGAACGTTGCGGCAGTCTGAGGACTTGAAAGCGAACCCACCTCAAACTTTTTTAACCTGTACAATTAACTAACAAGCACTATACCTCGAGAGGCACATCAGTGTGAAAAATTAAAGACTCGTTTAAGGAATCCAAACTAGAAAAAACTTGAAAACACTAACCTACCTACCAGTCACCACACTACTACTGAGGATACGTAAGAGGATGTTGTAGAGTCCTGGCTCTAACCCTAAGGCTAAGCCTCTATCCGCATCATCCAAATAAATAAAGTCAACCTCAGTACTGCCATGAGTTTCATCCGTCCATTCATCATTGTCAGATATTTCCTTTTTATTTTCCCATCCACATAAACTCATCAAGAATGTAACCATGCGAGGATAGTCATCTTGTGGAAAAGGAAAGCATTGGGCTATCGGGGATATTTCCTCTACGGAGTAGGGGTCAGTCATGGTCAATAGGCGAATTAGCTATTCTAATTCCTCAACATTTTCCTCTCTGGCTAGTACATCTATATGATCCCATTCAGTTTCAATTACAGGATAGCACATGTGGAATATCTGAGAAAGGTACAGATGATACCTCTCACCAAAGGTAGGAGTGGATGAAGTGTATGATGATCGGGCATCTGCCATATCTGCAAACACAGATATAGCATCAGTAGGTTTATGACAGGTCAATCTAGTTCTTGATTGTATACGGATATTTCTCTTGTTTTTGTGCTCTTGCTCTTTTTACTATTTTTTGTTTTTTAAAAAATAAAATGTATGAAGCTATATATATACATCCCCTTGAATTTGGCAATTACATGGTCAGGGGAGAAGGTTAAGGAGGAAGCATTAGAATGTCGAGCGTGAGTACATGCTCCCCCTTTCCTTGGGTAGATCATATTATTTGCAATGATGTTGCAACTTCTTGGAACCAATTTGTCCAGCAGGTCATAGGTTGTGATGTGGGCAGATAGCTTTTTATGACCCTTGTGGCCACATCCAATTGCAGAGATGGTAGTGTACGCTCCCATTGACAAATGGAGGAAATGGTTTCCGACGATACTATTACAAGGGGAGACGTAGACTCATCGGTTTTTTGTTGGGTGTTGACAAGAGTAGGTGTAGAGCATGTAGAAACTTCTATATGAGTGTGTGCCTGGCATGAGGAGCTAGAAGCTTCATGTGGCTCCCCCCTTCCTGAGCTAGGTGGTAATGATCGATATCGTTTGGGAATCCAAACTAACTCTGGAAGAAGTGGTGCGGAGCACTCTATTACCTTTCCCTTGCCACAGTCTTGAATTGACATTGGGGTGGCAACAATTGGTTTGCAAGGTTTTACAGGTGATGTAGAGGGATTCAACTTATGTTTAGGGACCCAAATCTGGTCATTCCCCTCGTAGTACCCTTGGGCTACTAATAATTTTTTAGGGATCCATTGCGATGTTACATTGCCCTTTCTCGGGTGGGTAGCTGCTTTCCTTTTACGAGGCTTCTTGGTGGCTGAACAAGATTGAGCAGGGGAAGTAGCTATTGATGAAGCTTTTGGGACCCATTTGTATGTGTTTTTTGGCATAGTAAGCGGAGCTTTAGAGACCACCCTGCATGTTTCCACTCTTGGCGTTGAAGCGTTAGAGGGGTGGCAAACAATCAAAGATGGTTTTGCCACTGGACTTGGTGATTTTTCATTATCTAATATTTGAGTGGATGAGTTAGGTGCGAGATTTTGAGCGGTCAGACCTAGTGTTGGTTCTTGCGTTGTGACTTGTCTGGTTGCCCAATCGATATTGCACTTGGTGGCCATCATCCATTTACGCCCTAAGATTACAATCCCTTCCATGGTACCAGCAGGCATAACCAAAAAGCTTTGAATTATGGTTCCCTTGTTATAAGCAACCGGAGTGTGCAGAATTCCTGAGACAGGGGTTTTCTTCTTGTTGATTCCTTGAACTTGGATAGA
The DNA here is from genome assembly GCF_041138505.1 of Cibotium barometz. NCBI lineage: Eukaryota > Viridiplantae > Streptophyta > Polypodiopsida > Cyatheales > Cibotiaceae > Cibotium > Cibotium barometz. The sequence continues at coordinate 53,986,540 of NC_141052.1, read as the reverse complement.
ACTCTTGGATAAAGGTGGTTTTCCCAGTTGACACCACACGCCATATGATAGCAAATTGTGTTGAGCTCCTGTATCCAATAATGCATTATACAGCACCTCCCCGTAAGGACTCTGTAACTCAATTGGGTATCTTAGAGGTGGGTCAGATTCCAGTGCATCCTCCTCTGCTTCCTCAAAAAATACTTGCGTAATTCCCAAGTTGGCTTCTCGTTGTCTCCTAGCACGCTGTTGACGTTCTTTGGCTTCGACTCTCGCTTGTATCTTTTTAAGCTCAGCTTGTTCTTTAGCTGCCTTCTTTTGATGGATTGCATGTAACTCCTCCTGGCTCAGGGGGTCATAGTATCTTTTGAATTTATTCCCATTAAGGAATCCAATGGTTTCAACTCCGTCGAGAGTCTCCACTCTGATGGTACCTTGCGGGGTAATTTCACATACTCTATATGGTCCCTTACCAGCATATTTGAGCTTCTTCTTTTCGTTTCGCACTCCATACATCAGGACTTTATCCCCAACCTTGATGTCCTTGTCCTTTAGATGGCGATCAAACCATTTTTCCTTCTATCCTTCTCCACAAGGGCATTGTATATAGCCAATTTTTCCTTCTATCCTTCTCCACAAGGGCATTGTATATAGCCAATTGTCTTTCTTCGTTTAGCCGCTCAAGGATATATAGATGCTCTACTAAGGGATTACCATCCCAACCCTCTTGAGTAGCAACACAAAGACTAGGAATGACAAATTTCCACGGCATGACTGCTTCTTGGCCATATACCATTTTGAATGGTGTGCAATTAATAGCCACTTTGTACGCAGTACGATAGGCCCATAAAGCTGTCGTAAGCTTTAGATCCCAATCCGCGCGATGAGCTTCAACTGTCTTTGTCAAAATAGAGATTAAAGTCTTGTTGGTACTCTCGGCTTGGCCATTCGCTTGCGGATAGTAAGGAGTAGATTTATGATGGGATATCATGAAATTTGTTGTGAGCTCCTTAATCACTTCATTTATAGAATGCGTACCATTGTCGCTCACAAGTTCAAAAGGACAACTGAATTGTGTGATTATATTTTCAAAGAGGAACTTGGCTGTTGTCCTCGCATCTGCCTTACGTGTCGCTTTCGCTTCAGTCCATTTGGTCATATAGTCAGTGGCCACAATAATATAGCGAGATTGTGTGTTTCGGGCCGCTGGACTAATTGGACCTACAAAGTCTAAACCCCACTTTTCAAATGGTTGGTTTACTTTGATCGGATGTAGGGGCATCTGATCTTTCCTGTGGGGTTTCTTATATCGTTGGCATTCATCGCAACCCTTCACAAAGAGTGATGCGTCTTGGAACATAGTGGGCCACCAATACCCTGATTGTAAGACCTTTCGCGCAGTTAAGTCTCTTGAGAAGTGACCACCGGCTACGCCCATATGTGCCTCTTCCAAAATGTATAGATACTCTCCTCTCGGGCACAACGCCTCTTGCAAGATCTTTCGCGCAGTTAAGTCTCCTGAGAAGTGACCACCGGCTACGCCCATATGTGCCTCTTGCAAAATGTATAGATACTCATCCTCTCGGGCACAACGCCTAAGAACGTCATCCTTTCCTCTTTTATAAAGAGTCCCGGCTATCAGGCAATAGGGTTCGCATTCTTTGATTAGCTTTCGAGCTAGATCTTTACGAAGCTCCTTGGGTGGAAAGCCATTAACCAAAAAGTTAACAATCTTCTCACTCCATTCAGGCATTGTCTCCACCATGAACAGGGATGTGTCAGGTAAGTCATCATCAACCCCCGTAGGAGCCTCACCATTAGGTATGCGAGACAAATAATCAGCCATAACATATTTTTTGCCAGGTCTCACAACAACAGTGAAATCAAACTCAAGAAGAATCAATAGCCATCGTGTGATTCTTCCTGTGGAGCATGGTTTGTTTACCAGATACAACAATGCTTGATGATCTACATAGAAAACAAACTTGGTGGCAAGGAGGTAATAACGAAATTTCCTTACTGCATATATCATTGCCAACCCTTCTCGCTCCGTAGTGGTGTAGTTCATCTCAGCATCGTTCAACTGGCGACTGGCAAAGCTAATGGGGTAGTCTAGCTTGTGTTCTCCAGGTTGAGTTAACACACACCCAATAGCAAAGTTTGATGCATCAATATGCACATGGAAGAGTAAATCCCAGTTAGGCATTCTCAAGATTGGAGCACTCGCCAAGGCCTTCTTTAATAGCTCATAGGCATGGTCACATTCTTCGGTCCAAATAAACTCGATGAGAAGCTTATACAATGGTCGAGCTATCTTGGCGAAGAATAGAATAAACCTTCGATAATAACCAACATGGCCCATAAACCATTGGACTCCCTTGTAGTTGGTTGGTGGGGGTAATTCCAGAATGACCTTGATTTTACTCTCGTCAGTGGAAATCCCATTTTTGGACACTATATGCCCTAAGATAACTCCGTGTTTAACCCAGAATTGGCATTTGAAAGGATTCAAGGAGATGCGATATAATCTACACCTTTCAAATATTTTTCGTAAACACATCAAGTGCTCGTCCCAAGAGGAATGAACACAAAGATCATCTAAGAAAGCTTCACAGAAGTCCCTTAGATATTCCTTAAAGGCCGTGTTTATCAATCGTTGGAATGTTGCAGGTGCATTGGTCAAGCCAAAAGCCATGACGTGAAAGGCAAACACTCCAAACTCCGTGATAAATGCTGTTTTATCTTGGTCCTCGACTGCAATTGTGATCTGATTGTAACCCGAGTACCCATCTAAAAAGCTATATGCCTCCTTGCCTGCCACTCTTTCAAGCACATGTTCAGAATATGGCAAGGGGTAATGATCCCTTCTGGTGGCTGCATTAACCTTTTTGAGATCCACGCACACTCTGAGTTTCCCATTCTTCTTTGGCCCGATGACTATCGGAGAAACCCATTCTGAGTGCTCAATTGGGTATATGAATCCACATTTTACCAGCTTTTCAATTTCCTCTTGTACAATCTTTGCATACTTAGGATTCATTGGGTAGGGACGTTGCTGGACTGGTTTAGCAGTGCTAATCATTGGAATCGTGTGTTGCACCACCGAGGGTGGAACACCCTTCATATCATGATATGTCCAAGCAAATATGTCCTTGAATTCTTTAAGAAGCTTCGTAAGTGCAGCTTCTTCCGCCTTGGTGAGGTCTTGAGCAATAAAAACTGGTTTAGACTCCTCACCCGGATCTGCTAAGTCTATCTCCTTAACTACCGCAGGGCCATCGTAGACACCGCTACTCCCATTGGTAGGCGTTTGTTGGGCTTTTGTGTAGACTACTTTACGTTCCCCTGTGGTGAATGATTTGAAATGCTCGGGTGTGGGGTGTAAGTCTACTGGTTCTTGTTGTGCCCGGTTTTTTTCTTTTAATTCTGCCTCCTTTTGTTATTGAGCCAACTCTTGGTTTTGCCACCTTCTTGCAGTACGACTTAGTTTTGGCTTCTCTTTGATTTCTAATTGGGCGACGTCATGAGGTTGCGGAATACACCACATGACACTTTGGAGGTATTGTCCCCAATTATCCGCTATCTTCCGATGAGCGTCAATGGCTCCTACATAACTAAGCCATTCTGCAGTGGATCTCTCCTTATTTATTGCAGTTCGTACATTAGCTCGATAGCGTTGGCGCTTATGTCTCGTTTTCTTCTTACCAAGTTTTTGATTTTTGTTTCTATCAGATTCAGACTCACTTAGTCGATCTTCACTTTCGGATGAACTGCAGGAGGCCACTGTCCTAGGCCTTGAGCACCTTGCTTCCACATTTGGGTGAATATTTGATTCATTTTTCCCATCAGGCTCAGGGTCAGTTTCTTCTTGAGATTCATACTCAGAGTTGCATTGGTCAGAGTCTTCGCTACTTTTAGTGTCGGTGGAGTTTGCCACGTTCTCGCCATCAGGAGTCAAGTGCATAACACCTATCATGTTTATTGGCACTAACGGTGGCATATCTTGCCCCTCAGGTGTTACCCAACTTGTGCCTCTATTTCCCCATGTGTCTATGGTTGCCGCTAGGTGTACCCAATCCACGTTATCCGACTCAGTCATACCCGGTAGGACATCCATGTAAGGAGAATCCTTCCCATCATCAGTCTCTTTTTTGCATGTATAGCAATACCTTAATGGGGCGGAATGAATAGTGGTATCCGATCGATTATCGATGATAACCTTGCTTCCTAAAGGATGTGCACGACCATTCTCAAGATCAACTTGAATGACAGAGTCCTGGAATTGTAGGTAGACATGGTTTTTCGACCAGTCATGCACCATTTGTGCTTCCCTCATGAAAGGACGTCCTAAGATCATTTGATATGACATAGGATGCTTGGAGAAATCCATTACAATGACGGTATGTCTTACCTTGTGCCCCAGAACCTTGATCTTAAGGTCCCTTAACATTCCAATAGGCTTAGCAATAGTTCCGTTTGCCATCTTAACCACTATGTTTGTGACTTCGAGGTGAGGTCTTCCCATAGATTCCCAACAGTTTTTAGTCACAATGCTCACACCAGCACCACCATCAAGGATTCCCTTTAGAGTTAACCCCTTGGTAGTAATGGGGAGGGTTGCATTAGATTCGTCCCCTTCAAAGTACTGTCCCAACTTGTTAACAGGTATTTCCACGACCGAGTTTTCATCTAGGTTGGGTTGTAGATCCCAATGTTCCTCCTCATCTTGAAGCGTGTCGGCTCTATCCATATTTGCAAATTGTGGTAGCCCCGCCTTTAGTTCTCCATTGAGAAATGCCCGAAGAGCTAAGAATAGCTCAGGATCTCCGTATAATTTGGATATGATCGTGGTTTTGATTTCAGAGGACATGAAATCTATTAGCTTAGACACATTCAACGGTACTTTTCGAGACATCGCCCCTTGACTAGGGACTGGTGAAGATAGAATCACTTCCTCTTCAATGGGGTCAGGCATTCTCTCACTAAACATTCTTTCCAGCAAGAAGGGTGTTTGCCCACTTTCGGATGTCCTATCCTCACTTTCTTCCCGAATGATACTAGGTATAGCTAACGGTTTATGGTTTCGGTGAGGCTGAACTTGCGTAGGAAACACTGTGTCTGGAAATTTGATTTTTCTCGAGTTTGGCTCCAGTTCTCTTTGTGTTTCTTCCACCAAACCCCTTAAGTGTTGCACTTGTTCAATCTCCTCAACTGGGTTTGGATAAGTTCCAATCTTTTTCTTAAGGGTTTTTGGCCCACAAGGCTTGTCTTGGGGAGTCTCAGTCAGTTTGGGTGGTCGAGAGGGCATTAACTGACTTGGTTGTGGGGCCGAGAAAGTTTCCTTCTGTTTTCCCTTATTTATGTACTCGCTTGATTCTCCTTCATTGAGCTCTCGAGTGGGTTCCTCCCTTAAGGTAGTGGCTTTGGTCCCCAGGTTTCTATTGAATCAGAATCATCTTCAGGATCATTCATATACACGGGGTCATCTCCTGTCCCTATGTTAGTCTTTGAACTGGGCTTGGAGCTCGTGGCATTAAGCGATCTCTTCCGCCATGTTTTCTTTTTCTTTGCCTGAGCGATTGATGCAGTATCCCTCTCTTCAAGAATGTAGTTGTGATTTTGAAGCATTGACCGTGTAACTACATTCGCAGGTACAACGGGTGTGGTTCCTCGTGCTTGGTTGGTGACCTCAACCAAATTCAATGGCGTAATCTTGGGTGCATTAGGATTATGTGGACATTGAGCGATCAAATGATCTATGCCACAACGATTACATGTAAGTACCGGCATTCCCGATGTGCTCCCTTGATTTGGTTGCATTTGAGTAGCGATCTTCTGTAGCCTATTAGGGCACTCCGCTACACGATGCGGTCCACCACACTCATAGCATTGAAGAGGTGGTCTCCTCGCCAAGCTATTAAGGTTTTGCCCTCTTGTGGCGAGAGCAACCGCTTGATATACAGGCTTAACTTGCCCGAAATGATCCTTCATGTAGTACTGGGGAATCATTTCAAATGTATCAACCCTGTATGGAGCAGTGGGGTCTATCTCCTCTTCATAATCCCCACATGCACTATGTGACTCACAACCCATCTGGTTTATTGGGGTAATCCTTGGATGTGGAGGTTGTGGTCCTAGCACTGGCGGTGGTAACGGCACAGACTGGACTACATTCGGATTCCTTGGAACTATGTGCTATGACGGTTGCTCGACAGGTTGTGCAGGCATTAGCGCAGGTACTTGAGGTGTGTTTGACCAGGCTAGTGGTGCCTGATTTGCCAACATTCGCTTAAGTACTAGGCAATCTTTAGATTGATGGCCATACTTACCACATGCATTGCAATTCCCATTGAATTTGACTCTGAATGTGGGACATTCACTCGTGCTATGTGGTCCTAAGCACACCGAACACCATTGTTGCTCTCTCCTTGGGTACATATGGCTATTCTGAGGAGCTCGATTACCCCTAAAGTATTCTTGGAAAGCCTTAGTAAGGTCGGTCATCACAGACATTTCAGATATCTTGGGCTCCTTGGCAATAGGTTTTACCGTCATTGGCTCATGCCCAGATACTTGCAAACTAACGGATTTTGTTTTTGAAGACACCTTTTTACCAGCAATCATCAAGTTGTCTTCTAACTGGATTGCATTGGCAGTGACTGCTTCCCACGTTGTAAGACCTCTAATGACTAGGCCATTGTAAATGTCCTCATGGCGCAATCCTCGGATGAATCTATCGAGGAGTTGGTTGTTATTGAAGCGTTCATCGGGAGTGCAGCGAGAATTTAGATGCTTCAATCGACTTATAAAGTCTCTCACTGACTCCCCTTCCTCGCGTTCAGCTTTTTGGAGTTGAGATGCTACCCCCCACCAAAGCACACCCTCACGTATGTATTCTTTCAAGAACAATCTCTTGAGAGTGGGATAGTGAGTGCGCTCTTCAACCCTTAAGGTTCGATACCAATCTCCGGCCTTCCCACTCAAGGTTAAGCCTAAAGCTTTACACTTATGCAACTCATTGTGCTCTTCCAAGGAATCACACACGTGTTCAAAGACTTCAATGTGCTTCCTAACATCCTCGTTACCACTGAAGTTTTGAGTGAGCTTAGCCACTTGTACTGCCTTGCTTCTAGGTTCTCTCTCAGGCATGCTCCGCATGTTTTCCGCAATGGATCATCCGATCGTTTGAGCAAACGCTGCGAGATCACCTAAGTGAGCAGGCATAGCTGGTGGAGGCACTTCTGGGATAGCCTGGCTGATAGGAGTTGGTGTTGGTCTGAGTATGTTGGTAAATGACGTAGGATATGATATGTGACTAGGCCTAGCTCCTCTTGGATAAGGGTTGTGATAAGGTGGTCGTGGAGCATACGCCATTGGCATACTAAGAGGCGTAGGAGCTACATGAGCATGAGTAGCGATAGGTACATATGGTTGATAGGCACTGGCACGCACTGTTGTAGGTACTGTTCCACTAGGTAGCGGTGTCGTACTAACTACAGTGGTAACAGGTGCATTTTTCGCTATGCTCATCATTGGGGTAGGCATTGTGGATTCCTTAATGGAAAGTTGAGCCAAGGTTGGAAAACTAAAGTTACTGCTCGTAGGCTCAACCTGCATTGAGACTCTAGGCGAAACAACATACGAAGGGTCTATGGGACTCACTGAGGGAGTCTCAAATTGTGATAGGGTTGGTTGTTTGGCCTTGCCCGTATCCAAAAATCTCATAGGGCCAGTGGAAACTAGGTTCACTCCCCTATTTTGCCTCTCAATTTAGATAATTCTATGAATAACCTCACATATCATTTGCTGTTGCTCTTCTAGATTAGTGGCGCTAGATGTAGATTGTAGGACTTCTAACCAACCCACATGGTATGTGTAACCCGTGTATAGGTCCGTTAGAGTCTCTGTGTGTAGATCATATTCCCAATTTTCATTGAGAAATATCCCATCTAGACTTGGTGTGCCAAACGGTTCTCTTGGAGTGGACGCAATGTCACTTCTTATGGATTGGCTTCTAGGGACCTCTACTTTAGGAAGAGTATCGGAAGGTGGTAGCTCAGTAGGGCCCTCATTAAACGAAGTGGGTAGAATATCCACATGGACACTCTTTGGGAGGGTAGGGTCTACATAAGATGTGAATGGCGAATCCACTACCCCTCCTTCTTCATTTACTTCGCTTGTCGCATGTTCAGAGCGTGTAGCTCTACTAAAGGTCTTTATTAGACGACTAAACATGCTAGATCCGGGTTGTGGGGCCCACACTGGCATGTTTTGGCTTGTCTCCTCAGGGTTCTTGGTAGGGTGCCCTTCCATGGCTTCTGAGTCAGAGGATGAGTCACTATCCACTATTCGTGGATCTTGGGTTGCACTCCCTTGGGTTCCAGCCGAAGGCCAAGATGCTAACATGGAGGGATGGTGTGAGCCTGCGTAAACTGAAACGCTTTCTAGTGGCTCAGGCTCTAGCACCCGACCAGAACGTAGATGCATGTGACGTGGGTACCCTACGTGCGTTGGTAGCTACCCTTGAAACTCACACAAGTGGTTTTTTAGGTGTTTCGCACCCCGTTTTTACTTGTTTTTAGATTGTTTTTAGATTGTTTTTAACTCGTTTTTGACCCTCTTACTTACGGTCGAACTTGGACTAGGGCGTGTGATGATAGCTCGAAACGAGCGTATCGTTTAAAGGGTCCTAGCGTGCTTTACAGCACCGTGTTTGCCTATCCAGAGCTCCTGTGGTCCTCAAAACAGTCCGTTCCCTATGGGGGAAGGGGCAAAAGCCTATTTGCTTGTGGAGGAAAGGGTGAGGGCTTTATCCCACATGCTCACTTTACTCCTTGGGGAGTGGGCTACATATAGGGCACGACTTCCCATAAGCTCTCACTTGAAAGAAAGCTATGGAGGCTCACTCTCCTATATATATATATCAAAAGTCCGAGGGGCCGGTCGGGGTCAGGGTAAATTGGGGTTCTTTCTTTTCAAAATTTTTTTCTCCAAATGAAAAATCTTTCCTCTCCACACGTTTGGTTTTTTTCTTTTAAAAAACATTTAATTTTTATTTTTTATTTTTTTAATTTTTTTTCAAAATTAATTTTTTCTTTTTTTTTTGGTTTGGGATAAGTTTTCTAGGGTTTCTATCTAGGGTTCAGCCTTGGCCGCGGTGCAGTTCGCACACAGCACAGGTCTGCTGGGGATTCAGAAACCCCCCCTCACACGTAGAAAACCAGATAACAGAATGCACGCCCACACGCGGAGCGAAAAAATAACAAAAGAAACAGAAATGCAGAAGACAAATTGCAAAAACAGAGATTGTAAACCACAGAAACACCTCAACAGCAACACAGACGCCTTTCCTACAGTGTAAATTAAACTTCCTGCAGCAGCCCGAGCTGCAAACTGGAGCTTGGTGCAGGGCAACTCCCCGGCAGCGACGCAGCCGCGCACAGGTCGTAGTTGGGGACTTGCCGGACACCGTATGCAAGCCACGAATGGCTGCAAGCATACAACCAGGAAGGCAAGCTCAAACAGAATGCAAAAGGTGTGTCACTCACCACTCAACCGCCGCCTTGAAGGATTCCCGCGTCGTAGTGAAGAAGGAGCCGCTGTCGCCGCTCTACCGCCTCTCCGCCACTGTGCCGCTACACAGTGCTCGATCGCTCTCTCACTCTCTCTCTCTCTCTCACACACACGCAGGAGAAGGAAACCAAGGAGATAAGGCAAGAGCACTCTTGTATTCACAACACATGAGAATGAAGATTTTAGGGTTACATTTGACTCTTATAGGTGACTTGGCCGTTCACACTTGGGCGCCCATACATGGCCGGTCGATCCTAACCCTTATCCTACTAATATTCAAGGTGCGCCTCTCATCGACGATCACCCTTAACATATGGTGCTGACAAGCCCGGCCCATGACTCAGAATATTTAAATTAATGACGTAAAACATAGTACGTCTCAATGTCCGTCATCATAGGTTAACAAGTATCAAAGAACTACATGAATAAACATTGCTCATGATCATTGTATATTTTCTCTTACAGTAAGTGCTTTTTGTAGACACAATACATCTATAGCTTGATAGAGTTATGAATCAAAACATTATTGCTATTCAAAATGACTGTTGAAATCTTATTTCCTAAGCTAACCCTAACCTTAGGAAATCTATTAATAAATGAAATAACTAGATATTCCTAACATTACTAGTTGTGTTCTTAAGTTCTCTTACCTTGGATTGATTATTGCACACACCACTTTCATGTTGATACTCCTTGCATTTATGGCACTAGTGTTACCAGCTTATCAATAACTTACTATTTTTAGTTATTACTAATTTTAGTAAGTGAATAATTTGATATAAAATTTCTTATAGTGGAGCTTGCCTATTTAGTCCTCTCAAATATTCACTAACTTTTATTTTTAGGTAAAGTATTTTGGCCTAAAATTGGATGCAACTATTTGGCTAGGTTAAAAAGAGTAAAGGGTTATTGCTAATTTAGGAAACACATTATAGTCCAAACTACATGTAGATTGGAACTCAATGGGGCAAACTAAGCACATATAACTATGTTTTGATTCAATAATCTTAAAAAAAAGATTTATTAAATCTTCTATCCTTATCACTCAAAGACTAAGTAAATTACCTTCTTAACTTTGGAATTGCATACAATCCACAATAGTTTGAATTGTTTTCTTGTTAAATCTTCTATCCTTATTACTCAAAGACTAAGTAAATTACCTTCTTAACTTTCGAATTGCATACAATCCACAATAGTTTGAATTGTTTTCTTGTTAAATTTTATTTTTACAATCATTTCCATGAATAATATCTTAGACTTTAGAATTAGTTTATAATCATGCAAATATCTCTTTAGAATTAATCATTTCCAATATGACCAATATCTATGTAGAATTAGTTTTGCTAAAACTTAGGTAGCTTTTATAAAAAGCATTTAAATAAAATTTTGGAGCATATAATTATTTTTTAGGGTTATGTCATGATTGAATTGGCATTGTTGAAGGTAAAAGTTAAAGGCGAAAACACTAGGTCACATGGGATATGAATGTTAAAAAAGCCTTGTATATCATATGTAAGTGATGCTTTAGTTCATAATCTAGAAAGAAATACTAACCCTAAAGAAGCATGAGATATTTGAAATAATGTTTGTGCAAGTAGGAGCGCAACATAGCTTATGAAGCTTATAAAACTAATAGAACACTAGCCATTTGCTACAGTCAAATACCATTCATCCATATTCACTTGGAATCAAGGACTTTAATAATAAACTTAGAACCATTGATGAGGTATTAAAGGATGAAGAGTTGGATCAAATTTCATGAGTGATGATAACATGGTTCAATCTATTTCTCTTCAGGGTATCCTCTAAACTTTATGGATTTACAATCCTCACTACAAGTTGTTGAACATAAGAAAAAAGATATCCAAGCAAGGAAGTCATATTGGTTGGATGTAGGTGATGCTTTCTATAAAGTTGTGGAGAAATCTACATAGAATATTATGCCCATTAGGATTTACCAAATTAATAAAGCAGCTAAGCTAAACTTATGGCTTTATTTCTAGGAGCCTAAATATAGTAGGAAGTTAGGACAAAGATATGTGATATAGTTAAAGATGCTTGATTATCTATGTGATAGTTGAAGATGCTTGATTATATAGTAGGAAGTTAGGCCAAAGATATGTGATAGTTGAAGATGCTTGATTATTTATGTGATAGTTGAAGATGCTGGATTATCTATGAAATGTAACAAGTGAGAATATATCATTGAAGTGATAGGTTAAAATATCCCTCATCATTCCACATTGCATCAATTTCTTATAGCATCATTGAAGTGATAGGTTAAATTATCCCTCATCATTCCACATTGAATCAATTTCTTATAGCTTTGCAAACGTTACATTTTGTTAGCTACTAATCATTGTATTAGCTTTAATATCATTTGATCTTCAATTTGTATTAATGATTTTAACATATTTGTAAGTATTCTACTCTCTTGGACTTCAACAAAAACCACCTCACACATATAGAGGAAACCTATACACACATTGTCTAAACCACCTTTCCTTGGGTGGTGTTTTATCTCTCAAAATCATCAATAGAATTAACTCACAAAAATCAAAACCTTAGTTAATTTTTTTGTGTCAAGTTTCTCTACTTCTCCCCTTCTCTATCTTCATACACATATACATATATACAATCATGTGCAGTGCACGAAGTGTTCAAGGTCACACCAATAAGGAGGAATGTAAGCGTACTCCCTACTGTGCTATATGGTAGACCACCACTCATGTTATAGAGGCTTAATCTGTAATGTCAAGCAGAGCAAACCCTGGCTGTAGTTCTAGCCTAATAGATAGCACTAATCAACCATGTCACTACTATAGCCATACCGCAGACTCATCCTTATGGATGAGGTCATGGTGGTGCACTAGGTGTACCTTTCCAGTGTTATTATTGTAAAGAAATCAATCATCGTAAGATAGAGTGTCTAGTGTGGTGGCGTCATCAGTAGGACCTCCATAAAACAGAAGTAGAGGGATCCACTTTAGCCTAGCCTCTAACAATCAACCTCCTACAAATTCAGCCATATTTAAAAGTGTCTGATCCTCCGCACGCTGTCCTGCAGTCATAAGAGTGCAAGGCCCGATAGTTAATTTAGAGAGTCAGGATGGACCAAGGACAAAGAAAAAATCAAAGAATCGAGAGGATCAGTTTTCGTGTCCAGGAACAAGTCGTCAAGATTGTACACAAAGCATAGCGTGAGATTGAGAATGCTCAAAAAACTCCCTTGCCAAATATAGTGGTAGCAGATAGTCCGGAGACCATTCAGTCAATAGAAATGAGATAGTTAAAAAGAACAAAAAAGGATCCAAGGTGTAGTGTAAAGCCAGAAAGTGCGAGATGCATCAGGATCAAGAAGCAACATAGGTGTAGTCTAGAGCCAGAAAGTGCTAGACGGATCAGGATTAGGCAGCATAGGTGCAGTCTAGAGCCAAAAAGTGCCATATGCATTAGGATCAAGTAGCATAGGTGTTGTATAAAGCCAAAAAGTGCTGGACACATTAGGATCAAGCAACATAGGTGCAGTCCATAGCCAAAAAGTGTCGAACGCATTAGGATCAAGCAGCAGTCTAGAGCCAAAAAGTGCCAAATGCATTAGGATCAAGCAACATAGGTGCAATTAGGGCAAGAAAGTCTCAAAAGTACCAAAATCAAGCCGTAGTAGTGTAGGGCAAGAAAGTGTCGAAAGCACTAGAATCATGTCATAGAGCTAGTAAAGTAGTAGAGGAACTAGAGGAAGCTTATGAGAGTGATTCAGAGTCAAATAGTGATGATGATGTTGACTGTGCTTACCATTATGTTGGGATGGATATGGTGGGGGTTATGGGATCTCATGGGAGAACTAAGAAGGCCAGAAGTGCTAGGAGGAGTTCTCGAATGTCCCTAGCTTTACATATCAAATGGTTTTTCAGGGTTTGGTAGATGGTCATGATGATCTAGTTTTTCCATTCATGAGTGTTAACCACTTCGGTTAACATTATTTTCCAAGCATGGCTATGCTCCTTTGTAACTTATCTTTTTGTAACCATGCAAAGTGCTTAATGATAAAAGAGATATGGGATGACCAAGCTTACGGCTTGTGTGACGTCGGTCATAGGAAAGAGATATACATAGAGCTAGGAAGCTAGTTTCAGGCCCCCAATTGTAAATGGGCAGTTGGCCATTGTAAAATGAGAGCTCTTGTATGTAAGACATTTTATGGAATATGAAAAGGGAAAATCCCATTAGTCTCATGGAGTTTTGCCTCTCTCTCTCTCACATACACACTCTTGAGCTTTTGGATGCATGCTCGTGTTGTTGATGCTTGCATGCCTGATTGTGGTTGTGTATGCTTATAGGGATGGTGATGATCTAGCTTCTCCTCTCCTCTTCCCTCTCTTATCTCTCTACCAAGGTCCCTCTTACATGCATGTGGCAAGGAGTGAAGCTTGAGCTTTCCATAGCTCCCTCCTCCTTGCTCTAGCTCTTGAATCTCCACTTGGCTTACCAACAAGTGGTGGTGGAGTGAGTCCCTAGCGACCTCAGAAAGGGGAGTTAATCCTTATTAGGGTTAGCTAAGTGCACATCTTTGACTCGACCCTTGCATGGATGTTTCTCTTCTTCTTTCCCTCTCTCATGTGTAAGGTTTTATGTTTGGATTAACATCTTTGGCGCCGCTGCCAGAGGGATAGCACTTATGTTAAGGTCCTCCACTTATTTCATTTGCTAGAGTCCTCATTTGTCTCAGTTGGAGTGCAAATCCATCGATTGTTTGCTTGTGTTTGAGTTTATTATTTGTTTGTTTGATGGTGTTCCATGGAGATATGGAGGTTGACCAGAGCATTGGAGCATTGAGGTCTTCACAAAGTGCGGAAGACACAAGTAAGTGTTTAATCTTTGCTCTTGACATTTATACAAATTTTATTTTTTTGTTCATCATAGTTTAATTGTCAAATTAATCTCAATTTGTTAGGTTTCTTTATGCATTCTAGGCATCAATAAGTAGCTATAGATTAGCTCTAACTCCTTATCTCAAAACTAAAATCCAGAAAAACATTGGGAAGATACTGAATCTATAAAAATTAGAGGAGGAAACAAAGCGAAAATCCCATTCTGGATGCTCCTCTCAGAAGAAGCGAATGCTCGTTTCTTTCATAGGACACGGCTGTGGCAAATGTGCCACAATCGTACCATTACTTCTGGGCATATCTTGGGAAATATTTAGCCTTTAATTTAGCAGTTAGCATTAAAAAGAGAATATTTGCATTAAGTAGGTATAAATTGCATTTAACCAAGGGGTATAGTTGCACAGTCAGAGAATATTGTAGGTGGCTGTCAGACCTTTAGTCTTAAATTCTTTGAAAATTCTTTGATTTTGAAAGCATACGACCATTCCGTTTGTGCCACGACCATTCCAACATGTTCCTTTCACTTGCCATGCTCGTGTCAATTTTACCACACCCGTGTCATTCTTTTTTGCCTCGGCTCCAACAAGCGTACGCCCATGTGGCAAACTTGCCACACTTATACCATCTACTTGCTACGCTCATACCTTCTCCATCCCAAAGCACACTCCCATTCCTTATTGAAACCATGCTTGTATCTTTTAAGAACCGTACGCCCATGCCATCTGCTCCTTGAGAAGTGTATGCATGCTCTCTTATGAAGTGTATGCCCGTACGATCTCAAAGTGTACGGTTGTACCATTAAAAAAAAGATTATTCACAGAGGGGTTATGCACAGTAGTTCCACACATTCATGCACCTACGTTTGGGTAAATTGCTGTGAAATAACCCTCTTTGATGATGTAAAATCTCTTGAAGCTTCCTCACTCATAAGGTCTGACCCATCGGTCAATACCGGGTGGAGCCAAATGGTGCTCGTATTTGACAACACCAGTGAGAGCTAAGACCATCCCAACACGGGATGAGAAACTCCTGACCTCGAAACAGGAGAACCCGAAGCTCAATGAATGGACATACATGTCTAAGAGTAAGACCTACCCCTCCCACACATTCATAGGGAAGCCTTGCTTTGAGGCTCTCCAACTTTATCTCAGGAAATGCATAGTCAAAAGAGCCACAACCCAGGGTGAGAGGTATGGAGCATCAAAAGGAAAGTGGGCCCACTCCGTCTCTAGATCCTATAGTGGAAATAGGGCAAAAACTCAACCTCCATTATGGAGAGCCATGCCTATCTCAAGGGTGGCTGATTCATTTAGGGCCCAAAGACCCATACAAAACTTAGGGCTAGATCCATCTTCCCAAGGGCTCGAAACATCGTACGAGAGAGAAAGGGCATACCTGATCCCGACTCATCAGCCCAGTCCACCTATATATCAATAGTACCCACCATAGGGAGCATACCCAGGGTACCACATGGTACCACACAGGGGGGCACAACCCAACCCACCCATAAGATAAAGGCCTCCAATGGTCTATTATTTTCATGGCCCCACTCATCTACCAATCATTCCCTAACCAACACCAATTCCAGCCATGCAGGGCTAACACAAAAAATGTTAAGATTAGCCATGGAAATAGGGAGGGGGTGGCTGCGAGCATCACGCCCCTAGCCTCAGCTCTCAACTGGTACCAAGACCCTTAATAGAGGAGAACAAACTCGTAAACATCTCAAAGCTAATCACTAAATTTGATGGGATTGGAGACCCCATCCCACACTTAGAGATGTTCAACCAAATATGTGAAGCCTTTGGCCATGTAGAAGATCAAGTTAAGGTGAGTGACTTTGGCCTCACCCTAGAGAGATAAAGCTGGCTAATGGTTTAGGTCCTTGAAAGCTAGGATAAGGCCACCTTCAAAGCCTTAAAAGAGGCCTTAAAGGTTGGATATTCTCATAAGGGTACCAGATGGAGTCATGTTGAACAACTGCACAACGTTAGACAAAAGGATGGTGAAACCATGCGAGATTATATCAACAAAGTCAGATATCTCCACTCCGGTTGTAGTGCCAGAGATAAGCTCTCTAATGAAAGGTTAATAGGGAGATTTCTGGAAGGTCTGGATGACGTACCCCTACAAAATTCGTTTATGAGAACTTCATGACAGTACATCAGAGGCCTCATTCAAGAGACAACTAGCACAAAATCTGATGGAAAGAGCAAGGAGTCCACTTCTAGACAACAAGTCAAGCAGTTGGCCATTGCATATTAATGCAGCGAATGACCCAACATTGGAAAACTGGCCAAGGCCAGGATCAGGTTGGCCAACCCCATCTCTATCCAAAGAGGGAGCTAGTATGGTGCCCGTTTGTCGAGCTAACAAGACCAGCACCACGGAGTGTCCACATTTGTGACCTCATTCCACATTTGCGACCTCATTCCACCTTCTATTTCACATATTGCCAAGGATGGGGCAATCATGAAGTTATGAACTACTATTAGCAAAGGGCTGCTCAAGCTTACGCTCTACCTCAAGCCCTACCTACTCTACAATCCCAAGGCAATCGCCCGCTGGCCTTGCCAGCACTTGCTCTTCACAATGTACCTCAACCACACCAAGAAGTGGCCCAAAGAGGAATTCTAAGGGTACCTAAAATGCCCTTATCACCCCCAGTTCTTCCACCTCAACCCCATTATTGCAAATCACATCGGTTCATCAGCTAAGCTTGACAAAAATCTTTGAAGAAGGGAAAGAGGGGGAAATTCCCGAAGGTCCTACCTATTATGAACCCCTTGAGACAACTAGTCCACCCTCTCAAATCCTAAGCCACTACATGATGGTGGGTGACCAAATGTACTGAGTGTACTTATTAGCAGCCCCAATTCCACGAGGCCGGGACATGAATACAATGGCAAAACGACCACCCACGTAATGCTATTATTGTGTAGAACCTCATCAAGTGGCTGATTGTTTAATCAAGAAAGGAATGGCAAGAACCTCTATAGATGCTTCCACATTAACCCCTTTATGCGTTAGGTATGGGATAGACCATATGTATAAGGATTGTTCGAGACTAGGGACAACAAGGAAGGCTTGTGAAGCTAATCCTAGCACTAGCATTAACCTAGTGAGTGTAAGAGATGGCTTCATCCATACGGTCCCTCTCAACATCATAACCAAATTGCAAAACAGACAGAGGGCCACAACTCATGATGCTGCAACAAAGGCATCAACCTCATGTGAGAAAAGGGAACAACAAAGGTCTTATCTTCAAAGAATGTCCTTGAACAAGCACGAGCAAGTGGATGCTTGAGAAAGAAAACCATGAAAATCGGCAAAGGGGATAGCCGGGTAGTTATCAAGAGTGGTTTGGAAGATGGCACGACCACACATGCATCAACCTCTTCGTCAGAAGAGAAAGATTTTCTACGCTCAACCACCCAATCCAAGGAACCTATTGACACCAACTAGCTCCATAAAAAGCTTGTTGAATACCCTAACCCCATAGAGAAGAAGGAAAGACTCTTGGTAGCCCAAGAATTGGTCAAGGATTTTCGCGCTCAGGTAGAAGATGAGCCTCCAACTGCTTACCTCGAACTGCTCAGGTAGAAGATGAGCCTCCAACTGCTTACCTCGAACTGCTCAGGAAGAAGATGAGCCTCCAACTGCTTACCTCGAGCCATGCCCTATGGTCTCCAACATGAGACCCACTGAAGAAGCTCAAGTATATACTAAAGAGCTCCCATACTCGTCACCCCCCCACACAAGCAGCAGCACCCACTGCGATAGCTACCTCCCACCAAGGGAACTTGGTAACCGAATATCTCATAAATCTGGGGGATGACCAGAATTCCCCATTCAAATACCATATACACATAAGAGCTTAAGAACCAGCCAAGGGGACCTTCCTCATCACGGAACGACCTCTGCTCCTAGAGACATTGTTGGTCTCTCTTCCTTCCTCTCTTCTCAAATCCAAATCCCCATTGGGACCTTGCTTTAAGGTAGCCCAAGCTTATGGAAAGATCTGAAGGATTGGATGGAGGGATGTGTCAGGGTAGGCATGTAAGAATCCATAGAGCTAGGCAACTCTAATGAGTCCGAGGAAGACGAGCTTGTTGAACCCCATGAGATCACTGGCACAACCAGAGTTCGAGTCAATAAGCTCGGATAATACTTTGAAGGCAATGAGCTTAATGCAGCATTGCCGATAACCTTCAATGGCCTCCACGTCACAGTAATCCTGGACGGGGGAGTATGAGTAAGCATTGTTACCAAACAATGCTAGGAAAAATGGGGTGCACCCACCATGGATGACACAACATTACTGGTAAAACTCGCTGACAAAGCCAACGCTAGACCCATTGGTCTATTGTTGTGAAGGATTTGAAAATAAAGATCCTTGGAACTACCTTCCGCCACCACCACACCTTTGCAGTGATGAACTTTGGACGTCATCCAGTTTCATATGACTGCATCCTTGGGCGATCATTCACTAGGGAAACCAAAATGATCCACGATTGGGATACCGACCATAACTACATTATTCGAAGGAAAGATCAGATAGTGAAGATCAACCTATGCACGTGGAAGGTACATACCATGAGTGGCAGACCCTTTGCATAGGACTCAGTAATAACTACCATATCCACTGCAGTCCACAACTGTGTCAAAAACGCGCCACAAGACACTAGATGATGAAAAGGATAATGAGGAATGTGCACCTCTTCCAAAGCCATAAGGTTCTGAAAATTGGATTCATATCCTTGCTACCCTAGACATACTTCCTAGACGGACAAGAACTAGGTTTGCTATGGTAGATGGGTAGGAGATCACATATCTATACATGCTTAACACTGCATACTTGCCTAATGTCGCCACTCAAGAACTCGAACATGCCATTAAAATGGAACCATGAAGGGAAACACACTCACATATAACTCACAAGCCTTATGCATTCCCTTGGCTAGAATGCTATGTTTTTCTTAACGATTGAGACACTCAATGGCTAAAATATGTTGGGGCGGTTGAAGCACGTGACCACTTCAACCAAATATGTTAAAAGGAGTTTGCAAATAGCTCCTTTCTGGTCCACACAACCACTCTGTGCGCAAAGCACGCAATAAAAGGTTAGCGTTGGTGGAAAAAGAAGCCAAAAAGCTAATAGAAGAAGAAAACGTTAGGGCTGAAGAGACCAAAAAAGTACCCAAACACTTCAAGACCTTTGAGATGGCCGATAGATTTGTGCAATATGACTCGGCCCAAAATGTCCCACAATGGACAACTAGGGACCTCATATGATGGTTCGGTTAAGGTAAAAGAAATTAACTTGGCAGGCCTGAGCAAAGACATGAGGCCAGTATACATTGGAGATGACCTCTCTACAAAGGAAGAGATCGAGCTCATTGCTTTACTCATAGAATTCTAGGATTGTGTCACCTGGAAGTACATAGATATAAAAGGTGTACCTCCCGAAGTAGTCAAGCACACCATTCCGATGGTCGATGGAGTAAGACCGGTCAAACAAAGGGCTTATCCTATGAACCTAAAGTTCTCCAAGATGGTCCAAGAAGAAATTGATAAACTCATTGATGCCGTATTCATCTACAAATTAGAGCACACAGAATGGGTATCACCCATAGTGATAGTGCCCAAAAAGAATGAGAAGGTAAAAGTGTGCGTGGACCTCAAAAAGGTTAATGCCACAACCATGCGAGATCATTATCCCTTACCCTTCATTGAACATGTGCCTGAACGAGTCGTAGGAAAGGAAGCCTACAACTTCCTTGATGGATTCTTCGGCTACTATAACCAGGTGTTGATTGACCCCAAAGATTATCACAAAACAGCCTTTGCCAGAGAATGGGGCACTTACGCACACTGTGTCATGCTGACCAATGCCCCTAGCACCTTCTAGCAACAATTAATGTGCACAGCTTATAAGGAATATCTTCAGAAATTCCTTGAGGTCTTTATGGATGACCTCTGTGTGTTAACTCCTCGTTGAAGGCACACCTTGACTGCTTATGTAAGGTGTTGGAAAGATGCAGACTATATTGCCTTTCATTGAACCCACTCAATTGCCAAATTTGTGTTAGACATGGATTTATCCTCAGACATATTGTCTCTCGACGACAAGAAATCTCCACAGATGATAGTAAGGTGCGGCCCACCCACCAATTTTTAAGGGAGTCTAGTGTTTCATGGGACATGTTGGCTATTATCGGCGTTTCATTTTTATGTATGATGATATAGCTTGACCTCTTTACGGACTCTTAATTCTTTTTGAGTTGACGAAGGAATGACAACAGGCTTATACGCCTCTCAAGAAATCCTTAGCTAGTGCTCATATTCTCAGGTCCCCCAATTGGGACATTGTCTTTTATGTCCACATAGAACCTCCACTTTTGTTGTTGGATGTGTGCTAGTCCATCAACCCGGTGAGAACACAAGATAGATTTTCCCATCAGCTTTTGCCAGCCACCAACTGAACGAGGCCGAGAGAAATCATACCACAATGAAAAGAGAAGGGTTGGCCATGGTTTACACCATTAAGAAGTTTTGCCATTATCTTCTTTGTAGACCATCAAGCTCATCTATACTTGGTAAACAAGCCATGTACAACATGAAGGATTACCATGTGGCTGTTGTTGCTGATCTTGCTTGAGTTTGATTTCACTGACAGAGTGGTGCAGAAGGGCTCACAGCATGTCTTGGTAGATCACATGTCAAGAATCTCTAACGATGACAAGGAGCCACTAGCAGGAAGCTGAAGAGGCACAACAAAAGGCCGCTAAGGAGGAGGCACAACGACAAGCTTTTTTGGAGCATAAAATCTATTTGAAACCCCACCCCCTGAAGGATCGTCTAACCTCCCCCCTCATTACTCAGATGATGCAGGCCTATCCTCTCCTCCCATTTCAACACTCTGTAGACCCTCTGCTGGGGGCAAGGAGGACAATAGGCAGCTTCAGATCCAATGAAGCATACGTAGAGAGTGTCTGTGCGTAGCACATGGGGAAGTTCCCAACTTCACCCAGGGCTTCTCTCACATGGCCCATGAGCTTATTACACAATTGATCGATTGCATTTATCGTTAGTAGCAAGAGGTTGCAGCAATAGCACAACAATAAATATTGCTTGAGAAAGCTAAGGGAGCAGCAAACTATCGATGATTTGTACACCTCTAACCTGAACAACCTCCATCTCCAGACAGTTAATCGATGATCAGGAGCAGCATTTGATTAATGCCCTCTTGACCGTTTCAACGCTCCAGTGTACCAGCTCCAAGTAGCACAAGAAGTAACCCAGAGGGCTACCAACAGCCTGTCTCTAGTGTGCCAGCAGAAGCAGCAGCAGCCAAAGACTTTTAGAAAAGAGCTATGGACATGGAAGAAGCCCTTAGCCTACCACCACAGCTAGACTTCCAGCGCTATTGAGAAATCACCGGGGAGACGCTCCATTAGAAAGAGGCCCAGTTGGAAGCCACAGAGGTAAAAGTAGCGTAGCCCCCCACACACACCCTCTGTCCCCACCTCCAGTGCCACTAACAGAAAGGTGGATGCTTTGATGGATACCGCGATGGAACTCCCAAACCTTGCCATTCCTCCGCAAAACCCATTCGAGCTCCTTGACCTCCACTATAGGACGGTCCGCCTAAATCTGTGCTGCAACATAATATCTTCATCGAAGAACCCATCTCCCGTACCACCTACACATACATCCTCACCAAACTCCCCTGCCACACCATCACCCTCCGCCGCCCCCAATTCTTTTTCCAAGACCTCATCTCCTTCACCCACCTCCACATCTTCTTTGACCATCCTATCCACTTGAGCGTGAGGAAGTTGACCCTCCGCTCAACTCACTAAACTCGTGTGACCCAATCGACAGAACGGAGTTCGAGAAGGCAATACAAATCGTGCTTGGTCGACAACTCTAGGCAATGCCACTCACACGGGTCGTGGATCACATGGACATCACGAAGCATCACAAACTGAAGGCTTGAGCACCGTCCCAACAGCACAGAGGCTACCATCGGCCACCCGCTCTGCTTGCCACATAACGTTTGATCTTATGGGCGAGCAAACGGCTTGGAGGTGCCCATTCTTATTGAAACCCTACAATTGGGAGAATTACTGCAAGAGGCACCGCGCCCCCTTCGAATCAACCCCGAGTACCTGCTAATCAGACGAAGGTGGGCCTGGAGGCTCTTCCTCTAGGAGCAACAGAAGAACCCTAAGCTACTATTCAACTTCCCATGGTTTTCTCCTCCGATGCCCTAGCACAGCCGTGCACATAAGAGATCATGATAATGCACATCCACGAGTTCATCCAAAGATATGATCAGGTCCCCGACCTTGCACGGTGGTTGATTGCCACAATTAGCTTTTTCAACCTCATCATCACGCTGTTGGAGGCATTCCTCAACTAGAATTAGTACCATGAAGGCACGCAAGGATTAGCCTTTGACATCAACAAAGGGCTAACACTAAAGCAAATCTTTGGCTACTATGAGTGCATCATGTGGATGCCAGCCTGGCACCTCCAAACTTTTGAAGACATGATGGAGACTAACTTCTGGACCAGCTATCGAGTCTTCCATCAAGCACCATGACTCCTACCTTACACCACAATTTTGTCAAAACCTATTCGATCTACTACCACTAGATCCGGCCGAGGACGGACCTGAATTAGGGAGGGGGTATGTTAACCACTCTGGTTAACAAATTTTTCAAGCATGGCTATGCTCCTTGTAACTTATCTTTCTGTAATTGTGCAAAGTGCTTAATGATAAAAGAGATATGGGATGATCAATCTTACGACTTGTATAATGCCAGTCATAGAAGGAAAGAGATGTACATAGAGCTAGGAAGCTAGTTTTTGGCCCCCAATTTTAAATGGGCAGCTGGCCATTGTAAAATGAGAGCTCTTGTATATAAGACATTTTATGGAATATGAAAAGGGACACTCCCATTAGTCTCATTGGAGTTTTGCCTCTCTCTCTCTCTCTCTCTCTCTCTCTCTCTCTCTCTCTCTCTCTCTCTCTCTCTCGCTTGTGGATGCATGCTTGTGTTGTTGATGCTTGCATGCCTTATTGTGGTTGAATATGCTTGTAGGGATGGTGATGATCTAGCTTCTCCTCTTCTCTTCCCCCCTCTTCTCTCTCTACCAAGGTCCCTCTTGCATGCATGTGGCATGGAGTGAAGGTTGAGCTTTCCATAGCTCCCTCCTTCTTGCTCTTCACCTAGCTCTTGAATCTCCACTTGGGTGACACAAGTGGTGGTGGAGTGAGCCCCTAGCAGCCTCACAAAGGGGAGTTAACCCTCATCAGAGTTGGCTAAGTGCACATCTCCGACTCGACCCTTACATGGTTTTTTCTCTTCTTCTTCTCCTCTCTTGTGTGCAAGGTTGTATGTTTGGATTAACAATGAGGAGGTTCTCATCGAGCTTCTTGATGATCCCGAGGAGCTAGCCTTGGCAAGCATTGATGTAGATAATATGAGGCTTATCTTTGGGTCTATGTAGGCATTCCAAATGTTCATGACCAAGATTTGGAGGTTCCATCTATTGAGGCAACTATGCATGGTGGTTGTGATCAAGTTAATGTGATCTCATTTTATAGTTTTCCAGTTTTATTATGCATGGATGATTTGCTCACTTATGATGTTTCTCTCCATCATGATGATGGTGATGCCATGATTATACAGTTCTTGGGTTCTCTTGATGATCCTTGTCATGGTGTGATTCTCATTCTTGCATGATATACATGAGGAGGATGTCCCAGATGTAGATTCTCTTATAGTGCTCTGTCTTGTGTTAAATGTTCAAGTATGTGCTTATGGATTATATGTTGTGGTGGGAGAGCATGGATTTTCCAATGGTATTAGCATGTGGATATTATACATTTATGGTTCTATCTGTTTATATCCTTTGATGATAACATGAGAGATATTTCTTGAAGGCCCTCCTTATGATTGGCAGTGCTGCATAGGAAGGAAGGAGCAAATTTATCTTATGACCTTGATTTGGTGTTACACATAATACTCATAAGTTCTCACATGATGTTTTCATGGTTGATGAGTATGTTGATGCTTTAGCACTTAATTTTGAATGCTCATTTTCCTAGTTTCGAGGCAGTTCTCATGGTGTCAGATTATGATGATCATTCCTTTGATGATGATATCTTTTATGATGCTATGTCCGAGTTAGAGCATGATAGTGCTCTAGATGATGTTCTAGTGGGGGACCTTGCTCTACTACCTATGGTGGATCATTCTGATATGATGTTCTCTTTGGAGGATGATTGGACCATCCATGCTTTCTTGATGCAATTGCTGAGATCCTATTGGCATGGTTTTATGGTGATGATTTTTCACCATGTGCTTCATCGACATATTTTCTTGGTGTTGTGTCATGTTGGTTACATATCCTATCTGACCCCAACAAAGCATACTGTTGAGGTTTAGAAGGAAGGAAGAAAGAACATTGTTAAAGTTCACAAGGAAGGAGAAAACTCAAAAGTTAGCTCAAAAGTTAGCTCAATTAAAGATAGTGGAACCCTAGAGCAGTGCTCGACAAAGAGGGGATATTTTGCTTCAGAAATTTGGAAGTAAGGAACAAACATTTGTTGAAATATGAATATGATCTATGGGAGAACTTGTAGATGATGAAGCTCAACATTACATTGGATCAATTCTTGTGTTTAGTGCCTAATTATTGGCAACAACTATTGAAAATGATGGTACCTATGGAGAAATTGGTGGAAGTTCAAGGCAAGTAGTAATCACATAAATGTAGTATATTGTGGATTAGTAGAACCAGTTTTGGAGTATGATGAAGCAATCTTGGAGGAGATAGTAGCTTTTAAAGGTCAGATAGAATATAGCATCCTTATAGATAGAGGATCTAGAGTCAATGTGATGTCAAAAGAAATGGTCCATAGATTAGGCATCGTAGAGATGTAGATGGCATCCTTCGTCGTCGTCAAGATGGCGAATAAATGGAGAGCTATGCCTGCAAGCATTGTCCATAACCAAGAAATCCATGTGGTTGAATGTAAATTTTTGGTATCCTTTATGATACTATAGATGAAGGAAAACTCTAACGCATATTTGATGTCGCTTGGCCGACCGTGGGCCTTAGCATGAAATCTTATGCATAATAAAGAGATTGCCATTACTCAATTCCTCATTAAATTGCTTGTGTGTCAACATGAGGGAGAAGGTGTTATGGCCATGATATGAAAAGGTGTGAGTGAAAGGGTGGGTGCATACCTAAGATTGAATGACCATATAAATGTGAATAATGTCCATGATGGTTAATGTGCCTAATGAATAACATGTATGTGTGCCCACACACACATGGCACACCCAGTGGATCGGATAGCAAATCCAAAGACGAAACCACAAACATCATAGGGTCATGCCAAGGTTGTGTATGTAACATGTATATATGATACCATGCCATATCACACAATATGAAAATGTAGAACCAAGCATCAATAATAATGTCCACACTCCAAGAGCATGGAGTGGACCATGAAAATTTGCATGAAGCACCAACATCAGCATCATAGGCTAAGAATAGCCTATCACCAAAAAGATATGTTGACAAAAAACCTCCATCAAATTGATACATATATTAATGGCGATCCTCCAACAGCTGGAACATATGCCCAAGATGGCACAACACCAAGAAAATATGTCGATGAAGTGCATGGTAACAAATAATCATAATAAAACCATGACAAATAATATCTAATCATTTGTATCAAATAAAGCATGTATGGCGTCCTAAAGTAATCATTAAGGAACTGCCACAATCTTCCACATAAGGAATCGTAAAATCTACATCTATAATATGAGGTAGCATAAACAAGGTCATCTATTGAAACACAATCTAGAGCGTCAGCATGCTCTAACTCAGACATCACATCATAAAAGATATCATCATCAAAAGAATGATCATCACATGATTATCATGAGTATGATCCACATATACAACATCATGAAGAACATGTGTGTCATCAATCAAGGTAAATATGCTCCTTCCTCACCACCAAGCACAAGGAGGGCCTTCAAGAAATATATCCCCCATATTAGCATCAAAGAACATAAACAAATAGGATCATAAATGTATAATATCTACATGCCAATAGCATAGAAAAATCCCCCATTTCACCATATATCACCACATCATGAGTAAAAGCATCATCATAAACATGGCTATCGTTAACCATGTCTAAAATTGCATCATGTGGTGAACTAGACTCAATCACATATGAATCACATAACTTGCATCTCTTTACAAGGATGTCATAAAGAGCTCTCCCAAAAATCCATCAGAGGTTGCCTCATCATGAGACACATACTCAGAGACATCAAGAATCATATCGGCAAGTCCATGCCCGAATTGCATACCATCATGGGAATTTTGACCATCTGACAAACCCTGGGATCCATATGATGATGTGAATCAGGTACATCTGAGAACTCCTCCTAGCACTTTCAGCCTTTCTCCCATGCACTCTCAACTCCCATCTACCCCTCATGATAACATAAGCATCATCCAATGTGTCAGAAAACTCTGACAATTTATCTCTAGCTTTCTTTTTTTAAAAGATGAAGATGCTTTATGGAAAGATTTAATAGTCCTATTTAACTCCTTTGCGAAGTCAACTATGCACCAATACTTGCATTTATCCCCCTTTCTAAGGTTCAGTCAAATACGAGCATGTAGATGTGCTATGATCCTTCTTTAAACAAATTTGGCACCTCTTTTTCTTCTTCTTTCCCATGGAAATTAGAAATCAAAACCAATTCATGGAAACCATCCCTTAGGTGTGATGAATCCTTAAAAGAAAGTATAAATTGTAACCTTGGAAAACAACATGATTCAGATCTTGGATTGCAAAAGCTTCCAACTCAAATTCTGGTTGATGAGACCATTGATAGTCTTCAGACCCTACAGTCCGGTTTGGTGCTGATACTATGGTACATCGCTTCCCTTGGGATGACTAGGAATCTCCGAGCTGTCCACTTAGCATCCTCTCAATTGGCTGCCACCTTCCAACTTAGATGTCCGACTCAGGTTGCTAGTTCAACATGCTACCATGAATGGCATCTCAAACTTCCACCACAAAAGAGGCATACACTACTGCTAAAACTATGAGTAAGATCAAATAGCAGAATTGTAGTGTTGGTGGGCTAAAAGCCTCAACATGAAATATTATGCACAATATAGAAAACAGAGAGATGAAAAGAGATTTCCATTACTCATTACACTACTTGTGACTTGAACTTGAGGGAGAAGGTGTTATGGTTATGATATGAAAAGGTGTGAGTGAAAGGGTGGGCGCATACATAAGGTTAAATGACCATATAAGTGTGAATAATGTCCATGGTTAATGCCTAATGAATAACATGTATGTGCGCCCACTAACAGCAAGATCTACCAAAATTGGGAAACAAACCACCTCACCATTCATAGAGGAAAGAAAAAGGTCAAAGTGTCTATGTTCCACCACAAAAGAGGCATACACTACTGCTAAAACTATGAGTAAGATCAAATAGCAGAATTGTAGTGTTGGTGGGCTAAAAGCCTCAACATGAAATATTATGCACAATATAGAAAACAGAGAGATGAAAAGAGATTTCCATTACTCATTACACTACTTGTGACTTGAACTTGAGGGAGAAGGTGTTATGGTTATGATATGAAAAGGTGTGAGTGAAAGGGTGGGCGCATACATAAGGTTAAATGACCATATAAGTGTGAATAATGTCCATGGTTAATGCCTAATGAATAACATGTATGTGCGCCCACTAACAGCAAGATCTACCAAAATTGGGAAACAAACCGCCTCACCATTCATAGAGGAAAGAAAAAGGTCAAAGTGTCTATGTTCTCCAAAGAAAAAGTGGATCTGTCGAGCTGACCACTCTATGCAAAAGTGCTAAATTGGGTGGAAGGAGTGGAGGATGATGAGGAAAATAAAATCTTAAAGGAGAATCTGGATCTAGTTTCCTTGTTTGAGGTGGATGTGGACCGGGTTGTTTCCCAATATGAGTTGGGATGTAATGGTAGTACAATCAATCCTAGTGACACCGATGGAGGAAGGGATGCTAGTAAATATAAGCTGGATGTAATGGTAGTACAACCAATCCTAGTGACACTGATGGAGGAAGGGATGTTAGTAAATCCTCAGTGACACTAATGGAGAAAGTGATGTTAGTAAATCCTCAGTGACACTAATGGAGAAAGGGATAGTGGTAAATCCAAAGAATGGGGTTAAGTGGATTCTTCCACAAATAGAGGAAGTTGAAGTTACTAAAGATATTAAGGCATTAATTGCTAAGGAAGAAGTGCATGAAAAAGACATGCACAAAATTGGTCAGTTGAACTGTCTGAAATGAACCTGGGTGTGTACTCTTGCCGCACGTATCGGAGCTAGGGACTTGCCAGGCACCGTATACGAGCCACGAATGGCTGCAAGCACACAACCAAAAACCAGCAAGCTCAAATAGGGAGCAATGGTGTGTCACTCACCACTCAGACTGCCGTTGTGAAGGATTCTTGTGCTGCCGAGATGAAGAAGGAGCCGCCGCCGCCGCCGCTGCTCTACTGCCATGCCGCCATGCAATGCTCGATCGCTACCCTCTCTCTCTCTCTCTCTCTCTCTCTCTCTCACGCAGGAGAAGGGGATGGAGAAGATAAAGCAAGAGCACTCCTTGTATTCAACAAATTGAGAATGAGAGGTTCTAGGTTACATTTGACTCTTATATGTGACCTAGCCATTCACCCATGGGCACCCACACATGGCCGGCTGATCCTAACCCTTATCCTGATGAAATTTGAGGTGCGCCTCTCATCAACAACCCAATCCCTTTATCCTTTACATGTGGTGCCGACAAGCCCGACCCATGACTTAGAATACTTAAAATAATTATATGACGTAAAAAGTAATATATCTCAATGTTCGCCATAGGTTAACATGCCCCCTTTCCTGATGTAGATTCCATCCTCGGAAGCTATGGTATGGTAAGCTCGATAGGGTTTATTGTGGTAGATTGTATCTACAAAAAACAGGAAAGTAGAGTGGAAGTATGCTGGAATTCAAAAGATATAGAGTGTAATAAAACCAAGCATGTTAGACCACAATGGAAGTTTGCCATGAGAACCTAGTTTAAGGCGTCACATGAAGAGGCTAGCGTAGCAAATTAACAGGAGTTTAAAATTATTGAAAGTAATTCAAGAGTTAGCAAGGTGTCGAAGGTTAATCAAGGTCTATAATTGGCCTAAGTCAAGGAAAATTACCAAGCTTAATAAATAAACAGATGACCACAATGTGTCTACTTTAAGAATAAGCTAATCCCAAGAGCCTAGAGACACAAGAAACATCAGAGTTATAGGAGCCTTTTGCCTTTATTTCTTTTATGCACGTGATAATTTTTACAAACAATGGCGACCTCCCTAAGGCAAAACTAGCATCGATCCTGGTGCCATGTTTAACACAAGGCCTTCTCCAGGAATCTATTAGCTCACCTTAGGCAAGGCTACCCCCTACCAACCCAAGGCATCGGTCTGGAGTGGAATACTCCTCGCCTACCAAGTGTCAATAGGGCAATAGGCCGACATGAAAGCACATAATAGACTTACATTGCCATTTTTTGTAGGCCTTTCCTTTTATTTTATTTATCTCTTTGGATTTTCGCTCTTGAATTATAATGTGTTCTTACATCCATTCGATAAAGTGGTAAAAGCTATGTCTTAGAGGTCAACACACACGGCCAGGTTGTTCAAACATTAAGATGGTTTTAACCCTAGACCTAAGACAACCATATTCCAAGGTTAACTAAAGACTTCATGCATTCCCAAGAATTTCTAAAATAAGGTTAAACTCGTTAATGATTTACACTAACACGTTATATAACTTCAAAAACTAAGCAGTGCTTTGACAAATTCCATGTGGTCATGCATTATAGTTCATGCAATTAATTGAACAGTAAAAATGAAAGAGAGTGGGCATGGAAGAATTACACCTGTATTTTGGAGATCTCCTTGATTCGATGAGAAATGCCCGCAATTTGATGTAGATATTTATGTATGAACATTGCGGCAGTCTCAGGACTTGAAAGCGAACCCACCTCAAACTTTTCAACCTGTACAATTAACTAACAAGCACTATACCTCGAGAGGCACATCAGTGGGAAAAAATAAGTACTCGTTTAAGGACACAAAACTAGAAACAACTTGAAAACACTAACCTACCTACCAGTACCACACTAATACTGAGAATCAAGGTAAGAGGATGTTGTAGAGTTTTGACTCTAGCCCTAAGACTATGCCTCTATCCGATCATCCAAATAAATAAAATCAACCTTGGTAGTGCCATGAGTTTCATCCGTCCATTCATCGTCGTCAGATATATCTTCTTCGTTTTCCCATCCACATAAACTCGTCAAGAATGTAACTATGCGAGGATAGTCATCCTGTGGAAAAGAAAAGTCTTGGGCTCTTGGGGATACATCCTCTACGGAGTAGGGGTTAGTCATGGTCAATAGGCGAATTAGCCATTCTAATTCCTCAACATTTCCCTCTCTGGCTAGTACATCTATATGATCCAATTCGGTTTTAATTACAGAATAGCACATGTGAAATATATGAGAAAGGTACAGATGATACCTCTCACCAAAGGTGGGAGTGGATGAAGTGTATGATGCTCGTGCATCTACCATATCTGCACAAACACAGATATAGCATTAGTAGGTTTATGAAGACAGGTCAATCTAGTTCCTAATTGTGTGCGGATATTTCTCCTCTTAATGTGCTCTTGCTCTTTTTACTATTTTTTATATATACATTCCTTCGAATTTGGGAGTTACATGGTCAGGGGAGAAGGTCAGGGAGGAAGCAAGAGAATATTAAATGTGAGTACATGCTCCCCCTTTCCTTGGATAGATCATATTTTTTGCAACAACAATGATGTTGTAGCCCCTTGGAACCAATTTGTCCAGTGGGTTATAGGTGGTGATGTGGGCAGATATCTTTTTATGACCCTTGTGGCCACATCAAATTGCAGAGATGGTAGTGTACGCTCCCATGAACGAATGGAAGAAATGGTTTTCGACGATACTTTTACAAGGGGAGACGTAGACTCATTGGTTTCTTGGTGGGTATTGACAAGGGTAGGTGTAGAGCATGTAGAAACTTCTATATCAACGTGTGCCTGGCATGAGGAGCTAGAAGCTTCATGTGGCTCCCCCCTTCCTGAGCTAGGTGGTATCAATCGATATCGTTTGGGAATCCAGACTAGCTCTGGAAGAAGTGGTGTGGAGCACTCCATTACCTTTCCCTTACCACGGTCTTGAATTGTTTTGGGGTGGCAACATTTGGTTTACAAGGTTTTACAGGCAATGTAGAGGGATTCAACTTATGTTTAGGGACCCAAATCTGGTCATTCCCATTGTAGTACCGTTGGGCTGCTAATAATTTTTTAGGAATCCAACGTGATGTTACGTTGCCTTTTCTCGGGCGGGTAGCTACTTTCCTACTACGAGGCTTCTTGTCTGAATGAGATTGAGTAGTAGAGGTAGCCGTTAACGAAGCTTTTGGGACCCATTTGTATGTACTCTTTGGTAAAGTAAGCGGAGCCTTGGAGACCACACTGCCTATTTCCACTCTTGGCGTTGAAGCGTTAGAGGGGTGGTAAACAATCAAAGATGGTGTGGCCACTTGACTTTGTGATTTTTCGTTATCTAGCGTTTTGTCCGGAGTTGATGGCTTAGGTGCGGGACCTTGAGCGGTCAGACTGAGAGCTGGTTCTTGTGTTGTAACTCGCCTGGTTGTCCAATCAATATTGCACTTGGTGGCTAACATCCATTTGCGCTCTAAGTTTATAGTTCCCTCCATGGTACCAAGAGGCATAACCAAAAAGCTTTGAATTACAGTCCCCTTGTCATAGGCAACAGAAGTGTGCAGAATTCCTAAGACAGTGGTTTTCTTCTTATTGATACCCTTAACTTGGATAGCACTCTTGGATAAAGGTGGTTTTCCAAGTTGACACCACACTCCATATGACAGCAAATTGTGTTGAGCTCCCGTATCCAATAATGCATTATACATCAAATTGTGTTGAGCTCCCATATCCAATAATGCATTATATAGCAAATTGTGTTGAGCTCCCGTATCCAATAATGCATTATATAGCACCTCCTCGTAAGGACTCTGTAGCTCAATTGGGTACCGTAGAGGCGGGTCAGATTCCATTGAATCCTCCTCTGCCTCCTCGAAAAATGCTTGCACAATCCCCAAGTTGGCTTCTCGTTGTTGGTGCCTAACACGTTGTTGACGTTCTTTAGCTTCAACTCTCGCTTGTATTTTCTTAAGCTCAGCAAACTTGGTGGCAAGAAGGTAATAACAAAATTTCCTTACTGCATATATCATTGCCAACCCTTCTCGCTCCGTATTGGTGTAGTTCATTTCAGCATCGTTCAACTGGCAACTGGCAAAGCTAATGGGGTAGTCTAGTTTATGTTCTCCAGGTTGAGTTAGTACACACCCAGTAGCAAAGTTTGATGCATCAATATGCACATGGAAGATTAAATCCCAGTTAGGCATTCGCAAGATTGGAGCACTCGCCACCCAAGGCCTTCTTTAATAGCTCATATGAACGGTCACAATCTTCGGTCCAAATAAACTCAATGAGAAGCTTGTACAATGGTCGAGCTATCTCAGCGAAGAATAAAATAGACCTTCGATAATAACCAACATGGCCCATAAAGCATTGGACTCCCTTATAGTTGGGTGGGGGCAATTCCAGAATGACCTTGATTTTACTTTCGTCGGTGGAAATCCCATTTTTGGACACTATATGCCCTAGAATAACTCCGTGTTTAACCCATAATTGGCATTTGAAAGGATTCAATGAGATGCGATATAATCTTCACCTTTTAAATATTTTTCGTAAACACATCAAGTGCTCGTCCCAAGAGGAATGAACACAAAGATCATCTAAGAAAGCTTCACAAAAGTCTCTTAGATATTCCTTAAAGGCTATGTTTATCAATCGTTGGAATGTTGCAAGTGCATTGGTTAAGCCAAAGGCCATGACGCGAAAGGCAAACACTCCAAACTCCATTATAAAAGTTGTTTTAGCTTGGTCCTCTACTGCAATTGTGATCTGATTATAACCAGAGTACCTGTCTAAAAAGCTATAAGCCTCCTTGCCCCTGCAACCCTTTCAAGCACATGTTCAGGGCAAGGGGTAATGATCTCTTCTGGTGGCTGCATTAACCTTTTTGAGATCAACGCACACTCTAAGTTTCCCATTCTTCTTTGGTACAATGACTATCGGCTGAGAAACCCATTTTGAGTGCTTAATAGGGTATATGAAACCACATTTTATAAGCTTTTCAATTTCCTCTTGTACAATCTTTGCATACTTAGGATTCATTGGGGGTAGGGACATTGCTAGACTAGTTTAGCAGTGCTAATCATTGGAATTGTGTGTTGCACCACAGAGGGTGGAACACCCTTCATATCATGGTACCAAGCAAATATGTCCTTGAATTCTTTAAGAAGCCTCTTAAGTGTAGCTTCTTCCGTCTTAGTGAGGTCTTGAGCAATAAAAACTGGTTTAGACTCCTCACCTGGATCTGCTAGTTCTATCTCCTTAACTACTGCTGGGCCATCGTAGACACCGCTACTCCCATTGGTAGACATTCGTTGGGCTTTTGTGTAGACGACTTTACGTTCCCTCGTGGTAAACGATTTGAAATGCTCAGGTGCGGGGTGTAAGTCTACCGGTTCTTGTTGTGCCATGCTTTTTTCTTTTAATTTCGCATCCTTTTGTTGCTAAGCTAACTCTCGGTTTTGACGCCTTCTCGCACAGTACGACTTAGTTTTGGCTTCTCTTCGATTTCTAATTGGGCGATGTCATGAGGTTGCGGAATACACCACATGACAGTTTGGAGGTATTGTCCCCAATTATCCGCTAACTTTCGATGAGCGTCATATGCTCCTACATAACTAAGCCATTTTGCAGTGGATCTCTCTTTGTTTATTCTAGTTTGTACATTAGCTCGATAGCATTGTCGCTTATGTCTCGTCTTCTCTTTTTACCTAGTTTTTGATTTTTGTTTATATCAGATTCGGACTCACTTGATCGATCTTCACTTGTGTCCCTCTCACTCTCGGATGAACTGCAAGAGGTTACTGTCCTAGGCCTTGAGCACGTGGCTTCCACACTTGGGTGAATATTTGATTCATACCCCCCTATCAGGCTCAGTCAGTTTCTTATTGAGATTTAGACTCGGAGTTGCATTGGTCAGAGTCTTCGCTACTTTCAGTGTCACGGGAGTTTGCCACTTTCTTGCCATCAGGAGTCAAGTGCATAACACCTATCATGTTTACTAGCACTAATGGTAGCATATCTTGCCCCTCAGGCATTACCCAACTTGTGCCTCTATTTCCCCATGTGTCTATGGTTGCCGCTAGGTGTACCCAATCCACGTTAGCCGACTCAGTCATGCCCAGTAGGACATCCATATAAGGAGAATCTTTCCCATCATCAATTCTTTTTTGCATGTATAGCAATACTTTAATGGGGCTGAGTGAATAGTGGTATCCGATCGATGATAACCTTGCTTCCTAAAGGATACGCACGACCATTCTCAAGATCAACTCGAATAACAGAGTCTTGGAATTGTAAGTAGACATGGTTTTTCGACCAGTCATGCACCATTTGTGCTTCCCTCATGAAGGGACATCCTAAGATCATTTGATATGACATAGGATGCTTAGAGAAATCCATTACAATGAAGGTATGTCTTACCTTGTATCCCAGAACCTTGATCTTAAGGTCCCTTAGCATTCCAATAGGTTTAGCTATAGTTCCGTTTGCCATCTTAACCACTATGTTTGTGACTTCTAGGTGAGGTCTTCCCATAGATTCCCAATAGTTTTTAGTCACAAAGCTCACTCCAGCACCACCATCAAGGATTCCCTTTAGAGTTAATCCCTTGGTAGTAATGGGGACGGTTGCATTAGATTCGTCACCTTCAAAGTACTGTCCCAACTTGTTAACATGTATTTCAATGACCGAGTCTTCATCTAAGTTGGGCTGTATATCCAAATGTTCCTCCTCATCTTGAAGCGTGTCGGGTTTATCCATATTTGCAAATTGTGGTAACCCCGCCTTCAGTTATCCATTGAGAAATGCCCGAAGAGCTAAGACTAGCTCAGGATCTCCGTATAACTTGGATATGATCGTGGTTCTGATTTCAGAGGACATGAAATCCATTAGTTTGGACATATTCAACGGTACTTTTTGAGATATTGGCCCCTAACTAGGGGATGGTGAAGATGGAATTGCTTCCTCTTCGATGGGGTCAGGCATTCCCTCACTAAACATTCTTTCAAGCAAGAAGGGTGTCTGCCCACTTCCTGATGTCCTATCCTCACTTTCTTCCTGAATGATTCTAGGTATAGCTAACGGTTTATGGCTCCTGTGAGTTTGAACTTGTGTAGGAAGCACTGTGTCTAGAATTTTGATTCTTCTAGGGTCTGCTGACTCTAGTTCTCTTTGTGTTTCTTCCACCAAACCCCTTAAGTGTTGCACTCGTTCTATCTCCTCTACTGGGTTTGGGTAAGTTCCAATCTTTTTCTTGAGGGTTTTTGGCCCACGTGGCTTGTCTTTGGGAGTCTCAGTCAGTCTCGGTAGCCGAGAGGGCATTAGCTGACTTGGTTGTGGGGCCAGAGAAGTTTGCTTTTGTTTTCCCTGATTTATCTATTCGCTTGATTATCCTTCGTTGAGCTCCCGAGTGGGTTCCTCCCTTAAAGTAGTGGCTTTGGTCCCCATGGTTCTTATTGAATCAGAATCATCTTTAGGATCATTCATATACACAGGGTCGTCTCCTGTCCCTATATTAGTCTTTGAACTAGGTTTGGAGCTTGTGGCATTAAGCGATCTCTTCCATCGCGTTTTCTTTTTCTTTGCTCGAGCAATTGATGCAGTATCCCTCTCTTCAAGAATGTAGTTTTGATTTTGAAGCATTGACCGTGTGACTACATTCACAGGTACAACAGGTGTGGTTCCTAGTGTCTCATTGGTGACCTCAACCAAATTCAATGGCGTAATCTTGGGTGCACTCGAGTTATGTGGACATGTAAGTACCGGCATTCCCGATGTGCTCCCTTGATTTGGTTGCATTTGAGTAGCAATCTGCTATAGCCTATTAGGGCACTCCGCTACACGATGCAGTCCACCACAATCGTAGCATTGAAGAGGTGGTCTTCTTGCCAAGGTATTAAGGTTTTGCCCTCTTGTGGCGAGAGCAGCCGCTTGATATACAGGCTTGACTTGCTCGAAATGATCCTCTTCATAATCCTCACACGCACTATGTGACTCACAACCCATTTGGTTTATAGGGGTAATCCTTGAATGTGGAGGTTGTGGTCCGATGGTAATGGCACAGACTGGACTAAATTTGGGTTCCTTGTGGAACTATGTGTTGTGAGACGGTTGCTCGAAAGGTGGTGCAGGCATCAGTGTGGGTACTTGAGGTGTGTTTGACCATGCTAGTGGTGCCTGATTTGCTAACATATGCTTAAGTACTAGACAATCCTTAGATTGATGGCCATACTTACCACATGTATTGCAAGTTCCATTGAATTTAACTCTGAATGTGGGACATTCACTCGTGCTATGTGGTCCTAAGCAAACTGAACACCATTGTTGCTCTCTTCTTGGGTACATATGGCTATTTTGAGGAGCTCGATTACCCCTAAAGTATTCTTGGAGAGCCTTAGTAAGGTCAGCTATAGACATTTCGGATATCTTGGGCTCCTTGGCAATAGGTTTTACAGTCATTGTCTCGTGCCCAGATACTTGCGAACTAACACACTTTGTCTCCGAAGACACCTTTTTACCTGCAATCATCAAGTTGTCTTCTAACTGGATTGCATTGGCAGTGACTGCTTCCCACGTTGTAAGACCTCTAATGACTAGGCCATTGTATATGTCCTCGTGGCGCAATCCTCAGATGAATCTATCAAGAAGTTGGTTGTTATTGAAGCGCTCATCGGGAGTACAGCGAGAATTTAGATGCTTTAGTCGACTAATAAAGTCTCTCACTGACTCTCCTTCCTCGCGTTCAGCTTCTTGGAGTTGAGATGCTACTCCCTAAAGCACACACTCACGTATGTATTCTTTCAAGAACAATCTCTTGAGAGTGGGATAGTGAGTACGCTCTTCAACCCTTAAAGTTCAATACCAATCTTTGGCTTTTCCACTCAAGGTTAAGCCTGAGGCTTTACATGTATGTAGCTCATTGTGCTCTTCTAAGGAATCACACACGTGTTCCAAAACTTCAATGTGCTTCCTAACATCTTCGTTACCACTGAAGTTCTAAGTGAGCTTGGCAACTTGTACTGCCTTGCTTCTAGGCTCTCTCTCAGGAGCCATGCCACGCATGTTTTCCGCAATAGATTGTCCAATCGTTTGAGCAAACACTGCTAGATCACCTACGTAAGCAGGCATAGCTAGTGGAGGCAATTCTGGGATGGCCTAGTTGACAGGAGTTGGCATTGGTCTTGGTATGTATGCAGCTGATGGCATTGGTCTTGGTATGTATGCAGCTGATGTAGGATATGATATGTGACTAGGCATAGCTCCTCTTGGATAAGGGTTCTGATAAGGCATTCATGGAGCATACACCATTGGCATAACAGGAGGCGTAGGAGCTACATGAGCATCAGTAACGATAGGTACATATGGTCGATATGCACTGGTACGCATTGTTGTAGGTACTGTACCATTAGGTAGCAGTGTTGTACTAACTACAGTGGTAACGGGTGCACTTTCCGTCATGCTCATCATTGGAGTAGGCATTGTGGATTCCATAATGGAAAGTTGAGCCAAAGTTGGAAAGCTAAAGTTACTGCTCGTGGGCTCAACCTGCATTGAGACTCCAGGAGAAACAACATATGAAGGATCTACGGGACTCACCAAGGGCCAATTACGACAGGGTTGGTTGTTTAGCCTTGCTCGTATCCAAAAATCTCATAGGGCTAGTGGAAACTAGGTTCACTCCCCTATTCTGCCTCTCGAATCGGATAATTCTATGGATAACTTCACATATCATTTGTTGTTGTTCATCTAGATTGGTGGCACTAGATGTAGATCGTATGACTTCTAACCAACCTACATGGTATGTGTAACCCGTGTATAGGTTAGTCAGAGTCTTCGTGTGTAGGTCATATTCCCAATTTTCATTGAGAAATATCTCATCTAAACTTGGCATGCCAAAAGGTTCTCTCAAAGTGGACGCAATGTCGCTTCTTGTGGTTTGACTTCTAGGGACCTCTACTTTAGGAAGAGCGTCAGAAGGTGGTAGCTCTGTAGGGCCTTCATTAAATGAAGTGGGTAGAATATC
The DNA here is from genome assembly GCF_041138505.1 of Cibotium barometz. Lineage (NCBI taxonomy): Eukaryota > Viridiplantae > Streptophyta > Polypodiopsida > Cyatheales > Cibotiaceae > Cibotium > Cibotium barometz. Next base: position 53,947,668 of record NC_141052.1, on the reverse strand, counting down.
CACATGGACACTTTTTGGGAGGGCAAGGTCTACATGAGATGTGAATGGCAAATCTACTTCCCCTCCTCCTTCGTTTACTTCACTTGTCACAGGTTCAAAGCGCGTAGCTCTACTAAAAGTCTCTATTAGACGACTAAACATGCTAGATCTGGGTTGTGGGGCCCAAATTGACACGTTTTGGCTTGCTTCCTTAGAGTTCTTGGTAGGGTGCCCTTCCATGACTTCAGAGTCAGAGGACGTGTCACTAGCTCGTGGATCTTGGGTTGCACTTCCTTGGGTTCCAAAAATTGAAGGCCAAGATGCTAACGTGGAGGGATGGTGTGAGCCTGCGTAAATTAAAACGCTTTCTAGTTGCTCAGACGGACCAGAGCGTAGATGCATGTGACATGGGTATCCTACGGGCGTTGGTAACTACCCTTGAAGCCCACACAAGTGGTTTCTCAGGTGTTTCGCACCCCGTTTTTACTTGTTTTTCTCTTATTTTCAACCCGTTTTTACCCCTTACTTATGGTCGAAACTAGACTATAAGGCGTGTGATAGCTCAAGACAAGTGTATCGTTCAAGGGGTCCTAGCATGCTTTACAGCATAGTGTTCGCCTATCCAGAGATCCTGTGGTCCTTAGAACACTCTATTTGTGTCTAGGTGTGAGGCCTAAATTTGAAAGTCCAAGGGTGCCTTTGGGGGGAAAGGTGAAGGCTTTCTCCCACATGCCCACTCCACTCCTTGGGGGGTGGACTACATATAGAGCTTCACTCCCCTTAAGCTTTCACTTGAAAGAAAGCTATGGAGGCTTGTTGAAATTTGAGCAAAATGATGAGCTATGGTGGATCAAACACTAGAATCAACATAATTAACAAAGTGATTAGCAAGTGATTAAGATGTAATTAGTGAATAATTAGCACATAGATTAAAGTAGGCATGGATACTCAAAAACCAGCAAATTCTCATTAGGGCTATGCCTCAATTTATAGAGTTTACATCAAGCATCAAATCCCATTAATTTCTCCATGATTCACTCCCTGAATATCTCCACCTCTTGCCTGATTCTCTCCACCTCTTCTCTTTTCCCTGATTATCTCCCAGAATAACTCCACACTCCTAAATTCCCTCATGCTACCCATTATTCTCTCCCAGTAGATTCTTCTCACCTTTTCACAAGTTCTTTCACAATTACATCTCCTCTTTTACAGCCTCTATCCAAGAGCTTGTTCCCACACACACCCTATTCACTTGTATATTTCAACACCTCCCCTCAAGTGAATGATCCTAACACACCTGGACCCTGTATCAAGTTTCCCTCTTACTTGATAGCCCGCGACCAGTGCCTCAAGTCCCTAAACTCCATAGTCCTTGACACTCTCTCTCTCTATGTGTCTAAGGCTACTATAAGTGCCCGCGACCTTGACTAAAGTGCTCACACATACATCTACCACTTGGCCTACATCATCGGTGGCTCAGAGGTGGTTTTACTTTGTTGGGGTAGGTTACATTGGGTTGTGGGTCTCTCTCTCTCTCTCTCTCTCTCAGAAAAGATGATCCGACTCCACTTCCCTTGGAGCCTCCATGAAGTTTGCCGATGTCGTTCCTTCTTCACTGGGTTTGCTGTAGCAGTCTCTCGCCATGTGTCCTGGCTTTCCACATTTGTGGCAAGTGAAGGTCCTTCCTCCTACTCTGCCTCTTCCTCGTCCTCGTCCTCGAGAGAATCCTCCTCGGGTGAAGAATGCTTTTTCCTCTCCTGTTGTTGAGTCGAGCTCTTTCTTCTCTTTGCCTCTGCTCTCTTGCTCTAGTAGAGCTGCTTCTATCTCGTGTATCTTCAGTTCAGGTACATTCTTTAGTGTTGCTACAATGTTTTCATAATCTCCTTTGTCCACACTCTTCAAAAGTACAGCTAATGCTTCATCATCTTCTACCTTTTTGCCACCAATAGCTGCCAGTTGTTGCTTAATACTTTTATATTTGTTCAAGTGTGTGATTAAGGGTTCACTTTCCTTCATGTCCAATTTGTAGAATTGCATTAATAGATTTATCTTGGAATTTTTTGCTTGTGTACCAAATAATTTATTGAGTTCATCCCATGCATCTTTTGCCCACTGTATCCCTGTGATATGATGAATGATTTCATCATATCACATGCATCTTTTGCCCACTGTATCCCTGTGATATGATGAATGATTTCATCGTTTAAACTGAGTGCAATAAGTCCCAATGCTTTTTCATTCCTACTCTTCCACTCATTTTCTTCTCTTTCTGGGCATTCATCTCTCCCTTCAACTAATCCCCACAGATTTTTCCTCATTAGCAAATACATGGTTTTTGTCTGCCATGTATAAAACTGTTCCCCATTAAATTTGGCTATTTCCTGTGCTGAATTCATGGTGATGTGAAGGGGGTCTTACCTCTTGATCCAAATTCAAGATTGAAGGGCAGTGTCTACCCTTTTACAACTCAATCTGGTGTTTAATAGATGATTACAACAATTTTATCAGCATAAAATCACCAGAAATTACATTAAATTGAGAGTAACCAATTTGTACGGGATGGTTGGAGTATCAAACCAACTCCGATTTGCAATCTGAAGCTTTAGGGATCTGTATCAGATACCTAATGGTTAATTTGAACCCTCAATTGCACCAAAGTGCAGTGATTAGCATCACTGATTAGCAAATTAATGCTCTGGTTTGTGTGCAGAAAACAGAGTATGCGGGGAGCCCAGATCTGGTGCCTTCCACTTCAAATGAGCTCAAATGCTTTCAAAGGCATCAATAGCAATGAGTCTAGTAGAGGATTAAGCCAAGAAACACAAGATTTGACCAAATAATGAAAGCTTAATCTCTGTTTTACCAAAGTCACCTGCAGATTTGATGAAGAGCTTGGATCTCACTGTAGGCTTGATGAAATTGATTTCTGTCTTCACCAGCTTGTAGAGCATGCTTGATTACCCCTTGGACTAGGAGGAATTGAATCAATTTGAACTGATGAAGTGTAGATCTGCAATTTACTCAGAAAAATCAGCACTGAAAGAAACGTCGATTTCTCCTCAACGCTTTCGCGTTTTTCTGCGTCGTTTGATGAGCTTGTAGCTAGATGTGTTGGCTAGCTTGTGTTAAGAGGGCAAGACCTAATGTTGACTGTGCATGGAGAATAGAGTCCTCCACTGGCTGGGGGTGAAGGGGAAGATGAAAAACTCACTAAAAATTGATTTTTTTTTGCTAATTACCTACTAATCCTAATTAATTCACTAATGGGCTCATAAATCTGGTTGATTCTAGGCATGGCTCTGATACCATGTTGAAATTTGAGCAAAATGATGAGCTATGGTGGATCAAACACTGAATCAACATAATTAACAAAGTGATTAGCAAGTGATTAAGACGTAATTAGTGAATAATTAGCACATAGATTAAAGTAGGCATGGATACTCAAAAACCAGCAAATTCTCATTAGGGCTATGCCTCAATTTATAGAGTTTACATCAAGCATCAAATCCCATTGATTTCTCCATGATTCACTCCCTGAATATATCCACCTCTTGCCTGATTCTCTCCACCTCTTCTCTTTTCCCTGATTATCTCCCAGAATAACTCCACACTCCTAAATTCCCTCATGCTACCCATTATTCTCTCCCAGTAGATTCTTCTCACCTTTTCACAGGTTCTTTCACAATTACATCTCCTCTTTTACAGCCTCTATCCAAGAGCTTGTTCCCACACACACCCTATTCACTTGTATATTTGAACAAGGCTCACTCTCCTATATATATATATTTCAAGAGACCAAGGCCGGGGTCGGGGTCAATTGGGGGTTTTTTCTTTTCAATTTTTTTCAAAATAAAAAATTTCTTTCCACTCCACGCGGGTTTCATTTTTTTTATTTTTTTTATTTTTTTAATTTTATTTTGTTTTTATTTTTTTTGGAGAAAATATTAATGAAGATGTTTTAAGGCTGGCCACGGCACCTTGCACGGTGTCGTTGCTATTCTGTCCTCCGTGTACACACACACGCGCACATAGTGCGCAGAACTGAGAAATGGCTGGGCAAAACAGAATTGAAAAAATGAATGGAAATCAATAGCATACACACAATCATGCCTCTCTTTGCCTTTCCTGCAGGATAAGTTTGACTTCAAACAGCAGCCCGAGATGCATCTGGAGCTTGGTGCAGGGCATTTTCCCGACAGCGGTGCCAAAAATGTACGCTCTTGCTGCACGTGTCAGAGCTAGGGACTTGCCAGGCACCGTATGCGAGCTACGAATGGCTGCAAAGCACACAACCAGAAACCAGCAAGTTCAAATAGGGAGCAATGGTGTGTCACTCACCGCTTAGACCACCGTTGTAAAGGATTCTCGTGCCAAGATGAAGAAGGAGCCGCCGCCGTCGCTCTACCGCCACGCAATGCTCGTTCGTTACCCTCTCTCTCTCACACACACACGCAGGAGAAGGGGATGGAGAAGATAAAGCAAGAGCACTCCTTGTATTCAACACATTGAGAATGAGAGGTTTTAGGTTACATTTGACTCTTATATGTGACCTAGCCGTTCACACATGGGCGCCCACACATGGCCGGTCGATCCTAACCCTTATCTTGATGAAATTAGAGGTGCGCCTCTCATCAGCGATCACCCAATCCCTTTATCCTTTACATGTGGTGCCGACAAGCCCGGCCATGACTGAGAATACTTAAAATAATTATATGACGTAAAAAGTAATACGTCTCAATGTCCACCCCATAGGTTAACACTGGGAGATGATCATTATACTCAAATGGTCTAGGTAAGTGCTAAACTCACATAAGAATGGAGGCAAGAATTGTAAGAATTTTTATCTGGATATATAAATATGTATTTTCTTGGAGCTATATAGACATGAAGGGTATTAACCCTAATTTTATTAACATTAAATCAATCTTAATGAAGAAGCAATTTCCCATCCGGTAGTAGAGGCACTCGATGAATCTGAATTATGCCTGTCAAGTTAAAGAAGAGATTGATAAGATGCTAAAAGTAGGTTTTATTTACCCCATTGACAAATCTAATTGGGTGTTTCCAATTGACATCGTCCCAAATAAAAATAGGAAGTTGAGGTATGTGTGGATTACAAGAAATTGAATACAACCACAATTACGAATCCCATTTCATTACCCTTCACAGATTCTCTTATGGAAGCTATCGATGGTCATGAAATGTATTCATTTTTTGATGGATTCAATGGTTATATTCAGGTGTGCGGATGGCACTTGAAGACAAAGAAAAGATAGCTTTTATCACAAAATGGGGGTGTTTACCCCCAATGTTATGAGACAGAATACATCAACTATATTCCAAAGAATGGTTCATGATTTTACGAATATCTCATAACATTCACGAGGGTCGGTGTGTTTGGGAAGCATTCAGAGCATCTTCATCATTTGACACTATGTCTGAAGAGGTGCCAAGAAACCAGACTGAGTCCTCAATCCAGCAAAATGTGCCTTTGCAACAATGAGCACTAGAGCATTCCTCAAACATATAGTTTCAGAGGAAGGATTAGTAGTGGATCCTTGGAAGGTGATTGTCATAGTTAGACTTCAAGCCCTGCGTAACATCAGAAAAATTGGGTAGGTTTCTTATGTAAATCAAATGGTACACAAGGTTCCTTTATTATCTGGAACATGTGGTATATCACCTGTATATACTCACAAAGAAGAATGCTCACTACATATATGGAATGATAAATGTGAGCATGTATTCCGAAATCTCAAAATGATGTTGTTGACAGTAGCACCAATAGTGTAACCTCCAAATTGGGAGAGGTTATTTCATGTTTTTGTGGATGCATCGGATGTTGTAATTAATGCAACAAACCAAAGGAGGATAGTTCTACCCAATTTATTATGCAAGATGGATGCTGTCTATTGCAAAAAACAATTACTCTTGACAACAGAGAGAGTAGCCTTGGGTATGATTTATTTGGTTAATAAGTTCAGACATAATCATTTTATTTTACATGTTCATTGGTTTATCTAGTGTGAGCAAGCCCAATCTCATTGATAAGCTCGCAAGATGCGATAAGCTCACAAGATGGATATTGTTACTGCAGGGAGTTCGAGTTTACCATAGAACACAGGCCTAAAAATGAGCATGTAGTTGTAGATTTTCTATCTCCGTTAGAGTCCAGAGAACCAGCAAATAGAATACCATATAAATTTTTGATGTCGTCCTATTTTTTTGGATGTTCACCAAACACGTGGTATGATGAAATGCTTATGTTCTCAACAAATGGAACATTTTTGGAGGGAATGATTAGTGATCATTTGCTCCAAAAAAGAATGGCACTCCATAGTAAAACTTTTATAATTGTAGCAGGCGAGCTGTACAAAATGGGGGTGGATCAAATTTTAAGACGATGTGTTCAACTTCATGAGAAAGTTATAGTGATTACAAAAGCACATCAAGGTGTCACTGAAGGACACTTTTTGGAGAAATTACAGGTTGAAATATATTTCAGGCAGGATTACGGTGGCCCACAATGTTAAAAGATATCTGGTAGTTTGCCACCAAAGACTTCTATCAACGGTTAGGATAATCAAATGCTACATAATTCGATAATAATCCAATATTGATGCTAGAAGTATTTCAAAAATGGGGATTGGATTTTGTAGGACCTTTCAAGCCCCCAGCTCTAAGAATCAACAATAAATACATTTTACTCGCTACTAATTATTACACAAAGTGGGTTGAAGGCCAAAGCTCTCAGAGATAACAAGGCTATATCAGTAGTAAAATTCTCTTATGAGATGATAATGACCATATTTGGCTATCCAATTAAACTAGTCAATGATTGTTAATGGATTAACATGCTACCTCACAAGCATAAGGGAGAAGAAGAAGACACTGCATTCAAGGGTAAAATCCACTGAGTAGCACTTGGCCAATCCTATTAGGGTGAACTCCCTAATGTGAGGTGGCTAGGGGCTCACTCTACACTCTCTTTGTGTCACCCAAAGAGAGATCAAAGCAAGCTATGGAGGAGAAAGAGGGAAGGAGCTATGGAGAGCTCAACCTCTACCTCATTCCAATTGTATGCAAAAAAGACAAGGTGGAGAGCAATGAGAAGCGAGTGAAGGATAGAAGGGAGAGCAACACCATTCCTATTCACATACACCAACAATCACAAGCAAGCAAGCAAGCCACCATAAGCTCAAGAGAGAGAGAGAGGGAGAGAAGGTAAGACTCAATTAAGACAAATGGGATTGTCTCTTTTCATATTTCTTAAAATGTCTTATATACATGAGCTCATATTTACAATGTTTGGCTGCCCAATTACAAATGGGGGCCTAAAACTAGTCTTCCTAGTTTAACTAGCTCTATGTACATCAATTCCCTATGACTGGCATTACATAAGTTGTAAGATCAATCATCCCATGTCTCAATTAGCGCTTAGTGCGGTTACACAAAGATGAATTACAAAGGAGGTATAGTAGCTGCGTGAAAGGTCATGTTAACCAAAGTGGTTGACATACCCCCATCCTGATTGCAAGTTTGTTGAGTTTTTTCTATAGGTGCAAGCTCGTGTGGTGTGGCCTCTTTGCTGGTGGTGGGGAAATGGGAGAGGTGGATGGAGGGTATAAAGAAGAAACAGTGGCATCTGGGCCGCTCAACTCAATTGCCCATGTGGCAACTCTTCTCATCCCAGTGCATAATAGAGGACCCTGGTGAGTAATGTTGCTGCCATCAACTTGCCTTGGGGGTTGAAGCATACAACATGGATCTCCCGGAAGAGGTAGTGAGACCAATTGACCTATTGACCCTGGTGCACACGAGCTAAGGTGGTTAAGATGCACTTGCTGAACTTGTTAGTCCACCTAGTGGTGAGGAGAAACTACAGAGCTCATGCTTGCATCACAAGGTCATCCTAGGCAATGTTACCCCACTCAACTCCATCTTTATTAGCATTGCCCCTGTACAAGCCACGTGGGTGAGCTTAAGGGCATTGACTAGGCATACATATGGTTTCTCCATATGTGGGAGTGCAAGTGCCTCTCACACAAGCCTTACGCTGAGCTAAACTCGATGCTTTCAGCCCTCAAAATCCAATATTACATCGGTGTGCTGATTTGCATCATAGGTTTCGGTGAAGTATAAGGCGTTATACAAATCCGGTCCCTAAGGCTCTAGGGTGGGTAGTTGGCCCAATCCAAGCTGCTCTAATTTTTGCACCACCGCTAGGTCATCTACAACAGCTCCATAGCATGGACTAGTGTAGTAAAGGAGCTTATGCTCAGCTTTACGATGATTCTTCATCAGCGAATGGACAGTGTGTCCATTGACTTGCTTCATCAATGCTTTGCCTAGGTGGGAGAGCTGGGTGGGGTGCTTCGCGTACTCCTCGAAGCAGCTGCACAGCAGGTAGGTCTCTTCCTCCTCACGAAAGTGTGGTGGAGCACCTCCAGGATGGAGTCGAAAGTTTCTAACATCTTGAATGACAGCTATGAGGGGGTAAGAGCTTGGGGAAAAAATTTACAATAGTTTGGCTAGGCTGAGAGTGAAAAGTGAGGAAATGGAAGGAGGGGGCCCATATTTATAACCCTCTGAAGAAGACATGACCGTGGCAAGTTCAAGGAATGGGCGTACGACTATAAGCATACGAGCATGCGAAGTGAGACTGCGAGTAAACGGCCATGGCAAGAGGAGCGAATGGACGTGGCAAGCTGAGTGAACGACGACGGGCTTGCGGAACTGGTTGGAACAACTGGGGGCTTTTGAATAGAGAGTTGACACGACCGTGGTGGCAGTGTGCGAGAGAGGGAATCATCTTTCCAACCTGGAAACGTCCATGGAAATCCACACTTTGAGAAGGGAACGGCCATGCAAAACTTGGAACGGCCGTCGCGGGCTTTTCGGTTGACGAAGAAACGACCATGGCAAGTTTTTTTTTTGTGCACCCTGTAATAGGTTTTGTACACAAAGGCTATGCCGTCAGTACCCCATTGAGGGTTTTGTACTGACCGCGTGCCCAATATGCCAAAGAAAGGAGTCTATGCCAATTAGGTATTGGCGAAGTAGGGGGTGGCACTTCCTGAAGAGATTTCGATGAGGGTGGCAAGGAAATAGCTGGGGTTGAGGTGGTTGATGGGAGTTTTGCGGTCCTATCAAGCCTCTGAATGATAGGCGAAGGAATTGCTGATGTTGACGGTATATCTATAAGGAAGTTTGTCATCGGTAGCTTGGGGGTGACTGTGTCACATAGGACTTTCTGCTTCCCTTTGTCTTGAGTAATCTTGACTGCAGATGTTGCCTTGGGTACCCGTTGAAGGGTAGGTGACTGTGGTGTGACATGAGGTAGGAGCTTAGGTTGGAGAGGTTTGGGGATCCATATGGTATGATTGCCTTCATAGTAATGTTAGGCACGGAGAAGAGATTTTGGGATCCACTGAAGGGTTGAGTGTGTGGGTTTAGGGTTCGGTCAAGGGTCTTAACGCCTAGGAGAGCATGTACATCTGCGTCAATCCTGTACCCTGTAGGCTTAAGGTTGGGGAATGGGGGACCTACACTGGGGGATGAGAAACTTTGGATACTTGTTGGTGAGGGGGATGGTGGGACCTTTTGGGGATCCACAATGGAGATGCTCCCTCATAGTAGCCTTGTCTTGCAAGAAGTAGCTTGGGCAGATATTGAGCCTTGTGGGGATTTGTTAATATGGTTAGCAGTGTTAGTTTGGTTAGTGTGATTTGGTAGGGCAGCTACTTGTGACTTGGCCATGTGAGAGCGCACTGCCTCTTTGCGTGGTGGTGGTGTGGATGCGAGAGGCATTGATGTGGATGGCATGTTGAGTGGACTCTTTTTTGGGGGAATGCAGTGATAAGGGTGAGGTGTTGGGGTACTTGTGGGTGGTGCAAATGGGAGTTCTTGGCATGGGGAAGTAACGGGAACTAGCTCTTCATCTGTCATTAGAATGGTAACGTGGCCCAGAAGCCAATTGTAGGGTGGCCGTCCGTGCATCCCAGTCGATGTTGCATATGTTATGGCCCATCCATCCCTTGCCGAGGAGGATCTCTTCATGCATAGTTCCTGTAGGCATCACATAAAACTTCCCTTCCAAGGGATTGTTTCCAATGTGGAACAAAAGTGTGAATGTGCCAATGCAGTGAATATGCTATGAGGCAACTGTGGTGACAATGGCAGGTGTTTCTTTCAATGTGGGTTCCCCGAGTTTCGTAGGATAGTAGATTGTAGCTAGTCCCTATATCAACAAGAGCTAATTTTTGGACAAAGCTATTTGGTATGGTCATTCCTAACCATAACCAAGCTGGCTTCACCTCCCAGTCTTCTTCTTCTAAGTCAAATACTTGGGCCATGTTGACCATGATATGCTTTTGCCTCAACTTGCTTGCCTCACTTTGGCCTCTTCTTGTGCAGTTTCTTTCGTATCCTCATGGTCTTGTTTTCGTTGTTTTTTTATCATGGATTGGTTTCCAGGTGGCCTCGGTGAGAGGGCCATAGTAGCGTTTAAGTTTGCTACCATTGAAGTAACCAGCCATCTCAACACCATCAAGTATTTCAATGCACAGAACACCTTGTGGTGTGATCTCAGAGGCTAGGAAAGGTCCTTAGCCCCTCAGCTTGAGATTTTTCTTATATGTTTTGGTGTTGAATAAGAGGACCATGTCACCCTCATTCATCTCTTTGTCCTTGAGCTCATCATCAAACCATTGTTTATGCCTGAGCTTCTCTATAATCATGTTGTAGGCTGCTAAGAGGTGGGTTTCATCAAGCTTTTCAAGTTCAAACATGCAACAACTTAAGGCATTTTTGGTGAGTTTTTTGTGCACTCTGACACGTAGACTCGGGACTCAGAACTCCATGGGCATGACCGCTTCAGTACCGTAGGTTAAACTAAAAGGGGTAGCATTGGTTGTCGCTTTGTACAAAGTTCTATAGGGCCAAAGTGCAGTCGGCAACTTTTGTTCCCAATCATTGGCCTCCATTGTTTTGGTGAGAATGGCACACATGGTTTTGTTTGTGCTTTTGGCTTGGCCATTCGCTTGAGGATAGTAAGGGGAGGACTTCTTGTGTGGACGACAAGGAACTCTTGCAAGAGGAATTTGATTACCTTGTTGATGAAATGCGTTCCATTGCTTGAGAGGACAACCAAAGTGTGTGATCACAGACTCATACAGAAATTTAGCCGCAATCGAGCATTAGCTTTGCGGGTTACCGGAGCTTCTACCCAATTGGTACAGTAGTCCGTGGGGGGCAACAATTATATATATGGCTTAAGTGTATTTGGTTGCTGGACTGATGGGTCCTACAAAGTCTATCCCCCATTTTTCAAATGGTTGTAAGGACACGATGGGGTTCAGGGGCATGTGATCCTTGAAACGAGGGATTGCTACGCGCTACATTCATCACATCGTTTGACATACTCAGTAACATCAGCCCCATTAAGGTGGGCCACCATAACCCAGCTGTGAGAACCTTATGAGCAGTGATATCTACTACAAAGTTCCCGCCAGCACAGTAGAGTGAGCCCGTTCAAGGAGGAAGACATGCTCATCTTCTCTAACACAATGTCTTTGCAGGTAAGGGGCCACCTTTTTTATTAAATGATGGGCATGATCCTTGTTGAGGAGAGGATCAACTGGTAAGCCATTGGCTAAGAAGTGAGCCACTTCTTCATCGCATTTAGGAATTAAGCAAAGTTGGAACAGGACGACGTCTAGTAAATCAACGTCTACTCCCATTGGCTATTCGCCCATTGGGAATCCTTGATATGTGATCTGCAAGAACATGCTGAGAGCCTTTCCTCACCGTAATGGTGAAAACAAACTCAAGCAAGATAAGCAGCCACCTAGTGATTTTGCCTATCATATAGGGCTTATTGACCATGTACAAGAGGGCTTGATGGTCTACGAAGAAGACGAACTTGGTCGCCAAAAGATAATGGAGGAACTTCTTAACCGTGTAAACCATTTCTAGTCCTTCTCTCTCAGTTGTGGTGTCATTTCTCTCAGCGTTATTGAGTTGGCGGCTGGCAAAACTGATGGGGAAATCCATCTTATGTTTGCCTAGTTGGGCGCCACGGATGGGGAAATCCATCTTGTGTTTGCCTAGTTGGGCCAGCACACATCCTATGGCAAATGCTGAGGCGTCAATATGGACATGAAAGATGAGATCCCAGTTAGGGGATCTAAGAATTGGAGCGCTTACCAAGGCTTTTTTGAGTGTGGTGTAGGCCCTCTAGCATTCTTCTATCCACTCAAAAACTATAAGGAGTCCATAAAGGGGTCTAGCAATATCAGCGTACATAAAAATGAATCGCCCAATAAGCTGACGTGTCCCATGAAGGACTGGATACCCTTGAAATTGGTATGTGGGGGCAGCTCAAGAATGAGCCGCACTTTGCTATCATCAGTCGATATTCCTTACCTAGAGACAATGTATCCCAGGATCACTCTGTGTCAAACCTAGAATTGGCATTTAAGAGGGTTCAAAGAGATGCGGTATAGTCTGCATTGCTCTAGCACCCTGCGCACACATGCGAGGTGCTCCTTCCAAGAAGAATCGACACATAGGTCATCTATTAAGGCTTCGAGGAATTTTCAGAGATATTCCTTGTAAGCCATACACATTAAGCGTTGGAAGGTTCCGGGGGCATTGGTCAACCCAAAGGGCATGACTCTATATGCGTATGCACCTCATTCAATAGCGAAAGCAGTTTCGTGGTGGTCCTTGGGATCAATCAGCACCTAGTTTTATTGTGAGAATCCATCTAGGAAGCTGTAAGCTTCCTTTCTCGCTACTCTTTCTAGCACATGTTTAGTGAATGGTAAAGGATAGTGATCCCTTATGGTGACGGCATTGACCTTTTTGAGATCAATGCACACCCTGATGTTTTTGTTTTTCTTGGGCACTATCACGATCGGTGATACCCACTCTGTATGTTCAATTTCATAGATGAATCCGGCGTCGATAAGTCTTTCAATCTCTTTGTGGACCATCTTGGAATATTTGGGGGTTCATGGGGTAAGCTCTGGCCTAGCTCCATCAACCATGGGAATGGTGTGCTGGATCACTTCTCGGGGTACACTTTCATATCCATCTACTTCTAAGCAAAGCAGGCCTAGAATGGGGTAAGCTCGTTGTTTGACTGGCCTAGCTCCATCAACCATGGGAATGGTGTGCTGGATCACTTCTCGGGGTACACTTTCATATCCGTCTACTTCTAAGCAAAGCAGGCCTAGAATTTAGTCAAGAGAGAAATGAGCTCGGCTTCTTCTTCCTTAGAAAGATCTTTTACCACAAATACGGGCCTCGGGTCTTCACCCGCCGGGCCTACCAGGTTCACTTCCTTAACCTTGGTTGGTGGACCGTCATATGAGGTCCCAGGTTGCCCACCATTAGACCTTTGTGCCGAATCACATTGAACAAAGTGGTTGGCCATTTGAAAGGTCTTAAAGTGCTTGGGTAGTTCTCGTGTTTCGTCGGCTTTAGCACATTCCTCCATCAATTAGTCTTTTGGCTTATTTTTCTGTGAGTGCCAACTTTTTGTTGCATGGCTTGCGTACAAAGCGGCAAAGTTTTTCAGGGAGTGGTTCTAGTTGAATGGGTTCAACTGGCTGTGGTATAGTAATGTGAACCAAAAGAGAGCTGTTTGCGAACTCTTTTCGCCACATTTCATTGAAATGCTCAGGGGCTTGCGGCACCCACACATTTCAACCAACGGGTTTTAGAGTTGTTTGGGAAGATGTACCGCTCTGGCCCAAGAAATCCCTCAGGCCTATGAGTTTTATGGGAGCGTGTACTCTTTGATAGCTTGGCTCTATCAACCTATTCAAGCTCTTGTGTGGCTATATTGTCCAGATATGCTAAACTAAGCATATATAATGATGTAAAGCTCTTGCCCATCCATCGCGGCAAATCTTGTACCAGTTTTTCTAGGCAAGATGTCTAGGGTAGCAAGGATATGCATCCAGCTCTCAAAGTCTTCCGCCGGCTCCGAAAGTGGTGCGCAATCCTCACTCTCCCTTTCATCTTCCAGTGTTTTATGGCATGTTTGGCATAGATAGACTTTAGTAGTTCCTGTAGTTGTGACTGAGTCCTCTGCAAATGGTTTGCCACTCATGGGGTATACTTTCCACATGCGTAGATTGATCTTGAAGGTAAGATCTTTTCTATAAATGTAGATGTGGTCAGTATCCCAATCATAGATTATCTTGGACTCTCGCCATAAAGGGTCTGCCCACGGATGCAATCATATGAAGCTGGCTGACGTCCAAAATTCATCACCACAAAAGTGTGGTGGTAGGTGGTCGGTGGTTCCCAGAATCTTAATTTTAAGATCCCTTAGTAGACCAATGGGTATAGCAGTGGCTCCATCAGTGAGCTTAACTAATAATTGGGTGTTATCCAAGGCACGAGCTCCCCATTTTTCCCAGCATTGTTTGGTCACAATGCTCACTCGGGATCCTCCATCCAAGATTGCAGTAACTTGGTGGCTGTCAGAAGTTATCGGCAAGGCCGATAACTTGGTGGCCGTCTATCGGCAAGGCCATATTAAGTTCATCACCTTTAAAGTATTGTTTGAGCTTGTTCACTTGAACAATAGGAGTCCCTTTTATCTTAAGAGGTATGTGGAAATCTTCCTCCTCAAATTCATCAGAGCTATCGGGCTCCATGGTTTTGTGCATGCCCGCCCTGAGAGACGTCCCTCCATCTAGTCTTTCAGGTCATTCCATAGGGTTGGGCTACCTTGGAGCAAAGTGCCGATAGGAATTTGGACCTGAGACAAGATGAAAGAAGAAAGACCTGCAATGTCTCTTGGGACGGAGGCTGTCCTTTGATGAGGAAGGTAGGGTCTACTTTGTCTCAAGCTTTTTAAGGTGTATGGGATGGGAACATGGATTTTTGCATTGGTTCCCCTATGATGTTCATCTCCCAGGTCTCTAAGATATTCGTCACCTTGTCTTTTTGTTGGGGGGTAGCTTCTTCTTCTGTTAACTCTTGCGTGATTCTCTTTCTCCCACCCTCTTCCCTCCCCCTCTCTCACTCTCCTTCGTCTCCCTCTCCCTCTCCCTCCCTCCCTTTCAGTCTCCCACCCTCCCTCCCTCTCTCTCTCTCCCACCCTCTTCCCTCCACCTCTCTCACTCACCTTCATCTCCCTCTCCCTCCCTCCCTTTTACTCCCCCCCTCTAACTCTTTCTATCCTTCTCTTTACTCACTCTCTCGCTATCATTCTCTTGGCTCTCTCTCTCTCTCTCTCTCTCTCTCTCTCTCCCCCCCCTCTCACTCTCTCTATCCTTCTCTTTGCTAACTGTCTCTATACTTTGCTCTCTTTGGTAGCTCTCTCTATCCCCCCCTCTCTCTCCTTCATTTCCCTCTCTCTCTCTCTCTCTCTCTCTCTCTCTCTCTCTCTCTCTCTCTCTCTCTCTCTCTCTCTCTCTCTATATATATATATATATATATATATATATATATATATATATATATCCCTCTCTCACTCTCTCTATCCTTCTCTTTGCTAACTCTCTCTATCCTTTGCTCTCTTTGGTAGCTCTCTCTATCCTCCCCCCCTCTCTATCCTCCCCCCCCTCTCTCTCTCCTTCATTTCTCTCTCTCTTCCTCCCTTTCACTCTCCCACCCTCTCTCTCACTCTCACTCTCTCTCTCCTTCTCTTACCTCTTGTCCTCCTTCCCTCTCTCGCTCTCTATATCCTCCTCCTCTCTCACTCTCTATCCATCTCTTTGCTCACTCTCTCTATCCTTCTCTTTACTCTCTCTTTCTCTCTCTCTCTCTCTCTCTCTCTTCTCCTTCTCTTGGCTCTCGCTCTCTCCCTCTCTCTATCCTTATCTTTGCTCACTCTCTTTATCCTTCTGTCTCTTTTGTAGCTCTCTCTGTCCTCTCCATGTCTCACTCTCTCTAGCATTCTCTTTACTCACTCTCTCTATCCTCTCCTTGTCTCTCTCTCTCTGCCCTTCTCTTTGCTCTCTCTCTTTCTCACCCTTTGTATCCTTCTCTTTGTTTACTCTCTCTATCCTCCCTCTCTCTCTCCCTACCCTTCTCTCTCTCTCTCTCTCTCTCTCTCTCTCTCTCTCTCTCTCTCTCTATATATATATATATATATATATATATATATATATATATATATATATTTCCTTCTCATTTCTAAGATCCTCGAGTCTACAAATGCTTCACTACCTTATTCATCCACACAATATAGAAAATGTCGATTCTTTATTGGTTTGTATGACATGTTGTACATAAACATCATTACAAAGGGGAATGATGTCTTATTGTAAAACCCCAACATGTGTTGCTATATATATATATATATATATTTCCTTCTCATTTCTAAGATCCTCGAGTCTACAAATGCTTCACTACCTTATTCATCCACACAATATAGAAAATGTCGATTCTTTATTGGTTTGTATGACATGTTGTACATAAACATCATTACAAAGGGGAATGATGTCTTATTGTAAAACCCCAACATGTGTTGCTTTCGCTCTCTTTCTCTCTTTTTTAATATGAAAAATAAGATCATGGCATAATCATAAACAATTGCTAAACCCAGTCACTTGAATATTCACAAATAAACATGTTTACTGTACTATAATGAAATCTTCATCAAGACACCCTCTACTACATCCTCTTCGGGATCAATACAAACAATGTTCATGCCTAATTTCTATGCTACCATAGCACAATCTCCACATCCAGCATAAAGCTCTATTATCACTTTCCCTTGCTTTACACGACACTTAACAGGCTATCCCAAAAGTCACATCCATGCTGAGATCCACTTGCAAAGAAAGCACCTCTCTTAATTCCACCAAAAAAAAATGCCCTTATTTTGGAGCACAAAAATGTTAACGCCATACCTCGCCATATTGTCCCATTTGGGTGTCTACCCCAGTACATCATGTTGCAAGGATCAATAATATAATCAGGTGAGAAAGGTTGTCATTGGTTTTGTGCAACTATGCTCGTGTGAAGGTAGCATCGATGAGAGTATTTTTACAATCAAACCATAAGATGATGGTGTAGATCATCTTATATCTATCCAATCAACTAGTCTCGCTGGAGAGAAACCATGTTATATCTTTACCTTGTTGTTCGAATAATAGGAGAGTCAAGCAACACTATAGCAAGCACCCCAAAAGAAGTTATTATTGATCTTATAAGAGAATATTCTCCCACAGGTACACCACTTTAGAAGAGTGTGGTTAAATACTTATTGTCTAAGGAATCTCATGCTGGTGTTCTTCGTAGAATGTTATTAGTAAGCACACATATTGAGAAAGTAGAGGAGATTCCTCAAATCTATAATGGCAATGTGGCTTTTGAGTTGCCGAATGTATGTGATCCTTCAGTCTCTCTAATGCAAGGAATGGAGCAAGTACATGATGGCCATTATTGTGTGAAACCTGTGGAGAGTCACATGAAGTTTCATGGAGTTGTACGAAAGAGTTCTTGTGGGAGGCTTATTTAAGTGCACTTATGCCTTGTGTGAAAGCATAACTATGAACGGCATACCGAATACAACATCATGGATTGGTAAGCTTATTACTTGGCTCAATTTCAATAAACTTTGATTAATAAGAGTATTTATTGAAACTTTGTAATTTCTCACATAATAAGCAAGCTCACACATAAGCTTTCCGCGCTCAGCTTAACAAATGAGTGGATATGGATCACTAGCTTGTTTTTACTGTAAGAACAAACATGTATGTAGAAGAATATTTGGTGCTATGGTGTACTATTGTATGGCTGCTAACCCACATATGACGAGATTAATGATTTCAGAGGTGGCTACAAGTGGTCCGAGAAAGATACAAATTATTATGTGAGTGAACTTTCTTGAGAATTTAATTATATTTATTCAATAAAAATTATAGTTAGAGATGAGAGTACATGAATATCTCTAAACAATTAGAGAAATATAATTTATGTTAAAAATAGCATATTTATGATAAAGATCCCCAAAAAGTAGGTTGGTTTTTTCATACACTTGAATTTAGCGAAACGGCCCGCGCTAATTTGTAGACCAAGCCTATTCCTGTAATTTCAAGTACCAACTCGACTATATTCTAACAAAAAACTAGAGAGATATAGTGGCTACAAGTTGTAGGCCTATGCTTGTGTATATAGAGAGTCAAGACAGGCTTAGATAGGCAAATGTCTACAGGGAGTATTAATTCTCTTATTGTTTTCCTTATATGGTTTAATTATTTCATGAGTGAGAGAGAGAGAGAGAGAGAGAGAGAGAGAGAGAGAGAGAGATTAAACATGGTTTGTAAGAATTGCAGGTTCCTTGGATGAAGCTCTCTTTTCTTTCTATGTTCTCTTTTCTCCTTTGATCAGAAGATGTACGATTGTATCAAATTACTTCATACCTTAATAAATCATTGAAATACTCATATATGAGACCGAAGGTCTTACATATGGGGGGGCAGATTGGACCCAATGCTTTTGTCTTGTGTTCATAAATATTTTTTCGTTTAAATTTTTCATTTAATTCTTCTTCTAAGGTTGATGTATTAACTTGTAGTTAACTTATTTAAAGTAATTTGTAAAATTTGTTGAAATCTTGTACTTAGAGAAAAGGTCTTGTAATAGTGGTATCAGAGCTACAGGCCAAGTACAAGATCTTTTCACATGCTTAGGGAAAGAAAATCAAATATGTGGGTTATGGACTAACCTATTAATAATTCGACTATAGTGCTTCTGCTATTTTGTAGAACATCGTTGCAATCGAATCTATGTAAGGTAAGCACACATATTTAGACTTGTTGATTTGAGCCATTTCAAACCTAAGGATTGCTTTCCTCAAATTTGAGAGATTCTTGCTACAAGTATCTTATAAAGGTATTTATACAAGCCTGCCTTACATTTTGTACAAGTTTATTTTGTTCGGCTTAATTTGACCTATCTTTCTTTTATGTCTTAAACTTTGTTATTTTTTATTCATAAGAGCGAGTTATTATTAAATAGTTAAATTCAAGTTTTCATTTTATTAATCAAGAATGTTAGAATTGTTGTGCTAGTCATTCATATTTATATTTCTATTTAAACTTTCAATGTATTGAAAAGTCATTTCTATCTATTGTAAGTTAGCAACACATGGAATATTCGGAATCCGGAATGGCTGGGACGTGATGGTGGTGATATGGTGTGAGTAATTATCGAATGTCACGGTTTGTCCATCCATCTTTCTGTGGTTAATTGGGGACACCTAATTACCACTATGTTCGTAGCATGGCACTTGGGTGATTCCGAATATTCCATGTGTAGGACATATGAAATTAGGGATAGCTGGAATTAAGTATTGGATTTATTACTTATGCGCTGTCGTGGACTTTTAGCATGTGTTGCTAACTTGTAGTGTGTTTGAATGGACAACCTTATGTAGGTTGGTGAGATTGATGGTCTTTGTGCTCGTAAGCCGGAATGGCTGGGACGTAATGGTGGTGATATGGTATGAGTAATTATCGAGAAGGGTTTTCTCAGCCATACACTGGATGACAGTTGTTTTCTCGAAAAAAGAGGCATTGATCTGATGTGTTTAATCACCCTCTGGGGTCATTGGGGATACCCATGGCTTAGAGAAAACTGGACTTGAGTATGGGTTAGTACTCACGATTGTTGTCGGTGTTAGTAGTTGTGAGCTGCTAACATTGTGTGATGGTGGACAACTAGTATAGTTGGAGAGAGTGTGAGCATGTGTTGCTCATTAGCCAGGGTGAATATGGCATGAATTTAAGACAATGGAACGAGATGATTGATATCTTAACAACAATATCCGGCTTTTGGTATGATGGGTATGCTTCTTATCAACTGTTATTATTTTGTTGAAGAAAAAAGGAATATATTTAACAACATACATATTTTGTTGTTGATGGTTTTGGTAGGACTTGCTAAACACATTTTATTGGTAATGTATGACTTTTCTTTTGTCAAATTTCTGGACCAGGGTACACAACTGAGGACAATTGCTGTTTTAACTCGTAGGATTGTTACGTGAGTGAACTTTCTTGAGAATTTAATTATATTTATTCAATAAAAATTCAAAAAGTAGGTCGGTTTTTCATACGATTGAATTTAGCGAAACAGCCTACGAAGATAAGTTGTAGACCAAGCCTATTCCCGTAATTTTAAGTACCAACTCGACTATATTCTGACGAAAAACTAGAGAGATATAGTGGCAGCAAGTTGTAGGCTTGTCCTTGTATATAGGGAGTCAAGACAAGCTTAGATAGGCAAACGTCTACAAGGAGTATTAATTCTCTTATTGTTTTCCTTATATGGTTTAATTATTTCATAAGTGAGAGAGAGAGAGAGAGAGAGAGAGAGAGAGAGAGAGAGAGAGAGCTTAAACATGGTTTGTAAGAATTGCAGGCTCCTTGGATGAAGCTCTCTTTTCTTCTATGTTCTCTTTTCTCCTTTGATAAGAAGATGTATGATTGGATCAAATTACTTCATACCTTAATAAATCCTTGAGATACTCATATGTGAGACCATGGGTCTTACATATGGAGGGGTAGATTGGACCCAATGCTTTTGTCTTGTGTTCATAAATATTTTTTTATTTAAGTTTTCCATTTAATTCTTCTTCTAATGTTGATGTATTAACTTGTAGTTAACTTATTTAAAGTAATTTGTAAAATTTGTTGAAGTCTTGTACTTGGAGAAAAGGTCCTGTAATACAAATGGATATCACCAAACAACTCGTATTGGATGCAGTTGACAGCAGGAAGCATACAAAGAATGAATCAAATATTAGCATCATGGAGTTGTCACTATTATTGAAATACATGCATCCCCTAATTCAATGTTCAAGGTAATATCAATTCCATATTGATTTTAGTTGTTTGATGATTCTTGTGAACTTAAGTTTACATAGTTTTTAAAGTTGTCCAGTTCTCTTGTAGATTCAGGGGAGGATGGTACGTGCTTCTAGGATCAATGGTTCAGTGCAAGGAGTAGAGTCAATTATCCTATAATTGAAGAGACAATGTGCTTTTGAGTTCTTCCATGGTAGTCTTTTTCCTGGGCAAGGTTTAGAGGAGTCAAAGCGGTGTTACGTGTTTAAAATGTTAACCACAGGGCCTACATCAGGTTTGGATCTCATGAACCGTATACGCCAAACATGAGGCAGTGATTTGAGGAGGTCTTGGGTTTGTTTTGATCACGTCAGGCATGTGCAAGGATGGATAACGATGGTTGCACAATTATATGATCCAAGGTACAATTTGGTCTTGAAAAGTTCTTAATAAATTTGAAATTGTTTTTAGTAGTTTTCCAACTCTTGTATGATAGCATGTAGCCTGCAAGAGCTCAAACAATTGCAACTTGTGAAATGAAAGAGGAGGACACAGTGGCACAAGTGCTTTTCTGGGAAATGATTAACAAAGTGGTGATCCAAAAAGGCTTTTCCAAACCAGATTTTTTTTTGGCTTCATGGCTGATGAGGTTGGAGCCAACTGGAGGGTAGTTAGGACAATCTATAATACTAGACCAGAGAATATATTGGAAGGTCGTGAGCGCTCGTGTCTTTTCATTGGGAGCAAAGCTTGAACATTCATACAGTATAATATGTAGTTATGAATTTTCAAGAAGAGCACAAGCAACTATGTGGTCAGTGGCGTTGTGCATTGAGTAAAGAAGAGACACTTTTAAAATTCAAACACAATAGATTGTGGTGGATGAACGATAAAGTCACTGATGCAAACTTACCAGTCATGGATTGTTGGCTTAGTTGGTGGCATACTAGATATCCCCATTGGAGGAAACATCTTGTAAGGGTAAGTATTACTTTCTTGGTTTTCGAAAAGAATAGCTTACATTTGGAATTGTCAAAGTTAATCTTTTGGCTATGGAATGTGGTTGGAGCTTGCAATTAACTTCATCTCCTATTGTAGGATGTCGATGATGCCAGTGTGTCGCACATGCCGACCACACCAATCTAGTAGAAACAAAACACACAAGTTGGTTAGCAGGTGAGGGTTTCAGGGAAACCATCTCTTTATATGATGCAACTGTTTCTGACCTCGCTAATGCCCTCTTGCAATCCACAAAGAATCATGCATTCATGCAAGGTAAATATCATGGAGCAAGACCTACAATAACAAAGTTGATGGAGAAGGCCAAAACATCAAAATCTCCAACTCCGTCAAGCACTAGGCAAGTTGGTGGGGGAAGGAGTAAGTGGCACGCCAATGCACATGCAACCGAAATTTTTTGGTGATAACATTACCATAAGCCGGCGCGCATTGAAAACCCATAGTTATAAATTTTGAGGAAGATAACGCATCACATCATCCACAATATGTCACAGAAAACGTGCCACGTAAGAAAAAAGGTAGGAGATTTAACTTTCCACCACTATTCCTTTAGCTATTGAAGGTGGTCAACACAATGCAGAGGGAGATAGAACTGAAGCAGAGGTACATGAAATTGTGGAGAGTGACATACACGACTCAATGTGAGAAACACATTGAACATCTCTATACAACAAGGTAACTTGCCAAGGATGGTTAGGTGGCCAAGATGGTAAGTGCAAAAAGAGCACCAAGAAGTGCGGGCAAGGTGTTCCAGCTCCTTCTTTCTATGGTATGAGAGAATGGTCTGGGGCAAAGGTGTGAGTCCATGTGGTTTCGTAAACAGCAGCAATGTGGATCATACTTGGAGAGTATCTACACCATCTGTTATAAACCTGATTGTGTATGAGATCCATTGGAGGCTGGTGGGTTTGTATTGCAAAAGGGACTACGTCAGGAAGCAAATGATGTAGGCCATCGGTCAACAAGGTACATAAGTGGCATATCGGATATGGCAGCCCGAAGAGAATAGATTCGGTAATTTCAAGCACAGGTACGGTCTTTGAGCATTTGGTAATTAAGGTCAAGCATATGGAAGTGTCTATAATTGGGACTGAGAAATCACTAGTACGCAATGAAAAATACTGGGTGATTATGAGAAAGAATATATCATGCACATGTCTTGACTTTCAAATCAAGGTAGGTACTGGATGACCATATTGTGCATGCAAGCACCTTTATTTTGTATATTTTCATATCTTTGGGTTAGATGCAAACCATAATATGTTTATACATCAACCCACTCTAAAAAAGGAGGACCTAATGAGAATGTTCAGTAGCAGTATAGCAGGAGAACAATGTGAAAAGGACCTCATTTTGTAATGATGACATTGTACTATAGTTTTGAAAATATCCTTTATGTTGTAATAATAAAATGTCCTTTGTCTCAATTCTCTAGTAAGGACTATTTACTTTTTGTTTTTCTAATGTTTTAGCAGGGCAATCAATATGTTTGTATGTCAATGGCTTGAATATGTTCATTCCATTCATCTACTTTTCTACTTTCCTAAATTAAGTGGATAGCCATGCATCTACTTTTCTAAATTTAGTGGATAGCCATGTAAAGTATCTTTTTTCTTTTAACTTTGTGTATCTATAAATATGACCCCTGCCGCTTACTCTAATCCTCACTTCCAAATCTTATTGCCTCCCTCTCCCTCTCATTGTATTTCTCTCCCTCACACCATCATTCTCTTCCTTACAACCCTCACCATCATCATCTAACCTTTGTTGATCTCTAATGGCTTCTTCTAATGCCCTGAGCTATACTCTGAAGGAAACCCTGGATAGGGTTTGCAAAGATTTGTGCAAAACGGGTGGAGATATGACAGAACATCTCAGAATCACGACAGACGCCCATAATCTTTAGAGCAAGATGTTGGCGGATGAGCGTATTGATTTTGGTGATTTGTATGTGTGGAATTTGAAGATTGAAAGTGCTATCGGCACTTGGTGGAGTTATTACGGGTAGATTGTCGAAGAGACGGAGAAGCCCCTACGAGAGGAGTTAAAGAATAGAGTAGTCCAAAAAGGCGCATAGGTGTAGGAACAATGCTTAATTGTAGTAGCCCTTATAAGTACATAGTTGTCTTTAGTCCGTGAGGATGATGTAATAACTTTTATGGAACAAAGTGGTCTCAACTATAGATTGCCTTGTCTTTTGTATTAATTGCCTTGTCAAATTTTTAATTTATTGTTGTTTTGATTAATTAAATAAAATTTTTGATTTGTTATCATGACTTGAACACCAGTTATGATAGAAGAGTTATATTTCAAAGTTGTATGTGAATGAACTTGGTTCTATTTGTAATTGAAATCGATATTTTTGATCTTAAGGATTTAATGTCATGTTCTTCTCTCTCTCACTTCCTCTCACTCTCGCTCTTCCTCTTCATGTCAAATAATTATGCAATGACCTCAATCATAATTGAAAAATTATTGACCTTAATAAATTTACATTCTTCACTGAACGAGAGAGAGAGAGAGAGAGAGAGAGAGAGAGAGAGAGAGGGAAAAAAACCAGGTCCTAAAATGTTTAAATATACAAATGTAAGTAATATTCAAATATGTAGAGAAACCCTCATTGCATGTAAGGTCAAATAACATGATCTTCTTAAACAACAAGATGAAGCTTAGAAATAACTTGTTGTTGTAAGGCTTAGAAAAGACATTGAATCAAGCTGGGTGCCAAGCACAACCAAGAGCATGACACATCTTGACAAATAATAACAACAAAGAGAATAATCACATTTCATGTTCAACAAAGGAGCTATACAACCAACATGCTGGAGCTAATAATGACCCTTAGAAAAAAACAAAGATCTATGATAGAAAATAAACAAATTAGTTTCTTTAAAATGGTTCAATTCGTGCATTAATAAAGAAACAATATATTTTTTAAAGGAGTTACAAGAAATCAGCTTTTATGAGAGCAACAACCTCCATCAAAGTGTCTCCGTCTCGCTAAGAGGCAACACAAATTTACACCATCTCTAGTATGCCAAACATAAGAAAATACATAGGGCACATGATAGACTTTTTAAAGAGAATCACAAAGTTGCTACCAAAAGAGATCGAGGACATAGAAAACACAAGCCCTTACGTCACAATATCCAAGTCACAATTTTGGAGATAATAGAGAAAACATAGATCGAGGACATAGAAAACACAAGCCCTTACGTGACAATTTCTAAGTCATAGTTTTGGAGACAACATAGACAAGGTAAGAACACAAATTTAGTACATTATCATTTCAAAATTAAATAAGTTTTCCATGCTTGCTTCCGTGCTAAATCTAAAATAAGTGACTGTATAAGAGAATTTGGATACAATGATTAAAAAAAAAGACTTTTTGTCTTTGGTTCCATCTTAACAAGCAATATTTCCAAAGTCCCATGTAATAGTGTACATGACTATGGATCATACAAGTGAGACTAAAGTGTATCTTGCTCGTACTGTACATTGTGAAGGTACACAAGATACCAAAGATGACTCTATGAGGTCCCTAACAATATTAGCATTGTAGAGGGGATTTGCAAGCTACAATATTATTGTCTTGCCCTCGAGGTTGTACACCACTAAATGATAGCATTGTATAGGGGATTTGCCCTTTGGGTTGTGCACCACTTGGAGAATTGGACCTTATAATCCTAGTGGTAACTCGACAATGACTCTGGGGTTCCTTTATATAAGGAGTATTTGGCATAGCTACCCAAGCATTTTAGTTCTCTTCTTATTGTGATAGTCCATGAAGTGCGTCTCTACAACCACCATGCGTGTGTATGCGTGCTATTATATTTCATTTGATAAAAGAAGAAAGTGAGACATAAATTTGATATTATATTTTATTTGGTAAAAGAAGAAGATACTGCAAATGGTGGAAGTGTTGGAGTGTCTCTTTGAGGTAGTGGGATCGAATCTCCTCGAACGAAACCGTGAGGCACCTAGTTGTATTTGATAGACCATAATAGTGAGACCGGAATTTGATAGACCACAAAGTGTGAAGGATGCGTAGGGGTGCTATGTATTGAACAGGGAGAGTCTTTGTGAGCGCTTCTGGTAGTTTTCTTGGAGCTCGTCTTCCTCGTTCACATGGTATGCTCTTGTTTTCAGAAATTTGCAGGTGTTTACGCATTACGATCCCTGTGTTTGAAGCGCGCTTAAAAGAAAAAGGGAAATCAAAATAAAAACTGCAAAATAATTTACCTCTCTTGTGCCCTTCTTTTGTGCAGGCCGGTCCACCATCGCGCAGGTATGCTTATTTTTCTCCTTTTCCTGATAGTTTATCTTTTAGTTCTTATTTAGGACTTCCAAATTCTTGTTTTTACAACTTTCTTGAATTAGCGTGATGGAAAATCGTGTTTTAGATTTTACCGTGGTTATTCAGGGCTTTGTTCAATGCTTTTTATGTAGGATAAAATTTCTCTAACTCTGCAACTGTAAGCTCTGAAAATGCAAAGATATTGTTATTGAAAAAAGACTCTCTTTTTTGGGTGGGGACACAGGGGAGCACCAAAAGTGTCAAGGTTTGAGCTCACAGACTATCCCTGCCATCAAAATATGTCAAGATCGTGTGATGGGCGTTGAGTGGCAGAGCATGGTTGGGGATTTCTCCCCATCCATCTCACAGAGTCTGTAAAGGCCCTGGGTGGGAAATTCTCCCCGTTCATCTCATGGGAGTCTGCAAAGGCCCTAAGTAGGTCGCGAGAGCACCATTTGGATAAGAGCTAAGTGAGGAAAGGCCCTTTATTTTTATGTTGCACTACTCTTTATACCCCCTGCCTCGCAAACCCCTTTCTGTAGGGTGGTTTCGTAACATTTGTACTCGATGTGAGAGACCAATGACAAGTACAAGACTACTTGACCAGTGTGGAAATGCAAGAGTCGCACTCATTTCATGCACAAAAATCAAAGGGTATTTGGTTTTTGGCTACATAGTATTCTAAAATTGTCACTCCCGCCCCCCCCTCCCCAACAAAATAGTATCCGGTTGCTTAGGGTCACTATGTTGGAGAATGCACAAGCGGAAGCATAAACAAGACGAGAGAGTAGAGAGAGCTTGTGGACAAGATCACCTTTTATATTAGCTTGAAGTTATACAATGGCAATTGGCCAGCAAGAGAATGTTGAACTTGTGCAAGGGATTGGATGAATTAGTGAGCAATGGGAAGGACTCCTTATATAGTGAATATATGACATGGCCGATTGCTCTAACCAGCTCATGACCTACTACACTTGGGAGAAAATACATAAAATATGAAATAATAGGTACAACCCCAAAACACTGAGATGCATAAATTCTAACACCCCCTTTGCAGCTCATAGTGTGCAAGAGTCGGAAGAAGATAAGCCGATGATGCAACCATAGATCCTCCAGCACCGTGAATATTGGAATCACCTTGGAGAGAGCATCCACCAACTTGTTTCCTCGAAACAAAATGCCACCACGAACAGTAAGGAACTTTGCTTGGCCACGAATTCCCACACACAAGTGGGGACGGAACACATCACGTCCCCACACAAGTGGGGACGGAACACATCACGTCCCAAAAGCCTCGAACAATGAACTCGGAGCAGATCCAGTTCATAATCTTTGCTATACAAAAGATAACCATGTCCTATGAGATGTCTAATGGTTGGAACGCCGAATCACGGCCCCCGTGCACTAGTAAGTGGAGCTGTAATCAGTCCCCTCTCCCGCCCACAAGCCTCCTTTGGCTAGAAACACACTCGGGGGGGGGGGGGGGATTGCATCTGTACTAGACAAGTACACCATCTGGGTCTTCCTGAGCCGGAAGCGCCGTGGGAGCCCTAGAAGTGGTACTAGAATCTGTATCACTATCATGTGTCGTGTCTTTGCCCTTGTGAGATGAAGCCTTGCCCTTGGTCTTGTCCTTCTTCTTGGACAAACAATCCTTGGACATATGTCCTCTTTTCCCGCAAGAGAAGCAACGACTCCGACCTTTCTTCTGAACTGAGGAAAGTGCCTGGTGAGAACTATTGACTGACACCTTCAAGTTACCCGGGACAAACTCTTCCTCCAATAGTAGGGAGCTAAGATCATCAAAATCCAATTGAGTGGATGTGACGTGGCATCGCAAAGATCAAGAAATCACATCGTAGTCCGGGGGAAGCTTGGTGAGGATAATTGCAGCTAGCTGAGCAGAGGACAAAGTTGTTAGAAGTCATCTCCTGTCTATTTCTATACACCAGGGCCTTTGTTGTGGGTGTGCCCGCCCTTATGAGGTGTTTTCTCATTTTCCCCCACTCTTCGTATTTTTCCCCCATTTTTTCCTATTTTTCTGTGCCATGGGAGGCAGTCTAGTAGTGGTAGGAGGACCTTGAACCTGGCCGACTGCATCTGTGGAGATTCTGGAAGTGGCCGACTGCACTGTATGAGTTGTGGGGCTTCTCTGACTGCCCTGCTTGCTGGCCGACTGTGATTTTTTAGTCGTGGAGGTTGCTTTGTCCAGTCGGCTGCCCTACAGCAGGCCGACTGTTGATGGGGAGGCATATAAATAGGCCCCCAGCTCCTTGTCATTTTTTGTATCAACTCCGGGATCTTCTTGTGTATATAGAGCAGAGTTACACGCCTCTATCTCTCTCTCTCTTGAGCTGTGATTTTCTGCACTGCGTTTTGCTCTCGTGTTCCCAGATGGTCATCATCTCCGCTGCGTATTCTGACATGGTATCAGAGCCTAGGCTCTAGATAGTTCTTGGGATTTGTGTGAGCAAAAGGGGGACTGTTGTGTTGCTGATTGGTGGACCGTACGGGACTGTTCGGGAAGAGGAGAAGCAAGAGGACGGCGGGCTGATTTGCTGGACAGCCACTTGCAGGTATTAGTTCTTCTTTGTTCCCACCCACCCACCCTTTTCAGAGTACATCCCCGCAATGGCAGATCTGTTTGAGATGGCCGAGAGGCATGTGAAGATCCCGACACTCCCCATGTTCCCGGTGGACCGTCAGTTGGACGGGAGCAACTACGGCATATGGAAGGTTATGATGGAATCTGTTCTGGAGTCTTACGATCTCGCTGATTTCGTCGTTGGTATTCCATGGCCGGAAGTAGAGGAAGGGGAGTTACCGTCATCCGAAAGGACCGGGAGGCTCAGACACAAATGTGGGATCGTGTCAATGCCACGGTCCGTTCGTTTATCTTTCTCAACTGCACACCGCAGGTAATCAATCATGTAAAGCATATGACGTTGGCCAGAGATATATGGCAGCATTTGGCCTCTCTTTACAACAGGGTATCGCCCATGAAGAGGGTCTCCTTGGAAGTACAGATGCGGGTTATGAACCCTGCAAAGTCGTCGACAAGTTGCTTGCTCTTCAGCAGAAAGTTCTTCAGGCTGGGAAGGAGATATCGTCAGAGGACATGGCCATAACGTTGCTGTCACACTTGCCCTCTCAGTACTCAGCATTTTACTCGTCTTTGATTACTAGTGGCAGGCTCAGCATCATCACTTGGCAGGAGCTTGTGCCAATGGTCTTGGACTAGGAGGAACGTTTCACGAACCCTCCTCACAGCGGCGGTTCGGAGGCCTTAATTGGCCAACGGTCGAAAGGCCGTAACACGGGCAAAGGGAAGGCTTCGTCGGAGAAGTCTTCTGAGAAGAAGTCCGTTACTGACCGCGAGAAACTAGAGGCAGAGAGGACCTATAATGATTGTGGCGAGAAAGGCCACTATTGGAGGCAGTGTCCCAAGCGGAAGACCGAGAAGGGTGAAGATTCCTCAGCAGTAATCATGAAGGCTCCGGCTTTTGTGCACCTGGAGGTGGTGGACACCGATGTTTCATTTTCTTCAGGCAGGGAGGAGATTGGAGGATTCTCCGCAACGGATACTTGGGAGTGGATTCTAGATAGTGGTGCTTCCAGGTACATGACTCCTTCTCGTTCCGGTTTAGAGGATCTCTGCAGGCTTTCTGGTCACATTCTTACTGGGGATACATCTACTATCCCAGTTCACAGTGAGGGCAGGATGGAGATAGTTCCCGATGGCAGAGGGAGGAAGCATTCCTCCCAGGTGTTGTATGTTCCGTCACTTGGTTTTCATCTGTTGTCATTGCATCAGGTTTGCAAGACTGGCGTACGGGTGGAGTTTGATGAGCATTTTGTTGCTCTCCGGGACAAAGCAACAGGCCAGGTGGTTTGGGAAGGCGGAGTGGAGAATGGAGTTTACAAGCTTTCAGCACTCTCTCTCCCAGGTCCTCAGGTTTGTAATGAGTGGCAGTCTGGTAATGACCACTTAAGTGTGGATATGCTACAGGT
Source organism: Cibotium barometz (assembly GCF_041138505.1). Classification (NCBI taxonomy): domain Eukaryota; kingdom Viridiplantae; phylum Streptophyta; class Polypodiopsida; order Cyatheales; family Cibotiaceae; genus Cibotium; species Cibotium barometz. Next base: position 53,917,539 of record NC_141052.1, on the reverse strand, counting down.
GCAGGCTTTCCGGGACCAGATGGTGGATAGCTTGCCAGTAGATGGCAGCAGTTGGCAAGAACTCTCCAGTACTAATGTTGGTAGTTCTTGTGTTCGTCAGTCAGAGGAAACTAAACAGGTAACTTATGCCCTGATGTCTCGTAGTATTCGGGACAAAGAACCTCCTGTAGATGAGGATGTTCTTTCCACGGGGACCTTTCGGAAAGCCAGGCAGGAAAGCCAGGCAGGTGGTAGTTGATTACTTGCAGAAGGAGGTGCATACTCCAGGCTTTGTGGTTCCGGATTCAGAGGGGGTGGTTGACAGGTTTCAGAAGGCCTTGCGTGGTCTTCAGCAGGTTTCCAGGACTTGTTTTTGCACCGTAACAGGTGTTGATCCTCGTGAGCAGTGTGATGCCTCTTTGACTCAGAAGCAGAATGGTTCATTGATCTGGTTAATGGACACCAGATTGGACGGGAGCTTCGTGATGAGGCAGTTGAGTTCATGGTTGCGGATGACTCTTTGGGAGGCAGGATTGCATTTCCTGTGGTTTCTGCGGCATGCGAAGGATCATGGACTCTTGTACACAGGAGGGGGATTGTTGGATGGAGTCCGACTCCACGGTTGGAGTGACTCAGATTGGGGAGGAGATCCGGACACGAGGAGATCTACTTCAGGCCCAGGAGCAGTTTTACGAAGCAGTAAGAGGCAGTCATCTTTTGCCTTGTCGATGACAGAGGCAGAGTACCGGGCTGCTTGTGATGCTGCTTGTGAGGTAGTGAGGATGCAGAGGTTGCATTGCAGGATTGGGCTTCCACTAGAGGAACCCATGGTCATCCAGAGGCACTTTGTTCGTGAACAGATCGTTGCTGATGACATCTTGCTAGAGTTCTGTTCGACGGAGGACAGTACGGTGGACCTCTTCACGAAGTCGCTATCTCAGGATTTGCTCAGGCGGCACCCCAGCTCCCTGTGGTTGGTTTCACAGCTAGGAGCTGAGAGGGGGTGTTAGAAGTCATCTCCTGTCTATTTTTATACACCAGGGCCTTTGTTGTGGGTGTGCCCGCCCTTATGAGGTGTTTTCTCATTTTTTCCCACTCTCCGCATTTTTCCCCCATTTTTCCCTATTTTTCTGTGGCATGGGAGGCAGTCTAGTAGTGGTAGGAGGACCTTGAACCTGGCCGACTGCATCTGTGGAGATTCTGGAAGTGGCCGACTGTACTGCATGAGTCGTGGGACTTCTCTGATGCTGGCTGAGCCACTCTGCTCTGCTGCTGGCCGACTGTGATTTTTCAATCGTGGAGGTTTCTTGTGTCCAGTCGGCTGCCCTGCAGCAGGCCGACTGCTGATGGGGAGGCATATAAATAGGCCCCCAGCCCCTTGTCATTATTTGTATCAACTCCGAGAACTTCTTGTGTATATAGAGCAGAGTTACAAGCCTCTATCTCTCTCTCTCTTGAGCTGTGATTTTTTGCACTGCGTTTTGCTCTTGTGTTCCCAGATCTGGTCATCATCTCCGCTGTGTATTTTGACAAAAGCAACACCCATAGCTAGTAACTGGTCATGGATAACCTTAACCTTCATGAGAAACGACTACATGGAACTGCCTTCAGGGAATAACAAACCGTAGAGTTGTCCTTGCAAGGTAATTGCCCGCACCGACGAATCTCAAGCAAAATGATCCTCCAATTTAGACCATACATGATTGCATCTGTACTAGAGAAGTACACCATTTGGGTCTTCCTGAGTCGGAAGCGCCATGGGAGCCCTAGAAGTGCTACTAGAATCTGTATCACTATCGTGTGTCGTGTCTTTGCTCTTGTGAGATGAAGCCTTGCCCTTGGTCTTGTCCTTCTTCTTGGACAAACAATCCTTGGACATATGTCCTCTTTTCCTGCAAGAGAAGCAACGACTCCGACCTTTCTTGTGAACTGAGGAAAGTGCCTGGTCAGAACTATTGACTGACACCTTCAAGTTACCTGGGACAGACTCTTTCTCCAATAGTAGGGAGCTAAGATCATCAAAATCCAACCAAGTGGATGTGACCTGGCATCGCAAAGATCAAGAAATCACATCATAGTCCGGGAGAAGCTTGGTGAGGATAAGTGCAACTAGCAGAGTAGAGGACAAAGCAACACCCATAGCTAGTAATTGGTCATGGATAACCTTAACCTTCATGAGAAACGACTACATGGAACCGCCTTCAAGGAATAACAAACCGTAGAGCTGCCCTTGCAAGGTAACTGCCCGCATCGACGAATCTCAAGCAAAGAGATCCTCCAATTTAGACCATACGTGATGAGCATTGGTGAGAGTTTGCACTGCCGGTGAGACCTCCTCTGTGATGGTCCACACAAGCACCGAGTACGTCTTCGAGTCTTGAGTCTCCCAGTCTTGTAATTCCGCAACAAATTCATCCTCCTAATCCTGAGTCCATCTCTTGGAGTTTTGAGGACGCTCGGGCTTCCTCTTAGTGCCCTGAACAATATCCCACAAACCCTTGTGGATGAACTAGATTCACATTTGAAGCTTCCAATGGGCATAGTTGTCAAGCCTCCAGGATCTCTCCCCGTAAGGCAAACCTACAAAACAAACCATAAACCATGAAGGGGGTGTAGGCATACTCGCCACCTAACCATGACAGCCATGAGCGAGGCTCACAATCTTGGCCATCCCCACCGAGCCACGAGCTAGAGCGTCATGCTTTCGTGAGTGCCCTGCCATCGTCCTCATCCGGTGTCCTCTACCACCCGGGGTTGTCCCCCAAGGATGACGGCCTCTTGCGTGATGGTGCTCCTACTCCACGCGCTCTGCACTCTTGTGCTTCATCTGTCGGTGTGTGCCCAACTGGTACCCCTCCCCCCAATAAATAGGGAAGGAACACCCAAAAAGCACACACTATCAATAGCGGACCAAAAAGCACACGTCTACCCACAACATATCACACTCTAGCTCGTCAATCTGCCTGTCCCTAGCATGCACATTGTTAGCACATTCATCCCCAATTTGTGCCCATGTTTGGTGTCCTTTTGGTCCCTTTTGCATGGCCCTTGATTGTGGACTAGCCACCCTTATTTTATATATTTTTCTAGGATTTTTCCCAGCTTGGATGCCTTTTTTCCAGTGGGCCAGCTTCAGATGCCCAGTCGGCCAGCTTCAGCATTTCCAGTCGGCCAGCTCTCCCCACCTATAAATAGGTGAGCTGGCCTCTCAGTTTTGTATCTTGCCTAGTCTATCTTTTGCTCCCCCACTTATGAGACTACTTCTGTCTCTTGCTTGGGACTGTATCACTTCAGTATATTCAGCATAGTTGCTCCATATCTCTCTCTCTCTTGCACTCTCTACTCAGCACACTCTAGTGCATATTTGCTTCCGCTCTGTGCACGAAGTTGTCACACTCGCAACACTAGAGAAACACCCTCTATTGGTCGAAACCAATAGTCTCAAGGACAATCCGACTAAGAGATCAACCTGCACAAGTAACATGACATGAGCGTAAAGTCCTAGTCACAAAAGCCTAATCTGGAGCGAATGGATCATCTGGGTAACTCGAAGCTGACAGTGCTACCAGTACCAAAGGTAAGCAACCACTATCCTAAAGAGTTATCCCGAAACCAAAAGTATCTTCCTTTTGACTACCATGCTTTCATCTTGATGTCCTCTATAAATCTGGTTCGGAAAAAACCACAAAACTGGGGAAACCGAGAACCTACTACTGAAGCTTGAACCAAGTGGAACACAACTTTAGTCTCTTCCCAAACAAGAGAAGAACCGATCTTCTAGAAAGATCATCAATCTATACTTCGTCACCTCGGAAGTCTAACTTCCCAAACAAACCTTGGAAAGTCTATGAGTACCTTGGACATGCAAGGAACAACTGTTCCAATAGACCTGGTTATGACGCAAGCTAGTGTAACATGCGGAAGCTCTGGGGGTCTTCTTTCAGCCCTAAACACCACTGAGAACATGCTGATGCAAAAACGTAGAAAGAGGAGAGAGAAGAGAGAGAGAGAGCTGGAAATTCAGTATATTAATATGGTACAAAAAGGTACCCTACATCTACAGCCATAGGCTGCCTTTCATAAAAGGTGTCCTACTCTAAGGACCCAACTCATAGGGAGTTGAATCATTAACACAATGAGCACATGTGCCTTTTATAGGCCTCTTGGACCAAAGGAGAACTGGCCGACCAGCAGTCGGCCAGCCGACTGGACAAAATCCTCAAGCGTTGATGCGCCTGCAACGGACAGCCCTTGGTACAGCCAACTGTCCTGCAATGTCTTCCATTGTCCTTATCCAAGTCCACACTTATCAAATCTGCACAACATGCTCCTAAATTCTGGTTCTATTCTGATCATCCCTTCTTTATCTTGTTGCCTCCTTAGGGTTAGCCCCTGTGAGAAGTATGTACATGTGTGTGCACATGACAGCTAGCATCTATCATAATTGTTTGATCAAAAGTAAAGTATCTATTGTAGGCGCAGAGTTTGAATGAAGTCTTGACAATCTGGTGTAGCCTCGTAACATGCGATGGATCATGGCGTCCCATACCACCATGATACACCCCATACCCGTGCTACGATTACTACAAAAACAACGATTACTACAAAACACCAGTTTGTGGATCTGTCGTGATCTATTAGAAACAAAAAATGCCAATGGCTGACCATGTGCCACGAACTGAAACAAGTTCTCGAAAGAAAGAACTCCAAACGAGACTACTGATCATAACTTGGTCCAAGGATTAGACAACATCTGTGTACACAAAGAAGAACAACCTTGACCAACGTCCCAGTCAAAGCATCTGTCTAAACCTAGAAAATCTTGGAAACCAAAACTGGCTTCTAAAAAATTATGCACATAACGCAAATTCTTGAATAACCATGATTCAATGGTCTTGGTATAAGAATAGGCAGGTATACTTGGAATAGTGTAAATATCTGTACACACTCCTGCTATGGATATAAAACTAGAGGACTGTAAGGCTGAAAAGGTACATATTGGGTATTGTCGTATAACCGTCCTGTCATGCAATTTGACAATGAATCCCAACAAGTAAACTTAATCTAGATGCCCTCTATCAAATATCCGTGTAGCCACAGTGGCAATGTGTGGTCAACTATTCCTCAATCCTACATATGTAGATAAGTCTTGCCTATCAAAGCCTAACAACGAAAACAATGGTCATTCTAATATCTGTAGGGTATTAGGTTTATATCTTGCATGGTACAAGCCCATGACTAACTCGTGTGTGTGTGTCCGTGAAGTTCTTGGAGTAAAAACTCCCATGTGTACCCCAGAACAAACATGTGTACTTGCATAATATGGTACAACAGTGTGCTTTTATTGTTAAACCCTATCTTGCATGTGAAAAACAAACACATACCTCATAACACGCTGGTCCAAAACTGAGATAGAATGAAGCACATTAATCTGAACCTCGCAAGTACACCACAAAGTCCCGTACACAACCTAGACATCTTGGAGAGAAAAGAATCTGAAGAAAGATCGTAGAAAAAACATGTCACCATCACTTGCTGCTGTAGGGCAGCCCACTGACGATCGTACGCCTCTGTCCGGACAGCCCACATGTGGCTGTCCACAACCTTTGGCTGCGTGTGGTAGACCTCGGGTAACATGGATGGCTGTGGCATGTGCAGCTCTGCTAGATTGCCTTGCATCTGCATGAGTGCGTGCACACATCATGCGTGGCTGCATGGGAAACAGCCCCAAAAACTTGGGCTTCCTCACCCCAAAGGGGTGCCCGTCAGCAAGGTGCAGTCCCCATGTGGGCTGCCACAAGCGCCATTGAGCCTCGACAATCCCTGCAACCGTCGACAGCCCTGGTCGACTCCAACAGCCCTTCACAAGTGCCATCGATAGTCCTCCTCACGTTCGTAGCATAGGCGACCACTCGTAAAAAAAAAGTACCTTAAAAAAAAACGATGCTTTCTTTTCCCAGGCTTCCTGTTTTTTTTTTTTTTCCTTGCCAGCGCTTATCCTGGCAGCCAACTTTTTTCTGGCTGCTGCTTTTCTTGTCCCCCACGTGCTCTGGCTGCCGCTTTTCTTGTCCCCCTCGTGCTGCCGCCACCTACCTCACTTTCCTGTGGCTGCCTGGTGGCCTGCACGTGGGCCTTTGCCTGTTCATACAGCAGCAAGTATGCGATAGCATGCTTTTCTTCTCTCTATGCTGCGCTTCCTCGCCATGCTGGCCTTGCTTTGCTGCGGGTGACCCCTACTCAGCACCCTTGTGGCTACTGTCTGCACACAGTAACCCCTATGGCTGCCCTGTGGGATTTTACCGCAGCCTCTCACCAGCCTTAGGCTAGCCTATGGCGCCTGCACACAGCAGCCCTACTTGGCTGGCCTGCACATGGCAGCCATGCAACCTTGGGCCAAGCCTATGGGAAATCCTTCCCATATTCAAAAGCACACATTCAACCACACCTGCATACCTCATTCTTGCAGTCTTCATCAACACCTCTCTCACACACGTCATAAAAAGACGGACCGGAAGGGTAGGGACCTGTGGAGGAAGAAGATGTACAACCACTTGTCTGGCAACTCCACATGCAAAACTCACCAACAACTGATGCCGGAGTAGAATATAGAGCCAAAACTCCAACGCTTGCCTTTGTAGAAGAAAACGCAACCAATAACCTGGCTGGAGGAGATATCTATGACAAGGTGCCACCACACACTATACATGGCTCTTCGATTTCCCATGCTCTTGCATATGGGATAATCCACCACAACTTCTAGTCATGCGATAACCCGAGAGTAGCTACGCGAATCGCCACATCCAACACCCTCCTTCAATTCGAGCACCTCGGTCAAACAGAGGTTAGGACCGCCTTGTGTGGTCGAGCTCTAATACCATGTTGGAGAATGCACAGGCTGAAGCATAAACAAGATGAGAGAGAGTAGAGAGAGCTTGTGGACAAGATGAAACCGGCCTCTGATAGAAAACCAGAGTGCGGTAAGAGCTAAAACCCGTCCACTTGTAGTCTAGATGAAAAACCAAACACAGATTGGAGCTAGAGTGCCCAAATCTGAATACACAACGACACCTGTTGGCCCCAAAGCTTGGCGCCCCTTGCGGTATTTCTTTATTCCATTAAAATAATATGTATGGCTGAGTACAATACAAAAACCAGCCAAGAGTTTACACCTGTAGTCCAATCTGACTGCCCACAAATCCTTCTCAGCACAGAGGATCTATGCACACAGATCTGTGTCCTCAAGCAACACACTGTGTCTCCCTCTGATCAGCCAAGATCACAAAGCAGGCCAGCCATGGGCATACATCTGGCATAACTCATAAGCATGATACATCTTCTCAGCTCAACATACATGTGCTGTTCAATCCCTGTCTTAATCCCTTGTCAATCTGCTATACTCCTCCTCTCACAAGGAGCCAGATAACACATACCTGTAGCAGACATCAAGCAATAGAAAGAGAGATGGATGAACAGAGTCAAGGCTTACCAAGTTCAGCTCGTGAAACAACTCTGGAGGAAGCAACAGCACCAATCTGTGCCTGCAGGCACTTGAACCCACAATCCTGCTTCACACGTGTGCTTGCACTTGCCTGTATCTTCCTCCTGATGCTCACTCCTATGCTGTCCTTGAAAGTACAGATCTGAAAATCAGCACTGTACTTGATTGTACCGCCTCGGGATGCGTGCCAGGCGTTGTACTTGCAAAAACAGCCTGCTGTCCACTTCTGTACCAGCCTGAATCAGCATGCACAGGTCTGTCCAGCACCTGTAAACACTTCTGCAGCAGCTGTACCTTCTGTACCTGACTGCCCGTACACTGTACGGCAGTCGTACAGGGGTGTACTTGCTGAAAAACCAACTGTGCAGCCTGCACAGGCCTTCTGCGCAGCCCAACAGTAGCTGTCCTGTGCGCCGCCAGCAGCAGAGGAGAAAGAGAGAGAGAGAGAGAGAGTCCAGCACTGGCCGTACAGTGCTGTACGGCTGGTTTGCCTCAGAAAAACAGCAGCACACTTCTCTTCAGCAGTCGCCTCCCCTTCCTGTGCTTTTCCACGCTTGGATACATGCGCATGAAGGAAGCCTCTCCTTTTGCTACACGACTCCCCCAAAAAGAGAGGAGAGAGAGTGTAGAGAGAGAAAACCTCCTTCCCAAGTTAATCCCTAGGGCCCAACTTAATAAGTTCCCTAGGGCCACTAAGGCCTAGGGGCAACTTTTATAAACATTAAAAGTTAATGTTTTAATGTTCCCCCTTCACACCTAGGGTTGTCCACACATCTTTAAACACTGTCCGGGCACCCCCCATGTGAATCATAAAATATTCTGACCCTGCAACCACCATGCCCACACTTGTCCTGCTCCATTTTCACAGGGCCATGACATACCCCCCTCTTGAAAGATGGCAAGCGTCCTCGATTGCATTCTGGTGATGCATCAAAATATCGAAAGTGAAATATACAATATGGCAAGATCAGCGTCCCAATCTCTCTGAGCCATACACATGTATCATCATTCACTGCAATCCAATGGCATAGTAATAGTCCAAGTTGTATACCACTGTGAACCATACATATCCAGAAAAATCTCCATGTGACTAGTACACATATATCATAGAAGTCCCATAAACAGATGTACTGTCAGCCTCAGTACCTTCGGATGAGATAAAATCTGCACCAAGCGACCTCTAGATGTCATCTGAGCCTGTCTGTATCAAGGGAGTGGAGGTGCTACCCCCCTCTTGAGCATCAGGTAATGCTCCAGACCCATGCTCTGCTGAACCTGAATGAGCCACAATAAGAGTCGGCTCTAACTCAAAGGCATCGAGATAAAGCTGCAAAACCTGAGGTGAATCTGTTAAGTCACCTTCCTCCATCCACTTCGCATCCATCGGTGAATAGTTCTTGAACTTCACAAGATAGCGACGGGAAACTTTACCTCGTACCTTCCTTTCTTTATGTGCCAGTATCTGCTCTGGAATCAGAACCTCATCAAGTTCCTCAACTTCCGGCTGAGCCTCATCTGATACATCATCAGGCACATCCCCACGGAAAGGTCTAAGAAGACTCACGTGAAAAGCATTGTGAATCCTCCAGTGATCTGGTAACTTCAAACGATAGGTTACCTCACCAATCTTTTCCAAAACCTGAAAAGGCCCATAATATCGCATGCTCAACTTAGGGAATAAGCGCTCTTTACCCTTCATCTTCTTGAGTCTAGCCTTTTCAAAGCGCAAAAGAACCCAATCACCCAATGCAAACTGTAAATCACGTCTGTGACGGTCTGCGGCTTTCTTTTGCTTCTGCTGAGTTTTCTGGAGGGCCAACTTAACTCTCCGATAAGCTTCATCCAAGCTCTCCACATACTGATCAGCCTCAAAGATCTTATCCTTTGTATGCAAAATGGGTGGTACCTTCTTCCCTCCTTCTACAATCTCAAAAGGCGCCTTGCCTGTCGAGCTATGTACAGTGTTGTTATATGCAAACTCCACTAAAGGAAGATACTTTTCCCATTGTTGCTTGTGCTCTGACACATAACACTTGAGAAGATCCAACACTGTAGAGTTAGCCTCTTCTGACTGACCATCTGTCTGTGGATGAAATGACGATGAAAACTTGAGAGTTGTACCCATGTTGTCAAACAACCCTCTCCAAAACAAACTCGTCATCCGTGGATCACGGTCACTAATGATAGACGTAGGCAAGCCATGATACTTGAAGATGTTCGCCATGAACAACTTCACCATATGATCCACTTTAATTGTCTTCCTCACGGGAATGAAATGAGCCTGCTTACTGAACCTGCATATGATAGTCCAGATGCCATCATTTCCCGTTTGTGTCCGTGGAAGATCAAATACAAAATCCATGGCAATGCTCTCCCAAGGTCTATCCGGAATAGGTAAAGGCTGTAATAACCCTGGTGTCTTCTGACGGTCAAACTTTACCTTCTGACATACGATGCATTGCCTCACAAAGGCATCAACATCTCTTCTCAAAGTTGGCCAATAAAAGAAAGTCTCCACTGCTTTGACCGTGGCGTCAATACCTCTATGACCTGCATACGGTGGAGCATGACTTTCAATCATAACCTTGAGTCGCAATGGCCTGGTAACACACAGTCTGCCATGCATCAATAAAAACCCATCTCTGAGAGTGTAATGCTCATGCCGCTGACCCTCAGACATCTGATCATACAACCTTTCAAAATCCTCATCATGGGCATACTGCTCTTTCATTTCATCAAGCTCATGATGATAAGCAAGAGAAACTGCAGAGACCTGTGGCTTGCGTGACAAAGCATCTGCCACTACATTCTTTTTGCCTTCCACATGCACAATCTGGAAGTGAAACATTGACAAAAAGTTTGCCCAACGCATATGCTTCTCTGAAAGCTTAGTCTGCGTGAGGAAGTAACGCAAGGTTTGATGATCTGTCTGTACAGTGAAATCAGCCCCAAGCAAGTAGTGTTTCCATGTAGAAAGAGCGTGAATTACAGCCAACATCTCTTTCTCATACACCTGTAAATGCTTCTCAGCATCTTGCAAAACTCTACTCTCATAGGCTATCACATGTCCCTCTTGCATGAGAACTGCACCAATGCTACTTCCACATGCATCACACTGGACAACAAAAGCCTTTCGGAGGTCCGGTAACACCAATACTGGGTCCGAAGTAAGCTTTTCTTTGAGCTTTTTGAATGCTGTAATTTCCCGATCAGCCCATCTAAACGGAGTTGCTTTCTTCGTCAAAGCATGAAGAGGCGAAGCAATTTCAGCAAAGTGCCGTATGTAACGCCTGTAATAGGAACACAATCCTAGAAAGCTGCGTACATCATGCACGGTCCTCAAAGCTGGCCAATTAAGTATTGCTTCCACCTTTGCTGGATCCATACGGACTCCATGACCAGACACAATATGCCCCAAGAAATGTATCTCCTGCAAAAAGAACTCACTCTTCTTGCCATTAACCACCAACCTATGGTTTCTGAGTTCTGCAAACACAATGGCCAAATGCCTTCTATGCTCTTCCTCAGTTCGTGAATGCACAATCATATCATCAAAGAATGTGCCCACAAACTCTCTATGAGGTCTGAAAATCCTGTCCATCATTCTATTAAATGTGGCAGGCGCATTCGTCAAACCAAAGGGCATAACCAAGAACTCATACAACCCAAATGTGGTTCGGAATGCTGTCTTATGCACATCCTCGGGTCTAATGCGTATCTGATGATACCCGCTTTTCAAGTCAATACGACTAAAAACTGTGGAGCCCTGTAAGCGGTCCAAGATGTCATCGATCCTCGGTATGGGGAATCGATTCTTGATGGTATTCTTATTCAGCGCCCTGTAATCAATACACATGCGCCAAGAACCATCCTTCTTCTGCACTAAGAGCACAGGTGAGCAAAAGGGTGATGAGCTAGGCTGAATCAACCCCTTATTTAGAAGCTCCTGCACCTGACTCATAATCTCTTCCTGTTGGGCTGCACTAACACGATACGGCGGTCTATTCGGTGGAGTACTACCAGGAATCAGATCTATGGCATGATCTTCTGGCCTCTCAGGAGGTAATTCTCCTGGCAATGACTCGGAAAAACAATCTTGAAACCCACTTAAGAAATCAGCCCTGTCCTTATCTAACATTGACAAATTAGACTTAGACTCATCATCTTGTGCATCCTTTACATAAATCAAGTACGCGGAAAGATGCTTTTTCATTACTGATGAAATCGCCGAAGCGGATACAATAGGAACAGATTCCCCTTTGAGTTTTACATCCAATACATGCTCTTTTCCTCTATGAGTCAGAGTAATTTTCCTATTGTAAGTATCCACCACCGCATGTACCCTGTGGCACCATGGCATCCCCAACAAAACATCACAGCCATCCAAAGGCATGATGAAGAACTCCTCGCTGTCCACATAACCCTGCAAATGAAGCCGAAGCTTCCCAATAATAGGAGTAACGGGTTCTGCATACCCTGGACAAGCCATATTTGCCTCATGTAACGGCCCCATGTCCTCTGCGCGAATCCCCAATCGGCCAGCCAAATCTGGTGAAATGAAGTTGGCTCTAGCACCTGTGTCAAAGAAGATCAAAGCATTCTGATCTCTCACTTTGCCCCATGCCCTGCACAACTCTGTAGCTTCACCACTTAGCTGCTCCCCCACAAGATCAGGAACTAAGCCTGCAGAAGGCTTTGGTTTCTTTGGCTTGGGCTCTCCTTTATTGTCAGGGTCCTTCTTGGACGTTCTTTTGGGACAATTGAATGACATATGCCCCTCTTCAGTACAGTAAAAACACTTTTGAGCATCTCTCAAAGCCTGTCTTTCCTCAGAAGTCCTTTTGGGCATTGGCAACTTCTTATACTTTGTCTCTGTAGACCCTTTAGCATCACGAGAAGCATGCCCAAATTTTTCAGCTTTCTTGCTCAATTTCTTACTGTCCTTAAACCCAGATGAACCACCTGTGAGTAACGCATTAGCTGTCATAGCATTTTCAATCATCTGTGACATGTTCGTTACTCTTGTCTTTATACAATAATCTCGTACCTCCTTGGGCAGCCCACAACAATACTTCTCTACCTGCTCAGATAATGGCACGGCACGATAAGAAGTCACTGGGAGTAGAGCTTCCCAAAACTTCTTGTTATAATCCTCCAAACTATCACACTTTGAAGCATCCAGCTTGTGCCATGCGGTCATAACATCCACCTCAAATGTAGATGTGAGCCATACGGAAGAGAAAACCTGTTTGAATTGAACCCATGTGGTGGGTGCTATGCCCTGCAAAAGAAGAGTAGACCACCACTGCAAAGCATTGCCCTTGAGAAAAGTGGCAGCTTTCCTCACCTTCGAGGACTCTGTGTAATTCCCACCAGAAAAAGCAGCATCAAACTGCTGTAAAAAGGTAAGGGCCTTCAATTTATCCTTGGCTCCACTGAAAGTGTCAAACTTCACTGCAGCTCCCCCTTCCTTGTAATCCTTCGCCTTGCCCATAGGCGTTAGATTATCATATGGAAGTGGTTTCGTAAGATTGCTGCCCCCAACATTCATACCCATCATTGGGTCAACATTTCCCATTCCAACACCAGGCATACAATACATCCCAGCCATGTTTCCATACATTCCATGCTGCATACCTGGCTGCATGCCACCAAACATATTGCCTTGCATCCCAGGTTGCATGCTTCCAAACACATTTCCTTGCATACCGGACTGCATACCACCATACATATTCCCTTGCATGCCAGGCTGAAAATTGGCTCCAAAAGGCCCATACATACCCATGCCTCCTTGAGGATAACCCCCAGTCATGGATTGAAACACCGAGCCACCACCAAAATAACCTGGATGCATGTTCTGCTGAGGAATAGGTGGCTGTCCATAGAAGGAACTCTGTGGGTTAGCACCAAAAGCATGCTGCATGTTCGGAAACTGGGCAGGAGATGGATCCTGTGGAGTGGTACCACTATGACCATGAGAAAGATTCTTCGAACGAACCTTCTTCTTCTTTTTCTGGGGCTCTGAGCGGGGCTCTGAGCGAGATCTCAAAAATTCAGCAAATCTCTCACTCTGAGTGAGCTGCATAAAAGTATCCATAACACTAGCCAAGCGATCTTTGAACCGAGCATCATCATCCTCTTTACCATGCACATCTTCTGGCTGTGTTACATCCTCATAAGGCTCAACATCTGCAGCCTGTTCTCCTGCAAAAATATCCTCAGATACATCTCTTTCAGGAGAAGTCTCTTGCTCTTCTTCTTCATGATAGAAGTACTCTTCCTCTGTATCAGACATGATTGCTGAATGATTGCTGAATTTTCAGCGATGGCTTTCTCCAAAACAACCACGAGCTCACCCCCTTCAGAAAGTTGATGATTGGTCCCGGCAACGGAACCTTGAAACCGGCCTCTGATAGAAAACCAGAGTGCGGTAAGAGCTAAAACCCGTCCACTTGTAGTCTAGATGAAAAACCAAACACAGATTGGAGCTAGAGTGCCCAAATCTGAATACACAACGACACCTGTTGGCCCCAAAGCTTGGCGCCCCTTGCGGTATTTCTTTATTCCATTAAAATAATATGTATGGCTGAGTACAATACAAAAACCAGCCAAGAGTTTACACCTGTAGTCCAATCTGACTGCCCACAAATCCTTCTCAGCACAGAGGATCTATGCACACAGATCTGTGTCCTCAAGCAACACACTGTGTCTCCCTCTGATCAGCCAAGATCACAAAGCAGGCCAGCCATGGGCATACATCTGGCATAACTCATAAGCATGATACATCTTCTCAGCTCAACATACATGTGCTGTTCAATCCCTGTCTTAATCCCTTGTCAATCTGCTATACTCCTCCTCTCACAAGGAGCCAGATAACACATACCTGTAGCAGACATCAAGCAATAGAAAGAGAGATGGATGAACAGAGTCAAGGCTTACCAAGTTCAGCTCGTGAAACAACTCTGGAGGAAGCAACAGCACCAATCTGTGCCTGCAGGCACTTGAACCCACAATCCTGCTTCACACGTGTGCTTGCACTTGCCTGTATCTTCCTCCTGATGCTCACTCCTATGCTGTCCTTGAAAGTACAGATCTGAAAATCAGCACTGTACTTGATTGTACCGCCTCGGGATGCGTGCCAGGCGTTGTACTTGCAAAAACAGCCTGCTGTCCACTTCTGTACCAGCCTGAATCAGCATGCACAGGTCTGTCCAGCACCTGTAAACACTTCTGCAGCAGCTGTACCTTCTGTACCTGACTGCCCGTACACTGTACGGCAGTCGTACAGGGGTGTACTTGCTGAAAAACCAACTGTGCAGCCTGCACAGGCCTTCTGCGCAGCCCAACAGTAGCTGTCCTGTGCGCCGCCAGCAGCAGAGGAGAAAGAGAGAGAGAGAGAGAGAGTCCAGCACTGGCCGTACAGTGCTGTACGGCTGGTTTGCCTCAGAAAAACAGCAGCACACTTCTCTTCAGCAGTCGCCTCCCCTTCCTGTGCTTTTCCACGCTTGGATACATGCGCATGAAGGAAGCCTCTCCTTTTGCTACACGACTCCCCCAAAAAGAGAGGAGAGAGAGTGTAGAGAGAGAAAACCTCCTTCCCAAGTTAATCCCTAGGGCCCAACTTAATAAGTTCCCTAGGGCCACTAAGGCCTAGGGGCAACTTTTATAAACATTAAAAGTTAATGTTTTAATGTTCCCCCTTCACACCTAGGGTTGTCCACACATCTTTAAACACTGTCCGGGCACCCCCCATGTGAATCATAAAATATTCTGACCCTGCAACCACCATGCCCACACTTGTCCTGCTCCATTTTCACAGGGCCATGACACAAGATCACCTTTTATATTAGCTTGAAGCTTTACAATATCAATCGACTAGCAAGAGAATGTTGAACTTGTGCAAGGGATTGGATGAATAAGTTAGCAATAGAGAGGACTCCTTATATAGTGAATATATGACCTGGCTGACTGCTCTAAAACAGGTCGACCAGCTCACGACCTACTACATAGGGAGAAAATACATAAAATACCAAATAATAGGTACAACCCAAAACACTGAGATGCATAAATTCTAACACACTATCACGTGGTAATTTTGACCATTGAATTGGCAAATCTTTTTTTAGGGACATGTAAAAGTATATACAGCTATAGGAGGTGATGACTTCTGTAACCAAAAGCGAGCATGCATGTATTGCTAGGAAACTCCATCACCAAAGAGTGCTAGAAAGTTAATGTGGCGATATACATTGTGTGTTTGAGGTGGAGTATGTGTGATATGCGGAAGCTTCAATGCTAGGAAAATCCCATAAAATGTTGCGCATTGTTCCCTATATGGCTAGGCATCATGCGCCTGATTCAGGATGGGCTGGGCACTGTTTTTGCAAGAACCCTGAGACTGGGCAGCCTGTATGGACTGCCCCATACCTGCCCTATAGCCCAATAGTTGCTTCATGGACTGTCGTTGTTAGGAGTTTTTCTGAAAGGTGTTTTTGGTCTGTGTACATATGGAATGTGTGGCGTGTGGAGAGTTTTGCCCGGGGATGCCTTGGCAGATGTACAGGGTGGACGGTTTTGCTGTGAGCATGTACAGGCTTGTCCGGAATGTGGTCGGCTGGGGATGACGCCAGCTGTTTGGCTGCGCTGAATGTGTGGGCGTCCCAAGTACAACGGGCACTCGAGGTTGCAATTGAAGTTGGTGGAGAGCGTGGGGAGCAGTTAAAAGATTATGGGGCCAATGTTGCCTTTAAATTGGTGAAATGGAAGAGAGAGAGAGCGGCTACATGTGGATAGGGATGGCACAAAATCATTGGTATGAAATGAAGGTATTGGGGATGGCCATCTTCTAGGCCTTAGGAATAAAATTAAAAAAATGATAACTATGTGGCCAACTATTTAAAGGCCACATGGCTGCTTGCAGGGTGGCCAAGTAGTCGCCAGCGAGGAGCTCCAGAAGATGTGAGAAGACGTGGGAAGAGAGGCCGCCACGGTGCTAAAGATTTTTTTGCTGCAGAGATTGGCCAAGCGGGGCAACGTAGAAGGCTCTGGTTTGGTGTTCCAGTCGGTAGGAGGCTTCTCTGGTGAGCAAGCAGAGCTAACGGAGAAGAGGGAGAGGTGACTAGTGTTGGCGCAGCTGCTGGCAACATCGAGGGGAGCCGCCATAGGGTACGTCAGCGAAGGAGGGCGCCGGATGCAGGGCGATGGAAGGTTGACACAGAGTCGACGGGCTCGGGTTGTTTTGGGGGTCGCCGGTGGTTAGCGACCAAAGACGGTGGCCAGTTTTTTTGTGTGGTGAAGTTGGCGCAGGCGCAGGCGCAAGAAGAGCTTGGGTTGGCTGTAGCTGAGTAGAGCCTGGGCAAGCAACTGTGGACCGCCTACAGGGAAAAAGCCGCCTTGTACTTGAAGACGGGTGGCGCTGGGGAGATTCTGCAGAGATCCTGAGGTAGCGAAAGCTGCAGGCGACTGGTGGAGCAGCCGCCTTCTATGAGTGTAGAGAAGGCCGCCTAGCAGTGAGCAGCTGGGCGTGTGCAGCGGCGGCTGGGAGAGAGCCTGAGAAGAGCTGGTTGCAAACAGAGAGGTGAGGAGGGCGCCCATAGCATGCAGAGGTGTAGACTGAAGTACAAAGACAAACAAGGTGGTGGTGACTTGCTGGGAGCTGCCAGGGATAGTAAAGAGCAAGTGAAGGTTAAGAAAGACCGTCTTTGAGATTGGATGTTGCCGAAGAGAAGGCTACAGAGCAAAGGTGATTACTGGGATATACATATATATTTTGCTGGAGTGCAGTTTTACCGTCATGTATCTAGTCCTAGAATTAGGTCCAGATGTCGACGAGTTGTATTTTGAGGATCCCACACTCTTCGAAGTTGTATTTTCCAATAGTTCTTCTAGTTATTGGTTTGTGGTAATTGTAGACATAAAGTCGAAATTCTATTGGCAAATTGAAGGACTGGTTGCGCGTTTTGACGCGCTCCCCTGAACTCGTCTTCGAGTCGCTCAAGGTAGTGGGGCGGTAGAAACCGCTGCTTAAGGTCGCGGACAAACTCGTCCCACACATAAGCTGCCATACCTAATCTGGTGTGGGCATGAGCCCACTGAGTCCACCAAGGAATGGCCTCACCTTCCAAGTACCAATTGGCTAAGATCACTCTGTCAGTATTTGTCTTTCTAACCGCGGCAAAGTAAGCTTCAAACTGATGTAACCATGAATAGAGAGTTGTGGGATCGAGTTTACCATTATACTTGCTGAAGTTCATTTTCTCGAGAAAATGATTCGATGGCGCCGCCGGTGTCAATCTGGCGTCCAAAGTTGCTAGGTAATGCTCGTGCTCCACGCGTCGCATGGCTTCGTCTTCACGTTGTCGGATCTCCAATGCACGCATCTGCAACTCAAGCAAAGAGCTTGGCTGCAACGGTGATTCCGCGAGAGGGTCCTTGTGTCGAGGATCTGGAAACTGGGATACGGAAGGAGAGGGAGGAGGAGATGGAAAACGTGATGTTGGAGAACGGGTACGCTCTTCCAGAGCCAAGATCTGCGCCTTCTGCTCGTTCAACTTGGATGTCTGGTCTGCGATTGCTCGCATCATCTGCTGGAACATATCTGTAACACTCAAGCCTGGTGCCCTAGCTGGGCTGCCTGGTGCACTCTGGTCCCATGGTTCTTGGTCTCTCTGGTCGTCGAAGCTCGCTATAGCAGGAAAAAGCACTTCCTTTCCGGAGCACAATCTGACCATCCACTATCTGTGTGGGACATGTCCGGAGGCAGAGAATCAACCGTCCTTCGAGGGACAGGAGTTACTGCGAAAGGGGGAGTCCATCGGCGTCTAAAAACCAACCACACGAGCGAGAAAAAATTCTGGTTTCTTTGCTGAATCTTTGCACTTGAAGTAGGCTCTGATACTACCGTAACATGTGGAAGCTTCGGAGAAGATCGGTAACTTCAATGCTCAGAAATCAGCACTCTTTTCGCGACGGAAGTAACGCACAAATTGAATGAAGATGTGCGGAAAATAGAGAGAGAGAGGGAGAGGACACAGTATTGGGTCCCAAATACCCTCTGTAGGGCCCCCACCACGAATGGTGTATTTGCTTTATTAGAATGATGTAAATCTGAAAAGAAAATACAAAAATCTTGACCTTTCTTGGTTGAGAAAACTCTGCCCTTGACCTGCAGTCCTTCACCCCTTTGCTTAGCACCTCCTTGGCTTGTCTAGCCCTTGTATGCTTGAGCTCTTGGTGAAAAATGAGATCAACTAATGGGATTGTGGGCTCACCTATTTATACTTCTTCTAATGAGCAGTCGGCCACAGTTCTAAACCAGGCGGCCAGCATTACTTCTGTCCCACGACTGGATAATAGCATTAAATGCTAGGAAAATCCCATAAAATGCTGCGCATTGTTCCCTATATGGCTGGGCATCATGCGCCTGATTCAGGATGGGCTGGGCACTGTTTTTGCAAGTACCCTGAGGCTGGGCAGCCTGTATGGACTGCCCCATACCTGCCCTACAGCCCAATAGTTGCTTCATGGACTGTCGGCTGCCCCTGGCATGCCCTTGGGGCTGTCCTACAGCCCCTCCATGGCTGGTGGGTTCAGCTAGGGCCTTCCTGGCCCTCATGGGGGTGGTTTCACACCCTCCCCATGCCCACACTAAGACTTGGGGTAGCCCTATGGGCTGGCCCCTTGTTCTAAAAGCAAACCCTAACTAACTACTCAGTGATCTAGCATCCGGTACCATACCAGATACACAGAATCACTGACATCATTCCAGAGGGAGGCTATGGGCAGCCTGGTTTTTAAAGGGTTTCATTCATCATAATAAAGGCTGGACATTTTATTGTTTCACACATATTGGGCTGGTTTTTTAATGTTTTGGGTGCCCAGGACATATTATAGCAAGAATCAAACATGGGCTTAAGTTTTGGGCATTTCTACAGATGTTGACCTTCTTCTCTATGTGGGAAAAATTGTTTATTTTTTCTTGCCTAGCCTTAATCCAAGGTTTTATAACTTAAAGAAGACTTGAGATTATGATAATTGTTGACCCGGGGAGCATGGCACGGAGCCAGTTTTGCAAGATAGCCTCTTCACGAAGATCCGCACGTCCCCACCAGGTCCTGCATGACCTGCAGCCATGCTGCCCGCCCCTGTTTTGACTACCCATGAAGCTGCCACATGTCCATACTGGCTGCTTTATGCTGTCCTAGGCCTGCTGTGGCTTTCCTAGGCCTGCTGTGGCTTCCGAAGGCCTGTAGAGGCTGCCCAAGAAGCCAAGGAAGATTCCCCAAATCTGTTATGGCGGCCCGAACTGTTTCTACACCGGTTGTTGCCTCCCGAGCTTGTATATCTACGGGTTATTTGTATTCACACAATGTGTGGAAGCATTCAATGTTTCAGCTGAGTTTATCTATTGTATATGTTTTTTACGTGAGTTTGCGGAAGATCAGTACCCACACGGGAAGAAGAGGTTTTATACAAAGCATGAGTTCTAATGTTTCTATGTATTGTATCTGCAAAAGTATATGTGAAGCTGTTATCCTATTTATTCTGATTTGAAGGCCTATAGGTGGGAGAGTAATGTTAATACGCATTGATGGTATCGAACGTGTGTCAAAGGCCCTAGTTCCCTTGGACACTTTTAGTTATATAAGTATTAGAGCAAGACTTCCTTTTTCCTATAAAGAAGAGAGAGATTACCAGTGGGGACCACTCGGTTAGAATGCACAGCAGAAATGAAGGCAACTGCTGTAGAGAGCAAAACGCAGATGAAAGAGAGAGAGAGAGAGAGAAGCTCTGTAACTCTGCTATATACACTCAACAAAATCCTGGAATACACAAGTGGGAAGTGTGGGGGGCAAGGGGCCATTTTATATGGCCCCAGGCTGCTGGTCGGCCAGCCTAAAACAGCTCGACAGTAGCCCAAGCTCACGACCAGCCAAGGGGCAGCTCACGACCAGCAAAGGGGCCAGTCGGCTAGGTGCCTGAAGTCGGCCAGGACACCTGAACAGGTCGGGTAGCACATCAGCAGTCGCCCAGCATCAGAAGACAGTCGACTGCTCTCCACACCTTAGGCAAAAATGGGAAAATACATGGAGAGTGAGGAAAAATGGGGAAACACTAAAAACGGGCGAGCACACCCACAATAGAGGCCCTGGTGTAGTGTACAGACAGAAGATGACCGCTAACAGCCCCTCTAAGCTCTTAGATGTGGAACCAACCCCAGTGAGCTGGAGTGCCGCCGGAGCATAGCCCGAGGGAGAGACTTCGTGACGAGGTCTGCCGCATTGTCCTCCGTTGAACAATAAAGAATCAAGATGTCACCAACCAAGATCTTCTCACGAACAAAGTGTTATTGTATTTCTATGTGCTTGGTCCGGGCATGGAAGACCGGGTTCCGAGCAATAGCAATACAGCTTTGGTTATCGCACTGGATGACCGTGGGCTCCTTCTGTGGAAACCCAATCTCGCCAAGCAACCTCCGCAGCCACACAACCTCGCAAGCAGCACCACAAGCAGTCTGGTACTTTGCCCTCTGTAGCGGCAAGGCAATAGTCAAATAGTCAGCTGCCTCTTGCTGCTCCATGAAACAGCTCCTGAGCCGAGGGTAAAACTGTAGCCTGATGTAGATCTCCTCGTGTCTGGATCTCCTCCCCAATCTGAGTCACTCCAACCTTGGAGTCGAACTCGGTCCTTCATTTCACCTGCAGTGTCGTAGAAGAGTCCAAGATCCTTCGTATCCTGTAGATATTGCAAGATCCGCAATCCTGCGTCCCAATGAGACTTCAACGGTCTCTGCATAAACGAGCTCAACAGCCCCATAGGAAAGCTCAAGTCCAATCTGGTGTTCAGCAACCAGATCAATGAACCAACCAACTTTTAGTACAGAGAGGCATCAACCGGCTCACAAGGATCATTCACTGTAAGCTTCATGTTCGGGTCCATCGGTGACTTGATAGGCTTGCAGTTCTCCATCCCAAAGACCTCAAGCAACTCATGGGCATACCGCTGTGCTGAGAGACAAAGAACCCCCTCTAGGTCTGCCAGATCTCCAATCCCAAGAAGAAGTGGAGTAAGCCTAAATCTGTCATCTCAAACTCCTTTGACAAGGTAGTCTTCGTCACTGCAATGTGACGTGTTCTCGAAAGAGATACAAGTTAGGATTTGCAATTGATCTCTGAAATCCAGTCCGTAGAAAGAAGGAATCAATCTTTTGATTCCAAGCCCTGGGAGCCTGCTTAAGACCATACAAGGCCTTCCACAACCTGTAAACCATCCCCTTTGTTCCTGGAACCTCAAAGCTTGGAGACTGCTCGACATACACTTCTTCTTGTAGGTCACCATTAAGGAATGCGGATTTCACATCCATCTGATATACGGGCTACCGTTGAGAAGAAGCAAGGGCAAAAACGGTCTGAATCGTGGTTATCCTCGTTTTCGGTGCAAAGGTATCATCATAGTTGATGCTTGGCCGCTGAGCATAACCCTTAGCCACAAGTTTGGCTTTGTGTTTGTCCACTGACCCATTTGACGTATACTTGGTCTTGAAGACCCACTTGACACCAATGATTGACCGTTTTGATGGCCTCGAAACCAACTCCCAAGTTTTATTCTTCTCTATGGCATCCAGTTCCACCTGCATGGCTTTCCTCCAAGTATCCTGTGCAAGGGCTTCCTTGATGGAAGTGGGCTCTTTGTCATACGAGACATCAAAGCATAGTTTATCTGTAAGAGCTCCGCTAAATGACTTTTTGTCACGAACTCTATGCGATCTTCGAGGTCCGTCCTTTGTGGTCCATTCGGAGGGAAGCTCCATAACACCTGACTCCCGAAGGGTGTCTAACAACCACCTGGGTACTTGAATAGAATGCAGAGCCTCTTGCCGCTGCGGGGGCTCATCTCCAGCCGCGGGCTCAACCTCAACTGATTGAGGCTGTCCAGCTGGAACAATCGACTGGGAATCATCATCAGAATCATCTGGGTCTCCAAGAAGTGGTGGCTCATCAACAGTGGAAGCTGGAAGATGCTCATCCAAAACAACATCTCTGCTGACGACAATCTCGTTCTGCTCCGGGTCATACAACCTGTATCCTTTGGAAAGAGAGTTATATCCCACAAAAACAAGCTTTTGGGACTTTGAGTCAAGCTTCCCCCTCTGCTTCTTTGGAATGTGATCATATGCATAACTCCCAAACACACGGAAATGGGAGACATCTGGTTTCTGTTAGCACATTCATCCCCAGTTTCTGCCCATGTCTGGTGTCCTTTTGGTCCCAGTCGGCCAGCCTCAGCATTTCCAGTCGGCCAGCTCTCCCCACCTATAAATAGGTGGGCTGGCCTCTCAGTTTTGTATCTTGCCTAGTCTATCTTTTGCTCCCTCACTTATGAGACTACTTCTGTCTCTTGCTTGGGATTGCATCACTTCAGTATATTCAGCATAGTTGCTCCATATCTCTCTCTCTCTCTCTCTCTTGCACTCTCTACTCAGCACACTCTAGTGCTTATTTGCTTCCGCTTTGTGCACTCTTTCATGGTATCATCGCTCCCGGTTCAGCGATTCCCTCTGCTTCCCCAGATTCAGCCCTATTTACAGCCCCTTAACCTCTGTGTTTTTCTCAGATTTACAGCCCTCTGGTTGCTGCGTTTTCTGGACAGCTTCTGCTGATTGTTCTGCCTTCAGTTTGGCTTCATCGCTTGTAGCCAGAAGGTAATATTCTCATCAGCGTTTTACTTCTACTTGGAGTTTGGATCTAGGCGGCCTGTTTTTTCAGGACAGCAGCCCCTCTTTGGCTGCGTTTTCCTCTCCGGTGGACATTCCCTTTTTGCAGAGGGGGTATTGTGGTGGTTTGGGCTTTGGTGGCAACCTCGGTACCTATGGTGGACACTACTTCTTCTGAGATTGTGTGTTTTTTGCTTGAGGAGAGCCCAAGCTTACTGTCATAGTTGATGCCTTTCCCTCGTGCACCCTCTTATAGCATATTCCCAGGTCCTGTGTGGTTGCCTTTTCTCTCTATATCAAATCTGCATTTTTTGCTTCCCTCTTCTGGTGGCCTCAAGGTTGGAGGTACAGTCGACAAAAGCTTTTGCATTTTTTGCTACAGGAGGATTTTCAGGTGCTGTCCAGCCTCTTAGGGCTGCGTTTTGGTGGGAGGAAGGGATGATATATCTGGTAATGTTTTTGAGGAAGATAGTGGGCTATCTTTGCTCATAGCTTCTAAGGGGGATTTGTCTCCTATTACTTCGCCTCCGACTCTTTCTTTGACACCCAGTGACCAGGATGTGTTGTTGGTCCCTTTGCCTTCTATGGAGGAGCCTGCTTCTACGCTCTGTGATGCTATTGAGGAGGCTACTACTACTTCAGTTACCACTACTGTGAATGTTCCTCTTTCCCTTACTTCGTGTGAGGATTCTGGATTGTGGTCAGGTGTGTCTGTGACCGTGCCTGGGGCACAGTGGTACTTCCAAGGTTTGAAGGATTGGGATTTGGATTTGGTTGGGCTTGTGGAGTCCCGACATCAGTTTTCATAGGGGGCAGTTGAATTCTTACATCTGGCGATGCCGACCTTCGAGGAGGGTGGTATTGTACAGCATTTGGCTACTCTTGGTACAGAGTGAGAGCAGATGGACTCTATTTCTTTTGAGGGTATTATCTTCTGGGAGCTACAGGCTTCTAGGGATTTCTGTGGCACTGTGTTTACAATTGGGTTTGGCACCAATATTTGGAGCAGCACGTCGCAGCCTACATGGTTGCTTTCTTCTAGAGGAGCACTGTCCCTGGCAGCTTGTTCTGTTGCGTTTGTAGCTGAGTTGTTATGGAGATTGCTTGTGGAGCTTTCCTGGTACCTGTTGTTACTGCATTCTTTTGTCTTTGGCAGAGGATGACTTCTTCGGCTTCTCGGAGTTTGTTCAACATCTGGTGCTGATGACAGGGAGTGTTAGCACATTCATCCCTAGTTTCTGCCCATGTCTGGTGTGAAAATCCTGTTCGGATAGATTCGATGCGGTCATGGTGATCTTTGGTTTTCAAAATAATTAGTGATTCCCCAGGCTAGTAAGCTTTTATTTATTTATTTATTTATTTTTTAGGGAGATGGGGGGATGGGGAGATGGGGAGCCGTGCCGGAGGGAGCAGATATCACGAGGGGTTGCTGTCGTCTCGTGTCCTTTTGGTCCCTTTTGCATGGCCCTTGATTGTGGGCTGGCCACTCTTATTTTATATATTTTTCTGGGATTTTTCCTAGCCTGGATGTCTTTTTTCCAGTCGGACAGCTTCAGATGCCGAGTCGGCCTGCTTCAGCATTTCCAGTCGGCGACCTCCCCCCACCTATAAATAGGTGGGCTGGCCTCTCAGTTTTGTATCTTGCCTAGTCTATCTTTTGCTCCCTCACTTATGAGACTACTTCTGTCTCTTGCTTGGGACTGTATCACTTCAGTATATTCAGCATAGTTGCTCCATATCTCTCTCTCTCTTGCACTCTCTACTCAGCACACTCTAGTGCTTATTTGCTTCCGCTCTGTGCAAATACGCCTCAAAGGTGTAACTTGGTTGAACACAATGCTAATCAATACACTTAAATACACTAAGATTTGATGGACAAATGTTCAAATACAAGAAGTAAATTGCTGAATTGACAAGAGACACACAATGAGCCGGAACGGCCGACCCCTCCCTCAAATAAAGTATATTGATCTTGGGAGAATCAAGTACATAGTGTCATGGGCATTTCTGACCAGATTTCCATACCAATGCATATGATAGTATTGCAAACAAGTGGTTGTCGATGTAGACTTGCAACCCACACTACCCTCTCAAGTGCCCATGTTCCCTACCATCTGCTCTCTATTGTTCCACCAACACAAGGTAGCAACAATCTGCAAGAGAGCACGTAGGACAAGAGAACACTACACAGGGTATGTGATCTTGTAATCCGGTTCCTCCCTCCTGCTGCTTGCTCCCATATTTAAGCATAAAAGCTTTACCAATAGCAAGTAGAGTCGATGACAGCGGAAGTCTTTGCGATGGAAGTCCTTGGAGTGTTGAGATCTTTGATTTGTTGCCTTTCTTCGCGACAAAAGTCTTCAAGAGGATGAAGGGAACCTTCGGAAAGCTTCCCCTATGGTTCAACTTGAGAAAGAAAGGCTGAAATTAGGGTTTTCAGCAAAAAGACCAGAAATTACAGCAAAAATGAGAGTTGTTTTGCTGAATTTCAGTCATTGGGAGTGAGTAGGAGAGTGATTAGCCCTTGGAAACACTCTTGGAAGCTTGGAAAACACCCTAGCAAGTTGGGTATGGCTATGGAGAGCTTGGAAATGGAGAGAAATGGTGGAAAAACATAGTTTTCAGCCTCCAAAAATCTTCATGAAGAGAAAACACGAATTTTCTCTTAATAAGTAGGTCCAATCAGGTGAAAGGACATGGGGAGATGCCCATTTATGAGTAAAAGGGGAGGATCAGGTCCTGGACATTGAGTCTTGTCTGCCTCGGGACTTCAGTGAGTGTGAACTTGGAAGCGGTCATAATTTATAAGTGACTTTTGAGCGCCCAAACTTTAATGAAGTGGGAACGCACTCACTTATAAATATTGGCAAAGTCCTAAGGACTATTTGATCCTAGATTGGGTAATACTACCCACCTGCTCACATGCCACACAACCATGTCAGCAGACAGTTTCACACGCACGGTTCACGAGTGGGCGTCCCCTTACCCGGAACTGCACATTGGTCAAGCAAGCATGAAAACAGCATGCAATCTCAATTGCAAGTAAGCACATAAAGATGCTATGCAATGCAGCATTGGTATGGACAATCCCCGTTCATGAGACTATACCAAAATAGACGTGCTCCAGGCAAGTACACGAGGTACCAGACCCAATGGAACACCAATCCACCAAGCATTTCCGGGCATGTACATGGAGGCACAAGTCCCAATGGAAAGCCAAGTCCACAGTATCACATGAGTGGCATCAATCCCCGGCATATACAACTGCCATGGACACCAGTCCAATGTACATACATGATAAGAAAGCACGGGTGGACCAATTGGGTGGCCAAATGGTGACATCTCCCCCAGCTTCTAAACAGTTGTCCGCAACTGAAAAGCATCCAAGTATGTTTGAAGCACATGCGGGCAATCTTTGAAGAACTCTTCATCTACCCATTTAGCATCAATGGGAAGATAGTTCCTAAACTTCACAAGGTAACGCCTGACAACTTTGCTTGCAGCAAGCTTGCGTTCCTTGTGATACACAATCTGCTCTGGCTGCAAGATCTCCTCAAGCTCATCCACTTCTGGTGGATCCTCAATGACCATTTCACTGGGCTCCGGCCCTACATACTTGCGAAGGAGACTCACATGAAAAGCATTGTGTATGTGCCAATGACTAGGTAATGCCAATCTGAAAGCCACTTCATTGATCTTCTCGATCACTCGGAAAGGCCCATAGTACCTGGTTGCAAGCTTAGGATATGCACCCTCTTTGCCAGGCCTCTTTGCAAGTCTTGCTTTCTCAAATTTCAGCAATACCCAATCATTCTCTTTAACATCCAATTGCCTTCTATGCTTGTCGGCAGCCTTTTTATGCTTGTCTTGTGACCTTGCAATGGCTGTCCGCACCTGAGCAAAAGCAATCTCCAAGTCTCTTACATACTCATCAGCTGCAAATATCTCATCCTTTGTGCGAAGGATGGGTGGCAAAACCACCTTACCATAAACAATCTCAAACGGGGCCTTTCCCGTAGATGCATGCACCGTGTTGTTGTATGCAAATTCCACAAGCGGTAAGTACTTCTCCCAAGAAGACTTCTGATCGGCCACATAACATTTCAAGAGATCCAATACGGCTGAATTTGCAGCCTCACTTTGCCCATCCGTTTGAGGGTGATAAGCTGATGAGAAGTCCAATTTGGTGCCCATATTATCAAATAAGGCCCGCCAAAAGAGACTTGTAGTCCTGGGATCTCTATCCCCCTCAATGGACTTTGGCATTCCATGATGTTTGAACACTTGTGCAAGATATATTTTAACCATATGCTCAGCTTTGATGGTCTTTTTGACCGGCAAGAAATGAGCTTGCTTGCTAAACCTGTCCACAATTGTCCAAATTGGATCATTACCCTGTTGGGTACGTGGCAAGTCCATAATGAAATCCATTGTAATACTTTCCCATGGCTGCGTGGGAATAGGCAATGGCTGAAACAAACCTGGTGCCTTTTGCCTATCAAATTTGACTTTTTGACAGGTGATACATGCACGTACATGTGTCTCTATGTCCTTCCGCATACCTGGCCAAAAGAAATACTGCTCAATCATGTGCGTAGTAGGCATTATGCCTCTATGACCAGCATATGGAGGAGCATGGCACTCATCCAAAACCTTTTGCCTCATGTCAGACACCACACATAGGCAATTATCTTTCATGAGATAACCCTCTTTGATCACATATGAGGCATGTGCATGACCAGCCATCAAATCAATCCAAATAGTGGCAAAATCAGCATCCGTATGATACAAATCACGCATGGTAGACAAGTCCCCATGAGAGGCAACCGAGATAGCTGCTACATACGGCTTTCGTGACAATGCATCGGCCACTACATTCTTCTTTCCCGGGGTGTGCAAGATCTGAAAATGAAACATAGAGAGGAAATTGGCCATCCTCATATGCTTCTCTGACAACTTAGTTTGAGTAAGACTGGTGATCTGTCTTCACAGTGAAATCAGCCCCAAGAAGGTAATGTTTCCATATCGTAAGTGCATGAATTACAGCCAAGAGCTCGTTCTCATAAATGCCAAGAGATAGCTCTGCATCATGCAATCTACGACTCTCATAAGCCACGGCATGTCCCTCTTGATTAAGGACAACTCTTGCAATTTCCAGATGCATCACATTCCACACAAAAGGCTTTTGCAAATCCGGAATGGTTAACTCTGGACCATGAGTAGTTGCATCTTTCAATTTGAGGAATGCATCTCTCTCTACATTAGTCCATTTGAACATGGTCTTCTTCTTTGTCAAATCATGTAAAGAAGAAGCAATCCATGCAAAGTGCCGAATGAACCTGTGGTAGTAAGAGCATAATCCAAGAAAACTACGGATCTCATGCACCGAACTATATTCGGGCCAATTCCGAATTGCATCAATCTTTGCAGGATCCATCCGCACTCCATCTTTGGACACAATATGCCCAAGATAATGTATCTCTGACAAGAAGAACTCACTCCTCTTTGCATTTATGAAGAGTTTATGCTTATGGAGCTCTTAAAAAACAATAGCCAAATGAGCTTTATGCTCTTCTTCGGTCTTCGAGAAGACTAGGTTGTCATCAAAGAAGACACCTGTAAATTTCCTATATCCACGGAATATGCGATCCATCGCTCTATTGAATGTAGCCGGGGCATTTGTAAGACCAAAAGGCATAACAAGATACTCATAAAGCCCAAATGCTGTCCTGAGAGCTGTTTTGTGTACATCTTCAAACACTACACGCACTTGATGTACCCACTCTTGAGATCAATTCGGCTAAAGCATGCTGATCCATCCAACTTGTCAAGGATGTCGTGTATGCGTGGAATCGAAAACCGATTCTTGATGGTAAGCTTATTCAAAGCTCTATAATCCACACACATACGAAAGGATCCATCCTTCTTTTGAACCAAGAGAACGGGTGAACAATATGGGGAAGAGCTTGGCTGAACCAAACCCTTCTCAAGAAGCTCATTTACTTGCTTCATGATCTCCTCTTTTTTGGATGCACTTACACGATAGGCTGGCCTATTAGGTGGTGAGCTACCCGGCACAAGATCAATGCGATGATCTTCCGGTCGTATAGGTGGTAACTCATTTGGTAACTCATCAGCAAAACAATCATTGTGCTCTTGCAAAAATTTCAGCCTATCATTACTAAGAGTGTTTACATGTACATTATTTTCCTCAACATGATCTCGTACAAAAATCAAGTAGGCAAAAACACTCTTTTTCATTACTTTCTTAATTTGTACATGAGATACAAGGTGAATGGTATCACCCTCTTCACCAGCATCAATTACATGCTCTTGGTCTTTATGCATGAAGGTGATCCTGTTGGTCTTGTAAGCCTTGCACGGATCAATACGTGTATGCCAAGGCTTTCCAAGCAATACATCACAACCATTCAAAGGTGCCACAAGAAAATCCTCATGATCCACATAGCCTTGAACGTGTATGCGCAACTTGCCAAAAATAGGCATGACCTGCACTTCTCTACCAACAAAGGCAGCCCCTGCTTCAATTTGAGGACCCATGTCCTCCACTTCAATACCCAAAGCAACTGCCATCTGTGTGGATATGAAATTTTCAGATGAACAATCATCAAACACATTGTATCCTTCACGGGCTACATAAGGTGTTCCTGCATGGCGTGAAGTCAATGATTGTTCCTCTCCCATCACATGGAGATTCATCTTCATAGACATAAGTTCTTGTTCGGGCGCTTGTAGGGATTCCAAGACATGTAGGATAGTTGCCTTTTTTGCATAGGCATCCTCGGTACGAGCTAAGTATCCACGTGCTGCATCCCTCGGTTGCATGTACAACTCTTGAGCAATCATTGCCATTGCATGATCCATATAAGATTCAGCTTTCTTGGCCTTCAAACGGTCATGTACCAATGGATCCTCGCGGCGGTAGAGATTCAATTCTTCTTGTTCTGCATGGAGAAGAGCCTGCATACGAGTAAGTTCAGCCCTCAAGACTATGGACTCTTCATCCTGCATCTTCTCTTTGCCACGGGACGGCTGTCCCACGTATTCATGTTCCCTATTGTGCACCACACGAGTTTGCTCATCCTGTAAAGCATTGGAGGCATGCATTTCATTGTCCCTGCCTCTTGTATTAGCATCTTCAACATTCATTGTATGGCTGTCCATAATGTTCTAAGTGTAGAGATAGCTAGTGTTCACGGTGATCATCTCTCACGATAGAAGTGAAAGAGAACCGTATGCTCTGATACCAATGTAACTTGGTTGAACACAATGCTAATCAATACACTTAAATACACTAAGATTTGATGGACACTTGTTCAAATACAAGAAGTAAATTGCTGAATTGACAGGAGACACACAATGAGCCGGAACGGCCGACTCCTCCCTCAAATAAAGTATATTGATCTTGGGAGAATCAAGTACATAGTGTCATGGGCATTTCTGACCAGATTTCCATACCAATGCATATGAATACAGTATTGCAAACAATTGGTTGTCGATGTAGACTTGCAACCCACACTACCCTCTCAAGTGCCCATGTTCCCTACCATCTGCTCTCTTTTGTTCCACCAACACAAGGTAGCAACAATCTGTAAGAGAGCACGTAGGACAAGAGAACACTACACAGGGTATGTGATCTTGTAATCCGGTTCCTCTCTCCTGCTACTTGCTCCCATATTTAAGCATAAAAGCTTACCAATAGCAAGTAGAGTCGATGACAGCGGAAGTCTTCGCGATGGAAGTCCTTGGAGTGTTGGGATCTTTGATTTGTCGTCTTTCTTCGCGACAAAAGTCTTCAAGAGGATGAAGGGAACGTTCGGAAAGCTTCCCCTATGGTTCAACTTGAGAAAGAAAGGCTGAAATTAGGGTTTTCAGCAAAAGACCAGAAATTACAGTAAAAATGAGAGCTGTTTTGCTGAATTTCAGTCATTGGGATTGAGTAGGGGAGTGATTAGTTCTTGGAAACACTCTTGGAAGCTTGGAAAACACCCTAGCAAGTTGGGTATGGCTATGGAGAGCTTGGAAATGGAGAGAAATGGTGGAAAAACATAGTTTTCAGCCTCCAAAAATCTTCATGAAGAGAAAACACGAATTTTCTCTTAATAAGTAAGTGAATTGGGGTCCAATCAGGTGAAGGGACATGGGGAGATGCCCATTTATGAGTAAAAGGGGAGGATCAGGTCCTGGACATTGAGTCTTGTCCACATCGGGACTTCAGTGAGTGTGAACTTGGAAGCGGTCATAATTTAGAAGTGACTTTTGGACGCCCAAACTTTAATGAAGTGGGAACGCACGCACTTATAAATATTGGCTAAGTCCTAAGGGCTATTTGAGCCTAGATTGGGTAATACTTACCACCTGTTCACATGCCACACAACCATGTAGCAGCCAGTTTCACACGCACGGTTCACGGGCGGGAGTCCCCTTACCCTGAACTACACATTGGTCAAGCAAGCATGAAAACAGCATGCAATTTCAATTTCAAGTAAGCACATAAAGATGCTATGCAATGCAGCATTGGTATGGACAATCCCCGTTCATGAGTCATGAGAATATACCAAAATAGACGTGCTCCATGCAAGTACACGAGGTACCAGACCCAATGGAACACCAATCCACCAAGCATTTCCGGGCATGTACACGGAGGCACAAGTCCCAACGGAAAGCCAAGTCCACAGTATCACATGAGTGGCATTAATCCCCGGCATATACAACTGCCATGGACACTAGTCCAATGTACATTACTGGGAACAAGAAGAGGACTTCGGAATCAGTTTATAGGTAGTCTGTGACAGCTGGAAGTCATTTTGGTTAGCTGGGGGTCAGCTGAGGTCAGGAGGGGCTCTTAGTTGGAAAAGCAGAGGCGTTATAGGTTAGAACTGACCTGAGAGGATAGTTTGAGTAGGCAACTGGACTGAATTGGGAAGTTGGGAGGGTGTTGAAGTATTCAATTGTGTCAGTTGAGGATCAGGAGACGTTAGTTGGGTGTGCTGGTGGTCTCTAGTGGTGTTTCTGTTGGGTTGTGGTGCTGGTGATAGTTTCCTCCCCACGGTGGCGTGCTTCAGACGAGGCTATAAAGGCAAGTTCTCCTAGACACATCATCATGAGAAGGGATCTGAAAAAATTTGTGGCCATGGCTCTCACATGGGGGGGATCAAAAAACGATAGATCCATCTTGGCCTCGCAACTTGCGAATACCATCTCTCCACCTGTGGGGGCTTGCAATCTCAAAGAAATCCCCAGTACTAGACACTCTCTGCCATACATGAGAGTGATGAATAAGTGTCATGAGAAAAGGCACTAACCCCGCTATATGTTAAACCAATCTTCTAAGCTTTCTCCTTGCTCTTTACTCTTGTTTGTGTGTGAGAGAGTTTTATGAGTAGAGGTTAGTTTTCTTCTTAGTTTATGTTCCTATATATTCTTTGTGCGAGAGAGTAGGTAGTGAGAAGAGAGCGAGTCGTTGCAAGAGGTGAAGTAGCTTCCTTGGTGACAATTAGGAAGAGAGCTTCAAGGAGAGGCACCAGCACCACTAGTTAAATTTGGATGACTTCAAGAGACTCGAGCTTAGAGGCAAGGTAAGTCCTCTACTACGATCGTTGTTGTTTGTTTTATGCTCTCTGCATGTGAATGAGGGAATTTTGGAGAGAGTTCAAACGGGCAATAACATTTTTGGTGCCGCTCCCGGGGAGGCAATTCGCTTCCTCCACTCCTTTTAGAGCCTCCGCTCCCTAATTTAAGTATCTTTTCCCTTAGCCAGGCTTTCTAAGCAGTGTTGTGCAGGTTGAGAAGAGGATAACGTGTAGTGTTAGGTGAGAAAAAGAAGAAAAGAATGGGCTTTTTATGTTTTTTTTTGTGTTGTTTAGGTTTATGAGTACTTGGGAGACCTTGAGGGAACAAAACTTTTACATTCTTTTACATGTTTTGATTCCTGTATATTCACCCCTGAAAGTGCAGGTTTTCTTCTTTTTGTGTCTTTCTCATGCTTATGACTATGTCCGAGGACGTAAATGTTTGAGGGGGGGAAGTATGTTATGTACCTGATGCTAAGCTTAGGGTTATGTGACCTAATCTAGGGGTTTGGGCATAAGGATTAGGAAAAGCCGGCTGATTTGAAGCGTCAAGTCTTATAAGTAATAATCCGATGAGTATAGCTTTTATTGACAAAAGGAATATAAGTCAGGGTAATGTGATGAGTGGGTTTCTGGTCAGTACTTGGGCCATGAGCGTAACCCCCGTCTTGCTAGTCCATACAGTTTACCGATGGTCCCTTAGGACAGGTCCAGGGCTGAGTGGTGTGAGTCTATATGGATGGGAGCCTTGACCCCTATGCTTGGGGGTGATCGGATGTATACAAGATCTACGGTTGGGTGGTGAGTTGAGCTTGCAGAATCTAATTTGGACCAATGATGCTTGTGTTTTATGTTTAGGTGATCTTAGAGAGGGTTTGGTCGTGACAAACCTGACAGTGCTGGTGCCAAAATTGTCTTTGGAGGAATGTAGGGGTCTAGCATATAAGCCCAATGAGGTTACCTTCTCAGATTTTGTAGTTAAAATTGGCAAGGTCTTCATATCCATCTATGTGCATTTGTACATATCTCCTCAATTTGGCCACGTTTTAGCGCCCTGATGGGGCACAGCTCATGCATTCACAGCCTGCAAGGTAAAGAAAATCTGCCATGTACATCTGAAAATAAGGAATCGTTACATGCCTTTGTCTTTGTTTGTGTTGGAGCCAATCAGGATTGCTGATCTTATGATCTGTGGGTTTGTTGCAGAGAGAGAGAAGATGCATTCTTGATGGAGCCTTCTGCGTCAGAGGTAGACCTGTATCAACTAGGGGTAGAAGAGCTGGCAAATTCACGTATTGCGCGAGACAAAAGGGTGCTTCTGTATCCACAGTCAGGAGTTTCAGATTTGGTTGGATTTTAAATATACTCATCAATGTAGGACAGTTTGGAAGCTTTACCTATCACCATCTATTAGAAACTTCTATCTATTACCAGCTGAGTATGGGCAAAGCCTAGTAGTGAGCGTGCGCCATCCCTTTTGAGAGCAAGACACCCTAGACCTCTGAGGCCTCATCCCTCCACCCACAGCTGCAGATCCCGGATATCCTTTGACACTCCCAGCACAGAGGGGAGAGGCTATGGCTGCTTTGCGTTCTGTTTTGGAGGAGGATGTTTTTTCTTTTCCATGGTTCAATATTTATCATGGATACATTGTACTACTTTTTTGGTCTCATAGACCCTCTGGGTCTTTTGAAGACGTTAATATCTCTTTCTTTCTTTTCTTTTCTTTCATAGACCATTTGGGTCTTTTGAAGACATTTAATCTTTCTAGTGGTCCAGCCCTCCACCCTAGAGAGGTCCTCAACGATAGAGCTCGATCTATTTTGCAGGCCAGACGTCCCCGACCCAGAGCATCACTACCGTCCACAGGTCAGAAGCAGATCCAGGAGGTTCTTCGACGCTATGACATGCTTCCATCATAGAGGCGAGGTATTCTCTTGGCCATCAGATCCGTATTGCGTGAGGAGGTATCAATATTAGGCCCGTTGGGTGTTTTGCAAGACGTTAATATATCTTCTTCTCTCTTGACACACTCTTCAACATGGCCAAAATCCGACTTGTAACTAACACATGGAGAACCTGTTTTCTTTTGTCCATTTAATTTCATTTGTTACCAGATTTTATAACACAACTTTGTAACTTTTTGTCTCATTGACCTTTATGGTCTTTTGACGACGTTTAATAGAACTCTCTCTCTCTCTCTCTCTCTCTCTCTCTCTCAGTATTCCATGATGAGTTTCCATGGACAGTTTTGTATCACCCCAGTGAGATAGCTATGTTTATGTTTTCTTTCTGTTTTATTTTCCATTCCATGATGAGATATGCCATGGACATTATTGTATCACTTTGGTCTGATAGGCCCATTGGGTCTTTAGTAGTAGAGCTCCATCCCCTGCACACCCAGATTCAGCTTTTTTGTTCAGTACTTTTTCATTTTGTTGGGATGACAGAGGATACCCCATACAGGTACTCCGATTTGTCTCATAGGCCGAGTTCGGTCTTTTGGAAGACGTTAATAAAATCTTTCTCTCTCTCTCTCTCTCTCTCTCTCTCTCTCTCTCTCTCAGGAGAAACGTAGGAAGGATAGGGTCCTCCATGTTCGAGTGCGGGGGAGGTGCATCCAAGACATGGGGCATCAATCTGACTGAAAAATATTACTTTAAAAACTGAAGGTGACTCAAAAGCTAATAACAGTAGTGTGTGTGTGTGTGTTGGGGGGGGGGGGGGGGGGGGGGGGGGGGGGGGGGGGCTAGAGGCGGGGGCTTTCCCGAAGGAGGATGCCGTGACGCTTTACCAGATGCTAGGAGTGGACGGGATCCCCCCCCCCTTGCAGATACATGGAGGGGGCAGGCAAGGATATGACACGAGAGCGGTCCCTCATCATTAGATTCCTTGATGCCACCAGTAGACAGGCCTTCTTCGACAGGCGGGCTGCCCTCAAGGGCACACAGGTGTACATGGGAGATGATCTCACTCCAGCACACGTGGCACACCGGCGTGACGTGATGGGGACAGTTCATGAGGCCCGCAGAGCAGGTAAGTTTGCTATCTACAGAGATGGTAGGGTCATTATCACTAAGTGTCACTAAGGATGCGGGGTCTATGAGGCCAAACACCTGAGGTTAGCAGTGTGGAACTGCAATGGCATGCTGTGGTGGAATCCAAGAGGCTCGAGCGACATTCTCACAGGTATGGATGTCATTTTTTATACAGACTCATCAGAGCCTTGAGAGGGCTTACCATACATAGCCGGGTATGAGTGGGAGTCAGCGTTCCGAGGCGAGACGCACACATTAGGAGGAGTACGTGGCTCTGGAGGGGTAGCTGTCCTTTTTAGATCGCATCTCTGACAGATTCTCAGCATCGGAAGGACGAGGATGCACAGTATCTTTGGGTGCGACTAGAGCTTAGCAGTGATAGTCATCCACATTGCTGTGTTTTATTTTGCACCACGCCACTCCCCTTACGCCGCACAGCATGGCCAATCACCGTACTTTCCATTATATGGGGATATCATGGAGTTCTCACACAGCTGGGGGAAGTCCTCTTGCTTGGGGATTTCAACGTGAGGACGGGAAGTCAGCAGGTCCCACTACTCGATCTAGATGACCCTATCAGACTACAGGAGCTGGACATCACTGACACAGGGCTGCAGCGATCATCACAGGACCGTGAGGAGGTCACAGTGTCCGGGAGATATTTCTTAGAGCTGGGAGCTGCACATGGTCTCGTTATCTATAACGGGATGTCCCGATGGCCCTCCTCCGGTGCCCTCACCTCCTTCCCTTGCTCAGGAGGTACTAGCACTGTGGACTACCTTATGGGATCTCCGGCTTTGGCACACCTTATCCCTGACTTCTCCATTCCGCCACCCCCTTTTGAAGCTGACCATGCCTACCTCTCTGTCACTCTTACCTGCGCACCACCCGTCCCTCCAGCACCTCCCCCCATCTCACATTACACTCAGGTCCTCTTTGATCATGAGCTTGACCTTGTTTACTCCAACCACATCTACCGCCAACTCCAGGATGTGGAACCTCCTGTCCCCCTATCCACCCTCACAACACAACTCACCACCATACTCCACACATCCGCCACAGCTTCTTTCATATGTAGGCGGCGGTCTACCGCCAAGCCACCTTACGGTTCCATGCCCCAGAACTGTTGGTATGATGACGAATGTCGGGCCACACGCTCCCGTCTTAAGCATGAGGTACTGATTGGGCAAATCACGAAGCGCCAACCGCAACGGATTTCTCAACGGCTCACCCGACGCAAGAAATGGGAGTTCTATGCTCGGAAAGAGGAGTTATACCGACTTTTCTTAGGGCCGAACTGCAAAGAGGAATGGAGGAAACTCCGAGAACATCGCCCTCCCACACCTATCACCTGCCCAGACACTAGGCACTCCTATGCACGCTCCCTCTTATCATATCCCCCATCCCCCATCAGCCACCCCTACCCCCACCACCAGACCCCCGCCCCACCACCTCCACCTTCTTCACAAAGGGCATGGTCCTCAAGGCCATTCATAGACTACGCAATGGGCGAGCCCAAGATCATGAGGGACTCACTGCCGAGTACATCTCGCATGCCCATGATACCCTAGCGCCCCTACTAGCCTACATGTTCAATAGAGCCCTTTGTGAAGGATTTCCACCCTCTTGGTCCACCAACACCAACACCATCACCCCCATCCTCAAAGCCGGAGATCCACTTGATCCTAATAACTACAGGAGGATCATGATTGGCCACACATTGGCCAAGCTCTATGGATGAGTGCTAGAGGCGGAGCTCAATTCATTTGCAAAGAGCTAGGTTTGGAGCCCGAGCCCGCCTCCTACACCGTCTACAGCTGATCGGAGTCCCATCTGACATGGTTTGGAGCATCATCGCCCTCTATGAGTCCATCATCGGACGAGTGAGAGCCCCAGGAGGTACATCACAGGAGATTTCCAGCACTATTGGGGTGAAACAGGGCTGCCCTCTATCACCCACTCTTTTCGGCCTCTACATTGATGAGATCGCGAGCTTCATTGACGGATTAGGCAGGGCTGGTCCCACACTAGCAGGCATATTGATCCCCATACTACTTTATGCGGATGACATCGTCCTCCTCTCAGACTGAGCCGAGGGGCTTCAGAGAGAGTTGGATGCTTGACATGACTTTTGCACTTAGCGGGACCTCTCTGTTAACCTTGGTAAAACCAAGGTAATGGTCTTCAATACCTCTCGCCCCTTCACATCCAGATTGAGCTTCACATATAGAGGGGATCCTGTGGAGATTGTCTCATACTATGTCTACCTTGGTGTCACTTTCAGTGGCCCACGCTTTATCATGGTTCTTGCAGCACATGCCAGTGTGACACGGGGATATGCAGCCTTGAGCTTACTTGAGCGCTAATGCTTCCAGGCACATTTCCAAGAGCCCAGGACGAAGGGCTGGCTTTTTGACACCCTCGTCACACCAGCCTTGATGTATGGAGCAACCTTCTGGGGGCCAGATTTATTAGATGAGGATTGGCAGTGAGTTGAGAGGCCCCAGGTCATGATGTTCTCCCGTACGATCCGCAACAAACCATCAGTTCCACACCAGATTATCCAGTTAGAGTTTGCTGCAGCCTCGATGATAGTCGATGCACTCTTCTAGACAGTCACATACCTCCATCACATCAGTCACATGGATCCCCACAGGTAGCCGAGGCTTGCCCTGGAGTCCTCAAGACAGCCAGCACTTGAGGGCCATTTCGGAGTATGGTATGCACTAGTTTCCACTTGGTTCTCAGTATATGGGCTCCGCATGGACCGCCTAGCCCCCCTTCGGTACAGTTTGGACTCCCCTTTTCTCCGGCTGTCTCACGAGGATACCAACCGGGTTATCCGGCTAGATCTTCTCAGCCTCTACACCCATTGCACATGGAGCACACCTCCGGAGCTCCCCACGAAGATGCACTTCTATAGAGATCACTTCCTCACACTCACTGGACAAGGATTTGACCCCGAGATAGGTGGCACATAGGAAGGCCTCAATGGAGGTGGTCATGGCAGCCCATAAGGAACGGAAGTGTGCAGTATACTGAGATGGGAGAGTCATCATTATGGAGAGGCACCCCACCCCAAAATAGGGGCACAGGATCTATTAGACTACACACATCAAGATGGCAGCCTAGAAGTGTAATGGGACTCTGTGGTCAGATGTGGGAGGCTTCCGGGATACATTTACAAGACAAGATATTGTCTTCTATTCGGAGATACACCAGAGCTTGGAGATGGGATGTTAAGATATCGAGCTCAACTAGTGCTATGGTGGACATTGATGACCCGCCTGGGTGATAGCTTCCGCATCTACACCACTGGCATGGTTGGTGAGAATATGGGTGATATGCGGCCAGTGGGATGACAGGCTGTGTGACAACCATTTTGGATTACTAGAGACTGGCATAGTTATAGTGCCAGCTCATTT
This sequence comes from Cibotium barometz, assembly GCF_041138505.1. Classification (NCBI taxonomy): domain Eukaryota; kingdom Viridiplantae; phylum Streptophyta; class Polypodiopsida; order Cyatheales; family Cibotiaceae; genus Cibotium; species Cibotium barometz. The sequence continues at coordinate 53,878,294 of NC_141052.1, read as the reverse complement.
AGTCGGGTTCAGATTATGGACCGACCCTTGTATGGATTCATCCAGCAGCCAGGCTACTTGAGTGTTCACATGTCCCAGGCCATGCGGATTGTGATTGGCTAGATATGGGTTTCATCCGACCGCCTCAGAGTGGAGACAGGTAGAGTTGAGTGCATCCTTAGAGCCGGGAAGCTCATATGAAGACCTAGAGAGGAGAGGATCCGCCGATTATGTCACATAGAGATTGAGATGGAGGAGCATTACATATGCCGCTGCCCAGTATACTATGAGATCCGCAGGAGGTTTCACTGTCTATTTCGTGAGGGATCTGGTCCTCTCTCCAGGATCATTGACTTCCAGGACCAACGTTGCCTAGGCCTCTTCCTGCTTGAGCTCCAGAGACACAGGGACACCTTCTTGAGAGAGCTTCGGTCCCAGCCACTCCGCCCCCTCCCTCGCCAACAGACCATCACCAGTTTCTTCCGGACCAGGAGGTGGAGGACACTGATATAGTGGATCTTGTGGACCCTCCATGAGCTGCTCTGGACCTACCTTGCCCAAGAGGAGTTACCTCGGACCGAGCCTCCGCACTCCAGCGTGTCTCCCCCCACCCCCCCCCTCCCCCTGGCGGCCACGACCACCTCATCAGCTCCAGATCTAGGACATGCCCCACTGCCATGCTACCTTTCCACATGACATTATGCCATGATCAGTATCGGAGTTCTCGGATTAGCTGAGGGAGACCTCTCGGCCATACTCAGTAGCCCCATGCTTGATATTTTGGAGAGTGGTATACCATTTACTTGGAGCTGATGTTGCTCTCATGTTTCTATGTTCTTAGTATTCCATGATGAGTTTCAGATGCCCAATATACTATGAGATTCGGGGGATGTTCCACTACCTCTTCCGAGATGGATATGGACCACTTTCTAGGATCATGGATTTCCCAGACCAGAGATGCTTGGGGCTTTTCCTCTTGGAGCTTCGCATACACAGGGAGTCTCTTTTGCGGCCTTGACCATCGGTACCCGTTAGAGGACCAGTACAGAGAGCTCTCACCGAATTCATCTAGACCAGAGTGACGAGGGCAGATTCACCCACTACACCCGACCTTTAGGCTGATGCAGGAGCTCAACTGAGAGGAGTGACACTAGACAGAGCCATTGAGCTATGTATAGCCCAAGACCCTCGACCTGTGGACCTCGGGCACGCCTGCGTCACTACAGGAGGATCAGAGAAGCCATCATCTCCCCCCACCACAGAACTTTCTCCCGCCGGCCCAGCTTTACTACAGTGGGTGCCATGTTGTAGTGTCCTATGCGGGATATTTGAGGGTGATACGAGAGCTGGACACTTTTTTGTTTTGGAATCAGATCTGATATTTTTTTTTTCCAAAAAAACGATCCTTCTATTAGTTAATGAGAAAACGCCATAAGGCTACAAAGCTCACCTCGCAAGGAGGGATAAAAAACACACAGTGAACACCTGAGCTCCACCCCCGTGGCTGGCCGCTCTCTGGGGGGGGGCTACCTAGTAGTACATGTGGGAGGTGAGAAAAGCCAAACTGGAGGCCTATAGTGCCAAGTGACATCCTCGCCCCTTGCGATGAGGAAAGGGCCAGGCTGCCAAGTGCGGAGGAAAGCCTTGCAGCGACCTCTCATGCGATCCGAGTCGCCCTGAAGTTTCCCCCAGTGTCCTCTCAAGGTGTGAATGATGTCCACCCAGAGGGCCTGTATGACCTCCGCCGGTGGAGTCGCCTAGGCTCTCCATATGTGCCAAGCCGTCATGCTGCTGATCATCTCCCATCTGTGCCCGACCCCCTCCTGAGGGACTGCCGAAGAGAAGTCTGGCGTCGGAACCACTGCCATCGCCCTGTCAGAGACCTGGATGGTCGCGCTGCCAGGGACGTCCTCATATCCAAGGGCCGGGCCGCTGTCCGTGGCCCAAGCCACCGCACCCCACGTCACCAGCATCTCACCTGGCGAGCCTGCAAAAACCATCCTGAGAGCGCGCTGCCAGACCTGCTGTGCCTGTGGGCAATTCCATAAGCAGTGCCGCTGCGACTCCTGTGCATGGCCGCACCGAGGGCAGGACGCTGGGTGTCTGCCAAAAGCTAGCCAGGCCCCCACAGCCAGTCCTCTATGCGCTGTGAGCCAGAGAAAAAGCGTCACCTTCCGGGGCCGGAAGCTGGCCCAAAGGCGCTGCCAGAATTCCCTAAGAAAGGCAGGGGAGAGCCCCTGTCGCCGCCAATGCTCGGCCGCCGCCGGGGTGCTCGCTATCATGTGCCGCTGAATCCGCCGCCCCAGCCTCGCTGTGTATTGAAAAAAGAGGATGCCTGGGCTGGTAGGGGCCGAGTAGGGATCTCGCCAAAACCACTCACCTGGATCCCACTGAAGGCGAATAAGAGGCCTGCTGTCCCAAGCCCATAATCTCCAAGAACAGTCCTCGCCTATCGAGGCCGGTGAGGGGTCTACATCCCCCTGTCTCTGATGAAAGCCGACCACCCGCACCCTCTGAAAAGTACAACCCTGGAGCTCATCCAAATCTAGTCGTGTCCTCTGAAGCTGGCCACCCTCTCCCACCTCGAAAGTGAGTGGGGCGACTCTCTCCGCTGTGCCGCAGACCGCTAGAAGGATCTCATGCCGAGTAAAGACGCCCATCCACTGTGGAGGTGGAGGGTCCTGTACTGGGGTCCGTCACTCCCGGGGGATGGCCGCCTCAATGTCCTGTCTCATCAGCTCTCTGCCCCTCATCCCACTGAGTCTCCTCTCCTGAGCCTCTAGAGGCAGCTGCTGAAAACATATCCAGTCGTCTAGGGACTGAGCTGGGTCGGAGCTCAACGGGCCCCACAACACGTGAGACCGCGATCCAACCATATGGCCATTGGGAAGTCGAATCAAGGGGTTCCAGATCAATGGCTGCCTCAGGCGCTCCTCATCGGTGCCCGGGGGAGACTGGAAGAGTGACGGCCTCAGATGCGCCCAGGCCCTCAGAAGGCTAGCTGCAAAACGCTCCTCGAAGCCAAGGCCCACTCCTCTGGATTGCTGCTCTGTAAAGATCCACCTGATGCTGGGGGTCCAGGGGCCACTAAGAGGAGTAGTGCGGCTGAGCATCCTGGAAACAAGAAACTCCTTCCACGGCTCAGCGCCTGGTAGGAGGCCACGAACTACCAACTTGCCAAGCAAAGCTCGGCTTTGGCAAATAGGATCAACAATGCCCAGGCCGCCTCTCTCCCTCGGCTGAGTGATCATAGCCCATGCCACCTTGGCCCTGGCGGGCCGCCCGTCGCCACCGGACCAAAGAAAGTTCCTGATGAGCCTCTGCACCTGGCCAATGCACGCCCGAGAGAAGGCCCAGCAAGAAGTGATGTACCACATGGTAGCAAGCAGAACCTGGTTGGCCACAACTACTCGGCCAGCCAGAGATAAACGAGCGGTACTCCAATACAGAAGCTTCTTTCGAATGCTCAGAAGAAGGGGGGCTATCTGCTGCTCCGGAGATATGTCAATGCCCACATAGCATCCCAAATAACGCACTGTAGTGCCGGGGGGCAGCCACTGAAAACCATCAACTGGCCTCCAAGTCGGGGGGGGCATAGAACTGACCCACAACCCACACGACTTGTGCCAGTTGATCAAAGCGCCCGAAGCTCTGCAAAAACCTGTCCATGGCTGAGGCGAAGCGGCGGAGGTTCTCCTCTCCTCCCTGAAGATAGACAGCAGTGTCATCCGCAAACTCCGAGTCTAGGAGCTCCTCCGAGGTGCGGATGGGAAGCTGGAGGCCCCGCAAACCTGTATCATGTGCCGTCAAAAAAGTGCTCATGGCCTCCGCCACAAAAAGAAAAAGAAAGGGCGCCAAGGGGCACCCCTGCCGCACCGAGCACGAGAGCTGGAACCTCTCTCCGCGCACGCCCTGTATCAGCACCTGGCTATGAGCCGATGTGTAGAGTGCAGAGACCCCACGGATCCACTGAGGGGGGAAGCCCATCCTCTCCATAGTGCCTTCCAAGAAGGCCCAGTCCACCCGATCATATGCCTTCTCGAAGTCGAGAAGGAGCACTGCCAGATCCTCCTGCCGAAATCTAGCCAAAGCCGTAGCCTCCCAGAAAGAGATGATGTTATTCAGAATGCTCCTATCCTGGATGAAGCCTGTCTGCGTGGAGTGGATGATGTCCGGAAGGTGAGCTGAAGCCGCCTGCTGATCGCCTTAGCTAGGACCTTGTAGGCCGTGCCTAGCAAGGTGATCGGTCTCCACTGTCTAATCTCCAGTCTGTCTCCTCCCTCTTTGGGGATCAAGTGAATCAACCCCTCTGCCATGCTGTCCGGCATGACTCCCGACTCCATAATCTCCTGGAATGCCAATCTGAAACCCCTATGTAAGAGACCCCAGTACCTCTGGAAGAAAGCCACTGAGAGACTGTCCTCTCCTGGGCATTTGCCCCGAGGTAGTGCCTGAAGAGCCTCCTCCAGTTCCGTATCCGAGAAGGGGGAGAGAAGGGAGTGCTGCAAATGGGCCGGCACAACCGGTCTCGTGAAGCTCCAGACTGCCTCCCGAGCCTCTCTCACCCTGTCATCTGCTGGCTCAGCAGAGAGAAGATCCCTGTAAAAATCTGTGGCTATCGCCCGAACCCTGGGGGGATCCACCACAACCTGGCCATCAGCCTGCCGAAGACGCCTGAGACCCTCTCGTCTGAAGCGAGGCCCTGTCGCCTCAAAGAAATCTCGAGTCACTCTGTCTCCAGCCTGTGTCCAAAAAGAAGCCCGAGCATGGAATCGGAACTCCACCCTCCTCTCCTCGATGGATCTGATCTCAGTGCGAGCTGACTCCATCTGCTCTGAGATCCAAGGGCTCGTAGGATCCCTCTCCTGGAGTCTCTGAAGGGACGCTAGACTCCTCCGTAGGCTCCTCTCCTGCTCTCTGAAGGCCTCCAGACGGTCCAGGGCAGCCTGTCTGAGCATTCGACTGATCTCCTGCAAGCCCCTGGCAAGATCGCTGGCTGTCGATCCTCTCCTGAACTGCAGCTCCTGCCAGACCTACTCAACTCTGGTCGCAATCTCGGGCTCCTCTATGAGACAATCTGGAATCCGGACGCTCTAGCCCCGCTCTCCTCTCGTAGGGTCCTCGATTTGGAGAAGCACTGGAAAGTGGTCTGAAAACGAGGAGCCTGCAAGTATGCCCACAGTGCCACCTCTATCACAAGCCCACTCATCAATGTAAAACCTGTCGATGCGGGAAAGGTTAACTCCTGTGGCCCGTCTATCCGAGCGCGAGAAAGATAAACTCCCCTGCAACCTGCCAAACTCCGGGAGCGTCCACGGATCCTGGCCTCTCACCTGCAGCACTAGTTCCTCCCAGGCAGCGAGCTCCAGCCCATGAATGGTCTCCTGGCTGCCCCCCATCCTGTCCTTTGCATCCTCCAGCATGTTGCAATCCCCCCCTAGGCACCAGTGGTCTGCCAAGGGGAGGGACTGCCTAATGGTGCTCCAGAACTCGGCTCTCCCGGTCGCCCCATTAGGGGCGTAGAAGTTGAGGAAGCCAATGCGGTCTTTCCCAACCCGAAGGATGATCCACTGCGCTCGACCCTGGACCAGAGTGCTAGAGTCCACAACCTCGGATAGAAGCTGTTCGCTGACTGAGATGCATACTCCACCCTGGTTCCCCTGGGAGCCATATGCCGGTGACCAAAAAGTGTGACTCCTGCCTGGCAAGATCTTCCCGCAGGTGCGGGTACGTCCGGTAGAAAGGTGGTGCTCCTGGATGAAAAGGATATCTATGGGTCCTCCAACGAGAGCCCTCTGGATCTCCTGGCGAAGTCTGCCCCGACCAATGTAGCAGCGATGTCCACCGAGACCCTGGATGTTCCATGAGAGGATCCTCATGGATGAGCTATGGCAAGTGACAGATCTGATATTTCAGCTCTTATTACTTTCTTTGATTTTTATTTTTAGTACCCACATGATGATGTATTTCATGGATATGATGTAACCTTTTGGTCTCATAGGTTATTTTGGCCTTTTGTAGACATTAATACAACTTTCTTTCTTCTTTCTTTCTCTTACGCACAGACACATGCATGCATGCACACACGTGCATGCATACATACCTACAAATTTACATACATATGTACACTCATACATACATACATACATACACACACACACACATACATACATGCATGCATACATACATACATACATATGCACGCACATGCATGCATACATACCTACAAATTTACATACATACGTACACTCCTACATATTGACTTAATGTACATGCATACATACACGCACATACACACATGCATACATATATACATACATAAATACATATATACATACGCAGATAAATTCATGTATACATGTGCGCACATACACAAACACGCACACATAATGGAGGATATTTAATGTATTAATGGATTTTGCTAGTTTAAATTTTTGTCTAGTTGGTAAATCAGCTGGAATTCTCTTAATGGGATTTAGACGTGAGTTGCTCGATATTTCACCTGTTTTGAACGAGGCTGCAAGTGCCATAGTCGATGTGAGTACACCTTTTATGATTATAATAACGTGTTTCTTTTTCACAAAGTCTACAAAATCAATACTCATTTCTGATTCATGCTCTGAAGAACATCAAATTTTAGGGGCTTACGACCAACAGCTTGACATACGAGTCCTTGCGTGTCTAATATGAATCACAGGATACATTCACAAGGTGTTTCAAATCGAACCCACCAGAGCCATGGAACTGGAACCTTTATTTGTTCCCTCTTTGGTGCCTAGGGGTGCTTGTGCGGTACTTGGTTCTCTTTCCTATCAGGTGGTTTCCTTATTAATGGTCTTCTTAGTTAGTCTCATTACTGCTCACTTTTGCATTCAAATCACCATTTGAAGCATTATTTTAGACTAATCTTGCTTTTTGATGGAGTAAACATCATATCTATTCATTGTTGTTAATCAGCCTCTTATATGTGTGGTCAGTCTTCTGTAAAGCTGTTTGTGGGACATCAATTGCACTCAGTTGGCCTACATATGGCTGACTTGTTAACTGGCCTGGCCTGGACCATCCAAGTGCCCATATGGCCACTATAGGTATGTTAAGTCTCTTGTAGAGCTGGTTGTGTTGCATCAAGTTGCAAACGTCAGGCCTGTGTGTGGCTGTCTTGCACCTTGCGAGCATCCCTGGTCTGGACCATCCGAGGCCCATCTAGTGTGGGTGTCCACATGTGTGGGCTATTGAGATTTTGACACAGCCTTGCTTGTGACGTCCGTGCTTTGTCTGTAGGTGTCGAGAGTGCTGTCTTCTTTACAACAAGGGTGCTTTTTTCTCGGAATGATATTTTGCTGTTCTTCGTGTCCAGCTGTATGGCAAACTCCCTAGTCCCATTTTGATCTGCATGGATCATTGAAGTTGTGTGATATAGACTTGGAGGTGCTATAAGCTGTGTGATATAGGCTTGGAAGTGCTAATATTAAGTCTAGGCTACCCTTAGGGCCATGATAACTAAAGGTCAGTCTCTTGTAGCTCCCGCAGCCAGTTGTAGCTGCTGCTGCATATGCTTGCCAAGTGCCTTGACCATCCAAGAGCTCGTCTGGTTTTGGTTTCCACAGGGCATTCAGATGCTGACACCTCCTTCCTGCTGTCCTGTCCTTGCTTGCCATTTCTGGGGACCTGTCAGCTTTGTTTTTGGCTGTCTGAAGTGCTTGCACACAGATGACTGGACATTTTCACATGAAGCTGGATGCTTTAGAGCTGTCTTTATCTTCCATGGATAATTAACTCAGGTGTCCAAATTGGAGCATAAGCATGTGCTGCTTTGACACTTTCAACACTCCCATTTCTTGTCCAGCTGTATGCAGAGTTGTCTTTATCTGCCATGCATCATTGAACTTGGGTGTCCAAACATACGATATAGGCATAGTTTTCCAAGTGCAGAGCTATTGAAATGGTGACACAGCCTTGCTGCTCTATTATCCCATACTTTTCTGCCAGTGCATGTGATGTGTGCTTTGGACCTATGCCTCAACGCCATTGCCATCCTTGAGTCATCTACTTGCAAAATATGGTTTTACTGAAGCTTGAAGGCTTGAAACATAAGCATGGTGAAATGTCTTTGTTATGTGGGAAGTTGGAATAAATTTATGAAGCTGAGGCCAGTTTGATTTTCAGAGCTTTCATTCAGTTCTCTTTTTCTTGTGAAGGATTTGATATAGGATTAAGGTCACTAAGTGCTTGGCTAGCTACTAACACCTTGCCTTGATGCTGGTTGATACAGAGTGATACTGCTTGCGGCAGGCTGGGTTGTTTTCCTTGCATTATTTATACCTGTCCATTCAATATTGAGAGGCCATGATCAGCTACGCCAAATGTTGGAGGTTGGCACGAGATACTAAGCTTTTAACCGCTTGCCTTTGTTTTTAAAAAGACCTTTTTCAACATGTAGGTAATAGATTCAAACACCGTAATATTGATAGTTTGCAAAGAGGCTAGAAAGGAATTATCAGCCATGCCAAAAGAACGACTGTATGCCAGGGCTTCATCCTTTCAGCAAAGCTGATAAGAGGCCTTTGTGTTGAGTTAACTGACAAGCATGTCTTGCAGACTCACCTCCAACCATAGAGCCCAGGGACCTAATCTCCAACAGAGCTCACTCCGGAGCTGCAACGTGGCATCCAAACCCTTAGCTTGCGACGGAGCTTCCCATACCACAGGAGGTGCGGCCACCAAGTAATGAATCCTTTGGCTAGATCAATCATTAGGCTGTTGACAAGTCAATTTAAGACTGATGCACCCCCTCAAATAGAGCCACCCTTCCTTTATTAGAGTTGCTTTTATTATGTGTTTTTCTCCCGTAAAAGTGTCCGCAGACTTGGTTATTGACTAAGCTTAAACTCTGGGTCAAATCCAGTAAGGACTCGGCATTCATTCTTCTGTGAGAGCTCACATCCTTAAGAACAAGATGGAGACTTGCCACCATTGGTGCTCATAGTATCATCAACCGCTTGCTTACTTTTAAATTAATATTGTTTAAAGAAATTTAAGACAAAGAGGGGGAGGTAAGAAAAGGTTGTATTCCGAGGTGTCTTTATCTGGGAATCAGCATACCCCTTGTTATTTTTTGCACTTGTTTGAATGTCTCTAAATCATATTTTTACATTGTAATGAATGCAGAGAGGTTTGGTGGAGTTTATCTGCAGTGTGTTTGTAGCCTCTTGGACTGGGGTTGTCAAGTATCATGGACCTCGACCTAGCAGAAGGCCAAAGCAAGTATGCATACATGAGCATTTAGCTTCAAGATAAAAAAACTCATTATCGTGAAAGTTTCATGAATTAACCACTTAAGCTATTTATCACAGGTGTTTGTTGCTAACCACACGTCCATGATTGATTTCATCATCCTCGAGCAGATGACCGCCTTTGCTGTCATCATGCAAAAGCACCCTGGATGGGTTGGTGAGTTCTCCAACCCCTACATCTTTTTAGTATGGCACTTTACCTTCAACATTTTCTAATATGTTTATGCAGACATTACTTCGCCTGGCGTTGTATTTATTCATCTTTATACACGAACTATTATCAGTAGAGGAGATAATACCCTCGGAAACACATTTGCAGGATTGCTGCAGACAACCATCCTAGAGAGCCTTGGTTGCATATGGTTCAACAGAACAGAGGCAAAAGACCGGGAAGTAGTTGCAAAGAAGTGGGTAAAAGGAGAAGATAAGTTTTTAGAATTTTGTTTCCTTTCTTCCTTGCAGTTCCTAGATCTAGTAGTGATGATGCTACTTACTAGTTGCAGAATTAAGCAGCATATTGAAGACCCAGAGAAAAATCCTTTGCTTATATTTCCCGAAGGTACCTGTGTAAACAATGAATATACTGTGATGTTTAAAAAGGTATGTCCTGCATGCAGCTTGTAGACATCTCTTATGATTCCACTATATATTCCAGGATACATCATAACATTGTCATACCAATGGATGCTTTTGTTTTAGTTTGTTTTATCTTTTTTTTTTTTTTCCGAGAAAAGATCCTTTCATTAGTTATATAAAAACGCCCGTAGGGCTACAAAAGATCTCTCCTGCTCCTAAGAGAGAGAAGAGCAGCGAATACATAATGGCAGCCCGGGAGACTCTCCCTAGGTGCTGCAAAATACAAGCATCAGTATAAAGAACTGAGCGGCTAAATCATACAATAGGGGGGGGAAAGAGCCAAACAGGTGGCCTGTAGTGCCAACGGGGGGATCCCGTGTGTAAGGTGTAGAACGGGCCACAGCGCCAAGTGGTGTGAAAGGCCTGGCGCCGTAAGATCGCCTCATCCGAGTCTCCCCGGATGCGGTCGTACTGTCCTCGCAGGGTGTGGATCAACTCCTGCCAAATCCCCCGTACAGTCTCTGCTGGTGGCTCCAATCTCCCCTCAAAGGCCGTAAAGCACCGGGCCCTCCAGGTGAACCAGATGGTGAGGCTGCTGAGGAGCTTCCATCGTGAATCCCTCTCCTGTGTCCAGCTGGCGGACGAGAAATCCGGTGCCGGAACCAGGCGAGGCAGGCCCCTAATAAATCTGATGGCCTGACTGCCCTGCTCCATCTCATAGCCCATAGCAGGCCCTGACGAAGTCGACCAAGCAGCGGCACCCCACGTAAACTCACCCTCTGGAGAGAGGGGGGCCAGAATACGCAGCATCCGCAGCCAAATCTGCTGTGCCTGAGGGCAGTCCCAAAGGCAATGTCTCTGTGTCTCCATAGGGTGGCCGCATCGGACGCAGGCCGCCGGAAGACCGCTGTAAACAAGCCAAGTGCCAACTGCTGAGCCCTTGTGGGGCGACCAGCCACTGAAAAGCCGAGATCCTGCGGGCCTTCCGACTAGCCCAGAAATCCTCCAGGAACTCCTGTGAGAGTCCCTGCAATCGCCAATGCCCCGCTGCCGCTGGAGAAACCGTCCTCCTCGCCGTCAAAATATGCCGTCCCAGCCGAACAGTATACTGGAAAAAGGTGATCTTTGTGGCCTCAAGGGATGCATAAGGATCATGCCACTCGTACTCCCCGGGGTCCCACTGTAGCCGGGCCAAGGGGCGCGCTGCATATGCCCATATGCGCCAATCCGGAAGCACATCAGCAGGGTCGGGGTCAATATGCCACTTCCGAGAAGCGGCAGCCACTACCCGAATCCTCTGAAAGGTGCACTTTGCAACCAAAGGCGACTCCACCTCCACTCTCTGGAGTCTGCCCTCATCCTGAATCTCATAGTAGAGGCATCTGCCATCCTCAGTGCTAGCTCTGACAGCAATCAGGATCTCCAACTGTGTAAAGGCTCCCATCCACCGTGGGGCCACTGGCTCGAGAGGTGTGAACCACTCCTCTGTGAGTGCCTCCTGTATATCATCCCTCATAATCAACCCCCCTCTGAAGTGACTCAGCCTCTCCACCTGGATCTCCTCTGGTAGACTGCAGAAAGCGTGCCAGTCTCCAAAACTACGAGCTGGGCCTGCCGCTAAAGGTCCCCAGGCTAGACGAGGCCGAGAACCCAGCATATGACCCTGCTCCGTACGAACCGCTGGGCTCCAGATGAGCGGCTGCCTGGCCCGCTCCTCAACACAAGAAGGAGGCCGCTGAGAGAGCCCCGGTCTCAGCAGCTCCCAAGCTCTCAGGATACTCAAAGCAAATCTGTCCTCCCATCCTCTACTGAGGCCTGTCCTCCTCATCTCTATGAAGATCCAGCGGATCTCTGGTGCCCAAGTACCCCCTGCAGGGGGCGCCCGAGCCTGCAGTCGCTGCAAGAGGAGCTCTTTCCAAGGCTCAGCGCCTGGAAGCAACCCCCGAACAATAAGCTTCCCCAATAAGGCTCTACTCTGATCGACTGGATCTATAATGCCCAAACCGCCCTGAGCCAGCGGAAGTGTAATAACTGCCCATGCAACCTTTGCCCGAGCTGGCTGACCGCCCCGCCCAGACCACAGAAAGTTCCTGATCAGCCTCTGTACCTGGCTGATGCAAGAGCTCGAGAAAATCCAGCAAGACGTAATGTACCACATGGTCGCTAACAGCACCTGATTTGCCACCACCACCCTCCCAGCCAAGGATAGTCGAGCTGTACTCCAATACAATAGCTTCTTCCGAATGCTCAGAAGAAGCGGGGCAATCTGCTGCTCAGGTGACAAATCGAGGCCAATCTGGCAACCCAAATACCGCACTGCTGTGCCTGGAGGAATCCATCTAAAACCGGGGTCCGGGCTCCATGCCGGAGTGGGAGCACTACTGATCCAAAAGGCCACTGTCTTGCGCCAATTGATCAATGCTCCCGAAGCTGCACTAAAAACCTGGAGCGACTGCTCAGCCCGAATAAGATTGGCCTCTTGGCCATGCAAAAATAAGCCCGTGTCGTCTGCAAACTCAGCATCAAGTAAATCCTCCCCCCGGACTGGGAGCTGAAGTCCTCTCAAACCAACCTCCTCTGCCGTCAAATACATACTCATAGCCTCCGCAAAGAAGAGAAAAAGGAAAGGGGCGAGAGGACACCCCTGACGGACTGATCTGGTCAGCTCAAAACTCGGCCCCCGTCCTCCTGCAATCAGCACCTGGCTGCGAGCTGTGGAATACAGAGCTGCCACTTCTCTGATCCATCCTGTCTCAAAGCCCAGGCGAAGCATAGTGCCCTCTAAGAATCCCCAATCAACTCTGTCGTATGCCTTCTCAAAATCGAGAAGCATCATGACCAAGTCCTCTCCAAGAAATCTAGCTCGGGCCGTCGCCTCCCAGAAAGTAAAGATGTTGTCAAGGATACTGCGCTCCTTGACAAATCCTGTCTGAGTAGCATGAATCAACTCCCCCAGGAAGGGCTGGATCCTCAAACTCAAGGCCTTTGCTAAGACCTTGTAGACAGTATTGAGGATCGTAATAGGCCTCCAATGCCGAATGTCATCTGATACTCCCTCCCCCTTGGGGATAAGATAGATCAAGCCCTCTGAAAAGCTCTGCGGCATCACCCCAGTGTCCAAAACATGCTGATAGCCCCTGCGGAGGCCTGGCCCCAAAAGGTCCCAATAGCGCATAAAAAAGGCCGGCGTCAGTCCGTCCTCCCCCGGGCAACTATGTCGCGACAGGACCCTCAAGGCCTCGGCAAGCTCAATCTCTGACAGAGGCGCACCTAGAACTGTACGCATATGGTCTGTGACCCTCCTCTGCACATGGGCCCACACAGTCTGTCTGCAAACATCTCGATCCTCAGTGGCAGGCTCCGCTGAAAGCAGGTCACTATAAAATGCAGTGGCAATGGCTCTGATCTCCCCGAGCTCAGTAGCTACCGATCCATCCGGTCTACCAAGCTGGCGGACTCCTGCTCGCGCATGACGGGGTCTAGTGATCTCAAAAAACTCCCCAGTCACTCTATCACCAAGCTGCGTCCACTGAGAGGCCTGACGACGATAGTAAAACTCATGTCTCTGCTCCTCTACCTCTCTAACCTCCTGGCGTGCCTGGCTCAGCTGGGACGCCACCCACTCACATGCAGGCTGCTTCTCCTGAAGGCGCTGTAGCGAAGCAAGGCTGCGTCTCAGCCGTTGCTCCCACTCGCGAATCTCTCCCAGTCGTGTCAAAGCTGCAGCGTGTAGAAAAGAGCTAAGATCAATGAGTCCCTGGGCACACTGGCCCGCTGCATCCTGGTCAGAGCACTGATTATCATGCCAGATCCTCTCAATGTCCTCAGCGAGACTGGGATCTGCAAGTACCCTCTCTGGGATCCTCAACTGCAAGCTGGGCTCCCGTATCCCCTCCTCCAATGTCAATATAACTGGCGCATGATCTGAAAATGAGGTGCCAGCGAGAATGCCGACGGAGCCCCCTCGCTCCCCTAACCAGTCGCCCACATAAAAGCGATCAATCCGTGATAGATTAGTCCCTCCCTGCCGCGGCGATCCGACCGAGAGAAACTAAGACTGTCCTGAGACCGGGAGAAAGCCCCATGCTGCCATGCATCAGTGATCCTCAGTGACATGCAAAACCGGTCCCAAGCTGCAAGCTCCGTGCCATGCACTGTAACATGACTGCCTCCCACCCTATCTGCCGGGTCCTCAAGCATGTTGAAGTCTCCCCCAACACACCAATGTGCGGCCTCTGGCAATGCATCAAGTTAAGCTCTATGCAATGTGTTACATTCATGTACGAATTGGGATGCAGAAGTAATAAGCATTGTATGTGTGACATATACTGCAGTAAAGAAAAGTGAAAAATGCAAATGCCAAAACTTTCGTGCTGACACCCAATAGCTCATCATGCATCCTCAGAATGACATACTGTGCTCTACCAGGCACAATGATCCCTCGATCCACAATGGCCTGCCGCCATGCATCTGCAATAACCATGCATACTCCTCCCTGTCCACCCAAAGGACCAAACCCTGCGGACCAAAAAGTGTCCCATCTACCAGGCATCACCGAACCATATCTCCGGATCCTGCTCACCCAAGTGGTGCTCCTGCATCATCAAAATGTCAATGCTGCCACCAACCAGGCATCTCTGAAGCTCCTGCCTCAAGCAACCTCGATAGCGTATAAAGTGTGCTCCGCCAAGACCCTGTACATTCCATGAGATGATCCTCATGGATGCCCTGCTGAGGTGGATGCTGTCTCAGCCGTACGGTGGGCCTTCGCAAGCGGCTTGGATGGAGAGTAGTCCCCATCCGAACGGCTGCGAATTTGCCCACCCGGTGTACTGCAAGAATCCCGGATCAGGCGCCAGTGGCTGTGGCCCATGGCGACTGCCTCCTGCTCTGACAAAGAAACTCGTGTATACTCACATATCCAGGGTCGCGTGCCAAGTCTGCCACTATGCGCACGACCAAATGCCGAATCCCTGAGGTATCCACACTCCCGGGATCCAAGAAAAAATGAGCCAACTCCCAAAGTCGGCCTATCACATCTGTCACCTCCAGATCGCTCATGTGGTGAGAAAACTCAACTGCCTGAGTCTTCAAAGTGCTGAGAGCGAGCTCAAGAGTCCACTCCCGATCACAAGGTCCACATAGAGGGAACGAGAAGGCCACCGCTGAGTCTAGTGCCTCCTCCCCGCGGGCCGGAGGTATCACTACATGAACTCGAATGGGTGCTGGCTCATGGGGGCTCTCTGCTCCAAAAAGCCGTGTGAAGGTATAATCAAAGGCCTCCGAGCGCTGTCTAATGCCAAGGCGACTCAGCCGACTGCGGATAGATGAAATCCGTGAGGCCCTAATCGGCATAGGTCTCCTCTGTGATGCTCGAGCGAGGTCAGTGCTTAGCGCTCTCCGGACTGCAGGTGAGCGCCAGGGAACTGCCAGGGTCTCCCGGGAAGGTGAGGCGGGCGGAGGGGGAGGAGGGGGAGGCGAGGGAGGTGGAGAGGGAGCCGCTGCCGAAACCGGAGCGGGGGCGAGAGGAGGCGATGGTGGAAGCGAGGCGGTGGGAGGGGACGGGGGTGGGGGGGGTGAAGGAGGGGGAGCTGGCATCTCCTGGTCCTCGGTCGCTGCAGGTGTCTCCTCCTGAAGGGGAGCAAAGCTGTTCCTCACTGGAACCCAGTGAGGCTGAGACTGTGGTTGCTGCTGCAGCGGTCTCTGGGCGTGCTGCTGTGGCTGTCTCCCTCGGCGGCGCCCCTGTCCAGGCTGCCACTCCGAGGTCTCTGTGGCCTGAGCAGGTGTCCCTGAGGCAGCCTGCCGAGCCGAATCTGTGGGCGGGCCATCAGTAGCCTGCTGCTGTGGTGAGGGTCGAGGTCTCCTGCGAGGGCAGGCCTTGGCCAGATGACCGACCTGCCTGCAAATGAAGCACTGGTTCGGGAGCCCCGAGAACTCCACTCTCTGATCTATCCACACCCCCCCCCCCCTATCCTAGGTAGCTGAATGACCTTAGGAAGGGAGGCGATGTCAGACACCAACACTCTGACCGAAGGTAGCCCAGCTGCTCTGGCCACCACTGAAGCTGCTGAGGGGCCCGTCTCTAGTACCGAGCCCACCAGTGCTCCGAGCCTGGAGAGGAGCGAAAGATACTCCCGGCGGAGACCAGGGAAACAAACTCACCCCTGATGTCCAGAGGACTCATGGCAAGGACCTTGGCAACGCTCTGGGCGGCCTCGAACTCGATCTGATAATGGCCCCGGCCCAGGAGCTGTACATCCAGGATCTTGCCCACATCTGCAAGAAGGCGAGCCTGAAGAAGATCCCTGATCTCCCCTCTGCTGGGGCGAGTGCCGACTATACGGCAGATGGTGGAGTGAGCCTGGAGGCGTTCCACCTCTGCGGTGAGGCTCGCTTCCTCTTCCGGCGAAAGAGAAAGCCTGATGGGGATGTCCTCGGGGGCGGGCGAGGGGGCTGCAGATGAGTCCCTCTGAGGCGAGGCGGGAGGAGTCTCCATCAGAGTCTGAAGCTCAGGCGAAGGCGAGGCGAAAGCGGAAAACCTGCAAGAAACGGGCTGCACACAAAGAGGCGGAAGACCGGATGAAAATGAAGAAAAAACAAAACCCCCTAGGGGTGAAAATCAGTGCGAAAGAGGAGGGAGGGGCGAAAAACGAAGGAGAAGCCCTGAAGGGGGGGGGGGGCGGCAACAACGCGAAAGGGAGGGGGGGCGGGGCGCTGTTGAAGGGAGGCGGGCGCGAACAGGCGAAGAGGCGGGGGGCGAACAGGCGAAGAGGCGGGGGGGGCGAACAGGCGACAAAGGGAGAGGGGGCGAACAGGCGAAGAGGGGGGGGGTGGGCGAACAGACGAAGAGGCTAGGCGGGGGTGACCAGATGGCGAGGAGGGGGGAGGCGCAGCAGCGAGGAAGGAGGGGGCGCAACGGCGAGAAGAAGGGCGCGATGGCAGGCGGGGGGTGGAAGGAAGGGACGCGAGGGAGGGAGTGCGAAGGGCGCGCAGTGCAGGGTGGAGGCGGGAGCTTCAGCTTAGAATCTAAGTTTGTTTTATCTTTATTTCATGATATGGTTACTTAATGGATGTCTTTTAACAATTTTGGTCTCATAGACCCTTTGGCCTTTTAACTTTCTTTCTTTCTTTCGTTCTTTATTTCTAACCTGGTGAACCTTATGTCTAAGAATCAACTCTCTCTCTCTCTCTCTCTCTCTCTCTCTCTCTCTCTCTCCCCCCATACCCTGGAATTAGATCTACACCAAATTTTGGAGTGGAATTAGAGACCTAAGGCAAGATTTTCAGTGAAAAGGTTGCCAGGAAGGGAAGGATGACAGGTATGGGAGAACTAATGTGGTGACAAGGGATGATGACAGTCATCCAGGGTCAGAAGTTGGAATCCCATCATCAAATTTAACAAAAGGGGATGTCATGTGCATGAACATGGACATGCTAATCCCTGATTTGTAGTAGATAAAACACTAGAGCGGGCAGCTGTCATAGGCATGGAAGGCATGGTTGTGGACCAGGACTCCTGTTGGCCAGCAAATGATGTACCTATCAGATGGTGTCGGCACAACAGGAGGAATATTGCATGTCCAAGGAATTGTGGTCGGCCAGTTCACTATCCCTCCAAAGGCCTATAAAAGGCAGCGCTTGGCTCATAGAAGTTTATCTCATTCCTTTTTGGGATAGGTCATAGAATAGGGTTTTTGCTACCTTTTGGGCATGCCTAGGGCTGCGAGAAATCATGTACCTCTTTGTACTGTATGAATATACTGAAATACACAGTCCTCTCTCCTCGCCCTCGCCTCTGCTCTCTCTCTCTCTCTCTCTCTCTCTCTCGCTGCGCCCCCCCTCCTCCCGCTGCGCCCACCCCTCTCGCTGCCACCTTCGCTGCCTGCCTGCGCCCCCCCCCCCCTCTCTCTCTCTCCCGCTGCCCCCCCCTCCCGCTGCCCCCTTCGCTGTCCTCTCCCGCTGCGCGCCCCCCCCCCCCCCCCTGCCTGCCTGCCCCCCCTTCGCTCTCCCTCCCGCTGCCTGCCC
The DNA here is from genome assembly GCF_041138505.1 of Cibotium barometz. Taxonomy (NCBI): domain Eukaryota; kingdom Viridiplantae; phylum Streptophyta; class Polypodiopsida; order Cyatheales; family Cibotiaceae; genus Cibotium; species Cibotium barometz. The sequence continues at coordinate 53,860,421 of NC_141052.1, read as the reverse complement.
TTTGCCCCTCCCTCCTGCTGCCTGCCTGCGCCCCCCCCTCACGTTGCCTGCCCTTCGCTCTCTCTGTCTGCCCTCCCCCCCGTTTCTATATCCTGCACATCTCTCCCTCCCCTCCTCCCCGCCTGTGCGCCTTCTTGCCTGCCTGCACCCCGCCTTTTGACCCCTCTCTCTCTCTCTCTCTCTCTCTCTCTCTCATAGCAGAAGTCAAAGACCTTCACGGGGAAGTCAATACGCTCAAAGGCGTAATTTCAGCTCTTCAGAGGGAGCTTGCAGAGGCCAAGGCAAATGGTGGACTTGAAGAAGGTGAAATTCAGCCATCCATGATAGAAGAGCTCAAGGTTATCAAGGAACAAGTACGGGCAATTAAGGAAGAAGAGAAGCAACACGAAGCAAAGACTTCCTCATGGGTGGAAGTCATCACCAAAACTCAAAAGAAGATGGATGAAGCGGAGAAGTGGATAGAGGTCGCCAAGAAGGGTAAAGGTAAGGAGATAACAACCCCTACATCTACAATCATTAACATGACTTTGGAAGAGGAACAACGAAGACGTACACGTGCTTTGCATGTGAGGATTACCGGTCTTAAAGACGGGGATAAAGTTGAAGAGGAGGTGAAAGAGCGTATGGTGTTGATGGGGATTGACAGTCCGGCACACGCAAAAGCCTGGAGAGTGGGCAAAAAAACGGAGGCAACGGGGAAACATCAAAGGAAAGAGCTCTCATACTTCGCTTCCCCTCTATTGAGGCGAAGAAGGAGTTCTTGAAGAGACGACCCACTTTAAAGAATACAAGCATTTTTCTTGGTGATGATCTTACTCTTTCACAGCTTGCACATATGAAGGAAGTCATGCCAGAGATTAGGGCGGCAAGAGAAAAGGGAAAGATAGCATTTTATAGAGAAGGGAGGGTGGTCATCGTTGAGCGACGCTCTACATGACGGTGCGAGACCTATGGGACCAAATTAAAGCTGGCAGCCTGGAACTGCAATGGATCCCTCAGACTTGATGTAGGTGCCTTTGAGGACAGCTTTAGAGATAGAGATATAGTCTTCTACTCGGAGACTCACCAGGCCCCTGGTCAGATGATGCCATAGGTGACAGGATACAGATGGGAGACAGCTTGCAGAGTAGGGACGAGATCAGTACACAGTACTAGAGGATCAGGGGGGGTGGCAGTTCTTTTCAGGGAGGAGCTGCAACCGCTTCTACACATCGTTCGGAGAGATGATCAGGCCAGATATATGTGGGTGAGACTGAGGGCCGACATAGGCAGATTCTTGTATATTGCCATATGCTATTTTGCTCCTAGTACATCGACATATGCAGCACCCAGAGGGCAGTCTCCTTTCTCTGTGCTAGATGATGACATATGGGAGTTCTCTAGAGATGGAGACATCATCCTGTTAGGGGACTTTAATGCCCGGACGGGCAACCGCCAGACAGCCTTTTATGATACCTCGGAGGAGATGCTGAGAGAGCTGGACACTCTGGATATGGGATTAGACAGACGCTCACAGGATGTGGAGTGCACAGAGTATGGGAGATATTTGGTAGATATGGGGACTGCACATGGGTTGGCCATACTTAATGGCTTGCAGAGGTTTCCGTCAGCAGCTGGATTTACTTGCTTTCCACATAGACATGGTGCTAACACAGTGGATTATGTTATGGCTATGCCGAGCTTTGTTTCATGCATTGAGGACTTCACAGTTGGATCTCGGCCCATTGGGGTAGTAGTGGATCATGCATTGTTGACATTGACTATCTCTTTTCACTTTACCACAGCTCAGAGGACACGAGTGGCAGATCACACTCATATACTTTTACCTCAGAGACTGATGCTGTCTACACAGATGGGATTTATAGATGTTTGTACACAGAGGAGCCAGGGAGACCTTTGGAGGAGTTGACCCATATACTGACAGAGACTTTACAGGATGCAGCGAGAGAGGCATATCCACATACTCAGCCTGGACAGAGACAGCGTTCTGGATGTATGCCCCAGAACAGTTGGTATGATGAGGAGTGCAGAGAGACCAGAGCCCGACTGCAGCGGAAGGTTGCTTTGGGAGTCACTACTCACCGACAGTCAAGTATTGCCTTCCGACGCCTTGTGCGAAGGAAGAAGCGGGACTTCCATGCTTAGCTAGAGCAGGAATTATACCAGCTGTTCTTGAGCCAGGATTCGAGGGAGGCTTGGCGTATGTTTCATGAGTCCTCCCCTGCTTTGGCCATCACTTCTACAGAGGTCTGGGGTAGTTATGCAGCATCTCTATATACAGTTCCTGGACAGACACCTTTTCCTGACCCGCCAGCACCATGCCCACAGACATGCACTTTCTTTACCGCAGAGATGGTAAGGAAGGCCATTGATAGGATGAAGACTGGGAGAGCATATGATCATGATGGATTGGTCGCTGAGCACTTTATTCATGCGAGAGACATGCTGGCAGAGCTTCCAGCAGTGATGTTCAATCGTGCTATGTGCGAAGGCTTACCCGAGACTTGGAGTAGGTCCACCATCGTGCCTATCTTCAAGTCAGGGGACCCTATGGAGCCAGGGAATTATCGCACTATTATGATTGGTCACACACTAGCACGATTGTATGCATCCATTCTTGAGCAGCAGTTGAGTAGATGGGCAGAGAGAGAGGACATTCGAGCAGAGGGACAGGCAGGGTTCAGGAGAGGTTTCTCTACTCTTGACCACATATTGACTCTGCGGGCCATTATTGAGGAGGGCAGGTCGCATGGGCGACGGATTTATTGTAGCTTTGTGGACTTCCGCAAAGCATTTGATACAGTGCCCAGAGCCAGATTGATGAGGCAATTACAGGAGATGGGGGTACCCACAGAGCTCATATGGGGGATTATGGCTTTATATAGATCAGTTTTGCAGGACAGGTACGCACCCCAGAGGGGGTCTCTACTTTGGTTCACTCCACTATAGGAGTGAAGCAAGGTTGCTCGTTATCTCCTTCATTGTTTGGTATGTATGTGGATGAGGCTTCTGACTACATTGAGAGATTGGGGGACAGAGGAGCCCAGCTAGCAGGTACATGGATCCCACTATTGTTATATGCTGATGATATTGTGTTGATCTCTGACTCCCCTGAGGGTATGCAGCGTCATCTGGATGCTTTACATGAGTTTGCACATGATAGTGGATTGTCTGTCAACCTTGGCAAAACCAAGGTTATGGTGTTTAACACCACGCCACAGTGGGTTAGGCGATCAGCTCCCACATTTACATATGGGTAGGAGATTGTGGAGTATACAGATGCATATACATATCTTGGGGTAGTATTCAGTGGGCCAGTGTTTTCGATGAGGAGAGCAGCAGAGACTAGATTGACTAGAGCACATGCAGCCCTGGGTGGTTTGGAGAGGATGTGTCGCAGGTTCAGTTTCAGGAACCTCGAACGAAACTTTGGCTTTTTGACACTCTAGTGACATCAGCTATGCTTTATGGAGTGCAGATATGGGAACCTTCAGTGGGCCATCACAGCGTAGGCGGGTGGAGAGGTATGGCGAGGCCTTTGGTATCTATGATTGCTAGGATTATTAGAGCCAAGGCCGTGGTACCTCATGAGATTATTCGAGCAGAGCTAGCGGCTGCCCCTCTGGTGATTGAGGCTCTTACGAGATCAGTCTCCTACATACATGGCTTGTGGGATCTCCCCCGAGACAGATATGCACGCCTCGCCCTGGAGTCCTCCCGATAGTTAGCTTTACAGGGAGACACGGCTTGTTGGTATGGACAGATGACATCTTGGTTCCAGGCACATGGTTTTAGCATGGACAGATTGCCTCCCTTCCAGTGAGCCTCTTGAGGTGGACAAAGAGGCAATCAAAGAAGAGATCACCAAAACCCTCACCCACACAATCGAGGGGAAAATGGAGGCGGCCCGCGAAGGATGGGTAGAAGTGATGAAGAAGAATATCAAAAAAGAGGTGCAAGAAGATGTACAAGTGATGAAGAAGAACATCAAGAAGGAGGTACAAGAAGATGTACACATGATGCAGTGTACTCTTGATGAAGAGAAGATGCGACGGATCCGGCGCCTCAACATCCGAGTCACAGGGATACCAGAGAGCACTGCCTCCACGCCCAAGATTGACGGGCGGAACCTATGTACCAAGCTGGGACTAAAGGAGGATGAGCCGCTCCCATTCACTAGAGTATGGATGACAACCCCAAAGGACTCCACCAAAAGCAAGGCCTAAAGTACGGACGAGGAGAGTAGGATGAGCTTTATGAGAAGACGGGCTATCTTGAGGAGCTTGCCAGGGGACCCCATCTACTTCGATGATGACCTCACATGGATGCAGCTGGAGCACAGAAGATTATGCATGCCGAAGATCAAGGCGACACGCAAAGAAGGAAAGAAGGCACATTATAGGGACGGTCACATCTACATTGATGGAAAGAGGGTCGAATAGCGCCATCTGGCCTATGAGACACGGAGGAAACAACATGAAGACAAAGAGATACACATAGCAGTCTGGAACTGTAATGGAGTCCTATGGACACATCGAGGGAGACTTGAGGAGGTGATGGAGGACCGGGATATCATCTTGATGACAGAGACACATGAGAGCCCGGAGAGGGGCTTACCACGTGTTGAGGGTTATCAGTGGGAGTTAGCTCAGCGACGACAGGGGATGAGACAGGCCACCTCCCGAGGTTCAGGAGGTAGTGCAGTGCTTTTCAGACATGGGTTACATGAGCATGTTTGAGTCGTAGCATGAGACTCCGAGGCGAGATACATGTGGATTAGCTTACGCCTCTTTGCTACTTTCCTCCGAAAGGGTCGCGGTTTGCCACCACCGAGGAGCCAGGTGGAGGAGAGGCTAGTGAGTCTCCATACTTTGTCTTATCTGAGGAGATCTTACACTATTCGACACTGGGAGAAGTCTTCTTGATGGGGGACTTCAATGCACGGACTTAGAGCAGACAGTGCGAGATCTATGACTTTGAGGATCCCTTGAGACTAGAGCCGCTAGCTACAGAGGATGCAGGGACCACTTGGATCTCCGCTGATGGAGGAGCATGGGCAACATTTGCTGGAGCTTGGGGCCCGACACCATCTTGTTATTTATAACGGGATGACTCAGTGGCCAGATTCAGGTGGGTTGACTTGCTTTCCAGTGGGAGGCGGCAGTAGTACAGTGGACTATGTGATGGGATCCGTGGAGGCAGCAGATATGGTGTCTCACTTTACCGTACCACCATGCCCCATTGGGGCGGATCATTCATACCTTTCCCTCACTTTCAGGAGCTTACTGGAGACCCACCCACCCATCATACAGCCACCACGCACTATTTTCCACTTCACTCAGGACCTAGCCGATGTGTACGACTATCATGTTCATGATCAGCTATTTGCCTTAGATCCATCGGCACCCATGGCTATGCTCACCTCCCAGCTCTCACATGTACTGCACTCCGCAGCCGTGAGGAGTTTCCCATACCACATACAGACAGGACAGCCACCTACATCTGGGAGCATGCCCTAGAACCGATGGTATGATGATGAGTGCAGAAACCTTTACCGCAGTCTCCGAGTGCAGAGGGCTCGCGAGGAGATCACCCAGAGGCAGGCAGGCAGGAGGATGCATACTCTCACCCGCCGTAAGCGGCGAGCTTATGAGGAGGCTCAGTACTAGGACACATATCACATGCTCATGAGCAAAGATGCTGCTGCTGCTCGGAGAAGACTCAGAGAGCCCCGTCCTCCCACACCTATTACCGATCCTTAGACCTGGCAGACATATGCAGAGAGACTTTATGATGTGCTTGCACAGCCCCCTATACCACAGCCCATAGAGCCATGCTCCGTAGTCTCCACCTTCTTCACCCCACCTATGGTTAGGAGGGCCATATGCCGACTCCAACATGGACGGGCGGCAGATCATACAGGATTACAGGGAGAGCATCTCATCTATGCTATTGATACATCGGCACCATTTCTTGCTCATCTCTTCAACAGAGCTCTGTCAGAGGGGTTTCCGGTTGAGTGGACGATGCACACTATTGTGCCGATCCATAAAGCGGGAGATGTACTAGACCCCGGGAACTACAAGACCATCATGATTGGCCATATATTGGCCAAACTATACGGGGCAGTTTTGGAGGCAGAGCTGAGCACTCATGCAGAGGTTGGGGGATTGAGAGCAGCAGGCTAGGTAGGCTTTCGTCGAGCCTTCTCGACCATCGACCACATTTTTACATTGAGGTGCCTGATTGATCAGGCCAAGGCAACGGAGGCAACGGCTCTATTGTTGCTTTGTGGATTTCCGCAAGGCATTTGATACTGTGTCCAGAGAGAGCCTCTTTCGGCGACTACAGACACTAGGCATACCTTTAGACATGATGTGGGGCATATATAGGCTATATGAGCAGGTCTTTGGGAGAGTCCGATGTCCAGGAGGCTTGTCCGACACAGTTGCTAGGACCATTGGTGTGAAGCAGGGGTGCCCGCTCTCCCCCACGCTCTTTGGGCTCTATATTGATGAGGTGGTTGATTACATCACACAGGGAGGAGGCTTTGGGGTTGAGCTATCAGGTATTACTGTCCATGTTATGCTTTATGCTGATGACATCGTCTTGGTATCCGACACGCAGGTTGGGCTTCAAAGATACCTTGTGGCTCTTGATGACTTCTGCGCACAGCAGGGTCTCACAGTGAAAACCAAGGTTATGATCTTCCACACCTCACCTGCAGTCAGGAGCCACACTACTCTCACATTAGCAGGAGGGCGGGTCGAGGTGGTGAGCTCTTATGTTTACCTTGGCATCACATTTACTAGCTCAGCTGGACGCTTCTCCATGGCTCAGGCAGTCCGAGACAGAGTGACCCGGGGGTATGCAGCTCTTGCTGGCCTTGAGCGTCAGTGTCATCAGGCACATTTTCAGGAACCCCGCACGAAGGGGTGGCTCTTTGATACATTAGTGACACCGCTCCCACCAGGGGTGCGAGAGAGTCCCAGCTCACAGATTTCTTCCAGAGAGCTATGCCAGTGCCAGCTCATGTACCGCGTGGGGTGACCGCACAGAGAGCAGAGGAATTGAGAGCCAGGAGGAGACCTAGACAGACTGGACATAGAGCACCCCGACTCCGTCACCGAGAGATAGCAGCTATCCGAATGAGACACTAGATGGAGACACGGGAGAGGCTAGCTCGCTTTCATTCAGACTCAGGGTACATGTTCACGCCATTCATAGCCTCACCATCGGCAATGTATGATATCTTATATCCCTCTTATGGCACTGGATGGAGTTAGACATAGATCTGCATAGCATGCTTGTACTACCCCCTCAGCATATAGAGATGCATCTTGCCTTAGCACTCCATCCACATCCCCACCCCCCCTTATATTGTTTGTATATGGGCTCCACCGATCCATGATGATTCACAGTTGTATCTGATGGGGAGAAACCTGAATTAGGGTTTAGAGTTCATTCATGGGAGACATACACAGAGAAGCAAGGGAGAGAGAGAGAGAGAGAGAGTTGTGGGGATAAGTCAACTCATGAAAAGCATGAGTGTGTGACTCCCCTATCACACATGTATATTGCACTAGTACACATAGTGCACTTAGTACATTAAAAGTACTAAGTGTACTATGTACTATAACTCATGGGCTTGTACACACTATAAGGGTGGGCATAACGCCTTTACCCCAACAACCTCCCACTTAAAGGCAAAGTGCCCTTAAGTAAAGGAAAAGAAAAAATCAGCATGTACATGATAATATACAAGGCCATATCAAGGCTGAAACTGGCCTCATCCAATGCCCATCAAGTGTCTGCAATGAGCAAACCGCTCCGGAGGCAAACTCTTCGTCAACAGATCAGCCGGGTTGTCATCCGTATGAATCTTAACAAGCTGAATTTGCTTGTTCTCTATCACCTCTCTGATGAAGTGATACTTCACATCCACATGCTTCGTCTTTGCATGAAAAACAGGGTTCTTTGCCAACTGAATGGCACTCTGACTGTCACAATGCAACAATGGAATATCCCCTGTATAGCCCAAATCAACCACTAACCGAGATAGCCATAATGCCTCCTTGCAAGCCTCTGTGGCTGCAATATACTCGGCCTCTGTAGTAGATAAGGCAATGCACTTCTGCATCCTGGATATCCATGACACAGCACCTCCTGTGAATGTAAATACATAACCGGTAGTAGACTTCCGGTTATCTGGATGACCGGCATAATCCGAATCCGTGTAACCATGCACTAATGCATCCTGTTTGCCAAAGCAAATGCACAAATCCTGTGTGCCCTTCAGGTATCTCATGACACCTTTCACTGCTTCCCAATGCTTCTTGCCAGGGTTGGCCATGTATCTAGAAACCACTCCCACTGCAAATGCAATGTCCGGCCTAGTAGCAACCATGGCATACATGAGACTGCCACAAGCTGAAGCATACGGAATCTTGGCCATATCAGCCCTGTCTCTATCTGACTGTGGGCTGTCCATAGCACTGAGTTTCACATATGGAGGCAAAGGAGTACTAGCTTTCTTCCCCCCGTCCATATTGAACCTCTGCAAGACTTTGCCAATGTATTCCTTCTGAGACAAATACAACACATGCTGATTTCTGTCCCGAAGTATCCGCATACCTAAGATGTGATTTGCATCACCCAAATCCTTCATATCAAAGGTTTGATGCAGCCTCTGCTTCAAGGCATCCATCTCTTTACGAGATTTCCCGGCAATCAACATATCATCAACATACAAAATGAGAATCAAGAGACTGCCATCCAAAGCTTTCTTGGTGTACAAGCAGTGATCTATGTCACTTCTCCTGAATTTCTGAGATTTCATGAATGTATCAAATTTATGATACCATTCCCTTGGTGCCTGTTTGAGCCCATAAAGACTCTTTTTCAGCTTGCATACAAGCTTTTCCTTTCCACTCACTGCATAACCCTCTGGCTGCTGCATATATATCTCCTCATGGAGATCACCGTGAAGAAAAGCAGTCTTCACATCCATCTGAATCAAGTCCAGATCATCATGCGCAACCAAAGCCAACACAGCTCTAAGTGTGGTCATTTTGACCACTGGAGAGAAGATCTCATCAAAGTCCACACCATATTCCTGCTTGAAGCCCTTAGCCACTAACCTGGCTTTGTATCTTGGCTTTGCATCTGGTGCAACTTTGAGCCTGTATACCCACTTGCATGGCAAAACCTTCTTGCCTGCAGGCAAAGGCACCAACTTCCAAGTTCCATTTTTATGCAGAGAATCCATCTCTGACTTCATGGCACGCTCCCATAGAGCTTTGTCTGCCCTCTGTAAAGCCTCTTTATAACATGAGGGCTCCCCACAGTCAGTGAGCATCAAGTAGTCAACCCCTGGAACAAACCTGTCAGGGACTCTGGAGGGTCTAGTGGACCTCCGTACCCAATGACCATCATTTGCAGGTTGCTGTCCAGCCTGCATATCACCCATTGGTGGCTCCTGTTCCATGCCATAAGGCTGAAATATCATGCCCGGTATATCCTCTAACTGTGGTATATCCATAGGGATATCTTCTGCCATACCTGGCTGTCCATTTGGACCATTTTCAGCACCATTTAAGGGCTGGTTTTCCTGCTGTAATGGCTGATTTACAGCCCTTTGTTGTTGTCCATGATGTCCATCATCATCAAAGATGACTCTGCCAGGCTCCTGTTGCCTTGCAGGCTCCTTATACATGCATGTTTCATCAAAAATGACATCATTGCTGCGTATGATCTTTCTATTCATGGGATCCCAAAGTCTATACCCCATTTCACCTCTGTCACCAGATCCTAGGAATATGCATTTGTGAGACTTAGGATCAAGTTTGGTGCGCATTTCCCTGCGTATGTGCACGTACGCAACGCAACCAAACACTCTCAAGTGCTTGTATGACGGAGGCTTCCCTGTCCATACTTCTTCTGGCACTTTCCCACCAAGCCTCGTGTTAGGTGACCTGTTTATAAGGTGAACGGCTGTCATAACAGCTTCAGCCCAAAAACCATGAGGTAATGCAGCATGTGACAACATAGAACGGACCTTCTCCTGAATGGTCCTGTTCATCCTCTCTGCTGTCCCGTTTTGTGGAGGATCATAAGGAGTAGAGAGCTCCCTCTTGATGGCTTTAGCATCACAAAAGTCCTGAAACTGTTTGGACGTATACTCTCCACCATTGTCGGAACGCAAAGCCTTCAGTGTTTTGCCAGTTTGATTCTCAACATGAGCAACAAACTTCTGAAACACTGAGAATGTATCACTCTTCAAACGAAGAGGATAAATCCACACCTTGCGTGTGGCATCATCTATAAAAGACACAAAATATTTTGCCCCTCCCAAAGAAAGCTGAGGCATCTCACATACATCTGTATGCACAAGCTCTAACTGAGCATCTTTCTGTCCAAGAGCTTTCTTGTGGGGGCACTGTAGTTGCCTACCATATATACAATGCTCACAAAATTGAAAACTTGAAAACTTTAGAGAAGGCAAGTAACCCAAACGAGACAATTGCTCCATTCCTTTGACACTCATGTGTCCCAACCGGCTATGCCACATAGAAATTTCCGGCAGCTCGGTTGCATTTACATTAGCATGGTGACAAACACCTGCATGCATGAAATAAAGAGTGTCCACCTTAGAGCCTCTGGCAACAACCAGTGAGCCCTTACTAATCTTCCACTTTCCACTACCAAATGTGGTAACATAATCAGCATCATCAAGCTGTCCAGTAGAAAGCAGATTCTTTTTGATCTCAGGCACATGCCTGACATCATGGAGCATAAGCTGTGAGCCATCTGAAAATACAAGCCTCACATCACCTCTGCCAAGAATTTTGCATGCATGGTTATCACCCAAATAAACCACTCCTTCATTGCCAGCAGTGTACCTGACAAACAAGTCTCTGCAACCTGTGACATGAAAGGAGGCACCTGAATCAATGATCCATGAGTGCATACCATGACCACCTGTAAGAAGTGAATGGGCATCAAGTGAAGACGTAAAGAGGACCTCATCCTCACTGCCACCTGCATGTGACACATTGATTTCTTCGATCTTGACTCCACTTTTGCCCTTCGGCTTTACATCTTTGGCTTCGTCTTTCTCTTTGTCTTTGCCTTTTCCCTTTTCCTTTTGATCATTTTTCCATTTGTAGCATTGCTTTTTGATGTGTCCCTTCTTGCCACAATAATGGCATTCCAAATCCTTTTTGGAGCGAGACTTGCTCCTTCCCCTTTCTTGGCTTTTTCCCCTTTGTTGGGATCTCCCACGTGCATTCATTGCATTGGACTTTCCAACAGAGTTGTTTTTCCTGTTCATCTCTTCTTGAAGAAGAGCACCCTCAACATCTGCATATGACAGCATAGCATGCGAATTGCTAGTGGCTGTCCTGAATGTGTCCCAACTCTCTGGCAAAGTGCATAACAAAAAAGTGGCTTTGAACTCATCGTCCATTGCCAACTTTTGATTGATGACTTGGCTGACAATACCATTAAACTCATTGAGATGGGCTGTCATAGAAGCCCCTTCCTTCATCTGAAGACCTATGAGTTTCTTCAACCAATACACTTTGCTTGAGGCACTTTGTTGGGCATACAAGTCCTGCAATCTCTGCCACATTCCCCAAGCTGTCTTCTCTTCACGAATGCTGAAAAGTAATGAGTCTGACACAGACAACATGATAGTAGATCTTGCCAGCTCATCCATATCTTCCCACTCTTCAGCTGTAAGAGAAGCGGGCATCACACCCCTTTCTTTGATAGGCTTGTGCTGCTTTTTCTGGAGCAACACATTGTAGCACTGGGTTTGCCAAATGTCATAATTCTGCGAGCCTTCAAGCTTCTTGATGTGAAGCAATGACGAGCTCTCACCTGTGGTTGCCATAGCAAAATGCAACCTGTCAATGCCTGACTCCCTGCAAATGTGCAAACACTGCACCCAAAGCACACAAAGTGCTCACAGTTTATCTCCCAAGCTTTATCTCCCACTGCGGAAGCAAGAATGCAACTTTTCTCCCACTTTTTGTGATGAAAACACCAAAATCTGGTTGCTGCAGATTTTGGACAGCACCTTAAACGTGCTCTTTTGCCCTTCCAAAGTACTGTACAGCAGTACTAAGCGCTCACCAATGATGTACCAAACCTGTACCGGCAATTTCAGCAGCTGAAATTGAATCTTTAGATCACTCAAAACAGTGTACAGCCATGTCAAAACATGCACAAAGCTGTGCCAAATCTGTACCAACAGGTACAATAGCAATAAATGCTCTCCTGGCTGTCCAAATGAGTGAAAATCAGATTTTTACAGTCATGTACACTGCATACAACAGTTCCGAACAGAAATTGGGCAAGAGCCCCTTGACTGCAAGCTGATTTCTGAGGATTCAAGGCATAAATGTCTTGCCTGCTGCTTTGCCAAGCTCAACAAGCATATAAACTTGAAAAGCCCCTTGATTTGAGATCAATTTCTGATCATGCATGGTACATTGGCGCACATGAAGGCATCCAGAGTGTTCACGATGCTTCCCCCTGGCCACATATACATCAAATACATGAAAGCCCCTTGATTTACAGGCACATTGAGTGCTTGTAAGGCATCAGCACATTATCCACAGCATCAAATGCGATTGCCTGCATGCAAATCAACTCAATCGGCACAAAAGCCCCTTGATTTGCACTGCAATTTGCTGCAATTTTGCCCAAATGTGCGATTTTTCACATCATACAGCATGTATGAGTGCTTAATTGCACAATTACATCAAAAGCCCCAAATTTCGACATCCAATTTCCTGCAAATTGATCTTGATTTGACCAATTTCCTGCAAATTGATCCTGATTGTGACCAATGTCACCTAATTTTGCCAATTTTGCTCAAAAATTGAGCAATTGGGCACCTGTACCTGCTCAATTGATAATTGTACCTGCTCAATTGCAAGTCCCAAAAAAAAATTGAAGCAAAATACCTTTCAAATTTCTGATTTTTCTCTTCAATTTGCAGGCTGTTGCAGGAAAAGAGGGGTTGATGCTCATGCTGATGCTGATGCAGAAAGCTATTGCTGCCTATTGCTCTCTTCTGCTTGTGAGGGGTGATCTGTGGACGAGGACGGCATCACAAGGGTCCATTTAGCACAGCTTCCCTTCGCTAATCCTGCCATAGCCCGATTGCTAGTGGCTGTCTGTGAGATGGATTCGAAGGAGTCAGCCGCCAGTTCTCCAGCGAGCGAAAGGGCCCCTTGGAAGGGTTCTGCAGTTCTGCCTTCGCTTACTTGTCTAACGCCAGCCGACGACTTACTTCTTCGCTCGCCTTCGGCTGCTGCCTTCGCCCATGTGTGCTGTGCGCTTCGCTCAGCTTGCGGATGAGAATGTTTCGCCTAGCGCCAAGCCTTCGCTTGCGTTTCGATTGCCACACTCGCCTGGCTGCTGCCGACGCCTTGATTGTTTTACGCCGTGCGCATCTACGCCCAGCGCCCTAGCGCCAGCCTTCGCTTCGCTCGCCTCCACGCTCAAGCCTGCTTTCGCTCACGCTTCGCCTAGACTGCGAATGCTGCCTTGTGCCACGTGCTCGCCCAGCCTGAAGTCGACAGTCCTGTATTCGCCTTCTTCTCCTCCGTTCTCTTGCAAGCTTCTGGCTGCCTGCTGCGACTCTGATGTAAGCTGCTCACGCTATCGCTGTTTGTACTGCAGGAAGCCTGCTTCGCCTGCGTGTACACACCCAAGCCAGTCACTTGCTGCTAGCTCTGATACCAGTTGATGGGGAGAAACCTGAATTAGGGTTTAGAGTTCATTCATGGGAGACATACACAGAGAAGCAAGGGAGAGAGAGAGAGAGAGAGAGTTGTGGGGATAAGTCAACTCATGAAAAGCATGAGTGTGTGACTCCCCTATCACACATGTATATTGCACTAGTACACATAGTGCACTTAGTACATTAAAAGTACTAAGTGTACTATGTACTATAACTCATGGGCTTGTACACACTATAAGGGTGGGCATAACGCCTTTACCCCAACAGTATCCAGACACATGCACACTTTTTCTTTTCTTTCTTTTCTTCCGATGACCGGAAGAACACAGTCGTATTATTTTTTGTCTCATAGGCCGACTTTGGCCTCTCGTAGACGTTAATATATCTTTCTTTCTTTCTTTCTTTCTCTCTTCTTTGTTGGAGATTCAACACGAATCAAGTGAACATATTAAGCAACATAACTAAAAGTACACACAAGATATAGTCCACAAAAGACTAGGCACATATCCCTTTTATTCAAGTGCTAATACAAGAGTTATCCAAGATGATTGAAGAGTCTTTGTGACCTCTCATTATATATAGAGAGGAGTAGCAAGAGGGTGCCCAAAAGAATGACATCACTAACGATGAGAAATGCCCTTTGAGAGCATCTAAGGCCACCTCCTAACTCCCCTCAATTAGGGTGCCACCTAATCCCATGCCATGTGACACCCTTGCCACCTAGGCTCCTAAAAATGATTAGCTTGTGTAGTCCTTTTACTCCTTGCAAAAGCAACCACCACAAAGGTTAAAGATATATCAAAGCTAAACCATATTCTCAATACTCCCTCTTGGTTTAGCTTTACCTCTGTAACTCGCGGGTGCCCGGGGGACTAGGGCCTTTTGACACACTTGTTGATACCATCAATGCATATTAAAACATCTAAACATGGCCATAGCCTTAACACATATCCATCATCACTTTGCATAAAACATAAAAGCTGGACAAAACATCCACAAATGCTGAAAATGGAGATTGCACATGTGACACCGCTTAGAGGCCGGAATGGGCCGATCCCCCTCCTTGGAGTATTTTATTACCCAAGGAGAAAATATCATGTACAAGCTTTGAGGACCTTACTCTCCCCATGGGAGATGCCGGATTATCCATATACAAATGCCATAACACAGCCGGACATGAGGCAACCAAGCCGGAACACAGGCTGTAGAAATGCCGAGCCAACAATATAATCCATATACCTCCGTGGGGGTACTGATTCTTCCCCCAAAACCACGGGTCTTCATGCAATAGAGCTGGTACAACAAGTACAACTCTCCATTCAGCCTGGTACAGTTGGTATAGTGGTTGGTATAGTTGGTACATCAAGTACAATGGCTGGTACAGTAGGTACATCAAGTACAAGGGTTGGTACAGTCAGTACAATGGTTGGTACAGCAGGTACGGCAAGTGCAAGGGTTGGTACAACAAGTACAATGGCTAGAAGAAAAGTTACATAAAAACATCATCTTCTTTGTAATAATTACCCTAGTCCCTAGTCCTTGAAAGTTGATTCATGAGACTTTTGATATTGCTTAAATGGGTTGCAACTATGTCCTTTTTTCCTATATCAACTCTATAAAGTCTCTTCCTTAACCAAAGTCTTGAAGCAACATTGGTTTGACCAAAGTGCCTTTTAGCCTAGTCTAAGTCCATTGGCTGACGTGGCACTTACTACTTGTGATATTTGTGTCTCATCTAACCCCTTAATAAGAAAGGCTAAAGTCTTCATATCAAGTGCTTCCTAAACTTTTAGTGCCTCAGCATCCCTAGTGGGTTTTTTATAATCCTCTTTAGGTATGGCCCAATAATCCTTTTTCACCATGACCATTTGTATTTTTATGGACCATGTGTGGTATTTAGTACCATCAAATCTATCACCTATCTCAAAATACTCCTTACCCATCTCTAGAGTAAATAAAAAGTAAGATAGAAGCAGGATAAAACAAGCAACCTTAGCTATAGAGAACCAACTGGAAGACTAATACAAGGCAAATATTAAAAGAGTTTTAAAAGTGGAGATAGAGACACTCATAATCGGAAGGCTTGGTGGCAGCAGAACGACAAGGCTTGGATGCAGCAGGGTACAACATGGTGTTGATGTGGCGAGGGCCTATCTTAGGCGTAAAGTGGGCGAGTTTAGGGGGTTGAGGGCGACTCAAGGTAAGGCAGAAGGAGAAGTTGTGTCAAGGAGTACATGTGTCAACCGGGTTCCGACAAGAAGCCATGTCCTCTGCATCACTGCATAGAGGCCAATCTTCACATAAGATTTTCCCATTTGCATATTTTCAAAGCTAAAATAAAATGTACAAATCTAAATGGAAACTCTAGATACAATTAAAACAACGAAGTAAGCAGTGCTCTTCCTTCTTTCTTTCATGCTTATGAGAGCGCATGTCTGTACCTAAACTATTTGGCTTTCCTGCTTGCATCACAGACGAACCTAAGGAGTCACTAAGGATTGATGGCTCTGGTAATGTTTAAGATGAGCTTAGTAGACAAGGGTTGCAACCAGTGGTGAGATCAATAGAAGTAGAAGACGAGGATGGAGAGTTCTTCACAAGGAAGAAAAAGATAATAAGGAAGGAGAGGTAAGCAGTGCTTTACAGATTTCTTCCGCCTATTGGCCTCATCCTTCTCAATTCTCTCCATCTCTCTCTCTCTCCCCTGATTTTAGGGTTGTCCAAGGCCTGTCAATGATTGGGTGGGTTATCAAAGGGGGGATTAGAGGTCTTAGCCACAAAAGGCCTTTTAACACAATTAGGGTGAAAATACTTCATTGCCTTCAGACTAGGTTTAATGTTAGCCTTGACCCGAGGGCATTAGCCTTGGAAATCTCGAGCCGTACAGCATATGATAAGATGTTGGCATCCTTCATCTTTGAGGATGAGTGGGAGAACACCTTGGAAAGCCTATGTGATTGTGGCTCCAATGACGACATTTGCATAGTTGTTGATGTGAATCAAGACGCAGGAGTCCATTTTTCATGGAAAGCTAGAAAGCTAGCGTGTTCTTCTTTTCTTTCCATTCCTGAAATCGATTCCCGAAGACAATCAATTGACAATACCCTCCCAACTATAGCAAGAACCTGTGATGGATTCTACAACTGGAAGAATTGGGAAAGTAACTTGTAAGAGTTGAGTTGCGATTGAATAATGTAGATTGCATGTTCAGAGAGCCTCTAATTGAGGCTGACTTGCTTGCACCAGCAACATAAATTAGAAGTCTTATCATTGAACTACTTTTTCATAATGCTAATCATAGTTGTCTCTGTACGACGTATGACAGCATATCGTACGGAATACCGTATGGTACGATACTACACGAACTCGTACGATTTTTTTTTCAAAAAAAAATATTTAAAAAAAATAATATGTTTTTTTGGGAGTGATGGTCTTGTTTTTTCTTGTCTAAGTTGTTTGAGCATTCCTCTGTACTATGATGCTTCCCTCCTTTTTAAAATACTCCATATCTCGAAATTGGAAATACCTAAGTTTGTAAGTAATTTTTTAAAACACACGATGAGGTTCCGATAGTTCTTCCTCTGCTCTTGCAAATGAGGACGCTTCGATTGCCTTGTCACAGGAGCTTAGAGAGCCCAAGTTTGATGACGAGGGCAACATCTTTAGCGAGGGTGACTTCCGTAAGCGCTCTGATAGGCACTCTTCTGATGGAGATGATCCTAGTGAGAGCTCTGATTTTGATAGTGATCACTTCTCCATCTAGATTCTAGCCCCAACCCTCTAGCCTCCCCTTTTTGTGTACCACTCTTTGTACTTGCTACTACGGCTACATGTGCCTAGAGAGCCTCGCATTGTATGACTTAGGCTTTAGCCTAACATCTATGTATGTTTTTAACTTGGTTTTAATGGAATTTTTGTTTGAGTCATGCGACAACTTGTCTTCTCTTTGAAATTGAAAATACTAAAGTTTGTAAGTTTTTTTTAAAAGACCATACGATACCGTACCATAAGTTTTTTTTAAAAAAAAAATATCATACCATATTTTTCCGTACGGTTTTGTATCGTATGAACCGTACGGCATCGTACCTGACAACTATAACACTAATTTGTTAGGAGAGAGTGTCAGGCTGGCTTTGAAGCCGGGAGGTAATGGGAGTGGTAGGGCTCTTTCAGATGGTGATTTGGTACTTATTGATACAAAAATGCCACAAAATACTCTTGATCTTTCAAGTAGAGTATTTGGAAACGATGAGGTAGAAGGCCCATGGCAATTTAAAATAGGTGCAGCAAAAACACTCGCTGAATTGTACATCACAAGAGATAGAAAAGCCATAGCAAAGGTTGATGGGAGTTTATAGCAATGTCTTGGTGACATGGTGTTTGATGAAAGAGTAATTGGAATTTTGAATAATCTTAATGAGATCATTTTTTAAAGATCCCTTGATGTCAATGACAAAAGACTGGAGGTTTCACCTGTTGTGCTTGCAACCCAAAAGCCCTTGTTACCATTTCTCTTAGCTTTGACTCTTGCCGAAAAGAGAGAAATTCAAATTGTGAAACAGAAGCTTCGGCGAGAACATGTGCCTGTCACTCTACTTGTAGGCTATCAATTTGACTTGTCTCAAATGATTATTCCTACTGATATAAGCATTGGAAGCAGTCAAAGTGCTAGTTTATTTTGGTCCTTGAAGGCATGAAATAGAAGGCTTGTATCCATTGAAGAAATGGATTATTTTCAGTTTTCAGATTTATATGTCCTGTGTGGATTTCAAAAGGACGATTCGAAAATGTGATAAAAAGATGCAATGAAGGAAAAGAGATTGCCATAATGCTCTTTGATTGCAAACATAGTCGTGCTCATACTTGTTGGGGTAAAGGCGTTATGCCCACCCTTATAGTGTGTACAAGCCCATAAGTTATAGTACATAGTACACTTAGTACTTTTAATGTACTAAGTGCACTATGTGTACTAGTGCAATATACATGTGTGAGAGGGGAGTCACACACTCATGTTTTTCATGAGTTGACTTATCCCCACAACTCTCTCTCTCTCTCTCTCTCTCTCCCTTGCTTCTCTGTGTATGTCTCCCATGAATGAACTCTAAACGCTAATTCAGGTTTCTCCCCATCAACTGGTATCAGAGCCCTGGAGCAGTCGTACTGGTCGTGCTGAATTCTGGTCGCCTTTCTCTGCCCAGCCAACCAGCGTGGGCTGCCCAACAGCCACGAGGTCTGGCCAAGCTTGGCGCTAGAGGGAGGGCCATCGCTGGTGAGAAGCGTCATCAGCACAGTCGACTACTTAGGCTTGCAGCAAGGGACCTGGACACAAAAGCGTCGACTTCAGGCGGATAGGTGGCCGCTATTGCTGGACGTAGGCAACAGAGCCAGGCGCCTACAGCAGTTCAGCGTGAACGAACACAGCAGCAAAGTGAAGCGAAGGACGACTTGACACAAGGCGTGTAGCGTCGGCTGGTCCAAAAAGCGAGCGAAGGCAGCAGCCGTAGCGCTGGGCGGAGGAGTTCGCGGCAGGGTGGTACAGTCCAGCCTGCGCCTGCGGGCAGCCACTTCTGCATCTGAGCGTGGAGCGAAGGAGGATAGGATAGCTGGCTGACTCGTTCTTGTGCGCTGGGCGTCGAGCGTGAGCAGCCAGCCGAACATTGGCGAAGAATTCGAATACATCAGGAAGGCGACGTCAACAAGCGCTGCCGTCCGTCCTTCGGAAAGTCTTCGCCCTCGCATTGGCTCGCTTCAGGCTAAGCGTTCTCGCCAAAACAGCCATAGCCATGCTAAATCCAGACACTAGTGATTGTGTTCAACCTCTGCGATTGCGGCAACCTAATCAACTGGCTGAGCTCTAATTTTGGGCACTAATCGCAGAGATAAATCTGAGAGCTGGCCAGAATTGAAATGGGTTTGTCACAGGAAAAGCGAGTCCCTTATCTGCATCAGTTTTCTGCAGAATAGCACCAAATCATCAACCTGCAAATCAGAGAAATTCAGAAATTTCAGAGGTATTTGCCTTCAATTTTTTGCGAATTTCTTATCAATTAAATCAATTGAGCAGGTACAGGTGCCCAATTGCTCAATTTTTGAGCAAAATTGGCAAAATTGGGTGACATTGGTCACAATCAGGATCAATTTGCAGGAAATTGGTCACAATCAGGATCAATTTGCAGGAAATTGGATGTCGAAATTTGGGGCTTTTGATGTAATTGTGCAATTAGGCACTCATACATGCTGTATGATGTGAAAAATCGCACATTTGGGCAAAATTGCAGCAAATTGCAGTGCAAATCAAGGGGCTTTTGTGCCGATTTGGTTGATTTGCATGCATGCAATCGCATTTGATGCTGTGGATAATGTGCTGATGCCTTACAAGCACTCAATGTGCCTGTAAATCAAGGGGCTTTCATGTATTTGATGTATATGTGGCCAGGGGGAAGCATCGTGAACACTCTGGATGCCTTCATGTGCGTCAATGTACCATGCATGATCAGAAATTGATCTCAAATCAAGGGGCTTTTCAAGTTTTCATGCTTGTTGAGCTTGGCAAAGCAGCAGGCAAGACTTTTATGCCTTGAATCCTCAAAAATCAGCTTGCAGTCAAGGGGCTTTTGCCCAATTTCTGTTCGGGACTGTTTTATGCAGTGTTCGTGACTGTAAAAATCTGATTTTCACTCATTTGGACAGCCAGGAGAGCATTTATTGCTATTGTACCTGCTGGTACAGATTTGGCACAGCTTTGTGCATGTTTTGGCATATGGCTGTACACTGTTTTGAGTGATCAAAAGGTTCAAATTCAGCTGCTGAAATTGCCGGTACAGGTTTGGTACATCATTGGTGAGCACTTAGTACAGCTGTACAGTACTTTGGAAGGGCAAAAGAGTACATTCAAGGTGCTGTCCAAAATCTGCAGCAACCAGATTTTGGTGTTTTCATCACATAAAGTGGGAGAAAAGTTGCATTCTTGCTTCCGCAGTGGGAGATAAAGCTTGGGAGAACATTTGTGAGCACTTTGTGTGCTTTGGGTGCAGTGTTTGCACATTTTGTAGGGAGTCGGGCATTAAAGGTTGCATATTGCTATGGCAACCACAGGTGAGAGCTCTTCATTGCTTCACATCAAGAAGCTTGAAGGCTCGCATAACTATGATATTTGGCAAACCCAGTGCTACAATGTGTTGCTCCAGAAAAAGCAGCACAAGCCTATCAAAGAAAGGGGTGTAATGCCCGCTTCTCTTACAGTTGAAGAGTGGGAAGATATGGATGAGCTGGCAAGATCTACTATCATGTTGTCTGTGTCAGACTCATTACTTTTCAGCATTCGTGAAGAGAAGACAGCTTGGGGAATGTGGCAGAGACTGCAGGACTTGTATGCCCAACAAAGTGCCTCAAGCAAAGTGTATTGGTTGAAGAAACTCATAGGCCTTCAGATGAAGGAAGGGGCTTCTATGACAGCCCATCTAAATGAGTTTAATGGTATTGTCAGCCAGGTTATCAATCAAAAGTTGGCAATGGACGATGAGTTCAAAGCCACTTTTTTGTTATGCACTTTGCCAGAGAGTTGGGACACATTCAGGACAGCCACTAGCAATTCGAATGCTATGCTGTCATATGCAGATGTTGAGGGTGCTCTTCTTCAAGAAGAGATGAACAGGAAAAACAACTCTGTTGGAAAGTCCAATGCAATGAATGCACGTGGGAGATCCCAGCAAAGGGGTAAAAGCCAAGAAAGGGGAAGGAGCAAGTCTCGCTCCAAAAAGGATTTGGAATGCCATTATTGTGGCAAGAAGGGACACATCAAAAAGCAATGCTACAAATGGAAAAATGATCAAAAGGAAAAGGGAAAAGGCAAAGACAAAGAGAAGGATGAAGCCAAAGATGTAAAGCCAAAGGGCAAAAGTGGAGTCAAGATCGAAGAAATCAATGTGTCACATGCAGGTGGCAGTGAGGATGAGGTCCTCTTTACGTCTTCACTTGATGCCCATTCACTTCTTACAGGTGGTCATGGTATGTACTCATGGATCATTGATTCAGGTGCCTCCTTTCATGTCACAGGTTGCAGAGACTTGTTTGTCAGGTACACTGCTGGCAATGAAGGAGTGGTTTATTTGGGTGATAACCATGCATGCAAGATACTTGGCAGAGGTGATGTGAGGCTTGTATTTTCAGATGGCTCACAGCTTATGCTCCATGATGTCAGGCATGTGCCTGAGATCAAAAAGAATCTGCTTTCTACTGGACAGCTTGATGATGCTGATTATGTTACCACATTTGGTAGTGGAAAGTGGAAGATTAGTAAGGGCTCACTGGTTGTTGCCAGAGGCTCTAAGGTGGACACTCTTTACTTTATGCATGCAAGTGTTTGTCACCATGCTAATGTAAATGCAACCGAGCTGCCGGAAATTTCTATGTGGCATAGCCGGTTGGGACACATGAGTGTCAAGGGAATGGAGCAATTGTCTCGTTTGGGTTACTTGCCTTCTCTAAAGTTTTCAAGTTTTCAGTTTTGTGAGCATTGTATATATGGCAGGCAACTGCAGTGCCCCCACAAGAAAGCTCTTGGACAGAAAGATGCTCAGTTAGAGCTTGTGCATACAGATGTATGTGAGATGCCTCAGCTTTCTTTGGGAGGGGCAAAATATTTTGTGTCTTTTATAGATGATGCCACACGCAAGGTGTGGGTTTATCCTCTTCGTTTGAAGAGTGATACATTCTCAGTGTTTCAGAAGTTTGTTGCTCTTGTTGAGAACCAAACTGGAAAAACACTGAAGGCTTTGCGTTCCGACAATGGTGGAGAGTACATGTCCAAACAGTTTCAGGACTTTTGTGATGCTAAAGGCATCAAGAGGGAGCTCTCTACTCCTTATGATCCTCCACAAAACGGGACAGCAGAGAGGATGAACAGGACCATACAGGAGAAGGTCCGTTCTATGTTGTCACATGCTGCATTACCTCATGGTTTTTGGGCTGAAGCTATTATGACAGCCGTTCATCTTATAAACAGGTCACCTAACACGAGGCTTGGTGGGAAAGTGCCAGAAGATGTATGGACAGGGAAGCCTCCGTCATACAAGCACTTGAGAGTGTTTGGTTGCGTTGCGTACGTGCACATACGCAGGGAAATGCGCACCAAACTTGATCCCAAGTCTCACAAATGCATATTCCTAGGATATGGTGACAGAGGTGAAATGGGGTATAGACTTTGGGATCCCATAAATAGAAAGATCATACGCAGCAATGATGTCATTTTTGATGAAACATGCATGTATAAGGAGCCTGCAAGGCAACAGGAGCCTGGCAGAGTCATCTTTGATGATGATGGACATCATGGACAACAACAAAGGGCTGTAAATCAGCCATTACAGCAGGAAAACCAGCCCTTAAATGGTGCTGAAAATTGTCCAAATGGACAGCCAGATATGGCAGAAGATATCCCTATGGATATACCACAGTTAGAGGAGATACCGGGCATGATTTTTCAGCCTTATGGCATGGAACAAGAGCCACCAATGGGTGATATGCAGGCTGGACAGCAACCTGCAAATGATGGTCATTGGGTACGGAGGTCCACTAGACCCTCCAGAGCCCCTGACAGGTGTGTTCCAGGGGTTGACTACTCGATGCTCACTGACTGTGGGGAGCCCTCATGTTATAAAGAGGCTTTACAGAGGGCAGACAAGGCTCTATGGGAGCGTGCCATGAAGTCAGAGATGGATTCTCTGCATAAAAATGGAACTTGGAAGTTGGTGCCTTTGCCTGCAGGCAAGAAGGTTTTGCCATGCAAGTGGGTATACAGGCTCAAAGTTGCACCAGATGCAAAGCCAAGATACAAAGCCAGGTTAGTGGCTAAGGGCTTTAAGCAGGAATATGGTGTGGACTTTGATGAGATCTTCTCTCCAGTGGTCAAAATGACCACACTTAGAGCTGTGTTAGCTTTGGTTGCACATGATGATCTGGACTTGATTCAGATGGATGTGAAGACTGCTTTTCTTCACGGTGATCTCCATGAGGAGATATATATGCAGCAGCCAGAGGGTTATGCAGTAAGTGGAAAGGAGAAGCTTGTATGCAAGCTGAAAAAGAGTCTTTATGGACTCAAACAGGCACCAAGAGAATGGTATCATAAATTTGATACATTCATGAAATCTCAAAAATTCAGGAGAAGTGACATAGATCACTGCTTGTACACCAAGAAAGCTTTGGATGGCAGTCTCTTGATTCTCATTTTGTATGTTGATGATATGTTGATTGCCGGGAAATCTCGTAAAGAGATGGATGCCTTGAAGCAGAGGCTGCATCAAACCTTTGATATGAAGGATTTGGGTGATGCAAATCACATCTTGGGTATGCGGATACTTCGGGACAGAAATCAGCATGTGTTGTATTTGTCTCAGAAGGAATACATTGGCAAAGTCTTGCAGAGGTTCAATATGGACGGGGGGAAGAAAGCTAGTACTCCTTTGCCTCCATATGTGAAACTCAGTGCTATGGACAGCCCACAGTCAGATAGAGACAGGGCTGATATGGCCAAGATTCCGTATGCTTCAGCTTGTGGCAGTCTCATGTATGCCATGGTTGCTACTAGGCCGGACATTGCATTTGCAGTGGGAGTGGTTTCTAGATACATGGCCAACCCTGGCAAGAAGCATTGGGAAGCAGTGAAAGGTGTCATGAGATACCTGAAGGGCACACAGGATTTGTGCATTTGTTTTGGCAAACAGGATGCATTAGTGCATGGTTACACGGATTCGGATTATGCCGGTCATCCAGATAACCGGAAGTCTACTACCGGTTATGTATTTACATTCACAGGAGGTGCTGTGTCATGGATATCCAGGATGCAGAAGTGCACAGCCTTATCTACTACAGAGGCCGAGTATATTGCAGCCACAGAGGCTTGCAAGGAGGCATTATGGCTATCTCGGTTAGTGGTTGATTTGGGCTATACAGGGGATATTCCATTGTTGCATTGTGACAGTCAGAGTGCCATCCAGTTGGCAAAGAACCCTGTTTTTCATGCAAAGACGAAGCATGTGGATGTGAAGTATCACTTCATCAGAGAGGTGATAGAGAACAAGCAAATTCAGCTTGTTAAGATTCATACGGATGACAACCCGGCTGATCTGTTGACGAAGAGTTTGCCTCCGGAGCGGTTTGCTCATTGCAGACACTTGATGGGCATTGGATGAGGCCAGTTTCAGCCTTGATATGGCCTTGTATATTATCATGTACATGCTGATTTTTTCTTTTCCTTTACTTAAGGGCACTTTGCCTTTAAGTGGGAGGTTGTTGGGGTAAAGGCGTTATGCCCACCCTTATAGTGTGTACAAGCCCATAAGTTATAGTACATAGTACACTTAGTACTTTTAATGTACTAAGTGCACTATGTGTACTAGTGCAATATACATGTGTGAGAGGGGAGTCACACACTCATGTTTTTCATGAGTTGACTTATCCCCACAACTCTCTCTCTCTCTCTCTCTCCCTTGCTTCTCTGTGTATGTCTCCCATGAATGAACTCTAAACCCTAATTCAGGTTTCTCCCCATCAATACTAGCTTTTTGAATGAACTCAACACATACTTCAAGGTAGTAAAGCTGTTTGGGAAAGTGATTCCCAAATTGTATAGGTTCGGAAGGTTGTACCATACATATAATTTATTCTTGGAATTGTCTTTGGAGGGAAAGCCTCTCAGGACACTTTCAAGACAAGCAATTGAAGATGCTATTCCCTGGATAAAGAAGGCTGTGCGAAGACTTCACGAAGTAAATGTAGTTCATGGGGATATCAAAGAAAGCAATATACTTATGTTTTCTGCTGGTAATATTACTTTGATTGATTTTGGGGAGTCCTATGATGGGGGCTAGGAAATCTATATGAGCAATGAAATATGTATGGTGGAGTCAATGTGATATGAGGGTTTTCCTATAGGAGTTTGTCTCATTTTAGTACTTCCCAATCTTATCACTATCTTTTTTGTGGTTTGCTGTTTGTGATACTTTATCTCGTATTGAAGATACAAGGTAGTTTTTGTTAAGGTAATGGATCAGCCCATACATGTGGATCTGATTTAATCCCATGAATGATAACACAATCAAATTATAGTTAAAGCGTTCGATGGGGAAGCACATTGGTTGACATGTATGCATAGTTCCAAACATTCGTTGGCATTCGTCAAACGACTGGGAGAATGAAAAGTATGAAAACGTTTGACTGAAGTCTCTGTGGAGTATTATACGTGGCCTCCCAAATACCTCTAGTTTGAATGGTCAAGCCATAGGCATGCTGTAAATAATACATGGAACTTACTGAAATTCATACATGCAATGATGCATGATGTTGGAATTTGGATTTCATACATGCTGAAAGTTGAAATTCATAAAAACCTCATGAGTCATGACACTACATATGAAAAGCTGTAACTTAAAACCTCTGGGAAACTAGAGGTTAGGTTTGTAACTTTGATCAATGTCAAATGATAAGCATTGAGATATACAAGCTGAAATTCTGATTTCAATAAAAATCTCATGACATAGACCAAGTCCCAAGTTCCAACATGAGTTTGGAAAAACCCAAATCCCAACAATAAAGATATGAAGCTACAACAAAACTTAAATACCAAAACTAGAAATGATAGGTACAAGAAATGATGAATCATGACACTAGAGTGTATCCTGATTCCTGATCCTCTTCTGCCACATGAGAGGGAGAAGAAGCACCATCATCATCATCATCCTAGTCATCATCCTCCTGCTCTTCAACATCAACATTCACTTGAGCGTTAATGGTTGCATTTCCCACAATGTCCGGATCATCTTGAGGCTCTTGAAGTTCTTGCATAATAATTAGCCTTTCATTATCTTTCTCTGTGCTGATCATCTCCATGGTAACCTCCATTTTGTCAAACCCTCTTGCCTTGATTTTAGAAATGAGCCTAAGGTTTGTGTGTATGTAAACAAACTTTTTTGTGTTGGAGGGCTTCAACCTATTCCTTCTTTTTGTGTGTATGAGAGAGAAAGCGCTCCAATTCCTCTCACACGGAGATGCACAACTTCCTTGAGAAAGCACACGAAGAGCAAGCTATTGCAATTTTGGTGTACTTGCTCCAAATGACTCCCACCATTTTATTGCTTGGTGCATACTTTTCTCTTCCTTTGCAATTTCACGAGCGAAGGAGCCCCCCTTAGATCTATATGCATCCAACTCATCTATAAGCACTCCTTGTTCTTCCACATATCCATTTTGTGCCTCCCCATTAGCTTCTTGGCCCTTGCCTCTCCAAATGGGATGCAACACAAAACCTGCAGCATGCAAGAGTGAATGCAGCATGTGTACAGGCCTAGCAAGTACATGCCGTACAGTCGTGGGCCTTGACACAGTGGCAGCTTGCAGGTACAGGCCGTACAAGCCATGTGGCAGATGTGCAGGGGCCCGGGAGGCTGGAGCGCTAGACGGCTGACGAATAGACTGCAGTATTAAAAAAAAATAAAGCTTCAAAGTTCAAGTCTCTTCATAGGTTCACGGGTGACGGCGCACGCTTATCGAGAACTTGAGAAGCGAAACTTGAGAGTTGAAGTCATGACTTACCAGTCGTGGGAGTGCGTGGTGAGCTGCAGCTGGTAGTGGGCACGAAAAAACACGAGCAAAAAAAAAAAATGTACTTCGAAGAACAAAAAAAAAACGATTATCTTATCCAAAAAAAAGTCACGAATGAAACGATAGTTTCATACGCGTTTTTGTCAAATGTTTCCAAATGCTTGGTTCATGAAGCATTTGCGAATGTTTGGAATTGTGCATGTATGGAAACTGTGGTACCAAGGAGGAAGCCTACATTATATCAACAATTTGCCAGAGCACAATGCTGTTTCTTGGGGTGCGATGATTGTTGGACATGTCAAACAAGGTAATGGCCTACTTGTTCTTGAATGTTAGAACACATGAGAGGGTGTTACACCTAATAAAATGTTAAAAGCATATGGCACAAAGCTGAATTTGAACCAAATCTGTTTTTTCTTGCATCAGCATGTGGCACTGAGCTTAATTTGAACGAGATCTATTTTTTCATAACATAGTAGTTGACATGTATGAATTCAAAGAAGAGAAGGAGAAGATAGAGCACAATGCCGTTTTCTAGGGTGCGATGATTGTTGGACATGTCAAACAAGGTTATGGCCTACTTGTTCTTGAATGTTAGAACACATGAGAGCGTGTTACACCTAATATGTTAAAAGCGTGTGGCACAAAGCTAAAGTTGAACAAGATCTGTTTTTTCTTGCATTTTAAACAGATCTACACGTCAACTTCTATGTTATGAAAAAACAGATCTAGTTCAAATTAAGCTCTGTGCCACATACTTTTAAGATGGCTTCTCCTTCTCTTCCTTGAATTCATACATGTCAACTACGAAGCTCCTTCTCTTCTTTGAATTCATACACGTCAACTACTATGCTATGAAAAATCAGATCTAGTTCAAATTAAGCTCTGTGTCACATGCTTTTAAGATGGCTTCTTCTTCTCTTCCTTGAATTCATACATGTCAACTACTATGTTATTGAAAAAGAGATCTGGTTCAAATTAAGCTCTCTGCCACATGCTTTTAAGATGCAAGAAAAAACAGATATGTTTCAAATTCAGCTTTGTGCCACATGCTTTTAACATTTTATCAGGTGTAATACCCTCTCATGTGTTCTAACATTCAAGAACAAGTAGGCCATAACCTTGTTTGACATGTCCAACAATCATCAATCCCAAGAAAAAGCATTGTGCTCTGGCAAATTGTTGATACAATGTAGGCTTCCTCTTTGGCACCATAGTTTCCATACATGTCAATCATTGTGCTTTCAACAACCAAATCCATCAACTCTTTAACTATAATTTGATTGTGTTATCATTCGAGGGATTAAATCAGATCCACATGCATAGACTAATCCATTACCTTGACAAAAACCGCCTTGTATCTTCAATACGAGATAAAGTATCACAAAGAGTAAACCACAAAAAAGATAGTGATAAGATTGGGAAGTACTGAAACGTGACAAACTCCTATAGGAAAACCTTCATATCACATTGACTCCACCATACATATTTCATTGGTCATATAGATTTCCCAGCCAGCATCTAGGACTCTCCAAAAGACACAAGTATATTGCTTTCTTTGATATCCCCATGAACTATATTTACTTCGTGGAGTCTTCGCATAATCATTTTTTCTTCATTGCATCTTTTTATCACATTCCCGAATCGTCCTTTTGAAATCCACACAGGACACATATCCAAATTTGAAAACTCGAAATAATCCATTTCTTCAATGGATGTAGGGCTTCTATTTCGTGCCTTTTAAGGGACGAAATAAACTTGCACTTTGACTGCCTCCAGTGCTTATATCAATAGGCATAATCATTTGAGACAAGTCAAATTGATAGCCTACAAGTGGAGTAACAGGCACATGTTCTCGCCAAACCTGTTGTTTCATATTTTAAATTTGTGTCTTTTCGGCAAGAGACAAAGCTAAGACAAATGGTAACAAGGGCTTTGGGGTTGCAAGCACAACCAGTGAAACCTCCAGTCTTTTGTCATTGACATCAAGGGATCTTTTAAAAAAAATGGTCTCATTGAAATTACCATTTCATCAAACACCATGTCACCAAAACGTTTCTAATGCCCTCAATCTTTGCTATGGCTTGTGTATCTCCTATGATGTACGATTCAGCAAGAGTTTTTGTTGCACCTATTTTAAATTACCATGGCCTTCTACCTCACTGTTTTCAAATACTCTATTTGAAAGATCCAGAGTATTTTGTGGCATCTTTGTATCAATAAGTACCAAATCACCATTTGAAAGAGCCCTACCTTTCCCATTGCCTCCCCACTTCAAAGTAAGCCCGAGAGTCTCTCGTAACCAATTAGCATTATTTTTGCTTCATCTGCTCTGCTGGTGCAAGTAAGTTAGCCTCATTGAGGCTATGTGAACTTGTAATCTACATTATGCAATTGCAGCTCCAATTCTTGCAACTCACTTTCCCAATTCTTCTAGTTGTAGAATCCATCAAAGGTTCTTGCTCTAGTTGGGAGGGTATTCCCAATTGCCTTCGGGAATCGCTTTCGGGAATGGAAAGAAAAGAAGAACACGCTAGCGTTCTAGCTTTCCATGAAAAATGGACTCCAATGTCTTGATTCACATCAACGACTATGCAAATGTCGTCATTGGAGCCACAATCACATAGGCTTTTGATGGCACAGTGTCACTAGCCGGGACATTTCCCGGTATGAAACATAGTTGCATTCCGTACCTGTACTCATCCAATGTGTATCTTTAGTACTTTCCGTACCACTCCATATATACCGTACCTCATACGGATAAGATCTTCAAACTAAATATGAGGTTCAATGTACAACACTTAATTGGCCCGTTTTTTAATTATTTTAGTGAGTGGTCATTGCTCAGTAGTCAATAGATTAATTTTCACTTCAATAACACCATTGTCTTTCATGCTATTTTTGTATGGATGCTAGATATTCCTTATATATATATATATATATAATTAAAAATGTGAACGTACTTAAAGTACTTATCTTGATGCGTACTTTATGTACTCGTACCGTACACGTACCATACCGCACCGTACCTAAAGTACTAAACCACTATAGTATGAAAGGAGTTTGGTAGACTCCAAGATGTCTAAATACTTGGAAAGTACAAGTTTTGGGAATGGGAGATTATCTTGGAATACAAAGGATAACGCTCCTAAAATTTAGGATAGTTGCTATTTTCGGCCTGACTTCGATGGAAATTCTGTTCGCGTTATTACATATGGAATTGAGTAAATACCAAAGTATCTATGACAAATGGGCTACCAGTTGGGATATTTTTATGGCTCCCTTTATTAGGATGGATTATGTTTTTGGCTCCCTTTATTTGGGATGCATTGGACTTATGAAACTCATGGGTTTCTCCTGGATCGAGGATTTCTATTGGTGGCTGAAATGCCTGTAAAACTATTGGTGGCCGAAATGCCTAAAAACTATGTGTAGCAGAAATGTTTATGGAGCACCAGGATATCTGTGCCTGTGAGTGATTCTTATCTTTTGTTACATACTTGAGGTCACCTCTCCTCCAAGGTGTGTCGTCAAAGTACCAACAAGTGGTAGAGTGGACATGACACCACTTATGTCTATGCCAAGGGTCATATGGACTGATACCTTGTTGGCAGTGGACATGTCTATGCCAAGGGTCATGTGGACTGATACCTTGTTGGCAGGAGACTATGTCTATGCAAAGTGTTAGTAATTTGGAATGTGGTATGCTGGGGACTTGATGTCTCGGTTCAGATCTAGTGGACGTTCTACATACGCGTGCACGGTCAATCGGTTTGGATTCTTTCAGTCATATTGGATTTTTGAGACTATCTAGTCTCACCTACTTGATGGGACATGATTATAGCTTGGATATATGACTTGAAACTTAAAGTTGCGGACAACCTTTAAGAAGAAAGAAAGAAAGAAAGATTTTATTAACGTCTTCCAAAAGACCGAACTCGGCCTATGAGACAAATCAGTGTACCTGTGTGGGGTATCCTCTGTCATCCCAACAAAATGAAAAAGTACTGAACTAAAAAGCTGAATCTGGGTGTGCAATAAGTACAATGAGTGGGGCAGGTGATGGAGCGCTACTACTAGGAGAATGCAAAGCTATATGCATGGAGTATACAATCATGATATGCAGCCTAGCTAGCTCCATCCTGTACCATACTGGGGGTATAGAATGGTATACATCAATGAAGGGGGTGTCCACAGCTCCCTGAAGAACATGCCTGGGTTTGCTCTGTAGCGAGCCAGTCGCTCCACACCCTCTCTGTGAAACTGAGCTCTGATCTCTGTCATCTCTCTCTGGTATAGGCGTGGTGTTCGAAAGCCAGGTGTCCTTTGTCTCCTGCGGGCTCTGAGTGTCTCTGCTCTTTGGAGAGTAATTCCTTGCTGTGTAGGGGCTGGGAGTGGGGTCGATCTCTGAAAAAATGTAGCAATCTGTGTCTGTCGTCCCTGTCTGAGCTTGTAATGATGTCTCTCTGTGACACTATATGTCTAGAATGAATCTCCCCAGTATGTGCTAGTCTGTTGCATCAAAGATCTGGCGTAGGGAATGTGGCTCTCTGAATAAAATGGGATCTCTCTCTCATATATATATATATATATATGTATGTATGTATGTATGTATATACGTACATGTATATACATACATATACATATATATATATATATACATATATATATGTATGTATATACATATACATATATATATGTATATATACATATACATATGTATGTATATGTATATACATACATATGTATATGTATATACATATACATACATATATATATATGTATATATATATATATATATATATATATAGAGAGAGAGAGAGAGAGAGAGAGAGAGAGGGGTCGGCCCATGCCGGCCTCTATGTGGTGTTAGATGTGCACATCTCTCTTTTACAGTTTTGTGGATCAAGTGACATATGTTCAGGGCTGTGGCCAACTTTAGTGTTTAATTGAATTAATAGTCGTATGTCACAAGTAGGAAGCGGGGACCTAGAACAATAAATAGATCAACACTTCAAATACCAATCAGAGCATGAAAAACACAGCAGAAGAACCGTAAACAATACAATAACGGCTGGCCCCCTTGTAGCAACTTCTTTATTCACACAGAAGCTTTTACAAGATACCAATGTGCATACACCACCGGAATTTCCAAAAAGCACCAACACAACACTTGCCCAGATCTCAGCCTGAAGCCAAGATACAAACACAGCACTCAAAAAGCCATCCGAAGACTATCTCAAAACAGTCCCATAACCAGGTCATAATCACCCCATAAACTGTCCATAAAACAGCCCTTAAATTGTCCATAAGACAGCCCGGTACGGAGCCCAAAACAGCCCCAAAATAGAGCCATAAATCAGTCCCAAAAGAGCTCTCAAATCAGCTCCATAAACAAGCCCAAATCTGCCCATGACCAGGCTAGAAGAGAGAGAGAATTGCCTGCTAAACGGCCAGAGAGAAACTCCAAGAGGGATGCACATGGCAAAAAGAGAAGCCCCTAGCTCCTTTTAATGAAGTCGACTAGCCATATGGTCCACCTAGGCAACAACCCTTCCATGAAACCAGAGATGCTCGCTAGGGTTTCCCTGTCCATGAGGCTTCACTCACCAGGGCAACTACCCTTCCATGAGGTCTTGCGACACTCACTAGGGTTTCGACCTTTCCATGAGTTCACAGAAAGAATTCACTCACCAGGGTTACTACCCTTCCATGAATGAACATGCTTGCTAGGGTTTCCCCTTCCATGAGGCTTCACTCACCAAGGCAACTGCCCTTCCATGAGTTCACGTTATCACTCACCAGGGCTACAACCCTTCCATGAGTGAATCCAGATCACATGACCTTTGGCGTAGACATAAGTCCCCAGCCAACAAGGCGTTATGTCCACTTTACTGCATGCACTCCATGTCAGTACCCAGGAGAGATGGGCTCAAGTTCACTCGACCACATGCACTCCATGTTGGTACTTCGACCACACACCTTGGAGGAGAGGGTATCGTGATCACAGACCTAGAAGGAGAGGTGGGCTCAAGTGTAGAAGGTAAGATGAGAATAAGCCACATGCATAAATATCCTGGTTCTGCATAAGTATGTCCGCGACAGATAGCTTTTACAAGCATTTCGGTTGCCAATAGTTTTTTAGGCATTTCAGCTGATAAAAGAAATCCATAGATAAATCCTCGATCCATAAGATATCCATAAATTCCAGAAATGCACTGCATCCCAAATAAAGGAAGCCAAAAAAATACTCCATCCGAGCGAAAAGGAACCAAAAACTCTGTCCATAGTCCTTGGTCATGTCCGTATGAAAAACCATGTAAACCAGCCTTTCAACCATAATGTTTACCTGAAACAGTTCAAGGCAAACAAACAACACACAATTCTCCTTGTACAGGCATACAAGGGTTAAGTGTCCAAAAACACTTGCAACAAATTTCAAAAAGCAGCAACTTTGCAAAGCTCAAAGTATACGTAGCTTTTCTTGCCGGGTTCGTCATGAAGCCGAAAGAAATATCTCCTCAGCATACGCATAAGATATCTTGAGATATAGCTCCATATAGCTTGCTCATAAGCTTGATTTATAATCCACAATAATCCATATGGAAAAAGTGCTGAACAAGGGTACATAAAACTCCGAGTATAAAATCCGTGAATCCACAAATTCTTAGAGCAAGTTGTCTATTGCTTATGCTCATGACTGCTTCATAAGCTCAGTAGCTAAACTGTTGGTCAGTAGTCCCCACTTCTGAGCTTTTCTCTTTCTCATTGTTGGAAGGAAGCCTCTTGCTTCCGAAAAAGCCTTTGCTCTGATACCACTGTCACAAGTAGGAAGCGGGGACCTGGAACAATAAATAGACGAAAACTTCAAATACGAATAAGAGCATGAAAAACTCAGTGGAAGAACCATAAACAATACAATAACACCGCTCTGAGCCGGAACGACCAACCCTCCCGTAGCAACTTCTTTATTGACACAAAAGCTTTTACAAGATACCAAGGTGCATACAGTACTGAAAACTGTCCATAAAAAGTCCACTACGGAGCCCAAATCAGCCCGGAGTTCCGTACGAAATCTGTCACAAAATTCTTACAACTTCTATTTTTCTATTGTTCATGTGTGGCATGTGGAGCCTGACATGACATACATGTATGGTTGGTGTAGCCTGACATGGTGTGTCTGTGTGGCATATGGAGCTTGACATGACAGTACATGTATGGCTGGTGTAGCCTGACATGATAGTACATGTGTGGCTTGTGGGGCCTGACATGGTGTACATGTATGGGCCATGGCCCATGGAGCCTAACATGATGAAATTCTATGGGACTAGCTATCTTGGAGATTTTTTGTATTTATGTTCTGGGAAGGTTCCGGAAGGATCATGAGCCTTGGACATTTTATCGGATACAACTGAGCAGATGGGTGTTTCTTCCAATCTAGCTGCACTCATGTGCATGACTTTGATTTTATCTTTGGATGACTTGTCTTGTTTGCTTGGACAATGCCTGAGATTTCTACCTGTGTTGTCCATGGGACTGGGGACGCCTGGGCACCCTGTGGACGTGTATGTGCACACCTGTTTGGGTCGAAAGTTGGGCACTGGACATTAATTGGGCCTCCTTCTAGTAGGCACCCCCCTTCTGGACCTAAAAAGCACACATGGGAGCTAAAATTGACGGAGGAGCTGTAATCTTGAGTAAGACTCCGGTTTTATGTGAGGCGCTTGCTTTTCTGGGTGCATGGGAGCTGGTCGACTGCTTCTACAGGCTGTTTACGGCCTTCTACCGCGACAAAAATCTAAGAGGTGCATGGGAAGTGCTGGCCGACCCCTTCTGCATGTTCTCCACTGCTGGCTGGCTGATTTACAGCTTGAACAGAGGCTGGACAGACCATAAAAACAGAGAGAAAGGGCTGGTCGAGGGCATCTGGACAGTTTTCCTTCTGATGAGCAGGGGTTTGCAGGCTTGTGTACAGCTGCTGGTCGATTTCTTTTGAGGCTACTGAGGGCTGGTTGACTGCTGAAAACAGCCTTTGAGGGCTGGTCGACTTGCTCTATGAGCCAAACAGGAAGAAGACGATGATGTTGAGTTGTCCCAGGCTGATGTGGGAGTGCTATGGGCTGTCCGTAGTTGTCCTACATGTGCTTGATGCCGGGAATGCTCACTTGTGCTGAGAATTGTCAGCAAACTCAGTTTATGTTATGTTTTCTTGTTTTCATATTGTATTGGAAGAAATAGGTGCAGCACGTGGTAAACCCTGGGCACCCGCAAAGTTGTATTGGAAGCAGACTCCTTTTTGGTAATCTAACCATTGGGGGGGGGTGTCAGCCCATCTTCTGGCCCCTAGTGTGGTGTACTGTGCAGATTTGTCATCTTGTTTTATGTGGCATGCTTATGTGTATTTTCAGACTTCATTATTGATTAGATTTTCCACGTTCAGTTGCCCTTCCATTTACAAAATCAGCCCCAAAACAGAGCCATAAATCAGCCCCAAAAGAGATCTCAAATCAGCTCCATAAACTGGCCCAAATTTGCCCATGGCCAGGCTAGAAGAGAGAGAGAACTGCCTGCTAAACCGCCAGCGCAGGATATCATCACCAGGAGTTGCTGTACACGGCCAACGCAATAGAGAGAAGAGAGAAAATTTGAGTCCGCTAGCAGGAGGGGGGGGGGGGGGGGGGAGAAATTCCAAGAGGGATGCACATGGCAAAAAGAGAAGCCCCCAACTCCTTTTAATAAAGTCGGCTAGCTATATTTGAAGTGCTTTTTTCCTTTTTGCCAAAAATAACCAGATTGGTCCAAAAATAGCTGAACTTGTCCAAATATACCAATTTAAAGCTTTTCTTTGCTTGTACTTCAAGTTTTAGCCAAAAATTATCAACTTTTATGCTTTTCTTGGCTTGATGCCCGCCCAAGTTTCATCTAGGTGCCTTCTTTGTCCACATGTCCATGCCCAAAATATCATAACGGCAAGAAGCGAGATCATTACTTGAATGAGTGCAGAAAAAGGCTCGCAAAGGAGAAGAAAAAGGAAAGTGGCATGGCTGTAGATTCTTCTTCATCACCTGCAGGGAAAGATGATGCATCAGTAAATCTTGTGCAGGATGAGTGGACTTTCCTTACTTGCAGTTATGATGCATCATTGGAGCATATGTCTCTCAATGTCAATAAAAGACACGACACATGGTAGTTTGACAGTGGTGCTTCTAAACACATTACCTCACGGAGAGATTTGTTTAAGAAGCTTATGGCTGCCCCCGAGGGCAAGCGGGTAACATGTGCAAACAATTCTTCTTATCCAGTTCAGGGTGTTGGTAAGGTAATCCGCACAACAACAGATGGTGTAGACTTATGTCTTCTAGATGTATTGTACGTGCCAGGATTAAGAAGAACTTGTTGTCCGTTTCCTCTTTTGCTAAAAGAGGATATGCAGTGAACTTTGAGGACGACAGAGTCCCATAGTTGCAATGAAACGCGTTTCATGCAGCTTGAATGAAACGAAACGTTTCATAGATGTGTATACGAATGAAATGCGTTTCATTCGTGTCCACTTGGGAACTGTATGATTTAAGTGTTTTTTACCCAGAATTTTAAGTTTTAACTTGAAAACATGTTTTCATCCTCCTCCTCCTCATCTTCTGAAAACTCTTCAGGGTTGATTCCAGAAACCTCACCCTTCTCATTTCCAATAGGAGAGAGCATGATGCTCATGTGGTTACCACTCTTACACCTGCCATGAATGAGGGAGAATTATGGTATGCCAAGTTTGGTTATGTGAATTATGGCAGTTTAATGCTATTGCAAAGGCATATAATGGTACAGGATATGCCTCATGTAGAACTGCCACCAAAACATGTATGTGAAGGGTGCATATTGGGTAAGATGCACAAAAATGCATTCCCAAAAGATGGATCAACAAGGGCTGTCCAGAAATTACAGCTTGTGCATAGTGATGTGTGTGGTCCTATGCGGACACCATCTATTGGAAAGCATCTATACTTTGTAACCTATATCGATGACTACTCCAGATTTACCTGGGTGTATTCCTTGAAGGCAAAAGTTGATGTATTTGCATGTTTTCAGCATTTTGTGGCACAAGCTGAAAATCAAACTGGTTGCAAAGTGCAGACCTTTCGTATAGATACATGTCCATTGCTTTCAAAGCTTTTATGGCAGAAAAAGGCATTAAACATCAATGCACGATGCCATATTCTCCTTAGCAAAATGGTGTTACTGAGAGAAAGAACAAGTCTGATGGAAATGGCTAGATGCATGGTTAAAAGGCAAAGGCTTGCCTCACAAATTCTGGATGGAGGCAATAATGTGTGCTACACGTGTTGAATAGATGCTCTACTAAAGCATTGAAATCCATAATGCCATATGAGGCTTGGCGCGAAAGGAAACCTAAAGTTGATCACTTTAGAGTTTTTGGATGTATAGCTTATGCACATGTACCTCAACAGTTGAGAGGTAAGCTTGATAACAAAGCAGCTAAGTGCATATATGTGGGTTACAGCAGTGGCAGTAAACACTAACGTCTCTTTAATCCTTCCACACACAGGATTTTGGATAGCAGAGATGTTGTATTTGTTGAAAATTCAGACCAGCCATTGGCTAATTTTTGCACGGCCACCTTCGTGTCCACATAACATGTTTGAAGGACTTTTCCCATTGGGAATTGATGGCTCAACAAATCAGCTATCAACTTTGCCTAATGGACAGCATTTGGGTGCTCAAAATCAACCCATGAATGAGCTCATTACACCTCAAAATGTGGAGGAGGCAGTGGAGTAAAGAGCGGACAGCAACGGAAGAGGCTAGAGTTGTGCCTCGGTGCCTGCTCTGTACTTTATAGGAGTGCAAACTTTTATCTCCACTTGGTAGCAGGACACAGGTTGGTTCAATGCTTGCATGAGTACAGTTTGTGATGCATATGAGCCAGATTCATTTGAGGAGGCTCATGAGGATGAGCATTGGATGCATGCCATACAAAATGAGATGGATTCTATCCATAAAAACAGCACATGGGATTTGATAGACTTGCCTGCAGGCAAGAGGCCCATTGGCACCAAGTGGGTATACAAGTTGAAAAGAAAGTTTGATGGTACCATTGACAGGTACAAGGCTAGGGTAGTGGGCAAAGGTTATGCCTAGAAAAAGGGCATTGATTATGATGAGACTTTTGCACCTACTTCTCGTATGGCCGCAGTTAGATGTGTTGTTGCATTGGCTGCCCATCATGGATGGAAAGTGCATCAGTTGGACATAAAATCAGCTTTTCTCAATGGGGATTTGCAGGAAGAAGTGTATGTAAATCAGCGCATTGGTTTTGTGATGCATGGTCATGAAAACAAAGTATGCAAGCTTGAAAAAGCACTTTATGGTCTCAAACAAGCTCCTCGAGCTTGGTATGAGAAGATACATACTTATTTGACCACGTAGGGATTTCACAATAGTCCAACAGAGAGCACCCTCTACGAGAAAGAGGATCATGGCACTTTGATTATGCTCATTCTTTATGTGGTTGACATGTTGCTAACTGAGAATGATACGGAGAAAATTTCAGCATTCAAAGCTGAATTGCAAACATCATTTGAGATGACAGATTTGGGATTGTTGCATTATTATTTGGGCATACAATTTGTGTAGACAAGTGTTGGGATTTATGTACACCAATCAAAGTACAGTCGAAAGCTGTTGCACAAATTTGGGTTTCAAGATTGTAAGCCCATTTGTACTCCGATGGAGCCAGGGCTGAAATCGAACATCTATGATGTTGGAGAGGCTTTTGATATGAGTGTTTACAGCCAAGCAGTGGGCTGTCTCATATACTTATGCAACACACGCCCAGACATTCAGTTTGGGGTTTCCCAGTGTAGTAAATTTATGCACACCCCAGGTGCAAAGCATTGGCAAGCGGTGAAGCGGATCTTCAGCTATCTTCAAGGATCTTCACAGCTATCTTCAAGGCTCCCTAGATCTTGCATTGGTATATCCCGTGGGGCCCAGGGGGGGAGGGGGTGGGGGGGTGGCAATTATAGTTACATGCTTACAGTGATTCCGACTGGGCTGGTGACTATGATACACGGCAATCCACGAGTGGGAATTGTTTCTGTTTGGGGCATTCATGCATATCATGGCTGAGCAAAAAGCAGCCCATTTTTGCCACATCTACTTGAGGTTGAGTACAAAGGAGCCTTTACAGCCACAATAGATTGTGTATGGTTGAGAAGATGGATGACTGATCTTCGTGGTGAGTATCAGCAGACACCCACCACCATACTCACTGACAGTCAGAGTGCTATAGCTGTGGTACGAAACCCAATGTTTTATGCACGTACTAAGCACATAGAGATTCATTATCATTATGTTAGGGAGAGGATTCATGCAGGGGAGATCTCATTATCTTACTGTCCTACACAGGACAATGTTGCAGATCTGTCCACGAAGGCGTTGCCTCGAGAGAAGTTTGAAGCTTTCCAAAAAGCTTTAGGCTTACTCTCCTCCAAAGAGTGATCTATTGCTGATCTTGTATAGATTCACATTGCCACTATAGGGAGAATTTATTTGCATATATGCTATGAGTAGTGCCACATGTGAACATGGGCTAACCAAGGGCACTTTTCTCTCTTTGGGTTTTCTCCCTTGGATATTAGGTGTGAAAGGACACCACATTTTATTGTTGTGGAGTCAACTCCCTTGCTCCACAGATTGTATGCTATCTTCTTTGTGTGAGCATCAATCACCATCTCTCTCTTGAGTGTCCTTGCTGTTGTACTTCTTTGTGTGCCTCAGTTTGTGTGCAACCCTAACCTAACAGTGAGTAGAGAGAAACCAAGGGCCTAATGAAGGGAACAACTATGAGGCCGATCATGGACTTTAGGATGGGAACCAGGTTCGTCTATCCATTACTTATGAGATTGCGGCCATATCATCAGAAGAGTACCATGACTTTTAGCAGTTCAGGTGTTTGCTCAGAGATGAAGAGTTCCTTGCTTGGAGAGCCAAGAGGGAACAGGACCAAAGAAGGGCTCAAATGTTTGAAGATTTCCTCAAAGATAGAGCGACTGAAGTCGAAGGAGTTAAAACTGCCAAAGCCTTTCTTCGTGCCAAAGGAGTCACCATTGCGGAAGGATCTAGAGCCACCAGGTCTGTTTCTAGTCGAGGAAACATGGAGGTTGATCCTAGGCCCGCTCTCTCAAAATGTAGCCTCTTTGGGACAAGTAAGGGAAAGAAAAACAAAGGAGCCTACAACAACCGGCAAAATGGATATTAACCCCGGAGAAAAGAGTGTCAAATACGATGCTTTCTATGGTAAAAGGGATACACAAAAAGCTTTATCTTTCATTAAGCAATTCGATGCCACTTTTGGAGGAGAGGACTTCTCTGAAAAATCCACGCTTCGCATGCACTTGAAGGATGCTGCCTTGAATTGGTG
Source organism: Cibotium barometz (assembly GCF_041138505.1). Taxonomy (NCBI): domain Eukaryota; kingdom Viridiplantae; phylum Streptophyta; class Polypodiopsida; order Cyatheales; family Cibotiaceae; genus Cibotium; species Cibotium barometz. The sequence goes on along the minus strand of NC_141052.1, from coordinate 53,819,631 downwards.
GCTAAAAGTGATACAAGAAGGAATCGAGCCAAAGACATGCTGGGTAGGAGGGTAGCTAGCCTGCACACACACACACACACACACACACACAACCTCAAGCACAGAGAAACGTGAGAGTGTTGGAAAAGATGTACTCAATAATGATGTGAAATGAAGTACAAGTGAGTACTAAAAAGCCTAGGCCCTTGAGTAAGCAAGGTTCACACCTGAACTAGCCGGGAGTGGACATGACCAACAAACCCCCCTCAAGTGAATGATTTGAATGGGTAGCAGTAGGGTGATAAAGCTGTGAATGCTGCCCTGCACTATGCTCCACAGTAAGAGTGAACTGCAGTGCCAATGGAAAAAGCAAGCAATATATGACGGGGAAAAGGAGAATCCCCAATGTCATAGTGCTAATGCTCGAGCACATTAGTACATAAATGCATCACCAGAAATGCATGGCAAAGATCATGTGGACATCAACTGTATCAAATCAAGAGGCATTGCATAATACCCCCCTGAAGGCAAGCATCCAAATGCCAAGCTGAACTGCATGTAATCCACATCAATGCTCTGTAACTGCACCAGTGATAAGCATAAGAAGAGGTAGCAGATATACGCATGTGTAAAGGCAATAGGATCCAGAAGTCATGCCTGTGAGACATGGAATGTAAGTTGTAAGAGGCAAACTCATCAATGGAGGATCTGATGAGGAAAAATAAGCAATGGTAGGGCTAATAAAAGTAAAAATTCAGCAATGGGAAAAGCTGAAAATGGGGAGAAAAAGTGGGGGCTCGAGGGAGGCATCAGCGAATGCTATGAGAGGATAGGTAAACTCTCAGCGATGCCATGATCAGTGGCATGTATGGCAAGTGTAAAGATACATAATCCCACAATGAATAATATACTTGTGACATGTCAAAACCATGAGAGCAAGCCAACATTGGCCAAGTGTGTAGAAGGCACTCCCAGTAAACATCACATGTGAGAAAGTGACAATGTCAACACTGTAGAAACAATCCTGTTGCAAGGGAAAACAACATAAAAGGCATCTCCAATAAACATCACCTAAGAGAAAGCATCTAGCGTAGACAAGCATAAGGGTCAACAAGCATGAGTGACCATGAGGCATCACCAACTGCATGTGGGCAAGTAAAATACCCCCTGAAATGCATCTGCCAGACAATGCATACCAAGGAGTACAGACTATAGAGCATAGTCATCAAAAGCAATGGCATCAGAGGACATCTCTGCGGTGATGACGATGTAAGGGTCAAGGCTGACACATGAGTAGCCAAATTGGCTTGATCTGCACCTATGGAAGAAGATGCCAGCTTCTTCTTTTTTTCACTCTCAATATGCTTCTTGCATTCCTCTATGGTGTGTCCTATTTTCCTGCAATAATCACAACACTTTTTCTTTTCAGGCTTGTTCTCTGTCTTGGTGTCACTATTTGGCCACCCAATTGGTCCACCCATGCTTTCTCATCATGTATGTACATTGGACTGGTGTCCGTGGCAGTTGTATATGCCGGGGATTGATGCCACTCATGTGATACCGTGGACTTGGCTTTCCGTTGGGACTTGTGCCTCCGTGTACATGCTTGGTGGATTGGTGTTCCATTGGGTCTGGTACCTAGTGTACTTGCCTGGAGCACGTCTATTTTGGTTTAGTCTCACGAACGGGGATTGTCCATACCAATGCTGCATTGCATAGCATCTTTATGTGCTTGCTTGCAATTGAAATTGCACGCTGTTTTCATGCTTGCTTGATCAATGTGTAGTTCCGGGTAAGGGGACGCCCGCCCGCGAACCGTGCATGTGAAACTGTCTGCTGACATGGTTATGTGGCATGTGATAGGTGGTAAGTATTAGTCATAAACCTAGCCTTAGGAGTTAGCACTAATTAATAAGTGAGTGTGTACACACTTCATTAAGTTTTGGGCGACCAAAACTCACTTATAAATTATGACCAGCCCGGTGTTCACACATTGATGTCCCGAGGTGGACATAACCCAATGTCCACCGCCCAGACCTTATCCCCTTTGTACAAAGGGAGTAGCCAGCCATGTGTCCACTCTAGCTTGCTCCACAAAGCACCTGCCTGCCACCTACACTGGACAACTCACCACCTCACTCCTCCTCTCTCTAGAGATTGGCACCTCTTTCATGAGGACTGTTGGGCTGCATTTTCTGCACATTCTCCTTCCCAACTCCATTTCCAAGCTTGCGAAGTGTAGGCATATACTCACTTATGGTAGTGCTATGTGTGAACAGGGCTTAACCAAGGGCACTTTTTCCCATGTGGTTTTTCCCCTTGGATATCAAGTGTGAAAGGACACTCTAACATATAATATTTTGTACTTCTATATTATATGGATGTGGCACACATGCAAGGGTTGACTTGCATTTTGTGGATACCACACTTTTGGCTCTCTCTCTCTTTCTCTCTCTCTCTCATTTCTGTGTGTGAGCTTCTCCATCCTGCATCTAACCCTAATGTGCAGGTTTGTGTGTGTGAGTGTGTGAGTCCAACACCAACAATTGGTATCAGAGCAGGGAGCTGGCCCTGGAATTCTGCCCCTGGAAGAAAACCTGTAGCAACGCCTGCAGAATTCCGTCGCCCTGCGAAATTCCATCGCCGGCGCTTCCGTCCGACAGTTCTGTCGCCACTGGATTTGCCAGAAGTTGCCCTCTGCCAGAAAAATTGCAGGTGGTGCCATTCACTTTTGTTGGTTTGGAATTTGGGGGTTTTCAACATTGAGGTCAAAATCAGCAAATTGAGCCTCTTTCAGTTGCAAAAAATTGGGGCTTTGTGTTCATTTGTAACCCCATATATATGTGTTTGTTTGTGTGTAAAAATGGTGTGTGTGTGTGTGTTTTCATGTGTGTGTGGCTCGCATGTGCTTGCAACTTGTTTGGTAGCTCCTTGCTTACGTTGTGAACTACGTGGTAGCTACTTGCGTATGTGACCAGTGTGAAAACAGAGTGTGCTGCTCGCCTGTGTTTGCTGCTCCTGTTTGTCGTCGACCGCCTCCATCTCTTCTTCCTGCTAGTTGTCCATCGCGATTGTTATTTCCTGCTCGTTGTCTGATCTCCTCCCTTTTGCAGTTGGCTGGCTGTTCCCACAAAGTCCCAAGCTAGTCTCACAATACTTGGCTTTTTTGCAGGGTGCATTTGAATTGGGATGTGCTGTATGCCCTATTGCCATAAAATACAACAAAATATTTGTTGATGCATTTTGGAATAGCAAGAAGTAGGTTTTCAAGACCCTACTTGTTCTTTCTGATTGGTACACTAGAGCAAAGCAATCTAAAAGAGTGCTTGTGTTATGGGCTTTAAAGATCTAAGCCCTGCCCATGAAAACAGGGCGATCCCACTAACTTGTCCGGTGGGGGATTTGTCTGTAAAGACCCTTAGCATATGAAACAATGCTTGCAATGTTTCATATGCTTGCAATTTTGTTCAATTTTGTCCTCTCTTGAATCTTCAGGGATTACATTTTTGAATTGCTTGTCTGATGCAGGCAGTCTTTCACAATGCATTTGGTGCGGTTGATGACATCTTGGGCGGTGGTCTGTGATGTTTGGTATCTGGAGCCACAAACATTGCAACCATCAGAGACTCCTATTGAGTTTGCAGAAAGGTGATTTCTGATATGTTTATTTATTTTTGTAAAGCATGTGCTACAGGACATGATTTCAATGAGTAGATGTTTCCCTTTTTTTTCAGAGTTCGCGATATGATTGCAAAAAGAGCTGGGATAAAGAAGGTTGCTTGGGATGGCTACTTGAAGTATTATAGGCCGAGCCCAAAGCTGACTGAGAAGAAGTAAAGCTCCCTTGTTTTTCATAGACTAGTAATAATTTCATATAGTAGAGAACATTCAGGTCCTTAATGGGCACAGACACACTTAGTGTGTCAGATTCTAACAAGTGGATTGAATGCAGACAACAATGTTTTGCCGAGTCGATTCTACCACACTTGGGTGAGAGATGGCCAACCTCCATGTAAGGAATCCTTGTTTTCAACACTCTATTTACTTTGGTAAATATTTTTGTGTAAACATAAAGGTTGAAACACTACTAGGCTATAAGTAACAAGGTTATCCTGAACCAGTTAGGGGTAATGTGATCTGGAAAATTTGTTATAACACTTTTGTGCAAGATAGCATTAAGTAAGCTAGCAGGCTCTAGCCTGAGTGGTAACACCCTTGCCTGCCGATGTGCAGGTACAGGGTTGCAACCATGTCATCTAAATATATTAATCAACCTCTCAAGAAAAAAAAACAAGATAGCATAGGTATGAGTTTAACAGCGTCTTGTGTTTTGATGTGATGCAGGAGCTTGGGAGATCAAGTTTAGCGCAGCCTTATGTCATTGTGCAAAGGCTCATTTTTAGGGCTTGTAAATAATTCAAATAGAAACTTGGAACAATCGTATGTTTGAATTGACAGTACTCACTTTAGTATTAAAATCTATACGTTAATAATCTTAGTTCCTTTGTTATCCTTAAGCATTGTGCGTGTGTGAGGAATGATCCCCTTCCTTATTGATATTTGTCTTTAAATTTTGGTCATGTCCTTTTTAGGCACATCAACTAACAATGAGGGTGCCGTGAAAGGTTAGGCCCTTTATGCATAGCCTTACGCACGTGTTGTTTGTGTGTGAAAAATGTGACTAGTAAGCTACGAGACTAAGGTGGGATGGCCGTCTTTGTGGCTTACCCTTCAACTTTTGATCTCCCTTCTTCTCCCTTGTTCTTCTTTGTTGTTTTGGTTATATAGATCAAGTTTGTTTAACTTTGGTGTAGCTTTTTTGTGTCCGCTTCTTTGTGAGTTTCAATTGTGTGTGAGGGGGCGCTATTGTGACCTTCAGGTAGTGCCCCTGGTGCTCGCCTTCTTGCACCATCCTTTTAAGCTCAGTCTAATTGATATTCTTGACAATGGCTACTCTAGTGGTTACAGTCCGCCACCTTCACACGTGTAGTACCACGACGTGGAATGTGGTCAAACTGAGTGTTTTGTCGCCACACTGAGCCCACTGGGCACAACACTTAGCACACTTGGTGCTAGAGCTTCTGCTCTCCGGAACCCATTCCCTTAACAATTTTTTCTTTAAACTTCATAAACATCTTTGGAGGAGTGCAGTCCGGAATGTACACATTATCGGAGTACATGGCGTACTTCTGCATCCTTTTTAGTTTTGTCGCCTGCTCTTCTGAACACCCAAGATCCATGTTATTGGTCTGCGGAGTCTGCAGGTCGAACACTCTTTACCACTGATTGGAGTGGTGTTTGCCTTTGGGATTTTCTTTTCCGCCATTGGGATTGGCTTCCACTCAACCTGTGCGGCTTCTTTGTACTTTGTCAGATGTTCTGGAAGTGGTTTTTGTGTCTTTTCTGCATCTGGGTCTGCGGTGCCCCACTTCCAAACATCGGCATTGCTTGGTGGTTGCATCATCCTCAGTGGAAGCATCTTCCTTCCCTTTGGAGTCTGAGAGAACAAGAATTGAGAGCATAGATCTTTTGGAGGGAGGGGTTTCTTGGTCAGTATGGACCTTATTCTATCTGCATTTTGAAAGTATTGTGGTAGCTCTTTCTTAGCCTTCAATAGTCCTGAGAACACACATGAGAGGCTTCAAAAAATGGCTTGTGTGCTAGGCTATGGAGCAGCTGAGCTATTGGGGCTAATGTGTCTTTCAAGCGCTCATTTTCTTTGTTTAGAGCTTGGTTGGCGTCTTGCAACTTCTGGACCTCAACCAATAGCTCTCCTTGCTCTTTCCTTGGCACACCAGCCGAAAACATCTTTGTGCTTTTTGTGGCTAATTCTGCATCAGCCTTCACCTTGGCGATTTCTGCTTGTAGCTTGGCGACCTGTTCTTTCGCTTCACGCAAGCTCCAGTTTCCACCATTGCAATCTTGTTATTTGCGTTTACTGTTCCTTTTTCGCCATTGGTTGTACCTCCTCTATCTGCTTTTGGAGGGTTGTCTTGTATTCTTCCCAGTCTCGGAGCCTTTCCTTTCTGAGTTGATCTTCATTTTCCATACAATGTTGCATTTCTAATTCAAGGGCGTTCGGCTCACTGATTATGTCCATTTCAAATTTTGTGCTTTTTTCTAGTTTTTCCTTGTATTCTTCTGCATGTGTTTTGGCCTTGTCTCAGTCTTCATAGGCTTCTCTCAAAATTTTTGCATATTCCTAGAAGGGTGTGGTGTCCTGCAATTCATGCTGTAATTCCTTATTTTTCTCTGCTAGCTTCTTAGCCTCCTTCTCCTTGTGAACTACTTTCCAAGCGGCACAGCCTTTAGGGCTTGCACCAGGCTCTGCTGCTCATTTTTTGCTTCTTTCTCCTTTCCAGAAGTGCTTGGATTGGGCGACCCCTGGCTTGCAGGCTGCTCCTGTTGCTATTGCTATTATTGCTGTTGCTATTATGGTTGTTGCTCCTTGTCTGCATCATCATCTTCATCTAGGTCATGGATGACCTTTTGAGCTTTACAAGCCATTTGTTCTCGTATGTCAAGCAGGGCTTCCAAGGCTGGCCTTCGCTGTTCTAATGATTATCACTTTTGCATCAAGTGGATTGCACATAATCCTTCTTCTTTTTGGGTCTTCGGGGCTTGGACCTCGATCTGGGGCGACTGCCAATGCTGTTGTGCTCTCCATCACTTCTTCCTTTAGCCCCTGGATGGTGTCACTCCCCAGACTTCGGCTGGCTTTTGAGCTTCCTCTAATTCTGCCTTGAGCCTTTCCACCTGAGCTTGGAGCATGGTTTTCTCACTGCTGAGGGTCTTCGCTCCTTTTGTTGCACTAAGGCCTTTTCCGCCATAGCAAGCTTGTTCTGCATGTCCACATTATGCTGCGCCATAATTTGTGCTTTAGTCCTTGGCTTTGGCTATAACATTTTTGATCAGCTCGTGTTATTGCTGATTCAGGGCACACATCTGACTGGTGGTGCTTCGGGCCTTTGACTCGTATTCCTCCACTAAAGCGAGGGCCTGAGAGAGAATGTTCTAGGCCACGGACATCGGCCCTTTGTTCATATGTATTTGCTAGGTGGGGAGTTGTGCCTCTAGTTCTTCGGGTAGCTTGGGGCTGTGGTTGGGTCGTTCTTGTATTTTTTTGTGCTAAAGTTGCCACCCAAGGCCGAAGTTCTGGTGGTATGAAGAGCTCGGCCCCTGCAGACATCTTGTGCTTTTGGGATTCCTCTTCTCTCTTTTTCAGTTGTTCCCCTTCTTTGCTCTTTCTCTCTTCCTCATCCCTCCTCGTTTCTTCTTCCTTCTTTTTCCTTTTCTCCTCTTCCAGCTTTCTCTTCTTTTTTGCTTTTGCGGCTTCTTGCTTCTCTCTCTCCTCCAGTTTCTTCTTCTGCTTTCTGCGTCTTTACCACTTCTGGGTCAGGCAACAACTCTTCATCCACTTTGAGCTCTCTCTTCTTGCTGGCCTTCTCTGTGTAATTTTCTATCATTCCTTCTCATCATCTACATCATCTTTAAAAGAACTGAAGATCACTCTAGTGGACTTAGAGGATTCTCCAGCTTTGCGGTGTTGTTTCGCATAGGAGGCCTAGACTTGAGATCTACAGACCCCGCAGCTTGTGCGATTGCCCTTAGGTTTGCATGCGCCACTGTTGGTTGGCTGTTTTTCTTTGGCCCATGTGGCTGCTCTTTTTGCCAAATTCTCTTTGTAGATGGTAGCCTAGTTCTTTTGCTTACCTAGCCTTGTTTGGTTGCTTCTGTTGCTTACCTGGCCTTGTTTGGTTGCTTCTTTTGCTTACCTGGCCTTGTTTGATTGTGAAATTGTGATCTTTTGTAGATTGGCCATCCTTGCGGAATTCCTCTGCGGCTTTGGTGCTTCTTGGATTTTTCGCATCAAACTCCGCTAGTGCGATCATGCCATAGCAGATGCTCCGAACATGCTTCTTATCCTCCGCTTGTTCTTCTTTTGGTGTGACTACCACCGGTTGGTCCATATATTTTCTCATTCTGAAGCCGTTCACTATTTTGGGAAAAGGCATGCCATCCAAGCTTTCTAATTGAAAGGCATTTTGACTGACCGGGTTTTTTTAACCATGAATGGCCCTATCCATCTCGGATCTTGAATTTTTTGGGTTGTGATCCCAACTTGGAGTTGTAAACCAATACCAAGTCTCCTTGCTTGAAAATTTTATGCTTGAGATGCCTATCAATCCAGGCTTTTCTTCTCCACTGCACTATCTCCGCATGTAGAGAGCTGAGTTGTCTTTCTTTCTCTAAAGCTAGGAGCTCCTGTATTCTGTGCTCCCAGAATTCTTCCATTGGTAGCTTCTCTTGGGCCACTCTCAGACTGGGCACCACAAATTCCATGGGCATTACTGCCTCCAGTCCATAAACTAGTTTAAATGGTGTTTGCCCCGTTGAGACTTTGTAAGATGTGTGAAATGCCCATAGGGCATCATCAAGCTTGTGGTCCCAATCATTTTTGTTGGCATTATAATCTTCTTTAGAATTTTGGTCAGAACCTTGTTGGTAGATTCGGCCTGGCCATTGCACTCTGGGTAATACGTTGAGGACTTCTTGTGATTGATAAGGTACCTTTCCACCATCAACTCTTTCATCACCTTGTTTATGAAATGTGTGTCCTAGTCACTGACTATTTCCATTGGAAATCCATGCCTAGAAGTAATATCCTTGAAGAGGAACTTCACCACCTCTTCTGTAGAATTGCTCTTCACAGCTTTAGCTTCCGGCGATTTGGTGAAATAATCAGTTGCCACAATGATGTATTCACACTTGCTGCCTTTCGTGGTGGGCAGCTTGATTAGTCCAACAAAATCAAATCTCCACTTCATGAATGGAAACATCGATAGTATGGGCGAGATGGAAAATCTATTAGAATCACCAGGTTGACCCATTCGCTCGTAGAGATCACATTGCTTTGCTTCGTTTGACATCCCTGATGATCGTTGGCCACCATAGACCTACTTCCAAAATTTTTCGGGTTGTGATTTCTTTGCCCATGTGTCCTTCACTAATGCCACAGCGTGCTTCCCTTAATACCGCTTGTTGCTCATGGTCCAGGGATACACCTTCGAAGGATCTGGTCTATGCCTCTTTTGTAGAGCTACCCGGCAGTCATTGTGAAGTTTCTGCTCCTTAAGGCAATCCTTTCTTTCTCTCAGCAATGTCACCTTTCCAGGAATGTTTGATCCTTTAAAAACTGAACCATATCATAATACCAATTCTCTCCCACTTTTGGAGCTGCTATTGTGAATAGGTTGGTATCCAAGAGTTCATCATCCACTCCATCTAGAATAGGTTCTCCGGTATCCAGTCTGGACAGAAAGTGCACCACCGCACTCTTTTCGGGGCGTGTCCTGGATGGTGAACTCTCTTGCAGTAGAAATATCTACCTTCCCAACCAGAAAGGCTTTGTTCACTGTCATCTTCCCAACCAGAAAGGCTTTGTTCACTAGATAAATGAGGGCTTGATGGTCTACGTGGAAAACAAATTGGTTTTCCAAGAGGTAGTGTGAGAATTTGTTCAAAGCATAAATCATTGAGAGAGCTTCCTGCTCTGTTGTGCTGTACTTCCTTTCCACCTTTGTGAGGGCTTTGCTAGCACAATGAATGGGTTGCATATACCCCTCTTGCTTCTCTTGCATCAGTTCTCCCCTACATCTGGGGGGCACCTTTTCCTAGAATCTTTCCATAGCCCTATATTCACTCATGCTACCCTTGATTCTCTCATCAGTAGATACATCTCACCTTTTGAGTGCTACCCATTTAATTACAGACTCCCTTTTATAATCTCTTGCTCTAAGGGCTTGTTCCCGCACACACCCATTCACTTGCATATTTCAACACCTCCCCTCAAGTGAATAACTCTAGCACACCTTGACCCTATATCAAGTGTCTCTCTTACTTGGTAGCCCACGACGAGTGCCTCAAGTCCCTAACTCATAGTCCTTGACACTCTCTCTCCATGTGTCCAAGGCTACTACAAGTGCCCGTGACCTTGACTAAAGTGCTCACACATACATCTACCACATGGCCTACATCATCGATGGCTCAGAGGTGGTTTTACTCTATTGGGCCGGCAGGTTACATTAGGTTGTGGGGTTTCTCTCTCTTTCTCTCTCAGAAAAGATGTCCTGACTCCTCTACCTTAGGAGTCTCCATGAAGTTTGCCGATGTCGATCCTTCTTCATTTGGTTTGCTATATAGCACTCTCTAGCCATATATCATGGCTTCCCACAGTTGTGGGGTAAGTGAAGGCCCTTTCTCCTCCCCTACCTCTTCCTCGTCCTCGTCCTCATGAGACTCCTCCTCGGGTGTAGGATGCTCTCTCCTCTCCAATTGTTGGGTCCAATCCTTTCTTCTCTTTGACCTTGTTCTCTTGCACTAGTAGAGCTCCTTCTATCTCATGTAGCTTCAATTCTGGTACATTCTTTAAGGTTGCCACAATGTTGTCATATTCTCCCTTGTCCACACTCTTCAGAAGCATTGCTAGTGCCTTGTCATCTTCTACCTTCTTACCAATGGCTGCCAGTTTTGTTGTTTAATGCTTTTGTATTTGTTCAAGTGTGTGGTTAGAGGTTCACTTTCCTTCATGTCTTTGTAGAATTGCATTAGCTGATTTATCTTTGAATTTTTTGCTTGAGTGCCAAATAATTTGTTGTTCATCCCATGCATCTTTAGCCTGCTCTGTATCCCTGCAATGTGGTGAATAATTTCATCATTTAAGCTAAGTGCAATGAGTCTTAATGCTTTCTCGTTCCTTCTCTTCCACTCATTCTCTCCAATCTCCTCTAGACATTCATCTCTTCCCTCAAGTACCCCCCACAGATTTTTCCTTATGAGCAAATACATGGTCTCTGTTTGCCATGTATGAAACTGCTCCCCGTTAAATTTAGCTATTTCTTGTGCATTGCTCATGATGATGTGAAACCTTACCTCTTGATCCAATTCAATATTCAAGGGCAGTGTCTATCCTTTTACAACTCCAATCTGATATTTAATGATGATTATAACAAGTTTATCAGATGAATTCACCAAAAATTACATAAAGCCAAAGGTAAATGATTTGTACTGAATGGTTGGGATATCCAACCATCTCCGAATTGCAATCTAAAGTGATAGGAATATGTATCAGATACCCAATGGTAAATTTGAACCATCAACTGCACCAAAATGTAGTGATTAGTGTTAATTAATCATTAATTAGTGAAATAATCCTCTATTTTGTATGCAAAAAATAGAGTGTACGGGTCTTAGAGTTCAAATGAGCTCAAATCCTTTCAAGATCATCAATAGCAGTTAGTCTAGTAGTGGATCAAGCCAAGAAACAAAAGATTTGACCAAACATTGAATGCTCAATCTCTGTTTTACCAAAGTCACTTGTAGATTTGATGCAGAGCTTGATTTCACTTCTCCTCGAAGGATTTCAAGATTTTGAGGTCATAGACTTGTAGAGAACCCTTGAAAACCCTTGGGGGGCTGAGAGGAATTAGACCAATTCACCTTGTGCAAGTGTAGATCTAGGTTTTTCTCCAGAAACTTGGCGTCGATAAAATTACAAAAATCAGCAGTTCCTGGCAGCGTTTTGACGAGTTGAGGTGGCTGATTGAAGCGTGGGAAAGCTACTTAGGTGTGCTATGAGGATTTGGGTTAATGTTATGGTTAGAGAGAGATAGAGCTCCTCCACCAGCTAGGGGTACAGAGATTAGTTGAAAATAGACTAAAAATATGATTAACTCCTAATCATGACTCAGCAAGAGTGATTAGGCTTGAATACTAGCTGAATCCTAAGCTTGGCTTTGATACCATGTTAAGTTTGCAGCAATGTGATGAGCTATGGTGGATCAAATGCAAGAATCAACATAATTAACAAGTGATTAGATGATGATTAAGATGAGATTAGTGAGCAATTAATCTACTAGGATAATGTAGGCATGGATACTCAAAAACCAACAAATTCTCATTAGGCCAATGCCTCAATTTATAGGTTGTACATCCACAAGATGCCAAGCATCTAATCCCACTGATTTCTCCTTGATTTGTGCCACCTCTCCTACATCTGGGGCACTTTTTCCTAGAATTTTTCCACACCCCTATATTCACTCATGCTACCCTTGATTCTCTCATCAATATCCTCACCTTTTCACTGCTACCCACTTAATTATAAACTCCCTTTTACAGTCTCTTGCTAAGGACTTGTTTATACACACACCCATTCACTTGCATATTTCAACATTTTCTTTTGCACCCAATCACGGATCTCTTGTATTTCTTTCTCTTGCTTCAGATTTCGGGCCCATTTAACCTCTTTTGAGGCTTTCTCCTACATGTTTTTTCTCAGTTTTGTTCTCCTTGAGCCCTCTGGTTTTGCGAAATTTAAATCTTTTTTCTTTATTTCTTTGGTTGCTTCTTCCGCTTTTCTACCTTTTGCTTCCGGATAGTGCTCCATCACTTCATCTACATGTAACATGCACAAGGGCACCAGGTTGGAAAGAATTCTATCCTCTTCATCATCATCAAAGTCTTGTGACATATTGAATGTTTCTGCATGAATTGGCCTTTGAGAGCAGGTGTTACTAATCCCCTTACATCGAAAATGTCGGCATGGACTTTCTGCTTCCCTTTTCTGATAGAGATTCTGTTTTTATCCAAGTCCTGCTTTACGTTGTCATGTCTCAACCACCGGGACCTTTCCAATAACACCTGGTAATACCTCGTTTGGTTTTCAGTGGTTATGACCACCAAGTTGACCTTGAAGTCTACTTGTTTGATTTTAATTTGGACACTTTTGACAATTCCTTTTGGAACCACCATTCTACCATCTTTCATTCTTTTGTTGAATGGTATGGGTTTCCATTTGAGACCCAATCTTGTTGCAGTTTCCTCCGTAATGACATTTACTCTAGATTCACTATCCAGTACTGCATCATTTATGAGCACATTGTTCAATTGGATTGTGACTTTGGCCACTTCATCATCTCTGGATGTTAGGGGTTACTCAACTTGCATTCTGTTGCATTCTGGGGTTTCTTCTTCTTCTTTAGTGTCTCAATTCCTTGCTCAGTCCTTCAATGCCTGCCATCAAGATTTTAGCCTTGAATCTTGGACATAAGTCCAGCAATTGTCTCAACAGAACCTGTCTATATAGTAGCATTGATACTACATTGGTTTGCAACCAATCAGTATCCTTCTTGCTTTCTTCCAAGCATATTTCATTGTTATGCTCTACGTGCATCTTGTGCAGATTTTCGCTTGTTTATGGAAGATCTGCGATGAATTCACATGAGCCATTCTCCTTCTACTTGCCTTTTCTTCTTTCTATATCCTTGGTGATTTGAATCCTCACCTTCTCTTGCTGGTCCCAGTCCACAAGTGCCTTCTTGTGTTGGGTGAGTCCTGACGATCTACTGGAGTTGTTACTATACCAGATTCATTTTCTTTAGCCCTTGTGTCTGCCAAGATGTTTAAACCTCCATTTGTATGTCATCCGATTGCATCATGTTAGAACTAGGTGGATTTTGTTTGATTTGCATCAATTCTGCATCATGCAAATCAAACATTTTACCTTGGCACATTTTACCTTGGTGTGTCTAGGCTATTGACAATAGTAGCATGTGAAGGTGGTGGTACCATCGGTATGTCCTTGGCTTCTTCTTCCTGAGTAATTTTCGCGTCCTTTGCTCCCATACCTTCCCATTTGTGAGGGTCTTCTTTTCAGTCCATCCATGCTGTTCACCATGGGAGTTCTATTTTTCGTGTTTTACCTGCAGTTCCATGTACTATGATTGTATATGTTAAAAATCATACACGTTGGTGGCATTGTGCATTCCTCCTTGAGGTGGCTTTCTTGTTTGCATTGAGAACAAAACACATTTTTGCAGAAGTCTAAGCTTTTACTCTTTTTCATCTCTTGTATCAACTGCTTCACCTGCAACACAAGTTCTCCGGGCTCATTTTTGCTTGCACAGTTTTCTTCTTTTTGTCCTTCCTTTTCTTCATTGCCACTGGAGTGTCCTATGAGAGGTGTCACTTGAATCATCCTCCTCAGTTGTGACACTTTTCATGGGCTTCCTCTTTTGTCTTCTTTCTTGGCTTTCTTTTTTTTCCATTTTGGCCAGCCCAACTAGTTCCTCAAACTCGTCTTCAGCTTTCTCCTGCTTTGTGTGCTGTTGGACTGCTGTATGGATATCTTAAGCCCTTGGACAAACCAATCTACAACTATTTGCATTGAGGGTTGGGTTTGTTTTGCCACTCTCTACCTCAAGCTCAACAGTTTTGTTGCATAAGGTTGCACATCCATGTCTTCTTGTCAGAGTTCTCTCATTTGATCCAGAGTTGAGTTGTAGACTTTATTTTGCGGAATCTCCCCAGAAAAGCAGCCATGACATCTTCATAAGTCTGGTAAAGATTGTCTTGGTATCTTGATACCCACTCCGTGGCTCTGTCTTTGAAGGTGTTCATAAAAACATCTCTACAGATTTCACTTAGCTCTGGCTCTTCCACATCCTGAGGTCTGACCACTTTCTAGTATTGCGCGAATGTCCTTACATGTAGATCTACATCTTCCCCTTTCTCTCCTGAGAACACCGGAAAAATTTTGGCTAATGATGTCATGGCTCTCTTGAACCTTTTCTGAGGGGTTTGTTGTTGTGGTTGTTCTTCCGGATTTTGTTGCTCCACCCTTCTTGGGCTTCCTGGACCTTGATTGTGCACAGCTTCTAGCTCTTGGCACTCCTTTTCTTGGTCTAAATTATGCTTGAAACTTGACACTCCCTCTTGCTCGTGTGGGGTTGTAGAAGTTTCTGTACTATCTTCTTGGTTGGAGCAGTGCAAAACACTCCGAGTTGTGCGAGCTTTCTAGAGGGTTTCTTGGAAGGCATTACTTTTCCCCATTCCTAGATTCACAATCATGCGGGAGGCATGCCTGAATCCATTTTTGCTAGTTGGGCTATGTGGTGAAAGGTTCTCTGCACTGAATTTCCCAAAAAATCCCCTCCATGTTATGGCTTCTCTGCAGACTTGTTTTAGGGGTCT
Source organism: Cibotium barometz (assembly GCF_041138505.1). Lineage (NCBI taxonomy): Eukaryota > Viridiplantae > Streptophyta > Polypodiopsida > Cyatheales > Cibotiaceae > Cibotium > Cibotium barometz. Next base: position 53,804,622 of record NC_141052.1, on the reverse strand, counting down.
ATTTCTAACAAGGTCAGTCTGACTAGAACCAAAACTTTCTTTTTTAGGGTTTCCTTTGCTTGAAGGTGTAGGATGCTACTTAGCGAAGATTTTTTCACTTCACCCCACGATTTTCCAAAAAGGAGAGATTTCCGGCCCAGTTGAGGTAGAGGTTTCCCTCATTAGGGAGTTTTCCAATGGAGTTGCAGTAGAGTTCCCTAGCAGGATTGCCAAGTGTTTCAGGTTGATTTTCCTCTCAGTAGAATGGCAAGACAATATTATGAGATAATAGACTAGTCAAGCAATGCCATTGGGAGACATGTGGCCTCCCGCCACCACAAATCTTCTGGATTTGAACACCAACTCTAGAGTGGTCATGGGGACTCTCAGAACATCGCTTAGCTTTAGAACTTCACGCACTCTCACTCTGCCCTCACACTGCTACGTAACTCACTCACTCTCTTTCACTTGCATATCATGTTCATTAAAACAGAGACACAACACTCCTGATGATCAACACATAACAAAAAGTGCACAAAGATAAAGTGAATGGCAACACTGCTCTTGTTTGATGTATTACTTCTAGAATTAGTACTAGTTCACTACAGAGAAACTGCTCGACACAAGGCTACGACCTCCTAAGAACTATAACTATAGTAAGTTTCACATCATTGGCTTTCCACTAGCTGTGAGATAATTGTAGCATGCAACTTTTGCAACCTTCAACTAGTGCCCTCGCTGCGTGCCTTGCACCATCCTTTTAAGCTTAGTCTTCTTGATCTTGACAATGGCTACTCTAGTGGTTACAGCAGCCTGCCACCTTCACATGTGTAGTACCGAGGTGGTGCTCACAACGTGGAAGGTGGTCAGATTGAGTGTTCTATCACCACTGAGCCGTCGGGTGCAATTTAAAGATCATGGATGATTGCTACTAAGATGGATGCGCAGTTAGTGGACGCAATCTTGGTTATTGAGGCTCTGACGAGGACTTTAAACCTCTTTTCTATGTGAGTGTATTTTCTCTTTTCCAGGACTTTAAACCTCTTTTCTATGTGAGTGTATTTTAACATGGAATACAGGAATGCCTCTTAGTTTTTAATTGCTATATCTTTGAGTCAATATTTTTTGCAGCAGGTGGATGGAGAACACCATATAATGGATGTTGTAGATAGGGTTTGGTTTTTGGATAGTTTGTGGTATTTATTTGTGGCCCCACGTGTAAAAGGCTGATGCGACATCATTGAAGAATTATTTTGAGGGCATAGACATGCAAAAGCACATGTTTCTATTCCTCCCAATAGTTGACAGGTACAAGTAGTGTTGTCTCTTGCCAAATTACCTTGCAAACCAGTTTATGGTTTTATCCATTTTGTGTGGCGAAGAAACACATGGGAAGTTCTTGTTTGCTTTCATGGGGGGCATTGGATTTTATTTGTGATGTTTAATAATTGCATCAAGAGAATCCCACGGTTACCAAGCAAGAAGGGTGCCATGTTGTACTTTGACTCTATGGGTACAACTTCCCCTGATCATTATCTCCCAGCCGTGCATCGGTAAGATGAGTTTACTTACCACATTAAGACCATTGTCTTGGTTAGTGAATGCCACGTGTCAATCATTGGTTGCATTTTTTGATTGCAGTTCTCTTTAGTTGGTCTCCTCTAACTGTTTGAATGTGGCTTTGAAGGCCTCGCTTGGGACTCTATCAAACTCTTTAGATTTTTTACCGATGGAGGTACGTTGAAGAAAAGTCCTTATACCATTATTGGTTAGTAAATGCAATTCTAATCGTTGATACGCCAATCGAATGATCTAGGTGCCTTCCCAACCAAATGCTATAGACTGTGGGTATTATGTTATGGCCTACATGAAGTACCTCATCGAGGGAGCGCTGATGAGAAAGAGACCTAGAAAATGGGTACTAGTTTGCATTAATCTTCAAGTTTACTAGATTTCTCATTGGTGTTTAGGGTTCCTAACAATTTATTGGTGTTTGGTGTAGCTAACAAAGACATGGTTTAGCCATGATGACATCCTAAAGTTAAAAAGTGATCTTCATGCATGGTGCATTGGAGCTATATGGAGCATGTATTAGATACTCTTTTGGAGTAGGACAATCTTTCAATGTGCACAATAGATGCATTTTGGACTTGGATTTTAGACACATTTGTGAGATGGACATACATATGTATTTTTTTGCCATGTGTTGTGCTTAAATGTGTGATAGAGCTCTCGTGTGAACTTAATCTTATAATCCAAGACTTCTTGACCTCTCGTATCTACTTTACTACCTTAATCTTGTATGTCCATGTAAGCTTCATATTCAGTCCTGGTTTACTATGACATTCCTAGTTTACTGTGACAATTCTATGATATTTAAACATAACACCAACCAATTTATTATGTTGGAAGATAATGAATAGATGGTGCTTCTAGTTTACTAATGTCCATGTAGGCTCCAAATTCAGCCCTAGTTTACTATCACAATCCTAGTTAATATCAAAGTCCTAGTTTACTTTGAAGAATCCTAGTTTATTATGCACATGCTATGATATTTAAACATGACAATGAATAGTGAATAGATGGTGCTTAATTGTGTTTGTAGCATTCATATGTGTGTGATATAGCTTCATGTGATGGTTTTTGTTTCTTCAGCTCATTTGGATTTTGTTGTTGAATTCATTTATTTCATGTGTGGTGCTTCATATGTTGTTGAATAGTGAATAGATGGTGCTTAATCATGTTTGCAGCATTCAATATTACCTTTATATAACTTCATGTGACAATGAATAGTGAATAGATGGTGCTTAATTGTGTTTGTAGCATTCATATGTGTGTGATATAGCTTCATGTGATGGATTTTGTTTCTTCAGCTCATTTGGATTTTGTTGTTGAATTCATTTATTTCATGTGTGTGGTGCTTCATATGTTGTTGAATAGTGAATAGATGGTGCTTAATCCTGTTTGCAGCATTCAATATTACCTTTATATAACTTCATGTGATGGATTTTGTTTCTTCATGTCATTTGGATTTTGTTGTTGAATTAAGTTATTTGGATTTCATGAACTTACTGATCCTGCCTTTGTTTCGAGAGGGGGTGGGAGTGGGTCGACTGATCATACATAGACCCTCTCCCATCCTCTCAGAGAGAGCATGGTGTAGCCACATAAAATTGTGTTGAAGGGGTTTGAATCCTTTACTCTCTGAAGGTGCAGTCGGTTCTAGGTAGCGCTAGGTGTTTTGATTTGTGTTTTGAGCAGCTGCAAGGTAATGAGTGTCTCTTTCCAAATGCAGTCACCTTTACTTGCATATTGTAAGTTTGTGGTAGCATGCAATCACCTTTACTTGCATATTGTAAGTTTGTGGTAGCATGTAGTCACCTTTACTTGCATATTAGAAGTTTGTGGTAGCAGAGGAGTAGGTGACAGTGGCAACATTGAACTGTTTTAATCGGATGCAACCGCCAAGGGCCAAGAAATATAGCAGAGCAGCAAGTGATAGTGGAAGCATTGAAGGGTTGTGATCGGATGCAATTGCCAAGGGCTAAGAAAAGAGCAGCATGACTATGTATAGCAATGTCTACATATGTATATTGACATTATCCATAATATGATGTGTATCAATTAGCAAGCTTGATTCATGGATTACGATCATATTGCAGTTTTCATATCATAATTCTATATCTTTGCTTTTGTTTAATCTATATCATATTCGGGTAATGATTTATAATCACGATTCGAGATTGAATGATGTATCAAAAATTCATGGTGATATTGCCAAGATCTTTATTTCTTTATTTTGAGTCTTTGATGATAAATGTGTTAAGATGATTGGATTGTAATGCTTGAGAATATGGAGCATGGATAATCACAAGAAGAGGTTGAACATGGGTCCTAGTTCAACATATCCAGCTTCAATTTGTGTTCAACATATCCAGCTTCAAGTGCAATGACCAGTCCACAAGATTACATCTTTGAAATTAGCCACATTCAGCATACATAAGAGGCCAAAGTGTCTACAACCACAAGGTTTCTTTCCAAGACTTCGGCCTACTATCTAGACTTGTGTAGTTGTAATCCTAGTTAGCCCTTAGTCATAGCCCTCAGTCATCCTCTTACTTCTCTCAATCCAATTTTTCACTTGGTCATCCTAGCTAGCCCTTAGTTATCTTAGCCCTTAGTCATCCTACTCCTTAGTGAAGTAGATAGGTAGCCATTCCCTTAGTCATCATAGCTAACCCTTAGTCACTCTCTTCTAGTTTATTTCTCTCAATCGAGTTTTTCACTATCCTACTTTAGTTATCATAGTCTTAGTTTACTGCTCACAGTCTTAGTTTACTTTTCACAATCCTAGTTTACTTAGTCCAGAATCTCAATAGTTTACTTTTCACAATCCTAGTTTACTTAGTCCAGAATCTTAATACTTAGTCCAGAATCTCAACCCTAGTTTACTTAGTCCAGAATCTCAATGCTTAGTCCCAATTTATTGCTCACAGTCTTAGTTTACTTTTCACAGTCCTTGTTTACTTAGTCCAGAGTCTAGTCCAGTCTTTCTTCCTCCCTAAGTCTTCTTCAATTCTGCAAAGGATGTTTCTGAAGTCTTCAACATAAAGCCGAATCTCTTCATTTGTGCTTGCCTCATTATATTCTGCTTCATTGCACGGACTTGGAGGCACCTCCTCAATCCTGAAAGTTGGGCCCAAGGCATGTACATTGTTGACAATTGGCCAAATGCCTTGCAAATGTGGATAGTGATTCTTGATTATCAATCGAATGCCATAAAGATGCTTGCAATCACTTGTCCAATCAGGACAATCATAATAATAAGCCAATTGCAAGCTCACATGGTACCACTGACTTGGAGTGGAACTACTTTGAATCTTGAACAACATTGTCATTTCATTCGCAATCTATAGAGAAGATGGATCCCTCTCATACTGTTGTAAGAGTCTCTCTCCCTCGAGCAATCTTGAAGTGTGCTTCTTTGATGATCCAGGGATGTTGAAGCATCCAAAATCCACTAGCACATGCAATTACAATTGTTTAGTGAGAATTTAATGTATACAACTGAAATGTAGTGAGTATACCAACCAAGTAAAAAATATCACCTATTTCTTGCTTTTTCTTGATTTTTTAGACATATTAATTCGTGTATCCAAGAGAGTGTATTTTATGTACTGGCATAACCTTTCCACCAAGTTGGTTGTATCAACATTTCCATAATTAAATAGTCGACCAAGTTTGGCCACTATCTTCACCATATACATTTATATCCACACCATCCGTTTGTGACATATCTAACCACATTGTCATACGTGGAATAACGTCGTAAAAGCTTATCATACTTTTGTTGAAAGTCATCTTCTGTGACACTGTGCATAATATTTGTCATTAATATGTAGATGTCACCTCGTATTTACTTTGGAATCTACATTTGCACAATCCCACATCTCAATAACCACATTCTTAGTTTAGTATCACAGTCCTAGTTCACATATCACAGTCCTAATTTACATATCATAGTCCTAGTTTAACTTTCACAATAACCACATTCTTAGTTTAGTATCACAGTCCTAATTTACATATCATAGTCCTAGTTTAACTTTCACAGTCCTAGTTTACTAACCACGTATATCATTTAGAAATCAAACCATAGTTTATTAATAATATCCTAGATTACTTATGAAATGGTATCTTCTAAAAGATTGTATAGCCCTACCTGTGGAATAAGATTCTTCACGCAAGCCTTCTAAGTGTGAAACCAGCATACTATCACATGGCATGCAATTTGTTGGTGATATCCTATGGCTTCATAAAGCCAACAATGTGGACCTTCATCAATTGCCTTTAATATTGCTTGTAGTTCTTGTTGAGACTTGTTAATTACAAGAGCGGTGGGTCGTACACCATTTATTCTTGAGAAGACAATCTTCAATGTTAACTCTGAGGCAATGCTTTCTTGGTTGAAACTTGGATCATTAGTGCACATCATGAACCACAAGGGTATACCCATTCCATGATGGTTTGGTAGGACATCAACATACAAGGTAAGACCAAAGATATTTGTCTTGAAAGTGCTATCTATGGCCCATAAATTATTTTGAGAGAAACGTAATGACATTTGTAACATCCAATCATCTTGAATGATAAAGATGAATGACACATCTTTGTCATCCTCTGCATGAGGATTATAAGGTAGACAATACAACACCTACATTGGATCAATGGATCACGTAAGTATAGCTGCATTATCAAAAATCTTTTAAAGCACAAGAATATACCTTATTTTGTGTCCTTAAAATTAAACACTCCATGTACATTGCAGTCCAATCATCATTTGAAAGTTTGCCTACAAAGATAACGAATATTAATCTCTTCTACCCATTTAAGAATGCACGTAACTTTTGAGATAAATTTTAATCATGTTACCTTGATTGCGTATTTGGTATGACATCATGCATATTTCCTTTAGGATCATAAAGAACTTGTAGATTGTACCTTGATTGCATATTTGGTATGACATCATGCATATTTCCTTTGGGATCATAAAGAACCTATAGATTGTACGATTAAGAAGAGAAGATTGTTCCATATGCAATCTCTCTTTTGAAATTGACATCTTTGCTATATGTCGAGAGGTACCCACATCAAACAAGTCCTCCATGCAGCACTCGATGACTTTTGGATGGACAGGCAAATGATACAAATCATTGCGTGTGCCAGGTACATGTCCTTCATGAGTGGAACGTATTGTAATAGAAGCTTTATTTGTGCCATCCAAATACTCCACTTGTACCCTGAATGGACAACCACATTTCTTTGAGCTTCTCAATCTCCTGATTTTTATGTTTTGGCAAGGTCTTCCACCTCTATGGCACATATAATCAACAATCACCTTGGATGGGCCATGGTTTTTGGTAAAATGAACCTTTACTAGCCTCACTTTGTGCTCAATCATTATCTCCATCAAATGTCTCTCCACATGAGCCTTGTCTATACTTATGATATTTTTGGGAAGCTTCTTTCGATCATTCTTGTGAATCAAAAAAGAAAAAGAAGCAGGATCAACTTGTTTGTTACATCTCCCACAACCACAAGCCTTGATGAAATGTTTATGTACGGAATGGGGATACCATGCTTTCTAATGTTTATACACCATCCAGACTTGATTGTATCAAGGGTATCATTTACCCCTTGGTGATATCCAATCTCCGCCTCATTATGACATAACAATGCGTTCCCACTCCTCTATGCATGAGATTCTTAGCTTTGGCATGGACTTCAAGCAAAGGCAAAGAGTACCGTCCTCATTCTCTCCCTAGCAAAGGTTGTCTTTCATTCTCCTCCACTTCTTCAAATCAAGCATCCCTCTTGTGTCACAAGCTCTTAGAGTCTCTAATGTCATTGAGACATCCTCTTGAATTGAACGTGTCACATCAAGTCATAGCTTTTCCTATCAAAAGAGAAATACATGTCCGACACATAAAGAAAAGGATTGAGTGGGGCAATGGTACTTGAGTTGCCTTTTGTTTCCATGCTTTCAAAGGTGTCTTGAAAGAGCTCTTCCATATCATCACTTGTCGTGCAATAGCTCATATCATGATGCAAGCACTCTTCAAACTCAACATCACTAAAGTCATCTTCCAACCAATCCATTTTGCATTGTAGAGAAACAAGACTACATAAATAATAAGTATATCAATGGTTTGCTTGCAATACAAATATATAGCAACACACACACACACACTCGCTTTCTCTCTCTCTCTCTCTCTCTCTCTCATACATACACAAACACGACCACATTAAAAAAATACTATAATATACTTAACAATCTTAATGCTCACAGTCCTAGTTTACTTTTGACAGTCCCAGTTTACTCCTTACATACTTAGCCTTATAGAGTTGCCAGAAATGAATGAGATAGCATATGAATGAATGATCAAGACATCAATATTAGCTTGACGGTGGGCATTTATGAACCTCACTGACCAAATGGTACATGAGAGAGAAGACATAATTAAAATACATTATGTATATAGAGAGAGATCAAGAGAGGGGATGAAAGCAAATACCTCAAAAAAATCTCCAATATCCACCCTTCAGCCTGCCTTCATTGGTTTTCAATGGATCTTCAACTTATCTTGATTTCAATGGCCTCAATGCCTTAATGGTTGCCTTGTGTGAGAGAGGGGGAAGGGTACTAGTAGAGCCCACCAACCTGCCTTCAATGGATCTTGGTTTCTTGGTTACTGCCTATGTGAGAGAGGGGGCAAGGAAGAGAAGAGAGAACAACTCACTTTTGAAAAAGAGAATCTAGGGGAATCTATTATCCCACCACCCAGCCGCCTCACGTAACGTTTTTCCCTAGTTTACTTTTTATACTAGCCACGTGGCGCTCAAATGTGTCCTGCCTACATCCCACTTTACTTTGGTCATCCGCCCGTCGAGCAGCCGGCTAGCCTTCCCGCCCGATCCATCAGCATCGCTCGCTCAATTTGATGGCTAGCCCTCCGTGCTCATTGATCCCACCTGAGGGGCCTCTTAAAGGCCCCGTGGGATATAGTCATGAGGCTAGAAGACCATCCATATTGTTGGCCGTTCTTTCTTCTTTGGTGACTCATCATGATGATGAGGCCCATGACAAGACCTTTTAAAGTTTCAAAGGATTTAAAAGTCTTTACTTTAATGTATCTAAAGGCTCCCCTTTTTTGGGGAAAAAGATATTTATAATATTAACATTGGAGAAATTTTACAAAAAGTACAAAAACACAACCTGTTTGGGGGAAGTGGCTAAGAGGGATAGCCTCAAGGATTGGGTAGTATATTATGGGGGATTGGTTGTGTATATAGTGGTGTGATGACCATGTATATTCTCCCTTTAAGTATATTATCCATTAAGTTCAATAAGCTTTTGAAGTGCTCCTTTAAGATGAAATGCCCCCACCACAATAATTGAATGGGGTAGCACATCTGCTATGTCACTTTTTTTCCTTGATGGATCGTGATGACAATTATATTGTTCGTGGCCTGTCAAAACCCAAGATCAAGTGTGAGCAAGAATTAGAATATTAAAAATAAATAACATTGGCCAAGAATTTAAATCGCTTTCAAGAGATTAAATTATTATAATAAATGTCATGTGGATACATCAAAAATAAAGTTATGCAACGAGATTAAACTATTATAACGGATAAATAAGATAAAGTCATGCAACGCAATGAACATAATGCAAGAAAAAGGCTCAAAAAATTATCTACTTCACATTAGAGACTTCACACAAACTTCCATGGGACATCGCACACACAAAGCCCAAATGCCTCCTGAGATGGCGCCACAGCAGGCAGTCGACCACGTAGCCACGTCAGCTCAACAAAAAAAAACAAGCAGACACATAGGTGCACTGTAGGCCACGTAGGCGGGTATACCAACATTGACACGTAGGCTTTATTGGCACACACACGTTGACATGTAGGCGTTACTTTTTTCTTATGTATACCAATACATAAATACATAATCACTTTTTCACCTATATTTCTTCTCCCCTCAAGCAATATCTATTGGCCTAGCAAATCCTTTGCATTTTATACATCTAGATTTTCTTCCTTGTGTTTGAACTTGTTACAGTGTCCACATTTGGGCTTGCGTTTAGGCCTACATTCGCTTTTTAAGTGCCCTATCCTTTCGCAGTGGTAGCATTCTTTTATACCCTTGTTGGTTGTTTGTGGATGCCATTTGCAAAGGTCTTACCAATTGAGCTTTTGAGCTTTAATATGATAGTGTCTAGTTGTATACAATTTGGCAGTTAGAATGCGGTGAACTGTGATCAGCTGCTTCCGGCCTATAATCCAAATGCCAAATGATGAATGTTGATGCTTGTACAAAGCTAATATACCCCAAAGATTTTAATTTATTCTCTTTGGTCCCAATCAGGGATTTCATAAACGTGTTCACAAATTCGTGATCACGTTAACAAAACGTGTTATTAACATTCTAAAACATGTGATCACAACATATATTCACAAGACTTGATCTCTTACCGGCCAAAACTTACTATTCCTGTAAACCCGCCGGGATTCTTTGTTTCCCGGCGGGCCCCGTCTCGTCAGGAAACAAAGAATCCCGGCGAGCATATTTCTTATTAATAAAAGGCACCCGACACCTTTCAGCCGGCTTTTTGGGAAGATTGTCCTTATTTTGGGGGCGTCACATCTTTCCTTGAAGTGCTTATAGAGCTTCGGGTCGGCTAGGAACGTCCTCTAGGGAAGAACGTCCTTATCTTAGGGGCTATTATCTTTCCTTTTGACACTCCTAAGGATACTGAGCCACTAGTCCTCAATTCTTTGAATTGTGGGCAGAGTGTGGTTCATAGCTAATACTCGCGGAGATTTAGGGACAAAGTTGGAGTCACTTCAACTTTGCGTTCGAGCAGCGCAAGTAGTCTACCTTATTCTGCTCTATAAATGGTTTGATGGAGCCAAGAGTCCTCCTTAGGGGCTTGTATTGGTTCTTGATATTTGATATAGTCTTTATTAGACAAGGGTCTATTGTCCTATACTAGAGTGTTGAGCAATCATAGATCTTTGATTTGCTTTGTCAATGTTAAAGTCTTAGAGAAGGTCTTTTGTCCTATACTAGAGTATTGGGCAATCATAGACCTTTGATTTGTTTAAAGTATCCTTAATTGGGTACGAAAGACATCCTTCATCGGGGGTGCAATGTGCATTATATGCATGCTGTCAATTACATGTGTCTTAATCTTAGAATAGACATTTATGCATTCGTCTTGTCTTGTCGTGACGCTAAAAGTCTAGCAAAAATTAATATCTACGGTTCTGTAAGTTGAAAAATAAAATTCCTATAGGCAAAAAACTTTCAGTCATCCTTTGCAGTTAGCATGAATCGTCATGCATGTCTTTCTCTTTTAAAATAAAAACAATAAACAACATATATGACGATCTTTTATTTTTGTCAAAATAGATTCAAACTAGTTTCAGATTTTTGCTTGGCTACATTTTAGCTTTTCAGTAATCACTTGGTTTTTTAAGGCTTCTATGTTTATGTGGTGATATATGTTTTGTAATATGTGAGTGGCTTTGTTATTACTTCGTTTGTGTATTCATTATTGTATGCTTGCTTGAATAGGTTATTTGAGATGGAAGAAAACGTTGGACCTAGCGATACTTCTAATAGAGCCCAAATTCAGAAGAGCAGAAAAAAAAGGCACCTGGGATAGAGTGGCAATATGCAATTAACATCGGTGACCGATTCATAGATTGGGAGTGTAAGCTATGCCAAACAGTAAAATTAGGTGGGGCGCCTCGATTAAGAGAACACTTTTTAGGTGGAGTGAAGAAAAAAGGCCGAGAATGTACCCACCCCTCTGCACCTACAGTGGCCAAACGTTTAAGAGATGAAATGCAGAAGAAAGACGCAAGGAAACTATTCTCATCTACTGCCAATGTATCGAGGCAGGAAGAACATTGTTGTTCTAATCATCAAACTCTGGAAGCATCGCTGGCTTGTACTCCGAACTTTAATGTGCAACCAGAAAGTAATCTACCCAGTGTATCTTCTTGCAAGCGTCACTTTAACATACCCATGCGTCAAACTTCATTGTAGGAAAGCTTACGTAACGGTCTGCTCAATGATGCACAGCTCGCCCTTGCTGAAGCGATCTACTTTTCAGGGAGTGCTATGGTGATGGTGGAGAGTGAGCATTGGAAGAGAGCATGGAAGAAAATCGGTGAATTTGGATCAAGGTTTTCACCGCCTTCGTATCATGCTATGCGAAATGATCTATTGGAGAAATGCTATGCTCAAGTGCAAGAACATGTACATAGAATAATTCTTAGAAACATAGAGCTTTCTAGATGTAGTATAGTCAGCGATGGATGGTCCAATGTACAAAGAAAACCATTAATTAATATAATGGTTGTTTCACCTAGAGGTGAGACTTTTATGCGTGCTGTGGATTCGGCTGGTGCAATAAAATATGGGGCGTATATTGCTGGTATCATTGCCTCTGTGAATGATAGAAGAAGTGGGTGCCAAAAATGTAGCCCAAATTATTATGGACAATGCAAAAAATTGCAAGAATGCATCCAAAATCTTAAAGCGGCAGTATCCACATGTTTTCCCGTCTGGCTGCAATACTCATATTTTGAATCTTGTATTGAAAGATTGGTATAAAAGTGATGATACCAAATGGTTTGCCTCAATCGTCGATACTATTCGCAAGCTTGTGAGATTTATGCTCAAGAGACAGAGAGTGTTAGATATTTTTCGGCCTCGCATGTCAGTTATGTTAAAGTTTCCTGCGGAGACCAGGTTTTGCACTCACTTCTATACTTTCGAGTCTCTTCTTCGAAACAAAGATGAAGTTTGTGAAACATTTACGTGTATGGCATTTCATGATTTGGGAGAGCACTCAGACTGAAAGAGTGAAAGAGGAAATCAAAGTCTTAAAGACGGCGCTCACGAAGAAAACCTGGTGGAACAGTGTAATGGATGCGTACCACTTAATGATGCCTGTTATGTATGCGATACGAAATCTTGATCAAAGAGCGCCTAATCTTGGAAAAGTATGGATGCAATGGTGGACTGTCCAGCGGAGCTTAGAGTGTCCTGAGAAATTAGAGCATTCGGTGGTTGAAAAGCATTGGCGTGTACCATTCTCTAGTCGACAAAGAAAAGTCCTATTGAAGTACTTCCATGCCAGATGGATTGGAGCGCATACACCATTACACAGTGCTGCTTATATGCTAGATCCTGAATACTGGAATATGGATTTGATGTCTAACGTTGAGGTGGTTCAAGATTTCTACACAGTGGTTAACACTTTTTATAACAATGTTGATGATCGTGTAAAATGTATAAAAGAGATGTCCTGTTTTCGATTGAAAGAAGGTCTATTTTCCAACTCCCTTGTTCAACAAATTTCTAAACAGAAACCTGCATGGAAGTGGTGGATGATGAATGGTGGTGAGCACTATGCTTTGTTGTGCAACCTTGCGATGAAGGTTCTAGGCCAGTGTTCTATAAAAGAGATGTCCTAATTTCGATTGAAAGAAGGTCTATTTTCCAACTCCCTTGTTCAACAAATGGCTAAAGAGCAACCTGCATGGAAGTGGTGGATGATGAATGGTGGTGAGCACTATGCTTTGTTGCGCAACCTTGCGATGAAGGTTCTAGGCCAATGTTCTTTGAACTCAGGCTCAGAAAGAAATTGGAGCATGTACAAATATATTCATAGCACTATTCGCAATCGACTTCTTACAGACCGAGCTGATAAACTTGTTGGTTCAAGCAAATTCTTTAGAGTGGGCACTAGTGCACCATATTCCTCTGGCATGTTTTTTATAAGTATGGCAAATGTATCCTTTTCACCTAGTTTTGCATCAATGCCATCCAACTAGGTCATGATACTTTTCATTTTGCTTATGAATTGTGCTAGTGACTCATGAAATTCCATCTTTGAGCCATAAAAATCTATTTTCAAATGAATTTCCTGATTTTTGAATTTAACTCATCCCATGCTTGTTTTGTTGTGGTTTTGGAATCAATGTGATGAATACGATTAGTGCACAAGTGTAATCCAATTAATGACAGTGCATGTTCATCTTTTTCAGTCTGATCCTCAGTTAGATTAGCAAGTACATTTTGCTTAATTAATTTCCATAACTTCTTATGCATGAGAAGATACTTCATCTGTGTGGCCCAAGTATGAAATCCTTTCCCAATGTACTTCTAAATTGATGAAATGTTTGTGGATGCCATTTGCAAAGGTCTTACCAATTGAGCTTTTGAGCTTTAATATGATAGTGTCTAGTTGTATACAATTTGGCAGTTAGGATGCGGTGAACTGTGATCAGCTGCTTTCGGCCTATAATCCAAATGCCAAATGATGAATGTTGATGCTTGTACAAAACTAATATACCCCAAAGATTTTAATTTATTCTCTTTGATCCCAATCAGGGATTTCATAAACGTGTTCACAAATTCGTGATCACGTTAACAAAACGTGTTATTAACATTCTAAAACATGTGATCACAACATATATTCACAAGACTTGATCTCTTACCGGCCAAAACTTACTATTCCTGTAAACCCGTCGGGATTCTTTGTTTCCCGGCGGGCCCCGTCGTCGGGAAACAAAGAATCCCGGCGGGCATATTTCTTATTAATAAAAGGCGCCCGACACCTTTCAGCCGGCTTTTTGGGAAGATTGTCCTTGTTTTGGGGGCGTCACATCTTTCCTTGAAGTGCTTATAGAGCTCCGAGTCAACTAGAAGCATCCTCTAGGGAAGTACGTCCTTATCTTAGGGGCTATTATCTTTCCTTTTGGCACTCCTAAGGCTACTGAGCCACTAGTCCTCAATTCTTTGAATTGTGGGCAGAGTGTGGTTCGTAGCTAATACTCGCGGAGATTTAGGGACAAAGTTGGAGTCACTTCAACTTTGCGTTCGAGCAGCGCAGGTACTCTAACTTATTCTGCTCTATAAATGGTTTAATGGAGCCAAGAGTCCTCCTTAGGGGCTTGTATTGGTTCTTGATATTTGATATAGTCTTTATTAGACAAGGGTCTATTGTCCTATACTAGAGTGTTGGGCAAACATAGATCTTTGATTTGCTTTGTCAATGTTAGAGTCTTAGAGAAGGTCTTTTGTCCTATACTAGAGTATTGGGCAATCATAGATCTTTGATTTGTTTAAAGTATCCTTAATTGGGTACGAAAGACATCCTTCATCGGGGGTGCAATGTGCATTATATGCATGTTGTCAATTACATGTGTCTTAATCTTAGAATACACATTTATGCATTCGTCTTGTCTTGTCGTGACGCTAAAAGTCTAGCAAAAATTAATATCTACGGTTCTGTAAGTTGAAAAATAAAATTCCTATAGGCAAAAAACTTTCAGTCATCCTTTGCAGTTAGCATGAATCGTCATGCATGTCTTTCTCTTTTAAAATAAAAACAATAAATAACATATATGACGATCTTTTATTTTTGTCAAAATAGATTCAAACTAGTTTCAGATTTTTGCTTGGCTACATTTTAGCTTTTCAGTAATCACTTGGTTTTTTAAGGCTTCTATGTTTCTATGTGGTGATATATGTTTTGTAATATGTGAGTGGCTTTGTTGTTACTTCGTTTGTGTATTCATTATTGTATGCTTGCTTGAATAGGTTATTTGAGATGGAAGAAAACGTTGGACCTAGCGATACTTCTAATAGAGCCCAAATTCAGAAGAGCAGAAAAAAAAGGCACCTGGGATAAGGTGGCAATATGCAATTAACATCGGTGAGACCGATTCATAGATTGGGAGTGTAAGCTATGCCACACAGTAAAATGAGGTGGGGCGCCTCGATTAAGAGAACACTTTTTAGGTGGAGTGAAGAAAAAAGGCCGAGAATGTACCCACCCCTCTGCACCTACAGTGGCCAAACGTTTAAGAGATGAAATGCAGAAGAAATACGCAAGGAAACTGTTCTCATCTACTGCCAATGTATCGAGGCAGGAAGAACATTGTTGTTCTAATCATCAAACTCCGGAAGCATCGCCGGCTTGTACTCCAAACTTTAATGTGCAACCAGAAAGTAATCTACCCAGTGTATCTTCTTGCAAGCGTCACTTTAACATACCCATGCGTCAAACTTTAACATACCCATGCGTCAAACTTCATTGTAGGAAAGCTTACGTAATGGTCTGCTCAATGATGCACAACTCCCTGAAGCGATCTACTTTTCAGGGAGTGCTATGGTGATGGTGGAGAGTGAGCATTGGAAGAGAGCATGGAAGAAAATCGGTGAATTTGGATCAAGGTTTTCACCGCCTTCGTATCATGCTATGCGAAATGATCTATTGGAGAAATGCTATGCTCAAGTGAAAGAACGTGTACATAGAATAATTCTTAGCAACATAGAGCTTTCTGGATGTAGTATAGTCAGCGATGGATGGTCCAATGTACAAAGAAAACCATTAATTAATATAATGGTTGTTTCACCTAGAGGTGAGACTTTTATGCGTGCCGTGGATTCGGCTGGTGCAATAAAATTTGGGGCGTATATTGCTGGTATCATTGCCTCTGTGAATGATAGAAGAAGTGGGTGCCAAAAATGTAGCCCAAATTGTTATGGACAATGCAAAAAATTGCAAGAATGCATCCAAAATCTTAAAGTGGCAGTATCCACATGTTTTCCCGTCTGGCTGCAATACTCATAGTTTGAATCTTGTATTGAAAGATTGGTATAAAAGTGATGATACCAAATGGTTTGCCTCAATCGTCAATACTGTTCGCAAGCTTGTGAGATTTATGCTCAAGAGACAGAGAGTGTTAGATATTTTTCGGCCTCGCATGTCAGTTATGTTAAAGCTTCCTGCGTAGACCAGGTTTTGCACTCACTTCTATACTTTCGAGTCTCTTCTTCGAAACAAAGATGAAGTTTGTGAAACATTTACATGTATGGCATTTCATGATTGGGAGAGCACTCAGACTGAAAGAGTGAAAGAGGAAATCAAAGTCTTAAAGACGGCGCTCACGAAGAAAACCTGGTGGAACAGTGTAATGGATGCGTACCATTTAATGATGCCTTTTATGTATGCGATACGAAATCTTGATCAAAGAGCGCCTAATCTTGGAAAAGTATGGATGCAATGGTGGACTGTCCAGCGGAGCTTAGAGTGTCCTGAGAAATTAGAGCATTCGGTGGTTGAAAAGCATTAGCGTGTACCATTCTCCAGTCGACAAAGAAAAGTCCTATTGAAGTACTTCCATGCCAGATGGATTGGAGCGCATACACCATTACACAGTGCTGCTTATATGCTAGATCCTGAATACTGGAATATGGATTTGATGTCTAACGTTGAGGTGGTTCAGGATTTCTACACAGTGGTTAACACTTTTTATAACAATGTTGATGATCGTGTAAAATGTACAAAAGAGATGTTCTGTTTTCGATTGAAAGAAGGTCTATTTTCCAACTCCCTTGTTCAACAAATGGCTAAAGAGAAACCTGCATGGAAGTGGAGGATGATGAATGGTGGTGAGCACTATGCTTTGTTGCGCAACCTTGCGATGAAGGTTCTAGGCCAGTGTTCTTCGAACTCAGGCTCAGAAAGAAATTGGAGCATGTACAAATATATTCATAGCACTATTCGCAATCGACTTCTTACAGACCGAGCTGATAAACTTGTTTACATGTATTGCAATGAAAAAATCCTGCGACACATTGAAAGCGAAGAATATGAAGAAGATATGCCCAGATGGATGTATGATTGTGATGATGTAGAAGACGAGCACTTTGACGTTGGACCTATGTTGTGCACTAGCCTTGAGATAGAAGATAATCTAAGCATTGACTCGGATGAGCTCAATCAAGCAGATGGGAGAGTAGACAGTGAAAGGATTTTAGAGCACGATGTTGACATAGGGGAAGAAGGAACTTGAAGTTCCTTAAAATTAAGTTCATTATATGATTTATCAACTCAAATGAAAGATTTCAATTTGTCATTACAAGTTGTCATTACAATTTGTCATCAGTACAATTTGTCATTACAAAAAGATTGCCATTACGCAAGAAGTGTTTGTACATTTAGCTTTCGTCTTGAAAGAGATTGCGAAGTACACTAGGAGTAGCAGAGGGTGACCCCGGTGGTTTGTATTCATTAGCCATACCGAACATAGCATAAATACCACGATTAATTGCTATGCCGCACAATGCACATGTGGACACATTCTGCATCTGTCTCACCAAGCATATCAAGTGATAGTAGTGGCCACATGGTAGAACATAGTGGCCGCTCCAACCGTCGAATGGTTTGTACACACGGGACATTGCGAGGTGGAGGAACTAGTAGCACCGCTAGTAGCCCCCACAAGCTCAGGATGCATCAAAAAATGTGAAATATGATTCCCTTGACGCATAGGATTTAAACGTGCAGATAGTCCTTGCACATCTTGGCTAAGCCGGGTGAGCTGCTCTTGAACCTCTCTGTTGGCCAGGGGGGAGTTTGGGCCTGTGACAATCTCACTGCTTCTTGCTCCTTCTCTGCGAGCTTTGCCCCTAGGTTGTCTTTGACCGCGTTCAGCTCTAGCCCAACCCCTTCCACCATGAGAGCAAGCTCCTCTCTTGTGAAGGTCACTGTCTCTTCACGCAAATCGTGGGTGTTGACAGTGACCTCTCTAGGAGTGAAGTCCACAGGCGTTTGCAGGACAAACTGGGCATACAGCATCTTGGCAAAATATAGTGGAGCGTCTGCATTGTGGAGAGGACGACCGTACACTTCTAAGAATATTCGTTCGACATTATTTTTTATGTCGTCTTGATTGCACCACGACACCTTCCACCTTCCCTTCTTGATCTCGCCATCTGGGCATGGCCATATTTGTTTAATCATATCTATGGTTATTTGTTTGTTGATGTCTTTCCATTGGGCATAAGAAGGGTTTGCCCATTTTGACAACCGGCACGCCGTTCTAGTCGCTTCACGAGCAGTCAATCCGTGTGCAAGGGATTTCATGCGCTCGTACGACTTCTTAGCCAGCTCGTGGCGCTCGTTCGCTTGTGCGTCTCCCATGTCTGCACGAATAGAGGACAAATAAAGATGACTTTAGGCTTTTAATGAACTATAAAATAAAACGTACGACAAATTCATCATTATCCTCAAAAACTTAATTTTAAACACCACGGGATGAAAGATGAAATGCAAAGACTCGGAAAGTATCCACTTAACATAAAAATACGTCAAAACATTGCACACACTAGAAAACATTGGTCATTCTTCAAAGTAAGGCGGACACCATGTTCAATTACATAATAGGATCAAATGATACAAAAAGCTCCACCAGCGCACGTTGCGCCCTTGCTGGTTCAGTCTTAAGCGATCTAAAAAATTTTGCTACTTGCAAGAGAGATTTTCTCTCATCACGATTAGGCAAGCACATCCAATTTCTGACTTTATATATAATTGCGTCCATGGTGGCTTTGTCGTTGAGTACTGCCGCCCATCCACAACTCTTGCACTTTCCTCCAAAAGTCATATAGCACCTCTAATAAATATCCCAAGGCGAAAACATCGCTCGCAGGAGTGTATGCATCTTCCAAGAGAGGATCAAAAATCTCTGGAGCTATCCATGGTCGCTTGTTCCGCTCCCTGTCGGCATAAGCTTGAGCCTCTACCACCTTTTCTGGATTTTTACTGGCTTCGAATACAAAATTGAGCGATACTCGCTTTTTGGACGCTCTCAGCAGAAGGCCCCAGTCAATGATACCAATGCATGCTTTTAAATCCTTTGTAAAATCTAGCACAACATTGAAGGGATGTAGGTCAGTGTGAATGATGCTAGCCATGTGTGCGGCTACTAGGCCATCCACCAAGGCATGCATAATGTGAGGCATATTCAAAGCCACCTCCTTTATCTGAGCGAGCTGCACCTGGCTTAATTGTATGTCAGCAGGCGGGGCTTTTTCCATCCCTGATCCAAGCGGTACATCGCTCTGGTAAACTCACTATGTCTGAAAGAAACCTTCAAGAGCGTGTCACCCAGCAAGCCACCGTTATATAACGGAAAAATAGTGATCCAAGGCGATTCCTTGGTGAAGGCTATGCATCACACGATGGACAGGTGTAGAACATGCATGCCCTGCTCTGCCCTGAAAGCTCTCAAATCTTGAGCTGCCTTCTCCCTTGTGAAGCTTTCCGCAAAAAGTAACGTGCTCTGGAAGAAATGAGATGCCTTGGACCTTATACTCCTTCACTATGCCAAAAGATCCTGACCCTATTGTTTGCCCCTCGATCAAGGCCTCGTGCGATAAGGTGTGTACATCGCTCGTTGAAAATGATACGCATGATTGTGCCTGTCCGTGTCACATCCGGTTGTCCGGACGGTGCAGCGGCTATATCTTGGGCGATGCGCACTCTTTTGGGAAGTGTGTCTGCAGAAAGAACTCTCATACGTTTGCTCTTCACCTTCTACTCGTTCCATGTTGCGTCCCACAGTTGTAGACGGCATAAGTCAGCAGAAGGTGGTGCGGCATCTCTGAGATCCTCGTATGCCGAATGCATACTCCCCAAGATAGTGTGTATCCTGTGCTGGTAGTCAAAGTCGACTAACTTCCGTCTTTCACACAATTCAGCGTTGCCTTCGCATCTGAGACGATGCTGTGCATTTTTCCAGATTTGCACGACGAGGTCTCTCATGAGGATATCTGACTCATTAGTCTTTCTGACAGCTTCTTCTGAACATTGTGACACACTGCCTCTGTGCGAATGGCTCGCAGGATGATCTTTCGCTCTTCGGTGGAGAGCATGGTGGCCATCGTCGCAAATCTAGCAAATATCTTTAGATACATAACAAAAACAGAATATCAAACAATAGTATTGAAAACAACATCAAGCAATACATCAACATGTTATCCATTTACGCTTTACACTAAAACAGGTAAAACAACCGTAACAAGTGTGTCACATTAATTATCATTGATCAAACAAAAGAAGCATCCATTGTTGCACATTCACTGAACTGCTACCACCAATCAAGTAGATCAAGAGAAATATATGAGAGTGAGAGAGAGAGAGAGAGAGAGAGAGAGAGAGAGAGAGAGAGAGAGAGAGAGAGTATCAAGACACAGATAGAGAGGAAAGGCACTGAACAGTCAAGCTAAATATTCATTGTCATATATACATATCCTTCTGGCCATAATCACGTGAATCGAGGGAGAGATAGAGAGAGAGAGAGAGAGAGAGAGAGAGAGAGAGAGAGAGATTAAAATTGTTTTATATTCACTGTCTAGCCAAAATCACCTAAGTCAAGACAGTGGAAGGAGGAGAGAAATAGATGGAAAGAGAGATTATATTAGATGGCATTTTGAATAATTTCAGCAATGTTTAAAGATAGTTTCCTAAATGGTTTCATAAATTCTTAAAGACAGTGCAAAACAATGTTTATAATCCCTTTATGGCATTTTAAATAATTTTAAAAATTTTTAAAGATGACATTTTAAATGGTTTTATAAATTCTTAAAGATAATGCAAAATAATGTATATGATTGTTTTATATTCATTGTGATCTATACATGGAAATCTAACCATAATCACCTAGTCAAGACAGAGATAAGAGAAGGAAAATAGAGAGAGAGAGAGAGAGAGAGAGAGAGAGAGGAGAGAGAGTGAATAGTAGAAGACATTTTGAATGATTTCGTAAATTCTCCAAGATAGACTAAAATAGTGTGTAGAATTGTTTTGTTTACATTGTCATCTTTGCATGGACGTTTAGCCATAATCACCCAAGTAAAGATAGAGGTAGGAGAGAGAGAGAGAGAGAGAGAGAATATCATCTATTTTTTAGTGTTATTTCGGTTATTACTTTGTTACTTTGATTTTACTATTTCATGAAATGAGACTTGTAGACAATATGATTTAAACTATGACCCATGTGATACTCAGGCCGCGTTACCGACCAAGTATCGCATGTATCACACGCAATAAAAACAACACAGGCTGCGTTACCGACAAACCAAACAAATTTACGACATTTTTTGATCGCGTTACCGATCAAATGCCGCAATATGCAATCAAAGCATATGCACTAGCGAACGACACCATTTTGCTGCGTTACCAACAAGGTGCCACCCGAATCTATGGGAATAGGAATTGGATACGGACATAAATTAGCCACGTTACCGACCATATGCCCGCATTTGATAAAGGGAAGGGAAGGTGACATCGTCATAATGATACTATGCTTGCCGTGTTACCGACTAGTACCATTACAACGTGCCATACTTACCATAGGACACAACTCGGCGGCGTTACCGACCACGTGCCCCATGATAAGCACCATTCCGAAAAATGGCCTTACACACACACCCATCTCTCGTGTGGCGGACCACCCACATCTAGCCGCACACTGCGAGTGTTGGCGGCTGCCCACACGAGTACTCACACACCCACACTACCCACATGCAGATAAGACATTACCTGTGTGTAAACAGCTGTCAAGTAATAAATCCCCAAGGGGGCCCGCGGGCTTCATATATATAGAAATATGTTGCCCGGTGGGAATTCTGACGGCCCCGGTGATTCCCGCTAGGTTTTAATTATACCCGACGGGCCCGTCGGGTTCTTTCTCAATCCCGGCGGGATTTTGGCCGGTTACCAGGGAACCAGCAACCTGCTATTTTGTGAACGTGTAATCATGTAAACATGTTATTAACATGTTCACATGTGTTATTAACAAGAAAAAACTTGTGATCACGTGAATATTAAATCCCTGATCCCAATTTTGATTAATCACCACTTAATATGACTATGTTAAGTGAGTAAACATGATAATTATCATGCTTAGAGTTTGGAGGATCAAATTGAGCATGTATAGAGAAAATTTAATGGGGGTTTTTGCATATCTATGTTGCCCTTGGCTGAGTGATAGCCCCAATCCCACAAACCACTTCAATGATAGCTCAAATCGGTGCAGGGAGGCAAATTTTAGTGATTAGTTATTCGCTGCCTATGGCTCAACTAGTGACGGGTTTGAGTTGAGGTTTGAGTTTTTGTGTAGCTTAAGCTTGCCCTAAGAGGTCTTAGGCCAATTTTAAGGCTATGTTGAGAATGGCATAAAAGATCAGTTGTAAGCTTTGCACCGAATTCGGGCTATAAGCAATGATTCGCGGGGCAATTTCTCCAGGAGATAGGGTCACCCTTAGGTGAGCATTGTGTGGCTAAGAAAGATTGGCAAATGGTGCAAGAAGTGTGGAGAACCAACTCCTCTAATCTTAGCCACAATGAGTGTGAGAAGATAAGGTTCTACTAAACTTGATGAAATTAGTGCTAATGGTGATTGTGATTAGTGAAAAAAACTCATTAATGAGCTCAAGGTGAATGAGTTGGAGAGGCTCAAAGAGGAGAGGGGTGCCCAAGACAATGGCTATGGAAGCTGTCTAATGAAGCCCTTAATTATGGTGATTAAAAAATCCTAATCCTATGGTGAATGATAAACCTAATGAGCTAATTAAGCTTGACTCAACTTCAGTTAGGTTACAAGATGGAAACTTGTACTTATAGAAAGACTTGAGAGCAGCTTATTTTCATGAGGCAGGTACACCTCTTACAAATGTGCCCCTTTTTATATGAGGCGGCTACACCTCTTACAAATGTGCTCATGTGGGATAATGTCCAAGTATAATATGGTTACATTCTCCTGATCTTGGTTCTCTACTAATACCTTGCCCTCAATGGCACCATAAATTTCAACAAACATAAGTCTCAATGGCTGCATAAGACCGACTTCGAGAACTAAATTCGACATTTTCATGTGTAGAGGTAAGTTTTGACATTCTAGACTAGCCATTCTTTCCCCTTTTTTAAACTTGTACTTTAGTAGGTTTACGTTTTCACGGTTGTGATTCAAGAGGCATGATTGATAACGTGGCAACAATCACGGTAAGACAAATATCTTAGGCTATGTGTACTAAATAAATAATACAATGTGCGCAATGTGTATGTGCACCTAGACTAGTCTCAATGAAGCTCAATGTCAGCCCATGTGTTAACCCTAGGGGTAAATGTTCCCCCTTCCTATTGTTGCACATTCAATCCCATTGGATGTGGGAAAGGATGTCGAAGATGGAAGTATAAAAGAGATAAAATGATGAAGCATAATAGGTTGAAGAAGATCAAAGGATGTGTAGATGAAGCCCATATCGAAGAAGCAAATATAGGTGTATGATTGGTGATTTGGCAATCACGACAATCGTGATTTGATAATATGGCATCGTGACTTTTAAAATGACGTGGAAAATCACGACGTGATTAATGACATGGTAGCATGTTGTTTTTGAGATTTTTTTAGATGATGTGACAAATCACGGTGTGATTGATGATGTGGCAATGTGTTTTTTTTATTTTTTGGGGATGACATGGCAAATCACGGCATGATTTGATAACGTGGTGGTAGCATGATTTTTTTCCTGAGAAATTTTTTGGGATGATGTAGAAAATCACAGTGTGATTTGATGATGTGGTAAATCACAACGTGATGACATATAAGAATGTTTTTTATTTTTTTTTGAGATTTTTTTGGGATGATGTGGCAAATCATGGAGAGATTGATGACATCGCGATGATATTTTTTAAAACATTTATGAGATTTTTTGGATGATGTTGGAAATCATGTGTGAGTTGATGATGTGGCAAATCACGATGTAATTGATGACCTGGCGATGTGATTTAATTTTTGTGGAGATTTTTTGGGGATGATGTGGTAAATCATGGCATGATTTGATGATGTGGCAAATCACGACGGGAATGATGATGTGGTGGCATAACTTTTTTTCTTGAGTTTTTTTAATGAAGTGACAAATCATGGCATGATTGATGACATGGTGGCATGTAATTTTTGAGATTTTTTCGGGTTACCACGTGCGACCTTACTCGTGATGAGTAGTTTCCATTTGGTTTGGGTAGTTTCTTGGTTTTCACAAGTGGAAAAATTCAAAAAAGGTGGTTTTTCCAAAAAGTGAGTGAGACAAAAGTCAATACTCTCTCTTACACTTCATTCAATGCCTATGACAACTTTCAATCTTTTCTTTGTTTATGGTCATTCCCCTCTTACACATCTCTTACACATGCATTGAATACATGACAATTAAGCCACAATTAACACTAATGAGTTGTGTAAAAATTAGTTTAAGTACTAATCAAAGATTAACACTAATGAGTTGTGTAAAAATTAGTTTAAGTACTAATCAAAGATTAACACATGCTAATTTTTCCTTTGTGTCTAAATTGTTAGACTCTAACTAATCCTTAATTATGAATTAATTCATACAATGTTGCATATCAATAGATTAATAATGAAAATCATGTATATCATTAGATTACTAATGAAAATTCTAAACTATTTGCATAGTTTATTGTGTCATTAACTTAATAATCAAAGACCAATGTATGCCCTTTACTTAGTGTAATGAGACAAAGGATAGCAAGAATTTACCAAATAATGAAGAAAATGATGTAATTGGGTGTTTTGATGCGCCTAAATGGTCTCAAAACACTTAAAAATACTAGTTTCGACACCATATATGATCAGAATGGACACAAACAACACATTTTTGTAAATTTTTTGGCTCTTGAGATTCATTAATCACCCCTTAATGGAAAAAATCAGTCTATTAAGAGTAATTAGTGAATTTCAAGAATTTTTCCATGGTTTTTTTATATGATTGAGCTTCTTACAATAGTTACTAACAATTTAATGCACTTACACATAATAAAAAACACAAGATTTAAGCAAAAAAGCTCTATGTTTAAGCATAAAAGAAAGCAAAAATACAATGTTAAACTCCTACTTGATATAATTTGTGCAAACCAAACCGATTTTCACCTACATGTATGCTCTACTAACACCATTAATCACTCCAAACACCATGAAAACAACAAATTAAGGAATAAATTAAGCTAAAATACTCTTGAAAACAAGAAAAAAAGAGAGTTAAAAGACAGCAAAAAGCACACAAATCTCCATCAAATCTCACTCTTGTTTGTGGAACTCCACTATTCAAGAGTGTGAGCAATGAGTAAACTATAGATTACACAAAAACAAATGATAAAGCCATGGAATTGCTCCCTAACAACAAACAACGCCAAAAATGGGATTGCTCCGCGACAACAAACAGCGTCAAAAATGTTAAGACTAAGAGCTTGAAAAGAGGGAACCACTCACCTCTATTCTCCTGAATATATCGTGGGGATCTTTCTGATGGCCGAACTTGTAACCCTTAAGGTCTCCAAGCTCAACATTGCCATGGATAGCTTACCATTCGCCTTCTCCTGCAAGCATTGTCACAACGTCGGATTGCACTGCGGCGGGGACTACTCTCTCCTCTCACATCAAATCACTCAGACACACTCACTAGCATGCATTAGAGAGAAGATTAGAGAGAGGTTTAGCAAGAGAAAAATCTCAATTCCATAATGGGAGAGTGTCCTTGCATTATGAGAGAAATTAACTTATATACATGGCCACAAGTGTTTACACACACTTAAACTATGGCCAAGCAAGTGCCCAAAGCTTTTAGGTGGCCTATGTCCTGTACATTGCTTCATCTCATAATGCTGTACATTGCTTCATCTCATAATGCATTGATGTATTACAACACTAGGGAGCACATCCTAGCTCACTATCACACGCACTTGGAACAGAAAACACCATTAATTAGCCGTTGGATCTTTACAGGCGCTTGTCCAAGTTAGAGATTTAGACACCATTACTTCATGGCTTGTTTGTACATGAGTTTGGTGTGTCTATCCTTAACAATTGATGTAGATTTCTCATAATTTGGCATATAATTGGGTGTGGAAAATGGTGTTTGCCTTAATATAGGGTTAGGATGTGGCAAATGTTTACCTTGAAATAGGGTTAACACAAAGTTTCCTAAAAAATATATTTTTTTAAATATCACTACCAATTGCCGTTTCACAAGTTCGTCACTGCTCCATCATCTCGACAATTCACCACACCAACCAAAGATTCCAGAAAAAAACCTTATCGTTTCGAGCATCATCCTTGATCGCCCATCTCTGAAACTTTGTTGTTTTCTTGCAAGCTAGTTATTGCTCCTCCCTTTTTTTTTATGTCACTTTCCAGCCATTAAAGTTTGCACTCATCTGGATTCTCGCGCCATCACGGTTTGCGTGCATGATTTGTGGTTTTCCTTTTTCTCACCACCTGGCTTTCCCTTACCTCACCGACCTTGCTTTCCTCTTTGTGGCTAAACCTTTGTTGCTTCATAGCAAGAGTTCAGAGGCCAAGATTATCGTGGGAGTTTGACAGGGCGGTCGCTCCCCTCATTGTAGGTTCATCGAGGAGGGATTAAAAAAACGAGGAGGGAGGGAGGGAGGGAAAAACATCAAGGAGGGAAACAAAAAAAACATGGAGGAGGGAGGTCGAGGGAGGGAAAAAAAGTCTGGAATTTTTTTTTCCCGACCACACAAGCACCTCCCTCTGCACGCATCGAGAGTTTCTTTAGAGCCTTCCCCCACCCTGTTTCTACATGCTCCATGGCAGTTGTCCGTTCACACTGGGCGACCGCCCATGACCCTGACGGGTACCCGAGTTACCGACTACTCCATCGGGTGGCCCCTCGACCTTCATCCACGTCCTCAGTTGGATACAGTGTATGTAGAAGTATCTTTTCCTTGTCATCCTTTGGGACCTTCCTTGTCTGTAGATTCAGAGGATGGGCTCAGGAGTGTTTTGAGACCCTCGATTTCAAGGATATCTCTCAGAGGCCCTCTGTCGCACATTCTTGTTAGATCTGGCATCCCGGCAGATTCCTGTTAGATCTGGCATCCCGGCAGATTCCCACGCTCTCAGTATCCTTGGTGGGGGATCTGGCATCCCGACGGATTCCCACTCTCTCCGAGCCTTCCCCTCTAATTTGCCTAAACCACAGGACGAGGGTTATGCAGGATTGCCTCACCAAGATCTGCTGGGCATCTTGCAGTCCTTATTTCCAGGGCGATTCCACATGCCAAATATCCCATGATCCTGCTGCGCCCATTATTTATCTAGATTCTAGCTCCACAATCTCGGTCATATCCACCCATCTCCAACCTTGCTTTTTGTATGACATCCTCACTCGCTTCGCCCTGCATACCCCTCTAGCACTTATCCATTCCCACTTGTTTGATCCATTTTTGTGTCTTCACAGGGTGCACCCATTTCATTGAGCCACCCTCGTGGCTGCTCCGTTCGTTCATCTGTCGCTTGTCTCACCTCCTCACTCACTCCATCGTTATGTTTTATTGCGCCACTCCTTACTCATGTGGCCTGGTGCTTTTATGCGCATCATGCCACCCACCCCCCTTGCACCCCATCTCTCTCCAAGAGGAAGACACCACCCTTTCGACTCTATAAGAGGAAGACACCGAGCATGTATACTTTAGACGTCTCAAAGCTCGGGTGGTCTATGATACCTTACCACCACTAGTTTCCTCTTCCATGGGGTTGTCACCTATTACCACTGCCCTTGCCACACCACTTCACCCGTCACCCCTTCATCCACATCTTTGACCCCCCTCAGCATGTCACCGGTTCATCTGCCTCTTCACCCGTGGGCCGTCACCCCTTCATCTCCCTCTTCACCCCCTCCCTTATTGACTGCCTCCTTGGTGGCTACTCCTCATTCGTTAGTGGTACCTAGGGGCTTTCCTAGTCATCAACCACCCCGTCCATCTTCACTACCATGTCATCCTCATTAGCAAACACCACCCCTCCCATCGTGAGTGCGATTTCATCCTCACCATCGGCCATCCCTTCCATTCTCATAAGGTTTTCCTCTCCATCTCCATCAGTCCACCATTGTGCCTTCCTGGCCATCAACCATCCATCTTCCCATCCTTGCCTTGCTTTCGTCATCAGGCTTTGATTCACCCTTCCTCTCGACCTTGTTGTCCTCGTCATCGACCATCCTCACCTTCACCACCGTCACCACCTCTCTCGAGGAGTTGTGAGGAGGCATTGGGCTACCAGTCTTCTCCCCATGCTACCCCAGTTCCTCTCTGAGAGACATACACCCTTTCTTAGCATCAACACCTCTTCCTCTCATTCCCCCATCTACCACATAGAGAGAGGGAGTGCTGACCTAGCTAGAAGAGGAGCATAAGGAGGATATTGATACTCTATGCCTGGGGACATGAGGGAGAGCTATCAGATTCGGGCAGAGTATGTTTAGGTGATAGTAGAACTCACTACACGCCATGAGCTGGAGGTTGCTACTTTGAGAGCCTAGGCTGTAGAGGCAGAGGATGACTTAGCAAAGATGCACTGGTTGCCACTCGTCGTCAATTCAAAAGGCATGTTAGTGCTTCCACTACTAGTTCCACAATATAGTGAGGGCCGGCGTCACTTCTTCTTAGGATTCTAGTTCGGTTTTGTTATTCCTCGATGAAGGCTGGTTGTTGCTCTTTGAAGCATGTTCTTTCAGTGTGATTTTTATGATTTGGTTGGCCATTTGAGGGTCTGTATTTAGTACTTAGCATTCATGAGTATTCAGTTCTTGGTTCAGAAAGGTGTCCTTAGTATTTCGTTCTTAGGCTTGCTTGGGGCCCTTGATGCCCTGTGGTGCTTCCTTCTTCCTCTTCACTGGATTCCCATGTATTCACTGGGATGATGAATGAAGTAGTGGTGGTGGGAAAACTGTAGATAACTCCGTCGAGCTCCACCATCTCCGCCTCTCGCCGAGCTCTCGAGCTCCACCGTTCGTCTCTGTCGAACTCCACGATCCAACTCCGTCGAGCTCCACCATCTCCGCCTCTCGCCGAGCTGTCGAGCTCCAACGTTCGTCTCTGCCGAACTCCACGATCCGTCCATCTCTAGCGAGCTCCACCGTCTGTCACACCGCCGTGTGTGCCGTCACCGACTTCTGCGACTTTTACCATTTGTGAATGGCCACCTTAGTCGACATTGTAATAACATTATTTTAGTATTTTACTCTTTACCAAGGTGAGTCATATATGTATATCTCTTAGATCTTCTTCCCATTCTAGATGATGGAGATAGGATTCTCCCCCTTCACTAGATGTAGGTTGTGTGGGAAGAGTATGGGGTACGCCTTGTAAGATTGTGGGCATTCGTGTGTAAGTTTTGGGGTGGTAATGTTATTAAGTTCATTGTGCATTTTTGTTACCTTGTGCAGTGCTCTCTTGTAAGTCTTATTCTACTAAGTGGAGTGAGAGAGAAGTGGTGAGTGTGTGGAGTATTTGGCCATAGGTGATTCCTGTGTAGCTACGGTACATAGAGAGGCTAGAGTAGAAGACTCAACAAATCTAAGACTTGTGTGGAGTATCTGGCCATAGGTGATTCATGTGTAGTTAAGGTACAGAGAGAGGCTAGAGTAGAAGACTCAACAAATCTAAGACTTGTGTGCATTTAGGATTTTCTTTGATGGGTATACTTCCCAGAGTGTAATCCATTAATTCTCTCGTTACTCTCTCTTGTGTGGATTGTTTGTAGGTATAGAATGAGCGGTCTCAATATTTTGAATGGTTCTAATATAAAGGAGAATAGTGGTAAAAAAGAAGGGATGGAGGAAAGGGACAAGGAAAAACAATAGGTTAAAAGGGGGGTGGTGTTTGATTTCTAAAAAATGAGTGGGATGTGTGTAAGGTAGGAAAATGATATGAGAAGAGAAAGGTAGATGGGGGGGATATAGTAAAGAGTTAAGGGGGGAATATTTAAGATAGATAGGGGGGGATAAAGTAAAGAGTCAAGCGAAAGGTAGATGGGGGGGATAAAGTAAAGTTTTTTTTTGGGAAAATATTTATAATATTAAAATTGAAAGCCCATATTTACAACACATAATCTCCTTAAAAAGGCTCCCCTAAAAGTACTTGTATCCCAAGCCTACTCCAAGTCATACTTATTACAATTCAGTAGTTTGCAAAGAAAATCCCATCTCTCATCCTCCCACACAAAAGAAGATTGACTCCAGGACACATGGTAGCCCGACTACATACAAGCTATCATCATGGTCTCAGTGGTGAAACCTTTAGGTGGAAGCCTTTCCAAAACATGCTTGCCTGTCCAAAGATTAATCAAAGGTCTAGTTCCCAAGGGATTTTCCATAAATGCCACAAATGTATATACAGGGTGTTTTTCCTTGAGATACCATCTTCCCCAAAAGTTGAAGAAGTGGGTCGTGCAACAACATAGGCAAGGCACTCTTTTACTTGTAGCTCATTGGTATTATTGTTACATTGTTTGGATACTAACATAGATTAAGTTATGGATTCAGATAAGCTTGGCATAAGAGGTAAAGCGCCAAATGCACCATTGTGACATATTAATTCACCTAGCCTGGGTGACCTGAACCCAATCCAAATGAATTCGCCAGGTATGATTTTACTCATTAGTAATGATAATGTAATATATTTGTGTGGTACATGCACTTACAACATGTACACTTTGTAGGAGTGTCTAGTCGTCCCACGACAGTAGTCCTCGCCGTTCTGAGCGAACATCAAAGTGCTAGTTCCTTTACTGTTATTATAGAAGCCTCGACGTTAACAAGTGTAATAATCAATTGTGACCACATGTGAAAGGATTGTAAAGGTGTGTCTTTTATATCCTGTAATAACAATTGATGTATAACTCTACTCAACATGGTGTGGTAGGACATCATTCTACATAGATAATGGCATTTGTTATGAATCCTTTAAAGATAGGCCGTGCACTTCTGAACCAAGAGTGTCCACAAGAGCTAGAACATGTCTTTGTATGTTATAGAAGGTCAACATTGGAGACAGGACCTTTATTGTCAAAGGTGTCAATACAAGTACAGCGTGTGTAGTGAGGTTGCCCACAGGAGGTTCTATTTATGGCTACCCCAATGACATTGTCCCACCATGGAATCTCTACACATGTGAGTGATGAGATGATTTTCCCTTGATTAAGACCTTATGTGTTGTTATGCATATGTTGAGTGTATTTCATGCTTATGTTTTTTGTGTATGTCATTTTGATGCCACGTAGATGGAGAGGAGCATGCATTGTTTCAGATTTGTGAGGCCATCTTAGACGATAATGGTTCTATTATTGTCATCGGTACTATGTATCAAGTGGTAACCATTATAGCTCATGCCAAGAGCTCTTGCTTCTCCTTAGATACCCTGGTGAATGTGCGATGTACAATGCAAACTAGAAAGGCCTTTGGACCAAGGTAAGCAACACTAACCATAGAGGTTGCCATTGAGCATCACTTTTCGTTACAAAGAATCATCTCATACTCTTGTGCAAATACATACCCTAGTCGCTACTACCTTCACGAGCATCATTGGACAAAACCATACACAACCTTTCTCACCTGATTATATCATTGATCCTTACAACATGATGCATTGGGGCGGCAAACTCCAAGATGGGACAGCATGGCGAGGTATGGAGATGACATTTTTGTGCTCCAAAATAAGGGCGTTACATTTTTTGATGGAATTAAGAGAGATGTTTTCTTTGCAGGCTCAGCGTGGATTTGCCTTTTGGAATAGCCTATTGAAGCATCATGTAAATCAAGAGCAAGTGATGTTTTCTTTGCAGGCTCAGCGTGGATTTGCCTTTTGGAATAGCCTGTTGAAGCGTCATGTAAATCAAGGGCAAGTGATAGTACAGCTTTATGCTGGTGTGGAGATTGTGCTATGGTAGCATAAAAATTAAGCACGAACATTGTTTGTATTGATCCCAAAGAAGAGGATGTAGTGGAGGGTGCCTTGATGAAGATTTCATTGTAGTGCAGTAAACATATTTATTTGTGAATATTCAAGTGCTTGGGTTTAACAATTGTTTATGATTGTGACATGATCTTATTTTTCATATTAAAAAATAGAGAAAGAGGGCGAGAGCAACACATGTTGGGGTTTTGCAATAAGACATCATTCCCCTCTACAACGATGTTTATGTACAACATGTCTTACAAACCAATAAAGAATCGACTTTTTTGTATTATGTGGATGAATAAGATAGTGAAATGTTTGTAGACTCGAGGATCTATATGCAAAACATGAGTTAAGTATGTTGTGTTGAGAAATAAGAAGGACATATAGAGAGAGTGAGCACAGAGAGAGAGAGAGAGAGAGAGAGAGAGCAAAGAGAAGGATAGAGAGAGAGAGATAAAGAAAGAAAGATATATTAACGTCTGCAAAAGGCCAAAATTGGTCTATGAGACAAACAAGTAGTACAATGATGTTCCTCCAGTCATAAAGAGGAAAATGTGGAGTGAGAATAAAATGTACAAGCATGACAACACGACCATAGGGGACTCAATGGTGGTGTGGATGGAGTACTAGGGCTACTAATGCATCTCTATATGCTGAAGGGGTGATACAAGTATGATATGTTATCTACTCCTAACTCCATCCAGCCCCATAGTCTGGGTACAATATGTCATACATCCGATTTGAGGATGCCGTAAATGTCTGGAACATGCGTCCTGGATCAGAGCGAAAATGTGCCAGCAACTCCTGGACCTCCTGATGTAAAACCCATCCTTTTGATGCAGCCACCGCCAGTATAACAGTTCTCACGGTTGCCATCTTGGCAATGGGGATGAACGTCTCCTCATAATCAATGCCATAAGTTTGAGCATAACCTTTGGCAACCAATCCTGGATCAGAGCGAAAATGTGCCAGCTACTCCTGGACCTCCTGATGTAAAACCCATCCTTTTGATGCAGCCACCACCAGTATAACAGTTCTCACGGTTGCCATCTTGGCAACGGGGATGAACGTCTCCTCATAATCAATGCCATAAGTTTGAGCATAACCTTTGGCAACCAATATTGCTTTATACCTGTTAATAGTTCTGTCTGAGTTGTGCTTTATTTTGTATGCCCACTTGCATCCAATAGCCTTCTTATCCTCAGGCAATGGCACCAAGTCCCAAGTCTCATTTACATCCAATGATGCAGCCATTTCTTCATCCATGGCTTTCTCTCAATCTACATTCCTAATAGCTTCTTCAAGACATGTGGGTTCAACATCTTGCACAACTTTAGCCATATATGCATAATGATGAGCCACATAACCATTATATGTCAACCTGTCAACAAGTTTTCTAAATCTGCCTGACCTACGTTGTCCTTAAAACACTACTTGGCATTTTTGCAACTTCTCTTGCCTTCCTTACACCAGGTGCTCTAATAGTTGGAATCCCAAGCTCATCATCAAGGC
Source organism: Cibotium barometz (assembly GCF_041138505.1). Taxonomy (NCBI): domain Eukaryota; kingdom Viridiplantae; phylum Streptophyta; class Polypodiopsida; order Cyatheales; family Cibotiaceae; genus Cibotium; species Cibotium barometz. The sequence goes on along the minus strand of NC_141052.1, from coordinate 53,770,922 downwards.
TCTCCTCTGAGCCACTAGAATCTCCATCAACATAAGAATGCCCTACAGAAATATCGGGCATACCAAGAGGCTCAGCAACCTTCTCTTTGCCTTTTCGTGATGTACCAATTGCATTTTTAGGATTGGTATTTTGATGTAACCTACCACTCCATGGTCTATCAACATACCCAACACAAGAAGACTCTCCTGATCCACTCAATGACTATGATTATTGGCTTGCATTCTATGCAATCACATTTCCCATTACATCAACCCCAATGACATCTTTTTCAGCAACATACCAGCTACTCATTTCATCAAACACATCTCTACTTACCCTCAACTCACGTGTAGTAGGGTTATAGAATCTATATCCCTTTTGCTTAAAGGAACAAAAAATCAGAGAACTCATTGGAGAAGCACTCTCCCCCTCCATCTGACCTTAAGCACTTCACATGTTTTCCTGTCTACTTTTCATCCATCACTCTAAAATTCTGAAAATGAGTGAAAACTTCACTCTTCTCCTTCATGAAATACACCCATACTTTCCTTGTGTGATCATCAACAATGAATGTTACATAATACATGTAGCCACCTATAGACGTAGTTTTTGTAGGACCGCATACATCTGAATGCACCACATTTAGTACATTCCTGCTCACATTTATATCATGTGGAAACACTTGCTTTATCTGCTTTCCAAATTGACATGCTTCACATACTTTCTGCATACCATCAACCTTTAACTTAGGCAGTCCTATCACAATTTCTTCTGTGGCCTTTACACTAATAGTCTCATTGAGCTCCCTTATCTTTTTTGCATGTGCTTTGCTAAGCATTTCACATTTGGATTGCATGCAAGTCACCATGTGTTGAGATGCATCCTTTTCTTTGAGCTCGCTTATCTGCTTGGTAAACCCCTCTTCTCTAGCTTTGAAGGTGGCATGAGCTTCCTTTAGTTGTTGTTTGTGCTACTCTTCTTTTTCTTTGTTGTGTGCCACTTCGTTTTGGAGCTATTCTTTAACATGTTTGACCTGAGTGTTGAGTGTCTCATTTTCCTTGTGCGTTATGATGATTGTCTTTCTCAGTAGTGTATTATGCTCTTCCAATGATGTTATCTTTGCTTCTTGGTCCTCTGCAGTCTTTAAACTTCTAACAATTGCTTCCTTGTGTGTGGCGTCGTCTGCAGAGCTAGCTAGTCTTTCAGGGCTTACACCTAGCTAGTGGTGGCTTTGATATGCTTCCATAGCTCTACATGTCTGTTGTGTCATAGATGTGTGGTCATTAGGTGGCATCATCACACTCATTGTTTTTGTGACCACATATGTGTGCTGGTAGAGGCGGAGCCTTTCGTTTCTTGAAGCTGGAGCTAGAGCAACTAGTCCAGTCCTTCCAAGCTTTCTTCCAAAATGTATCTGCATCTTTTGGCATGTCTAGCTACTCTAAGAATGAACTTGCACCTTGGAGGTTTTCAAACTAAAGGTGCCTTCTTTTGCTCTAGGACTCGAACTCTCTTTATGCCTTTTTCACTTTTCGGCTTCCTTCTCTTGTTCCTCCAGACCAAGATCTTGAGGTGCTAAGATGGTTTCCTCGATTCCCTTAATGACATTTGCCTGTAGCTGTGGCTGCTCATCCTTTTCTATTGGCTCTCCCTTTTCAGCTGATGGGGGCAGATCTGGGAGTATCATATCATGTAGAGGCGAGAGGTTTTTGAAGACTAAGGCCGCCGAGCTAGAAGGGGGGGGGTTGGAGTATAGATTTTGGTATGTCTGGTTCCCTTGTCCCCAAGGGTAATTGCTCGGTGAATCTGATGGTTTCCACGCCTAATTTGGCATCAATTATGGTGGTCATGCAGGGGGACTTCTTGTCCTTCTAGGGCGGTGTTATATTCTGTGATGTCCTTGGCCACATCATCTTCTTCCAGTCGTCTTGATGTTGCCTGGTTACTGGCTTTTGGGAGGATTTTGTAATGCTGCCTCTCATGTGTTTGGGTTTATCTTTCTTCTTTCCTTCCTTCGCGCCTTTGAAAATTTCCTTCATTAGCTCTTTGGTGTCCTTTAGGACAACTTTCCCTAATTGTCGTTTTGCCTATAGCTGTGTGCCGGATCTCACATTACTTCCTGTTGGGCTTGTGAGACAGCTTGTTCTTGATGCCGCATTGGTATCGGAATATTGCCAGCATCACTTAGAATTTTGGTAAGGAGATAGGGGTTTTAGACCTTGGCTTGGTGGGATCTCAAGTACTACTCCATCTATTTGTGTAGGTCCCAAACCCAATCATCTTTTTTCTCCTCATGTACACATGCTATCTTGTGAAGGGGTATTCTGTTGTACCTATCCACAGCTTGATTTACATAATCATTGACCTGGCACGACAGGCTCTTTCATCCACTTCTTCCTTTATGTTGACGTACTCTGCCCCCCATTAGAATTGTAGGAGAGATTTTTAGCATGTCTTCTACAGGGATCTAATCAATGTGGTGGAGATGTGTTGTTATTGGAGGTGGCAAGTGGAGGGCTTCCCTGATAATGTGTTTCGTGATATGGATTTGCTCCTTAGATCCATCAAGCTTGGTGATGGTTCTTCTCTTGGTGTTTTTATCATATATCTTGAGGTATTCTACACATAAGTCCTGATTGAAGGTTTTGGGGAGTACCTCGGCCATCCTTCCCAAGCCCACTTTCTCCAACTTGTACTACACATCTATATCCTCCAAAATCTTGAGGCATTCTGAGTTGTGATACTAGAAGAGGAGGTTATCGTGCTCTTTTGGATGTCTTGATGGATCATCGTCCCGTCCAGGTCCTTGGCATTGGGGCCGAGATAAGTTAGCTTGATTCCTCAACGCCCTTTTTTCGTTCCTTCTGGTGACTCTAGTGCAAGATCTTGTTTTTATCTTTTTCTTCTTCTTTGCTATAGGAGATCCGGTGCCGCTTGCTTAAGTGGTAGTAGGGGTCTCTTCATACTCAGGGTCCGATTATCATTTGGTGGATTTGGAAGCCATCTGAAACAAAATCATGAGCGTCAGCCTCTGCAGGTTGGTAGGACTTCAAGATCGCTCAATACATGTGTATTAGGCTTTGGGGAGGTCAAAAACTTGAAACTGGCATCCAAAAAGTTATAATTTCACGTCCGACTAGGTGTTTCATGGGCCTATCAAGGCATTTCATGATGTGAAATGCAACTTGGTTCACGGTGTGAAATGACAGGTTTGTTTGAAGATGTGAATTTGAATAAAATAAGTAAGTAATCATCTAACATGTGCATGCATGATGGAAAGATGGTTAGTATGGTGAGTAGCACAACAGAAGTGCAGTGTGGATGTGAAATAGTAGAGTTAGCATTTCACGGGGTGAAATAGTACTTCATCGTGAAATAGCAGAGTTTGGATCTCATGGCGTGAAATGGTGAGGTGGTGAGTGGTGATTTGTGTTGGTTTGTATCTTTGAACTAGATCATAGATATTTTAAGAGCAAGGGCTAACAACAGATAGAGTCCTTTAGTAGACATCAAATGTGTGTATTTTACGACGTGAAGGGGGGTAACCCATTTCACGGCATGAAAAAGTACTTGATCATGAAATAGTAGGTGTAGTGTGTTTCACGACGTGAAATGTGACGTGATTAGTATTTTATTCTTTTAGACTATTTGTTTAATAGTATCCATGTGTGGCTTGAATGTCTTTTCTCACCCACCTCATTTGAATGCTTGATGGTGCTCTGGCTCATTTGTGCTATTGCTTCCTCTCGATGGGTTTGTTACCTTGGCCCTTGCTTGTATCCCGATTGTGCTTCTACAACAGGTGTTGACATTATCATAATAGCCTTGGGTCTTGAGCTGGGACTTTGGAATCCATTGTTTCCTTGTTGGGAACATATAGTGCCCTTGTGGCGGTCCTCTTAAGGGGTGAGGTTTTTTAGAGGTCGATGCCTTTACCTTGGATTATGTTCAAATGCTTGTTACTGGTGTCTCCATGCTGCATTCAATTGCTTACTTTTCTCCATTCAAGGGACTCCATAATGGAATGGTCAGGGGGTCATTGCCTTGGTTGAGTTGCACTTTCCTTTCCTCCCATTAGATGGTACAATTAGTGGCGCAAATCCAGGACCTTCCTAGTATCATCTCTTCTTCCATTGTACTACTTGTAGGCATAACAAAAACCTTCCCAACCAAGGGATTATTTCTAATGGAAATGTTAACATTTAAAAGCCCCATGGTTTCAGTAAGGGACAAATGCACACTTCGAACCTAGGCGCTAGTTGCCTCTAGGTACCAGTGCTACCCAAGTTTCATAGGAAATTAAGTTGTGACTTGATCCCATATCAATCAATGCAATGCTTTTTTTTTGACTACCCATTGTATACTTAGGCATGCAGGTTCAATATCTAGCTCATCATCTTCTACCAATGCAAGTGAATCCAATGCTTACATGTAGAGTTCTTCCCTAGAGTCCTTTTTTCATTTTGGCTTCCCTAGCTTTGGCTTCCACTTTGTCTGATTTATTTCTCTTTTTCTAGTTGTTTCTTTTGTTTCAAAAGATGCTCTTGTGTGACCATTTCTTGGGTTAGTGGTCCGTAATACTTTTTCACTTGCTTCCATTAATGTAACCCTCCATTTCTACCATTCATAGTCTCAATTCTTACTCACCCTTTGGGGTGATCTCGAACACTCTGAAGGGACCTAACCCTCAATATTTCAATTTCTTTTTCCTGGTGCTTCCAACACCATACATGAGGACAACGTACCCTTTTTCAAGTTCCTTGTGTTTTAGGTTATGGCCAAACCAATGCTTCCTTCAGATTTTCTCGACCATAAGCCCATGTGCTGCAATTAGCTGTGTTTCATCAAGTTTCTTGTGTTTTAGGTTATGGTCAAACCAATGCTTCCTTCAGATTTTCTCGACCATAAGCCCATGCACTGCAATTAGCTGTGTTTCATCAAGTTTCTCCAAGTCCATCAACCTCTCGGCTAACGCATTCTCTGTGAGCCTTTCTTGTACCATAGTACTTGGCTTTGAATTAAGAACTCCATAGGCATTACCGTGTCGATGCCATAAGTTAGATGGAAGGGAGTATATCCCATCACTACGTTATATGAAGTACGATAGGCCCATAATGTTGCAGTCACTTGTGCTCCCAATCTATTCAACTGGCCTCTAAGGTCTTTGTCAAGATAGCACATAGAATCTTGTTGGTGCTCTTAGCTTGGCCATTTGCCTGTGGATAGTAAGGTGATGATTTACGATGTACCACAAGGAATCCCATGAGTAAATGTTCAATCACCTCATTAATGAAATGCGAACCTCAGTCACTAACTAATTCTAGCGGGCAGCCAAATCTAGATATAGTTTAATCATACAAGAATTTAGCTGTAATTCGAGCATCAACTTTTTAAGAAGCTCTCGCCTCTGCCCACTTGGTGAAATAATATGTGGCCGTGATCAAATATCAAGCTTGTGATGGATGTGCCACTGGACTAATGGGTCCAACAAAATCAATGTCCCATTTCCCAAAAGGTTGTCTCACTATTAGAGGGGTAAGTGGCATCTTATCTTTTTATTATGGAATGGCAAATCGTTGACATTCTTCACATCTCTTTATAAATTTTATGGCGTCTCCAAACAATGTAGGCCACTATAGTTCTGCTTGAAGTATCTTGCGAGTTGTAACTTCTCCAACAAAATTTCCTCTGATTATTCCTGAGTGTGCTTTTTCTAATAATGAATTCATCTTCTCACACACATCTTCTGAGGATATTGTCCTTACCTAGCTTATATAGTTCTCCCGCAATTAGTTGATATGGTGTAGCCAACTTAATAAGCCAACGCATCTTATCCTTATTCAGGCCGATCCTTTGGAAAACTATAAGCTAGGTACTTAGATATTTCCTCACTCCACTCAGGTACCATATTGAATCCTTGACATATGGTCTGCCAAAACATGTTATGATCCTTTCCTTACTGTGACCAGAAAGTCAAATCCCAAGAGTAAGAGTACCAACGTGTGATCCTTTTCATAGTGCATGGCTTGTTTACCAAATACAATAAGGCTTGATGATCCATAAAAAATACAAACTTATTGGCCAAGAAGTAATGTATGTATTTCTTGACAGCATATACCATGGCCAACCCTTCACGTTCAGTTATGGTATAGTTGATTTCTGCATCAGTTATTTGTCAACTGGTAAAGCAAACTAGGTAATCCAATTTGAATTTCCCAGGTTGCACCAATACGTATCCTATAGAAAAATTTGATGCATTAATATGCACATGGAATACAGGGTCCCAATTGGGTGGTCTCAAAATTGGCACACTAGCCAGTGCCCTTTTCAACCGATCATATGCTTATTGTTGGCACTTTTCAGTCGATTCAAAGATTATGAGCAGTCTATACAATGATTTGGCAATTTCAACATAGAATATAATGAATCTTCAATAGTACCTAACGTGTCCCATAAACCGTTGTACACCCTTGTAGTTTGTTGGTGGGGGTAATTCCAGAATCTTCACTTTTCCATCGGTGGAAATATCATTCTTAGACACAATGTGTCCCAATATAACACTATGCTTGACCCAAAAATGGCATTTTAAAGGGTTTAAGAATATGCAATACAATTAACATCTCTCAAACACCTTCTTTAAGCAAGTCAGATGTTCCGTCCATCATGAGTGTGTACAAAGATTGTCAATGAATACCTCAAGACAATTTTGCAAATAGTCCTTGTTGAAAGCCATGCACATCAATCATTGGAATGTTGCAGGGGTATTAGTGAGGCCAAAAGGCATAACCTTATAAGCATAGGTCTCCACATTGTGTTAAAGGTTGTTTTGTGTTGGTCCTTTGGTGCAATGGGCACTTGGTTGTATCCCAAAAAACTGTCTAAGAAGTTGTAGGCTTTGTCTCCTGCTACCCATTCTAATACATGCTCCGTATATGGCAATGGGTAGTGGTCTTTCTTGGTAGCTTCATTGACCTTTTTGAGATCAAACACACATTCTGAGCTTCCCATTCTTTTTTGGCACAATCGCGATTGGTGATAGCCAATCTGTGTGCTCAATCTCGTAGATGAAATCCACAACTATAAGCTTATCAATTTCCTCCTTTACAATAGATGTGTATTTAGGATATTCATCTAGTAAGGTTTTTTCATGGATGGTCTCTATCCCTCTATGATCGGAATAGTGTGTTGAACCACCTCAGGTGGTACACCCTTCATTTCAATATACTTCCAAGCAAAACAATCCTTGAACTCTTTCAAGAGAGCAATGAGCTCCTCTTCTTCTTTAGCAGCAATCAAGTCATTAGCAATGTAGACAGGTTTAGGATCCTCCCCTGGGTCAGCAATGTCTTACCACTTTAACTTCTGCTAGTCCATTGTAGGACATGGAATGGCCATTCTTCTTCACTCTTTTGGCCGTGAGTTGGATTACCTTCCGCTCATCGATGGTGTAAGTTCTGAAATGGCCTGGTAGCACTGGGTGCAGGTCTGCTAGCTTGTCGTCATTATCACCCTCTTTGCGATCCATCACCTTCCTTACCTCTCGTTCGGTTTCAGCCAGAGCCTGATTTTGTTTCCTTCTTCAGTGCGTGCGACCTTGCTTCCCAGGCACTCCTATGCTTAAGGCTTCATCTTAAGTTTCCTCTTCCATGAGTTGCACATTCACCATGTGCACTCTTGTGCTTGATGCTTCATCTTCTGTGTCCTCTTCCATGAGTTGCACATTCATCATGCGCACTGAGGTAGTAGGAATGGTTCCTGATTCAACATACTTTGTTTCTCTGGGGGGCAACACATCTATGGTGGCAAGTACATGCATCCAATTTTCACTAAAGTTCGAAGGTGGAAGCGATGCGTACATCTCGTTCTCTTCCTCTTCCTGTGAGTGTTCTTTAACTGGTTGGCAAACTTATAAGGATGTGGTTCAATCTGTTGCTGTGACCGAATCATTGCCAAACAACTGTCCTTCCATGGGGTGTGCCTTCCACATATGGAGATTAATCTTCAGAATTTGCGAATCCTTTTGTATATAAATTAATGGTGTTTCTTCATATGATTAAGTCTTTTTCAATTTTTAGTAAATGTTTTTTTTTGTTGATTTTAGATGCGTTTAAGCTACCAATTCCAACAATGCATGAAAAATTATGAACTACATAAACAAAAATTAACTTTCTCTCTAATCCACACCGAATGGAGCTCAAAACTTATGTTTTCAAAGTGGATTACATTTCAAATCACAAATGCTAAGCTATTTCTTGATTTAATACAACAAAATAAAAGACTAAAATCATTAAATAAATCACGGGTTTTTCCTTTCCAAGTATGAAAATACAATGCAAACAAGATAAAACACAGCAAATCTAACATATCCAAAGCTCCAAAATCATATGTTTTGTGCTCCTAATCAACACCAAGAATGGACCAAAAAGTTGAGCTAATCCCTAGTCTTTTCCTCGTTAGAGCGGGGTGCTAAATATATTTAAGTCAAGAGCTTACCTTAGCCTTTGCCAAAATAAGTGTCATTTGGTACTGTGCCTTGGTGTTGTAAAGTTATAAATGTAACTTCCCTTGTGGGTGTACTAGCCCATCCATCGCATTGTCATCTACACTATGCAAGGGGTTGATAGACATAAGAAGCTCATGCAAGAGAGAACCTATAAAACTTATCTAGCAAGCCCAATAGAACACAAGCAAGAGAGGGTAGGGAGAAGAAGGAGAGCAGACAAGTATTCTATCGTCTCATAAAGGAAATAAACTATTTCTTAATGTCAAAATTAACTTATATACAAATGATTAGCTTTCACACTAGGTCAGACAAAATTTAAAAATAGAACTAGTTCTAGTCTAGCAACTCTATGAACATGAAGTTTATCACTTTCCCATTTGGCATTAAGCTCAGGATAAGGCCACTTCATAAAGTCCAGCACCATCTTACAAGGGTTGAGTGTCCTTTACATGCAGGCAAGATAGCAAAGCACCTTACCATAGGTTGGGTAGGTGAAACCATTTTAACCTACAAAGTGATTAACATGGTGCATATACAAAGGAATAAGAGAGAGTGTAAAGTTCAATACAAGCACTAAAGAAAAAGGCCACAAATACTAAGCAATAAAGCAATATCAATCGAAGGTGCTTGAGATGTATACTTAGTGAATCCCTAACATAATGGTTTGCAATACCGAGCTAGGCAATGACCAATGCAACAAAGAGGGAAACACATACACTTGGTTTTTTCCTTTTATATTTAAGGAGAAAAGGAAATCAATCTCCCTTCTATTAGAGGAGAAAATAAAATCCTAATCATTGCCACAATGGTTTAACAACTGATACATCACTCTGGTCATAGCTTTTATTCAAAGATCTTGATTATTCTCACTTATAACAAAACTCTCCAAGGGGCACATGTCTAATGCACATGAACCTCCAAAGGACTCAATTGGCACATGTCTAATGCACATGAACCTCCAAAGGACTCAATTGGCTCAAGCTTCACCATTTAATAGCACTCCAAATCATTCCACTCACAACCTACATCCAAGGAACTGAATGTCTGCTAAAGAAGGGAGTGATGTAAACCCCATCATGTTAACTCGGTCTCAATGCTTTGACCTAGTCAACTAGGATCAATGAGGTCAATGATCAAAGAAGGTCATAAAGTGGCTTGCACTCACTCAAGGTAGATCCACATAGTGTAAAGTAGCAAATTCTAAGAGTAAATATGCTAATTAGAAGTGGATTAATGGTCTACATTAACCAAAGATAGATTCCCAGCACAATGACTAAAATGCACTAGCACGACGAAAAGACATTTTCGGCTCGAAGCTCCATTGCTTGTGATGGCACTACAGTATGTCCAAGGATGTGCCTAGGTCTTATCTACTAAATTAAGACCTTAGGAAATGAGGAATTAGTAACTATATAAGTTATGGATGGTTGAGAAGTGTGAATGGACATAACTTAAGTTATATATATTAAGAGACTAGTATGTAAGTTATAGACGGTTGACAAGTGTGAAGGCCCATAACTTAAGTCATATATATATCAAATCTCTACACTCAATAAAATTTTGCATGCTTATTTAATTTTGGATGATCTCTTTCCCTCTCACGGGTGCTTTCGTTGCTCTGCTTATGGTACTTCTCTCTTGGTATTTCTTATCCAATGGTACTTCTAAGTGCTCAAGCTCCCAGTCCACTATCTCTTGCATCCTCATTCCATTGCCACACCGATAAAGAAGAAGTTAATGGAAGAGGGAAACTTGCAAGAAAACCTAATTAAGCAAGCATCCATCTAGCTTGCATTAATCCAATAGCATATAAGTAAGAAAGAGTAGGAGAAGAGATCACAAGTATTATATTGCAGGGGAATGATGTACTGCTTATACAGTTAAAAAAGCCTTATATATAAGTGACTAGTTTTCACACTAGGTCGGCCAAACTTAAAAACTATCCGACCTCCATTACTAATCTTGAGCAAGTATGTATACAATGAAGTCCTTATATTTTCCCTATTTGACATTACATACAAGGTAAGGCCACTTTATAAGTCCCAGAGTCATCTTATAAAAGATAAGTGCATGTTCAAGCAGGTAAGATGGTAAAGCACCTTACAATGGTAGGTAGGGCTTGTGAATCTAAGTGACGAGACTTGTATATAAGTGACTAGTTTTCACACTAGGTCAGCCAAAATTAAGATAATCTGACCTCCATTACTAATCTTGAGAAAGTATGTATACGAAAAAGTCAGACTTTCTCTAGTTGATATTATGTGGTAAGGCTGCTTTATAAGTTCCAGAGTCGTCTTATAAAAGATAAGTGCATGCTTGAGTGGGTAACATGGTAAAGCACCTTACAGTGTTAGGTAGGGCTTATGAAACTGTGTTAACCTACTAAGTGTTTAACACACCCCCCTTCCTAATGGTGACATCGTCCTTGCATTACCTAAGTCGATGGTGAAGGTGCTACCAACGTGGAAAGGTGTGGTATGGTCTAGGATATGCCATGCGAGGGTGTGGTATGGTTCATGCCCGATCTATAATCGAATATAGGGAAAATTGGTGTATGCAATGTAGAGGTTCTTCATGTGTTAGGCCTATGTTAAGTTATGGAAGTGGCATGTATCCCTCAAAATTAGGTAGTTGGTAGAAGAGTGATCCACACCTTGTGATTGATGGAATGAGCACCAAGACCACCATGGATGATGATTGGTATGGGTAGATGGCGGTCTGGATTTTCATGGCATAACATGAGAGTATATCCTGATATCATAGTATGATGCCTAGATATTGGGATTCTTCGTTTGGGTGAATACATCGGCTAAGGCAAGGTTTTAATTGTGTTGAACTAGAGTTAAGCAGAGGTTACATGCATTGAAGCTCTTTGGAGGCACCTATGAGGTCGTGGGTTCTCTAGGCGATGGACCGTACCAAGGGCCCCCACTGTCATGGTCCCTCCCTCCCCCACCCCCACCCCCACCCCCACCCCCCCCCCCACCTAGAGATGTACCTAGAGTATTTGGTTAGTTGTAGGTGCACATGTTTGTGTGTACTATGAGTTGCGTGATATGTTTTTAAAAAAATTATGATGCTCATAGACTAAAATATGCAAGTGACGTGCATGGACAATGGGTGGAAGGTGTGCCCCCTATGTGTGTACTCCTCCAATTTGCATTTTTTCCTATGTGTGCCGCTATGGGTGCAAGGTGCCCCCTATGTGTGTACTCCTCCAATTTGCATTTTTTCCTATGTGTGCCGCTATGGGTGCAAGGTGCCCCCTATGTGTGTACTCATCCAATTTGTGTACCCCTTTGAGTTTACTCCAATTTGAAGATTTCTCCAACTTAACTGCTTTATTTGACTCTCTTTGCTACTTTCTTTTCTTGACATCCCTTTTCTTGGGGAGTCAAGATCATTAGTGCATGGCACCTGACTTTTCCCATAAGTGTAATGGAGTTGGGTGGGGCCTTTGTAGCTTGAGGGATTTGGCATTAACGAGCATTGGTGGGGATAGAGGTAATGTGGAACAATGGGTGGTAGGGCCAAAGAAGAGGCCATGAAAGGTTCCTGCATATTTGAGGAAGGTCCAAGCAATGGGTCATACCATGCCATGGTCCCCCCAATCTAGAAACGCACTTGGACTATTGTTGACTATGAGGCTTAAAACAAGTGCTTGAGATATCAATGTCTATTGATGTGTCTACTAGCTACAGAGCCCGGTGTACATTGTAGGTGTCGTGTATAGCATTGGGAAAAAGGTGAGGCCGTGTAGAAGGTTGGGTTGTCCATGAGAATGGGAGAATTTAGGACACCAGTATAGCATACTTAAGAACACCCAATATGGAAAAATTTAGGACACCTAATATAGAAGGATTTAGGACACCCAACATGGCATGTACATTGATAAATTATGAGCAATGGGTGGCTTGTCGGACAATCCTAAAATCATGGGATACAGCTTTGTAGTGATATGGGCATCTCTACGTCGTTTGATTAGCATGGTTATCGGCATGTTTTGCACCTTGGAGGGAGAAGCAAAGCTGAGTTGAGTCTTGGGATTTTGTCGGCTTCGATTGCATTGTCGGCTCTTCTTCCCATTTAGATTCGCTTCCCGGTTCACTTCTTAGAGGAGTCTCCTTCTCTCTTCTTCTTTTCTCTCTCTCTCTCTCTCTCTCTCTCTCTCTCTCTCTCTCTCTCTCTCTCTCTCTCTCTCTCTCTCTCTAATTATTTTTTGAAATAAATATTATTATTATTATTTTGACATGTGAGCCTTTGTCGCCATGTGGTATCTTTTTTTCAACTTTTAAAAAAAAACTTTTTTTGTAATGACATGGCACCCATGAGCCTACGTCACCACGTGGCACTTCTTTATGTGTGCGTGTGTGTGTGTTACCTTAAGTAGAGAGTGTGCATGTGCGGGCATGGGGGTGTGTGCATGCATTGTGTGCACGTACGTGCATATGCATATTTTAAATTTTGGTATTTTTTAGGTTTTTTGGGTTTTAATCATTCTCGAGTATATATGTATGTATAATTAATAGAAAGTTCTATGTTACATATAAACAATGGGGTTTTAAGGTTTTGGCTTACGGCATGGCCTCTCATATAAAGTGAAGGTTGAGGGCCGCTTGCCCATCCACGATGAAAGCCTTGACATCATTGTCATCGGCTTTGCTAGCATATGCTTGATTAAACTTTATCTTTCCAGTTGCAACTAGCAAGTTGGTATTGTAACATCGTGTGTTACGGGGTTGTGATGTTCTTTTTTAGCCTTTAGATTTCTCGGTGGTGCCATTAAAGTTTGTATGCTGCTCTCTTCGAGGTTTGGCACCATGAGTGGCTCTTCTTTGATGGGAACACAGATGGGTAAGGCCATTGCACTAATGGGAATAAGGATGGTAAGACTGCTACACAGCGATGGCTCTCCTTATGTTCAGTTAGCCCATTTCATCCCAAAACTCTTCGCTAGGAGGTGGATCCGAAGGAGTCTAGCCTTTCTTTTTTAGGGAGCGCTCTGTTGAGTGCTCATCTTTTGCAAGGGTTGAAGGCTTGGTGGGTTTCTAGAAGTGTGGTTTGATGTGCTATAGTCAAATGTATTCTCATTTCCAATAACTAGTCTAGACGTTTGGTTCACATCAAAGGCTTTTAGTGCTTTTGGAGTAGGTCTAAAAATGGTTTTAGACATGTCTGTTTTGCTCGAGCTACAAAAATATTTTTTTCCACCCTTTTTTTAAAACAAGTTTAAAGATTTTTTGGTTTTTTTTTCTAGGTTCACATGTGTTGACTCATGTCTATTAACTCACGTCTCCAAACTCACATTTCTAGGCTACGTCTCTAGACTCATGTTTCTAGGTTCACAAATGTTGACTCACGTTTGTTGACTCACACCTCCGGACTCGTCTTTAGGCGCACGTGCGTTTGACTCACGCCTATAGACTCATGTATGTATCTCCTATGCCCACATGTGTAAACTCATGTATGTTGGCTCATGTGTGTTGACTCACATGTAGGCTCACGTGTGTTGACTCAAACATGTACACATGTTTTTACTAAGTGTGTAGGCTCACATCTTTTTTGTATATACTAGGGTCTTAGTTTATTTTTATGAAATAGACTTACTTGGGACATATAATTTTTTGTGCTGAGCCTAAAACAAGTTTGGATTATACTTTAATATCTTAATAGTTACAAAGGACAAGATTTTTCCTTAGAAATTATAACTAGTACACATTGTATAACAAGAAAATCTTGAATGGATATGAGTAGGTATGTCTTTACATAATACTTACTTTGTACAATATTAGTTATACCTACCTCTAGACTCGAATCTAATTGACTCGTGTCTATGTTGACTCATGGCTCACGTGTCGAGACTCATGACTTACAAGCTCACGTCTCGAAGCTCACGAGTCATGTGTGTCCACTCACGTTTTTTTTCACATGATTGTGAACTCACATCTCCCAACTCGAGAGCTCGTTTGGAGTCTTTTGAGATTTTCGAACTTGATGTGGTTGACTAAGGATCCTAATCCTAGAGTTAATGGTTGTTATGTAAGTAATTAAATATTATTTAAAACTATTTTTTATTGAATTTGCATGATTCTAAACTACCAATTCAAGCAATGCATGAAAAATATTATGAAATACATTATCAAAAATTAACTATCCAACTCTAATCCACACCTAATGGAGATTAATGATTATGCTTTTCGAGCAAATTCCACTCCTAATCACATTTGCTAAGCTATTCCTTGGCATGTTTAGCATTGAAACATCATTATCCATATCAAAAGTACATTATAAAAGGCTTCGCTAGGAGCATTTTTTGGTATATATGTATATATATGTATATATGGTGTTATACAAAATTATCTTGCCTAGAGAACACAACAAATGAAGGTGTCACACAAATTTATATTTCCTAGAAAACAACATAGGATAAATACCATGGTGATGTTTGTCTAATTCAGAACAACATACCAATTTGGAAATCTATCAATTTATGTGCCACAAGGGCTCCACAAGATTCAAAGAAATCTACTTTGCATTAGGAAAAATATGCCTAGAAATCACACACGACTTTTTTTTTTAATAAACTTAGTGCTAACAATCACAAACTTCAAACTTCCTTTTCTCAGGGACACCTCCTCCTAGATGGGGTGGGATATGAACTAACCGCTCAAACAAAAGCCCACCAACACACGTCAAACTTGACAGCTTATATACCTCAGAATTAAAAAGGGGAGCTCTTTGAATGAGGTCTACTCGCCACATATAGCATTTTATTTCTATGTAGGCTGGCAATCCTCCTCACTGGTGACCTTGTGACATGCTAACACGTTCAGCATTTTCCCGAGCCTCAATTTCCTTCTCAAGGATTGCTTTATTTCTCGACAATGCCTCCACATGGACCTTCTCTTCAAGCCGTGCCTGCTTTCTTGCTTCTTCCATCAATTGTCCCAAAATGTTTGGAGAAGCCATCTCCAACACCTCCACTTTGTTAACATCCACAATGTTGACTGATGAGGAAGATGCCACGCACTCCTCATGTACTAAGCTCGCATCCAGCTGCCTTACTTCCTCATTTTGAGCACCACTTACCATAACACCACTCTCCACATTAACACAAGGTTTCTGATCCAGCCCTGTTTCATCTGCTTCTTTTCCACCCATAGCAGGAGAAAAGATCCCATGCTCATCTGCTGTGCTTATTTTTAGCTCTGACTCTTTGCCAGCTCCATCCTGTTGATTTAATTGAGATAAGAGCTCCGAGATCGGTGCACCTGCATTAGCTTGCATCTCTGTTTCACTCCCTTGCTCATAGAATTGCTTTTGTTTCATAAAGAACTTCATACAAGTCTTCTCTCGTATCTCTTGTTCTGCCTCAATATTACTTTTGGCATGCTCACCTATTTTAGCGGCAAACTCAGATGCAGCTTGTTCCTGCAAAATAAACTTCAATTTTATTGCCTACATGTAGCATACAGAATCTTTGCAAAAAATACAGGTTCAACATAGTCTGAGCCTTGAGGAACACAGACAGTATTTTTCTTTCTTTTGATAGTAGTAGATAAAGTAGCTTTGTTTGTGTGATTACAGCTGCAAGTAGGCTCTTATGAAGCTCTCGTATTTTTTCAACAGCACTCCGAGCCTGATTTAAAGCAGCTGCTTCGCGTTCCTTTTCATTTGTCATCCTTCGATTCCGAATCTGCAAAAGAAAAATCTCACTTATACACTGAAACTAAAAAATGTGATGTGGTTCTCTCTACGTATCTTAATGTATGCGTTCTTTTCAAATGCTAATCACATTGGGCTACACAGTTTGATTGAGACTGTGTTCACACTCTCAGCATACATACACATCTGTTGTGCGACTCTAAAACTCTTGTCATAAGCAGTTTACTCATCAGCCTCAAACCAAAACACGAGTACTTCACATTAATTATTAAGCCCCATCATACTTTTTCCTATACAAGGTCTATTGAGCTGTAGTACTAAACAATTTATTCACTTCCATCAAATAGAGCATTCCATGGAGGATGGTCTCTTCTGCTTAGCTTTGGGCAATAAATGTGTTCTGTATGTCGTCGTTCAAATAGTTTGGATCTTAAATGTGTATGCCATGAGGACACGCACAGGATGGGACCTTTAGACATGAAAGACAGACTTCCCAATGACTCGAAGTAAAATTGTCTTTTGCAATTTTTTAAAGGAGGCCACTCCGATAGAAGTGACTGGCTAGCTCAATAATCCACTCTCTGAAGTCTGCCCTCATCCTGTATCTCATAGTAGAGGCATCTACCATCCTCAGTGCAAGCTCTGACAGCAATCAGGATCTCCAACTGTGTGTCATCCCTCATAATCAGCCCCCCTCTGAAGTGACTCAGCCTCTCCGCCTGGATCTCCTCCGGGAGACTGCAAAAGGCCTGCCAATCTCCAAAACTCCGTGCTGGGCCTGCCGCCAATGGTCCCCAGGCTAGACGAGGCCGAGAACCCAGCATATGACCATGCTCTGTGCGTACCGTGGGGCTCCAGATGAGCGGCTGTCTGGCCCGCTCCTCATCACAAGTGGTAGGTCTCTGAGAAAGCCCCGGTCTCAGCAACTCCCAAGCTCGCAGGATGCTCAAGGCAAATCTGTCCTCCCATCCTCTACTGAGGCCTGTTCTCCTCATCTCTATGAAGATCCACCGTATCTCTAGTGCCCAAGTGCCCCCTGTTGGGGGAGCTCTAGCCTGCTGTCGCTGAAAAAGAAGCTCCTTCCAAGGCTCAACGCCTGGAAGCAGCCCCCGAACAATAAGCTTCCCCAACAAGGCTCTACTCTGATCAGCTGGATCTATAATGCCCAAGCTCCCTTGGGCCAGCGGAAGAGTAATAACTCCCCAAGCAACCTTAGCCCGGGCCGGCTGACCATCCCGCCCAAACCAAAGAAAGTTCCTGATCAGCTACTAATGCAAGAGCTCGAGAAGATCCAGCAAGACGTGATGTACCACATAGTCGCTAAAAGCACCTGATTTGTCACCACCACCCTCCCAGCCAAGGATAGCCGAGCTGTACTCCAATATAAAAGCTTCTTCCGAATGCTCAGAAGAAGCGGGGCGATCTGCTGCTCAGGTGACAAATCAAGTCTAATCTGGCATCCCAGATACCGCACTGCTGTGCCAGGAGGAATCCATCTAAAACCCGAGTCTGGGCTCCATGCCGGAGCGGGAGCGCTACTGATCCAAAAAGCCACTGTCTTGCGCCAATTGATCAATGCTCCCGAGGCCACACCAAAAACCTGTAGCGACTGCTCTGCCCTCTATAGATTGGCCTCCTCGCCATGCAGAAACAATCCCGTGTCATCAACAAACTCAGAATCGAGCAGGTCCTCAACCCGGACTGGACGCTAGAGTCCTCTCAAACCAACCTCCTCTGCTGTCAGATACATGCTCATAGCCTCTGCAAAGAAGAGAAAAAGGAACGGGGCGAGAGGGCATCCCTGACGAACTAATCTGGTCAACTCAAAACTCGGCCCCCGTCCTCCTGCCATCAACACCTAGCTACGAGCTGTGGAATATAGAGCCGCCACTCCTCGGATCCAGTCTCGCTCGAAACCCGGGCGAAGCATAGTGCCCTCTAGGAAACCCCAATCGACTCTATCGTATGTCTTCTCAAAATTGAGAAGCATCAAGACCAAGTCCTCACCGAGGAATCTAGCTCAGGCCGTCGCCTCCCAAAAGGTGAAAATGTTGTCAAGGATACTGCGCTCCTTGACGAATCCTATCTGGGTAGCATGAATCAACTTCCCAAGGAAGGGCTGGATCCTCAAACTCAAGGCCTTTGCTAGGACCTTGTAGACAGTATTGAGGATCGTAATAGGCCTCCAATGCCGAATATCATCCGACACTCCCTCCCCCTTGGGGATAAGAAAAGCCCTCTGAAAAGCTATGTGGCATCACCCCAGTGTCCAAAACATACTGAAAACCCCTGCGGAGGCTTGGCCCCAAAAGGTCCCAATAGCACATAAAGAAGGCAGGCGTCAATCCGTCCTCCCCAGGGCAACTGTGACGCAGAAGGACCCTCAAAGCCTCAACAAGCTCATCCTCTGAAAGGGGCTCACCCAAAACTGTGCGCATACGATCTGTGACCCTCCTCTGCACATGGGCCCACACACTCTGTCTGCAAGCATCACGTGCCTCCGTGGCTGGCTCCGCTGAAAGCACGTCTCTATAGAACTCAGTGGCAATGGCTCTAATCTCCCCGGGCTCAGTGGCTAACGATCCGTCCTGCCTCCTGAGCTGGCGTACTCCTGCTCGAGCATGGCGAGGTCCGGTGATCTCAAAAAACTCCCCAGTCACTTTATCACTAAGCTGCGTCCACTGAGAGGCCTGGCGATGATAGTAGAACTCATGTCTCTGCTCCTCTACCTCTCTAACCTCCTGGCGTGCCTGGCTCAGCCGGGACGCCACCCACTCACATGTAGGCAGCTGCTCCTTAAGACGCTGGAGCGAAGCAAGGCTACGTCTCAAGCGACACTCCCGCTCTCGTGTCTCTCCCAGCCGTGTCAAGGCTGTAGCGTGCAAAAAAGAGCTGAGCTCGATAAGTCCCTGGGCACACTGGCCTGCTGCATCCAGGTCAGAGCTCTGGCTATCATGCCATATCCTCTCAATGTCCTCAGAAAGACCGGGATCTGTAAGTATCCTCTCTGGGATCCTCAACTGCAAGCTGGTCTCCCGTGTCCTCTCCTCAAGTGTCAAAATAACTGGCGCATGGTCTGAAAAAGAGGTGCCATCGAGAATGCCAACGGAGCCACCACGCTCCCCGAACCTGTCGCCCACATAGAAGCGATCAATCCGTGATAGATTAGTCCCTCCCTGCCGGCAATCCGACCGAGAGAAACTAAGACTGTCCTGAGAACGGGAGAAAGCCTCATGCTGCCATGCATCAGTGATCCGCAGTGTCATACAAAATCGCTCCCAAGTTGCAAGCTCCGTGCCGTGCACTGTAACATGACTGCCTCCCACCCTACCGGCTGGGTCCTCAAGCATGTTGAAATCTCCCCCAACACACCAATGTGCGGCCTCGGGCGATGCATCTGTAACAAGGGTCCAGAACTCTACTCTGGCACTAGCATGGTTGGGTGCATAGACATTGAGCACTCCAAAGTGCTCATCGTGCATCCTCAAAATAACATACTGTGCTCTACTAGGCACAATGACCCCACGATCCACAATGGCCTGCCGCCATACATCCGCAATGACCATACATGCTCCTCCCTGTCCACCCAAGGGGCCAAAACCTGCAGACCAAAATGTGTCCCATCTACCAGGCATCATCGAACCATATCTCCGAATCCTGCTCTCACTCAAATGGTGCTCCTGCATCATCAGAATATCAATACTGCCCCCTACCAGGCATCTCTCAAGCTCCTACCTCAAGCAACCACGATAATGTACATAGTGTGCGCCGCCAAGGCCCTGTACATTCCATGAGATGATCCTCATGGATGACCTGCTGAGGTGGAGGCTGTCTCAGCCATACGGCAGGCCTTCGCAAGCGGCTTGGATGGAGAGTAATCCCCATCCGAGCGGCTACGAATCTGCCCACCCGGTGTGCTGCAAGAGTCTCAGACCAGGCGCCAGTGGTTGTGTCCCATAGCGACTGCCTCCTGCTCGGAGAGAGAAACCTCATGTATGCATACATAGCCAGGGTCTCGTGCTAGGTCTGCCACTATGCGAACCACCAAATGTCGAATCCCGGAGGCATCCGCACTCCCGGTATCAAAGAAATGTGCCAACTCCCAGCGTCGGCCTATCACGTCTGTCATCTCCAAATCGCTCACATGGTGAGAAAACTCAACTGCCTGAGTCTTCAAAATACTAAGAGCGAGATCCAGAGTCCACTCTCAGTCGCTAGTGCCGCAAAGAGGGAAGGAGAAGGCCACCGCTGAATCAAGTGCCTCCTCCCCTCGGGCCGTAGGTATATCACCACATGAACTCTGATGGGTGCTGGCTCATGGGGGCCCTCCACTCCAAAAAGGCGTGTGAAGGAGTAGTCGAAAGCCTCCGAGCACTGTCTAGTGTCGAGACTACTCAGCCGACTACGGATAGAGGATATCCGTGAAGCACGAATCGGCATGGTAGGTCTCCTCTGCGGTGCTCAAGCAAGGTTGGTGCTCAGTGCCCGCCGGACTGTAGGTGAGCGCCAGGGTACTGCCAGTGCCTCCCGGGAAACTGAGGCGAGCGGAGGGGGAGGAGGGGGTGGGGAAGGGGGTGGGGGTGGGGAAGGAGCCGCTAAAAAAGCGGGAGCGGGAACGGGAGGAGGCGAAGGTGGAAGCAAGGCGGGAGGGGGGGACAGGGGGGGGGGGGGTGCTGGCATCTCCTGATCCTCAGTCTGCGTTGGGGTCTCCTCCTGGAGCTGTTCCTCACTGGAACCCAGTGATGCTGAGGCTGTGACTGCTTCTGCGTCGGTCTTTGGGCTTGCTGCTGTGGCTGTCTCCCTCTACGACGCCCCTGTCCAGGCTACCAATCCGAGGTCTCTGTGGGCTGAGCAGGTGTCCTGGAGGCTGCCTGCCGAGCCGCATCTGTGGGCGGGCCATCGGGGGTCTGCTGGCTGCGGTGAAGGTCGGGGTCTCCTGCGAGGGCAGGCCTTGGCCAGGTGGCCGACCTACCTGCATATAAAACACTGGTTCGGGAGCCCCGAAAACTCCACTCTCTGATGGATCCATCCCCCCCCTATCCTAGGTAACTGAATGACCTTCGGAAGGGAGGAGATGTCAAGAACCAAAACTCTGACCGATGGCAGGCCAGCTGCTCTAGCCACCACTGAAGCTGTTGTGGGGCCAGTCTTAAGCACCAAGCCCACCAATGATCCTATCCTAGAAAGGAGCGGGAGGTACTCGCGGCGAAGTCCAGGAAAGCAAACTGTAACATGGAATAGGCGCTCTGCCTGCTCGGCCGCTGCTAGGTCGAAACCATGCTGCCAAGGTCTAAAGAAGGCCCGAGCGCCCCTGATGTCAAGGGGACTCATGGCTAGGACCTGGGCCACGCTCTGGTCTGTCTCGAACTCAATCTGGTAGTGTCCGCAGCCCAGTAACTGAACGTCCAGGATCTTGCCCACATTTGCAAGAAGGCGGGCCTGGAGAAGATCCCGGATCTCCCGTCTGCTGGGGCGAGTGCCAACTATACGGCAGATGGTGGAATGGGCCTGGAGGCGTTCCACCTCTGCAGCGAGGCTCGCTTCCTCTTCTGGCGAAAGAGAAGGGTATCCTCAGGGGCGGGCGAGGGGGCTGCGGAAGAGTCCCTCTGAGGTGGAGCGGGAGGAACCTCCATCAGAGTCTGAAGCTGAGTCGAGGGCGAAGCGATAAACGGGGGGTCCTGCAAGAGCCAAGCTGCACGAAAAAGCGGAGCGGGGAGGGGAAGAGAGGGAAAGGGCCGAAAAACAAAGGGGGGGGGGAGGAAGACAGAGGGGAAGGGGCGGAAGACAGAGGGAGGCGGAAAAAAACCAGAAGGGGATGGGCGGAAGGCAGAGGCGGAGGAAAAAAAAACCGGGGAACGAAAGGGGGGGCGGGTAAAACGCGAAAGGGGGGGTAGGGCGGGGGCAGGCAGGGGGGGTGGGGACGCGTATATTTTGACATGGTATCAAAGCTCTAGGCTCTTGAAATAGTTCTTGGGAATTTTGTGAGCAAGAGGGTGACTTTTGTATTGCTGATTGGTGGACTGTTCTGGACTGTTCGGGAAGAGGAGAAGCAAGAGGAAGGCGGGCTGATTTGCTAGACAGCCACTTGCAGGTGTAAAAAGTTCTTTTTTCCCACCCACCCACCCACCCTTTTCAGTTACATCCCCGCAATGGCAGATCTGCTTGAGATGGCTGAGAGACATGTGAAGATTCCGACACTCCCCACATTCCCAGTGGACCGTCACTTGGACGGGAATAACTACGGCATCTGGAAGGTAATGATGGAATCTGTTCTAGAGTCTTATGACCTTGCTAATTTCATTGTTGTTAGGGTTCCACGGCCGGAGGTAGAGGAAGGGGAGTTACCCTCGATTCGGAAGGACCGCGAGGCACAGGCACAGTTGTGGGATCATGTCAATGCCAGGGTCCGCTCTTTCATCTTCCTCAACTGCACACCGTAGGTAATCAATCATATCAAGCATATGACGCTAGCCAGATGTATATGGCAGCATTTGGCTTCTCTCTAAAACAGGGTATCGCACATGAAGAGGATTTCCTTGGAATTACAGATACGGGTTATGAACCCTGCAAAGTCATTGACGATGCGGGAGCACATTAACAAGCTACAGGCTCTTCAGCAGGAAGTTCTTCAGGCTGGGAAGGAGATATCATCAGAGGATATGGCCATAACGTTGCTATCGCATTTGCCCTCTCAGTACTCAGCATTCTACTCGTCTTTTATTACCAGTGGTAGGCTCAGCACCATCACGTGGGAGGAGCTTGTGCCCATGGTCTTGGACCAAGAGGAAAGATTTTCGAACCCTCCACAAGGCAGAGGTTCAAAGGCCTTAACTGGCCAACGGTCAAAAGGCCGTACCAACAAGGGCAAAGGGAAGGCTTCATCAGGAAGTCTTCTGCGAAGATGTCCAACTCAGACCACGAGAAATTGAAGGCAGAGAGGACCCGTAATGATTGTGGCGAGAAAGGCCACTATTGGAGGCAGTGTCCCAAGCGGAACACTGAGAAGGGTGAAGAATCCTCAGCAGCAATCGTGAAGACTCCAACATTTGTGCACCTGGAGGTGATGGACACCGATGTTTCATTTTCTTTGGGCAAGGAGGAGGTTGGAGGACTCGCCGCTATGGATACTCAGGAGTGGATTCTAGACAGTGGTGCTTCCAAGCACATGACTCCTTCCCATTCAGATTTACAGGATCTCTGCAGGTATTCTGGTCACATTCTTACTGGGGATACATCCACTATCCCAGTTTACAATGAGGGCAGGTTGGAGATAGTTCCCGATGGCAGAGAGAGGAAGCATTCCTCCCAGGTGTTGTATGTTCCATCCCTTGGTTTTCATCTGTTGTCAGTGCATCAGGTTTGCAAGACTGGCGTACGGGAGGAGTTTGATGAGCATTTTGTTGCTCTCCGAGACAAGGCAACAGGCTAGGTAGTTTGGGAAGGCGGAGTGGAGAATGGAGTTTACAAACTTTCAGCACTCTCTCTCCCAGGTCTGATGAGTGGCAGTCTGGTAATGGCCACTTATGTGTGGATACGCTGCAGGTCCAGGCTTTCCGGGACCAGAGGGAGGATAGCTTGCCAGTTGATGGCAGCAGTTGGCAGGAACTTTCCAGTACAGATGTTGGTAGTTCTTGTGTTTGTCAGTCAGAGGAAACTTTACAGGTAACTTATGCTCTGATGTTTCTGTCATGTGCAAGTTTGCCCATGGACATATCCTGATGCTAGTCCAAAAGGGGCAGCCAGAAAAAGATGATAAGAACCAAGAGTTGGAGCATAAAGTGCAAATGTGGCAGTATGGGACTAGGAGGAGGACATGAGGAGGATATTGTCGGCTGCATGAAGGGGTCTGTCGGCTGAACCAAAGGAACGCGGCTGCAAGCGCATCAGTACATGGGATTCATGACCAGTGGGCCAGCACTCCAAGGGGTCCAAGGGCCTATAAAAGGCAAATGTGCTCATTGAGTTAGATGATTCACTCCACTAGGGAGTGGGTCAAGTACTAGGAGTATTTTGGGTGTTTTCACCTTTTATGAAAGGCAGCCTATGGCTGTAGATGGCTGTAGATGTAGGGGTACCTTTTTGTACCATATAAATATACTGAATTTCCAGCTCTCTCTCTCTCTCTACTCTCCCTTCTGTCTGCGTTTTTGCATTAGCATGTTCTAGATGGTGTTTAGGGCTGAAAGAAGACCCCCAGAGCTTCCACGTGTTACATTGGTATCAGAGCATCAGGCTCAGCAAGGCTAAACGCTGTTTCAGTCCCATAAGATGGTGTACAAGTCCAAGGTACAAGAAAGTGCACGGGTACGAAGCCCAAGGCAAGGAACACAAGATCGGGAAGAGCTCTCAGGAGGTTTGTTGGTGGTGTTCCACAAAGCCAGAGGGGATGGCAGCTCTCCCTTCTGTCTACGTTTTTGCATCAGCATGTTTTAGATGGTGTTTAGGGCTGAAAGAAGACGCCCAAAGCTTCCGCGTGTTACAGTCTCGTAGTATTCGGGACAAAGAAACTCCTGTAGATGAGGAAGTTCTTTCCACAGGAACCTCTTGGAAGGCCAGGCAAGTGACAGTTGATTACTTGCAAAAGGAGGTGGATGTTGCACATTCTCCAGGCTTTGTGGTTCCGGATTCAGAGGGGGTTGGTTACAAGTTTCCGAAGGCCTTGAGTGGTCTTCAGCAGGTTTCCAGGACTTGGCATCCCACTGTAACAGTTGTTGACCCTTGTGAGCAGTATGGTGCCTTTGACTCGGAAGCAGAATGGTTCATTGATTTGGTTGATGTATACCAAATTGGACGGGAGCTTCCTGATGAGGTTGTTGAGCTCATGTTTTCATATGACTCTTTGGGAGGCAGGATTGCGTATCTTGTGGTTTCTACAGCATGCGAAGGATCTTGGACTCTTTTACACAGGAGGGGGATTGATGGATGGAGTCCAACTCCACAGCTGGAGTGACTCAGATTGGGGAGGAGATTGTGACATGTGAGGGATTGACCGTCGTAAACACAACCTTAGGCTAACTAAATTGCACTTAATGATGCTTAAGAGATAGACAAATAGTGTCAATGCAATGCAATGCAGCTATATTAGATGAATGGGTTACAATAAGATCTAAATAGATCTATGATGCTGTCCTAGATGAAGATCCTTCTCGGGATGAGATGGATGGGCTGAATGCTGAAGATGAGGACTGTTCCTTGCTCCAATGCTGAGGTCCACCCTTCAATGCCGGCTTCCCTCTATGTAGGAGGTAGGAATGATGACTTATATGCTGAATATGCTGATTTGAAGACTATATGCTGGATGAACTGCTATCCCACTGACTTTCCCTTGTCTCCTGGGAAGGAAACTCTGAAGGGAATGCTTGGAACTGATGTATGTTGTCTATATGCTGAAAACACTGATGCTCTCCTTGTTGCCTGGAAAGGAAACGCTGAGGAGATGGATGCTCAATGCGTTGCTGAACTGAGATGATGGACTGAATGGATCATGCGCTTCTATTTATATGTGGGAATGATGCTGGTCGGCCAGCTTTGCTACAGTCGGCCAGCTCCTGGATGCTCACGACTGGCCATAAATGCCCAACTGCTGTCGGCTGCCCATAATGTGCTGTCGGCTGGTCATACTGCTGTCGGGTGGTGCTAACAGTCCCGACCTGATGCAAATGAATGCCTTATATGCTCATGATGACTAAAGTGCTGATGTTGGTTTTGGAAACACCCCCATATACATGCTCATGCTGATATATGCCTGAATAATACTTAAATGTCCTGATTAATGCTTGATGATGCCATGCCACTTGTACACCTGATGGGTGTGCACGTGACAGAGATCCAGACACGAGGAGATCTACTTCAGGTGACAGTTTTACCCTCGACTCAGGAGCAGTTTTATGGAGCAGTAAGAGGCAGTTATCTCTTGCCTTGTCGACAGAGGCAGAGTACCAAGCTGCTTGTGGTGCTTGTGAGGTGGTGAAGTTGCAGAGGTTACTTGGCAGGATTGGGTTTCCACTGGTGGAACCCACGGTCATCCAAAGACACTTTGTTCGTGAAAAGATCGTTTGCTGATGACATCTTGCTAGAGTTCTGTTCGAAGGAGGACAGTGCGGTGGACCTCTTCACGAAGTCGCTATCTCAAGCGTTGCTTCGGCGGCACTCCAACTCCCTGAGCTTGCTTGCACGTATCCCCAAAAAGCTAGAGAGAGAGAGAGATGAGAGAGGCGTGTAACTCCAAAAGTGGAGTGGCCTCTCTCCAAAATTATCCTAGGGCCCCAACTTTAATATTTATTAAAGTTCCCTAGGGGCCACTAAGGCCTAGGGACCACCCATGAATAAAACATTAATAATATTAATGTTCTTGGTCCCCCTTCACACCTAGAGATGTCCACACATCATTCTCTTTGTCCGGGCACCCCAAATGTGAATCATTTAATATTTTTGCTCAGCAACCACTATGCCCACACTTGTGCTGTTCCATTTTCACAGGGTCATGACATACCCCCCTCTTGAAAAATGGCAAGCATCCTTGATTGCATTTTGGTGATACAGCAAAATATCCACAGTGAAATATACAATATGGCAAGATCAGCGTCCCAATCTCTCTAAGCCATGCTCATGTATCAACATTCACTGCAAACCAATGGCGTAGTAGTAGTCCAAGTTGTATACCACTGGAAACTATACACAACCACAACATCCAATGTGACTAGTACACATATATCATAGAAGTTCCATAAACAGATGTACTGTCAGCCATCAGTACCTTCGGGTGAGACAAAAACTGCACCAAGGGACCTCTAGATGTCATCTGAGCCTGTCTGTATCAAGGGAGTGGAGGTGCTACCCCCCTCTTGAGCATCAGGCAATGCTCCAGACCCATGCTCTGCTGAACCTGAATGAGCCGTAACAAGAGTCGGCTCCAACTCAAAGGCATCGAGATAAAGCTGCAAAACCTGAGGTGAATCTGTTAAGTCACCTTCCTCCATCCACTTCGCATCCATCGGTGAATAGTTCTTGACCTTCACAAGATAGCGACGGGAAAATTTACGTCGTACCTTTCTTTCCTTATGTGCCAGTATCTGCTCTGGAATAAGAACCTCATCAAGTTCCTCAACTTCCGGCTGAACCTCATCTGATACATCCTCAAGCACATCCCCACGGAAAGGTCTAAGGAGACTCACGTGAAAAGCATTGTGAATCCTTCAGTGATCTGGTAGCTTCAAGCGATAGGCCACCTCACCAATCTTTTCCAATACCTGAAAAGGCCCATAATAACGCATGCCCAACTTAGGGAATAAGCGCTTTACCCTTCATCTTCTTGAGTCTAGCCTTTTCAAAGCACAAAAGAACCCAATCACCCAATGCAAACTCTAAAGCACGTCTGTGACGGTCTGCTGCTTTCTTTTGCTTCTGCTGAATTTTCTGGAGTGCCAACTTAACTCTCCGATAAGCTTCATCCATGTTTTCCACATACTGATCAGCCTCAAAGATCTTATCCTTTGTATGCAAAATGGGTGGTACCTTCTTCCCTCCTTCCACAATCTCAAAAGGCGCCTTGCCCGTCGAGGTATGAACGGTGTTGTTATATGCAAACTCCACCAGAGGAAGATACTTTTCCCATTGTTGCTTGTGCTCTGACACATAACACTTAAGAAGATCTAACACTGTAGAGTTGGCCTCTTCCGATTGACCATCTGTTTGTGGATGAAATGAAGATGAAAACTTGAGACTTGTACCCATGTTGTCAAACAACCCTCTCCAGAACAAACTCGTCATCCGTGGATCACGGTCACTAATGATAGACGTAGGCAAGCCATGATACTTGAAGATGTTCGCCATGAACAACTTCACCATATGATCCACTTTGATCGTCTTACGCACGGGAATGAAATGAGCCTGCTTACTGAACCTGCATATGATAGTCCAAATGCCATCATTGCCCGTTTGTGTCCGTGGAAGATCAAATATAAAATCCATGGCAATGCTCTCCCAAGGTCTATCTGGAATAGGTAAAGGCTGTAGTAACCCTGGTGTCTTTTGACGGTCAAACTTTACCTTCTGGCATACGATGCATTGCCTAACAAAGGCATCAACATCTCTTCTCAAGGTTGGCCAATAAAAGAAAGTCTCCACTGCTTTTACCATGGCGTCAATACCTCTATGACCTGCATACGGTGGAGCATGACTTTCAATCATAACCTTGAGTCTCAATTGCCTGGTAACACACAATTTACCATGCATCAACAAAAACCCATCTCTGAGAGTATAGTGCTCATGCCGCTGACCCTCAGATATCTGATCATACAACCTTTCAAAGTCCTCATCATGGACATACTGCTCTTTCATTTCATCAAGCTCATGATGATAAGCAAGTGAAACTGCTGAGACCTGTGGCTTGCGTGACAAAGCATCTGCCACAACATTCTTTTTGCCTTTCACATGCACAATCTGGAATTGAAACATAGACAAAAAGTTTCCCCATCGCATATGCTTCTCTGAAAGCTTAGTTTGCGTGAGGAAATAACGCAAGGTCTGATGATTTGTCTGCACAGTGAAATCAGCCCCAAGCAAATAGTGTTTCCATGTAGAAAGAGCATGAATTACAGCCAACATCTCTTTCTCATAAACCTGTAAATGCTTCTCGGCATCTTGCAATATTCTACTCTCATAGGCTATCACATGTCCCTCCTCCATGAGAACTGCCCCAATGCTACTTCCACATGCATCACATTGGACAACAAAAGCCTTTCGGAGATCCGGTAACACCAATACTGGATCCGAAGTAAG
This sequence comes from Cibotium barometz, assembly GCF_041138505.1. NCBI lineage: Eukaryota > Viridiplantae > Streptophyta > Polypodiopsida > Cyatheales > Cibotiaceae > Cibotium > Cibotium barometz. The sequence continues at coordinate 53,741,994 of NC_141052.1, read as the reverse complement.
CTTTTCTTTAAGCTTTTTGAAGGCTGTAATTTCCCGATCAGCCCATCTAAACGGAGTTGCCTTCTTTGTCAAAGCATGAAGGGGCGAAGCAATTTCAGCAAAATACCGTATGTACCGCCCGTAATAGGAACACAATCCCAAAAAGCTGCGTACATCATGCACGGTCCTCAAATCTGGCCAGTTAAGAATTGCTTCAACCTTCGATGGATCCATACGGACTCCATGCTTAGACACAATATGCCCCAAGAAATGTATCTCTTGCAAGAAGCACTCACTCTTCTTGCCATTAATAACCAGCCTATGGTTCCTCAGTTCTGCAAACACAATGGCCAAATGCCTTCTATGCCCCTCCTCAGTTTGTGAATGCACAATCATATCATCAAAGAATGTGCCCACAAACGCTCTATGAGGCCGGAAAATCCTGTCCATCATTCTGTTAAATGTGGCAGGTGCATTTGTCAAACCAAAGGGCATAACCAAGAATTCATACAACCCAAACGTGGTTCGAAATGCTGTCTTATGCACATCCTCGGGTCTAATACGTATCTGATGATACCCGCTTTTCAAGTCAATACGACTAAAGACTGTGGAGCCCTGTAAGCAGTCCAAAATGTCATCGATCCTCGGAATGGGGAATCGATTCTTGATGGTATTCTTGTTCAGCGCCCTGTAGTCAATACACATGCGCCAAGAACCATCCTTCTTTTGCACTAAGAGTACAGGTGAGCAAAAGGGTGATGAGCTAGGCTGTATCAACCCTTTATTCAACAGCTCCTGTACCTGACTCGTAATTTCTTCTTGTTGGGCTGCACTAACACGGTACGGCGGTCTATTTGGTGGAGTACTACCAGGAATTAGATCAATGGCATGATCTTCTGGCCTCTCCGGAGGAAGTCCCTTCGCAATGACTCGAAAAAACAATCTTGGAACCCACATAAGAAATCAGTCCTGTCCTTATCTAACATAGACAAATTAGACTTAGACTCATCATCGTTTGCATCCTTTACATAAATCAAGTACGCAGAAAGATGCTTTCTCATTACTGATGAAATTGCCGAAGCTGATACAATAGAAACAGATTCCCCTTTAAGTTTTACATCCAAAACATGTTCTTTCCCTCTATGAGTCAGAGTGATCTTCCTATTGTATGTATCCACCGTGGCACCATGGCATACCCAACAAAACATCACATCCATCAAGTGGCATGATGAAAAACTCTTCGCTGTCCACATAACCCTGCAAATGAAGCCTGAGCTTCCCAATGATAGGAGTAACGGGTTCTGCATACCCTGGACAAGCCATGTTAGCCTCATATAACGGCCCCATCTCCTCTGCACGAATCCCCAATCGGCCAGCCAAATCTAGTGAAATGAAGTTGGCTCTAGCACCTGTGTCAAAGAATATCAACGCATTTTGATCTCTCACTTTGCCCCATGCCCTGCACAACTCAGACTCTTCACCACCTGGCTGTTCCCCAACAAGATCAAGAACTAACCTGCAGAAGGTTTTGGTTTCTTTGACTTGGGCTCTCCTTTGTTGTCAGAGTCCTTTTGGGACTTTCTCTTGGGACAATTAAAAGACATATGTCCCTCTTCTGTACAGTAAAAACATTTCCGAGCATCCCTCAAAGCCTGTCTCTCCTCAGAAGTTCTCTTGGGCATTGGCAACTTCTTATACCGCGTCTCTGTAGACCCTTTTGCATCACGTGAAGCATGCCAGACTTTTCAGATTTCTTGCTCGAGTTCTTACTGCCTTTAAATCCAGATGAGACTCCAGTGAGTAACGCATTAGCTGTCATAGCATTCTCTATCATCTGTGACATGTTTGTTACTCGAGTCTTGATACCATAGTCACGCACCTCCTTGGGCAGCCCACAACAATATTTCTCTACCTGCTCAAACAAAGGCACTGCATGGTAAGAAGTAACTGGGAGTAAAGCTTCCCAAAACTTCTTGTTATAATCTTCAAGATTATCACACTTTGATGCATCCAACTTGTGCCATGCGGTCATTACATCCACCTCAAAAGTAGATGTGAGCCATACGGAAGAGAACACCTGTTTAAATTGTACCCAAGTAGATGGTGCTATGCCCTGCAGAAGAAGAGTAGACCACCACTGCAATGCATTGCCTTTGAGAAAAGTGGCAGCTTTTCTCACCTTAGAGGACTCCGTGTGATTACCACCAAAAAAAGCAGCATCAAATTGCTGTAGAAAGGTAAGTGCTTTTAATTTATCTTTGGCTCCACTGAATGTATCAAATTTCACAGCAGCTCCCCCTTCCTTAAAATCCTTCGCCTTACCCATAGGCGTAAGATTATCGTAAGGAAGTGGCTTCACAAGATTGCTACCCCCAGCATTCATGCCCATCATAGGGTCAACATTTCCAATTCCCACACCTGGCATGCCATACATTCCAGCCATGTTTCCAAACATTCCATTATGCATACCGGGCTGCATGCCACCATACATATTTGCTTGCATTCCAAGTTGCATGCCCCCAAACATGTTTCCTTGCATTCCGGACTGCATACCACCATGCATATTCCCCTGCATACCAGGCTGAAAATTAGCTCCAAAAGTCTCTGGCATACCCATGCCTCCCTGAGGATAACCCCAGTCATAGATTGGAACACAGAGCCACCACCAAAATAACCTGGATGCATAGTCTGCTGAGGAATAGATGGCTGTCCAAAGAAGGAACTCTGTGAGTTAGCACCAAAAGCATGCTACATGTTCGGAAACTGTCCAAAAGATGGACCCCCTTAAGAAAGTTGATGATGGGTCCCAGCAACGGAACCTTGAAACCGGCCTCTGGTAGAAACCAAAGTGCGGTAGACTAGCAGTCACCCTTCCACTTGTAGTCCAAATATAAAAACAAATTTAATTGGAGCTAGAGTGCCCCAAATCTGAAATGAAAACGACACCTATTGGCCAGAAAGCTTGGCGCCCCTTTCGGTATTTCTTTATTCAAATTCAAGAAGATGTAAAGCTGAGTACAACAAAACCAGCCAGGAGAATACACCTGTATGTCCAATCTGGCAGCCCACAAGACCTCTTAGCACAGAGGATTCGCACACAGATCTGTGTCCCACAAAAGCAACACTCTGTGTTTCCCTCTGATCAGCCAAGACCATTCAGCAGGGCAGCCTTGAGCACACATCTGGCATATCCCAAGTACATGGTTCCACAATTCAGCACAAACATACATCCACTGTCCAATCTCTGTTTCCACCCTTTCAATCTGCCATATCCCTCCTCTCACAAGGGGCCAGATAGCACAATTCTGCAGCAGACATAGGCCAATGGAAAGAAAGAAAGAAGGACAAGTTCAGAGCTTACCAAATCAGCACGTGATTCTGCACTCGTGAGGCCAATTGTACCAGCCTGTACTTTCCTCCTTGCAATCACTTGACTGATACACCAACTAAGCTCTGAGAAAGCTTTGCCTGCAGCTGCTGCCACCTGTACCTGCTGGACAGAACAGCCCTTGACAGCCTGCACCTGTCCGTACAGGTCTACAACACCTGACTGAATCTGTCCGTACAGAGCTGTACGGACTGTGCTGCCGGCGCCTGAGTTTGCCTGTTCGCCTACTGTACCCGACTGTACCAGCTGGTACAGTTCTGCACCTGCAACCAGCCGCCTGTGTCAGCTGACGTACAACCGCCTGTACCTGCTGTACGGTTCCCTGACGGCTTCACCTGCACCAACCAGCCACAGAGCAGCAGTCGCCTGAACCAGCAGCACAACCTGCAGCACGCACTGCACCCGCCTTCAGCTTCTGTCAACGCCGCCTGAACCTGCAACAATCCGTACACCTGTACTTGATGTCGTACAGCTCTGTACGGCCTGTCTAAACAGCTTGCTCTTCTCACACACAGCAGCAAAACAGTCGACAATCTTCTTCTCTTCTCTCCGCATGAAGCTTGCTTGCACGTATCCCCAAAAAGCTAGAGAGAGTGAAACCGGCCTGACGGGCGGTGAAACAAACACTTGCACATAAAACACTTCAACGCCATTGAAGACCTAGAAAAGGAAAACAAACAGGGGGAGCTAGAGTGCTCCTGCAAACAATACACGGACACCGATTGGCCCCAAAACGCAGTGGCGCCCCTTGCGGTATTTCTTTAATTGAATATAAGAGCTTTGATTACAATATAAGGCTAGGAACTCGGCCGTCGCAGTAGAACCCTTGAAGCCTGCAAAGAACCTGCATCTGGCTTCTTGTCCACTCGGCATCCACAAAAAAGTCCAGCCATTGTTCGCATCGAAAGACTCTTCTCACATTGAGTCTGCATACAGAAGCTTTCTCCCATGATCAAGGCTGCCACAACCATCCATAGCCTCTCACACTATGAACAGCATCACACCCTGACACATCCAGTGCTTCTGCATCACAACACAGACTCCCAAACTGTTTCTCAAAAGAGAACTCGTATCACAGCACAGCATACCATACAGTTGACACACCTGTACCAACCCTCTCTACCTTCCAAGGATACTATCCATCTCTGTCATGGATTCCCTGTCCCCTGTCCAATCAGTAGCAAGGCTGTACCAAACATGTGTCCACTCCTGTACCTTCTGCCTGCATGTGACCTATCTCCTAGAGAAACCCAAAAACATGTTTCCTCGAGAAACCTACGACCTGTTTCCACATGAAACCCTTAGATCTGTTTCCCTTTTGAAACTTCTGTCCTGTTTCCATACATCTAGTTACCTGTTCCCTCATGAAACATCTGGCAACATAGAGATGCCCATAACTGTAGGTCCCACTGTTCCTTTCTAGCAAGAAGAAAACAATCTGCTCCATGAGCACGCAGCCATGCGAGCTTGCTTCACTCCCATGCCAAGAAACATAACCAAATGACCCGTACTTGCAGCCAGAAACCCAAGTACATTGCTGAATTTGCAGCCAAACAAAAACAGCCCATAAACTGTCCCAAAACAGTCCCGTTGCAAGGAGGATCAGCACCATGTGCACCTCTGCAGTCCATCCACGTGGAGTCCATGCAGACAGTCTTTTTGCGCCAGCTTTTCACCAGGAAGGGGGAGAGATCTACGCTCTGTTCAGCCCTGTGGCAGTTCGCCCCTTTTTAAGAGAGAGAGAAAGCAAAACTCCCTGTATCCCTGGGCGCCACCTGAACGCTTCTACTTCTCCCACAGTCCGCCTGTTTGCACAAGAGAGAGAGAGACATTCCACAGTCTGTCTGCCCGTGTGCGCCGCCTAGTGGCTGCTTGCCATGAGAAAAACCAGCCCCTCTGTGTGCCCCTCTGTGTGCCACGTAGGCTGCAATCCCTGGCTACAGCCCACGTACCTCCACATGCACCGTGTCCTATCCTTCAGCCGGCCTATCCCTGCAGACCAGCGTAGCCACATATTCCAGCCTGCCAGTATGCAAGAGAAAGAGAGAGGGAAAGCGAGCACAGTCCATTACGCTTTCCTGCAGCCCGTCAATCCCCTTCCAAGGGAGAGGTAGAAGGTAGTGTATTCAGCCCGGTGCTTTTTCCCTGTAGCCCAGCAGTCGCCTCTGTGCCAAGAAGAAAACTGGCGTGTAAGAGCAGTCCTCCTCCTGCGGAAAGCACACACACATCTAGAGATAGGCGCCCCTTTCTGCCTGCCAGCCCCTCTTTTTCCCAAAAAGCACACGTGGCCCCAAAATAGCATATGGGCCACGTTTTCTTTCATAAAAGGCATTAAAAAATGATTTTAAAGGTTTTTTTTTTTAAACCTTTTAAGTTAAAATCTTTTTTCCTCCCTTCACACTTGGGGTTGTCCACATATGGGCTCCCTTTTTGACTCCAACCTGATGCCATTCACACTGTCCACCATGTCCTCGTGCACACCTGCATCTTGTCCAGAGAAAAACACAGGGTCGTGACATACCCCCCTCTTGAAAAATGGCAAGCGTCCTCGATTGCACTCATCATCTTGCACAATAAGCCACACTGTCCTCTTGCTTGTTCCTTCAAAACCTACAGCAAAAGTCTAAAACCAAATGGAAACACGTTAACGGTGTTAGCCAAAAACAAAACCATGCATCATTCTACATATGACAAACATATGCATGACACACATATGCATTCGCAAACAAGATGCTCCCCAAAATGCTCTACCTACTCCAAAGTAACAGTCTAAGGGCTGCTCGCAAGCCTTACGCCCATGGGCATCCCACAGGACCCACGACTGATGGTAAAACATGAGCATATGCAAGCACTCAATGCATCCAAACACTACATCCAGTAAGTACTTTCCCACATATGTTTCATGGCTATTCCGCAGGAGTCACACCCAGTGGTGCATCCATGAACATAATAAAGCACTTGATGTATCATACCAACATACATGCAGCACATGACACAATGCAGAGTATTTCCCAATGTATTCTCAATGGTACCAGGATCCAATGGCACCAGAATACAAAAATACCTCTACCTCAAAAAGTGTATGCATACATGCACAAATAGAGTTCGATCCGTATTTCCATGAACCAAACCAACTCTAGGACTGCTCGCAAGACTTATGCCCTCCATAGAGTTATCCATAGTTGCAGTTATAGTTCAAGGTGCGCGCGATTGCCAACTTTACCATCTCATGTGACTAGTACACAATATCATAGAAGTCCCATAAGCAGATGTACTGTCAGCCTCAGTACCTTCGGGTGAATACAAAGATGTCACCAAGCGACTCCTAGATAACAAATGAGCCTGTCTGTAACAACAAGGGAGCGGAGGTGCTACCCCCCTCTTGAGCATCAAGCAATGCTCCAGACCTATGCTCTGCTGAACCTGAATGAGCCGTAACAAGAGTCGACTCCCAACTCATAGGCATCAGGATAAAGCTGCAAATCCTGAGGTGAATCTGCTAAGTCACCCTCCTCCATCCACTTCGTATCCATCAGTGAACCTCCTCCATCCACTTCGTATCCATCAGTGAACAGCTCTTGAACTTCACAGGATAGCGACGGGAAACCTTACCCTGTACCTTTCTTTCCTTATGTGCCAGTATATGCTCAGGAATAAGAACCTCGTCAAGTTCCTCCACTTCCATCTGAGTCTCATCTCATACATCCTCAGGCACCAAAAACCTGCTTGCACTCCACCCAAGTGATAAGCACAAGTCCTCGATGAAGCATAGTAGATCACCACTGCTAAACATAGAAAGAAACTGTCTTCCGAACCCATGAAGCCTCTATGAAGATACGACCGGTGACAAACTGTTGAAAGCCATAGCCTTCAACCCATGTTTTGCACCATAACACTTCAACTACTTCTTGTTCCTGGCCGACTACTTCTTGTCCTTGGTGTCTTTTCTCCTGAACTTCATCTTCAGCTCTTGCTCTTTACCTCATATAGGCAAAGACACAATCCTGCACTGTGTCCTGCACTTCCTTTTCACTTTCCACACGGTGAAGCTTTTGATGTGACTCTCATGAGACAACCACGAGCTCGCCCCCTTGGGAAAGTTGGCAATTGTCCCGACCAAAGCAACCATGGACTCGCCTCCTTGAGAAAGTCGACGATGTCCCGGCGACGGAACCTTGAAACCGGCCTGACGGGCGGTGAAACAAACACTTGCACATAAAACACTTCAACGCCATTGAAGACCTAGAAAAGGAAAACAAACAGGGGGAGCTAGAGTGCTCCTGCAAACAATACACGGACACCGATTGGCCCCAAAACGCAGTGGCGCCCCTTGCGGTATTTCTTTAATTGAATATAAGAGCTTTGATTACAATATAAGGCTGGGAACTCAGCCGTCGCAGTAGAACCCTTGAAGCCTGCAAAGAACCTGCATCTGGCTTCTTGTCCACTCGGCATCCACAAAAAAGTCCAGCCATTGTTCGCATCGAAAGACTCTTCTCACATTGAGTCTGCATACAGAAGCTTTCTCCCATGATCAAGGCTGCCACAACCATCCATAGCCTCTCACACTATGAACAGCATCACACCCTGACACATCCAGTGCTTCTGCATCACAACACAGACTCCCAAACTGTTTCTCAAAAGAGAACTCGTATCACAGCACAGCATACCATACAGTTGACACACCTGTACCAACCCTCTCTACCTTCCAAGGATACTATCCATCTCTGTCATGGATTCCCTGTCCCCTGTCCAATCAGTAGCAAGGCTGTACCAAACATGTGTCCACTCCTGTACCTTCTGCCTGCATGTGACCTATCTCCTAGAGAAACCCAAAAACATGTTTCCTCGAGAAACCTACGACCTGTTTCCACATGAAACCCTTAGATCTGTTTCCCTTTTGAAACTTCTGTCCTGTTTCCATACATCTAGTTACCTGTTCCCTCATGAAACATCTGGCAACATAGAGATGCCCATAACTGTAGGTCCCATTGTTCCTTTCTAGCAAGAAGAAAACAATCTGCTCCATGAGCACGCAGCCATGCGAGCTTGCTTCACTCCCATGCCAAGAAACATAACCAAATGACCCGTACTTGCAGCCAGAAACCCAAGTACATTGCTGAATTTGCAGCCAAACAAAAACAGCCCATAAACTGTCCCAAAACAGTCCCGTTGCAAGGAGGATCAGCACCATGTGCACCTCTGCAGTCCATCCACGTGGAGTCCATGCAGACAGTCTTTTTGCGCCAGCTTTTCACCAGGAAGGGGGAGAGATCTACGCTCTGTTCAGCCCTGTGGCAGTTCGCCCCTTTTTAAGAGAGAGAGAAAGCAAAACTCCCTGTATCCCTGGGCGCCACCTGAACGCTTCTACTTCTCCCACAGTCCGCCTGTTTGCACAAGAGAGAGAGAGACATTCCACAGTCTGTCTGCCCGTGTGCGCCGCCTAGTGGCTGCTTGCCATGAGAAAAACCAGCCCCTCTGTGTGCCCCTCTGTGTGCCACGTAGGCTGCAATCCCTGGCTACAGCCCACGTACCTCCACATGCACCGTGTCCTATCCTTCAGCCGGCCTATCCCTGCAGACCAGCGTAGCCACATATTCCAGCCTGCCAGTATGCAAGAGAAAGAGAGAGGGAAAGCGAGCACAGTCCATTACGCTTTCCTGCAGCCCGTCAATCCCCTTCCAAGGGAGAGGTAGAAGGTAGTGTATTCAGCCCGGTGCTTTTTCCCTGTAGCCCAGCAGTCGCCTCTGTGCAAAGAAGAAAACTGGCGTGTAAGAGCAGTCCTCCTCCTGCGGAAAGCACACACACATCTAGAGATAGGCGCCCCTTTCTGCCTGCCAGCCCCTCTTTTTCCCAAAAAGCACACGTGGCCCCAAAATAGCATATGGGCCACGTTTTCTTTCATAAAAGGCATTAAAAAATGATTTTAAAGGTTTTTTTTTTAAACCTTTTAAGTTTAAATCTTTTTGCCCCCCTTCACACTTGGGGTTGTCCACATATGGGCTCCCTTTTTGACTCCAACCTGATGGTCTGCCAGATCTCCAATCCCAAAAAGAAGTGGAGTAAGCCTAGGTCAGTCATCTCAAACTCCTTTGACAAGGCAGCCTTCGTCACGGCAATGTGGTCCACATGACCGCCAGTGAGAATGAGGTCATCCACATAAAGGATGATCAACGTGACCATGCCGCGTTGCCGAAAGAGATATAAGTTAGGATCTGCAACTGATCTCTGAAATCCAGTCCGTAGAAAGAAGGAATCAATCTTCTGATTCCAAGCCCTGGGAGCCTGCTTAAGACCATACAAGGCCTTCCGCAACATGTAAACCATCCCTTTTAATCCTGGAACCTCAAAGCCTGGAGGCTGCTCAACACACACCTCCTCCTGCAGGTCACCATTAAGGAACGCAAATTTCACATCCATCTAATATATGGGCCACCGCTGAGAAGAAGCAAGGGCAAGAACGGTCCGAATCGTGGTCATCCTCACTGTCAGTGCAAAGGTATCCTCATAGTCGATGCTTGGCCGCTGAGCATAGCCTTTAGCCACGAGTCTGGCTTTGTGTTTGTCCACCGACCCATCTAACGCATATTTGGTCTTAAAGACCCATTTGACACCAATGACTGACCATTTCAACGACCTCGGTACCAACTCCCATGTGTTGTTCTTCTCGATGGCATCAAGTTCCACCTGCATGGCTTTCCTCCAAGTATCCTGTGAAAGGGCTTCCTTAACGGAAGTGGGCTCCTTGTCCCGCATGATACGAGACATCAAAGCATAGTTTACCTAAAGAAGCTCCATTGTATTGCTTTTGTCGCGGACTCTGTGCGATCTTCGAGGGCCGTCCTCTGTGGTTCACTCGGAGGGTAGCTCCGTGACACTTGACTCCCGAAGGGTGTCCATCAACCACCTGGGTACTCGAACAGATCGTGGAGCCTCCTGATGCTGCGGGGGCTCTACTCTAGCTGCGGGCTCAACCTCCTGTATTGACTATGGTTGACCAACTGGAACAATGGTCTGGGAATCATCATCAGACTCCTCTGGAACTCCAAGAAGTGGCGGCTCCTCGATAGTGGATACTGGAACATGCTCATCAAAGACCACATCCCAGCTGACAACAATCTCATTCCTCTCTGGATCATACAATCTGTATCCCTTGGAAAGAGAATTATACCCCACAAATATAAGCTTATGGGATTTGGAGTCAAGCTTCCCCCTCTGCTTCTTCGGAATATGTACATACGCATCGCTCCCAAAAACACGGAAGTGGGAGACATCAGGTTTCCTGCCAAAGTATGCCTCAAACGGAGTCATATTAGGTACTGAAGTCGTTGGAGACCAGTTGAGGGTATGGACAACCGTTGCCACAGCCTCTCCCCAAAGTGGACGAGGAAGATCACGATGCTCCAGCATGGTCCTCGCCATCTCCACCACAGTCCTGTTTTTTATTTTACAACTCCATTCTCTAAAGGCGATCCTGTATTGGCCAATTCCCTCTTGATGCCATGATCTGCACAAAATCTGACGAAAGCATTCGAAGAGAATTCACCCCCTTTGTCAGCCCTAAGAGTCTTTACCTGCAATCCAGACTCTTTTTCCACCATCACGTGCCAATCCTTGAACCGTGCAAAAGCTTGGTCCTTCTGTGAAAGAAAGTAGACCCACGTGAATCTGGTACAGTCATCAACAAGCAACATGAAATAGAGAGATCCTCCCAATGATGGTGTCTGCTGAGGTCCACACAAGTCAGTGTGAATCAACTCCAATGGTTTTGAAACCCACCTGGAAGCCTGCTTCGGAAAGGATTCCCTGTGCTGCTTACCACGTATGCAAGAACTGCAACGTCCTTGCCTGCTGCCTGTTAGACATCATCCCCTACTTGCTGGCTTCCTATTTGGTGTCCTATTTTAGCCTCTAGGGCTGACCATGTTAGTCAGAGGGGCTGGTCACCCCTCACTCATATTTTACCCATATTTATTTCCCATTTTATGGTCTTGGGATTTTCCCCAGTCGTGGAGGTCTTTTATCCCTAGTCGGCTGCCTTCATGTAGAGGTATATATGGCCGGCATGCCTCCCTCATATTTTCACTGCTTGCATTGCTTGCCTAGCTTGTCTAGTTGCAGTCCCTCACTTACGAGGTTCTCCCCTCTTGCTCGGGACATGTATTCCTTTTGATGATGATATTGAGAGCAGGTTCTCACCTGTGTTTCCTCTCCATCTTTCTCTCTCTCTCTCCCTCCTGTGTTTCCACTTTCCCTTCTTCCGCTGCACATTCTATCATGGTATCAGAGCGCCGGTGATTTTCAGCGTTGGATGCTCCCTCCTATACCTCTTCATATCTGCGTTTTTTCTGCCCCTGGACAGACCTGCGTTTTTGCGTTTTCAGCAAGGACAGCAGCACATAGTTTGCTGCGTTTTTCTTCAGGTGGCTGTCTACAGCAGTTTTCAGCAGTTCTCAGCATTCATACCCCCCTGTAGTGCTGGTTGCTTGTTTTGTACAGGCCAATAGCAGCATATTTGCTGCGTTTTCTTCTTCTACAGGTTTCTGATGCTGATTTGCTGATCTGAGGCTTGGGTGTACCTCTTTCTTCTGCGTTTCCAGATTCAGCCCGTTCTACAGCCCCTTTTACCTCTGCGTTTTTCAGATATGCAGCCATGGTTGCTGTGTTTTTTTTGAACCGATCTTGCTGGTAGCTCTACCTTCAACTGGGCTTCATCTGTTGGACCCGAAGGTACCTTCTCTTCAGCGTTTTTCCTCATAGGAGGTGTGGACACTGGTTGGCCTGAATTTTCAGGTTTGTAGCCCTTGTTTGGCTGCGTTTTCTTCTCCAGTGGACACAGATCACTTGCAGAGGGGGTTTCTTGATTGGATTGTGGCTTTGGAGGCAGTTTGGTACTTGAGGAGGATTCTGAATTTCTGATTTCAGTCAGCGTTTTGCTGATTTTGAAGCATCTATACCTGTGTTTTGTTCCTGGCCTACACGGTTTCCCGGTTTCTACATGTTCCTTGCCTTCGGTTGGCGGTGGAGTGCTATTTTTTGCTGGATAGCAGTGTTTTGGCTGCGTTTTGCTTCCCACAGGAGTTTTCTACACTCAGAGGGGGCCTTTCTCCAGCTACTTCACTTGAGGATCAGTTTCGGGAGCTGTGTTGTATCTGTGGAGACATTCTTCTTTGACAGGAGTTTACAGTTATTTGGAGGAGAGCAGTGATCTTTTCAGAGATCCTGAGCAGAGTTTATTTTGTCCGAGCTTGTGTTCTTTGCAGTATTTGCAGAACAAGGAGGGTGTTTTGCCCTTTTGGGTGTGATCCTTTCACATGGATTTTTTATCTGTTACTGATTCTTGGGATCTGGTTCTACTTCTGGAACAGTCTTCTGCTATCTGTGATGCTTTTGAGGACGTTGTTGCCACTGCAGTTTATATTCCTGCTTCCCTTCCTCATTGTGAGGAGTCTACCTCTGCCTCTCTTTGTGATGCTTTTGAGGATGCCCCTCCCCCTGCCAGTTCTGATGGCTTGTTGTTGTGGAGGGTGGTTTTTTGGACCCAGTGGGATGCTTTGGATTTGTGGTTGCTAACCATGCCTGCGGCACAGTGGTACTTTCAGAGTTTTTTGGATTTGGATCAGAATCAGGTTGGGCTTGTACCAGTCCGACGATATCATTTTTCAGAGGGGGATGTGGAGTCCTTTCATCTTGCGATGCCCACCTCAGTGGCGTGTACTTATGTACAGCATTGGGCAACTCATGTTATGGAGTTTGAGCAGATGGACCCCATATTTTCTACAGAGTCTTTACATCTTGCGATGCCGACCTTTTCAGAGGATGCTTTTATACAGCATTTGGCTACTCTTGGTACAGAGTTGGAGCAGATTGACTCTATTTCTTTTGAGGGTTCCAGTGAGGAGCAGTTTGCTTCTCCCAGGATTGGTTATATACAGGATCTGATCTTGGTTGGTTATGAGATTTTTCATACTTTCTCCAGGCTGGATACACGACATTCGACTTCGGGGAGTGTTCTTACACTTGGGTTTGGAACCATTATTTGGAGCAGCACGTCGCAGCCTATATGGTTGTTTTCTTCCAGAGGAACGGTGTACCTGGCAGCTTGTTCTGTTGCTTTTGCCGCTGAGTTGCTGAGGAGATTGCTTGTGGAGCTTTCTTGGTACCTGTTTCTGCAGTCTTTCATCTTTGATCGAGGACGGCGTCTCTGGCTTCTTGGAGTTTGCTCAGCATCCGGTGCTGAGAGGGGGTGTTAGACATCATCCCCTACTTGCTGGCTTCCTATTTGGTGTCCTATTTTAGCCTCTAGGGCTGACCATGTTAGTCAGAGGGGCTGGTCACCCCTCACTCATATTTTACCCATATTTATTTCCCATTTTATGGTCTTGGGATTTTCCCCAGTCGTGGAGGTCTTTTATCCCTAGTCGGCTGCCTTCATGTAGAGGTATATATGGCCGGCATGCCTCCCTCATATTTTCACTGCTTGCATTGCTTGCCTAGCTTGTCTAGTTGCAGTCCCTCACTTACGAGGTTCTCCCCTCTTGCTCGGGACATGTATTCCTTTTGATGATGATATTGAGAGCAGGTTCTCACCTGTGTTTCCTCTCCATCTTTCTCTCTCTCTCTCCCTCCTGTGTTTCCACTTTCCCTTCTTCCGCTGCACATTCTATCACTGCCAACATCTGGCAAGCCAACCACCATCTGGTCCCGGAAAGCTCGCCGCAGTGCATCTACATTTAAGTGGCCAAAACGAAAGTGCCACAGATCTCCGACCTGAGAACCTGTCAAAGAGGAGAGTGCAGAGAGCTTGTAGATACCATTCTCCACACCGCCTTCCCAAACAACCTAGCCAGTCTCACGGTCCCGCAGAGCAACTGAATGCTCCTGAAATTCCACTCGAAAGCCAGTCTTGCATACTTCATGCACTGACAAAAGATGAAAACCAAGAGCAGGGACATAAAGAACACGGGAGGAATGCTTACCCCCCTTGCCATCGGGAATAATCTCCATCCGGCCCTCACTGCGTATCGGAATGGTGGAGTTGTCGCCAATGAAGATGCGACCTGACTGCCGTTTCAGATCCAAAAAGAAGTCTCAGGAAGGAGTCATGTGCCTGGAACACCACTGTCAAGAATCCACTCCCGGGTATCCTTTGCGGTGAAGCCAACTGCCTCCTCGCTCGAAGACGATGAAGCATCTGAGTCCATCATCTCTAAGTGCACAAATGTTGGAGTCTTTGCAGCTGAGGCTGAAGAATCAGCACTCTTCCCCCAGTCCGCTTAGGACACTTCCTCCAATAGTGGCCTTTCTTGCCACAATCATTGCAGGACCTCTCGGCCTTCAGTTTCTCTCGATCTATGTCAGGCTTCTTCACAGAAGACTTCTCTGGTGAAGCCTTCCCTTTGCCCTTGTTGTTATTCCGGCCTTTCGGCCGTTGGCCAGTTAAGGCCTCCGAACCTCCGCTATGAGGAGGGTTCGTGAATCGTTCCTCCCGCAACAAGACCATGGGCACAAGCTCCTACCATGTAATGGTGCTGAGCTTGCCACTAGTAATCAAAGAGGAGTAGAAAGCGGAATACTGAGAAGGCAAGTGGGACAGCAAAGTAATGGCCATATCTTCTGATGATATCTCCTTCCCAGCTTGGAGGGCTTCCTGCTGAAGGGCCTGCAGCTTGTTAATATGCTCCCGCATCAACGACTTTGCAGGGTTCATAACCCGCATCTATACTTCCAAGGAAATCCGCTTCATGGGCGATACCCTGTTATAAAGAGAAGCCAAGTGCTGCCATATGCCTCTGGCCAGCGTCATATGCTTTACGTGATTGATTACTTGCGATGTGCAGTTGAGGAAGATAAATGAACGGACCCTGGCGTTGACACAATCCCACATCTGTGCCTGTGCCTGTGCCTCGCGGTCCTTTCTGGTTGACTGTAACTCCCCTTCCTCTGCTTCCGGCCGTGGAACCCCAACAACGATGAAATCAGCAAGGTCGTATGACTCCAGCACAGACTCCATCATAACCTTCCATATGCCGTAATTGTTCTTGTCCAACTGACGGTCCACTGGGAACGTGGGGAGTGTTGGGATCTTCACATGCTTCTCAGCCATCTCTAACAAATCTGCCATCGCGGGGATGTAATTGGAAAGGTTGGGTGGGTGGGTGGGTGGGAAAAAAAAAACTTACACCTACAAGTGGCTGTCAGGCAACTCAGCCCGCCATCCTCTTGCTTCTTCTCTTCCCGAACAGTCCCGAACAATCCACCAATCAGCAACGCAACAATCCCCCTCTTGCTCATAAAACTCCCAAGATCTATCAAGAGCCTAGGGCTCTGATACCATGTCAAAATACACAGCGAAGATGATAACCAAATCTGAGACCACAAGAGCAAGTAGAGTGTAGAAAATAGACAGCACAAGACAAGGAGAGAGATAGGCGTGTAACTCTGCTCTATATACACAAGATCCCGAAGTGATACAAGATACAATGGAATGGGGGCCATGGGGCCATTTTATATGGCCCCAAGTACCCAATCGGCCTGTGCAAAAGCTGCCGATAGCCTCACGACTGGTGTCATCCAGTCGGCCAGCACAAGAGAAGTCCACGACCTGTGCAACCCAGTCGGCCAGCTCCCAGAAATGAACACGTGCATACTGGTGCAGTCGGCCAGCTACTGGGTCATCCTGCCATCATAGGGCAGCCACCCATACCATGGAAAAATAGGGAGAAACGGGGAAAAAATACGGGGAGTGAGGAAAAATGAGAAAACACCAAAGGGCGGGCACACCCACAACAGAGGCCCTGGTGTCTTGTAAAGACAGGAGATGACTTCTAACATAGAAGAGTACTGCTTTCTTGTCATCTTCATCAATGTTGGCTTTTAAAGCAGTTGGTTGTTGGAGGAGGGAACCTGAGGAGCTAATAAGGTGCTCTTGCAATGTGTGATGTTCTTTCATTTTTAAACCATAATACTTTTGCTTGAGAAATACTTTTGAATTGTTAAATTTATTCCCGAACACACTTTCGAGATTTTCCCGTACCTAATTGGCAATTTTGTCAAAGTCAACGTGATGAATGAAATTGTCGCCAAGTCCAGACTCTGTTTGCAGTGCTTTAGCTACACCTTCAGGCTTCTCTTCCGTGCCATTGACAACACTCCAGACTCCATCTCGCATGAGCAAGAGCCTGACTTATGTCTACCATGATGGGAAATTCGTGCCAAAGAACCTTTTGAAAGAGATGTTGCTTCTGTTGAGCTGCATGGTGTAGGCAAAGACTAATGACACCTCTGAGTAGCATCAACAAGATCGTGTAGAAGCATTAGATCAAAAAGGCATGGAAGTATCCGCTGCAGAGGCTGTATGTACAAGGCTAACAAACGTGTTGGTGGGAGCGCTCGGTCGCGGAAGCGGGCGCACTTGGCAGCACAGGCAGAGGCACATGAGCGACTGCACAGGACAGCGCTGGCACTCCTGGTGCACAGCAGGCGACACTTATACTCACAGCACTCGACTCCTGAACAGGAACAGGTGTGTGGGAGGACCGTCAAGAACAGCAGGCGGTGCTGGTATACCTACAGCACTCGACTCCTGCACAGGAACAGGTGTGCAGAAGGGCCGTCGAGAAAGAAAGTCAATGGAAAAAGCTTCCCAGCGGACTGGAAATCGACAGTTACCAGGCAAGCCCCAAGGGCGGGCGGCTCATCCAAGTAAGCCCCAAGAGTGGGCGGCTCAAACCCCTCCCCCACCCCCCCCCCCGCCACCACCACCCCCCGGCGCATGGCAGCTCAGTCAGCTGGGCTGGGCAGCTCTAACATAAGCTCCATCTGAATGGGGAGGAGCCATCGGCCGTGGGCTGGGTAGCGGTGGAGCTGCGGGCACTAGTGCCCTCGAGATAGGGGGCGGAGAAGTGGCATAAAGGTACCCTCAGCTGGACACACGAGGGCGACGGGCTCTGATACCAAATGTCGACCTTTAGGGTTACACGGACCTAAGGTAAGCTAAGGAGGATAAAAGATCTCCATGGTGCGTACAGGAGAGAGATAGATGTATCTGAAAGTGAGAGAGCAGATGATTGCACAGTACAATGATATGCTTTGATTGATGATATAAAGTTCACAAAGTACAATGCTTTAATAGCCTAAGAGGCTCTCCTGAATGACGTCACTGCTTATACACACTAAAATTCATAGGGAGTGTTCACACACAAGAGACTCCAAATCCCAACAAAGCCCAAGCAAGATAACCAGAGTTGACCCCGGATCAAAAAGCCAATCAAGGCATCTTAGGAGGGAGAATGTCCCCTACAAAGGTAGGGCAGTACAGATAGGAGAGAGAACAACTACAATATGCAAATTGTGCACATGCTACAGGAAGAGGGTTAATAGCTTCTCAACAAACCAATTTTCTATAGCATGAGGATAGTGAATCACTAAGAATGTACGTTGAGAATATTGTCATGTGTGTTATGGTTTTATGAGCACTTAAGCGTGGCATAGCTGCAGATGAAACAATGCAGAAATCACTTTTGCCAGGCCCTTACAAGCATACTCCAGATTACAGTGACTCTCGTGGTCCTACAGGCTGATTGTGGCAGGCGAAAAGGATCAAATTTAACCTTGATTTTCCTCTTTATTTGTCTGTAATTGTACAAATGCATGCATACATATACACGCATACATAAATATGTATATCCATACATTGAATAAAAAGTGTCCAAGACTCCTCTTTACTTGAATAACGTAAATCACAACCAGAATGAGAGTAAAGGATGGGCTGAGTTGCAAGACCTAGGTGGGTTGAAAGGATGGCATGAGGGTTGCTCTCAAGTGCATACAGTGAGGTAGAATGCATGGGTGGAAGGATGCGGTGAGGCATGATACAATTTTGAATGTGCAGGGGAACTCACCCTGGCCAGTTGCTCTTGCATCCCAAGTGTCTGGCGTTGCAGATCATCATTTTCACCTCGGATGACCACCTTCCAAAAGTCCTTCAGGTAGCGCGCAATTCTCGTGAAGGAGCCCATCAGTGCTTTGCTGCCTCGCCTCCAAGCCTGCGTTTTTTATTCTTTTTAGCCTGGTGAGGTACTCTCTCTTTCTCTCTCTCTCTCTCTCTCATTTCCCTCTTGAATCAAAGGTCTTGAGTTCAAATCTTGTGGGATAGATCCATTTGGTCTCTTGGGATAGTTTCCTAGGACGTTAAAAAGTTCTCTTCTCTTCTTCTCCTCTTCTCTCTCTCTCTCTCTCTCTCTCTCTCACACACACACACACGCCCCTCTCTCTCACACATTTAAATTCTACCGACGTTAATACCCCCTCTCTCTCTCTCTCTCTCTCTCTCTTGGGATAGTTTCCTACGACGTTAAAAAGTTCTCTTCTCTCTCTCTCTCATTCTTTTTAAGATCAGAGATTGTAGGTTAATTAGGTGCCCCATTTAAATTGGAAATAATTATAAGGGTATATATATTCAGACAAATTTTGTAGGTGTATCTTAGGTCTTGTCACGATTTAAAAAATTGACATTGGCAAGGTTTTGGCACGGCTTTTATTTTTAGCAAGAACTATTTTTTAATCTTCCATCTGTAGCATGTAAGACACTTGGGTCAGGGAGCATCTTCTTCTCTCGCTCTCTCTCTCTCTCTCTCTCTCTCTCTCTCTCTCTCTCTCTCTCTCTCTCTCTCTCTCTCACACACACACATATTTGGTACACATTCAGCTTCTATGCAACAACATCGAAGTGCTCTCATGGAACTGCAAAAGGGCCTAGGGCCTTCGTAGGATTCTAGGAGAGGTGTAGGGTGAATGAGGAGTGCATGAGAGGGTGAGGAGGAGGAGTGTTGGTCTTGTAAGGAATAGAAGCAGATGGTGGACGAGGGGTGGAACCTTAGTGTGGTTTGAACCTTAATGCATTAAGATTTTAACCTTAATACTTATTAATCGACGGCAACCCTGATTTAAAAATCTGATTTTCATTAAATAGTAGACACACTAATAAGGCACCAAAATATTTTTTATGCATAATAATTTATTAGCAACTTAAGTTGACCTTAGGTATTAATTGTTGAGATGTCAAGCTTAACCACGAGGAGCTGACATTTATGATGTGCCTGGGTGACCATTTCTGCCACCTACATCACTGGCGTATTTGGTAGGATGATGACATAATAGATCTTCACTAGTGATTCTATAGCTGGACTACACCAACTACTAGTCCACCAGTGAGTTATAGCATACTTATCTTGCCACCTATGGACCGCATGTACATAGTACTTTAGTACTTAAGTTGCATTTTCCTTATCTTTTTTGTAGAACACTTTTGTGAAGAAAAAGATGAAGAACAACAATTTTTAGCCTCTCATCTTGTGTGTTCTCTTCTAGGATTTGCATGAGTGTGTGTGTGCTTACAAGAGCTCACGCTCTCTTCCTCCCTGCATTTTTTCATGGTATCAAAGCCAAGTTCATACTAAGAAGTTGAGCAACAAGCAAGAGAAGCACGAGAAGAGGTACGAGGGTAAGAACTTCACCTACGATTCCCCCTTTGTGTTGGTTGCCTCAGTTGGGGAATCGGCACTAAATGAATGTGCCACCTCAATCAGTGAATCAATACCAAACATGTGGAAGAACTATGACACTGCCTCAGTCGACAAATCAATGTCCATAAAAGAATCAATGTGAATGTGAATGGTATGCCAGAATCAAGTGTCGGTAAAGCAATGTTTTAGGAATCCAATGTGATTCCTCAATAGAATGATTCTTACACTTCACCAAGTAACGATGGTACACAGTGCCAATATAAGTGGTTGTTTGGTCATGGTCAATAATACTTTCATGTATTAGAACTTCAGAGTCATCCTCGAGGAGAGGAGGGTCATCAATAACATTGTTAATAGGAGTGGGGCTTTTAAAGGGTCTCAATAAACTAATGTGGAATGAGTTATAAATGTTCCAGTGAGTGGGAATGCCCAAGTAGAATGCATTTTCATTGATTTGTTGGATAATTGTGAATAGTCCATAAAATCTAGGAGCCAACTTGATCTTAGGATGCGTGGTAATATTCTTTAAGCATCTTTTCTCTATGCGAAGCCAAACTAGATCATTTTCTTTGAATTTCATTGGTTGTTGTTCTTGTTGGCTTGAGCGGTGTATTTCAATTGTGCTCGCTATCGATTCAGTAACTTCAGCTAGAATAGTAGCATGGTCATGAGCTAAAGTGTCAGCAACTGGAACATCACTAGTTATGGTAGAGACAGGAATGGGAAGTTTCTTGCCATATACAATTTCAAAGGGAGCTCGACCAATACCCGAATGGAGGGTATTGTTGTATGCAAATTGAAGTAGAGGCAAATGTTGATCCCAATTAGAAGATCAGTCAATAGTGTAGGATCTAAGAAGATCCATAATACTGCTATTGGTAGCTTCAATTTGACCATTGCTTTCTGGATGGAAAGCAGGTGTAAAGTCCATTTTAGAACCTAAGTTCTTGAATAGAGCAACCCAAAAATGATTACAAAAGCGGCCATCTCGGTTAGAGAGAATGACTTTGGGAAAGCCATGGTGAGGAAAGATAGTCTTAACAAATAGCTTGAGCTTGAGGGTCAGACAGGGTCTTCTTGCAAGTTACAAAGTATACTTGCTTGCTAAATCTATCAACTATGGTCTATATCATGTTATTATGAGAGAAGGTAGTTGGCAAACCAGTAATAAAGTCCATTGAAATCTCTTCCCATGGACCTTTGGGAATACGTAGGGGCATTAAAAGACCAAAAGGTTTACCATAATCGCATTTAATTCTTTGACAAACAATATATTCAGACACAATTTTTGTAACGTAATGTTTCATGTCAAGCCAAAAGAAATATTCTTTACATGCAACTAATGTGGATTGGATTCCTCTATGTCCCATATATGTAGGAGCATGCATCTCGATTATTTGGCTAGTTCTATAAATGATGCACTGAGAAATAAAACTTATAGTAATATGGTTTGAAATTCTACGCATAAATATTTAAGCATGATCATTATTGTAAGGATAGAAATGAGAAGCTTGCTTGGAAGGTGCTTGAATCAGTGTCTGAAAGATAAAGCATACATAGAAATATTAGAAGAATTATTTACTAAGTTATGGAGGATAGCAACTTACTTACAAGCAACGAATAGCTTGGCTACAAAATACATCATTAAAAGAACACAAATATCACAAGTATATGTGATGTTTTAATTTGCTGTGAGGATTAAAAGTATGAATGTGCGCTTTTGCCGCACAGGTCGTAGCTGGGGACTTGCCAGACACCGTATGCGAGCCACGAATGGCTGCAAGCATACAACCAGGGAAGGAAGCTCAAACAGAATGCCAAAGGGTGTGTCACTCACCGCTCAACCGCCGCCTTGAAGGATTCCCGCGTCGCAGCCGTGAAGGAGGAGCTGCCGTCGCCGCTCTACCGCCTCTCCGCCGCCGCCGTGCCACTACACAGTGCTCGATCGCTCTCTCACTCACTCTCTCTCTCTCTCACAAACGCAGGAGAAGGAAACCAAAGAGATAAGGCAAGAGCACTCTTGTATTCACAACACATGAGAATGAGGATTTTAGGGTTACATTTGACTCTTATAGGTGACTTGGCCGTTCACACTTGGGCGCCCATACATGGCCGGCCGACCCTAACCCTTATCCTACTGATATCCAAGGTGCGCCTCTCATCGGCGATCACCCAATCCCTTCATCCTTAACATATGGTGCCGACAAGCCCGACCCATGACTCAGAATATTTAAATTAATGACGTAAAATATAGTACGTCGCAATGTCCGCCATGGGTTAACATGCCCCCCTTCCTGATGTAGATTCCGTCCTCGGAAGCTATGGTATGGTAAGCTCGAGAGGGTTGTTGTTGTTGACCGTCTGCAAAACAGGGAAGTAGAGTGAAAGTATGCTGGAATTCAAAAGATAGAAAGTGTATAAATTCAAGCATGTTAGACCACAATGGATGTTGTTATGTAAACTTAGTTTAAGGGTCACATGAATGAGCTAGTGTAGCAAATTAACAGGAGTTTAAAACTATTGAAAGTAAATCAAGAGTAAGCAAGGTGTCAAAGGTTAATCAAGGTTTATAACTGGCCTAAGTCAAGGTAAATAACCAAGCTTAATAAATAAACAGATGACCACACTGTGTCTACTCTAAGAACAAGTTAATACCACGAGTCTAGGGACACAAGAAACATTAGAGTTACAGGAGCCTTTTGCCTTTTTTTTAAAAAAATGCACGTGATAATTTTTACACAATGGTGACCTTCCTAAGGCAAAACTAACATCGATCCTGGTACCATGTTTAACACAAGGCATTATCCAGGAATCTATTAGCTCACTTTAGGCAAGGCTACCCCCTACCAACCAAGGCATCGGTTTGGAGTAGAATACTCCTCGCCTACCAAGTATCAATAAGGCGATAGGCCAACATTAAAGCACATCATAGACTTGTATTGCCATTTATTGTAGGCTTTTTTTTAAATCTATTTCGTTTGATCCTCGCTCCTGAACTATAATTTGTCTTGCATCCTTTCGACAAAGGGGTAATAGCTATGTCCTAGAGGTCAACACACACATGGCCAGGTGTCAAACATTAAGATGGTTTTACCCTAGACCTAAGACAATCGTATTCCAAGGTTAACTAAAGACGTCATGCTGCCTAGGAATATTTCCAATAAAGTTAAGCTCATTAATGATTTACACTAGCATGCAAGCAACTTCAAAAACTAAGTAGTACATTGACAATTTCCATGTGGTCATGCATTATAGTTTATGCAATTGATTGAACAGTAAAAACGAAAGAGAGTGGGTATGGAAGAATTACACCTGTAATTGGAGATCTCCTTGATTTGACGAGACAGCTTGCAATTTGATGTAGATATATTTTGATGAACGTTGCGGCAGTCTCTGGACTTGGAAGCGAACCCACCTCAAACTTTTTAACCTGTACAATCAACTAACAAGCACTATACCTCGAGAGGCACATCAGTGTGGAAAATCAAAGACTCGTTTAAAGAATCCAAACTAGAAAAAACTAGAAAACACTAACCTACCTTCCAGTTACCACACTACTACTGAGGATACGGTAAGAGGATGTTGTAGAGTCCTGGCTCTAGCCCTAAGGCTAAGCCTCTATCCGCATCATCCAAACAAATAAAGTCAACCTCAGTAGTGCCATGAGTTTCATCCGTCCATTCATCATTATCAGATATTTCCTTTTCATTTTCCCATCCACATAAACTCATCAAGAATGTAACCATGCGAGGATAGTCATCTTGTGGAAAAGGAAAGCATTGGGCTATCGGGGATATTTCCTCTACGGAGTAGGGGTCAGTCATGGTCAATAGGCGAATTAGCCATTCTAATTCCTCAACATTTTCCTCTCTGGCTAGTACATCTATATGATCCCATTCAGTTTCAATAACAGGATAGCACATGTCAAATATCTGAGAAAGGTATAGATGATACCTCTCACCAAGGGTGGGAGTGGATGAAGTGTATGATGATCGTGCATCTGCCATATCTGCAAACACAGATATAGCATCAGTAGGTTTATGACAGGTCAATCTAGTTCTTGATTGTATATACGGATATCTCTGCTCTTAACGTGCTCTTGCTCTTTTTACTATTTTTTGCTTTTCTTTTTCTTTTCTTTCTGTGTATGAAGCTATATATATACATTCCCTTGAATTTGGCAATTACATGGTCAGGGAAGAAGGTTAAGGAGGAAGCATTAGAATGTCGAGCGTGAGTACATGCTCCCCCTTTCCTTGGGTAGATCATATTATTTGCAATGATGTTGCAGCCTCTTGGAACCAATTTGTCCAGCGGGTCATAGGTTGTGATGTGGGCAGATAGCTTTTTATGACCCTTGTGGCCACATCCAATTGTAGAGATGGTAGTGTACGCTCCCATTGACGAATGGAGGAAATGGTTTCCAACGATACTATTACAAGAGGAGACGTAGACTCATCAGTTTTTTGTTGGGTGTTGACAAGAGTAGGTGTAGAGCATGTAGAAACTTCTATATGATTGTGTGCCTGGCATGAGGAGCTAGAAGCTTCATGTGGCTCCCCCCTTCCTGAGCTAGGTGGTAATGATCGATATCGTTTGGGAATCCAAACTAACTCTGGAAGAAGTGGTGCGGAGCACTCTGTTACCTTTCCCTTACCACGGTCTTGAATTGTCATTGGGGTGGCAACAATTGGTTTGCAAGGTTTTACAGGTGATGTAGAGGGATTCACCTTATGTTTAGGGACCCAAATCTGGTCATTCCCCTCGTAGTACCCTTGGGCTACTAATAATTTTTTAGGGATCCATCACGATGTTACATTGCCCTTTCTCGGGTGGGTAGCTACGTTCCTTTTACGAGGCTTCTTGGTGGCTGAACGAGATTGAGCAGGGGAAGAAGCTGTTAACGAAGCTTTGGGGACCCATTTGTATGTACTCTTTGGCATAGTAAGCGAAGCTTTAGGGACCACCTTGCCTGTTTCCACTCTTGGCGTTGAAGCGTTAGAGGGGTGGCCAACAATCGAAGATGGTTTTGCCACTGGACTTTGTGATTTTTTGTTATCTAATATTTGAGTGGATGACTTAGGTGCGGGATTTTGAGCGGTCAGACCTAGTGTTGGTTCTTGCGTTGTGACTTGTCTAGTTGCCCAATCGATATTGCACTTGGTGGCCATCATCCATTTGCGCCCTAAGATTACAGTCCCTTCCATGGTTCCAGCAGGCATAACCAAAAAGCTTTGAATTATGGTTCCCTTGTCATAAGCAACCGGAGTGTGCAGAATTCCTGATACAGGGGTTTTTTTCTTGTTGATTCCTTGAACTTGGATAGAACTCTTGGATAAAGGTGGTTTTCCCAGTTGACACCACACGCCATATGATAGCAAATTGTGTTGAGCTCCTGTATCCAATAATGCATTATACAGTATCTCCCTGTAAGGACTCTGTAACTCAATTGGGTATCTTAGAGGTGGGTCAGATTCCAGTGCATCCTCTTCTGCTTCCTCGAAAAATACTTGCGTAATTCCCAAGTTGGCTTCTCGTTGTCTTCTAGCACGCTGTTGACGTTCTTTGGCTTCGACTCTCGCTTGTATCTTTTTAAGCTCAGCTTGTTCTTTAGCTGCCTTCTTTTGATGGATTGCATGTAACTCCTCCTGGCTCAGGGGGTCATAGTATCGTTTGAATTTACTCCCATTAAGGAATCCAATGGTTTCAACTCCGTCGAGAGTCTCCACTCTGATGGTACCTTGCGGGGTAATTTCACATACTCTATATGGTCCCTTGCCAGCATATTTGAGCTTCTTCTTTTCGTTTCGCACTCCATACATTAGGACTTTATCCCCAACCTTGATGTCCTTGTCCTTTAGATGGCGATCAAACCATTTTTTCCTTCTATCCTTCTCCACAAGGGCATTGTATACAGCCAATTGTCTTTCTTCGTTTAGCCGCTCAAGGATATACAGACGTTCTGCTAAGGGATTACCATCCCAACCCTCTTGAGTAGCAACACGAAGACTTGGAATGACAAATTCCCACGGCATGACTGCTTCTTGGCCATATACCATTTTGAATGGTGTGCAATTAATAGCCACTTTGTACGCAGTACGATAGGCCCATAAAGCTGTCGTAAGCTTTAGATCCCAATCCGTGCGATGAGCTTCAACTGTCTTTGTCAAAATAGAGATTAAAGTCTTGTTGGTACTCTCGGCTTGGTCATTCGCTTGCGGATAGTAAGGAGTAGATTTATGATGGGATATCATGAAATTTGTTGTGAGCTCCTTAATCACTTCATTTATAAAATGCGTACCATTGTCGCTCACAAGTTCAAAAGGACAACCAAAGCGTGTGATTATATTTTCAAAGAGGAACTTGGCTGTTGTCCTCGCATCTGCCTTACGTGTCGCTTTCGCTTCAGCCCATTTGGTCATATAGTCAGTGGCCACAATAATATAGCGAGATTGTGTGTTTCGGGCCGCTGGGCTAATCGGACCTACAAAGTCTAAACCCCACTTTTCAAATGGTTGGTTTACTTTGATTGGATGTAGGGGCATCTGATCTTTCCTCTGGGGTTTCTTATATCGTTGGCATTCATCGCAACCCTTCACAAAGAGTGATGCATCTTGGAACATAGTGGGCCACCAATACCCTGATTGTAAGATCTTTCGCGCAGTTAAGTCTCCTGAGAAGTGACCACCGACTACGCCCATATGTGCCTCTTGTAAAATGTATAGATACTCATCCTCTCGAGCACAACGCCTAAGAACGTCATCCTTTCCTCTTTTATAAAGAGTCCCGGCTATCAGGCAATAAGGTTCGCATTCTTTGATTAGCTTTCGAGCTAGATCTTTACGAAGCTCCTTGGGTGGAAAGCCATTAACCAAAAAGTTAACAATCTTCTCACTCCATTCAGGCATTGTCTCCACCATGAACAGGGAAGTGTCAGGTAAGTCATCATCAACCCCCGTAGGAGCCTCACCATTAGGTATGCGAGACAAATGATCAGCCATAACATGTTTTTTGCCAGGTCTCACAACAACAGTGAAATCAAACTCAAGAAGAATCAATAGCCATCGTGTGATTCTTCCTGTGGAGCATGGTTTGTTTACCAGATACAACAATGCTTGATGATCCACATAGAAAACAAACTTGGTGGCAAGGAGGTAATAACGAAATTTCCTTACTGCATATATCATTGCCAACCCTTCTCGCTCCGTAGTGGTGTAGTTCATCTCAGCATCGTTCAACTGGCGACTGGCAAAGCTAATGGGGTAGTCTAGCTTATGTTCTCCAGGTTGAGTTAACACACACCCAATAGCAAAGTTTGATGCATCAATATGCACATGGAAGAGTAAATCCCAGTTAGGCATTCTCAAGATTGGAGCACTCGCCAAGGCCTTCTTTAATAGCTCATAGGCACGGTCACATTCTTCGGTCCAAATAAACTCGATGAGAAGCTTATACAATGGTCGAGCTATCTCGGCGAAGAAGAGAATAAACCTTCGATAATAACCAACGTGGCCCATAAAGCGTTGGACTCCCTTGTAGTTGGTGGGTGGGGGTAATTCCAAAATGACCTTGATTTTACTCTCGTCAGTGGAAATCCCATTTTTGGACACTATATGCCCTAAGATAACTCCGTGTTTAACCCAGAATTGGCATTTGAAAGGATTCAAGGAGATGCGATATAATCTACACCTTTCAAATATTTTTCGTAAACACATCAAGTGCTCGTCCCAAGAGGAATGAACACAAAGATCATCTAAGAAAGCTTCACAGAAGTCCCTTAGATATTCCTTAAAGGCCGTGTTTATCAATCGTTGGAATGTTGCAGGTGCATTGGTCAAGCCAAAAGCCATGACGCGAAAGGCAAACACTCCAAACTCCGTGATAAATGCTGTTTTAGCTTGGTCCTCGACTGCAATTGTGATCTGATTGTAACCCGAGTGCCCATCTAAAAAGCTATATGCCTCCTTGCCTGCTACTCTTTCAAGCACATGTTCAGAATATGGCAAGGGGTAATGATCCCTTCTGGTGGCTGCATTAACCTTTTTGAGATCAACGCACACTCTAAGTTTCCCATTCTTCTTTGGCACGATGACTATCGGAGAAACCCATTCTGAGTGCTCAATAGGATATATGAATCCACATTTTACCAGCTTTTCAATTTCCTCTTGTACAATCTTTGCGTACTTAGGATTCATTGGGTAGGGACGTTGCTGGACTGGTTTAGCAGTGCTAATCATTGGAATCGTGTGTTGCACCACCGAGGGTGGAACACCCTTCATATCATGATATGTCCAAGCAAATATGTCCTTGAATTCTTTAAGAAGCTTCGTAAGTGCAGCTTCTTCCGCCTTGGTGAGGTCTTGAGCAATATAAACTGGTTTAGACTCCTCACCCGGATCTGCTAAGTCTATCTCCTTAACTACCGCAGGGCCATCGTAGACACCGCTACTCCCATTGGTAGGCGTTCGTTGGGCTTTTGTGTAGACTACTTTACGTTCCCCTGTGGTGAATGATTTGAAATGCTCGGGTGCGGGGTGTAAGTCTACTGGTTCTTGTTGTGCCAGACTTTTTTCTTTCAATTCCGCTTCCTTTTGTTGTTGAGCCAACTCTTGGTTTTGCCGCCTTCTTGCAGTACGACTTAGTTTCGGCTTCTCTTCGATTTCTAATTGGGCGACGTCATGAGGCTGCGGAATACACCACATGATACTTTGGAGGTACTGTCCCCAATTATCCGCTATCTTCCGATGAGCATCAATGGCTCCTACATAACTAAGCCATTCTGCAGTGGATCTTTCCTTGTTTATTGCAGTGCGTACATTAGCTCGATAGCGTTGGCGCTTATGTCTCGTTTTCTTCTTACCAAGTTTTTGATTTTTGTTTCTATCAGATTCAGATTCACTTGGTCGATCTTCACTTTCGGATGAACTGCAGGAGGTCACTGTCCTAGGCCTTGAGCACCTTGCTTCCACATTTGGTTGAATATTTGATTCATTTCCCCCCCATCAGGCTCAGGGTCAGTTTCTTCTTGAGATTCATACTCAGAGTTACATGGGTCAGAGTCTTCGTTACTTTCAGTGTCGGTGGAGTTTGCCACGTTCTCGCCATCAGGAGTCAAGTGCATAACACCTATCATGTTTATTGGCACTAACGGTGGCATATCTTGCCCCTCAGGTGTTACCCAGCTTGTGCCTCTATTCCCCCATGTGTCTATGGTTGCCGCTAGGTGTACCCAATCCACGTTATCCGACTCAGTCATACCTGGTAGGACATCCATGTAAGGAGAGTCTTTCCCATCATCAGTCTCTTTTTTGCATGTATAGCAATACCTTAATGGGGCGGAGTGAATAGTGGTATCCGATCGATTATCAATGATAACCTTGCTTCCTAAAGGATGTGCACGACCATTCTCAAGATCAACTCGAATGACAGAGTCCTGGAATTGTAGGTAGACATGGTTTTTCGACCAGTCATGCACCATTTGTGCTTCCCTCATGAAAGGACATCCTAAGATCATTTGATATGACATAGGATGCTTGGAGAAATCCATTACAATGAAGGTATGTTTTACCTTGTATCCCAGGACCTTGATCTTAAGGTCCCTTAACATTCCAATAGGTTTAGCTATGGTTCCGTTTGCCATCTTAACCACTATGTTTGTGACTTCGAGGTGAGGCCTTCCCATAGATTCCCAACAGTTTTTGGTCACAATGCTCACTCCAGCACCACCATCAAGGATTCCCTTTAGAGTTAATCCCTTGGTAGTAATGGGGAGGGTGGCATTAGATTCGTCACCTTCAAAGTATTGTCCCAACTTGTTCACAGGTATTTCCACGACCGAATCTTCATCAAAGTTGGGTTGTAGATCCCAATGTTCCCCTTCATCTTGAAGCGTGTCGGGTCTATCCATATTTGCAAATTGTGGTAGCCCCGCCTTTAGTTCTCCATTGAGAAATGCCCGAAGAGCTAAGAATAGCTCAGGATCTCCGTATAATTTGGATATGATCGTGGTTCTGATCTCAGAGGACATGAAATCCATTAGCTTAGACACATTCAATGGTACTTTTCGAGACATCGCCCCTTGACTAGGGACTGGTGAAGATGGAATCACTTCCTCTTCAATGGGGTCAGGCAGTCCCTCACTAAACATTCTTTCCAGCAAGAAGGGTGTTTGCCCACTTCCGGATGTCCTATCCTCGCTTTCTTCCCGAATGATACTAGGTATAGCTAACGGTTTATGGGTCCGGTGAGGCTGAACTTGCGTAGGAAACACTGTGTCTGGAATTTTGATTTTTCTCGGGTTTGGCTCCAGTTCTCTTTGTGTTTCTTCCACCAAACCCCTTAAGTGTTGCACTTGTTCAATCTCCTCAACTGGGTTTGGGTAAGTACCAATCTTTTTCTTGAGGGTTTTTGGCCCACGTGGCTTGTCTTGGGGAGTCTCAGTCAGTTTGGGTGGTCGAGAGGGCATTAACTGACTTGGTTGTGGGGCCGAGGAAGTTTCCTTCTGTTTCCCCTTATTTATGTGCTCGCTTGATTCTCCTTCATTGAGCTCCCGAGTGGGTTCCTCCCTTAAGGTAGTGGCTTTGGTCCCCATGGTTTCTATTGAATCGGAATCATCTTCAGGATCATTCATATACACGGGGTCGTCTCCCG
Source organism: Cibotium barometz (assembly GCF_041138505.1). Taxonomy (NCBI): domain Eukaryota; kingdom Viridiplantae; phylum Streptophyta; class Polypodiopsida; order Cyatheales; family Cibotiaceae; genus Cibotium; species Cibotium barometz. The sequence continues at coordinate 53,711,451 of NC_141052.1, read as the reverse complement.
TCCCTATGTTAGTCTTTGAACTAGGCTTGGAGCTCGTGGCATTAAGCGATCTCTTTCGCCGTGTTTTCTTTTTCTTTTCCTGAGCGATTGATGCAGTATCCCTCTCTTCAAGAATGTAGTTTTGATTTTGAAGCATTGACCGTGTAACTACATTCACGGGTACAATGGGTGTGGTTCCTCGTGCTTGGTTGGTGACCTCAACCAAATTCAATAGCGTAATCTTGGGTGCATTAGGATTACGTGGACATTGAGCGATCAAATGATCTATGCCACAACGATTACATGTAAGTACCGGCATTCCCGATGTGCTCCCTTGATTTGGTTGCATTTGAGTAGCAATCTTCTGTAGCCTATTAGGGCACTCCGCTACACGATGCGGTCCACCACACTCATAGCATTGGAGAGGTGGTCTCCTCGCCAAGGTATTAAGGTTTTGCCCTCTTGTGGCGAGAGCAGCCGCTTGATATACAGGCTTAACTTGCCCGAAATGATCCTCCATGTAGTACTGGGGAATCATTTCAAACGTATCAATCCCGTATGGAGCAGTAGGGTCTATCTCCTCTTCATAATCCCCACATGCACTATGTGACTCACAACCCATCTGGTTTATTGGGGTAATCCTTGGATGTGGAGGTTGTGGTCCTAGCACTGGCGGTGGTAACGGCACAGACTGGACTACATTCGGATTCCTTGGAATTATGTGCTGTGACGGTTGCTCGACAGGTTGTGCAGGCATTAGCGCGGGTACTTGAGGTGTGTTTGACCAAGCTAGTGGTGCCTGGTTTGCCAACATTCGCTTAAGTGTTAGGCAATCTTTAGATTGATGGCCATACTTACCACATGCATTGCAATTCCCATTGAATTTGGCTCTGAATGTGGGACATTCACTCGTGCTATGTGGCCCTAAGCACACCGAACACCATTGTTGCTCTCTTCTTGGGTACATATGGCTATTCTGAGGAGCTCGATTACCCCTAAAGTATTCTTGGAGAGCCTTAGTAAGGTCGGTCATCACAGACATTTCAGATATCTTGGGCTCCTTGGCAATTGGTTTTACCGTCATTGGCTCGTGCCCAGATACTTGCGAACTAACGGATTTTGTTTCTGAAGACACCTTTTTACCTGCAATCATCAAGTTGTCTTCTAACTGGATTGCATTGGCAGTGACTGCTTCCCACGTTGTAAGATCTCTAATGACTAGGCCATTGTAAATGTCCTCGTGGCGCAATCCTCGGATGAATCTATCGAGGAGTTGGTTGTTATTGAAGCGTTCATCGGGAGTGCAGCGAGAATTTAGATGCTTCAATCGACTTATAAAGTCTCTCACTGACTCCCCTTCCTCGCGTTCAGCTTTTTGGAGTTGAGATGCTACCCCCCAAAGCACACCCTCGCGTATGTATTCTTTCAAGAACAATCTCTTGAGAGTGGGGTAGTGAGTGCGCTCTTCAACCCTTAAGGTTCGATACCAATCTCCGGCCTTCCCACTCAAGGTTAAGCCTAAGGCTTTACACTTGTGCAGCTCATTGTGCTCTTCCAAGGAATCACACACGTGTTCAAAGACTTCAATGTGCTTCCTAACATCCTCGTTACCACTGAAGTTTTGAGTGAGCTTAGCCACTTGTACTGCCTTGCTTCTAGGTTCTCTCTCAGGAATACCCCGCATGTTTTCTGCAATGGATCGTCCGATCGTCTGAGCAAATGCTGCGAGATCACCTAAGTGAGCAGGCATAGTTGGTGGAGGCACTTCTGGGATAGCCTGGCTGATAGGAGTTGGCGTTGGTCTGAGTAGGTTGGCAAATGACGTAGGATATGATATGTGACTAGGCCTAGCTCCCCTTGGATAATGGTTATGATAAGGCAGTCTTGGAGCATACGCCATTGGCATACTAGGAGGCGTAGGAGCTACATGGGCATGAGTAGCAATAGGTACATAAGGCCGATAGGCACTACCATGCACTGTTGTAGGTACTGTTCCACTAGGTAGTGGTGTCGTACTAACTACAGTGATAACAAGTGCACTTTCTGTCATGCTCATCATTGGGGTAGGCATTGTGGATTCCCTAATGGAAAGTTGAGCCAAGGTTGGAAAGGTAAAGTTACTGCTCGTGGGCTCAACCTGCATTGAGACTCCAGGCGAAACAACATATGAAGGGTCTATGGGACTTACCGAGGGAGTCTCCAATTGTGATAGGGTTGGTTGTTTGGCCTTGCCCGTATCCAAAAACCTCATAGGGCCAGTGGAAACTAGGTCCACTCCCCTATTTTGCCTCTCAATTTGGATAATTCTATGAATAACATCACATATCATTTGCTGTTGCTCCTCTAGATTAGTGGCGCTAAATGTAGATTGTAGGACTTCTAACCAACCTACATGGTATGTGTATCCTGTGTATAGGTCAGTTAGAGTCTCTGTGTGTAGATCATATTCCCAATTTTCATTGAGAAATATCCCATCTAGACTTGGTGTGCCAAATGGTTCTCTTGAAATGGACGCAATGTCACTTCTTATGGATTGGCTTCTAGGGACCTCTACTTTAGGAAGAGCATCGGAATGTGGTAGCTCAGTAGGGCCCTCATTAAACGAAGTGGGTAGAATATCCACATGGACACTCTTTGGGAGGGTAGGGTCTACATAAGATGTGAATGGCGAATCTACTACCCCTCCTTCCTCATTTACTTCGCTTGTCGCATGTTCAGAGCGTGTAGCTCTACTAAAGGTCTCTATTAGACGACTAAACATGCTAGATCCGGGTTGTGGGGCCCACACTGGCATGTTTTGGCTTGTCTCCTCAGGGTTCTTGGTAGGGTGTCCTTCCATGGCTTCTGAGTCAGAGGACGAGTCACTATCCACTATTCGTGGATCTTGGGTTGCACTCCCTTGGGTTCCAGCCGAAGGCCAAGATGCCAACGTGGAGGGATGGTGTGAGCCTGCGTAGACTGAAACGCTTTCTAGTGGTTCAGGCTCTAGCACCCAACCAGAACGTAGATGCATGTGACGTGGGTACCCTACGTGCGTTGGTAACTACCCTTGAAGCCCACACAAGTGGTTTCTTGGGTATTTTGCACCTCGTTTTTACTTGTTTTTAGATTGTTTTAACTCGTTTTTGACCCCCTTACTTACGGTCGAACTTGGACTAGGGCATGTGATAGCTCGAAACGAGCGTATCGTTTAAAGGGTCCTAGTGTGCTTTACAGCACCGTGTTCGCCTATCTAGAGCTCCTGTAGTCCTCAAAATAGTCCGTTTCCTTTGGGGGGAAGGGGCAAAAGCCTATTTGCTTGTGGAGGAAAGGGTGAGGGCTTTATCCCACATGCTCACTTTACTCCTTGGGGAGTGGGCTACATATAGGGCACGACTTCCCATAAGCTCTCACTTGAGAGAAAGCTATGGAGGCTCACTCTCCTATATATATATATCAAAAGACCGAGGCCGAGGCCGGGGTCGGGGTCGTGGGTCGTGGGTCAATTGGGGTTCTTTCTTTTCAAATTTTTTTTCTCTGATTAGAAAATCTTTCCTCTCCACACGTTTGGTTCTTTCTTTCAAAATAAAATTTAATTTTTTATTTTTTGTTTTTTATTTTTTAGAATTTTTATTTTTTGTTTTTTTTTGATAGGTTTTCTAGGGTTTCTAGCCTTGGCCGCAGCGCAGTTCGTGCACACAGCACAGATCTGGGGATTTAGAAACCCCCTCACACGCAGAAAACCAGATAACCGATCGTGCGCCCACACGCGGAGCGCAAAAATAACAAAAGAAACAGAAATGCAGAAGACAAATTGCAGAAACAGAGATTGCAAAACACAGAAACACCTCAACAACAAACACACAGTCGCTTTCCTACAGTGCAGATTAAACTTCACGCAGCAGCCGAGCTGCAACTGGAGCTTGGTGCAGGGCAACTCCCCGGCAGCGGCGCCAAAAATGTGCGCTTTTGCCGCACAGGTCGTAGCTGGGGACTTGCCAGACACCGTATGCGAGCCACGAATGGCTGCAAGCATACAACCAGGGAAGGAAGCTCAAACAGAATGCCAAAGGGTGTGTCACTCACCGCTCAACCGCCGCCTTGAAGGATTCCCGTGTCGCAGCCGTGAAGGAGGAGCCGCCGTCGCCGCTCTACCGCCTCTCCGCCGCCGCCGTGCCGCTACACAGTGCTCGATCGCTCTCTCACTCACTCTCTCTCTCTCTCACAAACGCAGGAGAAGGAAACCAAAGAGATAAGGCAAGAGCACTCTTGTATTCACAACACATGAGAATGAGGATTTTAAGGTTACATTTGACTCTTATAGGTGACTTGGCCGTTCACACTTGGGCGCCCATACATGGCCGGCCGACCCTAACCCTTATCCTACTGATATCCAAGGTGCGCCTCTCATCGGCGATCACCCAATCCCTTCATCCTTAACATATGGTGCCGACAAGCCCGACCCATGACTCAGAATATTTAAATTAATGACGTAAAATATAGTACGTCGCAATGTCCGCCATGGGTTAACAATGAAAAATGGGAAAACTTACTTGGGTTAAACTACAAAATATCAGTTAGAAGAAAACAAATCAACAAATAACAACTTTTATTTTATGCAAGTAATCAAATTACAAAAGGTGAATACTTAAGTAGTAAATCATTGGAGATTTTGCATATACTAATCAGCATCTTAGTTTCAATTCATAATATATTATCAAACTTCAATTGTTAATTTATAAAATTTTAAAAGTATAATTATTACTTAGCTTTCACCCTTAATTCGTAAGAAGTCAGAAGCTCGTATGTCGAAGAGTAAGTAGTGTCATTAGGAAGCCTTGATTTAATCTACAAAAAGTAAGTCTTAACAAAAGTATGAGACATTCTTGATAGAGTTTCGATGTAAGCCTTGGATAATGCTTTGAAGATTTTGAGTTTGCTCAAATTTTCTTTTCCTTGTGATCCTTTGTGTTGAATTCGCTTGAAGCTTATGCTTGAGTGGTATGGCCCCTTCTTTTTAGTAAATAAAATTAAAAACTAAAATGCTAAAGCCGAAGCTTTATAATATGGGTTTTAGAGTTATATTATAAAGCTTTAGAACACATAGCTTTAATATAAAGCTTTAAAGATATAGGCAAAGGGTTTTAAAATCTTTTTAAACAAGGGTAACTAAAACTTTTTAAAACTTTTAATTAAAGCTTCAGAGCAAAGTATAGATAAGGTTCTCTCACAGAAATTTCACCCATGGTCAGCGCATCTAGAAGGAAAAAAATTAAAGCTTCAATAATTGGCCATGGGATGGCCCCTCAAAATGATATTTATTTATAGCTTTGATATTAAAAGCTTTAAGGTTTTGTATATATATATATAAGCTTTGTGAAGTAAAGTTTAAGGCCTTAAATAACAAGAACAGGTAGAAAGTTTTTAGTAGAAGCTTCTAAAGGTCTAAAGCTTTTAATATAAAAGCTTTATAACTTAAAGAGTTAAGCTTTTTACAAAAGCTTGGAATTAAGCTTATAAGCAGCCGACGAATAGCACGTGGAGTTGAATGATGCTATGAAGAAGAGAAAAAAAAGTGTAAAATTTTAGACTTTACCCCTCTTGAAATTGGAGAAGAGTTCCTCCTTAAAGTTATAAGCTTTACAAAAATAAAGCTTATAATATCATTATGAAGCTTTAAGGCTTCAAAGCTTAAACCTTAAGCTTCAAGGGAGTAATAAAAGAGAAGATTTTTCACTACAGGGAATTCGCAACCCCATGCTGCCCTATAGTGAAAAAGGACAAAGAAGAAGTAATTTTAAAAAATAAGAAAATTTGAACCACCTACGCACTGCCAGCCATCGCTTCTCTCTCACTCTCTTAAAAAAAAAACAAATATTGGACCCGCGCATTGCTGCGGTAAGTAGAGTTCCAGAAAAAATAGGCTCAGTTTCTCCAAGATTTAGGTCATGTTTCAAGTAAACACAATACATTATTTCAAGTGACTTCATATATACATATCTCAAAATAGCATCCATGTCTCGTAGATTTATAGCGAAAACAAAAATATCATAGTAATGTAGCATACGAAGATGCAAAAAAGGACCAATATTACATATTCTCAAAATGCACCACAAAATACGTATTCTCAGCAGTCAATAATGTCAGAATCAACAAATTGAATTCTTCTCTTGTGAGAAGGATCATTCATTTGTCTCACAACAAAACGCTCTCTAATGTAAAGTGGTGATCCATCCCGTACATGCTCTACTATCGATGAATGCAAAGGACCTGCACAAACGACACAACGATAAATCAAATCTCAAAAGGACCTACACATAACGACACATCGATAAATAAAATCTCAAAAAAATCTTATAATAGAAAAACATAATCAAAATTACCTCGTACAATAGAACATCGAGTGGATGGTACAAGAGGAGCTCTAGTATAAAACCCATAACGAATACCCATGCCCCTCAAATGATGCAAAGCATCTGTTCATCTCTCTCCAAAACAAATAGACACCCCACTCCTCATCAGGAACACCAATCCCGTACATCTCGATGCCTTCGTCATCGACAACTCTTACCAGAAACGTATCAATGTCATGCAATATCCTAAAATCAAAGCATAACAAATAGGTTATACAATTATTTATATATAGGTTCAAAAAATATTTATACAATGCCTAACAATTACACTTATACTTACCCATCCCTATAAGCATCAATCATAATCCCTGCTACGTGACCTGCAGTAATAGGAGCTGACCATAGCGGTGGCTCTGTACAAATAGACATCAGTATAGAATGTCATGTTCCATACTTTGTAATCAAGAAAAGTTATGCAAATATAGATAATAACTCACCTACTATCCTCGGCAAAGGCATGTCCAATGTAAAGGTAATCTTAGACATGTCTGTCAAAACATAAACAAAAAAAATAGGTACTTTTACCATGGATAAATATGTATAAAAAAAGAAATCACAACAAAATTAATCAAAATTGTAGAACTTAAATAAGAAACCTGACTTGCCCCTCTGAAGTCATCAAGATCTCCTTATAAACAATATTGTTTGTTGTAGGTGTATAACTTTGAAGATCATCAAATGAACACTCCATATTAGCGTTATCCTCAAGTAACACCTTCACAGCATGAGGAGACCATGCTCGTGACAACGCGACATACAATTGCCCATGAGTAAACACTGGAGTCACCAAATACAACCCCAAGACATTTAGGGTTTGGCCTTGTGATTTGTTTATTGACATGCCAAATTCCAGCCGCACGGGAAACTGTCTCCGCCTCATGGTGAATGGTAGTTGGGCCTCCGAGCATATAAAGGTAATCCGTGGAAGAAATACTCTTTCACCAACTTTAGTACCAGTGATGTTTTCAGTCTCCATGACTTTAGAGTAAAAGGCCTTACATATCATCCGTGTACCATTACAGAGTCCACGTCTTGGATCCAAGTTACGAAGCAAAATAACAGGAGCTAATGGCATGCACCGGGAGTTTCCAATACATGTTGTTAGGCACCACCTAAGCATGCATGTAGCTACTAACATGCATTAATAATTCAAAATCCTTGGTGTGCAATTTTTGAAGCTTTGGTGTTGGTCTATAGTTTTTTAAGTTTAGGAAAGGAAAAGGTAATAAGAAATTTTCTTTCTCTTTTTATTCAAAGTTTGCTAATCTTTAATGGTAAGTTTTTGATTTTTTGTTTTATTGGTAATCTTGATAATGTAATATATTGATAATATTTGAACTTTGTCTCTTTGCTATTTGCAGGTTTTGAACCTCTGAGTTTTGTTGGTTTGAAGATTGCTTGGGACTCTGGCAAAAAGGTAATAATCAAGTTAAGTCTCGAATAGCACGCTCACTAAAGTATGAAGCATATGTCGTAGTGATAGCCAATTCAGAGTATACCCAATGTACCAAGTCTTTAAGAGTCGATCTTTGCAAGACCATATTACTTGGTACTGTCACCATCGTATTATCATCGCTACAATCCATTCCATTCCCAATATTCATGACCCACTGTTTAAACTCATTGCATCCATTAGTATTGCTTGATTGAATACGCATATTTTCAGTTAACTTTAGAACTTTTATGGAGTTCCATAGAAAGGAACGACACAATGCTGCATATTTCCAGTTAACTTTAGAACTTTGATAGAGTTCCATAGAAAGGAACGACACAATGCTGCATTAACAATATCCTCACGTCTTCCCTTCATAATAATACTAGGCAAGATTTGTCTAAAATCTCCCCCCATTAATACAACCTTTCCACCAAATGGCTTATCTGAGAATAATACATCTTGTAACCTCCTATCCAATGCTTCAAAAGCATAATGATGAATCATTGGAGCCTCATCCCAAATAATGAGCATCATCGGTATTACAGGTAACATTATGCACCCTTGCATCACAACAATGAGGTTCACTATCCCTTGACTCCTGTGCACATTTTATTTTTTCATTTCTTCTTCTTTTCCTTGGAGCATTCAAGGAAATGGTCTGAAGAGGACACCTCAAACTACCTGTCTCTACCATTCTTGCTATAAACCTAATTCCATCAAGTATTCAATTAGAAGGAGTGGCACATTGAGTATAAAGTCATTTTCTTTTTTATAAAATAACAATATTTGTGTATACACATAATATACAATCCCTCATGATATTTTTTCCAATCTTCACATACATACTAAAAGATTATAAAGCTCTCTCTCTCTCTCTCTCTCTCTCTCTCTCTCTCTCTCTCTCTCTCTCGGGATGACATTTACCCACCTGGGTTCAAGTCTCCCCGTCGATTGGGTAGAAATAACCCTCTAAGTCGACGCTAAGCGGTCTAGTCTCAAGTGGGTGTGTGTGTAAAGAGGACAATTCTCACTACCTTTCTATCACCTAAGCGTGGTAGAAATGGCTAGTGGAATTGCTCTTGGGATGACATTTGCCCACTTGGGTTCAACTCTCCTCGTCGATTGGGTAGAAATAACCCTCTAAGTCGATGCTAAGCGGTCTCGTCTTAAGTGGGTGTGTGTGTAAAGAGGACAATTCTCACTATCTTTCTATCACCCAAGCATGGTAGAAATTGCTAGTGGAATTGCCCTTGGGATGACATTTACCCACCTGGGCTCAAGTGTCCCCATCGATTGGGTAGAAATAACCCTCTAAGTCAACGTTAAGCGGTCTTGTCTCAAGTGGGTGTGTGTTTAAAGATGACAATTCTCACTACCTTTCTATCACCCAAGCGTGGTAGAAATGGCTAGTGGAATTGCCCTTGGGATGACATTTACCCACCTTGCTTCAAGTCTCCCCATCGATTGGGTAGAAATAACCCTCTAAGTCAACGTTAAGCAGCCTCGTCTCAAGTGGTGTGTGTGTAAAGAGGACAATTCTCACTACCTTTCTATCACCCAAGCGTGGTAGAAATGGCTAGTGGAATTGCCCTTGGGATGACATTTACCCACCTGGGTTCAAGTCTACCCTCTAAGTCGACGTTAAGCGGTCTCGTCGTCATCGTCGTCGTCGTCTCTCTCTCTCTCTCTCTCTCTCTCTCTCTCTACATACACACACACACACACACACACACACATATATATATATATATAGATATAGATATAGATATATAGATATATAGATATATGTATATACACATGTATATGTACATGTATATACATGTGTATATATATATACACACACATATATATATATATATATATACATATACATATATATATATATATATACATCTATATATACATGTGTATATACATCTATATATACATGTATATATATATGTATATATATATGTATATACATGAATATATACATGTATATACATGAATATATATATATATATATACATGTATATATATATATATACATACATATATATATATGTATGTATGTTTATATATATACATGTATATATATATACATATACATATATATATATATATATATATATATATATATATATATACATATATATATATGTATACATACATATATACATATACATATACATATACATATACATATACATACATGTATATACATATATATGCATACATATATATATATATACATATATATCCATCCCTCTGACTCAAGCTAGATTGTGCTTATATGTAGGTAGGTAAATGTCATAAACTTATTTGATCTTTGCCAAGTTTCATCTTTTCTCATGAGCATTAAAATCCTTATGCTCTTATCAAACTATACCGAACTATTCGTATTTAAAAATCATAAATTCCAAAAATAAACATACAATTAAGAAGAAAAACAAAAATAAAGCAAAGTTTTGGTAGCTTACCTCAAAAGACTAAGGAAGACCCAAACTATATGACAAATCAACAATATGGCAGCCCTATGAAAAGCTAATGTACCTACATTGATCCACAAAGAAGAATAGATGAGAGCTCTTTCCATCCCCTTAACCTCATTTCATATTTTTCCTTAAAACTTACATATATAAAAATAACAGACAAAATCTATAATCTTAAAACATTACATATATACTTATAAAAAGATAATAACAATGTCACAAATATTACAAAAACATTATAAAATCAGCATCCAATGTCTTCCAATGACCAAACCAAGCTTAGAAATCTCTCTCTCTCTCTTCCCCCCCATGTACATATAAGAGACAAAAAGCCATAAAAAGAGAATTTTCTATAAAAAAACATTAAAAGAGACATTCTCTATAATCTCCATATAAATACTAAGAGATTATATCCACATATATAAATCAATCTCTCTCTCTCTCTCTCTCTCCCTCTCTGAGAAACAAAAAGGACCATCATTATCATTCGAGTACTTAGAGCCCAAAGTTACAAAAAGATAATACTGTCATAAGCATTACAAAAGGATCATAACATCAACTCCTAATCGGTGAACCAAATGAATAATTACATTCCACGTGTTTGCAATCTATAACTCATTTTGGTAAGTAAAGGACCATCATTATCATTCGAGTACTTAGAGCCCAAAGTTACAAAAAGATAATAGTGTCATAAGCATTACAAAAGGATCATAAGACCAACTCCTAATTGGTGAACCAAATGAGTAATTACATTCCACGTGTTTGCAATCTACGACTCATTTTGGTAAGTAAAGCCCCAAAACTATTCAATGTTACTTTAAGGCTTGATACTTCCATTCCAAGCCTATCAACATGGGCACTTAACTTGTCTTGTTGCTCTTTTATAGCATCAATTGTCTTTCGATAACCAATATCACAAAGGTGTGCTTCTCTGAAAGCACCACATGTATCCATTATGCGGAGGTAGGTAGCTTCGACAATATCCTTGATCTCATGATTGCCACTTATAATGGTAGAAACCGATTCTCGAGTTGAGCTGCTCTCCCCACTTCCATGATTTCTTATGCACTGACCAAGACCAGCAATCAAGCTCTCCACATTTAACACATGGGAGTTTGTGTCGTTGACCAAATGGAGTATATTCTCTGATGTTATATTTATTGTCTTCTTTCCATTTCGAGTCTTCTTACCGTGTTTACGTCGCACCCACTTAGTAGAGGTTTTTAGTAGAGGTTACGTCGCACCCACTTAGTAGAGGTTTTTAGTTTCCTTTGGCATTGCTTAAAAGCATGCATTATTCGTTGAGTCTTCTCATTATCTTCTCTTACCTCAGATTGTTGAGGTCTTGAATACTCTGCACGATGGCTTCTATCCTCAATGTCCATGGAACACCTCACAATTTTCCCCTCGTTATCCATACTGTACATCATTAAGAAATATATTAATTAATTTTATTTAATCTAGAAGAAATTATGGATTATGAAAATAATCCAAACAGTGAATCATAAATTAAATCACACGTACGTAGAATAGATTAAGACCCAACTACGCTCAAGTGAATGAATGGTAAAAAGGCATCAACATAAATAAATATATATATATATATATGTATATGTATATGTATATACATAAATATATGTATGTATATGTTTATGTATATACATACATATATATATGTATATGTATTTGTATATACATCTATATATGTCTGAAGGCGGTTCACCTAATTTTAGCTTTTAGGAAACTCATTTAAAAAGATGGATGAGAGTGCGGGCTCAAGGGATTCACCTAGGAATACGTAAAATATCATGTGAGTTACATAAAGTTTTACATACATCCTCTATTTTTTAAATACAAAGAATGAAAAAAGTTGTAAGTTTAATCGTGTAAAGCTTTTTAAAGCTTTAAATATTCAGCGAACAGCGCGTAGCGCAGAAGAAGAAGACATCAAAATCCGCCATCTCTTACCCTCGCCAAGGAGAGGGGGGAAAAGAGAATAGAGAAAAAATTTAATTAAGAGAATTATAAGACAAAAAAATCTTTGTTTCTTTAAAAGCTCCATCCTCCAACACGCAGTGATTTATGGAGAAAGGACAGAAGATGATTTTTTAAAAAAGCCCTCCATTATAGAAACTAATATGATTAGCAATTCTGAAATCAAGGATTTATCCTCCTCAATTTGTTGATTCCATCCATACTGAGTGATTATGAAGAGGATTGGTAAGGTGGTTTTATGGTTTCACAAACCTACTAATGGTTTTCCACCTTGCTTTACCCTTTGGCCAAAGGATGGATGGGAATTTGTTGTCCAATGGTTAAAAACAAGCCTTCTTTCAACCATACATAATGATAAACCCATAAACATGTTCTTCAAATTAAATTGAAAAATTACCAAAATCACATGTGCCTTTGTCTCTTTCACCTCTTTGTCCACAAGTCTTTGACCGACTTCAAGAAGCTTGAATTAATCCAAAGCTCTGATACCACTGTTATTAATAAACCTCCAAAGCCATAGCATAAAGCTTTTTCAAATAGATAAGAAGAGATCAATATAGTAAACTATGCATGACAAAGAGAGTGGGTTCAATCTCCCCCCATGCATGAGTGAGTATGCTTCCTCATGCATGTATTTATATATTGGCAAAAACCAAGTGCTCAAAATAGCTTGATACATTCCAATTTGGGTCATTAATATCAAAAAGTAACTTGGTCCCCAAGCTTGGCTATTTACATTAAAATTGTAGTAATTTAATTAAATGAAACTATGGGCGAGCAACCATCGGCGCACACCAAAATCTGACAGCCGCGCACTGACCAAAATCCATCGCACCCATGCTACTTCATGCACTGATATGCTCACCAAAAACACAAGACACATTAAATCTCGCTTATCCGCCCATCATGCTGCGACCACTGCTCCACGCTCTCATGCGTAGCTAGTCACGATCGTGTGGCACATGAGCGTACCATAAATATCATATAAAATATCAAATAATTCCATAATTAATTCCACAATTCATATTTCCATAACAAGAAAAACATGTATGTGAATGATTATGCCTTGAAGATCAAGGGCATCGTGGAATCCCTTGCATCTATTGGTGTTTTTGTTGATGATGATGATAAGGTGGAAGTATGTCTACGTGGTCTTGGGCCACAATACAAGGCATTCAAGACGTCTATTCAGACTTGGGTAACAATTTTAATCATTGAAGAAAAGAGTTTAGGTGAAGACCAATCTTCACAAAACAAAGGCAGTTTGGAGCAACAGGCTTTCTACACAAGTTCAAGTAGAGGACGAGGTAGAGGTCGAGGCTGTGGCCAAGGTGGTGGCCAAACAGGTAATCAAAATTATGGTAAGCAAAAATAGTCCCATGAATCACAATAACACACAGGTGGAAGAGGCCAGTTCAAAGGCAGGGGGAGTCAAAGAGGTCGTTGAAATTGGCAAAGGCAACAAAATGATACATGAGGTTGTTTTTATTGTGGAAAATCTGGGCCTGTGCAGGCAGATTGCTATAAGAAACAAAATGACATGAGAAGTGGAAAAGTATACCAAAATAAATATGCGTCCTCTAGTCGAAGTAATAAGGACAATGAAAGGTTTTTTGTTATGCGACATGTGCTTAATGCTGTGTCAGGAAATGATGTATCCACATGCAATCATGATGTATGGTATGTGGATTCAGGTGCTTTGAACCACATGACCAGTCATGGCGAGTGGTTCAAGGATATGAAAAATCATGAAAAGCCAGGTTTTGTTGAAACAGGGATGATACTACTCATCTAATTTCCCATGTTGGAAATGTTCCATTGTCTATGCAAAATGGTAAGGTGAAGTATCTTGCAGATGTACTTCACGTTCCAAATATTACAAAGAATCTAGTTTTTGTTAGCCACATGATTGAGCACGATTTGCAGGTGCGCTTTAACCCTGATGGTTGTTATGTCGAAGACTTAAAAGACAAGTGCAGGTTGGTTGCAATTTGGACGCCGCTTGCACAGCTGCAAGTCATTCACACCATTATATAATAATCTATTTTGGGCTTTGTAAAGGGTTTGAGGATGTAAGTCTAATAATCTAGATGCATGCATGATGGTAAGGTCATCCCTTGATGATAATGCACTAACTAAACAAGTTAGCGTGCTTCTTAAAAAATAGTTCATTCATTAGATTTTGGATTCTTTAGCAATTGTATTGATTCTGTAAGTCCCATAAGCAATTTATCCCTTACATGTTACTCCTCCATAAATCTTGAAATGTGAGGGTCACACAACTCTTGTTACATAATCCCAGACCATGTCTTCTTCCCAAAACTCTTCAAGTCTCTTAGTAAGCTGCAAACAATCTTGTCGACAAGTTTTGCCTTCTTAGTACTCTCGTCAGATTCAGGCTCTAGCTGAAGTTTTCTTTTCCTCGTCTCTCTTTGTTCCCTTCTCGTACCTACTTCCATGCCCTTATGACCTCCTCCCTTTGAGGTGAGCTAAATGGTAAGAGTGAGCGAACAATGCCAGCCCTCCTTCCGTATGCATGCTACACCTAACCTGATCAAAATTAGGATCAATATATGTATCCCTTCCAACCCTTGAAAGTTGAGCTCTTGTATTTCTTGTATCTCTGAACTCATGTAAAGAGGACAATTCTCACTACCTTTCTATCACCTAAGCGTGGTAGAAATGGCTAGTGGAATTGCCCTTGGGATGACATTTGCCCACTTGGGTTCAACTCTCCTCGTCGATTGGGTAGAAATAACCCTCTAAGTCGATGCTAAGCGATCTCGTCGTAAGTGGGTGTGTGTGTAAAGAGGACAATTCTCACTACCTTTCTATCACCCAAGCGTGGTAGAAATTGCTAGTGGAATTGACCTTGGGATGACATTTACCCACCTGGGTTCAAGTGTCCCCATCGATTGGGTAGAAATAACGCTCTAAGTCAACGTTAAGCAGTCTTGTCTCAAGTGGGTGTGTGTTTAAAGATGACAATTCTCACTACCTTTCTATCACCCAAGCGTGGTAGAAATGGCTAGTGGAATTGCCCTTGGGATGACATTTACCCACCTTGCTTCAAGTCTCCCCATCGATTGGGTAGAAATAACCCTCTAAGTTGACATTAAGCAGCCTCGTCTCAAGTGGTGTGTGTGTAAAGAGGACAATTCTCATTGCCTTTCTATCACGCAAGCGTGGTAGAAATGGCTAGTGGAATTATTAGGTAGAAATAACCCTCTAAGTCGACGTTAAGCGGTCTCGTCATCTCTCTCTCTCTCTCTCTCTCTCTCTCTACATATACATATATACATACATATATATATATACATATATATATATATATATATATATATAGATATAGATATAGATATAGATATATAGATATATAGATACATGTATATACACATGTATATGTACATGTATATACATGTGTGCATATATATATACACACACACACACATATATATATATATACATATACATATATATATATATATACATCTATATATACATGTGTATATACATGTATATATACATCTATATATACATGTATATATATATGTATATACATGAATATATACATGTATATACATGAATATATACATGTATATTCATGTATATATTCATGTATATATTCATGTATATATACATGTATATACATGAATATATACATGTATATACATGAATATATATATATATATATATATATATATATATACATGTATATATATATATATATATATACACATATATATATACATATATATATATATATATATATATATGTATACATACATATATACATATACATATACATATACATATACATATACATACATGTATATATATATATGCATACATATATATATCTATATATATATCCATCCCTCTGACTCAAGCTAGATTGTGCTTATATGTAGGTAGGTAAATGTCATAAACTTATTTGATCTTTGCCAAGTTTCATCTTTTCTCATGAGCATTAAAATCCTTATGCTCTTATCAAACTATACCGAACTATTCGTATTTAAAAATCATAAATTCCAAAAATAAACATACAATTAAGAAGAAAAACAAAAATAAAGCAAAGTTTTGGTAGCTTACCTCAAAAGACTAAGGAAGACCCAAACTATATGACAAATCAACAATATGGCAGCCCTATGAAAAGCTAATGTACCTACATTGATCCACAAAGAAGAATAGATGAGAGCTCTTTCCATCCCCTTAACCTCATTTCACATTTTTCCTTAAAACTTACATATATAAAAATAACAGACAAAATCTATAATCCTAAAACATTACATATATACTTATAAAAAGATAATAACAATGTCACAAATATTACAAAAACATTATAAAATCAGCATCCAATGTCTTCCAATGACCAAACCAAGCTTAGAAATCTCTCTCTCTCTCTCTCTCTCTCTCTCTCTCTCTCTCTCTCTCTCTTCCCCCCATGTACATATAAGAGACAAAAAGCCATAAAAAGAGAATTTTCTATAAAAAAACATTAAAAGAGATTCTCTATAATCTCCATATAAATACTAAGAGATTATATCCACATATATAAATCAATCTCTCTCTCTCTCTCTCCCCCTCTCTGAGAGACAAAAAGGACCATCATTATCATTCGAGTACTTAGAGCCCAAAGTTACAAAAAGATAATACTGTCATAAGCATTACAAAAGGATCATAACATCAACTCCTAATCGGTGAACCAAATGAATAATTACATTCCACGTGTTTGCAATCTATAACTCATTTTGGTAAGTAAAGGACCATCATTATCATTCGAGTACTTAGAGCCCAAAGTTACAAAAAGATAATAGTGTCATAAGCATTACAAAAGGATCATAAGACCAACTCCTAATTGGTGAACCAAATGAGTAATTACATTCCACGTGTTTGCAATCTATGACTCATTTTGGTAAGTAAAGCCCCAAAACTATTCAATGTTACTTTAAGGCTTGATACTTCCATTCCAAGCCTATCAACATGGGCACTTAACTTGTATTGTTGCTCTTTTATAGCATCAATTGTCTTTCGACAACCAATATCACAAAGGTGTGCTTCTCTGAAAGCACCACATGTATCCATTATGCGGAGGTAGGTAGCTTCAACAATATCCTTGATCTCATGATTGCCACTTATAATGGTAGAAACCGATTCTCGAGTTGAACTGCTCTCCCCACTTCCATGATTTCTTATGCACTGACCAAGACCAGCAATCAAGCTCTCCACATTTAACACATGGGAGTTTGTGTCGTTGACCAAATGGAGTATATTCTCTGATGTTACATTTATTGTCTTCTTTCCATTTCGAGTCTTCTTACCGTGTTTACGTCGCACCCACTTAGTAGAGGTTTTTAGTAGAGGTTACGTCGCACCCACTTAGTAGAGGTTTTTAGTTTCCTTTGGCATTGCCTAAAAGCATGCATTATTCGTTGAGTCTTCTCATTATCTTCTCTTACCTCAGATTGTTGAGGTCTTGAATACTCTGCACGATGGCTTCTATCCTCAACGTCCATGGAACACCTCACAATTTTCCCCTCGTTATCCATACTGTACATCATTAAGAAATATATTTTTTAATTTTATATAATCTAGAAGAAATTATGGATTATGAAAATAATCCAAACGGTGAATCATAAACTAAATCACACGTACGTAGAATAGATTAAGACCCAACTACGCTCAAGTGAATGAATGGTAAAAAGGTATCCACATAAATATATATATATATATGTATATGTATATGTATATGTATATGCATATGCATATACATACATAAATGTATGTATATGTATATGTATATACATACATATATATATGTATATGTATTTGTATATACATCTATATATGTCTGAAGGCGGTTCACCTAATTTTAGCTTTTAGGAAACTCATTTAAAAAGATGGATGCGAGTGCGGGCTCAAGGGATTCACCTAGGAATATGTAAAATATCATGTGAGTTACATAAAGTTTTACATACATCCTCGATTTTTTAAATACAAAGAATGAAAAAAGTTGTAAGTTTAATCGTGTAAAGCTTTTTAAAGCTTTAAATTATTGGAAATGTTCCATTGTCTATGCAAAATGGTAAGGTGAAGTATCTTGTAGATGTACTTCACGTTCCAAATATTACAAAGAATCTAGTTTCTGTTAGCCACATGATTGAGCACGATTTGCAGGTGTGCTTTAACCCTGATGGTTGTTATGTCGAAGACTTAAAAGACAAGTGCAGGTTGGTTGCAATTTGGACGCCGCTTGCACAACTGCAAGTCATTCACACCATTATATAATAATCTATTTTGGGCTTTGTAAAGGGTTTGAGGATGTAAGTCTAAAAATCTAGATGCATGCATGATGGTAAGGTCATCCCTTGATGATAATGCACTAACTAAACAAGTATCCCTTACATGTTACTCCTCCATAAATCTTGAAATGTGGGGGTCACACAACTCTTGTTACATAATCCCAGACCATGTTTTCTTCCCAAAACTCTTCAAGTCTCTTAGTAAGCTGCAAATAATCTTGTCGACAAGTTTTGCCTTCTTAGTACTCTCGTCAGATTCAGGCTCTAGCTGAAGTTTTCTTTTCCTCGTTTCTCTTTGTTCCCTTCTCGTACCTGCTTCCATGCCCTTATGACCTCCTCCCTTTGGTAAGAGTGAGGGAACAATGCTAGCCCTCCTCACGTATGCATGCTACACCTAACCTGATCAAAATTAGGATCAATATATGTACCCCTTCCAATCCTTGAAAGTTGAGCTCTTGTACTTCTTGTATCTCTGAACTCATGGAGAGAGAAACTCCCTCAACATCTTCCTCTTGTAATGCTAGCATGTCTATGTGTTGCATCTTTGTATGCTATATCTCAGAGAGAGAGAGAGAGAGAGAGAGAGAGAGAGAGAGAGAGAGAGAGAGAGAGAGAGAGAGAGAGAGAGAGAGAGAGAGAGAAGGGGTACAAGACAGTTGTTAGCAAAGAGAGGTGGGGGAGTGTAAAGACCCACATCCCAAAAGGTTGATTTAAAATTGAAGCTTTACCTTTCATTTAAAAATCAATTTGCATGTGTGTGTGTGTGTGTGTGTGTGTGTGTGTGTGTCTGTGAGAGAGAGAGAGAGGAGAGAGAGAGAGAGAGAGAAGAGAGAGAGAGAGAGAGAGAGAGAGAGAGAGAGAGAGAGAGAGAGAGAGAGAGAGAGAGAGAGAGAGAGAGAGAGAGAGAGAGGTCAACGAGACAATTGTAGTAAAGAGAGATCGAGGAATGTAACGACCCACGTCCCCAAAGGCTTATTTATTAAAATTGAAGCTTTACCTTTCATTAAAAAATAAATCTTGGCTTTAAGGCTCTAAAAAGGCCAATGCTTTATGTGCCCTCAATCACCCTTGTCTCGGCGGACACTACTTTTTTTGACATCAATTCTTGCTTTCACTCGATAACCAGCACAGTGCACACTAATTCTTGTTTTCACCCGATAATTGGTACATTGCATACCAACCCAAGAGGCATGACTTCTGTCTAATCAGCCACCCTGATAGCAAAGGGAGTAGGGTTGGAGATGCGTAGCCCCAAGCTTCTTCGGATGTGTCTTCTAGCATAATGTTGACTCCCGATCCTCCATCCACTATGACCCCCAAAATTTGGGTTCCACTTACTATTATGTTACTCTAGGGTTCTTGTGATCTGCCACTATTGGGGCTATGAAGCATACTCTCTCTGGTGGGTCAATCTAGGTCTTGCCCACCACTAAAAAAACCTTGTGAGAGGCACACCCACCACTACAAGTCGAGCTCCCACCTTGAGCTTAGCTCGGGGTAAACCACTATTTCAAAAGCCCTCGGAGTTTCTCTGTAGCATGTGAGTTTAAGCTATACATTTGGGAAAGAGTTACCTCCACCTTCATGGTGGCCATTATTGACTCCCATTCTTGGGTACGAGCAACACCAGGAAGGTTCACCATGGAAGAGAAAGTTTCATCCCCAAGAAGGGGAAGAACCTAGGTGTTGGGCTCCATTGCCGAGATATGAATGAACTCCTCACAACATCTCTATAAGCTTGTTGCCATTATTAACCCCCATTCTTGGGTATGAGCAACACTAGGAAGGTTCACCATGGAAGAGAAAGTTCCATCCCCAAAAGGGGGAAGAACCTAGGTGTTGGGCTCTATTGCCGAGATATGAATAAACTTCTCACAACATCTCTATAAGCCTACTCCAGTACTGAAGGGTTGATTGGATCCATAGCTATTAGGGGATTGAAAGAAGAGGGTTGTGCTCCCCCTTGAGATCGAATTACTACTGCCACTAGTAGAATGTATTCATCCCCTATACCAGGATTGCCTTTCCTAGATTGACTGGGAATGGATTAGCAAGGATTGGCTTTGGGAAATCTCTAATGAAGTGGTCCTGGGATTCTGGGTAGTGCAGGCAAGGGGAAGACTCCTTTGGTAAAAAGAATTAGCTTTGGTATTGATCACTCCCACCACATCGATAACAAACGAGCAGTCTAGGGGGAGGAGGGTTACTTGGGGGCCTTTGATAGTTGTTGTAATTTTTTATTTTCACAATAGTAGTTAGGCTCCATATGTGGGGGGTGGATTTGAAGGATGTTGTTGAGGGGGAGTGGCACCATATACTACTAGAGCAACTCAAGAGCTTGGTATGCTACGAGACGATATAAGGGGCTTGGTATACCACCACTGGTTTGGGAAGCTTGGTATGTGGCTGCTTGGGGGGAAGGTGGCACCATATACTACTAGAGCAACTCAAGAGCTTGTATGCTACGAGACGATATAAGGGGCTTGGTATACCACCACTGGTTTGGGAAGCTTGGTATGTGGCTGCTTGGGGGGAAGGTGGTGTACTAAACTAGGGTGACCATTACATACTACATTTGCACCTGCTGATGGGTAGAGGTTGGGGCATAAGCCAAGGTTTGCACTTGAGGAGTGTTGAGAGATGTAATCGTGGTGTTGTGTGTATGTGGGAAAGCACCCTAGAGGTGCAAGATATTGTGGCAAGATAATATTGAATGGTGTGTGAGTGTTGACCAAAAGAGTGGAAAAGGAGTAGCCACTTGGATGATATGTAAAGTGGGATAAGGTTAGAGGGCCGATATCATTGTATGGTTCATTTGTGATAAGCAATAGAATTAAGTGTTGAGTGTGCAATCTCTCTCTCTCTCTTATGGAGTTCTTAGTGTGGTTTAATCCACCTTAATTCCTATGCTTAATCTATGACTATCATCATAATCAATCCCATTTTAGGATTGTTTAACATGGTATCAGAGCTTGGGTGGGCTCTTGGTCATGGTGAATATTTATGTATAGATTTCTTGGTTATGTGTTCATTTGATTAAGCATTATTTTTTAGTTTATTATGGAAAAAACTAAGCGCACTCATATTATCATTTGGATTTACATTTGTGAGGATTTGAGAGGAGATTTGCAACAAGGAGGTTGCATAAATAGAAGTTGCCCAAGAGAGTTGCAAATGGGAGTTTTGCAACATGGAGAGCCTGCTCATCATCTCACGGAAGCTGAAAATGGAGATTTTAGCAAGTATGAAGACTATGGAGTCTTTGGTGTCAACAAGAAAGCTGCCAAGGAGACAAATGTGTCTCAAGAAGGTTGGTTTTGTGGATTTTTCCTCATTAAAGTATTGGTGAGCATTGGAGAATGTTGAATTTGAAGAAAGGTTGCTAGTTGATGGGATAAGTGGATCCCTAGTTCTTTGCATTTGGGCAAAGACTGTAAGAAGTGCAAGCTTGTCCAAGGAAGGGGCAAGAGGTTATGGATTGAAATTGCAACTTGCAAGTGCATTGAGCTCACCGAAAGGGGTGGAGCATGGTTAATTTTGCTTATGAAAGGTGAGCAAAATTGTGTGGAAGCCATTGAAGGCTTTCAAGAGATTGTGCACCTGTGGTTTCTCTAAGGAAACCAATGAAGAGAAAGCACCCTTCAAGATTTGGCATGCAAATAGGAGGTCATGTGAGTTTTAGAACTCATCAAGGAGCTCATTGTAGCCATAATGATGGCTATTGGAACCTTAAAAACATAGTATAGCTCCAGCTTGAGCCTTACAAGCTCGTCAAGGGATGAAGAAGCAAATGCTGCAGCCACAATGGGTGCGAGAGGCACCAATGATGGCGCCAAGGGTGAAGTGGGCACCAAAGGTGGCATTGAGGATGAAGGTGATGATAACACTAGGATGAGAGGAGGCCATGAAGTGCTCCCCATAATTACCCAAGCATTCTCTAGTTGAGTTTCTTTATCTTGGAACTCTTGAAGGGTTCCCTGGGGAGGAAAGGTCTCTCTCATCTTCATAGAAGTTTGAGCAGGGAGACCCCAAAGGACCCACTATTGTAGCATGTAATTTCTAGGATCTTGGGGGAGCCAAACCACTAAAACTTTGGCTCAGGTGATGAGTTGAGCCACTATCTCCCCCAAAACTTTGGCTCAGGTGATGAGTTGAGCCACTATCTCCCCCCAAACTTTACAGTGAGATTATTAAGCTCATGAGTAATCAAGTCATAATAATTACCTAGTCTGAAAGAGGCCTAAAAATGTTATTGAAGTGTCGCTCAATCGGGGAAGTGGTTCGTGGCATACTGGTTATACCACTAGAGTTGTAGGAAAGTGGACCTACCAATACTGGTTATACCACTAGAGTTGTAGGAAAGTGGTTCGTGGCATACTGGTTATACCACTAGAGTTATACCACTAATTACCTCCTTCTTCTAGAGTTGTAGGAAAGTGGACCAACCAAGCATTATCTTTGTTGAGGCCCCGAGAGTCGCACAAGGTAGGAAATTGCCAAACATAATCTTTTACGTCCTCTCTGAGATAGCCCCTTTAAAGTCTAATAATTTCACTCGCACTCGGTTAAGCATAGTTGTTGTTGCTAAGGGTTGTGGTGCTTGAGGAATAGCCATAGTTGAGGGAGTAAGAGAGGTCTTAGGAAGACTAAGAGAACATGGAATATTGGTAAAACAATCTCTATGGCTTCTCTTAAGTGGCGATAACAAGGGTCAAGAACCCCTAGAAGCTCAAGTTTTAGGGGGCATACATTATTGCCACCAAAAAGACATAATTTCCTTGACCTAATCGAGGGTCCCACCATGATTACCAAAATGAGAGCTATAGATGAATAGCTTGGTCCTCCCTCCTTTAAACACAAGCAAATCCTAAGATGAAGTATAGAAAACATTCCTTGAATTATAAAAAATCCTAATGCTCACTAATCAAGCATCCACACTCTAATCACAACACTAATGAAGGCCTAAGGGGGCCTAAAGCCTAAGAGGGAGAGAGTATAATGGGAAAGAGGAAGAAAAGGCAAGCCAATAGCCAAAACCAAGGGTTAATGTATTGTGTGTCTCCATTACACCTCCAAACTTATACAAAAAGGTAGATCTAGGGTTTCCATCCTCCTAACTCTAACCCTAAATACCTAAGGCCCATACTTGGCCATCCACATTGGGCCCTATTTTCTACACAAAAGGCACCAGCCATAGTCCAAAAAATACATACAAATGTGCTCTAAATTCCTAAAGAAGGGGAATCACCAACATGACCATCTACAATAGCCAAAGAAGGTTACTTGCTGGTATTGCAAGAAGCCCAGCTACATGCAGCTGAAAATTGCTTCAAACTTCAAATAAGAAAAAGAAAAAAAGGAATCTAACAAAGGTTCCAATAGTTCTACTTTTGACAATCAAAGTTCCAAGAAAGAGGACTCTGTTAATATCATTGTCCATTAAGACTTCTGACAATTAGAGTTCTAAGAAAGAGGACTCTACTAATATCGTTGTCCATCAAGACTTCTCACTAATAGCTATTTGCAATTATAATCTTGAACAGGATGCATATCTTAGTGCAACTGTCTCAGAAGTTGGTTTCTTGAGAGTGGTGGTGCTTCTAAGCACATAACTTCTCAAAGGAGTTAGGTCAAATATATGGAGAATGCATAAAGTGGTCACACTATTACGTGCACCCATGCCTACTCATACGATACAATTTCAATGAACTCCAAAAAGACTTCCAAGTCCTAATGGAGAAGGTGAAATAAGACCATATAAAGGAAGGGAGAGTCAAAAAGGAGGCTGAGCCTTTAAGATCAACAACCAATGAAGAGAACTCTAAACAAGTCTCTTCTTGATTAAAAAACTACAAAGTGGAAAACAAGAAGGTGTATGCCCCCCACCACTAAAAAGGGAAAAATATGAGGAACCAGGAGTGTCCTATGATGGACCAAAAGATGTAAAACAAGTGAATTTAGCATTACCTAGAAAGGAACCCAAATTGGTTTAGATAGCCACTAACTTAACCCAAGAAGAGGAGATAGAACTTGTAGCGGTTCTCAAGGAATATAGCTATGCTAATTTAAAATAGTCCCTCCAGAGGCATGCTAGCACACAATTCCCTTAGTGGATGGTGCTAGATCAGTAAACCAAAGACTACACACATACAATGAGACCTATGCCAAGGAAATCAAAGATGAAATCAATAGACTTATTAATGTGGGTTTCATTTGTGAGATTGAGCACATAGATTAGGTGTCACCAGTCAAAATTGTGCCGAAGAAGAATGGTAAGATCTGCATGTGTTAACTTGAAAAAAGTAAAAGCTACCATTATTAGAGATCATTACACACTACCATACACTGAACATGTGCTTGAAAGAGTGGTAGGAAAAGAAGCCTACAGCTTCTTAGATGGATTTTTTGGGTATAACCACGTATCCATGGTATCAAAGGACTAGCAAGAAAACATTTTTCAGCATTTTCTAAATAATGGGAAACATTTGTGTACAAAGTATAACGGTTTGTTTTAGCCAACATGCTAGAGACTAATACGCATTACATATAAGGATTTCCTAAGAAAATTCTTAGAGATCTTCATGTGGATGATTTCTTTGTGAACTCAAAGTTGAGACGAGAGTATATACCCCATCTGTGGCTAGTGTTGGAAAGATGCTGACATTACAGACCCTTCTCTTCTGCACCAAGCATAGCAGGCTTCTCTATTCTAGTCTTTATTCCTCTCTTGTTCCCTAACCAAACACAAGCGGTGAATGTGTGAGAAGCGTGAATGTTCCTATAAGCATTATATCTCAGCTAGTTCGATGCCAATATTAAAACCAAGAGGTTCAAGGAAGGGGACCTAGTCCTACTTTTATAACCTTAAGAAAAATAAAATAAAATTGAAGTTTAGAGGGATGGTTCCTTTCAGGATCTACGAACTCACAATTGGAGGGGAAACATGCCTAGAAACTCTTAATAGAGTCCAAATAGAAGGATTCCTCAATGGGATAAAACTTAGAAAATACTATGGGTCGTTGTCCTATGAGTAACTTCAAGCCATTCACAAGGCTGAAGAAAAGAGAAAATATGAGGCTGAGATGAAGAGATGAGCCCAATGAGAAGCTAAAGCCTGAGCACAATTGAAAAGCAGAGGAGAGGTATTACACCTATCCATATGGCTGAAATGCACGATGATCATGAGAGGAGGCTGAAACACATGACGATCATGAGGAGGAAGAGGTTAAACAAGGCTAGACCTCCCCATGAACAAACAAACATAGTGAGACTTGCTGTATTAGATATAGAAGCATAATGTCATATGAGACTTAGGTCTTAGTAGGGAAACTATTACAGGTATATATTTTATCATATTTTTGATGAATTAATAATCTTACAAAAAATATGTTTAATTTAATTTGTATAGGATTCAGTTTAATGGAATATGCAAATGGGCACAAGATTAATGTATAGGTGTAAATGTACACATAGTCATTTATGTAACAAGGCCCACTAGCAATTATATATTGGGCAAGGTTTATTTTTTATGAAATGCTTTAAAAGCATTGGACTAAATTTTGTAAAAAGCCCAATTTTAGAAAAGCTATGCTATTTATGGCTCCAAGGGCTAAATTTATTAATATGATTTAAATACCGCGTGTGGGAGTGGAGCCACACATGTCGGGGGGGAGATTGCACCCAATCTTGTCTTGATGGTGATGTTATTCTTTCTCTCTTGTCTTACGTTATGCTATGTGATTTGATTTTTTAATTAAATTCAAGTCTTTGTTTTAATTTTTGATGTATTTTATGAGTTTCTTTAATTATTTCTTCAAGAAGATTAAAGGGTCCGGTGATAGTGGTATCAGAGATTTGGTTTAATTTAATCTTCTTTAATTTAATGGTATCAGAGATTTGGTTTAATTTAATCTTCTTGAAGGCGGTCAAAAACTTGTGGAGAAAGAGGTGAAAGAGACAAAAATAGAGGTGATTTTGGTAAATTTTTTGAATTTAAATTGAAGAGGTGATTTTGGTAAATTTTTTGAATTTAAATTGAAGAGGTGATTTTGGTAAATTTTTTGAATTTAAATTGAAGAAGAACAAGTTTATGGATTTATGTTTATGCATGGTTGAAACAAGGCTTGATTTTAACCATTGGATAACCAATCTCCATCAATCTATTGCCCAAAGGGTAAAACTAGGTGGAAAACCATTAGTGGGTTTCCCAAAACCATAAAACCACCTTCCTCAACACTAATTACTGGTTTAAAATTTTTTGTATAGTGAAGGGCAGTATGGAAAAGTAACACTAAAATTTCATTTTTAATTTATTTATCTCCTCTCCCTCCAATTCAATCAGGGGTCGAATTCATCTCCCCTTTCTGCCTTGCGCTGACTATCGCGACGGACACCTCTCTTTTTTTCCCACTACTGAATTGCGCGCTGCTAAACTGCGCGGTCGGGACTACTCTAGAGGAGAGGTTTGATAACTTAAGCTTATAAAAGCTTTGATAAAGCTTTAATAAGCTTTATAAAACAAGCCTAAAACTTATATATATATATATATATATTAGCTTCATCCCTCGGGCAGTGTAGACTGAATTTTTCCCTCCCTCCTTTCTCACATTAGTGCCAATTCACGGATATTCCTTCCCTCTGGCTGTGCTACACGGGTTCCTCAGAGAGTAGAAATTTTGATTAATTCAATTCAAAGCTTTATAAAGCTTAAAAAAAATTTTAAAAAAATCTCTAAAAGATAAAGCTTTGTAAAGTTTTATACAATCTCTTCTTTGGGTGACAGTAACTATGAAGGGAGAGAGAATCACTATATTTTAAGACTTTGTAAGAATTGTTATAAGATTAATGTTATAAGCTTATATTATAAGCTTGTAAACATTTAGGGGGGGGGGGGTAAAATATAAGCTTAGCTTCAAAGGCTTTCAATGATCTTACTCTCCTCCTCCTAGGGAAAATTTAATATCTACATAAAAGAAGGACTCTCCTCCTCCTAGGGAAAATTTAATATCTACATAAAAGAAGGACTCTCCTCCTCCTAGGGAAAATTTAATATCTACATAAAATTTCAAAAAAAGCTCTCTTTTCTTTTTCAGATATTGGAAGCCTCTTGCTATTAAATTTTTCGGCATCAAAGAAGTCTTGGCATTTGCAAAATTTTGGAGGACGGTATCCAGCCAACTATTGGATGACGAATTCAAGAGCTAGTATTCCATCTACATTTATTTACATTATTAAATTGCACTGGATACTTTACCCATTCTGCCCACGGTGCAAGAACAAATCTTAGCGCTTCAAGAACAAATTGCTAATGAATGAGAACTCCGACGCAAATTAGAGCGTCAAGTTAAGCGTAACAAACACAAACGCGATAATTCTGATTCTTCTGACTCAGATGAGGAGGAAAGTGATCAAGCTTAAAATTCTAAGAAAGACTCATGAATCAATTGAAAGGCATTCACTTTCCAAAATTATGATGGCAAGAAGGATGCACAAGTTCTTATTGCTTGGATTAGCCAACTAGATGATTATTTCTCTGGTGAAAAGTTCTCAAAAAAGGATAAAATTAAATGTGCTTGTAGTCACTTGTGATTGAAAGTGCTGCCTTATGGTGGAATGTGATCAAACAAGATGAACATAGACCTTCAACATGGAAAAAGTTTCAAAAACTCTTAAAAAAATATTTCCTTCCTTTTCAATACAAAGCTAAGACTCAACAACGATGGTCTACCTTCAGGCAGCTTAATAAAGAAAATATATCAACTTAGGTGGACAGGTTTTGGCAAACTTTATTACAAATGCAGGTAATCAAGAAAGTTCGCACACCAAGGATCAAAGAAGAAAGTTCGTAGAGCAGGTTTGAAACCTATAACTTGATTTGAGGTAAATATGTTTCGACCACATTCTCTTAGCTCAGCTATTTCTCTAGCTTTGAATTGTGAAAAGAAAAATGATTTTTTCTAAGAAAACAATGACTCCTCAAACCTCGGCATCAACATCTTTGAACCCTAAAACCTCTCCAAAATTATTGACACATCTCTTAATGACCACCATAACACATGTATTAACACTAATATAGATTATTCACAAAAAGCTAATAAACATGATTGTAAGAAGTGTTAAAGGTGTAACGAGATTGGACATATCGCATCAAATTATCCACGGAAGTCAAAGTTGAGGACTCAATATGATTGATGAAGATGATGAAGAAGAAGAATACCACGACGACTACTCAGACTCTTGAGATAGCAAATTTATTGCATTTCATTATTTAACACTTTTTGGTAAACTCAAGGAGAGTTTTTATGCATCAAAAGTAGAACTTCTTAAAGGAACTGGCCCTTCCATCTTGAATCATACTTTATGAATTTTTCACTATGTATTAATCTTGTGATATGGGACACGAGATTAATCCTGTGTGAGGGATTCTGATGTATACTTATCTCTACATCTGTGTGGGATAATTTCTGGTGGTATGGGACACTAGAATTTATTACATATAAAAGTACTTGATATAATGTATTTTGTTAGGGAACATACTTGAATTTATATAGTATATGACAATTGATCTCCTTTGCTCGCATAAGCAAACAAGCCTTTGAGGTCAGTTGCTTATCCAAGAAGGAGGGATGTTACATAATGTCCATCCTTTAGTTATACGAGGACGCCCGGACACTAGTGTGCCATGCTAGTGAATTGGTATCGTGGGTGACTCCACATTAAATACTGAGTGGTATTGGCATAGCTTGAGATCATGCTTGACGAGTGTATGTTGTTTAAGTGTAACAAGTAGTGCCATGCTTGAAAACTGTATTGTGGTCAAGTGAAACAAGTGGACTATGCTTGACAACTGCACACAGACGAAGTGAAACAAGTGGTTTATACAACTGATGTGCCATGCTCATTGGAGTGTAACAAGTGGCAACTCACACCATGCTAGATGATGTGTACATAGTGATACTCTCATCATAGTGAAACAAGTGGTGAATATATGCTGTGTTTGTGCCTATCAATGTATCATATTGGGATATGTTTACAGAAATAGGTGATGAGCAATGTGTGTGTGTCACACATAAGGGATCTTATCTATATCATATTATTTTTTATTATTTGTGATTTGATGATAGTGCGAGCATCACCAATTTTGGTGTCGCACGAGATTTCTTTTGTTTGTTGTTGTAGCATTTTCTTTTACGCAATTGAGGACAGTTGCTTTCTCAAACAGGAGGACTATACATGTATATATTTTATCATATTTTTGATGAATTAATAATCTTACAAAAAAATATGTTTAATTTAATTTGTACAAGATTTAGTTTAATGGAATATGCAAATGGGCACAAGATTAATGTATAGGTGTAAATGTGCACATAGTCATTTATGTAACAAGGCCCACTAGCAATTATATATTGGGCAAGGTTTATTTTTGATGAAATACTTTAAAAGCATTGGACTAAGGTTCAATTTTGTAAAAAGCCCAATTTTGGAAAAGCTATGCTATTTATGGCTCTAAGGGCTAAATTTATTAATATGATTTAAATACCGCATGTGGGAGTGGAGCCACACACGTTGGGGTGGAGATTGCACCCAATCTTGTCTTGATGGTGATGTTATTCTTTCTCTCTTGTCTTACATTATGCTATGTGATTTGATTTTTCAATTAAATTCAAGTCTTTGTTTCAATTAAATTCAAGTCTTTGTTTCAATTTTTGATGTATTTTATGAGTTTCTTTAATTATTTCTTCAAGAAGATTAAAGGGTCCCGTGATCGAAACCCCGACCAAAGCTCTAGTACAGACACTCTTAGGTCTTTAATGAACATAAAGGGATGTTAAAGCTTAAGTTCCACATCAATTCCTACCCTGTGAAAGGTAGTATTTATGTTATGACTATAGGTATGATTCTTGAAGAGATCATCCTTATAGAAGATAGTATTTATGTTATGAAAGGTAGTATTGATTCTTGAAGAGATCATCCTTACCCCGTGAAAGGTAGTATTTATGTTATGTGACTGTAGGTATGATTCTTGAAGAGATCATCCTTGGAAGGGGATGGATTGCTAAACATGATTGTAGCATAGATTGGACCATGAGGATAGCAACAATCAAGCTAGCACAACGGACAAGAGCGTTATTCTTGCTAAATGAGGAGAGCCAAGATAGATTTACAAAGATCTAAAAGTTAATATTACTATAAGCAGGTCCTATTGAGCCGGTAAGTATAATTATCTATAAACTCATCCACACCAGATCCCTTAAAATTGTCAATAGCCCAACCAAAGGAGGAAAAGCTTTTTCAAAAATCTAGGCATCATAAGAGAAACCTAAGGCCAGCAAATAATACATCCAATCCTGCTACCTTAGTTCCTCAAAAAGCCCCAATGAACCAAATAAAGAAAGTGTGGGTACTGAAGACACCGAGAAAGCCCCAAGGAACCAAATAAAACAAGTGTGGGTACTGAAGACACCAAGAAAACCTAGTCATCATGAGCCCACCAAATAGTCAAAGCCTAAGAGTAAAAAGTCTAAATAGGTGTCGATTCCAAAGGACAGTATCCCTAAAATGGTGATGAAAGTTGACATTGATAAGCGTGTGTGGATCCCTAAGCTGAGAAGAAACTGAAAGCCATACAATGATCTAGGGACACAAGGATGGGTGACCACACAAAGGTCACTAATAGCCCAAGGATGCTCCAAAGGAAGAAGCCAAATCCAGGAGCCAAGGATGTAATATGCACAAAGATGCAACCCTCCTAGAGCGCAAAAAAAAAGTTAACAAAATCATTATCATACTTGAGGACCTTGCATCGACAAGTCACACCAAAGGAGGTATGGATGCTCAAAAATCAAGATAAGGGGAAAGTTAAGATAAAGGACACATGGACTGTAAAAGAATAGGAGCAGCTCCAGCAATAAATCCATGAACTACCCTCTCCTTTAACTTTGTATAAAATCCTAGCTTCTTTATCTACTAAACCCCTCTAATGAGCACATTGTTAAGGCTATCCTAGCATAAGAAGGCCCAAAAACCATCAAAGTCTTATTCTTAACCTGGGCAGAATCCATACTCATCAAAATGATTCAAATCTCCTTAACTCATGTAACAAAGATAAAGAAGCCATTGCGCGCTTAAAGCATAAGTTTTTTTTTAAAAAAAAAGAAGGGATGGCATCAAGTATGCAGTCGACTCCAAGGTCGTCTCACAGAAGGACAAAATGTGCCAAGGGCATAAGAGTTCACAATTTGAGTCACCACCAAGGGTCAAGACATACCTAAGGCATAAGAGTTAAGAATCAGGTTGCAGAAGGCCAAAACGTACCCAATCATAATTCCTAAGAGGTTCACCACACTCATACACATGAACATAATTGCTATTTCAAAAGTCGAGTCGCTTGTGCTAGGGAAAGAGGAGCATAAGAGTTCAATCGAGTCGCCTATATGGGATGTGATAGGCATAAGAGAAGTCCAATTGAGTAAAGAGGAGAGATAGAGCTAAGTCCTTAAAATACATAAAAGGTGCACTAAAAGAATTTTAGTGAACCTTGCCATTAGAAGCCCAAGACACTCGGCTCACAACTTTGCTTGCACCAAATTCTTGTTTGGAACATTAATTTCAAAACATTTAGGTGTCACACCTAATTGACGCATGCATTAGGCACTCTATTATCCCCATTGATCTCTCAAAAACACTTGCAAAATGCCACATCACTCATGCACTAAACACATAGGCTACAAAACCTTGACATTGAAAGTCCATAGACCCACACTAAGTGTGTTGCACAACATGACAAAACTACATTAAGCATGGCTAGGGAACTGACATTACATGGTGCGGCATTAGGCACAAAATCTTGTTGATACCCAAGCACTAACACTTGAAAATTCCTAAAGGTAAATTCTTGGATCGCTAACGATCCCACTTTGAAACGATTTTACTTCATGAATCTCCAATCCAACTCTAGGATCGCTAGCTTCAGGATCGCCAGAAGTCTAGAATCGTCATCGAGGATCGACGATCCTACCTCTCTAATTGGCCACGATCTAACTTCATAAATCATCGAGTTCTTACATCACACAAATTCTTGAATCGTTTTCTTCTTGATTGGTGGACTTTACCTAGGTGATCACTTGATCCTACTCCAAGGATCGATGATCCACCTTTATGCCATGCCATCAATTAAGTATATAAGGTAATCTGCATTGATTCAACCCTATTCCAATACTCAAAGTCCTTAACTTAAGATGACCCTACTATTGACTCCCTTTTTGTAGACAAAATCACTCTCTTTTTTGCGACCATATAGTCTATTGTAGCTTTGATATCGAAGGAAGGCACCCAACGTATCATTGATTTACATATTGGTCTTTCAATCAGTGTGAAAACATAAATCTTATTGGGAAAGCACGAAAACTTGCAACTTTTATGTGTGCAAACTTTAAGGTGCCTTCTTTAGCTATTTTTTAGGTCAAGGTGTAACACCATGTGCAACAACTAGGCAACAAGAGAAGAGTAGGTGTAATCCCTATTTTCTAAGTAATTGGCCGTACAGGTGTACAAATGCACGTAACATGATCGCTTGCCTCCAGGAGGGTCACCGACATTATGGATCACTTGCATAGAAGGATCACTAAGAGTCAAATCGATCTGATTCAACTGCACAACAGTAGGATCACCCACATTATGGATCACCTGCATAGAAGGATTGTCATAAGAGTGGATAGTAGAATCATTGAGTTGGGTGGGATCGCAAAACGATCCAAGTGCATAGTCACCCAATGATTCCAAAAAATAGAATAGTGATAGTAAGTGTTGCCATATTTTTACAAACTCAAATGCATGCAAACTATGGTAGTCCCCACCCTAGAATGCCACAAGCTCACATTGGAAGATGAGCCAACAAGGTAGCTACTATAGAATATTGGGATGTTGTTCTTGTTTTGAGTTACCTCCCTAGGGAATGGACCTATGCCAGGTCATCCATTCATTTCACAACTTCACTGAGTCTTTTGTCATATAACCATGGGACCCACCGAGCAATGAAAGAAGAATAGTAAAGCTCACACAAGAGTTAGTAAGGTAGACATTCAACTTGCCAATGGTCACACCATGGAGTGGGACTTTAAAAGAATAAATAAACCTACAGAGAAGGTAGCCTATTTTAGAACAGACAAATGCAAGCCGCATTGGATGTAATCTTGCCTCATCTTATCATGCAGAGTGCAAGTTATGTTACACCTACTTATCCTTTTACAAGCCACATTTCTTGCTTCAACAAATCTCACATATGCCCAAATCCCATTTAGGCAAAAGAAAACTAGGTAGAACTGATTTATGTAGAGATTAAGAGGGTGTTAGCACTGAAGAATCCAAAAGAGACCTACCGCGGAATAGCATCCTTCCTCACACGGGGCCATAGATTCTCTCCCACCACAATTGATAGTAGCATAGGTGCTAGTTTCCAACAAATGATGCAACTCACGGAAAAGATAAACACATGAAGGACAAGAAAGACAAGAGACCAGGGAACAACAACAGTAAGAAACCACCACCCAAGAAGCAAGGATTTTCTACTGATGAACATGGTAATATTATTGTTGAGTCTAGGCTAGTGTTAGAGATTAACACTAGGGCAGATAAGGAGCCCAGAAGAAGAATGAGAAGGGTAAAGAAAAGGAAGAAGAGGGCAAGGATACCATGGCTGAGGCTGGAGAAAAGCAGCAAACCACATCAGCACGGTAGCCTGTCACACAACCATCACTGATGTAGAGTCGAGCCAGGTAGTTCTCCAAACTTTCAGGAAATGCCAAGTAGATAGTGCAATTGGATGTAAGTGACGTTGTGAATCAGTTGTGCCAAGCCCAAAAGTAGAGGAGGGGTGCGTAGAGGAAATTATATACAATACACTATATCTTTTGTAATCACATGTAGCAAAAGTGCAGATGTATGAGATTTCTTTGAAAGATGCATAAAGCACAAAGCTAAAGCATACACAAGAAGCTAATACCCTTTGTGTAGAACAGATTCTTGAAGGTCAAATGCAACAACTAAAGGTGGAGGTAGCAATAAAGGAAAAGGTGTCCACTAAGCTCACTTAAAAGATATTCATGCTAGATGACCACCTGTCAAGATCCAACATAATGATTTAGAAAAAAATTAAATTATCAACAAGTGTAGTGTTGATCTGGCAGGCATGCTCTAGAGTGGATGAAATGTAGGTTAAAGCTGATAAGATGCAAAGATCCTTGGAGCAAACACTAACGATATGCTGGTGCAACTAAAGGTCAAAGATGACCAAATGACAACCTTGGAGGCGGAGTTGCAGATGCTGAAAGATGCCCAAAAGCAAGACAAAGATCCTTCCACACCTTGCACTCTTGTCAACCCACCAGGAGGAGAGGGATGCTACCTTGAAAGATGTAGCATTAATGCTCCCAGGTATCCTATGTGATAATGAGAGTCCTTGTAATTGGATAAAGCTGAAGATGTAGCTTGGGACTTGCTTTTATTTGCCAAGTGATGACGGTTTGAAAAGGCACCTCTTAATTTAGCCAAAAAATGCATGAGCTCTAACAGTCGAAGAGTACACAATAAGCGATATGGCCAAATGCCGAGTAGATTTAGAATGGTTGGAGGGCATAAGAAAGCAATTGAATGCAAAAACTTACAAAAAGCTAGCAGATATAGCATGCCCAACATATGAGCCTACCAACTTTTTGCTACTTTATCTTTGAGTCCACAGGCAACTTAGCTCCTTGCAAATAGAAGAGAATGCTTGTTTCTTTGGGATGGGGCACATGGCTTATCCCAAGACCATCTACAAGGAGAAGTGGAAGATTTCCTCGAGGAATGAGGAAAGTGAGGGAGAGGAAAGCTCGGATGAGGAAGGGGAGCTGCTTAGAAACTCAGAGGTTGGACTTACTTGTAACAATAGCCCACCACCATAGAGTGCACTACCCAGTGGGGTGCCAAACATCTATAAAATGAAGCTACCTATACTAAAGGAGTACTTGGAGTCTAGATGGAAATAATGGAATATGGATCACATAGAATATGAGAGGGCGGGCAAATCGCTTAAGGAGAACTTTTTCACCAAAAGTGCAATGGAAAACCAACCAACATGGAGGCTCATATGGTTCACTAGAGCCCCCCAATATAGAAACACTTACTGCAAAGGAAGTAGAGCAAATAGATCCACAATACATGCCAATCAAAAAGATATATTTGTATGGCGGAATTACTTCGAGTGGCAAGCAACAAATTTATTTTGATCAATTAGCTATTTTGATCAATTTTCCAAAGCTACCCTCTCCACCATGAAAAGATTGGGGGAGGAGAGAGAGCTTGAGCTCTTGCAAGCACATGCACTCACACAACAATGGATAAGACACACACAGAGATGGAAGGCTGTAATCTTCTTCTTGTTGTTGCTCTCATAAGAGGTCTTCAAAAGATAACTGAAACCAATATAAGTACTAGAGTACTATGTACAAGCGATGCATTATGTGAACATGCTAAATAGGTGAGCTGGTAAGATAAGTATACCGTAACTCAGTTTGACTAGGTAGGTGTAGTCACTGGGTGAAGATCAACTACCAAATGCACCAGTGGTGTAAAGGTAAAACAGTCCACCTAGGCACGTCATGAGTGTGAGTTCATGTTGAGCTTGACATCTCAACACTCCCCCTCAAGCTTAACTCCATCTCCAAGACTCCAAGCATAGTGCGGAATCTGCAAAGCTTGTCTGCTCCCAAGGCCTTGGTAAAAATGTCAACTACCTACTCCTTTATGATGCTGATTTGCAGATGTACACAAGATCAACATCTCTCGCCAAGACCTTCTCTCTGATGAAGTGATAATAGACCTCTATGTATTTGGTCTGTGCATGAAACATTAGGTTCCTGGCCAACTATATGCTACTAAGGTTGTCACAAATAGATGACAACCTGCCTATCCACATGATAACCTGTCTCTATGTGCTTGGTCCACGCATAAAACACTAGGTTCCTAGCCAACTGTATGCTACTAAGGTTGTTGCAAAATGACACTACTTGTCCACATGCAGCCCCAAATCTCTAAGTAGCTTATGTAACTAAGTTACCTCACATGTTGCCACATAGCGCCCCTCTACTCTACCTCTATACTCGGCAAGACAACTGTTGGGCAGGCCGCTTCTTGTTTCTCCATGTAATAGCACCACTCCTAAAGGAAAACATAAACCCGGTAGTAGATCTTCTGTCCAAGAAGCTGCTAGCCCAATATGCATCACTGTATCCATACACCTACAAATATGTACTAGCTTCATAGAAGAGGGCATAATCCACTGTGGACCTCATGTAGCATAGTGTGCACCTCACACTATCCAAATGCAACTTCTGAGTAACCTGCATAAATTGGCTCTCTAACCCAATCGGTATTTCATATCTGGCTTAGTGATCATCATACATAGTGGCATTATCTAAAATCTTACCTGTGTTTGCACTTAGCTTGCCATTCTAATCCAATGGTATAAAAATGGGCTTATAACCAGCTATACCATATTTGGATAACATGTTTGGCATCTTGATGACCTCAATGCCAAGAAATTATCTTAGCTCCCCAAATTCTTCATGTCAAACTTCTTCTTGAGTAGACCCTTTGCATTATCAACTTCTTCTTGAGTAGACCCTTTGCATTATCAACTTCTTCTTCATTGTCACCCTTAACAATCAAGTCATCCACATAGATGGTGATGACCACAATCCCCTTATCACTCTTTTGCACATAGAGTGAATGATCAGTATCTACCATGTGAAAGAAAATGGATACTGTGGAATCTTATCATGCCATGCTCTCATACAAGGCTTTACGTAGCTTGCACACATAATCTGGGTGACTCAAATCCTTATAACCAGGTGGCTAATGTAAATATACTTCTTCTTCCAACTCACCATACAATAACGCATTATGTACATCCATCTAATGCAAAACCCAATCTTTTGATGCGCATACTACAAATAACAGCTCTCATGATTGCCATCTTGGCAATAGGATTGAATGTCTCCTCATAATCAATGCCATAGGTCTGATCATAACCTTTGGTAACCAACGTTGCCTTATACCTGCTAATGCTTTCATCTGAGTTGTGCTTCACTTTGTAGACCCACTTCTATCTAATAGTCTTTTTACCGTCAGGCAAAGGCACCAATTCCCATGTCTTATTTGTATCCAATGTAGCCATTTCTTCATGCACCATGGATTTCTCCCAATGTACATGCCCAACAACATCCTCAATGTACATGCCCAATAGCATCCTCAATGTACATGTCCATCTGAGTTGTGCTTCACTTTTTAGACCCACTTACATTTAATAACCTTTCTACCTCAGGCAAAGGCACCAAGTTCTATGTCTAATTTGCATCCAATGTAGCCATTTCTTCATCCATGGCTTTCTCCCAATGTACATGCCCAACAACATCCGTGGCTTTCTCCCAATGTACTTTCCTGACAGCAGCATCCTCAAAACATGTGGGTTCAATATCTTGGACAATCTTTACCATGTATGCATTATGCATAATGGTGAACTACAAAGCCATCATATGCCAATCTTTGAATAGGGGTTTTGACCCTATCCGACTTGTGTGGTCATGGATCTGTCCTTGGTGTCCTTATGCCTTAGCATTCCTTGCACTAGGTGTCCTAATAGTTAGAATCCAAATCCTTATCAAGGCTTTTCTCTGAGCCACTAGACTCTCTATCAACATATGAATGCCATGCTGAAATGTTAGGCATACCAAGAGACTCATCAACCTTCTCTTTACCTTTATGTAATACACTTTTGCCAAACTTGTAGGACTGATTTTCTGATGCAGCCATTCTTGGTATATCATCATTAGACCCATTGCTAGAGGACTCTCTCAGTCCACTTAATGACTGTGATTTTGCTGACCTGAATTCTATGCAACCACCTGCTCCTATGCATCAGCCCAAATTGAGTCTTTTACATCTTATCAAAGTGATTTACTGACTTGTATTCTATGCAACCACCTTCTCATGTGCGCATCAGCCTAATCGAGTCTCATCTCATCAAAAGACAACATCCCTGTGCTCACCATCATCTCATGTGTGACAAGGTTATAACATATGTATTCCTTTTTCTCAAGACAGTAACCAATGAACACATATTTTTTAGCCTTTGGATCTAACTTATTGCGTAGCTCATCAGGAATGTGTATATATGAAATGCATCTAAATACTTTCAAGTGTGACAAATCTGGTATTCTCCTCTGGAGTCACATCATGCACTATTGTTGTTGTAGGGGCCTATTTATAATGTAAACTATAGTTACAATTGTTTCAGCCCAATAATGGTGAGGCATGCTCTTCTCAACCATCATCAATGCATGAGAAACATTTGTAATGTGCCTATTCTTCCTCTCATTAACACCATATACTTCTCCTCTGGAGTCACATCATGCACTATTGCTATTGTAGGGGCTTATTTATAATGTAAACTATAGTTACAATTGTTTACTTCTCCTCTGGAGTCACATCATGCACTATTGTTGTTGTAGGGGCCTATTTATAATGTAAACTATAGTTACAATTGTTTTAGCCCAATAATGGTGAGGCATGCTCTTCTCAACCATCATCAATGCATGAGAAACATTTGTAATGTGCCTATTCTTCCTCTCAGTAACACCATTTTACTACGGAGTGTACCTACATGTGAATTGCCTCGTTTGAATTCCATGCTTTCTCAAGTACTTACTAAACTTGTTGGAAGAAGTACTCTCCCCCTCCATCTAACCTTAGACACTTAACCTGCAAACCTATTTGCTTTTCGGTCAACACTTTGATATTCTGAAAGTGAGTAAACATTTCACTTTTCTCCTTCATAAAATAGACCCACACCTTCCTCATGTGGTCATTAATGAAAGATACATAGTAATGATATCTTACCATCAATGCCGTCTTTGTCGGCCCCCATACATTTGAGTGCACCACATCAAGTTCTCTCTTACTTACATTCCTGTCATGTGGAAATACATTCTTTGTTTTCTTTCCAAACTGGCATGTTTCACATGCTTTATGTATTCCATCCACCGTAAACTTTGGTAAACCTATAACAATTTCTAAATTCTACATAGACTTCAATCGTTGCTTATTCATATGACCAATATGTTTGTGCCAGATATATAAGCCACAACAGTTGCACCTTGTGCAAACATAGAAGTTTTTACCTCAGGCATGCTTACATCTAAAGTAAACATTATGCCCACTCTTTTTACCTTTTACAACCAAACGACATTTGTTATTGAAGTCCTCAATGTAGCAGCCCTCAAGGTTAAAATGTACCTCCAAACCCTACTCAACCATCTGCCCAAACAGAAACCAAATTCTTTGTTATGCTAGGAACATGAAGTACATCAACTAAGTACCTCATCTTACAATCCTGCATAACCGATGGCACATTCGCAATGTGAGCAATAGGATGAACCATGTCATCCCTCATCTCTAAATAACATGGTTTTTTCAAAAAATTTACATCTCTAAACCACTCACCATGATAGGCCATGTGGTTAGAGGCTCCCAAATCCACATACCATACCATACATAATCAATGTTTATGGATACATTTGTAGTCACATCACTAAATTCAACATATGCTGCATAAACAAACAAATGCTCACATCTATCTTCAACCTACTTGCTTGAAGATGTATAATTGTTTTGCTGTAACTTGCCACTTTTTATGTCACTCTACTTTGCAACATTCTGTTGCAAAGTGACCTAGTTTTCCATAATAAAAACAATCCTTTGAACCTACTTCCAATTGCTGTCTTTTCAAATTACCTTGCCCTCTCTTGCTCCCCATGTCTTGAGACTGGCATCTTCCCCTTGTGTGTGTTTCTCTTGCTTCCCATGTCTTGAGACTGGCATCTTCCCCTTGTGTGTGTTTGCAGCTAGCTGCCATGAATCATTGGTGTCCATACTTCCGATTTCCAAAACAGCACCACCTTGGCCTCGACCACAATCTCTACCTCTACCTCTACATAGATTTGAGTAGAAGGCCCGTTCTGAAGTGTTCTTATTGGGAGGAAGAGTCTTCAACCAAAGTCTCCTCTTCTATGAATCATTGCTGTCCATCACTTTGATATCCCATAACTATCACCATCTTAGTCTTGACCACGATCTCTACCTCTACCTAAATTTAAGTAGAAGGCCTATTTTAAAGTGTTCTTACTGGGAGGAAGAATCTTCAACCAAAGACTTCTCTTCTATGATTAATATAGACACCAAATCCCAAAAGTTGGGAACATTCTCTCTTATAGCAATAATAGAGGTTTTGAATGGCTTGTATTCTTTGCCAAGCCCATTCAAACAAATACTCGCCAAGTCATCATCTTCCATTGAGACAGAGACATTAATAGATCTAAGGGATTTAATAGTACTCTTGATCTTCAATGCATACCCATTGATGTTGTTAGACATCTTTGCTTGCAATAACTAGAAATTTGTATAAACAAATAATTTCTGTATGTAACTTGTAACACACTAGTATTTGTTGTAACTCCTGGTAGTACTTTTACACAATCTATATGCCACAACACCTGATAGAATGCATGTACATACACCCACAATCAGCAATACATGTACAATCACTATCTGGACACCTAAAATGCACTGCCCGAAAACACCTTGCAATGGTGGAACGGAGATCAAAACGTACCCAAAACGTAAATATGGATGTATATTTTTCAGTAAGAGGTACTACACACCATGCAGGTACCTCTATACACCTGCAAAGATAACTCCTTAATCGAAGACATGTACCCAAGGGGTGTCGTATCGAAACAAGAAGGGAAAGAGTGATGATGCTCTTACCCATGTATACCGCTTCCTTTGCCTTCATAGCTTCCTTTGCTTGGCCCCTGTGCTCCTTAGCCTGAAGCAGACTCTGATACCATGAAAAGATTGGGCGAGAAGAGAGAGCTTGAACTCTTCCAAGCACACACACACTCACACAACAATGGATA
Organism: Cibotium barometz; assembly: GCF_041138505.1. Taxonomy (NCBI): domain Eukaryota; kingdom Viridiplantae; phylum Streptophyta; class Polypodiopsida; order Cyatheales; family Cibotiaceae; genus Cibotium; species Cibotium barometz. The sequence goes on along the minus strand of NC_141052.1, from coordinate 53,669,865 downwards.
AGACACACACCCAGATGGAAGGCTAAAATCTTCTTCTTCTTGTTTTTGTCGAAAGAGGTCTTCAAAAGAAAAGCGAAACCAACATAAGTACTATTTTTGAACACGCGGTCCATAATATGAACATGCTAAAATAGGTGAGCTAGCAAGATAAGTATGCCATAACTCAGTTGGACTAAGTAGGTGTAGTCCAGCTATAGAATCACTCGTGAAGATCCATCATGTTAGAGCTACCAAATGCGCCAGTAGTGTAAAGGTGGAACGGCCACCCAGACAAATCATGAATGTGTCAAATCGTGTTGAGCTTGACATCTCAACACACCGCACCAAGTGAAGCCATCACCAAGCAAATGTTGGAAGTGTTAACCATGTTCATGGGTGAACACAAAGAATCTAAAGACCTACATGTCCAAGTCACTTACAAAATCTTCCACACACTAACTATTTATCTCAAAGGTTTCAATGAGGTAAAAAGCTATCGAGGGTGAGACATATATCACGAAAGCAGTGTAAAAATTAGCCTTCAAATTTATATGACCCACCTCTGAGGTAGAGTTACTGCTATTATGAGCGAGTTTGATACCTCTCATCCCATCATTGAGGAATGTTTTATGATAGAGTTTTTCAATGTGGTATGTTGAAGATTTTTTAGCCTTTTTCTGTCAATCCTCTACTATGACATGATGCTATCCACAAGTTCTCGCTCACACCACTTTTGAGGACAAAAGCTAGATTAGGTAGGGGGTTGTTACTCCTTTTGGTACACTCTTTGTAATCCCCATCCTAGATTAGATATTTCACCTTGTATATGGCCAAAGGTCTAGCAAGATCAAATGGCAGTGGCGGTGAGGATTACTAAGACCAGTGAAGACCTAGCACGAAGATGCATTAGAGTGTTGCCCCTAAAGAAGGATTTTGGTGACCTCATTGGACATGCAAGTGTGTAACCCACCTCTTACTTTTGAGGAGTTCACTGTAATGTTCGTGGAGGGGGTCGTGTGCCCATTCAAGCATGGTTTACTGATCTGGTGTTGGTGGGACTTCACCTTCTTTTAGTGCCTTTTAGGCTTCATGCAGCTATGGTGTTAATGTTGAGGTTCTGGAAGTCAGAATCGGGATGACTTTACATCTCTAGGTGGTTCCTTATTAATAGTTTCGGAGGGTGGCTCCTCTCCCCTTCTATTGTATCTTTGTTACCTTTACCCACCATGATACGAAATGCTATGCTGCTTCTCCTTTAGAATGCCTTTTTGTTGCAAGCTGATTCTCAAGGTTTTGAATTCTTGTTTGATTCCTCGTCTCATACCAGTTCTTAAGAACTTGCCATGCTTCAAAAGCTATGGTAGCATGATGAGAATCAGAGTCACTGAATCAATGACATTGGTAACAATGTCATATAACGTATCTCTATTCCTACACTTCCACACTAAAGTGAGAGTAGGATCTCGTGGTATGGTCTGTTGTGGTTTTGCCGGATTGGGAGAAGTAGGGTGGAGCATTGAGAAAATTCTTTTCTAACACCAACCTCATAAAATCGTCTTTTAAATTAGGCAGGATCATCTACTCCATTTCCTTATGTAGGAAATTTGGCCACATCTAAATCATTAGCTTCTTTTTCCGAAGTGTAGAAGTCAAGATTGTTAGCTTCTCAAAGTTAATAGAGATGTTAATTGCATGAAATGTTCATCAAGATTGTTGACTTTTCAAAGTTAGGCATGCGGGAGGAGGTGGGTATTGAACCCAAGCCGTGGTGGTGTAGGAAAAGAGCCCTTACCATTGGGCTATCCCCTCCCCACCTCAACTTCTCAAAGTTAAGAGGGATGTTAGTTGTATGAAATGTTAGGAACATGGTTATATATGGATTTTTTAAGCAAAGACATAAGAGTATTTAGTTTTTTTGAGGGGGAGAAGAAGAGGAAATATCTTTTTTCCCTCTTGGCTCACAATTACAAAGCCCTTTACATCAACTTGAGTCCTGGGAGGGGCCAAGGTGGAGGCAAGAATGGGGTTTCTTTTCCTATTCATAGAAGCCTTAGTCTTTTAAGAAATGGCCTTGAGACCACATAGAGTTAGGGAGATCTATGTAGATTAGTTTCTATTTTTCATTTGAAAGCCGTTTGAAAGACAGCAACCCAAGTCCTAACTAAATGACAATGAAGTAATGTAAAGGATCTAAAAGTTTGAAAGATGTTTGAAAGACCACCACCCAAGTTCCAAGTAAATGACAATGAAGTAATGTAGAGGTTCTAAAAAGATTGATTTCAACACAAGTCTGGGAGTGAATCCTTCATCTGGTCTAAAGCACAAAAAATTTCCTAAGGGCCTCAAACTAGGTTGCATTAATTCGAGTGAATTTTTAAAATTTTATTTTATTCTATAAAATTTGTGTTTTATAGAATAATGCATGGAGTGTGGACTTTTCCCTAATTCTATTGTACAATTCCATCATATATGATACCTTTGATTGTACAATAGAATTAATTACCTTGCCTATATAAACATAGCCTCTCCTCCTCCTTGATGCAACTTTTAGTAATATTTCTTAAGAGCTTTTAGGCAATTAAGTTTTAGTTAATTACATTTTTGTTTTGCATTTTTAATGTTTAATTACTTAGGTTGAAGTTTTGGAATTTTTATTGGTTTAACTTAGATTTTTTCTCAACAGATTGATTTAGATAATTTGAAATATTAATTTGGATAATTTGATATAAAATTTAGATACATTTGATTTAAATGTTCTATGTTAGATGAATCAAGTTTAATTAAATATTTTGTGTTAGACAAGCAGTCTCATATATGATTATGTGGAATGCACTAATTACTGAAAACGTAAGAGGGAAAGGTTAAATGCCATTCTTGATAAATGTAGTGATTAAATTTAGTTTTTAAAAATATATATAAGGCCCGGGAAGGCTCCCAACAGTAATATATATTTATCCACAACTTTTCCATCAATCCCAATGTTCTATATCTTCAATTTTTCTAGAATATTTCAATGCTTGTGCTTGTTCTTATAAGGCTTCAGTACACTAATTGGAGGGAGACTGGTGAATGCATTATGACTACTTTTCTAATGCCACCATCAAAGGAGAGAAGGGAAGGATAAGAGAATGAAATGTGCAATGTATAAAGGCTACACTTCCAAGAAAGAAGATCTTTCATAGCACCAAACTTCAACTCCGATTGCACAATAATGTGTCTTGCGGCACAATAGATGGCTAAGCCCCACACTTCTAGTTCTCCTTCAATTGGCTTATCTAGAATTGTGTGAGAGAAGGTTGTATGCTAATAAAAGCTGGGGTGCAGCATTTATTTTGTAGAAAATTAGTGAAGGTATGGATTGAAGTGTGACTATGTCAACAGCATATGTTAATCATTTTGGTTCCTGCAACCCTTCATGGTCACCATGTAATAGATAGGTGAAGCCTATGGTTCGGTGCGACTATTCTAAGTCCACAACAGACCTACAAACTAGTCACTACTTCCAAGCCCATCCAAAAACACATACTCACACCCCACAAAGATGTGGCCATGCCAATCACTTGCAATAGAGGTTTGTGGACAAGTCCGTTGTCATTCTCATCCTACCTCAAACTACATCTGCATAACATGTGTATCATTGTGACATTTGAAGAGTATGTGCAAGGAAACAACTGATACCACTTAGGCATCAATGCAACCCTAAAGATACAACACTCCATAGCATGTGTAGTATTGGGACATTTCAAATTGTTAAGTTTAAACGGCAAAGGGCATCAAACCCAATGCCGAGCCTTTGCCACCTCCATGGAAATGCCATTAATATTCGTAGCATATGCAAACCAAGTACAATCCCTAAATTGATGCATATCAGTGTTAGGGCATGGGATAGTGCTCAGGTCTAGTCAACAAACACATATGTTTCCCAAGGCATGCGCGACTGTCTACAAGGGGTCATATACTTGCTTTAGAAGAGTCAGGAGCATACTTGTGTATTTAAAATAGTGCACTTGAAGCCTAATGAATGGGCTCCTTATAGAGTACATGGGGTATATTCCAAATAAGCAAAGATTATCCCCAGGATGAGTGGACAGATCACACATTTCTATTGTGCAACTTGTGAGCTGAAGATACGCAACCACCGTCTACTAGGAGTACATGCACTGCTAACCATGAAAGGATAATGTTTGGTAACAAGATCTTGCATTGTATGAGATACCCCCTAGTATCATTTTCGAAATTTTCCTACAGCATTACACTACCATCTCCAAAGTTTTCTACATACAAACTAGGTCATAATTGTCTTTAAGCACGGCTCAACTTGAACTCATCTTAATAGCGCGTGTGTCGAGTTATACTCTCATCTTGATGTTGGAATATTTCGACCCTAGTGAGCAATCAACCCTCCATACTTTCCTCCCACTTATATAACCCTCCATACTTTCCTCCCACTTATATAACCCTCATGGTAATGTTCCTTGAATAAGCATGATAAGACTACAACTGGGCTTATAATTGTCTTTAAGCACGGCTCAACTTGAACTCATCTTAATAGCACGTGTGTTGAGTTATACTCTCATCTTGATGTTGGAATATTTCGACCCTAGTGAGCAATCAACCCTCCATACTTTCCTCCCACTTATATAATCCTCATGGTAATGTTCCTTGGATAAGCATGATAAGACTACAACTGGGCTCTTGGACATTGTTGTGTCAAAAAGAACCCCTCTTTCCAATGCTTGCTTGCCCTCTCCTGCACTTTTCGCTAGTGGTGCTAGAGAAAAGAGAGATTCGCACCCCTCTTCACCTCGTCAATCTCCAACTACTCAACCCATATGACAAGCACATATAACATAGACATTGAACCATCGCCCTTTAAATGCTTTCATCTCCATAAAATCTCACCCAAACAAGGGCATTGAATGAAATATCATACAATTTCCAACACAAAATAGATGTGAATTGGCTTTAAAACTTCATGTACAAGCACCAGTTCCATAAAGAAGGTACGAAACATGGCACCTCAATAGGTAAGGCAAATATTATTAGACCTACATTTTGATACAATCCCTTTGGTGCATGAGCAGACAGATGCTTCCTGGCACCCAAGTACACGCTTACCTTCCATAGAATGTGTCAAGATGATGTTTCCTCTTCTATTTTGGAAAACTTGAAAGCAGCCAAGTGATCATCACCTGTAACTAAAAAAAGTGAGCATTCTTGAAATAGGGCACATGTCAAAAAGATATAGGAAACATCAAGAATATAATACGAACCTACAAGATTCACATGGTAGAGAAAGAGCACATTTTGGAGGTAAGGACCGAGGGACACATGAAGCCATGTGGCTTGACAAGAACTTCTTCAAAGATTATCCAGCATTATTGATGGACTACTTGGAGGCTTTGTAGCTTCCGTCAAGTTAAGCAAAAGAGTATGCCACGTGGATCCCAAGCAGGTGCAAGACCTGGAGTGGAACCTAGTCCCTTGTTAGCCCCAGTCTGTGACGAGTCAGCCAGGGTTCCACTCTAAGCGTCCAAGGTTAGGTGTACAAGTCTCGTACATGGTCTTGGTCAAGTGTGCAAGTCCCACACATGAGGCAGTGCCAGTCCATACTGCGAGTCACCCTCTAGAATGATGACAGATGTTCCGAGTATTAGGCTTGTAGCCAGATGCCAGGAATCTGAGGTAACATGTAGTTGCATGTAGTTTTGCATGGAGTGTAGGGTGGAACCCTACACTTTGGGCCATGTGGGGCAGCCCATGGGTCATGACTTTCGCCCATGAAGCTTCATAGCATCTAGTGGCCAGCCCTAGGAGGGCATGGGCAGCCTGTCGGCCAGCTTATACCAAGCTTGCCACCATGGCAGCCAGCTCAAGGGCTGTAGCCCAGTCAGCCAGCCCCAAGGGCTGCACAGCCAGTCGGCCAGCACTTAAAAGGTTAGTCCAGCCAGACCATAGAGGGCCAGCAGCAAGGCAGCCAGCACCCAATTCAAGGCGGCCAACAGACTGGACAAAAGAAGCATATATAATGAGCATAAAAACAGGTCGTGGAAGTGAATAAAAGCAGGCCGACCCCTGCTGAAGTCCACCGACCAGCATCCTTGAGACTATATAAGCATGGGTTAGCCCAAGGCTTTATTCATCTGATAACTCACGAAGTGCCGAAGGTATTCAAGGGCCTGAACAGCCAAGGGAATCCCTACCGCAAAGGTGAATTTGAAGGTCAAGAATCAGGTCATCTTCAGGCTGCAAGTTTATAGGGAAGGAAGGTCATCAAAGTCGGTCTTTTTATCATCATTCAATAAAGCAAATACACCATCCTTGCTGGGGGGGCCCTACAGACGGTATTCAATCAGGTATTGTGATTCTTCATGGGTTAGCCCAAGGCTTTATTCATCTGATAACTCACGAAGTGCCGAAGGTATTCAAGGGCCTGAACAGCCAAGGGAATCCCTACCGCAAAGGTGAATTTGAAGGTCAAGAATCAGGTCATCTTCAGGCTGCAAGTTTATAGGGAAGGAAGGTCATCAAAGTCGGTCTTTTTATCATCATTCAATAAAGCAAATACACCATCCTTGCTGGGGGGCCCTACAGAGGGTATTTGGGACCCAATCAGGTATTGTGATTCTTCTCTCTCTCTCTCTCTCTCTCTCTCTCTCTCTCTCTCTCTCGCACTCTTACTTCCGCTACATTGTGCAATCGACAAGAACCAAGGTGCTGAATATTCATTATCTGAAGTATAATCCTGTCTGTAAGCTTCCACATGTTACATGGGGACTCGCATTTATGCTTCCACAAGCTGGTAGGATCTTCCTTTTGCTTCAACGGTGTGTGGACTGAATTGTAGACCTCCATATGCTTGCATTTGTTTTGTGTTGGGGTAAAGGCATTATGCCCACCCTTATAGTGTGTACAAGCCCATAAGTTATAGTACATAGTACACTTAGTACTTTTAATGTACTAAGTGCACTATGTGTACTAGTGCAATATACATGTGTGATAGGGGAGTCACACACTCATTCCTTGATGAGTTGACTTATCCCCACATATCTCTCTCTCTCTCTCTCCCTTCTTCTTCTCTCTGTGTGTTTGTCTCTCACATGAAACCCTAACCCTAATTCTCTCTTCCATTCAATTGGTATCAGAGCCTGCTAGACTGCCTGGACCTGCCCGCCTTCGAGCTACTGTGGATGGACCTGTGTTCACCTTCGAAAGCTGCTCTGGCCGGACAACCTGAGAGAGCTTGTGTTTTCTTGTGAAACGCTGCCTGTCGCTGCACAGTGGGCCGGACAGTGATAGGGAGTGGTTGAGGCCTGGCCACCGCAAGGCATAGCTGCGCATATACTAACGCCTTGCCACAAGGCGTAAAACTACCGGGCGGAGGCGGTGTCAACAAACATGACTCGTCGCGTGTAGCGCTGGCCACCAGTCGAAGGCAGTGTCAACGAGCAAAAGACCTTGTGGCGCATGTTGACTGGTTCGCTTGCCGTGTATGCCAGCTTACGCCTTCACTGCAGCCGGCAAGAAAGTCATCGTCGTCGACGTCTCCGGTAGCTGGAAATCGTGCGCGTGCGCTTACAGGTGTGACTCCAATGCGGCCGGCAAGAAAAATCATGCCACTTCTGCGTGCGCTTTTGCTTTAAGCTGCAAGTGGGCGTGAAAGCACCGGATACGCGAATACTCGGCAGCTTGGTACGTCTGCACGTTTGCTGCCCTTCAATCCTGCTCCCGCCACGTCAACAACCAGCAACGCCAAACTCTTTGGTGCAGCCTGCAAAGCCCATCAGCAAATCTCACCTCATTTCTGCAGTAGCATCAGCACGACCCCCCTTTCCTGCAAAACAAATTTCAGAGGTACATGCTTCAATTTTTTTTTGGGATTTGCAATTGAGCAGGTACAATCATCAATTGAGCAGGTACAGGTGCCAAATTGCTCAATTTTTGAGCAAAATTGGCAAAATTGGGTGACATTGGTCACAATCAGAGTCAATTTGCAAGAAATTGGATGTCAAAATTTGGGGCTTTTGATGTAATTGTGCAATTAAGCATTCATACATGCTGTATGATGTGAGAAATCGCACATTCGGGCAAAATTGCAGCAAATTGCAGTGCAAATCAAGAGGCTTTTGTGCCGATTGGGTTGATTTGCATGCAGGCACTCGCATTTGATGCTTTGGGCAACATGTTGATGCCTGTCAAGCACTCGATGTGCCTGTAAATCAAGGGGCTTTTATGTATTGGATGTATATGTGGCCAGGGGGAAGCATTTCGAAGACTCTGGATGCCTTCATGTGCGTTAATGTACCATGTATGATCAGAAATTGATCTTAAATCAAGGGGCTTTTCAAGATTTTATGCTTGTTGAGCTTGGCAAAGCAGCAGGCAAGACTTTTATGCCTTGAATCTTCAGAAATCAGCTTGTAGTCAAGGGGCTTTTGCCCAATTTCTGTTCGGGACTGTTGTATGCAGTGGTCGTGACTGTAAAAGTCTGATTTTCACTCATTTGGACAGCTAGGAGAGCATTTATTGCTACTGTACCTACTGGTACAGATTTGGTACAGCTTTGTACAAGTTTTGGCATGGCTGCACATTGATTTGAGTGACCAAAAGGCTCAATTTCAGCTGCTGTACTTGCCGATACAGGTTTGGTACATCATTGGTGAGCACTTAGTACTGCTGTACAGTACTTTGGAAGGGGAACAGAGCACATTTAAGGTGCTGTCCTAAATCTGCAGCAACCAGATTTTGGTGATTTCATCACATACAGTGGGAGTAGAGTTGCGTTTGTGCTTCCGCAGTGGGAGATAAACTTTGGGAGAACAACTGTGAGCACTTTGTGTGCTTTTGGTGCAGTGTTTGCACATCTTGCAGGGAGTCAGGCATTGACAGGTTGCATATTGCTATGGCAACCACAGGTGAGAGCTCTTCATTGCTTCACATCAAGAAGCTTGAAGGCTCACATAACTATGATATTTGGCAAACCCAGTGCTATAATGTGTTGCTCCAGAAGAAGCAACACAAGCCTATCAAAGAAAGGGGTGTAATGCCCGCTTCTCTTACTGCTGAAGAGTGGGAAGATATGGATGAGCTAGCAAGATCCACCATCATGTTGTCTATGTCAGACACTTTACTTTTCAGCATTCGTGAAGAGAAGACAGCTTGGGGAATGTGGCAAAGATTGCAGGACTTGTATGCCTAGCAAAGTGCCTCAAGCAAAGTGTATTGGTTGAAGAAACTCATAGGTCTTCAAATGAAGGAAGGGGCGTCTATGGCAGCCCATCTAAATGAGTTTAATGGTATTGTCAGCCTGGTCATTAATCAAAAGTTGGCAATGGACGAGGAGTTCAAAGCCACTTTTCTCTTATGCACTTTGCCAGAGAGTTGGCACACATTCAGGACAGCCACTAGCAATTCGAATGCTATGCTGTCATATGCAGATGTTGAGGGTGCTCTTCTTCAAGAAGAGATGAACAGGAAGAACAATTCTGTTGGAAAGTCCAATGCAATGAATGCACGTGGGGGATCCCAGCAAAGGGATAAAAGCCAAGAACGGGGAAGGAGAAAGTCTCGCTCCAAAAAGGACTTGGAATGCCATTATTGTGGCAAGAAGGGACACATCAAAAAGCAATGCTACAAATGGAAAAATGATCAAAAGGAAAAGGGAAAAGGCAAAGACAAAGACAAAGATGAAGCCAAAGATGTAAAGCCAAAGGGCAAAAGTGGAGTCAAGATTGAAAAAGTCAATGTGTCACATGCAGGTGACAGTGAGGATGAGGTCCTATTCACGTCTTCACTTGATGCCCATTCACTTCTTACAAGAGATGGTCATGGTATGCACTCATGGATCATTGATTCAGGTGCCTCCTTTCATGTCACAGGTTGCAGAGACTTGTTTGTCAGGTATACTGCTGGCAATGAAGGAGTAGTTTATTTGGGTGATAACCATGCATGCAAGATTCTTGGCAGAGGTGATGTGAGGCTTGTGTTTTCAGATGGCTCACAGCTTATGCTCCATGATGTCAGGCATGTGCCTGAGATCAAGAAGAACCTGCTTTCTACTGGACAGCTTGATGATGCTGATTATGTTACCACATTTGGTCGTGGAAAGTGGAAGATTAGTAAGGGCTCACTGGTTGTTGCAAGAGGCTCTAAGGTGGACACTCTTTACTTCATGCATGCAGGTGTTTGTCACCATGCTAATGTAAATGCAACCGAGCTGCCGGAAATCTCTATGTGGCATAGCCGGTTGGGACACATGAGTGTCAAAGGAATGGAGCAATTGTCTCGTTTTGGTTACTTGCCTTTTCTAAAGTTCTCAAGTTTTCAGTTTTGTGAGCATTGTATATATGGCAGGCAACTCAAGTGCCCCCACAAGAAAGCTCTTGGACAGAAAGATGCTCAGTTAGAGCTTGTGCATACAGATGTATGTGAGATGCCTCAGCTTTCTTTGGGAGGGGCAAAATATTTTGTGTCCTTTATTGATGATGCCACACGCAAGGTGTGGGTTTATCCTCTTCGTTTGAAGAGTGATACATTCTCAGTGTTTGAGAAGTTTGTTGCTCTTCTTGAGAATCAAACTGGCAAAACACTGAAGGCTTTGCGTTCCGACAATGGTGGAGAGTATATGTCCAAACAGTTTCAGGACTTTTGTGATGCTAAAGGCATCAAGAGGGAGCTCTCTACTCCTTATGATCCTCCACAAAACGGGATAGCAGAGAGGATGAACAGGACCATTCAGGAGAAGGTCCGTTCTATGTTGTCACATGCTGCATTACCTCATGGTTTTTGGGCTGAAGCTGTTATGACAGCCGTTCATCTTATAAACAGGTCACCTAACATGAGGTTTGGTGGGAAAGTGCCAGAGGAAGTATGGACAGGGAAGCCTCCATCATACAAGCACTTGAGAGTGTTTGGTTGCGTTGCGTACGTGCATATACGCAGGGAAATGCGCACCAAACTTGATCCTAAGTCTCACAAATGCATATTCCTAGGATATGGTGACAAAGGTGAAATGGTGTACAGACTTTGGGATCCAGTGAATAGAAAGATTATACGCAGCAATGATGTCATTTTTGATGAAACATGCATGTATAAGGAGCCTGCAAGGCAACAGGAGCCTGGCAGAGTCATCTTTGATGATGATGGACATCATGGACAACAACCAAGGGCTGTAAATCAGCCATTACAGCAGCAAAACCAGCCCTTAAATGGTGCTGAAAATGGTCCAAATGGACAGCCAGAGATGGCAGAAGATATCCCTATGGATATACCACAGTTAGAGGAGATACCGGACATGATATTTCAACCTTATGGCATGGAACAGGAGCCACCAATAGGTGATATGCAGGCTAGACAGCAACCTGCAAATGATGGTCATTGGGTACGGAGGTCCACAAGACCCTCCAGAGCCCCTGACAGGTTTGTTCCAGGGATTGACTACTTGATGCTTACTGATTGTGGGGAGCCCTCATGTTACAAGGAGGCTTTACAGAGGGCAGACAAGGCTCTTTGGGAGCGTGCCATGAAGTCAGAGATGGATTCTCTGCACAAAAATGGAACATGGAAGTTGGTGCATTTGCCTACAGGCAAGAAGGTTTTGCCATGCAAGTGGGTTTACAGGCTCAAAGTTGCACCTGATGCAAAGCCAAGATACAAAGCCAGGTTAGTGGCTAAGGGCTTCAAGCAGGAATATGGTGTGGACTTTGATGAGATCTTCTCTCCAGTGGTCAAAATGACCACACTTAGAGCTGTGTTGGCTTTGGTTGCTCATGATGATCTGGATTTGATTCAGATGGATGTGAAGACTGCTTTTCTTCATGGTGATCTCCATGAGGAGATATATATGCAACAGCCAGAGGGTTATGCAGTGAATGGAAAGGAGAAGCTTGTATGCAAGCTAAAAAAGAGTCTTTATGGGCTCAAACAGGCACCAAGGGAATGGTATCATAAATTTGATACATTCATGAAATCCCAGGATTTCAGGAGAAGTGACATAGATCACTGCTTATACACCAAGAAAACTTTGGATGGCAGTCTATTGATCCTCATCTTGTATGTTAAAGATGACTCTGCCAGGCTCCTGTTGCCTTGCAGGCTCCTTATACATGCATGTTTCATCAAAAATGACATCATTGCTGCGTATGATCTTTCTATTCATGGGATCCCAAAGTCTATACCCCATTTCACCTCTGTCACCATATCCTAGGAATATGCATTTGTGAGACTTAGGATCAAGTTTGGTGCGCATTTCCCTGCGTATGTGCACGTACGCAACGCAACCAAACACTCTCAAGTGCTCGTATGACGGAGGCTTCCTTGTCCATACTTCTTCTGGCACTTTCCCACCAAGCCTCGTGTTAGGTGACCTGTTTATAAGGTGAACGGCTGTCATAACAGCTTCAGCCCAAAAACCATGAGGTAATGCAGCATGTGACAACATAGAACGGACCTTCTCCTGTATGGTCCTGTTCATCCTCTCTGCTGTCCCGTTTTGTGGAGGATCATAAGGAGTAGAGAGCTCCCTTTTGATGCCTTTCGCATCACAAAAGTCCTGAAACTGTTTGGACATATACTCTCCACCATTGTCGGAACGCAAAGCCTTCAGTGTTTTGCCAGTTTGATTCTCAACAAGAGCAACAAACTTCTCAAACACTGAGAATGTATCACTCTTCAAACGAAGAGGATAAACCCACACCTTGCGTGTGGCATCATCTATAAAAGACACAAAATATTTTGCCCCTCCCAAAGAAAGCTGAGGCATCTCACATACATCTGTATGCACAAGCTCTAACTGAGCATCTTTCTGTCCAAGAGCTTTCTTGTGGGGGCACTGTAGTTGCCTACCATATATACAATGCTCACAAAACTGAAAACTTGAAAACTTTAGAGAAGGCAAGTAACCCAAACGAGACAATTGCTCCATTCCTTTGACACTCATTTGTCCCAACCGGCTATGCCACATAGAGATTTCGGGCAGCTCGGTTGCATTTACATTAGCATGGTGACAAACACCTGCATAAAGTAAAGAGTGTCCACCTTAGAGCCTCTGGCAACAACCAGTGAGCCCTTACTAATCTTCCACTTTCCACGACCAAATGTGGTAACATAATCAGCATCATCAAGCTGTCCAGTAGAAAGCAGGTTCTTCTTGATCTCAGGCACATGCCTGACATCATGGAGCATAAGCTGTGAGCCATCTGAAAACACAAGCCTCACATCACCTCTGCCAAGAATCTTGCATGCATGGTTATCACCCAAATAAACCACTCCTTCATTGCCAGCAGTGTACCTGACAAACAAGTCTCTGCAACCTGTGACATGAAAGGAGGCACCTGAATCAATGATCCATGAGTGCATACCATGACCACCTGTAAGAAGTGAATGGGCATCAAGTGAAGACGTAAAGAGGACCTCATCCTCACTGCCACCTGCATGTGACACATCGATTTCTTCAATCTTGACTCCACTTTTGGCCTTTGGCTTTACATCTTTGGCTTCATCTTTCTCTTTGTCTTTGCCTTTTCCCTTTTCCTTTTGATCATTTTTCCATTTGTAGCATTGCTTTTTAATGTGTCCCTTTTTGCCACAATAATGGCATTCCAAATCCTTTTTGGAGCGAGACTTGCTCCTTCCCCTTTCTTGGCTTTTCTCCCTTTGCTGGGATCTCCCACGTGCATTCATTGCATTGGACTTTCCAACAGAGTTGTTTTTCCTGTTCATCTCTTCTTGAAGAAGAGCACCCTCAACATCTGCATATGACAGCATAGCATTCGAATTGCTAGTGGCTGTCCTAAATGTGTCCCAACTCTCTGGCAAAGTGCATAACAAAAAAGTGGCTTTGAACTCATCGTCCATTGCCAACTTTTGATTAATGACCTGGCTGACAATACCATTAAACTCATTTAGATGGGCTGTCATAGACGCCCCTTCCTTCATCTGAAGACCTATGAGTTTCTTCAACCAATACACTTTGCTTGAGGCACTTTGCTGGGCATACAAGTCCTGCAATCTCTGCCACATTCCCCAAGCTGTCTTCTCTTCACGAATGCTGAAAAGTAATGAGTCTGACACAGACAACATGATAGTAGATCTTGCCAGCTCATCCATATCTTCCCACTCTTCAGCAGTAAGAGAAGCGGGCATTACACCCCGTTCTTTGATAGGCTTGTGCTGCTTTTTCTGGAGCAACACATTGTAGCACTGGGTTTGCCAAATATCATAATTATGCGAGCCTTCAAGCTTCTTGATATGAAGCAATGAAGAGCTCTCACCTGTGGTTGCCATAGCAAAATGCAACCTGTCAATGCCTGACTCCCTGCAAGTGTGCAAACACTGTACCAAAAGCACACAAAGTGCTCACAGTTGTTCTCCCAAGCTTTATCTCCCACTGCGGAAGCAAGAATGCAACTTTTCTCCCACTTTATGTGATGAAATCACCAAAATCTGGTTGCTGCAGATTTTGGACAGCACCTTAAATGTGCTCTATTGCCCTTCCAAAGTACTGTACAACAGTACCAATTGCTCATAAATGATGTACCAAACCTGTACCGGCAAATACAGCAGCTGAAATTGAACCTTTTGCTCACTCAAATCAGTGTACAGCCATGCCAAAACTTGCACAAAGCTGTGCCAAATCTGTACCAGCAGGTACAGTAGCAATAAATGCTCTCCTGGCTGTCCAAATGAGTGAAAATCAGACTTTTACAGTCCTGTACACTGCATACAACAGTCCCGAACAGAAATTGGGCAAAAGCCCCTTGACTGCAAGCTGATTTTTGAGGATTCAAGGCATAAATGTCTTGCCTGCTGCTTTGCCAAGCTCAACAAGCATACGAACTTGAAAAGCCCCTTGATTTAAGATGAATTTCTGATCATACATGGTACATTGACGCACATGAAGGCATCCAAGAGTGTTCACGATGCTTCCCCTTGGCCACATATACATCAAATACATGAAACCCCCTTGATTTACAGGCACATTGAGTGCTTGTAAGGCATCAACACATTATCCACAGCATCAAATGCGATTGCCTGCATGCAAATCAACCAAATCGGCACAAAAGCCCCTTGATTTGCACTGCAATTTGCTGCAATTTTGCCCAAATGTGCGATTTCTCACATCCTACAGCATGTATGAGTGCTTAATTGCACAATTACATCAAAAGCCCCAAATTTCAACATTCAATTTCCTGCAAATTGATCCTGATTGTGACCAATTTCCTGCAAATTGATCCTGATTGTGACCAATGTCACCCAATTTTGCCAATTTTGCTCAAAATTTGAGCAATTGGGCACCTGTACCTGCTCAATTGTTGATTGTACTTGCTCAATTGCAAATCCCAAAAAAAAAATTGAGGAAAATACCTTGTAATTTTCTGATTTTTCTCTGATTTGCAGGCGGGTTTTGTTGTTGCAGGAAAAGGGGTGATGATGATGCTGCTTGTTGTGCAGGTAGGCAATAGCTGAGGAGCTCTGGTTGAATTGCTGAAGGCGACCAAGCTCAAGCTATGGAACTTGCCTCCCAATTGCGACCGAGAGGAGTTTCTGGAGGTGGCCCATGCAGGTGTCGAACTCAATGACGAGGAAGGGAAGGGCCTACGATTTGAATCGCATTGTAGTCGGGCAGGTCGTGGGGAAGGTGACGAGGAGCGAAGGGCCTACGATTCGCTAACGGGAGCGAAGGGCCTACGATTCGCTAACGGACGCCCCTTCCTTCTTCGCTCGCCTGCCTTCGCCTAGCTGCCTTTGCATACGTTCGCACTGTTGACGCCCGCCTTGTGGACCAGCCGACGCTTCTTCGCTGATTTAGTATCCTTCGCCGTCGAGCGCTACGTCGCCTACGCTCAGCGTTTGTTCGCCAACGCTCACTTCAGTGGCTCCGCCAGCAGCGCTAGAACTCCACGTCACTTAACTTGAGCGCCGCCTGCTCTTCGCTCCTCGCTCGACGTCTGGTTTCGCCTGGAATTCTTGCTGCCGCCTAGCGCTGGCGCTACACGCGACTTGGGCTGGCCTTGAATGAGTACAAGGCAGCAACGAACATGACGAAACAGATTGTGGCGTTGGCAGCCATTGCTCAAAATCCTGGGGAATTGCGTACTGAAGTGCTATCCAGTAGTTCGCTTCTGGCCTCTTCACACACAGGCTAATAGAAAATCGAGCTGCTGCCTGCCTGCGTCAGAGATTCGAAGGACACCTGCTCTGATACCAGTTGTGTGGGAGAGACGAGAATTAGGGTTAGGTCATGTGTGGGAGACATACACAGAGAAGAACAAGGGAGAGAGAGAGAGAGAGTTGTGGGGATAAGTCAACTCACCAAGTGAGTGTGTGACTCCCCTATCACACATGTATATTGCACTAGTACACATAGTGTGTCACCAATTGGCCGACCATTTGGTCCATTCCTAGTTTTTGCGTCTCGTTCACTTGAGGCCAGGCCGGTGTCTCATGTGAAGAGGCCAGTATTTTGCTGACATGGACGGGAGCCAAACTGGTGCCACCCGTGTGTTAGCAGGATGGTGTCGTATGGACGGGAGCCAAATCAGTGCCACCCGTGTATGACCTGGACTGTGTTCGATCCATGGGACTGTCACGCCATGGAAGAGCCAGTATTCGTGCCGTGTTTTACCTATGGGACTGTCACACCATAGGGAAACTCGTGCCTGGAACTGTGTCTTACCTATGGGACTGTCACTCCATAGGAAGACCAGGTTTTTATGTTTTTATGTCGTGCCAGTTTTGTGCCGACAGATATTTTGTACTTGTTCCATGAACGGGAGATATGTCCATGTTACTATTTGCACATGCACACATATTTTGCATGTTTGAAACTGTTTTCGCATGACATGTATTCGTGTGTTTGCCTGCTTGACGTGTTACTTACTGAGCGGGACGCCTGCCAGTGAGTCGTGAAGTCTGCCCTGTATTCTGACAAGTTTCAGTGCATGTGAACAGGTGGTAAGTATGTTGCACATGTAGTTTTTAATATTTAATTCTAACCCCTTTGTTTTATAAGGTTAGGGGTTCACACTTATTTAAAAGTGGGCACCCCCTTTGGGCACCCACTTAGGGGCCAAGGTGGGGAGCCTCACTTTTAAGTGAGTGTGGGGGTGGGCATGGTCACCTACCCCCACTAGCCCCCCACATGCAAACGTGGGTATGACCAAGGTTATCTCCACATGATTATTATTAAATAAGGCTTTCTCCATCGTGGATAGCAGCAGCGTACGTTTCCACCCTGTTTTCGTGAGACTACCAGCGCTTCAACCCTTCGCTCCTCAGGCTGCGCTTGTACTCGGGCAAACCACTCTCTACACGGCTGTACCCTCTGCTGCCGCTGCTGCACCTGCCCCTCTACAGGCGACTGAGCTTGCTGCTGCAGGCGGCTGCCATCTTTTCTACTGGCTGCGCTTGCCCCTCTACAGGCTGGCTGCAACCACCCCTGCAGGCGGCTGCCTTCTCTTTCCACCTCTACAGGCGACTCCTCCAACGGGCTGTACCCTCTGCTGCCGGCTGCGCTTGCCCCTCTACAGGCTGGCTGCAACTACCCCCCACAGGCGGCAGCATACTTGAAGACTGGCGCTGCTTTTCTCCTCTGCATTCAGACGTGGGTTCCACCTCCACAAGGACTGTTGTGGCTGCTCTCACAGGCGGCTACTGACAGGCTGCCATTTTCTCTACCCTCAGGACATTGTCCACCACCAGTAAGTTGTGCTCATTCTTTCACAGCAGGCGGCTGTGGCCTTTCGTGGTGGTGCTTGTCTTGATAGTTCTACACGAGGCAACTCTTTCTTCAACAAGGGAGGTTTCATCCTCAGCAAACCACAAGTATTGGTTTTCTATCAACCATCTACAAGTAAGTGATTTTCAGATTTTAGTAAAGCATTTAATGTTTAAACCTGATAAGGGATTCATCCCTCTACGGCCACACCCGTTCGGTGCCGGGTTGTCCAAGCTGTATTGGCGAACCTCGGTCCAAAGGTGCTGAGATCGGGAGAGCCAGGCGTTAGTACGAGAGCGCCTGTTTGTGCGTGGTCTCGGAACACCAGTGAGGCGCTCTCCGCGGAGTCCAGTGAAAGCACACGACCGTAGTGATTGGACCACACTAGTGGTCGTACTGCTTCGAGTATTCTTCATCGAAATCCGAGCCTATTTGTTTGGTACTGTTTTCATATGTACATGGACATTATCTGGTTCTCAGAACCCATGGAGCATTGTATTCATTAAATACTCCCAATAAATATATCATATATTGAGGGGGGGGTCGGCCCGTTCCGGCCCCAGTGCTGGTGTCCATCTTTCCAATTCTGTTCATTTAAATTCAAGTTGTTTTAAAGTTGTCCATTTCAAATTTGTGGTTTTAAAGTTGTGCTATTAAGCGTGTGGGTGTCCAACGGAGTCTTTCCCACTTGACGGGATCGGTTTCATTAGTATCAGAGCACGGTTGTTTCCCTCTTTCTAGTGGGGAAACGAACCTGTGTACTGGACATCCCGCTTTTAGCAAACTTTGAACACAATGGACAGCCAAGGCAACCCTTTGGAAGTACCAAATTCGAGGGGTGACAATAAGGAGTACTTGAAGGTGCTTCTGCGCATCCGCCCCTTCACGCTCTAGGTACATACTACCTACCGTCTACGTATTGCGCAAGGCTCAACTTTCAAACCTCAACCACGTTGTTTTTTGTGGTAATTGGTAGCCTGCACATTGTTCAGTGTTAGGTTTTTTTTTCGAGGAAAAAAAAAAACCTAACACTGCGAAGTTCACACCTTGGCATCTTGTGCAATGTGCATTGTGAGCATTGGGCACTTCAAAGAATTTGGGGCTGAAATCTAGCATGAAATCTGCCCATAATTGAACCCTTTTTTTTTTAATTTCATAAAAAAACCCCAAATTTTTGATACATTTGTATCCAATTTAGAGCGTTTAGCCCAAAAATTGTTAGCAAAATAAAAAAGCCCAAATTTGAAAGCTTAGCTCGGTCCAATTTGGGGCTTCTTTTAAAAGACTCGTAAAAATTGATAGTGCACGCTATTACATTAAGGCATCTAGCCGAGAAATTGATAGCCAAAAAAAGCCCCAAATTTGACAAAGCTCGGGGAGCTCTAGCATAGGCCTCTGCCGGATGGCCTGGATATCTGCCATAGTGAGATGCCTAGTCAGACAAGCCCGCTGCCTCGCAATGATGCTCTCAATCCTCTGGTGTAGGCACCGTCTCCGATGTGAGGATCCGCGAACCCTCGAGCATCTGGATCTGCCCAACTGGATAGCTCTCTCAACTAGAGTCCCACAGGGTGCCTGCAGCTTGGTTGTCGGCTGTGTCCCCTCCCGGGTAGTCCCTCTAAAGAAGTCAGTAATCTATCTCTGTGTGGACTCCCTGCCAGTCGGGCGTCTGCTCCTGATAATGGACTCTCTGAGCCTGCGGATCTCCAAGAGATAAAAACCCAAGCATCTCTGATCACAATACACCATGACTCTAGCCAGTGGTCCAAATCCCTCTCTCAAAAGGCAATGGTAGCGGCCTATTTTTTCCCTATTTTTCTGTGGCATGGGAAGCAGTCTGGTAGTGGCAGGAGGACCTTGAACCTGGCCGACTGCAACCGTGGAGACTCTAGAAGTGGCCGACTGCATTTCATGAGTCGTGGACTTCCCTGATGCTGGCCGACCCCCTCTGCTCGTGGCCAACTGTGGATTTTCAGTCGTGGGGGTGTTTTGTGTCGTGTCGGCTGCCCTACAGCAGGCCGACTGCTGATGGGGGGCCATATAAAATGGCCCCCAACCCCCTTGTCATTTTTGTATCAACTCCGGGATCTTCTTGTGTATATAGAGCAGAGTTACACGCCTCGGCTTTGTCAAATTTGGGGCTTTTTTTGGCTATCAATTTCTCGGCTAGATGCCTTAATGTCTCGGCTTTGTCAAATTTGGGGCTTTTTTTGGCTATCAATTTCTCAGCTAGATGCCTTAATGTAATAGCTCTGAGGTAAAAGCTCTAAATTTGATACAAATGTATCAAGAATTTGAGGGTTTTCATAAAAATGAAACAAATTTCTTCAATTATAGCTTTATTTTAATACTATTACATCAAGGCATCTAGCCAAGAAATTGATAGCCCAAAAAAGGCCCAAATTTGATAGAGTGAGCTCCTTCAAATTTGGGTTTTTTTTTTTAGCTATCAATTTCTGAGGTAAAAGCTCTAAATTTGATACAAATGTATCAAGAATTTGGAGGTTTTCATGAAATTGAAACAAATTTGTTCAATTATAGCCTTAACTTAAGGCTATGATCAATTTGTTTATGACTATTTTAAGAAAAGCCCTAAATTTGACCTCTATCAAATTTGGGGCTTTTTTCAAATCATAAACAAAATTGACGTGTAAACTTTCAAATTGAAAGATAAGAAGCAGCCCCAAATTTTGTTAGTTTATTAATGGCATGATTTGATATTTTTCTTATCAAGATTGAAATGTTTAGACCCAAAGGACTCCAATGAGAGCATGTCACCATTATGCGCGAATTAGAAAGCGGATGTTTACTGTCAAATACAAATATTGTGGCCATCAATGGAATGGGGGGCCTCTGCGCATTCGAGCTTATATCTTATGCAATGCACGTCAGGAGTTGGCAAATGTACAAATGGTCCACAAAATGCAAAAGATGTATGTAGAAGATTGCATGTGGGTGCAGTCTCTACGAATGCATGTGAAGACATTGATGCTCAGGTGAATGATTTGGGAGAAGCAGTGGCTTCCACCAATGCAAGTAACGTTGCGGGTCCTTCATGTAAGAGACAAAAAGTGTCTAAAGCTAGTCAAGTCCAAGGCAAGCTTGCAAACGCTTGGCACCTACAAGCAAGAAGGAATGCAACAATCGCCACTAGGAGGTTCTTTTATGCAAAGGACATTCCTCATTGCAAAGTGAGAAGTTATTACTTTTTGGACATGATGAAAGCAATTGGTGAAGTGGGACCGAGCTTCAAGCCACCGACATATGAAGCTTTCCATATTAGCTATTCGTGTGCTCTCTCAAGGGAGCACGGCTTCACCATGTGAGAGAAACTAGAGTCCTTTTTCTCTTATACATACCAAGAAAAGGAACAGGCTGAAGCCATCCAACACCGAGAAGTTGGTGTACATACACACCAAGCTTCAACTCATATCGAAGATCAAGGCTAGAGGACATGACAAGATGCAGGTGACTTTGGAGATGGTCAACAAGGAGAAAGATGATGAGAGGTTGATTGCCTTAGAGGAAACACAAGAGATTGTGGAAGATATGGGTATAGAAAATAACCGTGTAGGATGCTTTGTTCATGAAGGTCAAGATGGTAATGAGCATGATTGCGAGGCAAATGAGGATGAGGAGGATGCTTCATTGTCCTCTAGCTCCAATGCGGAGGAAGAAAACGAGGATGGCGAATGACTCATGAATCCTTACTCCTATGATTTATCTCAACCCTCTAGACTCTAGTTTTGAGTGCCCACTCTCTAGCATCTCTTATGATTTATCTTCTCTATGATTGTCTCGTGTAGCATTTGATCCCAAGTTCCAACTTCCGAGCATTAAGACTTTCAACTTTGAATTCGCACTTCCATCATATGCATTATTAATGTCTCTTTTTAATCATCTATGAAAGTCTCAATATTGCAAGTTGTGATATGTGACTCGTTGGTCTCTACAGTGTACTGTATAGTGTCCACAGTTTGAATTTTTGAAGTAAAGGTCTTTAACATTTGTTAGTGTCATGACTCGATTTTAATATTCATGTTTCACTGTAATATGAACTTTTTATGCATAAAACATAGGGTCGCGTATGAAACTTTACCAGGGATTGATTCATACTTTTTGCGATGTACCATAACAACGAATGGCCGTATGTGCCGTATGTTTGCAACTATGCTCCCCATAGTCCGTGTGGGTCGCCATGTCCTGTGATGTCCGCTCGAGATCCGTGCCCACCATGTCGATCTCCTGGTACATGGGATCATTCGTCTCGAAGAAAGGTACCTATGCACTAGCGGTGCGGGCATTGAAGTCTCCAGCAAGGAGGATATCCCCTAGGTTGAAGAACTTCATATATCATCATAAAGTAGCAAGTATGGAGACTCCCCACGGGTGGCATATTTGGATGTGGCTAGTGCAAAGTAGCACACTGCAAGGTAGATGTCTCGAGCCCTTTGTCATGATCCTCACCCACATGAACTATGCATCCTCATCTCGTCTGACCACTTGTAAAAGGAAGAGGTGACTGTCACCTCTCGTCATGCATCCTCTCCCCAAGGCACTAAGCCTGACAGATTTATGTATGCCAGTGCTCATGGAGGGCACGAAAGTCACATGCATGCAAGATATGTATCTCATGGTGACAGGTCTGCTTCCAGAAAAATTTTGCCTTCTGAGTTGTCTCATGGAGAGACCATGCCATATGCAGGTAAGTCACATGCATCTGAGCTTCGAGTTCGTGGAGCACATGCCACCGTGCCCCATGAAGCTTCTATGACGGCCCATGGAACCCATGCAGACAGGGCTATCCCGTTGGATAAGGGGAAAAGAAAAAGAGAGGACCATGAGCCTCATGCCAGGAAGCTCAAGGAGTTCAAAGCAGGTGATAAATCTGTCAAATTTGATGTCTTTCATGGTGAACATGATGCTTCTAAGGTGTTAGCGTTTGTGGCACAGTTCGACATTGCTTTTAGCGATGAGGACTTTACAGAAAAGTCGAAGGTGCGCCATGCTAGCATGTTTCTGAAAGGCACTGCTGCCCATTGGTGGATCACCGAAAAGATCACCAAGGATCCCATCTCTACTTGGAAGGAATTCAAAGATAGATTTTATGCTCAGTTCTTGCCACCCAATGCGGAGCAAACTCTCACTCAAAAGTGGGACAGGCTGGAACAAAAAGATAATGAGAGTGTGCAACAGTATGTTAACAAATTTTGGAAAGTGTTGCTGGAAGTGACTCCCTTCATGCTAATCACAGAGGATGAAAGAAAAAGGAAGTTTCGTTCTGGATTGCAACCAGCATATAGATCGGGTATTGAATTGCACCCAAAACATACGTTGCAACAACTCACAGCTTCTGCCCTTGCTACAGAGCAATTGGTGCTCAAGATCAAGCAGGATCAAGGAGGTTCCAAGGCGAAGGACAAGGCTGCCCCAAATCAGCAAAAGGGCGGACAGCCATCTAAAAAGAACTTCCGGGAGCCTTACAAGGGTGGTAAAGCTGAAAATTACTTATCCAAAGAACAGGGCCCAAGAAAGAACAAATTCGGCTTAACCCCGGAGCAAAGAGAGCAATATGCTAAGGATGGAAAATGCTTTTCTTGTGGTAGCAAAGACCACATGTTTCGGCAATGCCCAGATCGCAAACCAAAGCACGAGGACAAGCACACCAAAGCAAATGTTCATGCAGTTCCTGATGTGCAAGGTAATACAGGTCATGATGCTAAAGAACGTATGGTTTGCAAGGCTTGGGGGCAAATCAAGGATCAGCCCGCACTCTTCATGTTTGATGACTGTGCAACTGACAATTTCATCTCTATGCAAATGGCAGCTGCATTGGGAATTGAGGTTGAAAATATGGGACCTCAGATTGAAGCTGAAGCTGCATTTATTGGCAAAGAGGTGCAGGTTACCCCTTTGATTGGGAAGTTGCGTATCCATATCCAGGGCTACCTTGATAATGAGCATTTCCTAGTTGCTCCACTGAATGGATGTGATGTATTGTTGGGCAAGCCGTGGCACCATAGGCTTGAGCCTCGCAAAGACTACAAGTCCAATATAATTTCCTTTATGCATAAAGGCCGCATGCATTTTATTAATGCTGGCAAAGAAGGGGATTCTATCCCAATTGTATCACACATCCAAATTAATAAAGCAATGAAAAAGAGTCTTTCAGCTTACTTGGTTTTTGTGCGTGATAGTCTTGTGCCAAATCATCAAACTGTGGATGCTATGTCTAATGATAGGCTGAATTTTCTTAATGCATTCAACGACTGTTTTGCTGACTCGTTGCCAGGTGAATTACCTCCCCAAAGGCCCGAAGATCACCGCATAGATCTTGTGCCAGGTAGTTCTCCTCCTAACAAACCCGCATACCGAGTGAGTGCTGCACAACAAGAAGAAATTATGAAGCAGGTAAACGAGCTTTTAGAGAAAGGTTTGGTTCAGCCCAGTTCCTCACCTTACTGCTCTCCTGTGCTTCTTGTTCAAAAGAAGGACGGATCATTCCGTATGTGTGTAGACTATAGAGCTTTGAACAAGCTTACCATCAAGAACAGATTCCCTATTCCACGTATTGATGATATCTTGGATAAGCTTGATGGTTCAGCTTGCTTTAGCAGACTTGATTTGAAGAGTGGTTATCACCAGATACGCGTGGTGCCACAAGATGTCCATAAGACTGCATTCAGGACAGCTTTCGGATTATATGAATTCTTGGTAATGCCTTTTGGTCTCACTAATGCTCCTGCTACTTTTAATCGTATGATGGATAGGATATTCCGACCCCATCGCAAGTTTACAGGAGTCTTCTTTGATGATATCTTGGTTTTCTCCAAGAATGAGCAGGAACACAGAACTCATTTGGTCACAGTGTTCGAAGAGTTACGGAAGCATAAACTTTTCGTCAATGCCAAGAAAAGTGAGTTTTTCCTTTCAGAGATTCATTATCTGGGACATCTTGTATCCAAAGATGGAGTTACAATGGATCCTGCAAAGATAGAGACCATTCGGAATTGGCCCGAATTGCAAAACGTACATCAAGTACGTAGTTTTCTGGGATTATGTTCGTACTACAGGCGTTTCATAAGGCATTTTGCTATGATTGCCACTCCTCTACATGATCTCACGAAGAAGAAAACTGCTTTCAAATGGACTTCAAAGGAACAGGATGCTTTCTTGCAGCTCAAGCATGCGATCATATGTGGTCCAGTATTGATTGTTCCTGACTTGCACAAGTCATTCGTGGTTGAATGTGATGCTTGTGGTGATTGCATAGGAGCTGTTCTAAATCAAGAAGGGCATGCAGTTGCATACGAGAGCCGTCGTTTGCATGATGCCGAGCTTCATATGGATATCTATGAGAAAGAGCTCTTGGCTGTAATTCACGCCTTAAAGATTTGGAAACACTACCTTCTTGGGGCTGAATTTGTAGTCAAGACAGATCATCAAAGCTTGAGATACTTTCTATCTCAAACCAAGCTTTCAGAGAAGCAGATGAGAATGGCAAATTTTCTTTCCATGTTTCATTTTCAGATTGTGCATACTCCAGGAAAGAAAAATGTGGTGGCCGATGCACTATCTAGGAGGCCTTATATTGCTGCAGTCTCAGTGGCCTCTCATGGAGACCTATCTGCTATGAGAGATTTGTATCATTTGGATGCTGATTTTTGCCATATATGGACTGATTTGATGGCTGGTCATTCACATGCCTCTTATGTAATCAATCAGGGTTATCTCATGAAGGATAATTGTCTATGTGTGGTGAAGGATTTGCGTCCAAAGGTTATGGACGAATGTCACGCTCCACCATATGCTGGTCATAGAGGTATTATGCCTACTACTCGCATGATTCAGAGGTATTTCTTTTGGCCAAGCATGCGTAAAGACATTGAGGCTTATGTGCGTGCATGTATCACTTGCCAAAAGGTGAAATTTGATAGGCAAAAGCTCCGCAATTGTTGCAGACATATCTTGAGGCTTTTAAGTTGAGGTCAACTCTTTAGAAGCCCGGGGGGATGTCACCAATTGGCCGACCATTTGGTCCATTCCTAGTTTTTGCGTCTCGTTCACTTGAGGCCAGGCCGGTGTCTCATGTGAAGAGGCCAGTATTTTGCTGACATGGACGGGAGCCAGACTGGTGCCACCCGTGTGTTAGCAGGATGGTGTCGTATGGACGGGAGCCAAATCAGTGCCACCCGTGTATGACCTGGACTGTGTTCGATCCATGGGACTGTCACGCCATGGAAGAGCCAGTATTCGTGCCGTGTTTTACCTATGGGACTGTCACACCATAGGGAAACTCGTGCCTGGAACTGTGTCTTACCTATGGGACTGTCACTCCATAGGAAGACCAGGTTTTTATGTTTTTATGTCGTGCCAGTTTTGTGCCGACAGATATTTTGTACTTGTTCCATGAACGGGAGATATGTCCATGTTACTATTTGCACATGCACACATATTTTGCATGTTTGAAACTGTTTTCGCATGACATGTATTCGTGTGTTTGCCTGCTTGACGTGTTACTTACTGAGCGGGACGCCTGCCAGTGAGTCGTGAAGTCTGCCCTGTATTCTGACAAGTTTCAGTGCATGTGAACAGGTGGTAAGTATGTTGCACATGTAGTTTTTAATATTTAATTCTAACCCCTTTGTTTTATAAGGTTAGGGGTTCACACTTATTTAAAAGTGGGCACCCCCTTTGGGCACCCACTTAGGGGCCAAGGTGGGGAGCCTCACTTTTAAGTGAGTGTGGGGGTGGGCATGGTCACCTACCCCCACTAGCCCCCCACATGCAAACGTGGGTATGACCAAGGTTATCTCCACATGATTATTATTAAATAAGGCTTTCTCCATCGTGGATAGCAGCAGCGTACGTTTCCACCCTGTTTTCGTGAGACTACCAGCGCTTCAACCCTTCGCTCCTCAGGCTGCGCTTGTACTCGGGCAAACCACTCTCTACACGACTGTACCCTCTGCTGCCGCTGCTGCACCTGCCCCTCTACAGGCGACTGAGCTTGCTGCTGCAGGCGGCTGCCATCTTTTCTACTGGCTGCGCTTGCCCCTCTACAGGCTGGCTGCAACCACCCCTGCAGGCGGCTGCCTTCTCTTTCCACCTCTCCAGGCGACTCCTCCAACGGGCTGTACCCTCTGCTGCCGGCTGCGCTTGCCCCTCTACAGGCTGGCTGCAACTACCCCCCACAGGCGGCAGCATACTTGAAGACTGGCGCTGCTTTTCTCCTCTGCATTCAGACGTGGGTTCCACCTCCACAAGGACTGTTGTGGCTGCTCTCACAGGCGGCTACTGTAAGTTGTGCTCATTCTTTCACAGCAGGCGGCTGTGGCCTTTCGTGGTGGTGCTTGTCTTGATAGTTCTACACGAGGCAACTCTTTCTTCAACAAGGGAGGTTTCATCCTCAGCATACCACAAGTATTGGTTTTCTATCAACCATCTACAAGTAAGTGATTTTCAGATTTTAGTAAAGCATTTAATGTTTAAACCTGATAAGGGATTCATCCCTCTACGGCCACACCCGTTCGGTGCCGGGTTGTCCAAGCTGTATTGGCGAACCTCGGTCCAAAGGTGCTGAGATCGGGAGAGCCAGGCGTTAGTACGAGAGCGCCTGTTTGTGCGTGGTCTCGGAACACCAGTGAGGCGCTCTCCGCGGAGTCCAGTGAAAGCACACGACCGTAGTGATTGGACCACACTAGTGGTCGTACTGCTTCGAGTATTCTTCATCGAAATCCGAGCCTATTTGTTTGGTACTGTTTTCATATGTACATGGACATTATCTGGTTCTCAGAACCCATGGAGCATTGTATTCATTAAATACTCCCAATAAATATATCATATATTGAGGGGGGGGTCGGCCCGTTCCGGCCCCAGTGCTGGTGTCCATCTTTCCAATTCTGTTCATTTAAATTCAAGTTGTTTTAAAGTTGTCCATTTCAAATTTGTGGTTTTAAAGTTGTGCTATTAAGCGTGTGGGTGTCCAACGGAGTCTTTCCCACTTGACGGGATCGGTTTCATAGTGCACTTAGTACATTAAAAGTACTAAGTGTACTATGTACTATAACTTATGGGCTTGTACACACTATAAGGGTGGGCATTATGCCTTTACCCCAACAAACCTGACCAGCCACTTGGCCGCCTGTTTGGCTGCCCATAGGGCTGTCCACATCCCCATAGATAGCCTACACACCTTCCAACTCCAGATGGCTACTGTTAGTACCTTTAATAAGAGGACTCAAACCCAGCCACTGCCTAGACCTATAACTTTAACTGAGGTCTAGATGGCTGCTGTTAGTACCTTTGATAAGAGGATCCACACCTAGCCAGTGCCTAGACCTAGGCCTGTGACTTCAACAGGGGTTGTCTGGGCACCCGATAATAGTCTATTAACTGTCCTGGCACATTGTACATCATTAAATCTAGCTAGTGGGCTAACATTCTCTGTGTGGTACTGGCAACAACAGTACAGTGGCGGGTTTGCATAACCTGACCTGACTACTCTCAACAGTACACTGACGACTCATCCCTGGACAAGGGCTCACATTCTCTGTGTGGTACTGGCAACAACAGTACAGTGGGGGGTTTGCATAACCTGACCTGACTA
This sequence comes from Cibotium barometz, assembly GCF_041138505.1. Lineage (NCBI taxonomy): Eukaryota > Viridiplantae > Streptophyta > Polypodiopsida > Cyatheales > Cibotiaceae > Cibotium > Cibotium barometz. The sequence goes on along the minus strand of NC_141052.1, from coordinate 53,641,561 downwards.
CTCTCAACAGTACACTGACGACTCATCCCTGGACAAGGGCTCACAAAATTGCACAATGTCCGGCCTCAAGTCCTTGCACTTGTCTGTAGAGCATGTCCACATGGCATTCAAGCAGGGATGCACAAGACAATACAACTCAACAATATCCAGTATGTTAGGGTTGAGAGAATCATCCAGTAACAACTCTTTCCTCTCTCCCCTCATCTCTGTGTATTCTCACTTTTATGCTTTAAACTGGTCTAAAGATTCACGCTTACACACAAGCAACCCTAACATCCAACCAAATTTGGTGGTCATCAGTCATGGATCATCCCCCCACTAATGTATTCCATGGATCCTTTTCTGCATCTCACAGCAAGCCAGGCAACAGATAGAACTCAACACTAGCAACCATACTTCAGCCTCACACTCAAAGTATCCCTTATGGTTAAGGAGCAATAAAGAACATGTAGCTCAGATTATTCAGCTTCTAGTAAGGGCACTTTACTAGCTAGGAGCTCTTGTTGACACGTGGACGCATGTTCTATAGCCTTGGCAGCTATTTTCTTTTTTTCCAATTCTTTCCACGACTCGGTATTTTTCATGGAGATATTGTAACTTTGTTTGGTCTCATAGACCCATTAGGTCTTTTGAAGACATTATAGTACTTTTTTTTTTCTCTACTGTACACGCATGGACTTCATTTCAAGGATTTAGATGTTAAAACATGTTGGTTGGGTGATCCCTTATTGAGTGGAGGTTAATTTTAGCAACCTACTATGTTGCAGGCTGCAAATATTGAGTCTAATGCATGTGGACTTGTCTTGGAGGATCGAGAGTAAAACCACATGTTGACTAGTAAGCCTCTAATGAGTGGTGATTAAATCTCAGCTGGAGTATTTTGAGTAGTCAATTGAGACTTTGCTCTCAAGTGGGATCACTTATTCTGGAAGTATTAGGAGAACAAGTTGGCAAAGTTTCAGAGCGAGATTCAAGCCCAAAAGGCAGTATTGGCAAATGCACACAAAGTTGACTAAGGCACCCCAATGGAGAGTTCACCATAGGCTGAAGGAGGGGGTTTTAATTGAGAGCTTTGAATCTTTGAAGCTGTTCAAGATTTAGAATTAATGGAGACCAAGGTTACAGGGATTCCATCGACACACAACACTCCACATGCCCATAGATGGCCTACACACCTTCCAACTCCAGATGGCTCTGTTAGTGCCTTTGATAAAAGGATTCGAACCCAGCCAGTGCCTAGACCTAGACCTATAACTTTAACTGAGGTCTAGATGGCTGCTGTTAGTACCTTTGACAAGAGGATTCACACCTAGCCATTGCCTAGACCTAAACCTATGACTTCAACTGGGGTTGTCTGGGCACCTGATAATAGTCTATTAACTGTCCTGGCACATTGTAGATCATTAACTCTAGCTACTGAGTTAACATTCTCTGTGTGGGACTGGCACAACAGTACAGTGGGGGGCTTGCATAACCTGACCTGACTACCCTCAACAGTACACCAACGACTCATCCCTGGACAGGGGCTCACAAAATTGCACAATGTCCTCAAGTCCTTGCACTTGTCTGTAGAGCATGTCCACGTGGCATTCAAGCCGGGATGCACAAGACAATACAACAACAATACCCAGTAGGTCAGGGTTGAGAGAATCATCCAGTAACAACTCTTTCTCTCTCTCCAAGTGAGATAGCTATGTTTATGTTTTCTTTCTGTTTTATTTTCCATTCCATGATGAGATATGCCGTGGACATTATTGTATCACTTTGTTCTCATAGGCCCATTGGGTCTTTAGTAGACGCTTAATATATATATATATATATATATATATATATATATATATATATATATATATATATATATATATATATATATATATCCCTCATCTCTATGTATTCTCACTTTTATGCTTTAAAGTAGCCTAAAGATTCACGCTTATACACAAGCAACCCTAACTGCCAACCAAATTTGGTGATCATGGATCATACCCCCACTAATGTATTCCACGGATCCTTTTCTGCATCTCACAGCAAGCCAGGCAACAGATAGAATTCAAGACTAACAACCATACTTCAGCCTCACACTCAAAGTATCCCTTATGGTTAAGGAGTGATGACAAACATGTCTCTCAGATTATTCAGCTTCTAGTAAGGTCACTTTACTAGCTAGTAGCTCTCGTTGACACATGTGGATGCATGTTCTATAGCATTGGTAGCTAGTTTCCTTTTTTTCAGTTCTTTCCACAACTCGGTATTTTTCATGTGGGTAATCCCCTATTGAGTGGAGGTTAATTTTAGCAACCTACTATGTCGCAGTCTGCAGGCTGCAAATATTGAGTCTAATGCATGTGGATTTGTCTTCGAGGACAAGAGTAAAACCACATGTTGACTAGTAATCCTCTAATGAGTGGTGATTAAATTTAACCAACCTCAATAGAAGCACTTTTTCTGAGGCCCTTCACAAACATCACCATTTATTGTCATCCCTCACTACCATTCGAGCATTGTGCCCTGGTCTCCACCTCTGGCCCCAGCCCCACACTCTTACTCCAACTTCAAAAACATCAGCATTTATTGTCTTCCCTCACTACCATTCAAGCATTGTGCCCTGGTCTCCACCTCTGGCCCCACCCCCACACTCTTACTCTCCAACTTCACAACCCAGCTGGTCCCAGTCCCAGCTTCCCCAACCAGTCTCCTCTTCAAGCAAACCTGGCCTGCGACTAAGCCAGACCCCACATTGCTCTGCTCACTATCTCAGCACTTATTACAGATCGCTGCTGTATGCAATCTGTCTTCACCTACTAAGTTTCAGTAGATTAAGTGGATTCAAAGGACTCTATCAACAACTTGATGGTAGACTAGAATTAGCATAACTAGTCCCATACTGCCAGGTTACACTAGTTGCATGTGGCTTATTGAATGCATTATTCCAGACACAATGATCCCTAATTTATCACGTTCAGACACGCCTTGAAAATACAATACACTGACCAAAAGTTACTCGGCTTCCAGGAGGCACAGGGGTAACAGCTCCAGGTCTGATCTGCCTATCATTGATATATGTGCCATTAGTGCTGTCCAAATCTGTCACATAAAGAGTCCCACTCTTCTTCTCAAGTCGGGCATGAAGTCCCGAGACTGATGTACAAAGGCCACAAGAACCAAAATTGGATTGTCATGAAATGTTGCTTGGCACATGATTATACTGACTAACACAGTTCAATACATCTGAAGTGCATCTTATAAACCACCTGTAGCAATTGGGATGACAATGTCAGCCTTTTCAGGCACCCGACCGACTGTAGCTGCATCCTGCAGCATTGCACAAATCATGAATGCTAGTGTATAATACAACAAACAAGTCCTTGCTGAAAAGCGAAACAGGCATATGGCTCTTCAACTCACAGCTGACAGTTCAAAGGCTCCTGGTAATGGGACCGCCTCATCAAGGTGACTGCAGTCTCCATCACCTATGAAAATGTAGAGTCACTACCTCAGCACATTGAAACTGACATGGCTTTGACCACGCTTGAGTAAAGCGGCATTACAACAAGCACTAACAGTCAGCATTGGTTACAATATAAAAAGAGTGAGACAAAAACAAAATCCACTTCAAACCATTTTACACAAGACAAAGAGCAAGTCTACATCACTGAATGTGAATAGAAGGAACCACTATCCAGTGTCAAGCTGGTAAACTTTAAAGAACCCAAATAAAAGCACAGGCTACTACATGCCCTAATAGATACCAAACAAATTAAGGAAGAATGCAAGTCTAAGAAAAGCTGTTAAAATCACGAGCCACCTAAAGGTTACTGCATGAGACCGTTTGACCTGTCTGTTAGGTGCTCTTGCAGAAAAAATTGGCCATTTAATGCACTAAGCAGAGAAAGACAGCGAGAATATTTTAAAAGAACATTTGCACAAACACCACACAGCGCAAGTACTGGGCCCAACCACAGCTATGGGAACTGGGAACATGAAAATGGTGCGACTCAAAAAAAGGTGTGAACTTAACCAGTTGTCACTTAGGTCCAGGAGAGTTAGTTTGTGTCAGAGAACTAAGGAGTATGGTTTCATAAGATTTGGACATCCTTGGGTACACACACTGCATGCATACATCAGTTCGGAAAGAGAGGTGAAATTAAGCAATGTCACTTAGGTCCAGGACAGTTGATTTGTGTGAGTTTTTGTGACACACCTCACCTATGGCAGCCACATGGCAGGCGGGCAACAAAGTTGGCAGTCGGGCAGCAGGCCACAAGGCAGCCATGCTTGGAGGGCATTCGAGCAGTAGAGATGGCAGCCGGGCAGCATTCAGAGGTGTGCATCTGGACGGACAGGCCATGGGCAGCCCACACATGGAAACATGTGAAGTTTTGTTATTGGTCAAGGGCAATTATAACAGCCTGACATGATTAAAGATGGCTGACCAGCAATAACATTGCATATATTCATGTGCATAACAAAATCATCAAAATCATCTGCTTCCCCTCAGTGCAAGCCTTCTACAAATTGTTTCTCTACACGTGGGCTGGCCAAGAGATCTTCTTTCAGCAGTGCTTAGGCTGTATTTGATGTCTTCATTTCTTAGTCATCTTTTGTACTAGAGATTCAGTTGTAACACTTCTTTCTTGTACATGATAGAGATGTGTGACAACCAGCCCTAAAAGGGAATTTTATGTGGTATTTGATGTCTTCATTTCTTAGTCATCTTTTGTACTAGAGATTCAGTTGTAACACTTCTTTCTTGTACATGATAGAGATGTGTGACAACTAGCCCTAAAAGGGAATTTTATGTGTTTAGGCTGTATTTGATGTCTTCATTTCTTAGTCATCTTTTGTACTAGAGATTCAGTTGTAACACTTCTTTCTTGTACATGATAGAGATGTGTGACAACCAGCCCTAAAAGGGAATTTTATGTGGTATTTTTGTCTTCTGCTGCTGAACAGCTTTCTCTGACCAACCAGCAACCCAACCCCATATATAAGCATCGTTTCATACAATCACAAGTAGGTTTACATTGATTATTTCAAGTTGGCAAATGGTTCTAAGACTTGTTAGTTAGCAATGGAGGAGAAGGGAAGGGGGATCCTGAGAAACATTGACACAATCATCAAAATGCAAGACAATCTCAATTCCTAATTTGATAGCCATACCCTTACCTGCAGCACCTGGTTGATCATTGCAGATTACTTGGTAGTGCCCAGTTCTCTGCTGTGTACCTGCAGCCTGTTCATCGCCTGAAGCTCTGATCCTTATACCTGCAGCACACCTCGGGACAGCAGCCCATTCTCTGCTCATTCGACATCAACTTGGGACAGCAGCCCTCTCTGCTCTTCACCACCTACCTCGTGACAGCAACATACCATCTGCCCGGGACCGCAGCCCTCTCTGCTCCTCAGATCTGCACCCCAGCCGCCCCCAGCCCTGCACCCCTCTATTGTCATGAAGAGGAAACTCTTATGGATTTGGGCATTGTCCAAATCTATGGGGTAAGCTGGGAGGATATCGTTCAATCGGTTCCTCATGCCACCAGTGAGAAAGACCATTTGTAAGTTATTTGTGATTGCACTCAAAGGATAGTGGAGCATGAGAGATTCCAATAAGGGTTCATGGTAGACCCTAAGGCACCTATGCTACAGGTCAGGACATCAAAGGCAAGAGCACTTGTTATGAGTGACATTGTTACCCCACCAATGAGCCCAATTGATCCTACTTTTGCAGTGTCACCTGGATACACTATAGACCTAACTGCATCTACTATTCCACAAGACCTTGCTAGCACGAGCTTCGCATTCCTTGTGTCAAGAGCTATTAAAGCCTGAGACCCACTTGGCATATTCCTTGCTCCAATGATTCGTAGCATGGCAACAACCACAAAACCTTTGCCACAAAGCTATATGCCCACAATCACTACAGTAATAACTATGGCTCATCCAATGCCTACTACCACTGCACATACCTTTCTTGCTCTAGGCATAGCTGGCACAACCATTCCAAATATGGGTGCTACAAGAGAACCATCCTCTTCACAACCCCCTTCGTTTGTCACATCTCACTCTAGTGCGCATTTTTCTTATCTAATGCGGAGAGTCATAGGTTTTACACCATGAGCTGTTGGACCCATTATTCCAACACATGCTCTGAGGCCGACAACCCTTATTGGGAAACCATCCGGATATACACCACATGATTCAGTTTGATACCCCCTAGGATTCTGAGGGTATCACACCAATGTTAGAGATAATGGTCAAAGCAATTCAGGTCAGATAGCAAAGCTAACCCACAAGTTCAATGGAGAAGGAGATCCTAGGTGACACCTAGAAGTGTTTGATCAACTTTGCGAGGCCCTTTGGGAATGCAATGAGATTGCTACAACCAATGCTATCAGCCTAACCCTAGATGGGAAGGCAAGGGATGGACAGCATGTACAGCAGCACCCTTGTCATCAGAGTCTACATCCATCAGGTACAGCAACACCCTTGTCACCAGAGGCTGCAACACTTCATTTCCGCTGCCCACTACAGACATACCTCGGAGTGCCTCCGCATCCACCGACGTGAGCCTTCGATACCGACCACCTCACCGAGTGCCACCGCTGTCCCCGACACAAGCCTTCGTCACCGACCAAGCCCCTTCCTTTGACATCGACATCTTCACGGAGTGCCACCGCTATCCTCGACGCGAGCCTTCGTCACTGACCGTGCTTCAGCTCTGACCTCATCTTTGCTTCTTCACCGGTCTACTACTCAGTCACCTCACATCAGAGGGCCTCTTGTACACGATTTCATTCATCATTGTACATACACTCATTCATCCATTTCATGCTGTGTTGATTTGCTCTGATCTCTCGCACATCTGGTTCTTTCGTCTTTTTGCCCTCACAAGAGATCCGTAATCTCATACCCTACGAGTGTCAGAGCCAAGGAAATTGCCAAATTTTTACTTTTAAAACCCGTGTGCATAGCTTGCCTGGTTAGGATGGAGCCCTAGTCTCCACAAGAGCACAAGTCGAGGTTGGGAAAAGTCGTTATTTGGCTTAACTTCTTTCTTGTACATATTACAGATCAATAGTTTAGGACTCGTGTGTGTTTTGTGTGTTTTTGATTATGCTACAATTTACTCTCATACCCTAGCACATAGACACCAATGTTCAGTTTTAAAAAGCATAATTTAATAAGGTTTGGACGTCTTTGAGTATACACGCATACATAACTGGAGGAATCCACAAAATATACTTCTCCAAGGCTAAAGATGTATATCTCAGACTCTTCTTCACTAACCCTAACCGGATAATGACCAGCTGCACTTGTCCAATCTAGGCTCATACCCTCAAAACCCTATATCAAGTCTATGATACTAATTGAAAGGATACATCATACTACTCATGAATGTGTTCTTTGGGTATGTCAGGTGCACCTGCTATACTAGGGTGCCACGTGGCCATTCTACATTAGCCAATACACTCAGGACTCTGTTGCCCATCAGGGACTAGCCTTGGATAAGGCATGTCCATGTGCATGCACATGACAAGATCAATCACTTCATAGAAAGCGATCATGGACATGGCTTGGGCATCCCTGGAGTCCAAGCTACGTTGTTCTTCAGTTTGTTACACAACCACCTAGCACCTGTTTATTCCCACATTCATCACTATTATATTTAACACCCATGCCCCGTGTCAAGCACCTTCTCAAACGCTTAACTGGTGCAAAAATGTTCTCCAAGATAGATCTAACGAGTGGGGTACCACCACGTCCAGATATTCGACGGGAATACCCCCAAGCTAGCTTTCTAAACAAAATGGACCCATTTGAGTTTCTGGTCATGCCTTTTGGAGTGACCAATGCACCCGCCACATTCAACTATAAGATGATGCATGTCTTTAAAAGCTACAGAGGAACAACACAAGAAGACTATCGAGAAAGTTCTTGAACTATTGGACATCAATAAGCTATTTATCAATTCCAAGTCTAAATTTTTCTTATCTAAGCTTCACTGCCTTGGTTATATCATTAGTTTAGAGAGCATTTGTTTGGAGTAGCCAAAGTCCAGGAAGCGCTCAATTAGAAACTCCTCATCACAACATATGATATCCGTTCCCTCATAAGGATCAGGTAGAAGTTCCACATTCGGGACTCACAAGAAGGCCCTCTTTGAGGCACCTTGTCTACAGGTGCTAGTAACCATGCTATTGGCGATGTTTTGCAATAGGAGGATGATCATTCATTGCATACATGAGCCAGCAAGTTGAACATAGTAGACAATAATTATTTGGTCTATAATAAGGAGCTCCTCAAGCCCTTAAGCATTGGAAGCATTTCCTTTAAGGGCGAGAATTCACAAATCATCAGGCACTTAAATGGCTTCAATCCATGCCAAGTGCGCAAAAGACCAACCGTGAGGCCCTTGGAGTCAAATTTTCCAACAATTTGGTGAAATGATTGAGTATAGTTGGAAAGTTGAACCCAGTTGCGGATGCACTCACTAGGAAGGGAACTACTTCAGTCATCACTACCCTACATCCAACCTTGATAAGCCTGGAGGGACTTGATGGCCAGGTCAAATGTGATTTTCCAATTATGATGTGACCTCTGATGTAATCAATGTCTGCCACATCTTTACTCTGCAGAAGTTGCAGGAGATTCTGACAAGTCAGAAACTTCTGAAATTGCTGAGCCTTAGAATTCAGCCCCCCTCGACCCAGTAACATGACAATATGTCCAAATTAATAAACTTGAAGAAAAACAACAGGGGTTAAGGCATACCGATAGGCTGGAGAAGCCATTTCTCTGTTTTGACGGAGGATTCAGCTGCGAAGATACGGAGGGATTGCCGGGCGGTTATAACACGGCAACTGACGTTAGCGTTAGTAGGCCGAGTGTTGCAGAATCGGAGAGCCGAAAGCTGCCGGAAAGCAAGGGGAGATGGCAGTAATGCATAGTGGGCGCTGCTGCTGCTGGGGCTGGCCCGCGCAACGGCGGCTGCAGGAGAGGCGGATGCGGGGAGGGCTTGCATCTCTTCCCCCACGGGCGTCCCAACCTACACGGAATGTTTTTCCTCAGAGCGATTCGTCCTCAGTGTGAAAAATCATAGTCTGTGTGTCAAAGATCTCTTCGAATGACATGCCGGATTTCCATTGGTTGACGTGGATTAACATTCAGAGGCTTTGAAAGGCCGGACAAAAAGTTGTCCGGGCCCATAGCCTTCATTCTATCCGCCTGTACAAGTGCAGTTGAATCCATACTAAAACACAACATACAAAGATAAATTGTTGTACAAAATCAATAAATCTTTTGTTAAATTCTTAGATGTCAAGATATCATGTAAAGCAAAAGATGTAAATAGACCTTGCATTTATTGTTGATTACTCATATTGCAAAGATAAACGTACGCATTAAGTGTTGAAGAAAGATCTAATTACATTCAAAAATATAAATTCTATATTTTTCTATGATGCTTCAAATAATAGTATTTGGTATAATGTGTTAGATGCCCTTTCAAGTTGTTATACCCTTTGTCAGTTATGTTTCTTCTAATGCTATCTGTTGTTGCACTAATACTCTAGATATAACTAAGCTTGTAGTTGAATGCAAAATGGGGAACGTGAAATTCTCGTGGAAGGGTTTGTAGTCTTTAACATCTTTCTTCATTCTATTCGGTGGTTTTCTCTAGTGTGCACTGTTTTTTTTTTTTGTAGTCTTTTGTAACTCCAATGTATTTTCTCCCATTCTTAGAGCACGTGATAGAGTAGACTACGTATTCATGCTCTTTGTGTGTCTTGGTCTTTTTGTTGGTTGCTCCTCTTATGTCTCCATTTGCTCGATCTGGATTACCTGCGTTGGAATTGTTTTTTTACTAATATATTTTATATGTATTTTTTTCGTATTGCATTTTATGTTATTGGTCATTTAGTTACCTGATGTATTCTCAATCTTCTTGTATGGATCTGTGTTTTGCCCGAAGCATTGGTTGAAGAGTTTTCTGTTGAAGTGCCATCTTATTTTCTCATCATTTATTGACGGTGGTCATGTGGTCGTATTCTTTCATCATTTGGGACAATATCTCGCTTGTGATTTTTTTGTTAACATCCAAGAGTTGATTGATGTCGACCGTTGTATCCATAACGGAGTATCTATAAGTTTTTGGGCTTCTACTTCTAGCAGTCATCCAGTTGTCTCATCTATTTCAATGCCGATCTCTACCAATATCTCCTTCTATAGTCCTGTAGAAGGGTGGTAATATTACAATTCTTTTGGTCAGTTCGAGAGTTACTAAGTAAGGGAAGGGAGAACTTTGTGTTTATATACATAGCGGCTCACCTGTTGTGCCGCCTTCAAGTTTTTCTTCTTGTTATCACGTAGTTGTTTGCTGCAATTGTTCATGTATGAGCGTAGATCGGTGTAATTTGAAAATCCATTGATATATGTTATTGGTTGATCTCCAGTCAAGTTTGCTAGTCACATCTGGTTTGTTGTTAGGTAGCGTGGTGGCCGTGACTTTGGTTTGAGTTGTCAAGTGGTTGTTGCATTTTTCTTAAATAATTCAAATAGCTGCATGTTAAAAATGTTTAGATGTTAAAAATGTTTAGATGTTATTGTTCAAAACATAGGACATTGTTATATTATTGATTACATGAATGAATGTGTTCAAAACATACCTTGTTGTCATCCATAGGTGTTGATGACTTCAGTGTGTGGACCTAGTAGATGTGTAGGAATATAAGTTAACTGACAATAAATGAACAAAAAGTAATTGGGTGCAACTCATTTACGATAGTGCAAGATCAAATTATGTGCACGTGGTATAGTGAATGTTGTGTTTGTATTTCTTATTTTGCATGTTTTTGATTTTAAATAAAGAAAAATGATATATAGTACTTGCATTGTACTTGAATTTAGAGTCATTCGAGTCTTGCAGCAGCTGAGAGAGGGTACGGCATGTGGTTGAACATTTTTGAGAGAGGGCAGTTGTAGGATCTTCAAATGTCGACGTTCTGTGATATGTGAGAACATCACGTATGCTAGTCTAGGTGCGAACGCTTCTTTTATCATTCACGAGGAGGAATTTTGGTGGCAAGTCAACTCTGGAGAGAAGTGGTCCCCAAAGAAGGAAGAAAGTGACCAAAAAAAGAAAGGTTGCAAGCAACAAAACTTGGGAAATACACGCCTACGAAGAAGACATGCTACATAAATTAGAACTTCGAGAAAAAGAAAACAACTGCTAATGCCAAATGCCTCCACATGGTATAACATAGAGATGATGTATGAGCGATGGCGTTCTGCGTGTGATATTGTTGCCGAAAACATTGCACTATGTCCTGGATGTGGTGTATGCTCATTTCTGACAAGGCAGCATCATACTGACTGCGAAAGCTGCACGACTAATGTGAAACTAGTAAGTGCACTGTAACTGGATGCTGCAGACAAATACGGTGTTAAAGCACACTTGCAAACTGCAAAAAGAACATAACCAGGCAAGCAAGTATAGTGCCCCTACTTCCAGATTACATTCCGGCTGCTAATAGGCAACCAGCTAAATACCCAACTTCGTAGTATCATAGATGTGTCAATGAGCATCACTTCCACAGCGAATGCCATTACAAGAGGCATTTTGCAGAGACGATCTATACTAGACAACCCCCTAATCTATTGGTCGACTGATTTTGACGGGGCTCGCATATTAAACGACCTAGCCTTCAAACCACTTGCAAGCATACATGCATACAATATAGTGAATAATCCTATTATAAAGAAGTACAAGACACTCACAAGATGTCCTCACACAAGGCTAGGCATATGTGGACTTTCACTAGAGGCTGTAACTAGCATCATCAAGAACCACAAGGAAGATGACCCATTTCAGCTAATGACAAAAATGGAGACGCATAGTGAACTATCACTGCTGCAAAATTTAATAGAGCCTTCACAACGAAGAGTAGTTAACAAACATGAGTTCGCTTCGATACAATTGCATGATGCTGCAACACTAGCGGAGTGCATTGTCGATCTAAATTTGGTGATATCACTGTTGAAACTGATATTTTCTTTTCCCCTTCGAACATGGGAACTACAAAGGAGATGTCCGTTTCAGTGACTATATTAGAATGAGGATTGGAACACTCTTCTTAGTCTTCACATTAAACAAGCCATACTTGCAAATGATGTATCAACTGAAGCAAGCAATATTGATTACAAACAGTTCAAACAGCACATTGTTTACAACACCATATTGGGGAATATGGGAATTTCCCATAAGTTTGGGACATGTGGTCAAATCTTTGGATTAATCATAACTTGAACACCGTTACTCCAAATTGAGCGCTCTATAGCTCACTAGATTCCATTTTCCAAGCGCTTTCCAACAATAGGTCACATGATATGGTTTTGAAAAACTTATAGGCATGTTATCCAGGTCCCACCTTTTTAGCATTCAAAAAATGGGAGTTGGGAAATTCCCAAACTCACGAATATAGTGTTTTACAGTGCGACATCGATACATACAAGAGATTAAATAAGACAGCAAGTGATTCAGGACACTATGAGGAACATCGTGCACTACAACTTACCAACATCTTTGCAAGCACACCATCTTGGCACCGGAAAAACTTAAAAGACTTGATTGCCATGGTGGACATGTGAGGTCTCGAAGACCTGTTTGTGACGTTCACAGCAAACGAGGTGTGTGAAACAAAGTGGCAAGAGATAACATTAATTGAGAACATAGTTCGTGAATTCAACCCAGTTTTCACTTCGAAAGACTACTTAGTTGAGTGCGCTCTGCTATTTCACACACGGCTTCACAACTTCTTGAATGCAAACATTCTTGAAGGAAATAAACTTTTTGGCTATGTAGAACACACATGATCAAGTATGAGTGTTACATTCCCGTAACGCCACCTACGGGCATTACCACAAGAGGGGACGGCCTCTGGCTCACCACCCAGCCATAGAGGAAGAATGAGGATTGCCCCTCATCCCCCAAGCTATATAGTGTGTGGCCTGCCGTCCACACTAGCCTGGCCGCCCATGACTCCGCATGGGCGTCCTCTCCCACTGAACCCCGGACATGGCCATCCGGTCTGCCGTCGGTCACAGGCATTACAGTCTACGTGACATCAGTGTTACATTCCCGTAACGCCGCCTACGGGCATTACCACAAGAGGGGACGGCCTCTGGCTCACCACCCAGCCATAGAGGAAGAATGAGGATTGCCCCTCATCCCCCAGGCTATATAGTGTGTGGCCTGTCGTCCACACTAGCCTGGCCGCCCATGACTCCGCATGGGCGTCCTCTCTCACTGAACCCCGGACATGGCCATCCGGCCTGCCGTCGGTCACAGGCATTACAGCCTACGTGACATTACCCCCCCCTTAAGAAGGGTTTTCGTCCTCAAAAACAAACTGGGGAAACCTTTTGGAAATTGCACTATGGCGTTCCCAGGTTGCCACTTCCTCATCCCTATCTGTCCATTTAACAAGTACCTCCTGGTACACTTTATGTCGGGTTTGTCTGTCTCGATACCCAAGAATCCTTTCCGGTTCATGTGGTATCTTTGGTGGAGTGATCAATTCCACCAAAATATCTAGAGAAACTACGTTCTCTAACCCGTGAACTGATTTCTTCAGTTTACTAACATGGAAGACAGGATGAACTTGAGAACTCTCCGGTAACTCAAGTTTGTAGGCTACGTCCCCAATCTTTTTAAGGACCTTGAAAGGACCGCAATATCTAGGAGAAAATTTATTACACTTTTCCGTTTTCATGGTTGCTGACTGCGCAAGAACCTTTAAAAATACAAAGTCACCTTCTGCAAAGGTCACTTGTCTGTGTCCTTTATCGGCAAATGTTTTAGCGCGATCCTGTGCGCTACGAATGCTCTCGCGTACAGCTTTGAGCATATCATTCATATCTTCAAGGGAATCCTTGACAGATTGAATCTTCTCCTTTTCTAGGCCTACAGCCATCGGAGATCTCGGCTGGAATCTATACATTAACATGAATGGTGTAAATCCAGTCGCTGAGTGTTTGGAGCTGTTATAGGCAAACTCCAATAAGGGCAAGTACTCTTCCCAATTAGATTGCTTCTTACTGACATAAGAACGCAACATATGCTCGAGTATTTGGTTAACCCTTTCTCTTTGACCATCAGACTACGGATGATCTACCGTACTCATACTCAGAGTAGTATCCAACTTTTTGAAGATTTCCCTCCAAAAATGACTGTTGAACTTTCTATCTCTATTTGACACTATATCTGCGGGCAGGCCATATAGCTCGTAGAGATGTTCAATAAAGAGTTTTGCCAACTCTGGCGTTTTTACAGTTTTCTTCGTGGCAATAAACTTTGCCATTTTAGTTAACCTGTCCACTACCACCCACTCTGAGTCATTCCCTCGACTCGTCTTGGGTAAACCGGTAATGAAATCCATGGAAATGATTTCCCATTTCCTTGAGGAATCTCCAGCGGATGGAGTAGTTCTCCAACCTTAAGACGTTCATGTTTATTGACCTGGCACTTACTGCATTTCAGCACATAAGTTTGGACATTCTTAGACAAACTAGGCCAATAAAACTGTCTTTTTACTAGTGCATAGGTCTTCTGAATCCCAGGATGACCCGCACTTGGACTATCAAAACTATACCCCGAAGGCTCGGCTAGCCTCTCCGGACTAACTCTCGCCTCGCTACCCGCCGCACCTATGGCCAGTCTCTCCGGACTAGCATTACGTGTTGGCGAGGAAGGTGGGCGTGGCTGTGACAAAGTACGTACGCGTACAGCACGCCAGACCTCTGTAAAGACAGGATCATGCTCACACAAGCCATGATTTGGTATTTCAACCAAAACCTTAAGGCAAATTTCATGCCTTATTTTGCATCATGTCATTAGCACAGAAGCTAATGTACTGGAGAGCACTCTAGTAGCGCAAGTTCTTAGACTATGCTACTAGATATTTGTAGACTATGCTACCATGTTGCTTCACCAACTTGTTAAAACTTCTCCTTGGAAAGCTCTACGGCCAATCTAATCATGCATCACAAGGATTAGTTCCAAAGTTGAGAGATACTTCCTCTCAGAGTAACATCTTTGCACAAGCATATGCTCTAGAATCTTGTTGAGTTTCTAACTACCATTAATCTACGGATGGTTAAACTCCACTCCAACTCAGAGTAAATGTAAGTTTTGAAAATTTCCCTTCAAATATAACAATCAAACTTCCTATCTCTTATGCCATACTATATCTGCGAGCAGATCATATAGTATGTGGAGATGTTTGATAAAGATTCTTGCACCGCTACGGGTGTCTGGAGTTACATCCAATCACTTACAACTCTTTGTTGCTATTACCAGACACATCTTTTCAAGTATTGTCTGGACTCACACAACTATTCCAGTTTATGTGATATTTGAGGATATTTCTCCTTTTCCTTAAGAAAGGTTTTTGTTTTCAAAAACTCTCAAGCGGACTACGCGCTAGTGTCATAGGTCCAAGAACAAATCTAGACCGTGTTTAATATCATATGTTATATTCTTGAGTCCTTCCAAGAAACTTTTAAACATCGTGCAACGAAGATGTGGTATAGTGTCTACGCACATATGGTGGTACTATTGATAAAATGCTTTGCAACAGATCAGTGGTTTCACACTTGTAACAAAGTGCTTCATTGTTGCATATTATTACCCTTCATAAGCGGTTACACACTTATGAATCATCTGGGTGGGTTGTACCATCTATCAAAAAAAATTCCAAACTACTAATAACCACATTATCAATCCACAGATAATGACTGAGCTTGCTGCGAAGCCATAGGTTGCTAGATAATTGATGGTAATTACACAAGCCCAATGTCTTATACATCATACATTCAATATAAATGCAAACATCACAGTACTTCGTGATGATGAACTTAGGAATTTCATCCTATCCCTGTTTGGTGTTGGTATGAAGTATAACTATGAGAACATTATTTGCTGCCTCCTCATTATAGCGGCAAAGCTACCTACCCATCAAAGGTGGCAATCTCTACCAAGCTATAACCAATGACAAGCAAATAAACGAGTACTCTTGTAAGAACTTCATAACCATATCTCACACCAAACTCATAATCACTACGGATTAAATGCCAGGGCTTGCAAATTGAATGTTATCTGATAGGTAGAGGGGATCATCAAACTACGGATGACCTCGACAACTCACTAGGACTAGTGATGTGTAACTTTTAAGTTACTCCACTCTCCTTGCTTATTCCACATCATCGAACAAATCGGTCCCTCGATTTGAGCAACGTCAACATATTTATGAGTACCTCGATACTCATGGATTGTGGTTCGGTAATTTAAAATGTTGATCTAGAGTATCTTTCACTCAAGGATCTTAATGTTATTAGCAACTATGTATTAGTAGTGAGTAACTACGTACCCACTATCATCACACTAGTAGCTCCATACTAGTCTGTGAGTAACTCCGTACCCAATGGCGTACCTCCCCCGAGTGGGAGTACCATATACAACCATCTATAACAACTTGCTGCTAAAAAGTGACTACACAAATTGACCCCTCCATTGTACATTGCAGTACAATTTCTGGTATTACAACACAAATTTTTGGACGTCCTTATCATAGACGTCAACTTAAAAACTAGTGCATAGGTCTTGTGGAGTCTCGGCCGACCTAACCACACCACTGGTGACTTCCTACAAAAAATGTGGCGCCGAAGTCACCACCTATGTACTTTAACTCCGTAAAGTACATGGTCTCCATCTATCATCTATGGAAAGTTGTAAAACATTCTTGCGATGGATTTTTATCACCCTAAAATCATTGTGCACTATTTTAGTGTGAAGAGCTTTTTTCCTGGGTACCATGGTTCACCCTAAGCTCATCTTTTGCTAAATTCTCCGATTTAACAAAAGATATGTCTGCCTCCGAACACTCGAGTTCAGCCCCAGACTTTGAGTTTACTTCTTAACACTCCGGTTAAGTCAAAACTCACCAGATACAGTAGGATTTACCACTAAGCTCTCCGGCTTAGCCTTCTATCCTAACTCAGCCCAAGTTTATGTACACTTCATATGTCGGATCCGATACTAACAACAACCAGGCTCATCTGGAGTGAGATACTACTCACTATTACCATGTAAAACCTTATTAAATCCTAGAAATGCTCCACCCATTCCCAAGGGTCATACGACTCATAGGGTTTACACGCACATGAACTTTGTAAGCAAAATAGCCTGTCATGCAATATTACAATTGCTTATGAAGGAAAGTAATTTATTTTCCAAATTCATATGGTAGCAACTAAAATGTGCTCACAATCGCACACTTATGTTGAACATAGGCAAGACTACGCTTGCAAAATGCTATAGGGCGTCCCCCATGCATAAAACTGTCCAACCAAACTAGTCTTACTGCTAACCTCTAGATTTAGATCACTCCGGAACTAAATCACTTTGTTAGCACTAGTACACCATCATGGTCTTGCTACCTAGAGCTTCTCCGAACTCTGTAACTGGGTTTTATCCCAACTTATGGCTATATTTGGTAATTTGCAAAGTTTAAATTTTTATCTTGCACACTTTATCACTACAGACAAGTGTACATATAGACCTGCCAAAGAGTCAAGTTACATGCACAAGCCTTGGCGTCCCATTCCACCAAGACTACAATCGATTCCGTGAGAATTGGATGTCCCATACCATCAAATTACCACCAAACCAATTGATGTGACATATAAAAAGGCTCTTTCCCCCCTCGAAAGATCACCACAAACTCTCGAGCAGTGGGATGTCGACACATGGCAATAAAAAGAAGAGAAAACCATGCTAGTAAGCTTAAGAACAGTTCTCTCGTCGATCAACTTTTATAAGGGCATTGAGCATTACATCTCAAGACTATACCCCTTCAGATTTACCTTTGATTTCTACAAATCAATCCTAAATCTGCTATTATTATCTAGGCGTATGCTAATCCCTCAGATTAGTACTCCTAGATAAACCATTCAATTGAGTACTGCTAGCAGCACTACTAGCCCCTTTATCCCAAGTAATACACACCTTAGGGATTACTTTTACCAGGCAATGTACGTGACTAAATCAAATTAGTCACCACTCTCTAGGCCTAAGTAGTGACACAATTTTGTTACTTTTAACAAGGGTCAGCTTGCCTCTACGGGCCAAGGCCTTTTATTGCTATAAACAGTAAGCAACTTGTTTGGACACGAGGCATAACCACATCAAGACTACGCTTGTACATGGTTCTCATTTGCCAAAGTTTATCACAATCTTCGAGCATCTGTTAAAAGATTGTGAAGGGTTATGAGCACTACGGCTCAATTAGGCTTACCTTGATTTTTCGTGATAAGCACTTCGTCTAATTTGGCACAACTGCGCCATTGCTGGTCCTTTTAGCCCGAGTAAACACACCGCGGTTTCACATTTACACTATAGCCAAACTACGTGACTTTTATGGTCTATACTTGCTCAGCTTAAATTTAGTCTCTCCGAACCAAATGTGTGATCACCACATGTGTTATTCTCGCGGCGCTACGGCCATAGACGTGTTCACTAGGCACAATGGCCATAGAACGGCTCTCTTTCGAAGGATTCGGCACTACGTCCGTGGGATTTGTCTCTCTCTTAGCACGCGGCGCTACGGCCGTATGCGGTGGGTCTCTCTCGTTGAAAACAGGCACTACGGCCACACGGCACGACGGCCGTGTGGGTTAGTTTCGTGGGGTGTGTCTACAGAAGAACACATTTGTTTGTCACTACAGAACAAACACAAATTTGTCCGAACAAAACTTTAACTCTAGCAAGACAACGCTCGCAAAAGTGTAAATTGAAATCTGGTGAGGCTACGCTCCCAGAGTGTTCATAAAAAAAATAAAAATTATCGAGAGGCTATGCTTGCCGGGATTATTTCTTGCGAGAATTATTTTTTTTTCACCAGCCGAGAGAGAGCGTTTGTTTGAATTTTTCATTTTTTAATTTTTATTAAAATTGAATAATGAAAATAAATTTAAAAAAATAAAGAATTTTTTTTCTCTCCTCTTTTTCTGGCCGCTGGTGGCCGCCTTGGTTGTGGCCCTGGCCGCCCGCTGGGCTGGCCGCCTAAGGGCTGGCCGCCCAAGGTCGCCCGCTGGGCTGGCCGCCCGCTGGGCTGGCCACCGGGGCTGGCCGCCGCCCAAGGCTGGCCTGGCCGCCCCCCTCAGACGGCGCACATGCGACGGCAAAGTTTGCTTTGCGTTCGGTGCAGTTGCTATGCCCTAGGTGGAGCTGGTACGCTCTGGTGGTGGCGGCGGAGGCCATGGAACCAGACGTACGCGCAGTGGCGAGTGGCCAGACGAGACAGAACAAACTGACACGTAGGCAAGTAAGCGTGTACAGTGCAGTTCATCTGCCCTTGCAGACGACTCTCCGCAAGAGAGCTCACGTGGCAAAATGTCGACCCTGCAAGCGCAAACGAAGCCACCACTACCTCCATCTTCGTCAACGCCATTTTTCACGCCTTTTGCTGGTTTTCGCCCCACCGCAACAATGCGTGCACTGCTAAGCCAGTCGGCTGAGCGTTTCTAAGCTCTTCGCCCACACAAACCGCGCACGCAGCAACGGGCCTGGGCTCAAACTTCGCCTCCCTACACTTAAACTTCGCCCCACCTCAACAGCTCGGCTCAAAAAGGGGCTAGTGTTCGCTGGGGGCTGCTCTTCGCCCCCCCAGGCTCTTCAACGTGGCCTTCGCCGCCTTCAGCAGCAGGTCGTGTCTTCGCTTATTAGCTTACCCCCAGCAGTCGTGGGGCTGGTGTCGCCCCCCCACACTGGTCATTATTAGCAACGGGCACTCTTCGCCTCCCCCCCACCTCCCCCACACACAGCATAGAGGCGCTTCTCTGTCTATGAAACGCAGACAATTTCAATGCAGAAAAGAAAACGAAATTCACTTACCTCCAATTCGCTTGCTCCAATTTGCTTGCTGTGTGTGACCGGGAGAGAGAGAGAGAGAGAGAGTTCTTCCCTTCCATTCTTCCATGGCTGCCTCCCTCCACACCCTCCATTCGAGATAAGGATAAGGAGATTGTGGATGAAAACCATCGAGTGGGCTCCGGTCCCCCGTTCACGCGCGGACTCTCACGATTCCCTCGAACCACGCTCTGATACCAGTGTTACATTCCCGTAATGCCGCCTACGGGCATTACCACAAGAGGGGACGGCCTCTGGCTCACCACCC
This sequence comes from Cibotium barometz, assembly GCF_041138505.1. Lineage (NCBI taxonomy): Eukaryota > Viridiplantae > Streptophyta > Polypodiopsida > Cyatheales > Cibotiaceae > Cibotium > Cibotium barometz. The sequence goes on along the minus strand of NC_141052.1, from coordinate 53,621,330 downwards.
AGCCATAGAGGAAGAATGAGGATTGCCCCTCATCCCCCAGGCTATATAGTGTGTGGCCTGCCGTCCACACTAGCCTGGCCGCCCATGACTCCGCATGGGCGTCCTCTCCCACTGAACCCCGGCCATGGCCATCCGGTCTGCCCGTCGGTCACAAGCATTACAGCCTACGTGACAATGAGATACAAAACAGGGGTTCTCTACATGCACATATCATTCTCTAGGTGCATAAAGATGATGTGCAATGAGTCTAAAATGAGATACCCGCATATATTCCTGCAGTAGTAGCAGACGGTGCATCCAATACCTTCACAAATGTCTTTACGCCAACTCGTTCTCTCTCCAAACAAATTCACATTTGCAGGGAATCTTGTAGGATAGGGGCTCATGGTTCTTCATGCAAATATGGTTTCCCATATGAAACACATTTGCAAATGGAGCCTACATTGCACCCACAAACTTTGAAGTGGTTGCATTTTTGCCTAACCCATGAACACAGTAACGTGGTGCCATATCAGCCAACTATATTATTGCTATGGGGTGCACACATGAATATACAAAGAGTGACAAACTCTTCTATTTCCCACTATTTGTTGTACAGGATGAAAATTGAGCCATTAGAGGAACATTGAATATTTCAGCAGAGGGATACCACAAGGCTTAGGCTACAAGGCCTCGACAAAGTGACGTTGAAGCTCATCGCGAGGCTACAATCATGTCGAGACTGACGTCAGCTCCAGAAGCAGCCTTGAATTGCCTTCAAATACCAATAATCACAGAGTGACTACCTATAGCAAATGTTTGGCAGTTTCGATTGACATATCTCAAAGGAAAAGTTTAAAATTAAGAAACATACAATCATGCAATTTTACTTATAAATATCTTGAACTGATCGAACGAGCATGAATCTATAAACATACTTGGAAAGGGTGCTAGAGGCATGTCTACTGCTGATAAACCGCATGCCTATGCGTATGATCGATGGAGATCTCGAAGCAACTTGCAAAAAGGATATTTTCAAATTGGTTAGCATATCTAAATCTGAGTTACACGTCTTTGTTCAAGTCATACTAATTTTGTGCTTGTTTGCACGAGTGAAAAAAAACCATACATAAAGTATGGTGGGGAGTTGGCACAATTCTCCCCAAAATTCTATAAACGTAAGGGAACGTGCCCTTCCCCCGTTTCCCAAATAACACTCTCGGTATCGAAAGTGGACCAAAGATACACCTTTAGTGTTGAAAGTAGCTTAGTTTGTTCGAATATGAAAGAGAGAAAAAAAAAGGAATACCTTTGTGAGTCTGCGAATTTGAAGTCGATGATGCGACAAGTCTCGTGTGGTATTGTTTCACAATCATTAATTAATGAAGAGCTAAACCGCTGTCGGTGCACACGAGTTACCTTCGACCTCGTAACCAAAGTCGCAATCTATATAAAAAAACATCCAAATCAGGAACAAAATAAAGATGCAGGCTCTACCTGCTAACTATATAAAGTACTCTCGCTTTCATCCACGCCATGGGCTGTTAGCTCCAATTTCAGCCATGGTCATGTGTGATCACGTGACCACCTGACAGGCCAGAATCCACGACATGGAGCAGGACATTGTGTTTCACAATCATTAATTAATGAAGAGCTAAACCGCTGTCGGTGCACATGAGTTACCTTCGACCTCGTAACCAAAGTCGCAATCTATATAAAAAGACATCCAAATCAGGAACAAAATAAAGATGCAGGCTCTACCTGCTAACTATATAAAGTACTCTCGCTTTCATCCACGCCATGGGCTGTTAGCTCCAATTTCAGCCATGGTCATGTGTGATCACGTGACCACCTGATAGGCCAGAATCCACGACATGGAGCAGGACATTGTGTTCAGTCATGGCGACTCTTTCCTCACAAGTTAGCTAGACGCATAGTGCACAATTCTGAGTACATGTTTCTCATCTCTGCTCGTAGCTTCGGCTGAGATCTTAATATATATATATATATATATATATATATATACATATATATATATGAGAATTATTTTATTAAATAAACAAATTAAAATTTTTAATAAAAATTTAATAAAATAAACTCACTTGGAAAAAAATTAAATTAAACGATTATTAAACTAAAACTACAACTAATTTTATTTTTATTTTTTAAAATTAACTATATTATTATTATTATTTTTTTAAAGGAGGGTGGCAAGGGGTGTGGGGTCGGGCGCTTGTAGGCGCATGGGTGGCAAGGCCCTGGAGTGCAGAGGGATGCGGTGCAGAAGTTGGACGCGAGGGTGGAGTTGGACGTGAGGTAGGAGAACCGATAATAGAAACAAACTTATTGGGTGGCGAGGCCCTAGCAGGGTGGTGGCCAAGCACTAGACACAGATACAGCAAGCGGGTGAGGTCAGCGTAGAGGAGGGTGACGGGCGGTGCGAGGTCGAGTGCTTGCAGGCGCATGGGTGGCGGGGCGCTGGCGTGCAGAGTGGAGGCAGCTAGGCACTAAACGGGGGGTGGAGGGTGGTGGCTAGGCACTAGATAGGGGGGGTGGAGGGGTGTGGTGGGGTCATATAGACGGGAGCCTGTGGAGCCAGTCCCGTTGTTACAACAATCGGGACCGGGTGCAAAAGTTGGACGCGGGGGTGGAGTCGGACGTAGACATGGGGTGAGAGCGGGTGAGGTCGACGTAGAGGCCAGCGCATGTATTCAGTATGTGGTCTTGTGTTTCGTTCGCAGCAGGTGATGGCCAAGCTGCAAGTGGAGGGACCCGGAGCCTGGTGGCATAGTTCTAAGCGCACACGTTCGGCAGCTCTTACAAGGACGTGCACCTCTGCAACACGATGAAAAGAAGTTTGTATATTTAAAGGTAAAGAACTACTACCTCAACGGTGCGTTCTTTACCAGTACAACCTGTGCGTCGCTCCAGCGTTTGTACCTCTTTATACTTGTTACAGCCTGGTGTGTTTTTTAAGCTTTTCCAGCCAGCTTCGTTACGCTTTTTTTTAGTGTTCACTTTTGTTTGTTTTAGCATAATTCCAAGGTAAATGTTTTTTTGCATGCTACGCATTTTTTTCAAGCTTTTCCAGCCAGCTTCATTACGCTTTTTTTTTTTAGCGTTCGCTTTTGTTTGTTTAGCGTGATTCCAAGGTAAACATTTTTTTAGCGTGCTACCTGGCCTAGCACCTTTGCACGCTTTTGTGCAAGGATGTTAGGCTATCCAAGGTAACTTAATGTTCTTTGGCAATAATTTTGGGTACAGCCCAGGTGGACACAAGTAGACTTCTAGGCAGTACCATTAGTGGTCATGAAAAGGTTAAATGGGACGTGTTGAAGGTGGAGAAAGACCTCTCTGACCTTTCTATGAAAACTGGTTTCTCTTGGTCTAACAATCAAAAAGGCTTCTATCACAGAGCTGCCACATTGGACAGACTTTATGTCTCGGGGAGCTTGATTGATATGTTCTTAAAAACCAAATTTACCACTGACTCCTCCCTAACCATCTCAGATCACCTCCCTCTGATCTGTAATCTTTCTTTAGGCCAGGCCAAAGGAAGGGCTGGATGGCCCCATCTTGACCCCTCCCTTTTCCGTCTCCCGTGTATCCAACAGATGATCAAAGCCTCCATTTCTGATGCCTTCAATCAGTTCGTTTCGCCATCCAAAGGATGGGAATGTCTGGTTAACAAGGTTCATTCTATCTGCAAGGAGTATAAGATGAAAGTTTCTACGATCCGTCTGAATCGTAGAGTTCAGATCAGGAACCAGATTCAGGACATTTATCTGTCTAAAAATTGTGTTGTAGACCACTCCTTGATTGAGCTAAAGAATCAACTCAGACTTGAGGAGTTGTTGGCTGCTAAGGCCACTAGACTGTGGTACAGAGAGGTTTGGGCTGGGAAAATTGACACTCCTCACCCTAAGATGTATGCTCTCCTTAAAAGGAAAAAAGGTAGAGATCTCATTCCTATGGTCAAGAAGCCCAATGGTCATCCTGCTTTAGATGATGTGGAAAACTTGCAGGTTATTAAGGACCACTTTTTAAACTTGTTCTCCACAGCCCTTCCTCCCTCTCAGGAAGTTTCTGCTGCTAGGGCAAATTAACCACTCCAAGACCAGTTTCAGAGTGTTCGAAGGTGTGCCCCCGCCCTCAATCCTGTCCACTGGTTGTAAGATTATCCCTGATGGTGTTGTGTTCAGGCTTCTAGGAATCCCCATGGGCTTTAACATCTCTTCCAAACAAAGGTGGGACTATGTGCTTAATAAACTCAAGAATCAGGTCAAGAAATGGAGTCGCATTAACACCGGGGTGGCATCAAGAGCCTTTGTCCTCAATCACTTCATCATCCCCTCTGTTGTTTACTTCCTGGCCTGTTGGAGACCCTCCATATCATGGGTAATTATCTGTGGGGGGAGGGGGTCTCTGGAAAGTAAGAGGATCAGCAAAGTAGCTTTTCAGGCCTGTTGCTTGGAAAAAGAGCAAGGGGGTCTTGGCATCATCAATATTGGTTTGCTTGCTGAATGGGTGCAAAGAGCCATTTTGTCTAATGATTTTTGGGCTGACTTGCTCAAAAGGGATATTAGTAAATTTTGGCTCAAAGGTAAAAGATCTTGGAAGGGTTTCTCTCTCAATGAAGTGTTGTTCTCAAAGGCCTATCTCTCCCCCATAGGCAGCAAATTGTGCTGTAGGATGTGGGAGTCTTGGATGAAATACAAAAAGCTCTTCTGTTTCCAAACCTATACTAAGAGAGGTAGGTATGCTTATGCTGCTGACTCTGTGTGGTTTGGTCACCTCGTGTTTCTGATCTCCAATGATCAGGTCCAGATCAGTCTTTCTTGTTTCAAAGCTGGCATAAAGGTTTGGGGTGACTTATATGACTCAGCTGGCATGTTAAACAGGGAACAAATCAGCAATAAATTCATCTTGCCCCGTGGTGGAGTTGAGTTTGTAATGCAAAGGTGTAATGCCCTTAAGGTTTCCATTCCCCCGCGGATGACTGTATAACCTTTTCTAAAGCCATCCGGTGGGGCGGCTCCAGTAACCTTGTTAAGTTACCTAACACCTTTCATGCAGGAAATCTGATTCTTAAGCTTAACAAGAGATGGTCCTTGTCCTGGAACAAACATCAATGGGCCTTCCGCTTCAAGCTAATTTGGGCCTTCGCTCAAGAAAGAAAGCACGCCATTTTGGCCTGGCTGGTCATGCACAAAGCGACCTGGACCCTTGAGAAGGCTTTGAAGTTTGGGCATGGGAACGGTCTTTGTCCCCGCTGTAATACCAAGCTGGAAACTGTCCCCCATCTCTTCTTCTCTTGCCCAGACACTAGACAATTCTTGAATATTCTGAACAAGGCCTTTAAGGAAATTAGGAACACCCCTCTAAGTTGGAAAGAAGTCCTCCTAGGAGAATGCTACTCTCTGGACCCCTTAACGTGGCAGTCCGTCAGAATTCTGTTTCTTTGGCACGTATGGAAGCAACGTAATGAAGCGCTGTATGAAATAAAAACTAATCACCACTTTTATCTATTTCTTGACAGTGTACTCAAGCTAATCCACCAGCTTCAGCCGAGTGGTGTTTCTATGGAGGTGGACCGTTGGCAAGACCTACCTTGGAGAAAATGGAAGAAATTTCATGGCTCCTCGCATTGCCAAACAAAGGAATCCATGATACAAGGATTGAATCTGGAATGTCAAAGAAGGCTACAGCACTCCGAGTACTACGTCCAGGCATCAGAAAGTTTCTGTGTGGGGTCCCTTAAACCCTCACGGTCTCAATCTTCTGCTCATGATGTTTTCCCATCCTCTCTCCGGGAATAGAAGACAGTCAAGCTCCAACTGGTGCTGGCTGGCCACTGCCGAGTGCTTCAGGCTGTTCATCATGAGTTGTCTCATGAACCGGTTCATCAAATTTTTACTGCTACAGTGTTGTTGTAGAAGTTTCAGAGTTGTTCCTTTTTTCTGAAGGTTTTAACAGTTACTGGTGTTGGCTGGCCTCTGCCGTGCTGTTCATCATGATTTGTCTCATGATCTGGTTTATCAAAGTTTCAGTCTTGCTGCATTTGTCTTAGAAGTTTCAGAGTTTTTCCCTTTTTTCTGAAGGGTTCAACAATTCGTAGTGTCTCCCCATGGACCTTCCGCATGGGATCTTGTAACCACACCTTTTTTTAATATATTCCTCTGTTTTAACTAAAAAAAAAATCTTGGGTACATTATGAGTAGTCCCTGCGATTCTTACTTTCTTCTCATCGAGATCCTATCCAAGGATAAGCCTTTTGACCCACTCCGATGGCTTGTCAGAGGGAAAGAGGTGGCCGAATCCACTACCACCTCAAGTAGCTTCAGACACCACCAACATGCGGATATTGACACTTCAGTATCATAGGGGTGGCGCCGGGCGGCTAGGCACTAGACGGGGGGGTGGAGGGGTGTGGTGGGGTCGCTTAGATGGGAGCCTATGGAGCCATGGAACTGGTCTTGTTGTTGTAGTAAGCGGGACTGAGTGCAGAAGTTGGACGCGGAGGTGGAGCCAGACATAGACACGGAGGGCATAGAGGGCGGGTGAGGTCCGCATAGAGGCCGGCAGATGTATTCAATATGTGGTCTTGTGTCTCGTTCGCAAGGTGATGGGGCCAAGCAAGTGGAGGGACCCAGGGCGTGGTGGTGCAATTCTCAGCGCACACGCTTCAGGCAGCTCTTACAAGGACTTGCACCTCTGCAACATGATGAAAAGAAGATCGTATATTTAAAGGTAAAGAACCATAAAGATCTACGTGTATGTCGACTTCTCACTCTTCCTCGATCTGCTACCTTAGCGCTGCGTTCTTTAACAGTACCTCATGTGCGTTTTTACCTCTTTATACTTGTTGCAGCCTGGTGGCAGCCTGGTGCGTTTTTTTCAAGCTTTTCCAGCAAGCTTCGTTACGCTTTTTTTAGCGTTCTCTTTTTTTTTAGCGCAATTCCAAGGTAAACGTTTTTTTAGCGTGCTATGCGGCTTGGTGCATTTTTTTCAAGCTTTTCCAGCTAGCTTCATTATGCTTTTTTTAAGTGTTTGCTTTTGTTTTTTTTGTTTTTTTCGTAATTCTAAGGTAAATATTTTTTTAGCGTGCTACGTGGCCTAATGCCCTTGCACGCTTTTGTGCAAGTGTGTTAAGCTATCCAAGGTAAAAACTCACAAGACGAGCATCTACCTGCTAGAAACTCAACCCATACGATGGCATCTTTACGTTTGGCCTACAACAATGTGGTGATCTTACATGGGGTGGCACGGGGTGGAAGCATTGGAGCTTCTTGATTTTTGAGCCAATTTGTTGTTTTACGACTACATGAGAGTGATGTCAAGCATGCGAGGAGACAAATAAAAAAAATATTTTGTTTTTTTTTCTTTTAAGCTAATGTACGTGTTGTTTTTAGCATTGAATGGATACCACGACCATGCTTTGTGGAAGTCTTGACTAGCCACAACAACCTCCACACCAAATCCCATTGAAGGACCTACCCACATTAAGCATCAATATGATGATATTGAACTAAGTCTTGCTCTTCTTTTGAGCTTTTATACATTCATGTTCTTAAAGAATTATCTTCTAGAGATAGAGATGATGGTCGTTATCTTGAATCAATCTTGGTGGAGGTGATGATGGTTTAACATTTCCTTAGGGATAGTCGATCAAGCATTGATGGGACAGTGACACCATCATCAGGTGTTCAAGCCAAAGTAACCAAAGTTAGCAAGAAGGTGCAAGACAATGAACCTTGAGGTCTCTCAACATCTTTAGATTGTGAAAATGGAAAAGTTATTCAAATGTTTTATTTTCAAGCTTTTTGTGTTTGGGATGAGGTGTTGTGATTGTTACGCTCTACAATACCATCAATGCATTACACATTTTTTCATTCAAATAGCTTGAATGTTTATTGGGTTGCCTACTCCATTGTCGTGAACAAAGATATATATATATATATATATATATATATATATATATATATATACATATATACACACACACACACACACACACACACACACATATATATGTATATATATATACATATATACATATACACACACACACACACACACACACACACACACACACATATATATATATATATATGTATATATATATACATATATACATATACACACACACACATATATATATATATATAGATAGATAGATAGATAGATAGATAGAGAAGAAGAAGAAGAACGCTGTTTTAATGTCGTAGGAACAATCCCAAGAGACCAAACAAGATCTATCCGACAAAAGTGAGATTCGAACACAAGACGTGTTGAATAACAACTCCAAGAGAGAGAGAGAGAGAGAGAGAGAGAGAGAGAGAGAGAGAGAGAGAGAGAGAAAGATAAAGACAGAGACTGAGAGACTGAGGCAGAGATTGAGAGAGGCAGAGGTATACAAGGATTTACACAGCTTTTAAACAAAATTTGGGTGTACATGGTTCTCATATCTTGGTGGCTACACCATGTAGACATCCTCTTGTAAATCACCATGTAAAAATATATTCTTTACAATGTCATCCATTCGATGTACATACTATCCCTTAGCTATAACCATAGCAATGACTGCTCTCAGGACTACCATCCTCACAAATGAGCTGAAAGTCTCCTCATAGTCAATGCCATAGGTTTGTGCATATCCCATTAGCTACCAAGCTTGTGTTGTACCTATTCATAGACCCATCTTAATTATGCTTTTCTTTGTAGACCCACTTGTATCCAATTGCCTTCTTCTCCTTAGGCAAAGACACTAAATCCCATATGTCATTTACATCCAATGCATCCATCTCTTCATCCTCCATAGCATCTTCCCAATGCTTACATCCAAGGGCCTCCTCAAAATATTTGGGCTCTATTTCTAACATTGCTTTGATCATATATGTATAATGATGGCCTATATATCCATCATATCTCAACCAATCCAATGTGGATATTTGGCCCTCATAGACTTGCATATGCCTAGATCATTTCCAAGTGTTCTCAACACTACTTTGGTTCTTTGTACACCAATTGTAATAACAACTAAGATCCAAAAATCCTCATCAAGGCTCTGTTTTGAGCCACTATCCCTATCAAACAAAGGAATGACCTACTGAAACATTAGGCATTATGAAAGCTTGATCCACCTTCTCTTCTCTCTTCCTAATTTACCAATTTTTTAGCATCTTTAGTATCATCAAATGTGATGGAATTTTGCCTCAACCTTCCCGACTAAGGTCTAACAATAGACTCACTGCTAGAGGACTCTCTTGGTCCACTAAGTACATATAAATGCTTCTCTCCATTCACTACAGCCACATTTTATTGTTTACGTTAGTCTTTATGGAATCTTTCATTGGTGTATTACTAACTACTCTCATCTCATCAAATACATAACATCCCTACTCTCATCTCATCAAATACATAACATCCCTACTCACTTGCATCTCACGTGTAGCAAGGTTATAGCATCTATAACATTTCTACTCAAGGGAATATCCAATAAAGGTATATTTTTCAATGTGCGATGGCTCCACCCCCATCATTCAAATCAAAGAAGATCCAATCATGATGTTGAAAACTTGAGAGATATCACTCTCTTGGTATCACCAAGCGACCCCAAGGCTAAAATGGATCACCACAATAACACCCTCGTACACTATTATGCCACACCACCACCTTGCCAGCTATAGAAGGCGAAAGGTCAATCAAGTAGACAAGCAAGCAGTGGCATCAAAGCTTTCATCATGGATGGGCAAGAGGTTTTTTACCTTCACTTAGTGAGCTCACAAGGTAAGCCAAAAGTCTTAAACTCCATTTTTGTACATATATAATGTAGCACCTGCTACCAACTCCTGCCAATTTCACATATACCAAGTAATGATGAAAATCCTAAAATCTAGAAAAATCGCACATGAATACACACTTGTATGCATGTGCGCATACATAAATCACATCCACTGCATGTGCACTCCTTCTCTAAACACCAGCATGTGTCCACCCCTTTGTTGGGGGTTAATCGACACAACAAGATGGATGCCTATTGATTAGGATGGATCTAAAATGCTTGTACAAGATCGCCAACAATCATTGGGGGTAGTGCAATCTGACACGCACATACACATAGACAAGCACCACATCAACACACTACTGAAGTAGACTTTATAGATGCAGTGAAAGAAGATTATACCATTGTGTCTATATGGTTCTTCTATATAGGATTGTACCTCCTTTCTTTCATTATCTAATGCGGTCTTATTCTAAGTCTTTTTTCATTAGTAGCCTCCAACACTTTTGCATGCATATTTCTTTGACTGCTTTCTAACTACATTGCCCTTGTTCTAAGTCTTTTTTAATAGTTGCACGTGCAGTCTGCGTTCTAACTACATATTTCTTTGACTGCATATTTCTTTGACTGCTTTCTAACTGCATTGCCCTTGTTCTAAGTATGTTTCGATTGTTACACGTGGGGTCTACTACCTTTTAGGCGGTTATTGCCTTGCTAGCCTCTTTTGCTTCAAACTTCTTTTTTTGCAGTGCCTACCTCATTCTTACCAGCTCTTTATGGACTTTTTTTCTAGCAACTTCTTTGGCTTGTTCTCCAACTGCCTTCTTGAGGTAGCTACCTTCTTGAGGTTTTCTAAATCTATAGATAACTTGGGAGCTTCCTTGGCCTTAGCCTCCATAACTTGGTGTATTTCTTGCACCTTTTAATGTAGTTTTTTATTATTCTTCTTCATTACTTGTTGTTCTTGCAACTTTTAAGCTATTGGTTACCCTCTTTTGCTTGCATATGTGCTTTCTACCATTGCATGGTACACTCCACTATCAAATTATTGACTTGACCATGATATTTTTTTAATCTAAATCTATTGATTGCTTTAGGTAGTGGCATGCCATCTAGTGAAGTCGCGGGCTATGCCCTTCCCTTATGTTCTTATTATATGATAAGGGCTTATCCACCTGAGCTTTAATTTTCCTAGATGTGGACCCATTTTTGAGTTCAATAATAACACACCCAATCACCTTCTTGAAGAGTTTGTATATTATGTTTCACACACCCAATCACCTTCTTGAAGAGTTTGTACATTATGTTTCTATTAACCCAATCACCTTCTTGAAAGAGTTTGGACATTATGTTTCTATTAACCCGTGCTTTTCTTCTTGGTTGCACAACTTCTGCTAGTATGGCACTTTTTTCCCTTTCCTCCTCCAATGCTAGTTGTTCTAGTCTATATTACATAAATTGGTCTAAAGAAAGCCACTCTCATAGGGCACAACTACTTCCAACCCATACACCAACTTGAATAGTGTCAACCTTATATGCTATTCTGATTTCCCATAGTGCCAATTGGATCTTTTGATCCCAATATGTCCAATTTTTAGTAACAATCTTTTTAAGTGTTTTATTAGTACACTCTGCTTATCTATTGAATGTGGATAGCATCCTCTTGATTTTTTGTATATGACCTAGTGTTTTCCCATGAGCTTAGATATTAAATCATTGAGGAAATGTCCTCCTTGGTCACTAACCAACTCCACTAAACATCCAAATCGTGTTCTCATATAAAAACTTTGCCATTAAGTTGGCTGAGTTGTCCTTGAAGGCCTTTGCGTCTACCCACTTGGTCCAATATTTCGTTGGCAACAATATATGAAATTCCTATCCGCTAAGATATAGGGTCTTATTAAGGAAGTCTAACCCACACTTCATGAATGCTTCAAGTGTGGCAAAATTGAATCTCTTTTTTTGATAGGATCTTGCCAATGAAATCTAACCCCCACTTCATGAATGCTTCAAGTGTGGAAAAATTAGATTATGCACAGCATTCTGTTACGTTTGGCTATGTCCCAGCTTTTGACACACATCACACTTCCTATTAGCAAGCTTATTCCATCTTTTGTGACCTCGTCAACTGCCATCACTTCCATATTTTCTTCTTCAAGAGGGGGAATTTTTTTGTGAGCTTATCATGTGAGCTTTTTAGATCATCTAGAGAGCTTTTGAGGAAGGCTCATGTTTTTCTTCCAAATATTTTAATAGGATACCTCAATTCAATAAACATTATTTAACACCATGGTACCTTTGAAGTAAATATATTTTTGCATATTGAAAAAATATGGCAATAGAAAATTGGATATCTAGATCTACATAATCCAAAACCTAATAACAAGGCTTATGTTATCCAAAAAGTATTAATGCCATGGTACCTTTGAAGCAAATATATTATTTTTGTATTTATGATAATGGCAAGTTGATAGATTTACATAATAAAAAACATAATAAGAAGGCTTATATTGTCTAAAAAATCATTCAACTAAAAGTGTCGCAATATCATCTCTACATTATCCAAAAAAACTATACAATCATAAGTGGCAAAAATTTATCTAATCATACGTGTAAGTGTCATAAAAGTAGATCTCTTTTCCACCAAGCATAAAATCACGGATAGGCCCTTGGACGGCGGGATAGAGTTATGACATAAGAGCCATATCACAGATAGGTCCATGGAGGGGAGAGAGCTTCCCTCACATTATGATTAGGTATCTTTCACTAGTGTATAAACATGTTTTCATTCTAGTGAATCTCTAAAACTCGCATGAATATGTAGTAAATGTGTTTGCATGCCACATACGACTTTTTCCCTTGTACATGTTTTTGAAAATCTAGGCATGTACACTAAGGTTGAGATTGTATAGTACTTCATAAGACTTTTTATATGGTCCATCTACTTCTATCTCAAATATCTCATACTCATACTGATTAACAACGTTTTCAATTAGTACTACTTAGTCCATTATCAATGTAGAATCTATTCTCTTTTTTTCTTCTCTTGAGATGCCTATTCGTCATTTCATGAGAACTCCACTTCTCCCAACTGAGTCCATGCCCATCGTATTTAATTCACTCACAAGATTCTTTGATGTAGCACTAGCAGTACCTTCCCCCCTGCCTTCACCTATGATATGTGATGTCTCCATCCAGCCGTGTGGTGACATTTCAGTAGTAGAGATATGCCATCTGTAGTGGCCAGCCTAAATTGAGCACAAACCAATGCATTTGCCTCTTCCTGAGTCAATTTTGTTCCCTCCTCAATAGGCCAAATAGAAGGATAATTTTTACCTCTTCTTGAGTCAATTTTGTTCCCTCCTCTCAATGGGCCAAATAGAAGGAAAAATTGGTATGGTGAGATATTACTATCTAGGTGCCAAGAGTGCATTACATCATCGGGGAAAAACCACATGAATTGTGGCCACATGCCTCCTAGTACCAGGTGATTTCTCAGTGAAAAGAAACATGGACATGACACACCTGTAGAACAATTGCGGATGATTTTATTGCACTTTTTCCTCCTTTTTCCTTCAATTATCCACCCTAGGCATTTTGCCTCACTATTTAAAGGTTCTCTCCTAATTGCCCACTAACATCATAGATAATTTGAGAAAATTCCCATTCCCATATGAAAAATGGGATCATGGTGAACTTGTCTAAAATTTTGTCAAAACCACCTCATATGACATATTGTCAGAAAGATCTTGAGAGTAGAATCTAAATCTACAATATCCGTCAAATTTAGACTTGTTATGTTTAAGATATGTCCAAAACTATATAGAAAAGTTGATTCCCAAAATAAGAGATTTTTCCCAAATTGTCTAATATTGACTTCACTATGTTTAATGAATGGATTGCTCCATAACATACCTTCCATTATCCAACATACATCAGAGTTATGCTATAGGTGTGTCATGTTGAAGAGTTATATCTTGCTTTGTGAAAAAGATTCTCCTTAGGTCGGCCCTGTGGTGGTTATCTATTTTTATTTTCATAATTATACTTGGGACGATGGGAGCTATTATCCTCCACATTAACCACATGAGATGGCCTTCTTTTTTGCGACACATAGTGTTCTTATGACCTTATAATACTCGATTGTCTTGATAGCAGGGATGTCTGATTGCCTCACTTGCTTCTCCATGAGTTGCGGAATATGAATATGTGTGCTCTGAGAAATTTCCTCCTCTTTTGTTGATGCAGTTCTCCATTTCTCACACAACTCCCTGTGTTCCATTTGATATTCTTTTCTAACATATTGGGTAGTGTGATTTATCAAACTCTTTTCTAACATATTGGGTAGTGTGATTTATCAAACTCTTTTCTTATTGGAAAAGATATAATCTTTCACGACTTTCCATCTTCTTATTAGCCCCTTCCTTATACATTATTCTTAAGGAATTTCAATTGTTTTATGCTTCATTTGCCCATAAAGCCATGGAAATCACCTCTTTCATGATCATTCCTTTCCATCGTTTGATTAAGCAAAGTACAAAAAAGGACTTCTTCCTCTTTTATCTCACATGTTGCAATAATCATCAATTCTTGAATCATGTATATTATTAAACATGGATAACTATTTACTACTACATAAATTAGCAATATATCTTTAATAAAATAATAACTTATTACACTTATAATGGGTCATAAACGTGGCATATCATTATGACATAATCATGTACTCTATGTGTATGATCAAATTGCACCCATGCAAGATAGTGGTCACCACATGACCACTTCGTCTCATTTGATTCACCAAGTCCACACGAAGTTGGACACTTACTCGACATTTTAAATACAAAACACATTTCACTAGGTAGCCCTTGTCTAGGGAACCTACTTCCTTGGAAGAAATTATAAATTGACTTCCTTTTTAATAGCAAGACACCGCCACGTGGACATCCATGTTGCCTTTGACCAAAAGGGTACATGCGTACCACTCCTTTGCCTGTGCACCGCCACCGTACCTTTCCCCAGGCCCATGTAGACCACTGATTGGCACACTTTGACGGTACACTGCCTTTTAACCGTACTTTGCTCAGCGCCCACACCCGTACCTCCTATAACTGTATAAACCCCTGGGGCACTCCATGGCCAGCACGCATTCTTGCGTAGAGTATACCCTGCTTAAGGCCGTACCGCCAACCCGTACCGTCCTTCTGTGCTTGCATACTATACTTACAGCCGCCCCTTACAGCCTTCATCTCTGCACCCCCTAATATGCCAACTCTCAGATAAGCCCATTTCTAGCTAGCCCACCCTTGTGAGGAGAGAGTGTCCTTAGCTCTTCTCCATCCCCCCCGGTGTGAAGAGACTTACGGCAGCAACCCTCACCCCTTAATAAAACGTTTTTGCCTTTTCCTTAAGGACATCTCATAAATTTGCCCCCCCCCCTCCCCCCTCCCCATTTGCATGGACTTTACCACCAAGAGGTTTTCTCCAACCTCTTGGTGGTACAAAACCTCTTGGTGGTAAAGTCCATGCAAATGGGGAGGGGGGAGGGGGGGCAAATTTATGAGATGTCCTATCTCAGAATCGAGATTCGAATGAAGAATTACGATTGGAGAATTGAGCACTACAAGACAACATTCAAGATGGCCCCATCTCGGAAATACCAGAATATCACCTCAGGAGGAGCACGCAACAATGAGATTGGAGAAGATGCTCCTAATGCGGCTCCAACCCTCCCGTTTGCAAGCTCCACAAGGGAGCAGTGGCTAGGTTAGCTTGGTTATCTTTTAAAAATAGTTTTTCTTTAATATTAATGTCAATAAATGAAGAAAGAAGATGTGTATCTTTTCCTTTGAAAAAATGTATGAAGCTACTATTTGAAGTAATGCTGTATTCAATGGTTTGTATTGAAATTGTTATCTTTAAGAGAAAGAGTGCAGGTTTTTCCTGGCTTCGACGCTAACTCCCTTCTGTGCTTGTGTAGCCCGGGTGGCGTTATTAGCAAAGCCCGAGATTGGTCCATGGTATCCCTCATACCATTGAGAGAATAAGGTTCGCCGATTGAGACGAGAGATTGTGATGCTATCTGGCCCAGGCTAGTGCGGTGAATAAGCCCACCCTAGTGCGTAGACATCCCTCTGAGCAGCGGGAGGATCAAGTGACGGATCCTGAGAGGGCGGCAGGCCGGCTTGAGTCCTCGCCAGCGGGCCGACGAGGTGTATGGTCCCGTAGGGTTTTGCCCAGCATGTAAAGGCTAGAAGGCCGAATTCTAGATCATCGATAGTATAAAGGAAAAGAATAAGAGAGCCGGTTTGGCTTGTATGGAATCGATTCATGTATAAACTTTTTTTTATAAATCTTATCTTTGGCATTATTGTACTGTGGAAAAAGGCTGTTTTAACGAACCTTGTGAAAAGGGCCTTAATTAAGAAACATGTTTATTTATGTCAAATAGTGTGGTAGGATTAATTAAAAAACAAATTGACACGTGAGTAGGGTGGAAAGAGAGGATGGAATACCCCGACGAAACCATCCTACAAACGGGTGGACCTGATTAGTCGGGTAGCTTTCCAACAGATTAAGTGAAAGCCCTATGCTAGATAAATAGGCTCTCGGGAAACTCTATTCTGGAAGACTAGGCCAGCGGCTGTGCCTTGCATGGATGAGGGAAAAAGGCTTGTCTCTAGGAATCAAGACTAGTAGTTGCCCAAATTATGATCAATTACCCTATGGGTGATTTGATTTTTAGAAGACCATGCTTCCCCTACGAGATAGAACTAGGTCTTACCTATGAATCGTATCCTTGAATCTCTGCATGGTCAAGGTGTCGATGAGTAGAAAATTTTCCCCAAGTTAAGACTTAGTAGACTATCTTAAGTGTTTCCCCTATTTTGGAAGGGGAGGAACCATACAGAAAAAAAATGTAAAGATACTTATCATAAATTTTATACTTACAAGTGTTATGACCCTTACATGTGGCAACATGTAAGCCCTTACATGTGGCAACATGTGGAATGCATACACACTAATATGTGAGATTTACATGTTAGTAATATGTGGGACACGTGGACGTTGCGTGGGAAAACCAATGGTAGCATACTATTGCACATCACTGCTTATCTTAATAAGTGTGAATGGGGAACGCTCATGGGTGATGGTTATAGGCCAAAGACCCAGTAATGTGTAGTATGGGGGTACCATAATGGTTGGGTGGTTAAACATGGTATACCAAGCTAGGTTTGTTTTATCTATTCTTGAGTTCATCTTTTCCTCTCTCACATTTTTTGCATGAAGTTTGATTCAAAGATCTAGGTTGCATTGCATGGAGGCCTGACATTTGGTACCAAAGCCTAGGCTTTTGTTGTTGGCCATGGGGAAACATAGCTACAGGTTTGAGCGTGATTAATGCTTTTTCTTTGCTGTCAAACTTCCGTCGCTATAGTCTGTCTGCCGTCGACCATGGATTTTCATCGATGGTGGAGTTGTGTTCGTTGAGCTGCCATTTTGTCGATGTACGTTGGATGTACGTTGGTCGTCCGTTTCCATTTCTGTTCTACTGCCCCGCTATCAATCGTGAGGCATATTCAATTGTATGCGTTGTCAAACTCGATGATCTAACACTGTAGAATGTTTGAATAAACCCCACCTCTCTCTTGATGTTGAACAGATTATGGCAAACTGATCGTATGAAACTGAGCAAGAGAGTGGTCTGTAAGAGGCATGATGGGGGGCAAGCTGAGGGCGCAGCTGAGGGGATGAGCACTCAAATAGAGGCGGTAGCACGGGAGGAGATGGAGTGACGTTGCGCAGAGACGGGCGTCAGGGCAACAAGCACAGCAAAAGAAGATAGGTGTAGGGCAGGGGAGGCTACTTGCCGTGTTTAAAAAAAATACATATTATTATTTAAATTTGAGAAAAAATAGGATGCTTGGGTAGCCTTATCCTCTTGTACATGAAGTGATTGAACGAACATGAATCTGTAAACATACTTGGAAAGGAACGTCCGCTATCAATGAACCGCATGCCTACACTTTTGATCGATGGAGATCTTGAAGCACCTCACAACAAAAAGGATAATTACAAATTGGTTAGTAAATCTGAGTTACACGTTGTTCAAGTCATACAAATTTTTTGCTTGTTTGTGCAAGTGGAAAATTGTAATTGGCTATTGTTCTTTAATTAAATGTTTCTTTAAAAAAGCACCCCACCCACCCCTACAATCTTGCTGCCCCCACCTCTTCCTTCTCTTGCTAGCTATGTCAGAGCGGGACAACCCTTCTTCGTGTCCATGCCTGCAACCCTGCCCTCTAGCGTACATATCAACCAAGGTGCTGCCAATAACTAGATCTGTTTCAAGCAATCCCATCTATTCAATTTCAGCATGCATTTCTTGCCCTTTTTTTGTGACACCTTTAATCCCACAAGCTTTCATGCATAAAGATAGGTCATGACATCTGTAGAGACACCCTTGATTTGCAACTGTTCATAACAATAAAGTGCTTATCCACTTTGCCCTTGTCCAGCATATCTAGCAATCAAGGCAATCCATGAGACAACGTTCTGACTTGGTACCCTATCAAATGCTTGTTGTGCACTACCACAAAGCTTGTGTTCTGCCTCAAAGGCTTTGTAGTCTATCCAAAGTTTGGAGAGGGGGATGACCTTCACTATGGAGAGGCCCTTTTTTGCAAGCTTTTGCTTGGTTTCTTTTTGCTTGATGCCCTTGTGATCATCTATGAAGAGATAGATATATTATAAGGTGCAAGGATTCGTTTTGCTCTGCTCAGAGGCAACTTTGATTTGCTTTATTTTTACATTTAGTAGTTGAGGGCTTTTTGATTTGCTTTATTTTACATTAGGAATTTTTTGGACCCAAAGAGGGCCTCTTGGATTAACTTTTGATTAGGAATGGACCAATAAGAAGAGGGTTGGGTGCACATTTTTGACTTCTTTGACCCTAGGGGGCCTAGGTTTCGGTTTGCTAATGGGGCCTAATTACTACTCTTGTCCCCCTACCTCCTGGGCCCAAACTTAGAGGTCCCCCCACCTAGAATTGCGCAGATTAAAAACCCTAAAAAATAAAATTTTTTAATTTTTTCCCAAAAGTGTGTTTTCCCTCTCAAACTTCTCCCCAACATACTCTAGGTTTGGAAAGCTCATTTTGAACCTCTTTCTTCCATTGCTGCAGAAACTCCATATCTCTCAAGCTCTCCCTCCTTGTCAAGCTCCCTCAGTCTCAAGCTCCCTCTCCCTCTTTCTTCCTTTTCTAAGCTCTCCATTGCTAAAACTCCATCCCTCTCAAGCTCTCCCTCCTTCTCAAGCTCCCTCCCTCTCAAGCTCTCCCTCCTTCTCAAGCTCCCTCCCTCTCAATCTCCCTCTCTCTCTCTCTCTCTCTCAAGCTCCCTCCCTCTCCATTGCTGCAGAAACTCTATCCCTCTTTAGTCTACTCTAGGTTCAGGAAGCCTATTCTCAAACTCTAACCCTCTTTTAAGCTTTCCATTACTGCACTGAAAACCCTGAACTTTCTCTCCTCTCCACTTCTCTGTTGTAAAACAAGCTTTTCTTTTCCCTTCTTCTCTTTTCTTACCACCATGGCCTCTTCCGGTAATGTGAGAAGACCTAGGGAGAAGCTTCTCTCCACTTCTCTGTTGTAAAACAAGCTTTTCTTTTCCCTTGTTCTCTTTTCTTACCACCATGGCCTCTTCCGGTAATGTGAGAAGACCTAGGGAGAAGGTGGAAGAGCTTGTGCTGCATAACACAAGAGATGAGAATGGAGTTTGGGCTTGGGTCTACATGCAGCCAAGCTCTAAGGGACCACATCGAGTGCGTCAACTGGGGAATATGCTACATTATTGGAAGGGGCAGCTATAAGGCTTTCAAGCATACTAAGAAGGAAGGACTGGTTGCCATAGTGCAATATGTGTATACCCTTGGAGACCTGTACATTCAAGGCCAACGACCAAGGTTTCCTTCAAATTGTCAGTGTAACATAAACACAGCTTTAACAACATGCTAATATTGGATTTTTTGTTTCAAATTTTCTTATGATTCTCCATTTTCTTATGTCTCTTTGCAGATATTTTTCCCTCTAATTATGTTGAGGAACAACCACTCCAAAGCCTTACTGGAGTTTTCTATGCTATGCATGCATCCATTGGAGAGGCAATGTTTGTATCTCAAAGCCCAAGTGATCTTGTACAGAAAAATATCTTTTTCTTTTCTCACTCATATTTTGTAGATTAAAAACGAGGTTTATTTGGCAAGCTAGAAGAGATCCCCAACCCCCCTCTTAACAATCCCGAATGGCCCAAACCTGATGCTTGGACCATCTTATGCTTAAAGTTTAAGATGGTAAGTGATATCAAGACATCACTCAAGTTTTAAAAGGCATCTAGGTCAGTAGGGCTAAATTGGTTTTGTCCTTTATATGTTTTTGTGCACATGTTCAATTCCATGCCAATGCACCAAACAAAAACAATTGTAAGGAGGTATGGTCTGACCTCATTCAAGGATTACTAGGAGAGGGTTGGGAGGTTAATGAGGGGTCACATCAAGGTGATGTGTACAAGTGCAATGTAGTAGATTCTATAGTGTCTTTCAAGTTCTTGAAGGCACGCTCTATTTTGTACATGCGTCTGCACTACCAAGATGGATGCAAAAGCACGGGACATGGATCCCACTTCAAGCCTCAGAAGAAGAAATTATGCGTATTGAGGTAGCTGTGATAATGCAAAATGGATGGATTGAGTAAGTGGCAGCAAGCAAGCATTGGAGCCTAGCAGACATGCATCAACACTTTAGCATCATGGGCTTTGACAATGTGGAAGAGTCAAGTTGGTGTAAAGAAAGCTATGGAAGTCATGAATGCAAAGCTGCGAAGATCTGGGAGAGTGAAGAATCCTATGCAGAGGTTTACCTATGATGGTTATGTGGCACATCACTATACATACATGGCAAAAGTTGTACAGGTTATAGAGCCCACATGCATTGATGAGGCTGTTGGAAATGTGTGTTGGGAGAAAGCTATGGATGAGGAGATGGATGCACTATATGGAAATGAGACTTGGGATTTAGTGCAATTGCCTGAAGGCAAGAAAGCCATTGGATGCAAGTGGGTGTACAAAGTAAAACATAACAGTGATGGAAGCATAAACAGGTATAAGGCTAGATTGGTGCCAAAGGATATGCGCAGACATATGGCATTGATTATGAGAAAACTTTCAGCCCAGTTGCCAAGATGGCAACAATGAGAGTTGTGATAGCAGTGGCTGCATCAAAGCAATGGTCTTTACATCAGATGGATGTAAAGAATGCATTCTTGCATGGGGATTTGCAGGAAGAGGTGTATATGTTGCAGCCACCTGGTTATGAGGATGTGAGTCACCCCGAGCATGTTTGCAGGTTGAAGAAGGCCTTGCTTGTATGGCTTAAAACAAGCACCAAGAGCATGGTCTGACAAGATTTCTGAATATCTTGTCACTATTGGCTTTCATGTAGCCAATGTAGATTTCTCGCTGTATGTGAGACACAGTCATAGAGGGGTTGTACTTGTTGTCATCTATGTAGATGACTTGATTATTACGGGGGACCATGATGCAGAGATCTTTGATGTAAAGATCTTGCTTAGACAGAAGTTTGAGATGAAGGATCTGGGGGAGCTCAGATATTTCTTGGGCATTGAGGTGATTAGGTCACCACATGGTGTTGGATTATTGCAGAGACAGTATGGCTTGGACATGTTGTCCAAGTATGGTATGACAGGCTGTAAGCCTATCTCAATGCCATTGGATCAAAATGGCAAGTTGAGTGCAGATTCAGGAGAAATTTTGGAGGATCCTACTATGTAAAGACGCATAGTAGAAAGCTTGATCTACATGACTATCACTAGGCCAGATTTGAGCTATGCTGTTGGGTTGGTGAGTCAGTTTATGCAGGCTCCTCGAAAACCGCATTTGGATGCATTGAGACGCATACTGAGTTATGTGAGGTCTACTTTGCATTGTGGAATATTTTATGAAACTGGGATAGAGATTTGTGTACATGGGTACACAGATGCTGATTGGGCTGGCAGTATCTTAGATAGGAGATCTACTAGTGGCTTCATGTTTTCTTTGGGGAGTGTTACTGTGACTTGGAGCAGCAAGAAGCAGCCTACGGTCGCCTATCTAGTACAGAGACCGAGTACAGAGGTGCTGCTATGGCAGCATGTGAGGTAGCTTGGTTGAGAAAGCTACTTGTAGATTTGGGTCTATTAGTGGATAGAGACAAGTTGTCATTTTCTGTGACAACATTAGCAGTATACAGAGCTGGCCAGGAACCCAATTTTTCATGCTCGCACGAAGCATATAGAGGTCCACTACCATTTTGTCAGAGAGAAAGTTTTGGTAGGAGACGTTGACCTTGTTTATGTCAGCATACAGGATCAGGTCACACCAAAGCATTGGGTACAGAGAAGCTCCACAGATTCAGGGCTTCGCTTGGTGTACATGAGATGGAGTTGAGCTCAAGGGGGAGTGTTGAGATATCGTGCTCATCTAGTGAGGCGGTGGACACTGATGACCCGCCTAAGGGATAGGCCCCACACTTACACCACTGGCATGGTTGGTGAGATCATGGGTGATATGCAGCCAGTGGGATGACAGGCTATGTGATAGCCATTCTAGAGACTGGCATAGTTATAGCGTCAGCTCATTTAGTTGGGTTTACACTATAGAGAACCCTAGTATATATTTGATTGAGTACCTTTTCATAGGGTGTGTACTCTTATCTTTGTATATGGTATGTTGAGTGTTATGTGAAGATGAAGAAGATTTTCAGCCTCTCACCTTGTGTGTTCTCTTTTAGGGTTTTGTGAGTGTGTGTGTGCTTGCAAGAGCTCAAGCTCTCTTCTCCCCTGCATCTTTTCACATGGCAGGCGGCGCTGCATGTTCGGCTGAGCATAGAGAGGTTGCCATGGAAGGTGTGTGGACATACACATTACATAAGGTAAAGCAAATGAATTCAGTAAGATCTATGTTTATCATTGACTGTACACTGCAGGTGAGGTTGAGCTTGTGGATGGGGTTGTCCATGTATATAAGAACATGGCCATGGGAAGGGCTGATTCACTCATAGACCAGGAGGGGTCTTAGGCTAAAGTTGTCTCCATGTTCAATACAATACTCAAAGCTGAGGAGTGCGGACAGTGTCTTATGCTTTGACATACCGTAGGGGGACAAAGAAGCAGGGTAGGGAAGAGCTTGATAGCCCAAATTGAGGCCTCTTAGTAGGCTTTGTAAATTCATAACATTCCAAATATATATGAAAATGTAGAATGTAGTATGTGTCAAGTATGTCACTTGAATTTTGTATATCAGCTTGATAAATATAATATAATTGCGGTGTTGGCTTTTGCATGATCAAATCTTGCTTCGTTATGTTATTCCAATGCATGTATTGATGTTTAAATCATGTTACTGAATTCTAGGCTAAAATCTGTTCAAATCATGTGTATGTATGTGGACATCATGTGGTTGAATTCTAGGCTTTTACATGATCAAATCATGTGTATGGATGTGACATCATGTGGCTGAATTCTAGGCTGAAAAAGATGTAGGTGCTTTGTTATGTTATTCCAGTGCATGTATTGATGTTTAAATCGTGTTACTAAATTCTAGGCTCGATGGTGATCAAATCATGTGTATGGATGTAATCATGTGGACATAATCATATGGCTGATGAAAAAGATGCAGGTCTATGCATGAGTGGGTTGCGTATGGGCTATTTCTAGGCATGGTTGGGGGCTGCCTATGGTGGGCTGATTTATATGTATCAGTGGGCTGCCTATGGGCTATTTGGCAGGCATGGCTGGGTTGCCTATGGGCTGATTTATATGCAGATGCTTTGTTATGTTATTCCAGTGCATGTATTGATGTTTAAATCGTGTTACTGGACATGCCAAAGGCATAAATAGATAGGGACTCCAAACACTTCCCTACGTAGCATAAAGACATGAATGGTTATAGTTAACACATCGATATTTTGATGTTTTAGAGCTTATTAAATGTGAGAAATACGAACTTACTGTAAAGCTTGAATTTTCTGCTTCCGCATCGTCAACCATAAAGGCATTTGCTTCCCATGATCTATTAACGTCTTGAATGCGAATTCTAAGCGCGGTCATCCATTGCTTGGTATCATCACCTCGACAAGACGATGTGATAACCCATGCAACCGGAACACCATTCCGAAAAGCATCAAAGACTAAGATGGTCTAGAGATGAAACTGCATGGAAATTTAGTACAATAAGCCGGGAAATGGAATGCAAAGAAGAGTAATATCTCAATCTCATAGAAATAATAAGAAATAATATGCATCATAAAAATATACAATACCTTGTACTTATTGGTGCCAAAAGTAGCGTCCATGGCCAACAAACTATTGTTGCCATATGTGTTCATCATGTCTAGCTGCCAGCAAGTTTGGATACCCAATGTAAATGACTTTCCCTTTGCCTCATCATATGGTTGGTAAAAGAAGGTATGCCCAGTGTTAGCTATTGCCCAATTATGAACACTTCGTGCATCATCATGATCTGTTTGGAGTGTTATTGTCTCAAGCTTGTTTGCAACATTTAAAATGTCACGTAAAGTAAGGAAGGTATCTCTTGCAGCTCGAAATGAACCCTCTTGTGACTCTTTTGTACCGATTCAATATGATGCTGCAACACTTGCTGTGGTGTAAATCCCTTGTGGAGCATGTCACAAATCCATCCCTTCATGTGAGTGGACAACCATGGAGCAAAAGATAATTTCATAGATGGAAGGCCCATATCATGCATTCCATGACACACATCACCATGTGAGTTAACATGCTGATATTGGACATAGATTATGCGAGCCACATTAGGCCATAAAGACAAAGTGACATTGGCATCCAACAAAGTGCCTTTTGGAACTTTTGACATGTGGCTTGAAATTGGAGCTACTAGTAGCATCTTGGGGCCCAAAAGCACACCAGTATCTACTTAAAAGCTTTAAAAAAAAGTCCTTCAAATAATGTACACAATGGATGGACATGAAAATATGCATGGTGTGTGTATTCGAGGAACTCACGCAATGAGACGAAGGTAGCTATCATCATTAGGTTACGTGCAACAAACCAAGATCCATCTTCTTTGTCCACTCCACTCGAAAGTTGGTAGGTGCATCGAGCCTTTGATTTTCACCAAGCACAAAGTCGGGTACTCTTTCCCAAATTTGTAGAATACCAAACTTGGAAAGGGGATCATGACGAATCTCCCATTGAAGATTTGTTGCATCAAAAGCACCAAGTGCAGGTTCTTGAATTGATATGTGTCGCTCTCTTTGTTGATTTCGATTTGAGGTGGACATTGGAGGTCAATCCGAGTGGAAACACTCACTTGCAGCATTGTGCGAAGGGTATTGTGAAGCTCTTTATTGAGAGAATGTGTGCAGCGCTATATTTGCCAAGGCTTTTTTTATTTTAATGTATTTCGGCTAGCTTTGTATTCGGAGAATGTGTGCAGCGCTATATTTACCAAGGCTTTTTTTAAAATATATTTCGGCTAAGTTTTTCAGTGTGCTAATGTATTTAGGAATTTCAATGTATTAACATTAATGGAGATGGCAACGACGTCCACCAACGGCTTCATTATGGCCAGAGGCCAAGCTGCAACGGCGCTAAACGATGGCTCCATTAAACGTTGGCCCCGCATGCATGCATGGGCATGCCTCGTGGGTTTATCTGACGGCGGGATGGAAAGGTGAAACGGCCTGAGGATAGAAATGTAACGCGGCCACTTTTGAAAAGTCAACCCCTCCACGTGTACTAAAGACAACGGGAGGTCTATCCACAGCCGGCTCAACAAGGAGGAGAAGCGCGCAAGATGCAGGAGCTGGCCACAAGCAAAGGAAGTGGCGTCTGATTCTTAGCGCTACAGTAAAGAAGAGCTCAACAAAGCAAGCGAAGACGTAGCTCACTGAATTGGAGCAAGTGGAAAGTGCTGCTTAAGGCTGCTCAACAGCAAGGAAAGGCAGTGGAGCTGGCTATCGTGGCTCAGCAAGGAGACACGATAGCCAGCAACGCCGCTCAACAGCAAGGAAAGGCAGTGGAGCTGGCTATCGTGGCTCAGCAAGGAGACACACACAGAAAAAGGGAAGGTGGCTCAACAACAGCAAGGAAAGGTAGTGGAGCAAGGAAAGGCAGTGGAGCTGGTTGTCATGGCTCAGCAAAGGAGACACGTACAGTGACAGCTCAGCATAACGGAGAAGATGCGGCTTTGTTGATACGACGCTCAACAGAAGCTTAAAGGAGATTGTGTAAGCAAGGAGAGAGGCGTGAAAAAAGCGTGTCAAGGGAGAGGAGCAGCTTGGTCGTTTGTGGTTGCACAGTGTGCGAGATCGCCATAATGGCCGTCCGCTGCCCAGTAGAGAGAGAAGAGAGGCTGTGGTGAGTGGCAGCTTTCTACGAGAAAGAAATGGAACACCATGTGGACATAATTGTACCTGTGCTAGAGGACCACCATGGCAACAATACTGCAAAGGACCTCCTCCTCCAGCCGAGCAGCAGGCTTGCCAGCTCCGAGTTCCAGGGCAATAACCGCCTCAACCTCCAGCAGATGTCTGAGCGATGGCAATTCAAGCTCCAAGCAACTTCGGCAAATGGATCGATATCTTTGATGAGTGCGGGGAGCTTCTTTCTTGCGCAAAGCTGAAAGCAGAAGGCAACATTTCAAACCTACAAGGAGCTTGTTGGTGGGGAGGGTTTTATTTTGCCCATAACCCTCAATGAGAAGAACCCTGGCCATGTTTTTAAGTGAGAGGCATGGTTACGATGTATGCTTTGGCATGGTCTTCTTAAGGCCAAGATTGTTCATGTGTGGGATCTCACTATTGAGAACTTCTTGGAACGTCAGCTGCTGCAAACCCTAGTTTTCAACTTTGGGAAGGCAAAGTCTATCCATCATGCTGGGTTCTTATCATGCAAAGGCATACCAAGGTCACCCAACTCCTTTCTTGCTCGAGAAGATTCACAGAAGCACATTCATTACCTTAGGTAGCCTAAGAACCTTTCACAAAACCATGCAAGCAAAGCTATCCATGTGGCTGTAGTATAGCGTGCGCAATTCATTAGGAATTCTGTGGACCCAAAAAGGGCCTCCTAAGGATTCCTAATTTTAAGGGATTAGAGCTTTAAAAGCTAGGCTTAAGGGAGACAAAGGCTATGATGACCCCTATTTTTTGCCTTGCCACATCAGGCATACCCCCTAGTTTCACTTTTTAAAGGGAATATTCTCATACTCTCTCTCTTACTTTTTGACTTTTCTCATACTTTCTCTCTTACTTTTTGAATTTTTTATCTTCTCTCTCTCTACGAATTGAATCTTTCTTGTCAGTTTGAAATCTCCTTTCTCATTAACTCCCACCATATCTCCCTTCCACATCAACAAAACATTCTCGTATTTAGGTGGGCCCCAAAAAGTGAATTTTTTTAAAAACATTTTGAGGTGAAAAAAACACCACCCAACCAATATGTATGAATTTTTTATCTTCACTCTACAAATTGAATCTTTCTTGTCAGTTTGAAATCTCCTTTCTCATTAACTCCCACCATATCTCCCTTCCACATCAGCAAAACATTCTCGTATTTATAGGTAGGTCCCAAAAAGTTAAAAAAATTATTTTTTATTTTTTTATATTTTGAGGTGAAAAAAACACCACCCAACCAATATGTATGATGAAAATAAATTTTTTTCTCCAAAAAGCTTGTAATTCAAGGGTCACGTCAGAAGCCTGTCAGGAGCTAGTACATCCATAACTAACTGTCAGGTCTCAAACGGAAGGTTGATTTACACATTCGTATTCCTGAAGAGTATGGCAGCTCTAAAAAAACCCATCCTACTGATGCACAATCTGTCCAAGCTCGTAGGATAGCTAAGGAGAAAAATGTAGATCTTTGGGTTGATGGGCATCTCTATCCAATTGACCCTCCATTAAGAGCAAACCCTCCTTTCTGCGATTTATCATCTTTTATGCAATTTGTTGGTGAAGGAGAGCTTGGCTTGTTAGGATACTGCAGAAGATTGACTACAAGTGGAGCTTAGTAAACCCATATTCTCCAATCTCAATTGCAAGCATCACAATTCAGCCTTTTACAATGTCAAGAAGGACTTAAAACATCATCAGATAAAATGAAAGAGATCCTCACACAGAATGTGGAGAAGGATGCCAAGATTCAAAGGCTAGAGGAACTTATCAAACGACTCAAAGCAATGCCAAATGGTGCTTCGTGAACGCAAAAAGACATTGGTTGGTATAGAATCTCTTGTGTTTAAAGGTGGAGCACGGAAGAAAAGGATTCGTACAACAAAGTAAGTAACATAAACTTTCATTATGCACTCAGTGATTTAAACAAAATAGTCATGATTTGTGTTCTACCACCAGGAATTTTTTGCAAGAGGTGTGTGGTTCTAATGAAGAGGGATGGAAGGATTTGGTCAAAGCCATTCTGAATACCAAGGATATTCTCTCAATTATTACTGACCCTCATCATCCTAAAATACGCCAAGCTGTTGTTGTCAGCAATGTGGTGAGCGAGATTACCACCTCCATCGATTATTCATTAATTCAACATGCTTGTGATGCAGCTGGAATCAGCATGAAAGGGTACCAAGCAATCCGTCACGTTGTAAAAGATGTATTTCTAAGACAAGGACTCACTATCACTTTATTTCCTACACTCAATGTGATTCACAATGTCAAGCGTATCAATAATGATGATGTGCACTGAGCTATAGGACAGTTTTATCACGTTGAGGGCACACTAACATTAGACACAGGGTCGAGCAGAAAGAAAATCAAGACAACAAGCAGAATTTCACTATGATGTTTACAATAACATCTTTGTTCATATTGAGAGACTACAATAAGCTATGGTGAAGTTCTATGGTCTTTCACCAGAAGGTGACAACTTGCAATTGCTGCTATTCATGTTTTTCAGTAGAAAATGAAGACAATTATTTTATTTTGAATATTATAAATTACCGTTTATTTGAAGTTTTGGGGAGCATACTTTCATGTGTGCTCAAGCTAGATGAGTGCCAAATTGTGAAAGGTCGGAAGCTAGAATGTATGAGCATTACGCTCATGAATGAGGCCATGACATGTGCATGGAAAAAGACTACCAAACCAAGTTTTAGTGTGCAATCTGAGAAAGAGGTCTGGTGGCTTGGTGCATTCGAGGTACCGAAGGAGACACATGGTCCAGTGTAAAAAGGCCAAACTTTAAATTTTAACTATAAATAGCCAAAGGTGCCTTCTTTCTCATTTTCACGCGATAGAAACCAAGCACGAGCTCACACACTCTCTTTGTATTCACATGGCTACCGACTTTGACAACTTCTGTGAGTTCCTCTCCACCACCCCATGGGCGGGCAAGAGCGAGCTCTTTGTCATGTTCTCTCGTGAAGTCGACTTTGAAAAGTCGCTCGCCCTTGCGTCCCAACATTATGACACGTAGATTGTATACATGGAGCAATACTTGGCTCCCCACTCCATCTCCTTTCCCCATTGCCCCAATGATCGATGGGTGCCTGTTGAGCTGCTTAAGTATATTCAACAATATGCCTGCCCCTACATCTAGTGCCTTGAACGCTTCATTGACATCTGCATTCCCGCAGGAGCTTACTGTACCTTCAATAAGAAGGAGGTGAAGAGGTTGGGGAAGGGTAATTTAAGAACTAGGCTCCTCTCGTGGCTCGCTACTTTTGCGTTCCTCATCAGCGAGACGATGAGGATTCTGATGAGAAGCTAGAGATGCCTGCATTGCAGTTGGCAGGGTATTTGAGGGATGACAAGGAAGTGAAGGCAGTAGGAACGAGTGCTGGTGTGGAAGAGCAGCTTGCATTAGAGCACTTTCCAAAGGGTGCATAATCTGCAAACAGCCCACTGTAGTAGAAGATGCGGGGCTATCTTCCCCACACGAGGAGAGCAAGGTGCTGCCAGAGCTTGAGATCAATCTCTTGAGCACCATTGTGGTGGAAGGTGAAGAATACTTATTTCTTCATGACCTTGAAAAGGCAGTTGGCTTGAGAATGGATGAATGCTTGGGCATTATATGCACGTGATGTGAGGTGGGGACCTTGATACGTCCAACCTCGATCCTCACCTAGATAGTGTTAAATTACCCCTTGGAGAATCTATCGCAGAGACAGTTGCTTTGGTAAAGGAAACTGTGGTTGAGACCGCGGAGCAAGCCCTAGTTCCAGAGAGGAGGAATTCATAACCTTACAAGACAAGCTAGAGGCTGAAAAGGATACCCTTACTGCTGGAGTGATGGAGGAGACCAAAGCACCTAAAAAGGATGAGGCTAAGGCCTCGATTGACCTCTCCGCCCTCACCAACGCAACATCATGTCCATGGATCTTGGCCTAGTCTCTACTGTCGCCGCCTCTCCTCCCAGCAAATGCGTCAATTTCAACCACCCTCTGCAATCAAAGGAAAAATCAAAATATTTTTCTATACATAATTACAAATGTTTCTAAGTTATAAAAGGTCGATTATTACCTCTTGCTCAATGTCTTCTTTTGCCAAAGTGCTGGCGCACTATCTTGGTCGGCTTCTTGTGGGAATGGCATTGCCATTATCCACAGGGACTACACCCCTCAATCTGCCTTCACTCTCTTCTTTTTGAAAGCCCTCTCTAAGGTGCTCTGTGTAGCCTCTATGATGGCACAAAGCACCAAATGTATAGTTTTGATTAAAAAATCCCTTGCCTTCGATGTTTTGGTTCTGGATTTAAGGGTAAGCTTCTTGCTCGTATAGGTATAGCCAAAAGCATAGGCATAGAGGATCCTCAAGAAATAGTCCAATCACTCCTTGAGCACACTCTGCCCAATAACAAGAGAAGGAAGCTCAATATTGTAAGAAAGCTTTTGTAAAGATGATGCATCACTTCTTATTTATGAATACAATATAGTTTTTGCAAACTTATTTTCATCAAGTATATCATTGTTTTTTCTAGTTTGTACCATCAATGTTTTTGTGAATGCATCAGAAATGACCTTGGGAGCCTGGGGGAGCAGTGCCAGAACAACAGTGCGAATTTTAAGCCTGCACCGCTGCTGTAGAGCCCAAATTTGCACTGTTTTGGCACAACTTCCCCAGCCCTTCAAGAGCAATTCTGATGCATTGGATGACAAATAATATATTTTTACACATGATTAAAGGTATTTTTATCTTGTAAATTACTATTTTTCATAATCAATGTACTCAACTTCATTATATAAATGCATCAGAAATGATTCTGAGTGGCTGGGGGAGCAGTGCCAGAACAATGCAAATTTTGAACCTGCACCGCTGTTGTAGAGCCCAAATTCGCACTGTTCTGGCATAGCTTTCCCAACCCTCCAGGAGAAATTCTGATGCATTAGATAACAAATAATGTATTTTTACACATGATTAAAGGTATTTTTTTCTTGTAAATTACTGTTTTTTATAATTAATGTACTCAATTTCATTATAAACGCATCAGAAATGGCTGGGGGAGCAGTGCCAGAACAATGCGAATTTTGAGCCTGCACCGTCACTGCAGAGCCTAAATTCGCACTGTTCTGGCATAGCTTCCCTAGTCCTCCAGGAGCAATTTTGATGCATTGGATGACAAACAATGTAATTTAACACACGATTAAAGCTGTTTTTATCTTATAAACTATTGTTTCTCACAATTAGTGTAGTCAACTTCATTATAAATGCATCAGAAATGATCCTGAGTGGCTAGCGGAGTAGTGCCAAAACAGTGCGAATTTTGAGCCTGCATCGTCGCTGTAGAGCCTAAATTCGCACTGTTCTGGCATAGCTTCCCCAGTCCTCCAGGAGCAATTCTGATGCATTGGATGATAAACATTGTATTTTTACACATGATTAAAGGTGTTTTTATCTTGTAGACTACTGTTTCTCACAATGTCTACTCAACTTCATTATAAATGCATCAGAAATGATCCTAAGTGGCTAGGGGAGAAGTGCCAAAAGAGTGTGAATTTTGAGCCTACATCGCCGTTGCAGAGGCCAAATTCGCACTGTTCTGGGCACAGCTTCCTCAGTCCAGGAGCATTTCTGATGTCTTGGGTGACAAACTGACACACATGATAGACACTCCATGTTAAACAAACATGATGACACCGAAACATTGTAAGAAAAACTTAAAATTTTAATTATCAAAAGGTTACAAATGAAAGCCAGATAGGCTTGATACAAAGGGGGGTTCGAAACAAAAGAGTTGCTTCAAAAAAAAGGTTAATATCTAAGATCTCTAGATCGTGTCTCGCTTGCCTCGAATTCGCCGAGCTAGTTGCATGTTCTTGGCAGATACGGTAATCCTCTTTGCATGTATTGCAAGGAGGTTGGTGTCTTCAAAAAGCCCAACAGGGTAAGCCTCGGAGGCTTCTTGCAATGCTTCCAGGGCAATCCCCTGCACATGGAACTCTGTTCTATATCGTTGGAGAATCTCCTTCACTGTGCGAGCGAAAGGGGCTCTTCTTATCAGCAACTCAGTGTTCCTCTGATAAAACTTGATTTCTTGTAGAGCCATATGCCCTTGGCGCATCCTTCTCCTTGGAGCTCTCTGTGTTGTGTTGGTGCGTTGGCGAGGTTGGGACTTCCTTGGCTTGAAGAGCTTGACCTTTCTATGCTTGCGCGCACTTGCAGGAACCTCCTCTTGGTCTCTCTCATAGTCTGAATCCTCCTCCTCCTGTTACTGTGGTACGTGTGTATCAAGTTCCTCCCAAGTAGGTAGGGGACCCTGTCCTGGTAGTAGATTCTTGCCACCTATGGTGCTGCGCAATGTAGGAATGTTTTCACCAACCCAATCGAACTGCTCATCATTGGCCTCTCCGTCTTGATCTCTGGGGGGTGGCTGCATTGTGGGGTCTTCTTCACACGCTTGCTCCCACTAGAAGGGCCTACATTAGGAAGTGAATGGGGTCTTCTTGGGCCCTTTAATTTGCCCAAGCCTAATCAAGGTGATTAAGGAATAGCCAAATGGGGGATTGCCATGTGGACTGAAATGTTGGGTTTTTAAGAGAGGTGTAAGAGTGGTCAAAGGGTGCACTTTTTCCCCCAAAAAGAGGGGGAGGGGGGGATTTTACAATTTTCGGACCTCCATAACTTCTACATACAAGCTCTGATTTGAGCGGAGATTACAGATCCGTGATCTACGCATCAAGAGCTTTCCATAGATATGTTACATGATATGGTTTTATCTGCTAGATTTTAAATTCCATTTTTCCCCCAAAATTCAAATTCGAATAAAGTAGCCGTTTTGAAGCTTCTAATTAGAAAACGTTTCTTCTTAAGAGAAAAGGTTTGACTCCCTTAAACTGCCAAATAAAAGGGCCCAAGAAGCCTTCCATTGAGGTCCTAATGCATGTGTGTGCATTGGTGTTGCTGTGGAGAGGAGGGTTGGACTCTAGTGATCCCATTGGGCATGTCCGAGAATCCAAGGGGTCACTCTCTTCTGTGGTGTCGCCAGTATGTGGTCGTTGATGGGTGCCTTGCATTGTGTTTTGTGAAGGCATGGTAACACGTGCGGTGTTCTTAGTGTGTGCCATATCCATGTATGACTATGCTAACGTGGTGATGTGCTGGTGTCCTTACGTGGGTGCGAACGTAGATCTTGAGCTCAAGCTCTCTAAAAAAGTGAAATGAAAATGAAGTGAGAGAAGGAACTATTAATAGTTTTTTTTAAGGGCAAAAAAACCTAACTAAACTTATTTTCTTAGCCTTATTACATCTAGATTTATGCTAGTGCGTGCACAACCCAACGCCTCCCTTGTCTCCTCATTCATACATGCCAAGTACCATGCCTATGGGTGGGGAGCATTGGTCTGCAACCATTCAAGCCGAGCATGACTTTTTGCAGCCTTGCATGCCTCTTGCGCAAGCTTAGATTGTTGGGCCCGCTCCCTAACCAATACCCTTCCAAAGGTTGTGTGATAAAACCAATTGAACATCTCTTGTAGATAGTTTGTACGTATTCCTCTTGCAGAAGCTCCACCTCCATGTCTTGTATTTTTGAAATAAACCCCTCTTGCTTTATAATGTGATTTCTGCATCCCTTGGGTACTCCACATGTCGAGCAATCCATACTTGTTCATGAAATACGCTTCATGCACATAAACTATACATGACAATAGAATTTAATTAGAAAAAGTCAAGGTTAAAATACCACTTTATTTTTTACTGTACAACTTATCATATAGTGTGTTACTTTACTCTTTCCCCAAGCACCTAGCACACTTTTGGTGAATTCTATGATATATTGTTGGAATGATGCTTGTTCTTGGGTAGTTGTGCTACTTTGATTCATAATGCGAACCATGTTATTGAAATTTATCCAAAGCTATTTGCGCATATTTACAAGAGCTGGCATTGGACAATCTACATTTGTGGTGATTGGACACAAGTCTCTTCAGAGTCCCCAAGTCTTCTTTGAATTCTCTATGTTTGCCGGCTTCTCCAAAAATCTCCTTGCCTTTGATCTAGTCATGGAGACCTTTTGAGCAACCTCGTATGACATACCAGAGGCCTGCTTATTCACTTCAATTTTCACGTTTCCACCATGGTAGCCCAGAGAATTCAAAAGATGCTCTAATTTACCAAGGGCTGCAACTTTCCTCTCTTGTGTAGGCATTGTGAATGCATAATCGATGTGGCACTTGAGCAATCGATCAAAGATTCTCATGAATGCATGAAGTGTGCAGCAAAAGTGAATATTCTTTAGTGGAAAATTAATGATGGGGCTCCAATTTGAATTCTTGTTTGGTTCTCCTAGCATATCAAGAGACATGACACCTTCCACCTATCTTGCATTTGGTTGTTCCTCATCTTCATCATCAGTTGACTCGGTTGGATCTACTGCATCTTCCTGTTGCTTCTTCCCTTTCTTGGGACCTTTCGAGGCATCCTTCCCAACAGAACCAACCTTCTGTATACCTTTTCCATTTTTCTTTTTCTATCTAGGAATATCAATCTGAGCATTACAATATGGACAAGGCCATCATCTTGATGTCGCGCCTTGAGCACAACCCATCATGCATTTAATTGTCTTCAAATCTCCCCCAAGATGCCAATCCACCTTGAACTTTCCTATGTTTTCTACATCTAAAAGTTGACCATCAATTTGCTTTTTGATTACATCTGTTATCCAGGGAGTCCTTTCAAACATCCATGTCAATACCTCATGTAAGGCCACGAGATTTGCAATTGGGGGGATCCTTATTATGATTAGATTACTATCGACATGCATATTCTCTTACTGTATACATGTCGTCAGTACCTGTATTCAACACACATGCACGAAGTGTAAGCTTTAAACACACCAAGCTTTTAACCTTGCAGTTTAATGACTATTTAAACACACCAAAAAAATTTACAATTTGTAAAAATATTAAGATTTTAATTAAATAAATATTAGTTAAAAAAGAGTCTGCTACAAAATTACAAGCATGTCATCTAATCTAAAATTGTTATAATGTCTTCATTTTTTGCCCCTCTTGTGACATTTACTTCATGTTGATCTCCATCTCCTTGTTGACTTGAAAGTTTGTCATTGCCTTCACCTCGATCTTGAAACTCTTGCCCCTCACGTGCATCAAAACAGAGGCTATTTTTTCATATACCCAGTTCATCTTCAAGCTCTTCCACATGCCTACTATGTGTTGGTAGGGCTATGTACCTTGCTGCTGAAAATTCAAGGTCCCCCATTTGCCATGATTCTGAGATCATGGTTGTCCCCTCCTTACGCTTCCCAATCTGTAAAAATATAGAAAGTGGCACAATAACCAGAAAGTGTAAGGGTTAATTCTAGACATGTAGTGGAATCAGATATACCTCAAACTCTGCTCAATCATCTGGCCAACTGAAACGAGATTCTTTGTTATGTTCGGAACATGAAGTACATCTGCAAGATACTTCACTTTGCCATCCTGCGTAGACAATGGCACATCTCCACAAAACCTGGTCTTTCAAGGTTTTTCATCTCCTTGAACCACTCCCCATGACTTGTCATGTGGTTCGAAGTACCTGAATCAACGTACCATACATCATCTTTATGTGCTACTTCAACATTTTCAGACATGGCATTAACGACATGTTGCATAACAAACAACCTTTCAGTATCCTCATTCCTTCTGCTCGAGGATGCATAGTTGTTTTGCTGCAATTTTCCATTTTGCATGTCAGCCTGCTTCTTATAACAATCTGCTTGCACATGTCTAGGCTTACCACAATAAAAGCATCCACATGTATCATTATACTGCCTTTGCCAATTTCCACGACCTCTTTGACTCCCCCTGTCTCTGAATTGGCCTCTTCCACCTGCATGTTGTTGTTATTGTTGTAGTGAATTCTGGGACTATTGTTGTTGTTGTTGCTGGGCCATAATTTTGATTACCTGTTCGGCTACCTCCTTGACTGCGTCCACGGCCTCCTCTACCTCGTCCTCTTCCTGAACTTGTGTAGAAGGCTTGTTGCTCTGAACTATTTTTGTTTTGTGAAGACTATTGGTCTTCACCCAAGCTCTTCTCTTCTATAATCAACATACATACCAAATCTGTGAAATTGGGAATGTTTTCTCGAGTCTGAATAGACGTCTTGAACGCCTTGTATTGTAGCCCGAGACCACATAGATAGACTTCCACCTTGTTATCATCATCTACTGAAACGCCAATAGATGCAAGGGACTCCACAATACCCTTGATCTTCAATGCATAGTCATTCACAAACATGCTCTTTTTCTCCACAGTATGAAGTTCATTCTTCAACTGTATCTTTCGTGCCTTAGTATTCGTTTCATAGAGTTTTACCAAAGTTTTCCATGCCTCCTTACGGGACTTGGCATCCTGAATGTGCCCAATCATGGTGTCCTGTATACTGATAGAGAGCCAATACATAACTTTTCTGGCTCCTTGGTTCCAATCCTTGAACTCTTTTACCTCTGCAGAGCAGCACTCGGATTGATCTCCGGTATCTCCGGTGCCTCTTCATGCTCACCTTCTATGTAGTCCTCCCAATAACCCTTTCCCATTAGGAAGTTCGTCAACCTAAATCTCCAAGCATGGAAGTTGTTCTTATCAAGCTTCTCAACAACAATATGGTTTATGCCATCATTTGAAATCTTGCTAGACACAACCAGAAACAGCACTCTGGTTTGTCCTGCACAAACTGCTGTATTTTCTGAAGCGGTACTGTAGTACACTCAAATGTCACAACCAGTGACCTCAATGTGCATAAATACACCCAATGGCAATTGTTGACCTCCTTGCAGCACACACAATGTCTGCACAACCAATCTATCTTCCTGCAGTTCTTAAAACAGAGTTCTGCAGAGAATCGATGACTTACCCGCAGTGCTCGAAATCGCCTGCTTTCTGAAAAACGGAGGTTGTAACACGCCAGAAACGCGTTTTCGACCAAAAACATGTGGTCCGATAGGACAATATAGTTGCCCTATAGATTTACTCCTGCGAAGAAATCTCCTCAATCAGAGATCGTTTGCCGGTGCCTCCCGTAGAGCTCCCGACACAAGGGTGTAGTCGCTAACATAAATATGGAAGAGTAGATGAAGCTCTTACCCTCGTACCGCTTCCTGTGCTTCTCTTGCTTGCAGCTCAGCCCTTAGCATGATCCAGGCTCTGATACCATGAAAAGATGTAGGGGAGAAGAGAGCTTGAGCTCTTGCAAGCACACACATACTCACAAAACCCTAAAAGAGAACACACAAGGTGAGAAGCTGAAAATCTTCTTCTTCTTCACACAACACTCAACACACCATATACAAAGATAAGAGTACACACCCTATGAAAAGGTACTTAAGCTCAATGGAACATGTACCCCCTACCACGGTTGTGTCAACATCACCTGAAATAGTAAGCAAGACAAGTGCATAAGCTGAAATTATATAGGTAACATACCATAGGCAATTTTGGATGCTTTGTTAGGCGATGATGATTAAACATGTCTAAGCGAGAGAAGGTTTTTGGTGTACCTTGATGCCCATGGCAACCAAGCACTAAGCATACACACTCCTTCTTAAACCTACCACACTTCAGCCTCTCTACATATCTACGTTGCTCCCACTAAGGCACATCACAATTAGCATGTTATGAGTATGTGTATGTGGTAAATGTATGTGTAAGTAAGATGGGATGTGTGTGTGTGTGTGTGTGTGTGGTAAATGTATGTGTAAGTAAGATGGGATGTGTGTGTGTGTGTGTGTGTGTGGTAAATGTATGTGTAAGTAAGATGGGATGTGTGTGTGTGTGTGTGTGTGTGTGTGTAAGATGGTGTGTGAATGTAAATACTTGCATGGGGGTGTGCATGTGTATGTGCATTGAGTATGTGTATGGTGTGTGGATATGTGTATGATAAGTTTGATTCATGTGTATGTGTATGGTGTGTGTGTATGTGTATGATAAGTTTGATTCATGTGTGTGTATGTTATAATGCATGTATGTTACATGCGCGCATTTGTTATGTGCAAAAGACTATTGGTGTGTATAAACGGAATATACACATGAATTGAAACAAATCACAAATTGCTAATTGTGAAAATTGCACTTACATCGTTCTCACGCCTTATCACCGTAAAGGGAGGCTGTTGGCCTTCATTTGGATTCTCCTCTTGGACATAGTCATGATCATCCTCATTAGAATGAGGATCATCCTCATCCTCTACCCATCATTTGAGGGTGCAACCCAAAATACATCCTCATTTGGAGTGGAAGCCCCTTGCTCTCATCTCTTAGACCGCGTGAGACTGTTATGCCATAAGGCTTTCACCCTCCTCCTTGTTGCTGTAGAGGAGAGAACCTGATATGCAGGTCGCCCAATGCTGGGCATTGGGGAATACAAGCCTCTCCTCTTCCTGACCTGGTCCTCACCATGTCCTCACTGCCCTCGGAGTCACTTGAATAAAAGGGATGCTTGTCCTCTATGAGCTCAGCTCCGCTCGAGCCCCCAAGCCCACGATTACGCTGCCCTAGTGAGGAATCACAGTCAGAGCTAGAGCTAATGCTGATTATCACACACTGCTGCCCTGAACACGCTGCAAGTATTCCTTCCTATTTGTCTTCCCTTGTTGCCCTGAACACACTGCCTCTCCGCCCTGAATCGGCTGCCCTGAATACTCCACCTCTTTGCCCTGAGTTGTCCATAGAACCACAACCTGTCTCGAGCGCACTGGTGCAAACACGGGGCTCCTTTGTTGGGGGCTCTTGTTGGGGCGTTGGTATGCAGAAGGAATACTACAGAGCGTGCCGTGAACGGAGGCAGTGAGACGATTGGGAGACGCCATGCGAGCCGTCTGTCTGCCACACGTTGGAAGGGACGGATGGGAGCATGCAAACCACCGTGGCTCGCGTGGGGGCGGGAGGTGGAGGTGGAGTTAACTGGCAGCGGCAGTGACAGTGATGGCGATGGGGCCAGTGGCTCGAGTTGGTTGAGGTGGAGTTCCAGTGACATAATGGCGATGGGGCCCATGCGCATGGGGATGCATGGCCATGCAAAGTGACAGCAGGCATGCATACCATGGGGGGGGCGGGTAAAGCTGAAACGGTGGGAGGATAGAAATGTGACGCGGCCGCTTTTGAAAAGTCAGCCCCTCCACGTGTACTAAATACAATGGGAGGGGCTTGGGATCTGTTGAGCCACGATGGCGATGGCCACAATGCCTCTTTCCGTGCTGTGCTTGGCTCCTCACACCTCCTCTAGTGTTGTTGAGCTTCACCACGCACCCACTGCTTCCTTGCCTACAGAGCCACGGCACACCACATGCCGCCTTCCCCTTACTTGCCACACGAGAGTCGCTTGCTTAGCTCGCCACAACACCTTCTTCTTCGCTTTGTGATGGGCGGTGGTGCTGCCACCACGACAACCAATCGCCTTCTACCTTGCTGCACCACATCTCTCTTTGCTTGTGCTGTGCTACATCACCCACAGCCTGTGCCAGAATGGTGCCATTGCGACTTTAGCTGCGCCACCACCTCAAGCAGGATTCTACCCATACTCTGTATGATCAACTGTTTTGGCCAAACTTGTCTTTGTGCCAGGGTGAACTCCTAACGACTCCACCCCATCAATAGCACCCACCTAGAAAACCAAGGGTCATCTGGAACTTCTTGCCAGAAGAGCCCCCAATTCTTAGCAGTAATAGGTCTTGTGTTTGTTATGCATCTTGTAACATTAAATTTCCCCAATAGTTTAATGAATTTTTTATTTTTTAAGGATAATTTTAATAATTGGAAATTAGAATGCCACCTTTAAAAACCTCTTTTTCCAAAGCAAGACTAATCATTATTTCATCATTTTTATGACTTTTCAAAGAAACAAGAATCGCCACTTGAAGAAAATCTAATATTTTCACGGAACTAGGAGAAGCCACACAAGATTTTTTGTGGCTCTTCATTTTTTCCAATTGGCTGTTGGGAAGGCATATTGCCATCCCCCACACAAGTTCATGATAGGCAAGGTTGGGTTAGTGTTATGCCATTTTAGCCCTCTTTAGAACTCACCCATTCATAGACAAGAGCACAAAAAAGCAACAACACTCCTAGGCAACTCTCATATTCCTCTTCTTCAAGATCTCTCTTCCTCTTTATCAAAAGGAAGCTGCTTCACCTTCCTGTAAGGATTCCCACACATTTCACTATCTACTCTCTCTCACACAAGGAATAGACAGGAACATGAGCTAAGAAGTAATCTAATCTCTATTCTCAACTCTCTCTCTCTCACACACACATATACAAAAGAGCAAAGAGCAAGTAGAAAGTTTGAGAACAAAGTATGAAATGTTACGACTTTTATTGTGCCTTTCCATGACACATTCTTCACTCTCATATACGGTGGAGACAGTCTAGTTAACCCAAAATGGGGTTAACATCCCCACAATGTACATTCTATCCTTGAAATCTTATGGCCTTAATGCATGATCACTTAGCTTGTGGTGAGATGGTGAGATGATTTCGGTATGATTGGAGCCTCTTGACTGTGTGTGCCTGAAGTAGGATAAAGGCATTCAAAAGCTTATGTGCAGTATATCTTCAATGGTTTGGTACATGGAAGTAGGCAAGCATTGGAGTCCATGATAATAGTACATCATGACTTCTTGGGTTGGGCCTCTATTCATGTCAAAGTATAGGACTTGTGTATCATATCCTTCACACTTTTCTTTCCTTTGGTCGATAAGAACCATGATCAACTTCATGAATCAACAAGATGTAACCATTGTTGGATTGGTTATCCTTCATTAGGCTCTAATCCATAATAATAGATGTTGCCTTTACTTCTGCAATGTGTCAAATATAGAGAAAATATAGCTAGTGGCTTAAAAAATGAAAAAGTTATAACTTATCTATGCTGCTCACTTTGAAACTCTAGTGGAGTAAACCTTCTCTTCACATTGGCATGTAATTTGGGTTCTCTCTCTACACTACTATCTTACGAACATAAATTCTTACAAAATCTACTATGTAGAGGGCATGCAATTTGGGTTTGTGTTGAAATATACAAGTGAATAGGGTGTGTGCGGAACAAGCCCTTGGCAAGAGGTTGTAAAAGAGAATGTGTAAATATGAGAGAAGGTGAGAAGAATCTACTGGGAGAGAATAAAGGGTAGCATAAGAAGATTTAGGAAGTGTGGAGATATTCTGTGGAGATATTCTGGGAAAAGTGAAGAGGTGGAGAGAATCAAGCAAAAGAGGTGGAGCGAATCAAGGAGAAATCAGTGGGATTAGATGCTTGGATGTAAACTCTATAAATTGAGGCATTGGCCTAATGAGAATTTGCTGGTTTTTTATTATCCATGCCTACATTAAGCTATTTGTTAATTACTCACTGATTATGTCTTAATTATTTACTAATCACTTTGTTAATGATGTTGATTCTAGTATTTGATCCACCATAGCTCATCACATTGCTGTAATTTCAACATGGTATCCGAGCCATGCCTAGAATCCATCAAGTTTATGAGCCCATTATCTAGTTAATTAGGATTAGCAAAATTAGGAAAGAAAAAAAAATTAGTTATTTTCAACTAGCCTCTATACCCCTAGCTGGTGGAGGAGCTCTATCTCCTTACACACACCCCAAGGGAATTGAACCCATTCAGGCGCAGAACGCCGGCGGGCAGCCCGATTTGCAGGCGTCCTTTTTTAGAAGGGAAATTGAGATTTCTTCTTGCTCAGTTGCAATGGCTATAATTCCTCTTAGCCCCAAGTGTTTTCAAGCATGCTCTACAAGCTGGTGAAGTCAGAATTCAATTTGATCTATTCTTGGCCACTTATGAGAAGTGTCCAATATTGCAAATGAATGTGAAGTGAGCACTTTTGAATGGCCATCTCAACAAGGAGGAGGTGTCTGTGACATAACCACCCGGGTTTAAGATACCTAGTTCAAAAAACAAAGTGTGCAGACTCCAAAAGGCATTGTACGGGTTGAAATAGACCCCTTGAGCATGGTACTATAGGATAGATGCTTTCTTTGTAAGTATTGGTCTTTCTAAATGCCCACTAGATGTTAACTTTGTATATTTTCTCCAAGTAAGGTAGGTACATGATCATTGTCCTATATGTGGACAACCTCATCACAAACGGGAAACCATGATCATTTTCCTATATGTGGACAACCTCATAATGACGGAAAACCACAAAGAGAAGATTTAGAAGACACAAGAGATATTGAGTTCAGCAAACACAAGAGATGAGTTCAAAGTTTGATATGATAGGCCTTGGGCTTATGCATTTATGTTTGGAGATAGAGGCTATGACATTACCCATAGGCAGCCACCATAACTACCAAGATGAGGGAGGAAGGGGGTCTCACCCAGCCTTAGAGGAGTGTGGATAAGAATCCACACTGTCTCATTTTTAGCCTTCGCTTTTTTCAAGTTTTGCTCACATGCAAACAAAACAGGGTTCACAAAACAAGGGTCTCATCCAAGGCCATTTAAATTTATTGTTTGGTCTACGAAAACATTATTCACTTTGGTTTCATCTATGAAAACAAAATTATGCAAAAGGTTACAAATGTATACCTGTTGAATCTTGTCAAGCTCATAGGCACAACACAACTCCATGAACAATATCAAAGGCATAGCTAATGCTCACCATGTAAAAAGTAATGCATCTATCCTCATGCATGAACTCTAGGCTATTGTTTTGGTAACTTACGATGTAGGGTAGGGCTCAGGTTGTACAGCCACTCTCTATCTAGATAGATATCTTCCCTAGGTAAATGCATGACCTGGAAATCAAGCATAGCCTCATAGCCCTATATAGCGAGTGGCACTCTGGTGAATGCCTCCTTCATGCCCAAGTCAAAACTCCCCCATGTTCCATTTACTTGAATTATCCCCTTACCTTGACAAGGTCAGCCTCATGACCTTTCATAACCAAACATTGTGTGGCTAGATCTCCGTCTTACCCTCTTGCACTACATTTAGTCCTACCATAAAATATTTCTGATAATTCAGGGGAGGCTGAGATGTTGGATGGGTAACTTCGTCAGATCCTACTGACCAAGATCTTGTGCAAAGATCCCTTCCCACCTCCACACCCATGCATCCAAATTCCATAGTGGGAAGGGTGCCATAGCCAAGGTTCAGCACCCGATCACAAACAATGACTTCAATTCTAATGGGCTAACTTTGATGGCATAGTAGTCCTAGAATGGGTGACACTGGCCCGTGTGCTCACCTTCCTCACTCATCAGAAGGCCCGAGACTACCATAACAGGGGTGTCCCTCAACATCCTTTTGCTAAGCTGCTTTTTGACCAACAGACAAATTGGGCCAAAGCCTTCATCACCCACTAAGCTCTAAAACACGTGCAAAAACCTGACATGCAAGGTACATTGTGTCCATATGCTCACAAAGATCCTATGCCATCTTCTTGTACCTTAGAGTTCATCCTTGCACGTTGTTCTTGCTTCCTCTACACATGATAATCCTTGATTGCATTGGCAGAAAACTTTACGCATGACTCACAACCCTCTACACATGCTAAACTTCTACATCGGCCTCTAAATGCTTGGGAATCTCTGATGGGTGAAA
Source organism: Cibotium barometz (assembly GCF_041138505.1). Lineage (NCBI taxonomy): Eukaryota > Viridiplantae > Streptophyta > Polypodiopsida > Cyatheales > Cibotiaceae > Cibotium > Cibotium barometz. The sequence continues at coordinate 53,577,468 of NC_141052.1, read as the reverse complement.
GGTCCATGCGTATGTGTGTGTGTCAGTGAAACAACAGTAAGGGACCTGCAATATATATATATATATATATATATATATATATATATATATATATATAGAGAGAGAGAGAGAGAGAGAGAGAGAGAGGTAAACAACAAGGTGGTAGCAGATTTAGGGTACAGAGGAGATGGAAAGAGACAGAGTGGGTAAGAGAGAGAGAGAGAGAGAGAGAGAGAGAGAGAGAGAGAGAGAGAGACGTGGGAGAGGTGGCGAAATGAGTGCACGAGCTACTTGTAACTGTTTTTTGTTTTCTAGTTTCTCAAACGTACAAAATGTGGGAGAAAATGACTTTTTTAAATGTCTAAAAATCAGTTTAAAGGCCATGTCCAAGACATAGGTTTCGAGTCCACCTTACCAAGTATCCACCCATAAACATATACATATATATATATATAGAATCCTTACAACCCCCCACTTGAGAGGACAAAAATGCCCCTCCATCCCCCTACATCCACGTAGGCCCCTGCACCCCACCCCCTCCTATGCCCGATGGCTTGCTATAGCTCCTCCTCCTCTCTCGTCTCTCCCATGTCTCCACCATTTCACAAAAGCATATGCAAGCATAGCTACCCACGTGCTACCCATGTGGCAGAACTATAGAGCCCTCAAGCACCCCTCCTTTTAGTTTTCCAAAATTCCCTCTCTCTCTCTCTCTCTCTCTCTCTCTATATATATATATATATATATATATATTGATTGATTGAAGGTTCCAAGTGGCTGAGATGCTAACACGTGGCAGCAGGAGCCAAAATTTTGAAATTTCCAGAAGAGAAGCTAACGCGCTTGGGTTCACACTTGTAGTTACTTTATGTGTGTAAAAACGCATAAATTGAATGCGATATATATGTCATTCCAAACAATGCCACAGCATCGCGTGGGTCTCGTGTACTAGTTAGTATATATAACCCTAGAACCCACCCCCACTTGCGGGCAAAAAAAATGCCCCTCATCCACGCAGGCCCGTGCACTAGTATATATAACCCTAGAACCCACCCCGACTTGCGGGCAAAAAAAATGCCCCTCATCCACGCAGGCCCGTGCACCCCACCCGCTCCTATGCGTCACGGCTTGCTACGCCTCCACCTTCTCTCTCGTCTCTCCCATGTCTCCAATGCCCTTCTCCTTCTCTACTTCCATCGGCCCGGCGTGGTGATGTGCCCCCCTCTTCTCCCTCTTAAGCATGCAGCTTAAGAAGGATGTGTGCTTAAGAGGGAGAAGAGGGAGGCGCTGAAGCTTATCAAACCGCCGAAAGTTGTTTTCATATCACATGAAACAAATAAGGCAAGCCTTATAAAATTATATATACATTCTTATAATCTTATTTAATAATCTACAGTAAGACTCTTATTATATCTTATACTTCATAGCATAAGTTATATTATTTAATATATATTATATGATATAAAACTATATATTATACATTATCATTATTAATTATATTAGTATATTAATACCCACTTTGTTTAAGGTTACTAATATATAAAATTCTACCATTGATTAAGGCTGAAAAATATCATATATCATATATAGCCTACTAATACTAACACACCCTCCATCCGTACCATTAACAATATATTCCTTTCTACCCTCCATTCTCACCATCATAAGTATATTCCTTTCTATGGCCTACCCTTCATTGTAAATATACTCCTTTTCATATTGAAATTGATGCACATGCAAACTCAAATAATGACCCCACCTTATTAAACACTCCATTCCCATATCTCTTGGTATCATGACCTAAGCTCTTCCACATGCATATTCAAATCATAACCCCCACCTTATTAAACACTCAATTCTTGGTATTCTACTCCCCAATCACTTTCGAGTTTACTCCAAACTCATTCAAATGTAACAAAAACATTTGATCGTGACTTCACCCAAAATATCAATCACCCATGTATAGACTCATTAGCATATTTATACTCATGGAGTGATAATGAAGAAATGGAGGATCAATCCCTTTATCTCTTAGTATTCTACTCACTAAATTCTTCCAAAAATTTCTCTCCAAGCACACCAAACATGCAAATGTTGATTACAGTTTCACCCAAAAAAATCACCATTCATCTCTTGATGATAGGTTAGCATATTGATTTTCATGTACTTATAAGAAAGCAAGGGAGGCATGCTAGGCATCACCTATGGTAGTGTAGGTCTATAAGAAAGGAAGGGAGGCATGCTAGGCCATAACCATATGGTAGTGTAGGTTTATAACTCCCTTTGTGCGGCTAGAGAGGTGACATTATATGTTGGCAAGGGCCTGTCTACAAGTGGTATGATACGTTGGCAAGAAGAAGGGTCTGTCTATACAAGTTTGTGGGTTTGTGTATGTGATTAACTCGATAAAGAAAGATAATGAGATAAATCTTGTTGATTTAAAGACTATAAGTTCTTTTAAAAAAGACTTCTCATTTTTTTTACATTAACATAAACCTTTCGTACTTTCAGTGATGCCCCCACACACTTATACATATGATAATATGATAAGGAGAAAACTAACACCATCAAACAAAAAAATATATTGTAGAAGACATTGAATGCTCATGTAATTAATTAAATCAAGTCAAATTTATCATAGAAGACAAACATATGATGATGATTATATTTTCTTCTCAAGAATAAAATTAACACCATCAACAAAAAAAAGTAATTTATTGTGGAAGACATTGATTGCTCTTATAATCCATCAAAGACAATAAATTTATACTACACTTCCTAGGATCATGCACATTTAATTCATTGAATGAGAATCAAGAAGAACATCATAGTATTAAGGAATAAGTTCAACCATCATGTCTTATGCCTATGTACCACTATGTATAAAAAAAGTAAAAGAATTTGCATGGTTGTTTTTGCAATGATGCTTGCATTAGAGTATGTCATTCTATAATAGTAACCATAAACAAGGAAGGGGGTGCATAGCATGGGTGCTCACCTAGTACCCACTAATCAACAAAGCAACATCTAGTAATTTTGATTGAAATATCAAACTTGTTTAAAGTTTGCATAATAATGGCTTGTATCAAATAGCTTTACAATGTGTCAATGCGCTTCTTTTTCTTTCTATCGAAACATGGGTCCACCACTATTTGTGACCACAAAGAAATTCATGTTATTACATATTGTCAACATGGACCATCTAAGATGTACTATGAGAGAGTAGGCTTTACCTACATTTGCAATTAGTTTACAAAGAAATGATTTCAGTCAAGCATGATCAATGCATTCACATGAAGTCCTTTTGAACTTGAAGATTAGGTGATGAAAATGAGGGTTATAGCCATCATTAGGCATGAATTTTCATAACTTAAGTATTGACATTCATGAGAACCTTAAGTATTGATATGGATTTTCATAACTTAAGTAATGACATTCATAACTTAAGTATTGGCATGAATTTTCATAACTTAAGTAATGACATTCATAACTTAAGTATTGGCATGAATTTTCATAACTTAAGTATTGACATTCAATGTGTCATGATAGTCCAAGGGGGAGCAAGCTTGGACACTCCATATTGAGAACCTTGCTTCACACTCATTGAGTGTTTCGCGTGCTTGTTTTTTGGGAAAGGAGAATTTCACTTACACGCCCTCATCAAGTCACAAGTGCACTAATGCACCTTTGTTTTTAAAATGATGTACGGGCTCATGATCATGCTAATACACCTTTGTTTTAAAATGACATAATGACTTATAAGTATGTAGTAATACACCCATTAGTATGATATTTTTGCAATATGGTGGGAAAGAGAGTAAAAACATGATTAAATTACAGCCAACGTGCTAGTGGACCCAAAAACATACTATATATAATTCTACAACATGGTAAGGACTAGGGCCTACATTTTAAAAGTAGTTGATAAATCCTTTTATAAATGACCAGTGAGGGAGTGTGTGGTCAAGCCGTGGCAAGTTATAAGATCTTTGAAAGAGCGAATACTATGTTTTAAAAGTAGTAGATAAATCCTTTTATAAATGACTAGTGGTAGTTGATAAATGACTAGTGAGGGAGTACGTGGTCAAGAGTCATAAGATCTTTGAAAGAGCGAATACATGATTAAGGATTTAAAAGTACTCGATAAATGACTAGTGAGGGAGTGCATGGTCACAAGACCTTTGAAAGAGTGCATACATGATTAAGGTTTTATATAAATGACTAGTGAGGGAGCGTGAGGTCAAGCTGTGGACAAGTCATAAGATCTTTGAAACAACGAATATGATTTAAGGTTTTATATTTCAAAGAAGGTTGAATGAAAAGCAAGAAGTGAAAAAAAGCTTCTTTCAACCCTTAATTTCAAGTTGTAGATTGAATTAGTCTTCTATGATTAAGGTTTTATATTTCAAAGAATGTTGAATGAAAAGCAAGAAGTGAAAGAAAGCTTCTTTCAACCCTTAATTTCTCTTTAAATAAAGGTGTAGATTGAATTATTCTTCTATATATGTATAGTTTGTGTTGCTTCACAAATTCGAGATGAGCAAGCAAAAGAGTTTGTTGGATCAAATCATTTTCTTAAATCTCTCTAAACACCTAGAGTGGAGAACTTACAACAAACCATGGAATTTGATGTAGCATCCAACTCATAATCTTATTTCACAAGAAATTGTCCACCAAGGGTTTCAAGGTGGATGGTTTTGAAAAATGAAACTCCCCACCAACTTGCTTTGACAAGGTTGGTGTTATAGCTCCACTGACTTTGAGAGCTAGAGTAATAGAGCTATGTGTGTGACGAGAGCATAACTTGTCAGGTTGTAAAGTTGAGGCATGCACAAACCAACCACCCACACATTGAGAGATGTGCAACAATTTGTTCGAATTGTGTGAAGGCATCCTGATTAACATGATCAAATTATGCTGGACTTAGTCAATCTATGTGATCAAATTATGCTGGACTTAGTCAATCTATGTGCATTTTCTTGGTAGGATAGGTATGTTTTACTTGTGAATTTCTACATGACATGGTTCAGTAGGACAATGTTAGAAAATAACCATCCTTTTAAACAATGCTCTGAAAGAAAACATTTTTTTCAACCATCGAAATAAAGGTGGTGCTCAAAGGCAAATATAGATTTAAAAATTAGACAAATGCTAAGATTATAACTAAAATACATAATTGAAAATAAAATCATGCCAATATTTGTAAATTTCAACATGGTATAATATATTTTTCAAGCATGATCCTTTAGTGCATATTGTATGGTTCAATTAAAAAAGCTATTTTCTTTTCTGCTTGCCTTGAAATTAATTTAATGGATAAATTTGTGAGAATTTTGGTTATAAATCCGTCCTCTTTTTAGTTTATTAATAACTAAGGTATTTATTTTACCACACTTCTACATCATTGGGATTTGAAGTAGGCTAGTGGGTTCACAAGAATCAGGCGAAAATCGCTTCTCTAGCTTGCCGGAAGCGCAGGCGATTTCTTGCAACGATCTGTTTAACAAGTTTGTGGGCTCGGAAGATTAAGAGGTTCCCAAGACCTTAATCCCTAGATTAGCAACAGCCCGGTCAATATATATTGCTGCATGATTACAAGACCTTGCAAGATCTGCAGATCAGCTTAGTTTAGGTGAATATAGTTTGTGGTCTCAAAGCCTTGAATTAATCTCCAGATTCGCAAAATTCTTTTTTGTGTGTTCAATTCCACAAGCAGGTTATTAGAAAAACTAGGGCAAATCCGTTTGTGGAATAGGAGATTAAGGGGTGAAAATACATTAATCTGTAAATATGTTCTGATTGAGGATCAAGGGGATTAAGGGGTAAAGGAGTTTTAGGGGTAAGGAGGCCTTAATCTGTACAGAATCAGGTTAATCATTGTGATTACTATTGCTGTTTGAGAGTTCCAAGCAATGATTGTGGATTGCAGGAGCTTAACAGAGTTCTTCAAAGCGTTTGAGCAGTACAGGAACATGGCAAACTGTTCGGCAATGGCAGATTCAGCCAAGCACACTAACAACATTTCTCTTCGTGCAAGATCTAGTCATAAGAGACAGCCCAACAATGCCCTCAGCCACCCATCATCATCATCTTCCTCGTCGTTGCCGCCCTTATGTGATAAATCATCAGCAGCGGCAGTAGACATAGTCATCCTTGTGCTGGTCCTCGGGGCCTGTGGCTTTCTGTTCATGCCCTACTTCAAGTACATCTGCATAGAGACGGTGGAGATTCTGCCCCTCACCCTCATCTTCATTGGGGAGGCTGTGTACCAGGCTCCCGTGGCCTACATCTCTGGAGCTCTCCTCATGTTTGTTTTGGTCATTGGAGGCTGTGAGCTTTATCAATACAAAGCCAGGAAGTGTGACAACCCAAAATGCCGGGGCCTCAGAAATGCTGTGGAGTTTGACATCCAGATTGAATCAGAGAGAGGGGTAAAATCATTGTCATCATCATCATTACAGTCATCGCCATCCCCCACCCCATCAAGCTTTTCAGAAGAGGTTCCATGGAAGGGTAGAGTTGAGTTTGGACGTGATCACAAGGAGCTCCAGGCCGAGCTGAAGAGAATGGCCCCGCCTAACGGCAGAGCAGTTCTTGTCTTCAGATACCCCTGTGGATGTCTTGCTGCCCGCATGGAAGTCTGTGGCACCAAGAAACCCCACAAATTGAAGAAATAACCGGCAGTGATGGTAGTCAAGGTATGAATGGATGGCTAATAAGGGCAGCTTACTCTGCATTGAAATGAAAGAAAGCCCATGCAAGACACAACAAAACCATGCATTGAATGTTAGTCTACATAGAAAGACCCCATTGAATGTTCATCTACATAGAAAGACGATGCAGTGCAGTGAAAAACCATGCAGTGGCTGAACCATGCAAGTTGTTCACAAGAAATTCATGCAACCATCTTTAGTATGCAGGTGAGAGGTGCTTTGGCATGTCAAATGTATACCATGGAGGTTGTAGCACTTAACTGTTTCAAGGAAGATTGATTTCTCAATGAGTTGAAAATGGATGGGAGGCAAGGTGATTTGGAGTAAAGGTGGCTTGTGAAGATGGGGGAGGTGTTTTGGAGCTTTGGGTCTTCTAAATGGTAAGTTGTTGCACATGAGCAATGATCAAGAAGGGTACCATCCTGTCCTGTTCTGGATTACCTTCTGGATCTGGCCTATTGTTGGAATGCAGAGGACCTAAAATTGATGGCAGAATTATGGATCTAGTCCAGACATCAAACTCGAGATCGAACTCTTCAAAGCTGTAAGAGTAGCACTGCCTTTGCCTACCTGCATGCTTAAGCTAGTTCCATGTATCACAATACAGAGGCTCTTATTTCTGTGCATTCATCCTTGGCTGCTTGAAAGACAGTCTAGAACTGCCTATACACAAATAGAAGTATGGAAGTTGTAGATAAGTGTTAATACTAAGAAAGACAGTTTTTATATTTTGCAACATTGCAAGAGTTTTCAGATGTTGAGTGCGTGGTTGTCCATCCTTGCTTTCATGAACATGAATGTATGCAATCTGCCTTGTGGCAGTCTTACCTTGGTGCTACCCTGCTCGTGTAGCCTTCTGGTGCATCAGACGAACATATTCTCAACGTTTGTAGAGTGCAACAGGCGGTTGGACACCAGCTGCTCCCATTGACATGCATGATAAGAGCTTTTTTGAAGGAGATGGGGGTTATTGTTTGTGGTACCCCCATGACTTTTTACCCACCTCTCATGCCATTTGTCTATGCTTAATGTCCTGCACCTCGTCCTATGGGGAGGGCCTCTTAGGCTGCTTCCTTTTAAGGTAGACTATGATCATGTGTTTTATGGTCTCAGGCAGGCCTCCATAATTTTACTTGAAACAAAAAGTCCTTTGTTTTGTATTCCAAGAAGACATTAATGAATTTGATCTCAACTGATGCCCTTTTTGGATGGAGAGAAGCCTCGGAAAGGGCTTTGAAGGCTTTAAAGCTTAGTTCTGGCTGGAGATCCATGGTCCATGGGCTTTCCAATTTGGTATGGTTTAGAACATGCAAACCATTGCCTATGGCTCATGTAAGGGGAAGGGCTGCTTTTGGTTCAAATGCTCCAGCATACAATCGGCAAATTGGCATGCCTTGCCAGTAGGCAGACACAGAGTTGTTTTGACGAATTATTCTTACTTCTCTTTGATGGAGGGGCAGTCACAGGACTAGTTGATTAGTTTGTTGTGTTGGGCAGGTGGCGTCGAGAGAGCAGTCGGTTTTTGGAAATTTATGGCAGCTGTATCATAATCCATCATGCATGGATTTGGCCTAAGGAGTGATGCTATGTGAAGGAAAGAGGAGACCTGTCTTATTGGAGTGCTGCAGAATGTGTGAGAGTAGTTGATATGACTTAGCATTTGGTTGTGATTGCTTCTTGTTGAAATGCCCCCTCAAAATGTGAGGCCTATGTTGATGCTTAGACTTTGGAGAACCAGACATTTGGCTGTAATGCCCCTCAAAAGGGTGGTGCAAACTGATTTGACCCTGGTCGTGTGTATGAAATCAATATTTGGAGAGGATAAGCTGTGTGTAGGTTTAGACAGTGCATTCAGAAACAGAAGTTGGAAAGCATGCACATCATTGTTGTGCTGGGGCGGCACTGTGCACATGATGATATCTTTGTTTGCAAATGTTTAAAGCTTGAATGCCAATTTTCTTAGATGTATACCAACTCTTTTTGGCATATTGATTGCAAAGGGATATGGAGGCTTCTCTTATAGTATGCATGCCTTGGCTTAACTTTTTCTTCATATGTATCAAGGAGATATTACTTTGTAAATCAAGTGGCCAATTCAAATTTGGAGTCTTCAGGGTAAAAAAGTCATGATTTAACTTTCTATTCTTTTTTCTTTCCAAAAAGTGCTAATGCGGAATTTTCTTTCTCGATACTTGTCATGAACTGTTGCAATCAAGCAACAAGCTTAGTTGTTAAAACTAGAGCATTTAAATGTAAGTTTGTTAACCACTTCGTAGGTTAATCTGATTTTGCTCAATCAACCTACCGTGTAAGACACTTTGCTATCTTATCCGCACAACGGACACATCCTTTATAAGATTGCACTGGAACATATAAAGTAGCTTTACCTTGTTGCTTGATGTCAAGTTATTAAGGAAACCCTATCCTAACGTGTTGTGGGAAGTTGCCTATCTCTTGAGTTTGAGCATGGCTCAAGAGCTCCACCGTAGCCGCTCGTCGTCGTCGTGTCCTTTCGAACTCGTCACATCGAGGTGGTTTGCTTTGATCTAACGGGTGATGCAAGCTCTCTCGCGAAGATCGTGTGGGAAGAGGATCGTGTTGGTTAGCTTAATTACGAGAGAGAGAGAGAGAGAGAAAGCAAGAGAGAACAAGTGATTAACAATCACTCTCAAATCTTAACCTTAAGCACACCACACATGCTAGATTAGAGTTGCAAGAGAGGGAGAGAGGGAACATTCTACTTTTATTGCAGAAATGGGAGAATGAGTTATAAACAAAAGAAATTGGCCTCTATAGTTTCAAGCTTTTTTCCATTATGACTCTAGTTGAGCTTGGTATTGCTCTACCAATGCTTGGGCCGCCTGAAGACGTTGCTTCTCAAGGATGGTATTAAGATATGTGGCCAGCCGTTTTTTCTGTTTGGTGAGTTTTTGGTGGGCTGCATGGGGGAGTGGCGGTTCGGCACGATCATCGCTCTCGGAGGAGGATAATGTGGTCTTTGTTAAGTTGGTGTAGATGCTAACCCGATCTTCTTCGTTGGCCAACGTGCTTAGAGAGTTGTTTCTTTTGGGATGTGGCCGCCTTTAGCTTGGCTTGCAACCGTGTGACGACATTCAATGGGATAATCAAAATCTTCCCATGTTGAATGCTCAACACGTTGAGGGATGGCATGCCTTCAACTGTGGAGTGAGAAACTGATTACAAAGGGCAATCTTTGAAGTAATGGTCAATTCCACAGCCATGACATTATGGTATCACTGGCAGGCATTTCTTTTAGGGCATTCAGTCACTCGATGCGGTCCTGGTTGGTAGAGGAAACACAGAAGAGGTGGTTTCCCTAGGTGCACCTACAGTGTACACAAGTGGTTTAGGATCTATGTGAGGTATCGGCAAAAGGAGATGAGGTGGTAGGGGTGCCTCGGGGATGGTGGAACGCATCGGCTCCGCAGGTTTAGCAATGGTCTGAATCTTTCCATGAGCAATAGGGTGTGCATGGAGAGGCAATAGTTGGAATGGAAATATTGGTACTAGAGAAGGTCGAAGTGACACTGGGTGTGAGTATTTAGTTTGGGGTGGTGCCACCAATAAGGCTTGAGGCCTGGGAGGAGAGGAAAGTAATGTTACAAATGAGCTTTGGGTTGTCATTGGCACAGGGGCCAATTGCGTGGAATAGCTTTCTTGCATGTTGTCATCGAGAAAGACCGCCCATTTGCAGGCCTGATCAAAGGTGGAGGATTGTGCAACCCCAAGAGGAAATGATCCATTAAGTGCTTGTCACTCAATTTTTCCCTCTCTACACAATGCGAATCAACGTACTTAATGTGTGCGATGTAGTCGCATAATGTTTCCTCGGGTTTTTGTTCCAATTGGAGCAGTTGGATGATGGGGCTCCATTTGGGCCCGTAGGGTGCAAAGCCACGAATGAAGGCCTCTCTCACTACTTTGAAAGCACCTTTGTGCTGAGGATCCAAGGATTGGAACCATTGCATGGCCTTGCCTTCAAGGCTAAGCCCAAGGAGATGAACATTAGTTGCATCGACGAAAATTTCAAACGCCTAATAGATTTGGTTAAGGACCTCGATGTGGTATACGAGGTAAGGACCTCGATGTGGTATACGAGGTCACTAACTCCGTGAAATTTCGACAGAAGTTTGAAAATTTTTACCCACAGAGGTTTTGTATGTGATATTTGTGGGTGCAAATGGTGTGACACTTCCCTTCTTAGCACTTGTGCTAAACTCGGAATGTCAAGTTGTGGTGTAAAGGGAGGTGTAAAGGGAGGTGGTGCAAGGGTGGGGGGTGGGAATAGATTCGTGGTGGATAGAGAAGAAGGTATGTGAGTGTGCGCGGGGCGTCTATCCACGCCGGGGTGCATGTATGGAGGCGCCCCACTAGATGAGGGCTCTTCAAAAATTGTTTAGCCCTCACAGCCAAACATGCGTGGTGTGGCGACTGTGAATGTGGAATGGGGGCCGGGGTGCCGCCGAATGGAATGGGGGCATTGGAGGCATGCAACCATGACCGAAAGGTGTCCATGGTGTGTGCGGAAGCTTAGAAATGCTTCAACGATGCGTGCACACAGGCCCAAAATAGGAGTTTTAGCTCACTTTTGCCTTGCGTGTGAATGCATCCTTAAGGTTAAAAGTGGTCTTTTGAGGCGTTTTATGCGTGTAAAAACAACCCTAGTGAGTCGGGGAGGTAGACCAAAAGCACCTCAAAAGATTTAGAAATTTTGATTTTAATTTTTTGGTACAATCATATGCTTAAGATGGTATGGCCGTGGCTAAGGTTAGTACGGGCGTACGCTTAGGATGTATGCCTGTGGCATTTTTTTAATTAAATAATTTTTTTAAGAATGGTACGATCGTACGCTTAGGTTGGTATGGCTTAGGATGGTACGTGCATGACTAAGATTGGTATGAGTGTACGCTTAGGATGATATGCCCGTGGTATTTTTTTTAAAATGTAATAATTTTTCTTTAAAATTTTTATTTTTAAAATTTTTTTTCGGAGTTTTATATGGCCGTACACTGAGAAGCGTATGCCCGTGGCCTTAGGTGTGCCCGGTTGTGTGGCAAGTTGAAATTTGGATTTTGAAATTTGAATTTGAAATTTGGAGGGTAGTAAGTGGGAGACAACTAAGACCCCTTCATTAATGCTAGGTAGGTAGGAAAGGGCTAAAGCTAGAGGCTATCTCTAAATTAGTGGATTTCTACTAATTTAGAGGCACTATAACTTAAATAATGATTAATCTTCTTAATTTCACTATTAATCACTCCTTAACATTCTTCTTTGCCCTCTAATTACTTCTAATTGGTGAGGAGTTTAAGCATGGAGATTTGATAGGTGGATTAACAATATTTAGGCTAATCCAAAGATATAATTATCTCTAAATAATCTCACTAATTAGGTCTCAAATTAATCCACTCAAAAGAGACAAAATTAGACAAAAGAGACCAAATTAGTGTCAATTCATACTAATTAAGGACTAAGCATAGACTTGGATCAAGACAAGTGTTTATAACACTAATGCTACTCTAATTTATCTAATTACAAGCAATTAGGCTTAATTTTTTGATTTTTTACTCTCTTTAAGTTTACTAATCACACTAACCATGATAATTAGTAAAAAATTAAGAGATATTTTATGATTTTTTAGATTTTTTGATGGATTAGTGTTCTATCTGATAATACTAACCTACCTATGCAAAGGAATTAAGCAAAAGAAATAAGATTAAGCTAAAAATTAAGAAAAATGATCTAGATTTAAGAAAAAATCCTCTTGATTAGGCTCTCTAATCACCCAAATCTCAAGTTTTTTCACTTAAACAAGTAGCAATCCTTCTCTAAACACAAATTTATACATGAATCACAACAAAAACATCAACAAAAACCATGCAAAACATAAAAATATATTAGAAAATAAAAACACCGCATGCCAAAGAGCGGCACCGGGCTATGGAGGCTCCATCGGATTCGAATCAAAGATGGCGTAGACAAGTAGCGGATTGGCAGTCCCCACCGGTAGCGGCGCTAAAGATGTTTAGGAAACCCTACCTAACATGTCGTGGGGAGCTTCCTATCCGCCGAGCTCGAGCTCGAGCATGGCTCAAGAGCTTATTACCGCGGTCCTCCTGTACTCATTGTCACACTGAGGTGGTTACTCTAATCCAACGGGTGATGCAAGCTCTCTTAAGAAAATCATGTGGGATGTCTACGAAAGAGGATCGCGTTGGTTAGCCTAATCACGAGAGAGAGAGAGAGAGAGAGAGAGAGAGAGAGAGAGAGAGAGAGGGGGGGGGGGAAGAAAAAGGAAACAAGTGAATAGCACTAGTCACTCCCAAATCCTAACCCTAAGCACACCATACATGCTAGATTAGAGTTGCAAGAGAGAGGGAGAGAGAGAGACACTCCACTTTTATTGCACAAATGGGAGAATAAGTTACAAAAAAGAGAAATTGACTTTTATAGTTCCAAGCCTTTTTCCACTAGGCCGCCCGGGAGTAAGTGACCCGAGGCGCCCAAAAGATAGTTACAAGTATTTTCTCTATGGTTTGGCTAACTGACCAAGCCTCTTGTTTGTCCTTCAAAGCTCAATACTTAGGAGCGTCTTTAGGGCGTTTCCCTCATCAAATGATGGGATTTACAATATATAGTGCCGATGCCCATTACATAAATGTGCAGACATAGTTGTCGTAGGAATGTGTTAACCAATATGTGGTTAACATAAGATGGAAAGTTTACGGACTCTGTGTATATAGTTGTTTAAGTAGTAATAGAAATTGGACCATTTCTAAGTTTGGGCGGCTTAGTGTGAAAACTAGTCATTTCTAGAGAAGCTATTTTTAACAATAAGGAATGCACAATCATTCCTTATTGTAATAGTTAACTTGTGAGCTCCTCTTCTTCTCTCTTCTTGTTGCTTGCTTATATGCGATTGAATCTTGCATGCTTGATGGATGCTAGCTAGATATGTTTTCTTAGTTAACTTCTTCCATTAACTTTTCCTTTATTCCTTACCATCGTGAAGGACCATCTCTTGTTGTCTTCATCTAGGAATGAGAGAAGGATCATCTCTTGTTGTCTTCATATAAAGTAACCTTACCCTGTGCTTAATGTCGAATACGAAAAGTTTACGGACTCCATGTACATAGTTAGTTAAGTCTAGTAAGGGAGGTTGGACCATTTTTAAGTTTAGCCGACTTTGCGTGAAAACTAGTCATTTGTAGAGAAGTTATTTTTAACGATAAGCAATACACAATTATTCCCTTACAATAGTTTACTTGTGAGCTCCTCTTCTTATCTCTTCTTGATTGCTTATATGCAATTGAATCTTGCTTGCTTGATGGGGATGCTTGCGAGATAGGTTTGCTTATAGGTTGTCTTCTTCCATTAGCTTCCTCTTTATTCCCTGTCATCATCATGAAGGACCATCTCTTGTTGTCTTCATCTAGGCATTGAGAGCTCTCTCTTCACCCTTTTGGCAAAGGAGCATTCCGGTGTGACAATAGAGTGAGGACATGAGACGGACGAGCTAGCGCATGTTGAGATATCGAGCTCAACTAGTTCTACGGTGGACATTGATGACCTGCCTGGGTATAATAGCTTCCGCATCTACACCACTAGCATGGTTGGTGAGATTATGGGTGATATACGGCCAGTGGGAAGCCACTTTGGATTACTAGAGACTGGCATAGTTATAGCGCCAGCTCATTTAGTCGGCTTCCGATTATGAACCGACACTTTGTATGTTGTAGTAGTTGAGTACTAACCCATATAGTGTGTACTCTTATCTTTATGTTATGTTGGTTCAGTAGAGAAGAAGAAGATAGAAGAAAATTCAGCTATCCATCTCTCTCTTGAGTCTTGCTCTCTCTTATGTGTGTGTGTTTGCTTGCTAGGGTTTGAAGCTCTCCCTCTCCCCCACATTCTCTTTATGGTATCAGAGCTTGGTTCGTGTAAGAGCTAAGGAGGCAAGCAAGAGGTAAGAATAAGCAAGGAAGGAAGCGGTACCACAGGTAAGAGCACCATCATCTCTTTCCCCTTCTCGGTTTAGGTACAACACCCCCTCCGTAGTTCTGGGAGCTACACATCTCTGATTGAGGAGTTGTCTTCGCGAGAGCAGAGCTACAAAAGACAGGTTTTTTGTCCTATTGGACAAAAAACCTGTCCTATTGGACAAAAAATTTTCTCCTATTGGACAAAAAACCTGTCCTATTGGACAAAATTTTTCCTGCTAGATTCGTGTTTCGGGCACATTACAGGCCCCGTTTTGTCATTACAGGGTATTTTTGGTAGTTTTCTGGAAGTTCTGGTAGAGAACTATTTTTGCTCGAAATCTGGTTATTTTGCAGTGCTACATTTTGGAAGTGCAGACAGGGTTTGCACATTTATTGTTGATATACTCGGTGTATGTATATGTACTTTGGTCACATTTGGTGACACACAAGCTGTGCTAAAGGACCGCTGCTACTACAACAGTTTACAGGAGATACTCCTGTATTACAAGCTGCATACAAAAGTTGTCTGTTTTTGCAGGTTATTTGATTGTTGTAGGAAAACATGTCTAACGGAATTAATCAGATTGTTAGTGAGAAGATGGATAAGAATAACTTCCATGCCTGGAAGTTCAGAATGACCAATTTCCTAATGGGTAAAGAATTTTGGGATTATATAGAAGGAGACAATGAGGAGCCTCTAGAGTTATCTGAGGAGAATGCCACTCTTATTTCAAGGATTGGAATCAGGGTGCAAGAAAAGTCATGTAACTGGCTTTCACAATTAGTGTCACAGACACTATGATAGGACACATACAGGATGCAAACACTCCAGTAGTTGCATGGCAGAATCTGGTTCAGATGTTCGAGACTAACACAAAGGCAAGGAAGTTGCAGTTAAAGCAAGAGTTGTATACTGTGGAAAAGAAAAGCATGTCCATCAATGCATATACCTTAAAGATCAAGGACATTGTTGAATCCCTTGGGTCTAGCAATGTATCAGTGGAGGATGATGATTTGGTGAGTGTTTGTGTGAATGGGCTTGGCAAAGAGTACAAGCCATTCAAGACCTCCATTGTAGTTAGGGAGAATATTCCCAACTTTCGGGACTTGATATCTATGTTGATCATAGAAGAAAAGGCTTTAGGTGAGGATTCTTCTTCACAAAGCAAGAACACATCGAAACAGGCCTTCTACTCTAATTCTGGTAGAGGCAAAGGTAGAGATCGTGGTCGAGGCCAAAGTGGTGGTCGACAAGGAAATCAAAATTCTAGACAACAACAGTCTAATGATTCATAGCAGCAATCATACACAAGTGGAAGAGGCCAGTCTAGAGATAGGGGAGCCAAAGAGGCCGAGGTGGTTGGCAAAGAAAGCAAAATGCAAATAGCATAGAGTGCTATTACTATGGCAAACCGAGACACATGGCAAAGGACTGCTACAAAAAGCAGAATGACATTAAAAGTGGGAAGTTGTAGCAAGGCAACTATGCATCATCTAGCAAACATGGAGGTGATGCTAGAAGTGAGCAGCTATTTGTGATGCAGCACATGCTTAGTTCCATAACAGGGAATGTGTCAGGATCTAGAGTGGTAACTCAATTTTTAAATATTTTTGGATAAAAAATATCTCATCTTATTAAAATAAGTTCCCTTGAAACAGAAGTTCAAAATGATTTTCAGAAGGTGTATTAGAAATTAAGTATAATCTGTTCAAGAGGCATTATCCTGGGGGTGAAGATTTTTTTGAAATTTTAAATTAAGGTTCCTATGGACCAATAAGATTCATCCAAATGTAGGGAGGAGATAAATGAAGAAATAAAAGAAAAATTTTCCAAAAATGAGTAAATACTCACATAAGATGAAGAGTTGACTAAGGAGTTAAAAAAGAGAGATATTTAGGTGAAATGATGCATTTTTTACACCTCTGCATGGGGGAATTTCCCTCATGAAGGAGGCGCCTATTTCACATGCTTGAATGAGTTTTAAACTCCCAAATAATGGGATATTTTTTATCTCTCCTCTCTCCTGTTTCAGTTAGATCCAAAAAGTGACCAAAATGGACCCAAAAATGGTCAAACTGATCTGAAAAATTCCAGAATTGACCAAACTGATCTGAGATATTTTTTATCTCTCCTCTCTCCTGTTTCAGTTAGACCCAAAAATTAACCAAACTGATCTGAAAAATTCTAGAATCAGCTGGCTTGGTTAGAAGCTCACTTTTTCTTATAAATAGAAGTCCTCCTCTTTGTTGAAACTCAATAGTGTTATGCACTGTTACCCTGCCTCTCCCAAGTGCCAAAAACAGTGAATTTAATTCATAATTCATTAGTTTTTGACCCTCCCTCTTCCAAAAGATTGGTGGCCACTCTTGTCTCAAACAAGAGTTGAATCCTCAAACCATCAAGCCAAAGGAAAGCTCCCAGATTCATTAGTAAGTTGGAGATTCTTCTCTTTTTCATTCAATTCATGGTTTTTTATGATTTCTTTTATGATTTTTGTCTTCCCTATCTTGTAAATGATGTTATGCCTCATTACAAAAGGCATTCCCCTCTCTTCTCTAGTAAATCAACCCTTCTTTATCCTAGCTAAGTGATAATTGATGGAATTAAACTTTTTATAATGTTTTCTCTTTTATAAGTAAATTTTGATTAGTATAGATTACTTTAAATCAATTAGAGTAAACTTTTATGACAAAATCAAGTAGGAAAATTTAAAAAATGGTCAGCCATACAAAGGAGGTTATGGTAAAAATTTTTAAAAATAAGAATTATCTTTTATTATGCTAAAAGAGTAATTCTTATCAATTCTATACTCTAAAAGTGTCATTTTCATGCATAGAGGATGCATATTGATTATTATTATTTTTATGCATAAAGGAATAATTTTCTTTTATTATGAAAGTGTTACTTTCATCAAAATAGAATTTTATGCATAAAGAAATAATTTTCTTTTATTATGAAAGTGTTACTTTCATCAAAATAGAATTTTATGCATAAAGGAATAATTTTCTTTTATTATGAAAGTGTTACTTTCATCAAAATAGAATTTTATGCATAAAGGAATAATTTTCTTTTATTATGAAAGTGTTACTTTCATCAAAATAGAATTTTATGCATAAAGGAATAATTTTCTTTTATTATGAAAGTGTTACTTTCATCAAAATAGATTTTTATTCACAAAGGAATAATTTTCTTTTATTATGAAAGTGTTACTTTCATCAAAATGGATTTTTAGGCATAAAAGATTATTTTTTTATTATAGAAGTGTTACTTTTATCATATTTAATTTTCATGCATAGAAGTATGCATAAAAGATTATTATTATTTTATTATAAAAGTGTTACTTTTATCATACTTGATTTTCATGCATAGAAGTATGCATAAAAGAAATTTATTTTATTATAAAAGTGTTACTTTTATCATATTTAAATTTCATGCATAAAAGATATTTTTTTTATATATTAATAGTGTGATTTTCATCAGAAATGATTTTTATGCATAAATGGTTGCATAAAAGATATTTTTTTATATTAAAAGTGTGATTTTTATCATAAATGGTTTTTATGCATAAATGGTTGCATAAAAGATATTTTTTTATTAAAAGAGTGATTTTTCATCATAAATGATTTTTATGATGATAAAAGTGTGACTTTCATCAGAATCAGATTTTATGCAAAATTAGATGCATATAGAATCTTTATAAATTAAATAAGGATTCTCCTTAATCCTCTATTTAATTTTCACAAAAATTGAAAAAATGAATAAGTAGATAATCTGTGAGAAGAAATGCTACCGTAATGAAAAAATTCAATAAAACTATCGAAGTCAGAGATCGAGATAAATGACTATCTTATTCATGTTTTAGAAACCTGTAAATTCGTCGAACGAAATTTAGAAAAAGAGATTGAAATAGTACCTTCGAGAGAGATAGTTTAAGAAGAACCTTTCCAGACCCAAACTCAGATTCAGACTATTGACCAAGACCTAATTTCTTCGTCAAATTACGATGTGCCCAGTTCAGGAAAAATGTACTCAAATCCCCCACCGAATTTGAAACTAAGTTAAGACTTTTGATTTTGATTTGAGGATCAAGTTAACAGAATTCGAGGAATTCTGTTTGGAATTCAGACCTGGATCTAGAAGTATTGGAATACGGATTTAAGATTATTCATGGTTTTCAAACAAAAATCAAAACAAAACTTGCATAGAAACCCTGTTTTCTTAAAAGACTGTCTTACGCCAGAATGCTGTGGAGGGAGCATTTGGCATATATGTTTATCTAAGGGAAGTTCGGTTGCAACAGCTGGCGGGGAGTGTTCGAGGGATAGCTCACACGACAAAGCCTGCCGAGGTCTTGACAAGCCTTGGTATGGTTAAAATGGTGTGCTTTCGGTACGATGGACGAGGGTCGACGAAGCGGTCCCTGAGTGAAGTGCCAGGACACCTAAGGAGGATCCTGGAGGGTTCTGACCAGGCGATGCATGGGCTCGCGGTGCCAAGGACACCCATTCGTATGTTGAGGAAGATATTGTATGACAGACCAATGTTATTGTAATCTATCACTGGATCTCATTGTTGACTCGCTAGTCTCAACGGAGAGTCCAGAGTGATATTATTTTGTGAGAAACAAAGACTCAATGGAAATTTTGAAGTATGACATGTGTAACTAGTAAATTGTTTGTCAATGGATTGTTTTTATTAAAGTTTTAAAGAGGACTATGTGTGTATGTTTTCTAAAGCTAAAGTTAAGAAAGGCATTTCAATTATGGGTGGGTGAGTACTTGTTTGGTTCCACCGATTCCAGTGGTAGGGTGGTGGCTAACCCATGGGCCGGATGGGGTTAGGCTGGAATCAGTGAAGTTTTAATAATCAAACTGAAAAATCTTAGGATTACGCTAGGATTCGATTAGCTAGTTAAATTCCCTGATAATTTTCTCAATTGAGTGGATCAACGGCTGTGCCTGATCTTGATCAGGAAAAAAGCGTTGAAATTTACTCAGATGATCAAATTATATCAGTGATAGTTTCCTTCTATCTGGTTTATTCAGGTGAAGGATAGTTTAGAATTGATCTCGTTTTAGAAAACTCATTAAGAAAAATTCAAAAAGGTGGAATCGTCTCCGCTTTCCGGGCATGTGAAATTTTCCCGGTTTCGGTTTTCGGAGTGACCACCAGCCTAGTCTCGTGCCCGGATATTCGTGGGCGAGGCCCCGAGTGAGAAACCGTGCCCCGCGCATGAGGGGGTTGCTTCCGCTATCAGCTACCGAGAATCCGACGCACGGAGGGGGCAGAGGGATCTCACATTCATGGTATGACTCCTGAATAGAAGTTTACACGCATAAGACCAGATGTGTCTCACTTGAAAGTGTTTGGGTGTATTGCATATGTACATGTTCCTAATAGAATAAGAACAAAGTTGGATCCAAAGGCAGAGAAATGCATCTTCATTGGTTATGCTATGGAGCAAAAAGGTTATAAATGCTATAACCCTACCACTCGTGAGATGTGAGTAAGCAGAGATGTTGTCTTCGATGGAGATGAGTAGCTGGTATGCACCAATATTGAAGGCAATAGAAGATGCATATGTAAGAAGTGTTGATGTTGCACCACATATTGAAGGCAATAGAAGATGCATATGGAAGAAGTGTTGATGTTGCAGCAATCACAAGTGCTGAGTGGACCTGGTGAGTCCTCGAGCAGTGGATCCAATGTTAGCCCATGGTCAGGTAGGTTGAGGAATGATCACTACTAGAGGTTTAGGGCATACCGACGTTAGAATACCGATGCAAATGTCGAACGTCGGTATGCCCGTCGTAATCTTGGAGGGGACAAGTCGGGCGGGCTATTTTCAAAATTTCAAATACCGACGCGTATACCGACGCTTTTACCGTTGCGTATACCGATGCATATACCGAGGTATATACCGGCGCATATACCGACGCGTATACCGACGCTCGTAAGTTTTTTACAGTCGAGAACCTATTGTTCTCTGTTTTCCGCGGCGTCGAATTGCATCTAGAGAAGGTATGCGTTTCAGCATCTCCTTCAAGCTTTCCTCTTTTCTCCTCTTCTCCTTCAAGCTTTCCTCTTTTCTCCTCTTCTCCTTCTCCACTTTAACTTATATGCTCTTGCTTTTACTAATATGCTCTTGCTTTTGCTTTTTAGTATATAGGGCGTTTAGGGTTTTGTGTTTTTTTAACTCTCTATGCATGTTGAGAGCTCTCTATGTATGCATAGAGAGCTTCATGCATGCATAGAGATTTTAGGGTTTTGTATTACTTGTGTATTAGTTCTTATTCTTATGTTTAATTTCTAATTACTTTGTTTAATATTTTGTTTTGCAGCTCTTTCACCAATCCTCTCCTTCAGCTCGCAAAAAAGAGGTAGTCCCTCTTTCACCAATCTTTCACCAATCCTCTCCTTCAGCTTCGCAAAAAAGAGGTAGTCCCTCTTTCGATTTTCCTTGTTTATGCTTTTTTCTACGTATTATTGCACCCCTGTTTTATGGTTTAGGGTTAGTTTAGGGTTCTTGCAAGCTTATACATAGGATTATTGCAAGATCTATGTATAAAACCTATCATAAGCTTGCAATCTCTATGCATAGCCTTCTTGCAAGCTTTATGCATAAGCTCTATTCATAGAGCTTGCGAGCTTGTAAAATCTCTATGCATAAGCTCTATGCATAGGCTTTATGCATAGAGTTTGCAAGCTTATTAAATCTCTATGCATAGGTTTCTTGAAAGCTTGCATGGACATTGTACATAGAGCTTGCATAGCCTTCTTGTTGAAAGCTCTATGCATAGCCTTCTTGTAAGCTTAATGCATAAGCTCTATGTATAGGCTTTATACATAGAGGTTGTAAGATTATGAAAGCTCTATACATAGGGCTTGTAAGCTTATGCAAGATCTATACATAGAGTTTATGCATAGAGCTATATGAATCTAGCTGAATGCATGAATTAAGATCTATGCATAAAGCTTAATACATAATATTTTATGTATAAATCTTATGGATGAGCTTTATGCTGCATAAGGCTTCACATGCGTAGAGCTATATGAATCTAGCTGAATGCATGAATTAAGATCTATGCATAAAGCTTAATACATAATATTTTATGTATAAATCTTATGGATGAGCTTTATGCTGCATAAGGCTTCACATGCGTTATGTTTTTATGCATAAAGCTTTTTTGGATGTAGACTGCCTTGCATGGATGGAGAGCATAAGCTTTTTGAATGTTTATACTCTCTTATACATATAACATATATTTCTTATGCTCTGTTTTTCTATGCATAAGGTATTCTCTTTATTCATAGAGTTTATATATGTTATCAAGGTAAGATCTCTTATCCATGTAAGACAAGATCATGTTTATTACACCATTGGGTGATGGGATTAAGGGTTAGCATAGTGCATAAGGCTTATAGCATAGAGCTTATGCATAAGACTTATGCATAGAGCTTATGCATAAGACTTATGCATATGGCTTCTATGCATAGAGCTCAATGTGTAGGCTCTATTTGCAGAATCTATGCATATAGATTTTTGCATAAGGCCCCTCTCTCCATCCTTGTTCTAATTACCTTCTTAATTTTGTATGGAGAGAAGATTGGCACATTGGTGCGCTGGATTTCTTCAAAAGAGATAAAGAGAGACACTTTGGAGACAACGCGTTTAAACTCCATAGAGGCAGTCTGCATGGTAGAGAAGTTTTTCCCTACAAGTTTATTAACAATCCAGATGCATCTGCTAGTTCATGTTGTAGATGAGGTTGCAGTTGCTGGAACAGTCCATTCAAGATGGATGTTCTTTTTGGAGAGGTTTATGAAGACATTAAAGGGATTTGTTCACCAAATGGCTCACGCCCAGAGGGTAGTATGTCAGAAGGGTGGCTGATACAAGAGTCCCTTGTTTACATCACTGAATATTTAAGTTCTTCAGATCCAGAGATACCTCGACTATGGTCTCAAGAGTCTAACAGACGAGTCATTGGTGAGGAACCTCAAGGCCAAGGCATTAAGAGAAAGATGGATAACAATTTGAGAAAAAAAATCAACAAATTTTGCATCTTGAACTCTCATGTAATGGAGAAGTGGATTGAGACATATGAAGCTCTCAAGCGACAACGAGTACAAGATCGTTTAAGTTTCAGAAGGAATCGCACTACAAGAAATCTCCCATATCCAGAAGGTATGCAAGCTCTTCCGGACTTTCCCACAGGTAGATGGCTAGAAGCTACAATTTTAGAAGCCAAACGTGCTGGTTTAACTATAACAGAGGAGGAGGAGGAGCTTACAAAAGGATGCGATTGGCATGTAAGTGTTTAAGTTCTACATGTCTCTCTTTTTTTTCTCTACATGTCTCAGTGTTTGTTTGTCCATCAACAATCTTTATGTGCTATTTATAGTATCACAAATATAGGGCGTTTTGGTCACATGGACGTCATTTTCGAGTAGAACGAATAGACCAAAGAAGAGCAACCTTTGATTGTGGTGTCATAGCATAGTTTGTTCAAGAAAGTCGTGCAAGTGCAAGTGATGATAACACAATTACTGGAATGCTTGATTACTTTGGAACCATTCAAGACATATTAAAGGTTGGCTTCAGAAGTTTTGAGTTGTTTATCTTTGATGTGAAGTGGTTCAAGGTAATCATACGAATGGGCCACATGCAACTGTACGTAGAGACAAGAGTGGCCTCATCCAAATGGACTCCACAAAGGTATGGACCGATCAGCAAGATACTTTTGTGCGCCCAGAGCATTGTGAGCAGGTTGTCTTTAAAGCGGATCCAAAAGATCCACGCTGGCTATTTGTGGTTCAAGTCGCCCCCCGCAGCAGTAAGCAAATTTTTGAAGAATTTGAGCTACAACAGGGTGATGTGGATTCACAGGGTGGTGGGGAGCAGCAAGAACAAGCCAATATCAACAATGAAGAGGAGCAAGCAAATGAAGAGGAGCAACTAGAGCAAGATCCAAATGAAGAGGTGCAAACCAATGAAGCTGAAAAACATGTTGAGGAAGAAGACATAGATGATGAGGACATCCTTCATCAAGGGACTTTTAATGATGAGGATGCTGAAATGTACATAGACATAGATCTCTTTGGGGCTACTAATCTTAATGAGGATGATAGAATAGATAATGATTTTTAAAATGATGTATCTTAATGATTATGCAAATAGTTATGACATATTTGTAATGATTTTATGACATTGAAGGTGCAAAGTGATATGGTTTACCATTGTTGTTTAGGAAAGTTAATGCTTGTCATATGGTCCTTTCATTGTTTACCATTGTTAATGTTTACCGTCATAATCACTAGTGCAGGTGCAAATTGATATGGTTTTACCATTGTTGTTTATCATTGTTAATGATTGTCATATGGTTCTTTCATTGTTTACCGTGTAGTTTTCATTTCGCACAAGTTTGTCATACGGTTTTTTGTCCAACAAGCCATGGGTGATGACTCACCGCCGCTCGACTACAGTCCTGATTTCTCATTTAATCCTACACCGCCGCAGGGCATGAGTCCCCAGCAGTTATATGGTTTTCCCTCGCCCATGACTCCAGAGCAGAGAGCCATGGCTCAGAGTTATTGGGGTTCTGGAGCAGGGACATCTGCCTCACCATCTAGCTTCCCGACGCTAGTTCCCACACCCGTAGGTACGACAGCAGCTCCCACACCTCATACCACACAGCCTTCCACTCCTCTTACAGCTCGATCTACCACCTCTTCACATAGACGTCGCTCACGTAGTAGGTCTTCAGGGGGAGGTTGTTGTGGTGGTAGTGCCACAGATGCTGTGACACCACCACCACGTGAGCGTCGTCCTTCGCTCTCATCTGTTGATAGCACACCCATAGGTTCACCTTCCACTCCCTGGGGTGCACATGACCATGACAACAGCAAGATATACACAATTAGGGATGGGGCACCAATAATGAATAGTGCAGGGAAGGCAATGAAGACACGCATTCGACAATTGTGCACTATACAGTTTCACAACTCTGTCATAACTAAATAGGATCAGCAAGATAAGGAGAAGAAAAATTATATAAACACAAAGATAAAGCAAGAGTTTCAGCCATCTGACCCTATGAATGTCGTCTCTAATGAGTGGATACAGTATACAGCTCGCATTTTGATGGGGCATCGTAGGTCAGAGGCGAGGGATGCATTTAGAGAGAGGAAAGAGAAACCTGTTTGGCTAGATGACAGGGAGTGGGAAGCCATTGCTCAGGAGCTCATAGAGACACCAGAGAGGTTTCAACAACAAAGAGAGGCGGCAAGGGCAAGACTCCAAACAGTAGGGGCTTCTCATCTTGGGAGTGGTGGTTACGAAACCATGCACCATGAATTCGTAAGTATTTGTAGCAATTTTATTTATCTAAATGTATGTATGTGGGCTAAATGTTGATTTCTAAAAGTTGTAATTGTTAATCGTTTGTGTAGAAGTTGGCCATGAATCGCCCACCAAGTAGGCGAGAGGAGAAGTACGCTCACAAACATGGCCTTGTGGCCTTATTTGAGATGCTTGAAGAAGAAGGAGAGACCGTCAATTGGGAGGCATTACCATGATGTAATATGACCTTCAAACTATTGGTATATAATCAAAAGATTCTTGAGTATTAATGTTTAATTTAATTTCTTGTTTATCTGAAAAATAAAAAACGAGCACGGTTGTCTTTTGTGCTCTATTTTAGACCGAATGGTGCTGTCTGTTTGCTGCTGTTGAGTCCTGTTCATTGTAGGCAGCCAGGCAACACTATTCTATCTAAAAAAAATTTCTGCTATAGCGTCGGTATATTCCCCGGTATCGACGTCGGTATAGTTGCCGGTATATGTGCTGGTATACATGCCGGTATTGTCGTTGGTATAGTTGTCGGTATATGTGATGGTATACATGCCGGTATACATGCCGGTATTATCGTCGGTATAGATGCCGGTGAAACGTCGGTATAGACCCCGGTATAAGTGCCGGTGTGGAAGCCAGTATAGGCACCGGTGTAACGTCGGTATAGACACCGATATAAACGTCGGTATTTATCCCCGATGCTTATACCGATGTCGTCGTTCCGGCGTAGATACCGACGTTTATACCGATGACGGGGCTTTTTTAGACCCCGTTCAATGACGTCGGTATAAGCGCCGGTATTAGGCTACCATGTAGTAGTGGATGTAGGTACACATGTATCATGGAAAGGGAAGGAAAAGGTAGATCAACCTTTTGTGCCTGATCTGTTAGCAGGTCACTCATATGTGGATGGTGACTCTAGTGGCTCTAAGTAGAGCCTTGTTGATGAGGAGCTTGGAATTCCGTCTGTGTGGTTACTCCTGGTGTAAGGAGAACCAGGGCTGTTTTTGAGGACACATGGCAGTGATCAAGGTGTACGCAGGTCTACGAGGGTTAGTAGATACCCTGTTGGCAGATTGAGATATGATGGAGATGCCATGGATGAGAAGATGGTAGCATTGGATGCAAATGCAACATGGGAGTTAGTGCCTTTGCCTTAAAGAAAAGAAGGCAATTGGATGTAAGTGGGTGTATAAAATCAAGCACAATGCTGATGGTTCAGTGAGCAGGTACAAGGCAAGATTAGTTGCCAAGGGCTATGCGGAGACTTATGGCATAGACTATGAGGAGACATTCAGCCTAGTTGCAAAAAGAACGGCAACCGTGAGAGCTATCATTGCTATGGCTGCAGTGAAGGGTTGGTCTTTACATTAAATGAATGTAAAGAATGCTTTCTTGCATGGTGATTTGTAAGAAGAAGTGTACATGATGTAGCCACCAGATTATGAGAGTGATGCACATCTAGATTTTGTGTGCAGGTTACGCAAAGCCTTCGGGGAGTATCTTGTTACCATTAGATTTCGGATATCCAATGTAGATTTTTCACTATATGTGAAAAAGACAGATAGAGGAATCATCCTATTAGTCATCTATGTGGATGACTTGATTATCACTGGTTGATAGTGATGTAGACATACATGATGTCAGGATGCTTTTGAAGCAGAAGTTTGAGTTGAAGGATTTGGGTGAGCTGCAGTATTTCTTGGGCATAGAGGTGGTGAGATCACCTCATGGCATTTTGCTATTGCAGAGGTAGTATGGCTTGGACATGTTTTCCAAGTATGGTATGACAGGCTGTAAGCCTATTTTAGTGCCATTGGAGCAGAACACAAAGCTTCCACAGATACAGGAGGTGAGCTTTTGGAGGACCCCAATACATACAGGCGCATAGTGGGTAGTTTGATCTACATGACCATTACAAGGCAAGACTTGAGCTATGCTATTGGACTTGTGAGTTAGTTTATGTAGGCCCCTAGGAAGCCACACTTGGATGCAGCTAGACGGATCCTCAGGTACATAAAATCCACAATTGATTATGGACTTTTCTATGAGGTTAGTACAGAGATACAGTTACATGGGTACACAGATGCTAATTGGGCTAGTAGTATTGCAGATAGGAGATCTACTAGTGGTTTTATGTTATCATTTGGAAGTGCTGCTGTGAGTTGGAGTAGTAAGAAGCAGCTAACAGTTGCCTTGTTGAGTACAGAGGCAGAGTATAGGGGTGCTCCTATGGTAGCTTTCTTGTGAGAAGCTACTTGGTGGCATGGAGAGCCCGCGCTGTGAATAGGGCAGTTGTCATATATTGTGACAACATGTAGATCTGGTATATGTCAGCACAGAGGATCAGGTGGGTGGCTGACATCTTCATAAAGGTATGGGGCACAGAGAAGCTCCACAGGTTTAGGATCTTATTTGGAGTGCCGTGTGTGGAGTTGAGCTCGAGGGGGAGTGTTGAGATATCGAGCTCAACTAGTGCTACGACGGACATTGATGACCCGCCTGGGTGATAGCTTCCACATCTACACCACTAGCATGGTTGGTGAGATTATGGATGATATGCGGCCAGTGGGATGACAGGCTGTGTGACAGCCATTTTGGATTACTAGAGACTGGCATAGTTATAGCGTCAACTGATTTAGTTGGGTTCACATTATGGACTGACCCTTGTATGTTGTAGTAGTTGAGAGTACTAACCCATATAGTGTGTCCTCTTATCTTTATGTTATGTTGGTTGAGTAGAGAAGAAGAAGATAGAAGAAAATTCAGCTATCCATCTCTGTCTTGAGTCTTTCTCTCTCTTGTGTGTGTGTGTGTGTTTGCTTGCTAGGGTGAGACCCAACGACACATGCTTTGGTAAGGCTAAGGTAATCTCTTGACTTAAACATATTTGGCGTCATCGTTAGAGACTAGCTTAGGGATTTCTCCATTTATCCGTCCATTCCACCATTCCAAGCTATTGAGATTACCTAATATTATCCGATGTTAATTAAAAGGTCACACTTTTAAAAACTTATGATTTTGAAGCCTTAGATGTGTTTATCAGGGACTAGCTTAGGCCTTGCTCCGTTTATCCGTCCATTCCAAGCTATTGGGACTACCTAATATTTTTTTGTGGTACGGAGTGTCCAATATAGAGGCCTAGACAACAATAATTATGTGCTCATCATTGATAGTGCCATGAGAACCATGATACACCCTGTTGTTGATACCAAGGAAACCTGGCACCACAACCTATGCTCTCGGTACCAAAGAAACCACTAGCCCTACCACTCATACAAGATGCTTCTCAACTAATGCATAATCTAGTGTCCATTTATCAGAACCCTATACCAAGAGATATATATAGAAGACCACAACCAATACCACGCCCACCTCCGGTATTAGCACCCCAATCGACTCTTCCTAGAACTGCACTATAACAATTGTACTCATAGGGACATTGCCAGCAAACTCAGAGAGCCTAGAATAGGAAAGCTCTGAGTCATATGAGTAATATGATTCATATGGATATCTAGGGAAGTCCCTATCCATAGACTATACCTCTCTATTCATAGCCATGGGGAAACAAAGAGCAAGAGACCTCAACAATATGGCACGTAGACCATCGATGCAATGTTTGCATTGCAAGGGCCCGTACACCATGTGGTGGAGTGTCCTCATAGAACCGTCATACTACCTAATGCCCCAACTTCATCTCAAAATTTAGTACCAAACCCCAATGTCATTCCATATATTGAGGCATATGTTACAAGTGTGGATTTGAACATGCCTTTAAATATTATTCAAACATAGTGACAATCACCCCAATGGAAGGAGCATCAACCACTTTAGCGAGCCTTAACTTGTTAAGCATACAAGAAGAACTTATTTATATAGTCCCCCTTAATGCCATCACAAGGCTGCAAATGCCCCACTGATTGTGTAGTCAGTTGTTGGCAAAAAAGAACCGTAAGTTTCAAGCTTCCTCATGGAATGGTTACCGTACCCCTGGTGGAGTAGGGCACTCCGAACTTATCAACATCGTAAGCCTGTTCCTCCACTTATAAGCCATCACTCTCAGGTAACCCCTAATCCAACACTCCTCTCGCCTCGTAGCATCAACTACCCCCTCAACCCACTATGGAGATCCAAAACCTCACCGACAAAGATGAACAACGACCACCTAAACAACCCTAAGAACCTTTTAGGAAGGTCACCAAGAATGGGTACCCAAGAGTACCCTAGCTAGTGAAAGGAAGTACGATTACCAAGAAAAGACTTGGTAGCCACCCTTTATCCAAAAGCCTATCCACCATGAGTGGAGATCTGCCAAAAATTGAGTTTTATCCACACCCCAAGCCATGTTCGATCTCCCCCATCAAGATGTTAGAAGCTCAAATCTTCTACTAAACCCTTATGTTTTTTGGGTCTCAAAACCTTTGTGAACCACATCCCAATCTCCAAAGTCAAAGAAAATCAGGCGAGGACCTTGGACCTCAGTCCAAGCTAAGCTTCCGTTAGGTCCCAATAAGCTGTTAGAAGAACAAAGCTTCTAGAAAAGGAACCCCTATATTTGGTTTCCAAAGTCAAGAAAACCTACAAAACAAGCCTCTACAATAATGCCATCAAATAAACACTAGACCAAAAATGGAGTGGAGACCACAAGCCATGCCTCCCCGATGACAACTCCAAAGCTTTTTTTTCTAGGAAAACGATCCTTCTATTAGTTAATGAAAAAACAGCCATAGTGGGCTAGATACAACCTCGTAGGGCTAGATACAAACTCGACTCATGGATGGGGAAGGAATCAAGTAATCATAGAGGAAGAAGAGATACTTCTCCTCTGGCTGGCCACTCTATGAGGAGAAAACTATCTTGTACAAGGGGGGGTGGGGGGGGAACCACACAGGTGGTCTATAATGCCAAATGGGATCGCCACCTCTATCAGTGAGAGGAAAGGACCAAGACTCCAAAGCCTCAAGAAAGCTTCTTGCCCCACTTCTGCATGTGGTCAGAACCTCCCTTGTAACTTCCCACACTAACTGCCGAAGGGTGTGAATGGTATCGAGCCATATGCTCCTGATGGTCTCAATCGGTGGAGTGTGGGTACCCTCGATGGCCTCCCCTCGATGGCCTCCCTGCATCTAGCATGCTAAATGTGCTAGGTTGCTATACTACTACAAATCGCCCATCTCTGGGGCATGAGCCTGCGAGTCGCCTGTAGGTGGGGCTCTGCCCCTGGTACTGCTGCAATACGATGGTGAGAGACCTGAAGGGCTATCCCTCCCCCATCATCCTCATAAGACCTAACCACTCTAGCCTCTATGGCCCAAGCGACAGTGCCCCAAGTGATGATCCAGGTCGATGCCCTCCCCATAGCAAAGATGTGGAGAATCCACTGCCAAATCTGTTGAGCCTTTAGGAAATCCCAAAGGCAATGTCGCTGAGACTCCTGAGGGTGGCTACACCATGGGCAAGCTGGATCCTGTGGCCTAGCCACGTTGTATATGCAAAGAAGGGGGTATCCAGAGTCTCCTCCCAATCTGTGGGATCATGCCAAGTGACCAAGAAAAATGTGTTATTGTGGTCATTGCTTACATTTAGGAAATCATGAAACCACCATGTATGTGTTCCCTTGACCACAACCAATAGCTTAATTTCCTACACCAAGGCAACCTCCTTTGGCTTTCTCTCCCCAATATCCTTCTATGTAATACTTCTTTCTAGAGGATTACATAGAAAGCCCCACCATGGAACAAAAAATCATAAAGAGACCACAAGATATGGCTACTCTTATGGTGTTCCTATTATCACAAATTAACATGCCAATAGGGCTGTTTGCTCTACAAAAACCAAACAGAAATGCACCCCTACACTATGGGAAGATGTTGAGTAGGTAAAAGTTACTCAGAGTTCATCAAGAAAGAGATGTACCTCAACATGACACTGAAGGCCTATTCTAACCAAGGGAGACTGGTAGTATTCCTATATTTATACAAATCTTGGTAGATCAACTAGGTCTTGCCACTATAGTTGATCTTGGTAGATCAAACACGAATCACAAAGAGACCACAAGATGTGGCTACTCTTATGGTGTTCCTATCATCACAAATTAACATGCCAATAGGGTCGTTTGCTCTACAAAGCAAATGGCCCCTACACTATACAAAGCACCCCTACACTATGGGAAGATGTTAAGGAGAATATAAAAGGTACTCATTCAGAACCAAGAGTTCATCAAGAAAAAGATGTACCTCAGCATGACATTGAAGGCCTACTCTAGCCAAGGAAGACTGGGAGTATTCCTATATTTATACAAATCTTGGTAGATCAACTTGGTCTTGCCACTATGAAAGTGATTAGACTAATGCCATTATTTAAATTTACCATAATGGATATATCATGTAGCTCTGATCTTAGATGGAGGAGTGGGATTTAGCATTGTCACTAAGAAACGTTGGAAAAACTCGAGAAAACTTGCACTAGAACAAATGGATCTAATAGTTAAAATGGCAAATGGAACATCAATAAACATCAACAAGACCCATGGGAGTTTTTCAAAACCCAAGAATGAAAGTATTTTAGTTCCATTACCACATCATACATTTATGGTTATGAACCAAATTCATATGACATTAATTTGGGTAAACCTTTCATAAGGGAATCCATTAATTTGATAAAAGATACCCAAGTTCTAAAGGTAGAACTGCAAACCTATAAAATGTATCCAAGGCAACTTGTTCGTGAGATCATGTATCTGACATGATAGCTCAAAACATCTTAGTACAAGTGTGTGTACTAGTAGAAGAATCATACTAATTCAAAAGAGGATAGGATGTAGGAACCTCTTGACTTTAGTGACACCACCATTAATGTGCTACCTACTACAAGAGGAACAAAGTAGAGGAACAAAGTAGAGGAACAAAGTACATAGAGAGGGACGTAGCAGACCCAGGCCCCTTAACTTTGGTATTTATGCTAGGTGCCAAAACCTTTGGTGATGACTCCAAAAGTGTTTCATCTAGTGATCGCTAAGCTTGAGGAGGTAGTAGAGCCTCACTCACCAAGTTAATAGCTAAAAGAGAAATAAAGCTGTGGCTAAAGTTAAAAGGGAAGCCAAGAGGATCTTGCTTCAAAAAGAAGACGATGATAATGTGATGAGCTAGATCTAAGACAAGTTCCTGACCATTTCAAGTCATACACAATTGGTGAAAGAACTATAGTTTGTCTAGAGCACAATGCTCCAAACAGGGATAAGAAGTTGTATCATATGATGGGACTATTGAAGTTAAGATGATCGATAAAAAGCCGAGTGAGGATTATAAGAATATGGCACAACGGAAAGAGAGAGTAAGACAAAGCACAATAGACAATGCAATAGATACACAATGGAGAGCATTTAAAATTCTTATTATACCAAAGAGGTACAAGTGATGGTGTTGTCCACCCGTGCACTCTCGAGTAGAAGGCGATCTAGATAGACTCTGGATGGAGTATGTAGTACGAGGTGTAGAAGGGGGTGGATACTCACAAGCATTGGATGCCTTCGCTCATGGTGGCAACCATGTCCATATATAGTAATGTAGGCAGTGTGGTAGAGGCGTATATAACGAGGGTGGTTACACTGCATAGACACAGTCACCTCCCCCGCGTATCAAGAATGCGACCCACCAACCACCACCCACTAATGATGGACCTAGTATCTGAGAGAATATTCTAGGGAATATTCCTCATACAGTTTCCTCCCGCCAAGGGGGCTGCTAGCCCCCCTGGGACCCCCTAGCCGGGGCGATGCCCTGGACCCCAGCTAACAATCGTACCCCTGACCATCTCCTAACCATCATCAATGGTCACATTAATGACCCCATCGATGTCTAAGCCCCAGGGTTCCCACTAAAGACGTATGCACCATGGCTACTCCTCATAATGGGGGCCTAACAAATGTGCATTATACATCAAAGTGAGATACATGCTGAGAGGCGGGCATTGAGTGTATACTAAAGATGAACTAGGTTTTTGGCCCAATGCCAAGTCAATGAAGATGACGAGTGAGCTGGTCCTTCCCAAGAGCCTTGGGAAGATGTCGGCATAGTTTTGGTGAAGATGTCGGCATAGTTTTGCTTTGTAGAGAAATACTCCAACTCTACTATCTCATCCTCTATCAACTCTACTACCAGCTCTACTATCTCATCCTCTATCAGCTCCCACATAATGATATTGAATCTCAATGTGCTTCATGAGAGCATGAAACATAGGGTTCTTGGAGATAGCCATGCAACTCTGATTGTCGCACCTCAAGACTATAGCCTCCCTGATCTGAACTCCCATGTCAACCAAGATTCTCCTCAGCCATACTACCTCACATGCAGCAAAGCAAGCTACCTTATACTCAGCCTTTGTGGAAGAAAGTGCCATTGTAGGTTGCTTTTTGCTGGTCCAGGAGAAAGCATCGGAACCAAGTGAAAAACAATATCCAAAAACTAATTTCCTAGAATCACAATCTCCTGCCCAATCTGAGTCACAATAGCCTATCAGAGGGTCACCCATGCTGTAAGTGATGCCATACTCAAGAGTACCTCTAATGTACCTAAGTACCCTCATCCCTTTCTTCCCAATGACTCTCTTGTGGCTTGTTGGAAAACTTGCTCAACACACCAATTGTGAAGCTGATATTAGGTCTAGTGTTAGTGAGAAAAATCAAACCCCCCACCAACTTCCTATACTTCCTGATGTCAACAAGTGATGAA
Organism: Cibotium barometz; assembly: GCF_041138505.1. Taxonomy (NCBI): domain Eukaryota; kingdom Viridiplantae; phylum Streptophyta; class Polypodiopsida; order Cyatheales; family Cibotiaceae; genus Cibotium; species Cibotium barometz. The sequence goes on along the minus strand of NC_141052.1, from coordinate 53,543,692 downwards.
GAATTCTCTGCAGAAAGCTTCATGTTCACTTCCATTGGCGTAGACATGGGCTTGCAGTTTGTCATCCCAAATGCTTTGAGAATCTCTCAAGCATACTTTTGCTGCGAAATGCTTTGAGAATCTCTCAAGCATACTTTTGCTGCGAAATGAAGATTTTACATGACTCTTGCTAGACCTCAATTCCCAAACAGAAATGCATAAGACCCAATTCTGTCATCTCAAACTCATGGCTCAGCATATCCATCGTGTCTTCTGGATCATCTCTTCATTGTCACCTGAAATGTTTAAGTCATCTACATATAAGACAACCAAAACAATCTTGCCATGCCTTTTTAGAACATAGAAGTTAGCATCAGAAGCACTTCTTATAAACCCAATCTTTTTGAAAAATTGGTCTATCATGTGATACCATGCCCTTGGGGCCTGTTTCAGCCCGTATAATGCCTTCTTCAGCTTGCAAACTTTGTTTTCTAATCTGGGCATCTCAAAACCTGGTGGATGAGCTACATATACCTCCTCCTTGAGATGGCTGCTCAGAAATGTTGATTTGACATCCATGTGAAAGACTAGCCACTTTTTGTGAGCAGCCAAGGCAAGTACCGCCCTGATAGTTGTCATACAAGCTGTGGGAACAAAGGTTTCATCAAAGTTGAAACCCTCTACCTATGCAAATCCCTGTGCAACCAACCTAGCTTTGTATTTTTCAAGTGAGCCATCAGCCTTATGCTCAGCTTTCCAAACCCATTTGGTACTAATTACCTTTTTGTTTGGTGGTCGGTCAACTAGCTCCCAGGTGTTGTTCTTTATGATGTTGTCATACTCAAGACTGCATCGCAATTTTCCACTTTGGATTTGTTAAGGCTTCATCCAAGGTGGCTGGCTCCTTCACTGTTCCCATTATCTCAGCCATCAAGGCCATATTAACAATGAGATCAGATGCTCTCCTTTGCTCCTCTATTCTCCTTGATCTGCGTGGTCCATTTGCTGAAGATTCTGGCTTCTGAGGTACTGGATTACGTTCATCAAATGTGCCCACTTTGGAAGTGGCTTTCCTTGTGGTGTAGCAGTAGGCTGTTATGATGTGTGAGAGTCTTCATCCTCCTCGTCCTTGAGAGAGTCTAACTGATGGGTTGGGATCATGGTGGACTATTTCTCCAATTGATAATAGAGTGGACGGACCTCCTTCCTCCACTGAGATGTGCCAAAGTTTGGCCAGCCGAGATGTGGTATTTACAGAATAGCCACACTTTGGCACAAACTTTGGCCAAAATCACTTGTGCCAAAGTTTGTGCACAAGTTTGTGGTATTTGCACAAACTTTGGCCAAACTTTGGCTGTTCTGCAAATACCACATCTCGGCTGCCACAATCTTCTTTGCCTTTGTATCATAGAGCCGATATGCCTTCGACTCTTGACTATGTCCAAGAAAGATACACTTCTTTCTTTTGGTGTATCTGTAATATGCACATAACATTCACAACCAAATGTTCTGAAATGAGAAACTGAAGGTTTCTTACCAGAGGAGGCCTCTTGAGGTGTAACATCCTTGAGTGCCTTTGTGTAGCTCCGATTGAGGACATAAACTGCTATGTTGACTACTTTAGCCCAAAATGTATTGGGCAAACCCTTTGCCTTCAACATGCATCGAGCCAACTTCATGACAGTTCGTGCGACGTTCTACAACACCATTTTGTTGAGGTGTGTGAGTAGTGGTGAGTTGGCACTTGACGGCTATTCACCTTCTTTCATGTCTCATTTTCCACAAGCTTATGCCACTGTTTGAACTTGCCAAAAGCTTCAGCCTTATCCCAAAGGAAATAAACCCACATCTTCCTACTATAATTGTCGACTAACAACATAAAGTAAGAAGATATCCCTAATGTAGTAGTAGACATTTTACAAAGATCAGCATGTACCAGCTCTAGAGGAGTCTTTGCCCGATTGCTGCTTTCCTATGGAAATGCCTTGCGTTGTTGCTTGCCCATCATACAAGCTTCACATGGTTCCTGCAATTATGAAAATGCAAGCAAATTAACTACTATACCCTTTTTCTACATCTTCTTTAGCATGAAAAATCCAATGTGACCAAATCACTTGTGCCAAAGTTTGCTTGTGCTCTTATCTACAGACACTGTAAGGGCACTCAGCTCGTAGAGATTGTTGCGCCTTACTCCTTTGTTGTCGACTACCTTACCAACAGCATCTAGAATTTCTACTTTAATTTTCTTGAAGCGTACTTCAAGCCCATGATCTATCATCGCAGCAACTGATAGTAGATTTCTCTTTATCTGGGGTATATAGTGCATATTTGACAACTTCTTCTCTTCACCTCCTGTAGCTGCCACAAAAGATATGGTTCTAGACCCTTTGGCTAGACATTAAGCATTATTCCCAAGAACAACATTGATGGGTTCCTGTAGAGGCTTCCAGGAACTATACCAGCCCTTCTTACTGGTCATGTGTTGAGATGCTCCAGGATCCAAAATCCATGAATCATCAACTGGAGCGCCTAAGCAGATGAACATACCTCTTCAATGGCAACCCAAAGTTCAAGCTCGTCGATCTCGGCATTGTTGAGACTGACTCCTTTCCCTTCCATGAAGACTTCAAGGTGCCGTTCGTCTCGTCAGCCGTTGCAGCTTTCTCCCTCACATGCAAATACACCATCTAGCCAATGGCCTTACCACACCACCACCACCCGAGATACCACTTCACCAGGGATACCTCTTTCGTTTACTCTAACCACATTTTTTGCACCCTCTCTAACCTCAACCCACACATCCCACTTAATGATCTTACCACACAACTTGCAGCCACCCTTCAGACATCCGTTTGCAATTGCTTCCCCTCATACCATAAGTACAATAGATCATCCACTGTCTCGTGTATATAGAGGAAGAAAGCCTACCTAGATCACCTTGAGCAGGAGTTGTACCAATTGTTTATGGGACGGGACTGTAAGGAGTCCTGGAGGCTCTTCCAGGATCGTCGCCCACCACCGACCCCGATCACCTCACCTGACATATCGCATACATATGCCACCTCCCTTTATATGTCCCCGAACAATGACCTCTCACCCACCCTCCTAAGCCTCACCCCCCCACTCCTCCTTCTTCCACTCAAGCATGGTGAGAGATGCTATTAAGACAGGATGTAGAATGGGAGAGCACAGGATCATGATGGGCTGATTGTCGAGCACTTCTCACATGCGAGGGATGTATTGGCTCCAGTTTTGGTTCATATGTTTAAGAGGGTGCTATGCAAGGGTTTCCTTGCCAGTTGGTCTTCTAATATCATTGTGCCCATTCTGAAAGTAGGTGACCCCGTGGATCTTGGTAACTACAAGACTATTATGATCGGTCACACATTGGCCAAGATTATTGGATCGATCTTGGAGTATGAGCTCAACAGATGGGCCAACGAGAAGAGACTCGGAGCACCAAGGCAGGCAGGTTTCCGAAGAGGGCACTCCACACTGGACCACATCTTCACATTACGGGGTATCATTGAGGAGGGGAGAACACATGGGCATCGTATCTACTACTACTTTGTGGATTGCCGCAAGGCTTTTGACATAGTCCCATGGGCGAGATTGATGAGGAGACTACAGGACATGGGAGTACCGACACAGATGCTTTGGGGGATCCTCACACTCTATGAGTCTATCATTGGTGGAGTGCGGGCCCCATGGGGGGAATCAGAGGAAATACATAGCACTATCAGGGTGAAAGAGGGTTGTCCCTTATCTCCCACTCTATTTGGGCTCTACATTGATGAGGTGTGTGACTACATAGACAGGCACGGAGGTCCAAGAGCAATTTTAGCAGGAGTTTTAATACCCATTCTATTGTATGCAGATGACATTATCCTCATTTCTAACTCACCACAGGGGCTGTAGAGACACTTGGATACATTACAGGCCTTTTACAAGGATTGGGACCTCACCGTACACCTTGGAAAGACCAAGGTTATGATCTTAAACACCTCCCGCAGTGGATATGCAGATCTGCAAACAGTTTACATATAGTGGGGAGCCAGTGGAGCATGTGACCTCTTATGTATACCTTGGGATAACTTTTACCGGACCGTAGAGGCCGCTGTTATGATGATGTCACCCATGATTAGAAGTAAGCCATCAATGCCACATGAGATTGTGCAGGCAGAGATAGGGGCTAGATCGATTATGAGACAAAAGTTATTTTCCAGACAATTACATACTGGCACAAATTACGGGAGCTCCCATTAGATAGATATCCCAAGCTCGCCCTAGAGTCCTTGAGACATCTGGCACTAGACGGAGACACACATTGTTGGTATGCCCAAGTGAGCACTTGGTTTGGTATGCATGGCATGCATATGGAGGCACCCCCTCCATTCCAATATAGCATAGAGGTGCTCGCACCCTCCTTTGCTCTCATCCGCACATAGACCTAAACAAGGTCATCAGGAAGGACGGCGTGAGACTGGATACTTAAAGGACTTGGCATCCAACCGTCCAGCCCCTTGGGACAAAGATGGCCTTTTGCAGAGGGACCATTTTCTTTGCTTGACAAAAGACAACTTCATCACACGCTTGCACTACATGGACACACATCTATCACTTGGGGTGAGATGTGCGATTGGACAAATCAGAACCTCATCCCATTAGTTGAGAGTGGAGACAGCTAGATATGGACCAAGGGCAGCTACACCAGAGGATATGATATGTCAGCTTTTTCACACAGAGGTTAATACAATGGAGGACAGCACCAAGAAGGCATTGAGCGAACATAAGAAGGTGCTAGAAAAGGTCCTGAACCAACATGAAAAACAGTTGGAAGGCCTCCGTAAGGAGATAGTGGGCAAGAATAATAGGATTGAGGAATAGGCAGAAAAGGTGAACCACCAAGAGGAAGAGATTGAGATGTTGAAAGAGATCAAGATGCAACAACAAGAAATGCCAGACACTGCCCTAGTGATAGGGGAACTCCGAGCAAAAATGGAGACCCTAAAGGCTACAGTCAAGGACCATACAGTGGAGGAAGGGAAACTGAATATTCAAGAAGGTCTAAGAACTGACTTGGAGTAGCTGGAAGGCTACAAGTGATAAGTGTTGAAATATACAAGTGAATAGGGTGTGTGCGGGAACAAGCCCTTAGCAAGAGGCTGTAAAAGAGAATCTGTAAATGAGTAAGAAGCTGTGAAAAGGTGAGAGGTATCTACTGGGAGAGAATAAAGGGTAGCATGAGAAGATTTAGGATGTGTGGAGATGTTCTGGGAGGAAGAGGTGGAGAGAATCAAGCAAAAGAGGTGGAGTGAATCAAGGAGAGATCAGTGGGATTAGATGCTTGGAGTGAATCAAGGAGAGATCAGTGGGATTAGATGCTTGGATGTAAACTGAGATCTTCTCAACACCAGAAGCAATTAGTCTAATTCCTCTTGGCCCCAAGGGTTTTCAAGGGTGCTCTACATGCTGGTGATGTCAGATTTGTGAAATTCCTCAAGGAAAAGTGGAATCAAGCTCTGCATCAAATCTGCAGGTGACTTTGGTAAAACAGAGATTACGCATTCAATGTTTAGTCAAATCTTATGTTTCTTGGCTTAATCCTCTATTAGACTAACTGCTATTGATGGCTTTGAAAGGAGTTGAGCTCATTTGAACTCTAAGGCCCCAGATCTGGCCTCCCCGCATACTCTATTTTTTGCACACAAAACAGAGGATTATTTTGCTAATCAGTGATTAATCAGCACTAGTCACTGTATTTTGGTGCAATTGAGGGTTCAAATTAACCATTGGGTATCTGATACAGATCCCTATAACTTCAGATTACAACTCAGAGATGGTTTGATACTCCAACCATTCAGTACAGATTTGTTATCCTTGGCTTTATGTAATTTCTGGTAAATTTATGCTGATAAATCTATTGTAATCATCACCTAAACACCATATTGAGTTGTAAAAGGGTAGACACAACCCTTGAATCTTGAAATGGGATCAAGAGGTAAGACCCCCTTCACATCATCATGAGCATGGCACAAGAGATAGCCAAATTTAATGGGGAGGAGCAGTTTTATACATGGCAAACAAAAACCATGTATTTGCTCATGAGGAAAAATCTGTGGGGGTTAGTTGAGGGAAGAGATGAATGCCCAGAGGTGAGTGGGAAAAATGAGTGGAAGAGCAAGAATGAGAAAGCATTAGGACTCATCACACTCAGTTTAAATGATGAAATCATTCATCACATCACAGGGATACAATGGGCAAAAGATGCATGGGATGAACTCAATAAATTATTTGACACTCAAGCAAAAAATTCAAAGATGAATCTGTTAATGCAATTCTACAAACTTGATATGAAAGAAAGTGAACCTTTAATCACACACTTGAACACATATAAAAGCATTAAGCAACAACTAGCAGCCACCATTGGCAAGAAGGTAGAAGATGATGAGGCACTAGCAGTGCTTTTGAAGAGTGTGGACAAAGGTGAATATGAAAACATTGTAGCAACCTTAAAGAATGTACCTGAATTGAAGCTGCACGAGATAGAAGGAGCTCTACTAGAGCAAGAGACCGAGGTCAAAGAGAAGAAATGGCTGGACTCAACAGCTGGAGAGGAAAAAGCATTCTTCACCCGAGGAGGATTCTCACGAGGATGAGGACGAGGATGAGGAAGAGGCAGAGTAGGAGGAAGGACCTTCACTTGCCACAACTGTGGGAAGCCAGGACACATGGCAAGAGACTGCTACAGCAAACCCAGTGGAGAAGGAACAATATCGGCAAACTTAAGGAAGTGCAGTCAGATCATCTTTTCTGAGAGAGAGAGAGAGAGAGAGAGAGAGAGAGAGAGAGAGAGAGAGAGAGAGAGAGAGAGAGAGAGAGAAACCCCACAACCCAATGTAACCTGCCCCAACAGAGTAAAACCACCTTTGAGCCACCGATGATGTAGGCCATGTGGTAGATGTATGTGTGAGCACTTTAGTCAAGGTCACGGGCACTTGTAGTAGCCTTGGACACATAGAGAGAGAGTGTGTCAAGGACTATGAGTTTAGGGACTCGAGGCACTGGTCGCAGGCTACCAAGTAAGAGGGAAACTTGGTATAGGGTCCAGGTATGCTAGGATTATTCACTTGAGGGGAGGTGTTGAAATATACAAGTGAATAGGGTGTGTGCGAGAACAAGCCCTTAGCAAGAGGCTGTAAAAGAGAATCTGTAAATGAGTAAGAAGCTATGAAAAGGTGAGAGGTATCTACTGGGAGAGAATAAAGGGTAGCATGAGAAGATTTAGGATGTGTGGAGATATTCTGGGAAGAGGTGGAGAGAATGAAGCAAAAGAGGTGGAGTGAATCAAGGAGAGATCAGTGGGATTAGATGCTTGGATGTAAACTCTATAAATTGAGGCATTGGCCTAATGAGAATTTGCTGGTTTTTTATTATCCATGCCTACATTAAGCTATTAGTTAATTGCTCACTAATTGCATCTTAATCATCATCTAACCTCTTTGTTAATCATATTGATTCTTACATTTGATCCATCATAGCTCATCACATTGCTGCAAATTTAACAATAAGTTGTGGGAAGAACTGCAGAACACCAAGAAAGACTGGGTGGAGGTGGCGAAGAAGCAAAAACCCCCACACAGCATCATACATGAGACTCTTGAGGAGGAGAAACGAAGGAAGGACAGGGCACTCCATGTGTGAGTACGGGGGCTATAGGCAAGGGCTTCCCCCAAGGAGGATGCCATGATGCTTTGCCAGATGATAGGAGTGGACGGGATCCCCCCCCTTTGCAGATACATGGAGGACAGGCAAGAAAATGACACGAGAGTGGCTCCTCATCATTAGATTCCCTAATGCCACCAACAACAAACATGCCTTCTTAGACAGACGTCAAGGGCACACAGGTGTACATGGGAGATGATCTCACCCTAGCACAGGTGGCACATCGGCATGAGGCAATGGTGACAGTTCATGAGGCCCGTAGAGCAGGCAAGTGGGCTATCTACAGTGATGGTAGGATCATTATCATAGAGCCCGTTGTCCCAAATAGGGATGCAGGCTCTATGAGACCAAACACCTGAGATTAGCAGTATGGAACTGAAATGGCATCCTGTGGTCGAATCGAGGAGGTTTGAGTGAGATTATCATAGGCACGGATGCCATTTTTTATACAAAGACTCATCAGAGCCCTGAGAGGGGCTTACCCCACCACACATAGCCAGGTATGAGTGGGAGTCAGATTTCCAAGGCGAGACCCACACATCAAGAGGAGTACATGGCTCTAGAGGGGTAACTGCCCTTTTTAGATCCCATCTCCAATAGATTCTTAGCATCATCTGAAAGGATGAGGATGCACAGTATCTTTGGGTGTGGCTACAACTTAGCAGTGATAGTCACCCACATTGCTGTGTGTTATTTTTCTCCACAGTGCACAGCATGGCCACTCACCATAATTACCATTATATGGGGATATTATGGAGTTCTCATAGCTGGGGGAAGTCCTCTTGCTCAGGGACTTCAATGCTAGGACAGGAAGTTAGCAAGTCCCACTACTCGATCTTGATGACCCTATCAGACTACAGGAGCTAGACATCACTATAGAGAACATCGCAGGACCGTGAGGAGGTCACAGTGTATGGGAGATATTTCTTAGAGCTGGGAGCTGCACATGGTCTCATTATCTATAAACGGGATGTCGTATTGGCCATCCTCCAACACCCTCACCTCCTTCCCTCACTCAGGAGGTACTAGCACCGTGGAGTACCTTATGGGATCTCTAGCTTTGGCACACCTTCTCCCCAACTTCTCCATCCCGGCACCCTGCCTTTGAAGTCGACCATGCCTACCTCTTTTTCACTCTTACCTGCACACCACCCGTCCCTCCACCACCACCCCCCATCTCACATTACACCCAAGTCCATTTTGATTACAAGCTTGACCTTGTTTACTCCAACCACATCTACCGCCAACTCTAGGATGTGGAGCCTACTATTCCCCCTACCCACCCTCACATCACATCTCACCACCATAATCCTCACATTTGCCACCCACCACTTCTTTTATCTACGCGCTCGGCGGTCTACCGACAAGCCACCTTGCGGTTCCATGCCCCAAAACTGTTGGTATGATGATGAATGCCGAGCCACGTGCTCCTATCTTAAGCATGAGGTACGGATTGGGGAAATCATGAAGCACCAAGAGTAACAAATTTCTCAACGGCTCACCCACGCAAGAAACGGGAGTTCTACACTCGGGAAAAGGATGAGTTATATCGACTTTTCTTAGGGCCGAACTACAAAGAGGCCTGGTGGAAACTCCGAGAACATTGCCCCCCACACCTATCACCTGCCTAGACACATGGCACTCCTATGCACACTCCCTCTATCATATCCCCCATCAGCCACCCCTACCCCTACCCCACCCCTCTATCATATCCCCCATCAGCCACCCCTACCCCTACCCCCACCACTTCCACCTTCTTCATAAAGGGCATGGTGCTCAAGGCCGTTTGTAGACTATGCAATGGGCAAGCCTAGGATCATGAGGGACTCATTGCTAAGTACATCTCGCATGCCGATGACACCCTGGCACCCCCACTAGCCTACATGTTCAATAGAGCCCTTTGTGAAGGATTTTCACCCTCTTGGTCCACCAACACCATCATCCACATCCTCAAAGCTAGAGATCCACTTGATCCTAATAATTACAAATAATTACACAACAATCAGTGGCATTTGCAAAGACACATGGATGTAGAGCCTCAAGAGACAGCCAGACATTCGGAGGAGCTACTCTACCATTGACCACATCTTCACTCTCCGTACCATCATCGAGTAGGGTAGAGCACAACATCAGAGGATTTACTTCTATTGCTTTGTGGATTTCTGCAAAGCTTTTGATACTGTACCCCGAGCCCACCTCCTACACCATCTACAGGAGATAGGAGTCCCATCTGACATGGTTTGGAGCATCATCACCCTCTATGAATCCATCTCACTAGATGAGTGAGAGCCTCAAGAGGTACATTGCAGGAGATTTCTAGCATTATTGGGGTAAAACAGGGCTGCCCTCTATCACCCACTCTTTTTGGCATCTACATTCATAAGATCTCCCCTCTCTTCTGTTAACCAAGAAGATTAACTTTAATCTTTGGATTGAAATTTTTAATTAAACATTACTTAATCATAATTAACATTAATTATGATTAATGTTTAAAAAATCCTTTTTAAGAGAAATTCTCACGAAAAAAAAGGAAAAATCAGAATTGAGAGACAGAGAGGACCCCACACACACGAGAGAGCATTTCATGCATCAACATGTTGTCACCTACTACTGCATTTCAGTAGAAAATTGACAGAAATTTGATCGCAGACCTACGGAAAAAACTCGCAAAAATGTATTAAAAATACATTTTTAATCATAAAAATGCTCAAAAAATTCCTAAAAAATTAGAAAAAAATTCCTTAAAAATCTAGAAATTTAGGGAATCCATTCTACCAAAAATATCCATCATAAAATATGTGGTATTTTTGTAAAAAATTCCATAAATACTTATTTTAAACTACCAAAAATAGGGCAAATAGCATTAAACCCACGAAATCCCACACAACTTCGATTCGTCCATTGAATAGTAGTAACACGCGTTCCAATTGCCATATCAACAATCCACGTGCAAATCATCAACACGAATCAATAAAATAACATTTGTATTAGTAAATATTAAAATTTACTTCAAAAAAAATCAACAACAATTAATTAGAGATTGCTCTGATACCACTGTTAAAACCCTAAGATCTCCCTAGATAATTTTTATGCATAAACATGCATAAATCAGGCATAAACTCATCCACCCAACCACCCCCAAGCCCAAGGGATGCACACATGAATTTTAAATAAAATACATCATACCTCTACCTTGATGTCCCATACCATCAAGAGGTATAACACAATCCAAGAACATGTATCTATAGTGTGAAATGGTAGGTGAGTAGATATGGACCTCTACACAAGAGACCATAGCATAAGCCTCCAAGCTCTCACATAAACTCATTCACCCAACCACCCCCGAGCCTAAGGGATGCACACATGAATTATAAATGAAATACATCATACCTCTACCTTGATGTCCCATACCATTAAGAGGTATAACACAATCCAATAGCATGTAGCTATAGTGTGAAATGGTAGGTGAGTAGATATGAACCTCTACACAAGAGACCATAACATAAGCCTCCGAGCCCTCAAGCCTCCCCTGAGTGTGTCCCATGCCCCTATTATATAGGAGGGCCCTCAAGTGACTCTTGACTTTTCATTCCTCCCCATGTGTGACCCTTGGATGCCTGACCCTAACCTTAACCCTTAAGGTTAGTCCTAACCCATGCTCCACTAGAGCTTGTTCCCATGCTCCCATGCTCACAAGCCTAATGTGGGTTAGTCTCCTAGTATATGCACACATAATGTGCATATAATATATCACACATAATGTACATATAACATACTTCCCCTCTCTCAAAACATTGCACTCTTGCAATGAAAAGAAGGAGAACTGCGCTGAACAATCTCAACGGACTCCCAAGTCGAAACCTCTATTTCCCTATCTTTCCACCTAAATTTAACCTCAAGGATTAGTCAACTACAAAGTTTCCTTTCCCTTAATTCAAGTACCTTATCAGGTTCATGTGGAACATAGGATAATTCTTTGACTTCAACGAGTTCTTGAGGAGTAACTGTGTTATCCTCACCTCCCAGTTTTCCTTTCAATCTATTGATATGAAAGACTGGATGAGCTCTAACATGTGGAGGTAGTTTTAAGTTCAAACGCAACCGTGCCAATCTGATATAATTCAAAAATGGACCACAATATCTAGGAGATAAATTCGAGCATTTTTCTATTGACAAAGCCTGAGAATCTTTAGGAACATTAAAATAAACCAATGCTCCTGGTTCAAAAGACCGAGATGAGCATCCCCTATCAGTATAAAATCGTACTCTATCCTGAGCACTCCTAATAGAGTCCCGAGCTTCGGTCAGCATTTCCTGCATATCTTGCAAGAAATCCCTCGATGCATCAAGCTCGATGTCCTTAAGACCGACATCAATAGGTGCCTTGGATTGATATGCATGGACTAAAACCAATAGCCGTATATTTAAAACTGGTATAGGCAAATTCCATAATTGCAAGATATTTTTTCCAATATGATGATTTTCTAGAGACATATGCACGAAGCATATACTCTACAATGTGATTCATATGCTCCATCAGACTGTGGATGATCAGAGCAATTCACATTCAAAGTAACTTTCTCGTTGTAAACCATTCGGAATAAAGTAGGAAAACATGGCATTATAACAGCAGAAACCAGAGATTCATCGGTGCCCCCACATACCCACATCTGCATATGGAATAATCGATGTCCCGAGTTACCCATATCAACATAGAGAGTCATCAACGTCTCGATGAGTCACATATGTCCACCCGTAAACCTATCAAGTTGATTGTATAAATCACCTAAAGTACGGAACTAGAGAAAGAAATGCCAACAAAGGAAGAATCCAAATTTCCTTATCCAAACACAACAAGATAAACTTGTCTGAACTCTAAAGAAAAGAGATTTCAACAAGTGAATATGCTGACAAGATTACCCTCATCAAAACATGCAGGGTATAGATAAAAGAAGTTTATCTAGAGAATACCCACACTATAACTTCTAGTGAATTTAGAAAATGAGATTGTCTTTGAATGTTGAGGTCAACATGCTAAGTGATGTAAGCAAAGCAATAGTCTTGAGCCCAAATTATCCCATAAGATAATATATGTGAGGGATCACTAGCATCCCATACCACCATGATACCACCCATACATACCTTAACAATTTGAAACTCCCTAGTATGCCGTCTAGGAAAATATGAATAAAATCCTGTATAAAAGGAATAAAATGGCTTTATCCAGACTTTCACATACTAAAACCTGTCTCTATATACCTAAGACTACATCAAGGAATAATCCTTATCCAGTACATCATTAGAAAAGAATTTTGAATTATTGGCGCCTTTCTAATGATAACTACCCAAAACACAATAAAGTTAGGGTAGAAAAATAACTCACCTAGATACATAAGCAACTAGGTATCCGAGTTGGAATATATACAAGAGTACAAGGAACATAGAGTTAAAGTTTTTGCATGAAGATCCCCATGTGCAAAGTGCTATTGAAGCCAGGAAGGCTGATGCTATGGTAGATGTAACTTTCAAGTCCATGGCATGAAAAGTGGGCAAGAAACCAAGGGAGTTGGCACTTGCCTACGTCCTCCGCAAAGGTGATATTAAAGAGGGGGATGACGGAGAGCTGAAATTCAGAAATCCACCTCGTTTGAAGCATGGAGATCCCGCATCCCAAAGGCTGAAATCTTTTATGCAAAAGGAAGAGGTGACAGTCACCTCTCGACATGCATCTTCTCCACAAGGCACTAAGCTTGACAGATATATGTATGCCAGTGCTCATGGAGGGCATGAAAGTCGCATGCATGCAAGACATGTATCTCATGGTGACAGGTCTGCTTCTAGAAAAATTTTACCTTCTGAGTTGTCTCAGAGACAATCCAAAATTACGTGCAAAAAACAAAGGCAAATGCTACCTCCAAAGCACATGAAATTATCCAAAAGATCAAAAGATCCTTATAAAACCATGGATAAAAGCATAGAAGCTCCTCGAAATAATAAAAATCATAGTTGATTATCAAAAAATAATGCATACCATCTAATGGACATTAATCATGCCAAAAGAAGCATTAAAATTGGTAGTCAACTCATCAATCCAGAGTATATGAATGTGGTGTCGTTCAAACAAAACTCCAAAGTAAGCAAGTGAAACACATGTGTATAGCACTCAATAAGAAACCCCTAGACACAAGTGATCTAGGCAGAACCTGATGAGTCCAAATAAAACTTGAAAAACATCCAATAAAATCCACCAAAATAAACCGATCAACTGACCCATGATAGAATTTATCTCAGGCTTAAGAAATTAAGCACAAACCACACTTAAAAAAGTGTAAAATAAATTATCATTGAAAAGTGTCAAAGGTGAAACACACTTTGAACGCAAATTATAGCCCCATCAAAAGAAATTAAGAAACATGTCCAAAAAGAATGGCTAAACAATGGTAAAAAATCATGAAAACATCGTTTAGAATTAATCCAAACAGATATAACTACTAATATGAGATACAATCATATTAAGAATATGCGAATAACCCGCATCTATCTAATGTCAATACTTGGAAACGTACTTCAACCTTAAATAACCCTCGAAAATTTTAAATTCTTGAGAAAAAAAAATTATCAAGAATTTTTTCCTAATTTTCTAGGGCCTCAAAATATGATAATTTTGAATTCCACCAAACCTATCCTATGGCATTCTAAACCTATATTTTTCTAGAAAATTTTTAGCAATTAATTTTGCCAAAATATCATTGATATTTTAAAAATACTAATTTTTAGGATTTCTAAAAATAATTTCTAGAAAATTCCTAATTTTTCCTGAGAATCCCATTGTTCACAAAATTTATAATTCTGCCCGATAATTCTTAAATAAAAATATATATATATAATTTTAATGGATTTTCTAATTTTTGGGGTCAAAAAATATATTTTTTAAGGAATTTGAATGGTCACGGGCACTTGAATGGACACACCACATGCCAAACACCAACGCCACATTTTTCCAAAATTTAAAAATAACCTTTGTCTAGTTTTTCACTAATTTTTAAGAATTTTTATAAATTTTAAATTACCTCAAACGCATTTAGAATACGAACGGTCAAAAAAATTGGAATTCCAACGGTTTTCCCGGAATAAGAAAAAGCCAAAAATTTTGGGAAAATGAAAAGACAAAAAAAAACGGAATGTGAAAGGTCAAAAGTTTCCGGAATACAGAAGGTCAAAAGTTTTTTCACAATTCGGAAAGCCAAAAGCCAAAGGTTTTCCGGAAGATGAAGAGCCAAAAGGTTACAATAAGAAATTTTCAAAAAAATTTCAAAGAATTTTTATCTCAAATTTCACATTTTCTGGCTTTTTTCCAACCTTTTTTTGAAAAAGATTTCAAATAATAAAAAATTTATTTTTAAAAAAATAAAAAAAATTAAATAAGCTTTAATTAAGCTTTGAGGGATTTGATTTTTTTAAGGGGGGCGATTTTTTCGTCGGCTAGCTGCAGCGCAGCCCCCCCTCCCCCCCGTCTCGTTGCGCCTGATGAATATGAGGGAGAGGGAGGATTCCCTCTCCCCTCTCTCCTCTCCTTCTCCATTCAATTACTCCTTCCTCCTCTACCCTCTCTCCTCTGTTAACCAGGGAGATTAACTTTAATGTTCAATTTAAAGTTTTTAATGAAACATTACTTAATCATAATTAACATTAATTATGATTAATGTTTTTAAAAAAATCCTTTTTAAGAGAAATTCTCACGAAAAAAAGAAGAAAAAAACAGAGAAGCAGAGAGGACCCCACGCACATGGGAGAGCATTTCATGCATCAACATGCTGTCCCCTACTGCATTTCAGCAGAAAATCGACAGAAATTTGATCGCATACAAGCAAAAAAACTCGCAAAAATGTATTAAAAAATACATTTTCAATCATAAAAATGCTCAAAAAATTCCTTAAGAAATTAGGAAAATTTTCTTAAAATTTTTAGAAATTTAGGGAATCCATTCTACCAAAAATATCCATCATAAAATATGTGGTATTTTTGTAAAAATTTCCATAAATGCTTATTTTAAACTACAAAGAATAGGAAAAAATAGCATTAAACTCATGGAATTCCCCCACAACATCGATTCGTCCATTGAATAGTATAGTAGCACGCGTTCCAATCGCCATATCGACGATCCACGTGCAAATCATCAATACAAATCAATAAAATAATATTTTTATTAGTAAAAATTAAAATTTACTTTAAAAAAAATCAACAATCAACTAGAGATTGCTTTGATACCACTATTAAAACCCTAAGATCTCCCTAGATAATTTTTATGCATAAACATGCATGAATCAGGCATAAACTCATCCACCCAACCACCCCCGAGCCCAAGGGATGCACACATGAATTATAAATGAAATACATCATACCTCTACCTTGATGTCCCATACCATCACAAGAGGTATAACACAATCCAATAGCATGTAGCTATAGTGTGAAATGGTAGGTGAGTAGATACGGACCTCTACACAAGAGACCATAGCATAAGCCTCCAAGCCCTCAAGCTTCCCCTAAGTGTGTCCCATGCCCCTATTATATAGCAGAGCCCTCAAGTGACTCTTGACTTTCCATTCCCCATGTGTGACCCTTGGATGCCTGACCCTAACCTTAACCCTTAAGGTTAGTCCTAACCCATGCTCCACTCGAGCTTGTTCCCATGCTCACAAGCCTAATGTGGGTTAGCCTCCTAGTACATGCACACATAATGTGCATATAACATAGCACACATAATGTACATATGCGCATATACTAGGAGGCTAACCCATATTAGGCTTGTGAGCATGGGAACAAGCTCTAGTGGAGCATGGGTTAGGACTAACCTTAAGGGTTAAGGTTAGGGTCAGGCATCCAAGGGTCACACATGAAAATGGAGAGTCAAGAGTCACTTGAGGGCCCTCCTATATAATAGGGGCACACTCAAGGGATGTTCTCTTGTGTAGAGGATTGTATCTACATTCTTGCCATTTCACTATAGAGCTGAGTGCTATTGTATTGGAGTTATACCTCTTGGTGGTATGGGACACTAAGGTTAAGGTATGTGGTACTCCATTATATTACATGTGTGCAACCCTTGGGCTCGGGGGTGGTTGGGTGTGGTTGAGCTTATGCCTGATTTATGCATCTTTATGCATATTGATTATCTAGAAAGATCTTAGGGCTTTAACAGTGGTATCAGAGCAATCTCTAGTTAATTGTTGTTGTTTCTACTTTCTTATTTCAATTTTTGGCATTTTTTTAAAAGTAAATTTTTATATTTACTAAATAAAATGTTACTTTATTGGTTTGTTTTGGTGATTTTGCATGTGGATCATCGATATGGCGATTGGAACGTGTGTTACTACTACTCAATGGACGAATCGATGTTACGGGGGAATTCCGTGAGTCTAATGCTATTTCTTTCCTATTTTTTATGGTTTAAAATAAGCATTAATAGAAATTTTTACCAAATACCACAACTTTTATTTTATTGTAGATATTATTGGTAGAAGGGATTCCCTAAATTCTTAGAATTTTTTGGAATTTGTTTCTAATTTTTTCCTAATTTTTTTAGAAAATTTTTGAGCATTTTTATGGTTGAAAATGTATTTTTAATGCATTTTGCGGGTTTTCCGCGAGTATGTTTTCGATTTTTTGCCAATTTTTTTTGCTGCAAAGCAATGTGGGATAGTCAATTGATGCATGGGTTCTCTCCCGCGTGCATTAAGTTCTTCTCTTCCTCAAAATCTGAATTTTTATCTTCCATTTCTCTCTTGTGCGTGGGAACGCATTTTAATAGGATAATTTAATTAAATTAATTAAACTCTAATTATGATTAATACATGATTAATTAATCTTTAATCGTCCATCTCTAATCTCTAACAGAGAAGAGAAGGAGAGGGTAGAGAGAGGAAGTATTGGAGATAGTGGAGAGAAGAGAAGAGAGAGGAGAGCTATCTCTCCTCTCTCTTGGCAGCCGGCGGGCAAAATTCGCCCTGCCCACCTACCCCCCCTAATTAAAATTTTTTTAAGCTTTTAAGTCAAAAAATTATAAGCCTTTTTTAAAAAATTAAAAATTAAAAAAATATATTTGAAATAGATATATTTTTTGAGTTATTTTCAATTGGAAAAATGGAAAAAATCTTAAAAAAATATATTATTTCTCTGAAAATTTTATTCTTTCTTCTGGAAATTTTTTTCCTTGAACCTTTTGGCTTTCTGCATTCTCAGGAAATCTTTTGACTTTTCGAATTCCGAAAAATCTTTTGACCTTCCGAATTTTGGAAAATCTTTTGACCTTTCAGATTCCGGAAACTTTTGACCTTTTATATTCCCTTTTTTTTGTCTTTTTATTTTCCCAAAACTTTTGGCTTTCCGTATTCCAGGAAAACCATTGGAATTCCTAATTTTTTTGAGCGTTCGTATTCTAAATGCGTTTGGGGTGAATTAAAAATTTCAAAAAAATCTAAAAATTAGTGAAAAATAAGACAGCATATTTTAATTTTTTTAAATAATTGGGATTGGTGATTGGCATGTGGTATGTCCATTCGGGCACCCATGACCATTCAAAATCTTTTAAAATTATATTTTTTGGTCCAAAAAACTAAGAAATCCATTAAAAGTTTTAAAATTTCATTGGATTTAAGAATTGTCGAGTGAAATTGAAAATTTCTGTGGACGATGGGATTCTCATGAGAAATTAGGAATATTTTAGAAATTATTTTTAGAGATCCTAGAAATTGGTATTTTTTTAAATATCAATGGTATTTTGGCAAAATTACTTGCTAAAAGTTTTCTGAAAAATTATAGGTTTGGAGTGCCATAAGATGGATTTGGTGGTTTTCAAAATTAACATATTTTGAGGCCCTAAAAATTTAGGAAAAATTAGAAAAAAATCATGGTAATTCTTTTTTCTCGAGAATTCTTATTTTCGAGGGATTTTTGGTTTTATAGTATGTTTTTTATGTACTCACACTAAACAAATGCGGGTTATTCGCATATTATTAATGCGAGCATGCCTTGTATTAATACTTTATTCGTTTGGATTGATTCTAGACGATGTTTTCATGATTTTTTAGCCAATGTCTAGCCACCAAATTAAAGCATTTTTCTTATGTGTAGTTGTTTCTAGAGAAAGAAATGCCAACAAAGGAAGAATCCAAATTTCCTTATCGAAATACATTAAGATAAACTTGTTTGAACTCTAAAGAAAAGAGATTTCAACAAGTGAATATGCCGACGAGATGACCCTCATCAAAACATGCAGGCTATAGATAAAAGAAGTTTATCTAGAGAATACCCACACTATAACTTCTAGTGAATTTAATAAATGAGATTATCTTTGAACGTTGAGGTCAACATGCTAAGTGATGTAAGCAAAGCAACAATCTTGAGCCTAAATCACTAGCGTCTCATACCACCATGACACCACCCATACATACCTTAACAATTTGAAACTCCCTAGTATGCCGTCTAGGAAAATATGAATAAAATCCTATATAAAAGGAATAAAATGGCCTTATCCAGACTTTCACATACTAAAACGTGTCTCCATATACCTAAGACTACATCAAGGAATAAAATGGCCTTATCCAGACTTTCACATACTAAAACGTGTCTCTATATACCTGAGACTACATCAAGGAAGAATCCTTATCGAGTACATCGTTAGAAAAGAATTTTGAATTATTGGCGCCTTTCTAATGATAACTACCCAAAATACAATAAAGTTAGATTAGAAAAATAACTCACCTAGATACATAAGCAACTAGGTATCCGAGTTGGAATATGTACAAGAGTACAAGGAACATAGTCCAAAATTACGTGCAAAAAACAAAGGCAAATGCTACCTTCAAAGCACATGAAATTATCCAAAAGATCAAAAGATCCATATAAAACCATGGATAAAAGCATAGAAGCTCCTCGAATCCATAAAAACCATAGTTGATCATAAAAAAATAATGCATACCATCTAATGGATATTAATCATGCTAAAAGAAGCATTAAAATTGGTGGTCAACTCATCAATCCGGAGTATATGAACGTAGTGTCGTTCAAACAAAACTTAAAAGTAAGCAAGTGAAACACATGTGTGTAGCACTCAATAAGAAACCCCTAGACACAAGTGATCTAGGCAGAACCTGATGAGTCCAAATAAAACTTGGAAAACATCCAATAAAATCCACCAAAACAAACCGATCAATCAACCCATGATAGAATTTATCTTAGGCTTAAGAAATTGAGCACAAACCACACTTAAAAAAGTACAAAATAAATAATCATGAAAAAGTGTCAAAGGTGAAACACACTAGCGCAAATTATAGCCATCAAAAGAAATTAAGGAACATGTCCGAAAAGAATGGCTAAATAATGGTTAAAAAACATGAAAACATCGTTTAGAATTAATCCAAACAGATATAACTATTAATACGAGATACAATTGTATTAATAATATGCGAATAACCCGCATCTATCTAATGTCAGTACTTGGAAACGTACTTCAATATTAAATAACCCTCGAAAATATTAAATTCTCAAGAAAAAAAATTATTAAGATTATTTTCTAATTTTTTTTAATTTTCTAGGACCTCAAAATATGATAATTTTGAACTCCACCAAACCTCTCTTATGGCATTCCAAACTTATATTTTTCTAGAAAATTTTTAGCAATTAATTTTGCCAAAATACCATTGATATTTTAAAAATACCAATTTTTAAGATTTCTAAAAATAATTTCTAAAAAAATCCTAATTTTTCCTGAGAATCCCATCGTTCACGAAATTTTCAATTTCTAAAACCCCGAGCCCAAGGGATGCACACATGAATTATAAATGAAATACATCATATCTCTACCTTGATGTCCCATACCATCAAGAGGTATAACACAATCCAATAGCATGTAGCTACAGTGTAAAATGGTAGGTGAGTAGATATGGACCTCTACACAAGAGATGATAGCATAAGCCTCCAAGCCCTCAAGCCTCCCCTCAGTGTGTCCCATACCCCTATTATATAGCAGGGCCCTCAAGTGACTCTTGACTGACCCTTGGATTCCTGACCCTAACCTTAACCCTTAAGGTTAGTCCAACCCATGCTCTACTAGAGCTTGTTCCCACGCTCCCATGCTCACAAGCCTAATGTGGGTTAGCCTCCTAGTATATGCACACATAATGTGCATATAACATAGCACACATATTAGGAGGCTAACCAACATTATGTGCATATACTAGGAGGCTAACCCACATTAGGCTTGTGAGCATGGGAGCATGGGAACAAGCTCTAATGGAGCATGGAAACAAGCTCTAGTGGAGCATGGGAGCATGGGAGCATGGGAACAAGCTCTAGTGGAGCATGGGTTAGGACTAACCTTAAGGGTTAAGATTAGGGTCAAGCATCCAAGGGTCACACATGGGAAATAGAGAGTCAAGAGTCACTTGAGGGCCCTCCTATATAATAGGGGCATGGGGCACACTCAAGGGATGTTCTCTTGTGTAAAGAATTGTATCTACATTCTTGCCATTTCACTATAGAGCTGAGTGCTATTGTATTGGAGTTATACCTCTTGGTGGTATGGGACACTAAGGTTAAGGTATGTGGTACTCGATTATATTTCATGTGTGCAACCCTTGGGCTCGGGGGTGGTTGGGTGTGGTTGAGCTTATGCCTGATTTATGCATGTTTATGCATGTTGATTATCTAGAGAGATCTTAGGGTTTTAACAGTGGTATCAGAGCAATCTCTAGTTAATTGTTGTTGTTTCTACTTTCTTATTTCAATTTTTGGTATTTTTTTAAAAGTAAATTTTTATATTTACTAAATAAAATATTATTTTATTGATTTGTTTTGGTGATTTTGCATGTGGATCGTCGATATGGTAATTGAAACGTGTGTTACTACTACTTAATGGACAAATCGACGTTGCGGGGGAATTCCGTGAGTTTAATGCTATTTGTTCACTATTTTTTATGGTTTAAAATAAGCATTAATTGAAAGTTTTACCAAATATCACATATTATATTGTGGATGTTGTTGGTAGAATGGATTCCCTAAATTTCTAGAATTTTTAGGAATTATTTTCTAATTTTTTAGAAATTTTTGAGCATTTTTATGGTTAAAACTGTATTTTTAATGCATTTTGCGGGTTTCCCGCGGGTATGTTTTCGATTTTCTGCCAATGTTTTTTTGCTGAAAAGCAATGTGGGATAGTCAATTGATGCATGGGTTCTCTCCGGTGTGCGTTAAGTTCTTCTCTTCCTCCAAATCTGAATTTTTATCTTCCATTTCTCTCTCGTGCGTGGGAACGCATTTTAATAGGATAATTTAATTGAATATTAATCATAATTAAACTCTAATTCTGATTTCTCTAATTGAATATTAATCATAATTAAACTCTAATTTTTATCTTTCATTTCTCTCTCGTGCGTGAGAACGCATTTTAATAGGATAATTTAATTGAATATTAATCATAATTTAACTCTAATTATGATTAATACATGATTAATTAATCTTTAATCAACCATCTCTAATCTCTAACATAGAAGAGAAGGAGAGGGTAGAGAGAGGAAGTATTGGAGATGCTGGAGAGAAGAGAAGAGAGAGGAGAGCTATCTCTCCCTCTCTTGGAATTTGGTGCACAGACCAAGGGGGTGGTTGCGCAGCAGCCAGCGGGCAAAATTCCCCCCCCCCTCCCCCCTTATATTTTTTTTAAAGCTTTTAAGTCAAAAGCTTATAAGCCTTTTTTTAAAAAAATATTTGAAATAGATATATTTTTCTAGTTATTTTCAATTGGAAAAAGCTTAGAAAAATGAAAAAAATCTTGAAAAAATATATTATTTCTCTGAAAATTTTATTCTTTCTTCTGGAAAATTTTTTCCTTGAACCTTTTGGCTTTCCGCATTCTCAGGGAAATCTTTTGACTTTTCGAATTCTAGAAATTCTTTTGACCTTCCGAATTCCAAAAAATCTTTTGACCTTTCGGATTCCGGAAACTTTTGACCTTTCATATTCCCAATTTTTTTTGTCTTTTCATTTTCCCAAAACTTTTGGCTTTCTGTATTTCGAGAAAACCATTGGAATTTCGAATTTTTTTTTGAGCGTTCCTATTCTAAATGCGTTCGGGGTGAATTAAAAATTTCAAAAAAAATTTGAGAATTAGTGAAAAATTAGACAAAGGATATTTTAATTTCTTAGAATATTTGGGATTGGTGGATTGGCATGTGGTATGTCCATTCGTGCTTCCGTGACCATTCAAATTCTTTTAAAAATCTATTTTTTAGTTCAGAAAATTAAAAAAATCCATTAAAATTTCATTGGATTTGAGAATTGTTGGGCAAAATTGAAAATTTCATGTACAATGGGATTCTCATGAGAAATTAGGAATATTCTAGAAATTATTTTTAGAGATCCTCGAAATTGGTATTTTTTTAATATTAATGGTATTTTGGCAAAATTACTTGCTAAATTTTTTTTGCAAAATTATAGGTTTGGAGTGCCATAAGATGGGTTTTGGTGGTTTTCAAAATTAACATATTTTGAGGCCCTATAAAATTAGGAAAAATTAGAAAAAAATCATGGTAATTCTTTTTTCTTGAGAATTCTTATTTTCGAGGGATTTTTGGTATTATAGTACGTTTTTTATGTACTCACACTAAACAAATGCGGGTTATTCGCATATTATTAATGCGAGCATGCCTTGTATTAATACTTTATTCGTTTGGATTGATTCTAGACGATGTTTTCATGATTTTTTAGCCAATGTCTAGCCACCAAATGCTAATTAAAGCATTTTTCGTATGTGCAGTTGTTTCTGGTGAATTAATTTGCTAGAACTTTTGGTCAATAAGGGTCAAGAGAAAGGTGAAGAAAAGTTTAATCAAGATTCATAGAGAACTCATTTACCATGGCTCATATTGACTTCTCGGTCAATGACAATGTCGATGACATGAGTGATCATCCCAACTCTAGAAGGGAAGATCATAAGTTCCATGAAGAAGAAGAGAAGGTTGTAGCAAAGAGAGAATTTTTGGAGATGACGTCTCGAGGCTACTATAACAAAGTGCCATGATGAGATGGAACCACTTAAGGTACAGATTTTAACTCTGCAGAAAGCTCTTCTAGCCACCTCATCTACAGCTACCAAAGCAGTTGCTCCGTCTTTTGCACCAAAGGTGTATGGCAGAGAGAAGAACTTTTCCAGTTGGTTATGGATCCAGTGTCTTCATGTATTCATTTTGATGCAAACACTGTTTCTTTAGATGTTTGGGAAAGTAAATTGTTAAGTTCCATTAAAAGCAAATTTCAGGATGTATTTCCTGATGAGTTGCCTCATGGATTACCTCCTAAACCAGAGGTGGACCATAAAATAGAGCTAGTACCAGGGCAGAACCTGTTAGTATTCCTCTGTATCGACTTAGCCAATCTGAGGAGGATGAGGTAGACAAACAACTAGCTGAATATTTGAGGATGGGTCAAATTAGACCAAGTAAGTCTCCTTGGGGGGTGCACCAGTTCTCCTGGTTAAGAAAAAGGATCAAGGTACCTAGAGGATGTGTTTTGATTACAAACGTCTTAACAAGGTTAAAATTAAAAATAGATACCCATTACCTCGATCAGATGATCTTATTGATAGGTTGCATGGAGCTAAGTATTTTACAAAGCTTGACTTTTGTGAACCGGTTATCATCAGATCCGTATAGCAAAGGAAGATGTTCCTAAAACTGCTTTTAGGACAAGATATGACCATTATGAATTTTTAGTGTTACCCTTTGGTCTCACTAATGCACCAGCAACTTTCCAACATATGATGAATGAACCCAACTAAATGAGCTGGCGCTATAACTATGCCAGTCTCAAGAATGGCTATCACACAGCCTCTCATCCCACTGGCCGCATATCACCCATGATCTCACCAACCATGCCAGTGGTGTAAGTGTGGGGCCTATCCCCCAGGCGGGTCATCAGTGTCCACCGCCTCACTAGATGAGCTCGATATCTCAACACTCCCCCTCAAGCTCAACTCCATCTCATGTACAGGTAAGCAGGGATGTTGTTTTTAATGAGATGAGCAGCTGGTATGCTGCTGAAAAAGAAGCTGGTATGCTGCTGAAAAAGAAGCTGTTGGGGCTGATGTGAGTGGAAATGTGGTTGCACAGAATGCAAGTCAACAATCACAGTCTTTGAGTGGACCAAGAGAGTCTTCATCTAGTGGTTCAGTTAATAGACCACCATGGAGTGGCAGGCTGCATCATAATACCAGTCCGGCAATTGTGATTAGTACATCACATAAAGGAAAGAGAAAGTGGTTGAGCCCCTTAGTATGCCTGACATTTCTGCAGGGCATTCTCATGTTGATGGAGAGTCTAGTGGCTCTTAGAGATGAGCCTTGATGAGGATCTTGGGATACCATCTATGAGAACACCTGGTGTAAAGAAGGCTATGGAAGCCATGAATGCAAAGCTGCGAAGATCTGGGAGAGTGAAGAATCCTGTGCTGCAGAGGTTTACCTTGATGGTTATGTGGCACATCACTATGCATACATGGCAAAAGTTGTGCATGTTGTAGAGCCCACATGCACTGATGAGGCTGTTGGAAATGTGTGTTGGGAGAAAGCTATGGATGAGGAGATGGATGCACTATATGGAAATGAGACTTGGGATTTAGTGCTATTGCCTGAAGGCAAGAAAGCCATTGGATGCAAGTGGGTGTACAAAGTAAAACATAACAGTGATGGAAGCATAAGCAGGTACAAGGCTAGATTGGTAGCCAAAGGATATGTGCAGAGATATGGCATTAATTATGAGAAAACTTTCAGCCCAATTGCCAAGATGGCAACAGTGAGAGTTGTGATAGCAGTGGCTGTGTCAAAGCAATGGTCTTTACATCAGATGGATGTAAAGAATGCATTCTTGCATGGGGATTTGCAGAAAGAGGTGTATATGTTGCAGCCACTTGGTTATGAGGATGTGTCACCCCGAGCATGTTTGTAGGTTGAAGAAAGCCTTGTATGGCTTAAAACAAGCACCAAGAGCATGGTCTGACAAGATTTCTGAATATCTTGTCACTATTGGCTTTCATCATGTAGCCAATGCAGATTTCTGAATATAATCAGGTTTTCTGCCAGTAAACCTCTCCTCTGGTGTTACATCAGTTACATCATGTATGGATGCAGTTGGAGTCATATTCATAATGTAAACTGCTGTAGAAACAGCCTCAGCCCAATAGCTATGCGGCATATTCTTCTCTCCCATCAATGCTCGTGCAATCTCAGCAATGTACCTGTTTTTCCGCTCAGCAACTCCATTTTACTGCGGAGTGTATCTGCATGTAAACTATCTCTGAATACCATTCTTCTGCAAAAATTCAGAGAACTCATATACCCACACTTAATACCTGCAGCCTCCCATAGACATGGTCTTCATAGGACCCCATACATCTAAATACACAACATCTAGTGCATTTTTGCTCACATTTCTATCACGTGGAAATACATGCTTTGTTTGCTTTCCAAATTGGCATGCTTCACATATTTTCTGCATACCTTCAACTTTAAACTTTAGCAGCCCTGTCACAATTCCTTTAGTTTGCATAGACTTCATTCTCTGCACATTCACATGTCCAATTCTTTTATGCCAAATGTTTGTATCTGCAACAATTCTTGAACCATTTGCAAACATCGTAGCACTCACTTTAGGCATGTTTACATTCAATGTAAACATTCTGCCCACTGTGTTGTAACCTGTACTTGTCTTTAAAGTCTTCAACATAGCAACCATCAGGGTTAAACCGAACCTACAAACCCTGCTCAATCATTTGGCCAACTGAAACCAGATTCTTTGTTATGTTCGAAACATGAAGTACATCTGCAAGATACTTCACTTTGCCATCGTGCATAGACAATGGCACATCTCCAACATGGGCAATTGGATGAGCAGTGTCATCCCCTGTTTCCACAAAACCTGGTCTTTCAAGGTTTTTCATCTCCTTGAACCACTCCCCATGACTTGTCATATGGTTCGAGGCACTTGAATCAACGTACCATACATCATCTTTATGTGTTGCTTCAACATTTTCAGACATGGCATTAACGACATGCTGCATAACAAACAACCTTTCATTATCCTCATAGTTTCTGCCCGAGGATGCATAGTTGTTTGGCTGCAATTTTCCATTTTGCATGTCAGCCTGCTTCTTATAACAATCTGCCTGCACATGTCCAAGTTTACCACAATAAAAGCATCCACGTGTATCATTATACTGCCTTTGCCAATTTCCATAACCTCTTTGACTCCCCCTGCCTCTGAATTGGCCTCTTCCACCTACGTGTTGTTGTTGTTTGTGAATTCTGGGACTGTTGTTGTTGCTGCTGTACTAGCCATAATTTTGATTACCTATTCAGCCACCTCCTTGGCCGCGTCCACGGCCTCCTCTGCCTCGTCCTCTTCTTGAGCTTGTGTGGAAGGCCTGTTGCTCTGAATTTTTTTTGTTTTGTGAAGACTGTTGGTCTTCACCCAAGCTCTTCTCTTCTATAATCAACATAGACACCAAATCTGAATGTTTTCCCGAGTCTGAACAGATGTCTTGAATGCCTTATATTGTGGCCCGAGACCACGTAGACAAACTTCCACCTTATCATCATCATCTACTGAAACACCAATAGATGCAAGGGATTCCACAATACTCTTGATCTTCAATGCATAGTCATTCACATACATACTCTTTTTCTCCACAGTATGAAGTTCATTCTTCAACAGTATCTTTCGTGCCTTGGTATTCGTTTCATAGAGTTTTACCAAGGTGTCCCACGCCTCCTTGGGGGACTTGGCATCCTGTATGTACCCAATCATGGTATCTTGTATATTGATAGAGAGCCAATACATAACTTTTCTGGATCCTTGGTTCCAATCCTTGAACTCTTTCACATCAGCAGTCGGATTGATCTCTGATATCTCCTGTGCCTCTTCATGCTCACCTTCTATGTAGTCCCAGTAACCCTTTCCCATCAGGAAATTTGTCAACCTGAACCTCCAAGCATGGAAGTTGTTCTTGTCAAGCTTCTCAGCAATAATCTGGTTTATGCCATCATTTGACATCTTGCTAGACACACAAATTTACCAGAAATAGCACTCTGGTTTGTCCTGCATAAACTGCTATATTTTCTGCAGCGGTACTGTATTACACTCAAATGTCACAACCAGTGACCTCAATGTGCATACATACACCCAATGGCAATTGTTTGACCTCCTTACAACACACACAATGTCTGCACAACCAATTTGTCTTCCTGCAGTTCTTAAAACAACGTTCTGCATAGAATCGATGACTTACCTGCAGTGCTCGAACTCGCCTGCTTTTCGAAAAATGGAGGTCCTAACGCGCCCAAAACGTGTTTTCGGCCCGAAAAATGTGGTTCGATAATAGGACAGTATAGTGGTCCTATAGCTTTACTCCTGCGAAGAAAGCTCCTTGCCGGTGCCTCCCGTAGAGCTCCTGACAAAAGGGTGTAGTCGCCAACACAAATAGGGAAGAGTAGATGAAGCTCTTACCCTCGTACCCCTTCCTGTGCTTCTCTTGCTTGCAGCTCAGCCCTTAGAGTGAACCAGGCTCTAATACCATGAAAAGATGCAGGGGAGAAGAGAGCTTGAGCTCTTGCAAGCACACACACACTCACAAAACCCTAAAAGAGAACACACAAGGTGAGAGGTTGAAAATCTTCTTCTTCTTCACACAACACTCAACACACCATATACAAAGATAAGAGTACACACAATATGAAAAGGTACTCAACCAAATACATACAAGGGTTCACTATAGTGTGAACCCAACTAAATGAGCTCGCACTATAACTATGCCAATATCAAGAATGGCTGTCACATAGCTTGTCATCCCACTGGCCGCATATCACCCCCATGATCTCACCAACCATGCCAGTGGTGTAAGTGTGGGGCCTATCCCCCAGGCAGCGGGTCATCAGTGTGTCCACCGCCTCACTAGATGAGCTTGATATCTCAACAGGAGCATGGGAACAAGCTCTAGTGGAGCATGGGTTAGGACTAACCTTAAGAGTTAAGGTTAGGGTCAGGCATCCAAGGGTCACACATGGAAAATGGAGAGTCAAGAGTCACTTGAGGGCCCTCCTATATAATAGGGGCATGGGGTGCACACTCAAGGGATATTCTCTTGTGTAGAGGATTGTATCTACATTCTTGCCATTTCACTATAGAGCTGAGTGTTGTTGTATTGGAGTTATACCTCTTGGTGGTATGGGACACTAAGGTTAAGGTATGTGGTACTCCATTATATTTCATGTGTGCAACCCTTAGGCTCAGGGGTGGTTGGGTGGTTGAGTTTATGCCTGATTTATGCATGTTGATGTATGTTGATTATCTAGAGAGATCTTAGGGTTTTAACAGATGTTATGTGCATATACTAGGAGGCTAACCCACATATAATGTGCATGTTGATTATCTAGAGAGATCTTAGGGTTTTAACAGATGTTATGTGCATATACTAGGAGGCTAACCCACATATAATGTGCATGTTGATTATCTAGAGAGATCTTAGGGTTTTAACAGATGTTATGTGCATATACTAGGAGGCTAACCCACATATAATGTGCATTGGAGCATGGGAACAAGCTCTAGTAGAGCATGGGTTAGGACTAACCTTAAGGGTTAAGGTTAGGGTCAGGCATCCAAGGGTCACACATGGGAAATGGAGAGTCAAGAGTCACTTGAGGGCCCTCCTATATAATAGGGGCATGGGGAACACTCAAGGGATGTTCTCTTGTGTAGAGAATTGTATCTACATTCTTGCCATTTCACTATAGACCTGAGTGCTGTTGTATTGGAGTTATACCTCTTGGTGGTATGGGACACTAAGGTTAAGGTATGTGGTACTCCATTATATTTCATGTGTTGGGCTGCTCAGGGGTGGTTGGGTGGTTGAGTTTATGCCTGATTTATGCATGTTGATTATCTAGAGAGACCTTAGGGTTTTAACAGTGGTATCAGAGCAATCTCTAGTTAATTGTTGTTGTTTCTACTTTCTTATTCCAATTTTTAGCATTTTTTTAAAAGTGAATTTTTATATTTACTAAATAAAATGTTATTTTATTGGTTTATTTTGGTGATTTTGCATGTGGATCATCGATATGGCAATTGGAACGTGTGTTACTACTACTCAATGGACGAATCGACGTTGTGGGGGAATTCCTAAACCCTAAACCCTAAACCCGTAAAAATGTATAAAAATTACATTTTTAATGCCCAAAAAAATCCTAAAAATTATAGAAATTTAGGGAATCCGTTCTACCAAAAATATCCATCATAAAATATATGGTATTTTTGTAAAAAAATCTATTAATGTTTATTTTAAACTACAAAAAATAGAAAAACATAACAGTAACGTCAATTCATTGAATAGTAGTAACACACGTTCCAATCGCCATATCGATGATCCACATGCAAATCATCAACACAAATCAACAAATAACATTTTTATTAGTGAATATTCAAATTTACTTCCAAAAAAAATCAACAACAATTAACTAGAGATTTCTCTGATACCACTGTTAAAACCCTAAGATCTCTCTAGATAAATGTTACGCATAAACATACATAAATCAGGCATAAACTCATCCACGTAACCACCCCCGAGCCCAAGGGATGAACACATGAATTATAAATGAAATACATCATACCTCTACCTTGATGTCCCATACCATCTCGAGGTATAATACAATCCAATAGCATGTAGCTATAGTGTGAAATGGTAGATGAGTAGATATGGACCTCTACACAAGAGACCATAGCATAAGTCTCCAAGCCCTCAAGCCTCCCCTGAGTGTGTCCCATGCCCCTATTATATAGGAGGACCCTCAAGTGACTCTTGACTTTCCATTCCCCATGTGTGACGCTTGGATGCCTGACCCTAACCTTAACCCTTAAGGTCAGTCCTAACCCATGCTCCACTAGAGCTTGTTCCCATGCTCCCATGCTCACAAGCCTAATGTGGGTTAGCCTCCTAGTATATGCACACATGATGTGCATATAACATAGCACACATAATGTGCATATAACATAGCACACATAATGTACATATAACACTCATGCTCATCTTCACTGAGGATGGATTCATCTAGCAGCCAAGCTACTTGAATGTTCACATGTCCCATGCCATGCGGATTGCCAGATACGAGTTTCATCCCACCAACTCAGAGTGGAGATAGGTAGAGTTAAGCGCATCTTCAAAGCCAGGAAGCTTCTACGGAGAACTCCCGATTATTCCACACAAAGGTTGAGATGGAGGAGGATTACATATGCCGCTGCCCAGATTTGGCCCCAACCACCCACCCTCTCCCTCCCTATCCAACCATCACTAGTTTCTTCTGGACCTAGGAGGTGGAGGACATCGATACAGTGGATCTTGTGGACCCACCTCAAGCTACACTAGACCCACCTCGCCCAAGACGGGTTACCTCGGACTGGAAATCCACACTCCAACATGCCCTAATGCCCCCGGCCCCCTAGCCCATCGACCACCACAATCTCCTCATCAGCTCCAAATCCAATACATGCTCCACCACCATTGAGCTACCTTTCCACATGACATAGCTGAGGGAGACCTCTCGGCCATACTCATTAGCCCCATGCTTGATATTTTGGAGAGTGGTATACCATCTACTAAGGGCTGATGCTGCTCTCATGTTTCTATGTTCCTACTATTCCATGATGAGTTTCCATGGACATTTTTGTATCATCCTAATGAGATAGCTGTGTTTATGTTTTGTTTTTGTTTTATTTTCCATTTCATGATGAGATATGCCATGGACATTATTGTATCACTTTGTTCTCATAGGCCCATTGGGTCTTTAGTAGATGCTCTCTCTCTCTCTCTCTCTCTCTCTCTCTCTCTC
The DNA here is from genome assembly GCF_041138505.1 of Cibotium barometz. NCBI lineage: Eukaryota > Viridiplantae > Streptophyta > Polypodiopsida > Cyatheales > Cibotiaceae > Cibotium > Cibotium barometz. Next base: position 53,512,068 of record NC_141052.1, on the reverse strand, counting down.
TCTCTCTCTCTCTCTCTCTCTCTCTCTCTTCACATAGTACCCCCTCGTATAGCACGTGCATGGGTCATATCAGATCAAGCATCACTCTCTCTCTCTCTTCGCACACTCCACCACAATGCCCCTTCACCGTCGTGGGCCTAGGAGTCACATTAGATTAGGCATGCATACTCTAGAGAGCTAGATGCCCTCATCCTGTCAGACCCAGGCCACATCTCATCAGCCCTAGTTTTAGGAGGTACTGGCCTGGCATGGAACAGCCTCATCCTTATAGCGGACTATCAACATCTCTAGCCTTCTTGTATCACCCACGATGGAGATCTTGGATGGGCCCTTGCTCGGTATACAGGGTTGATCGACTATTTATATTCAACTCTCACTTATGTACGCTATACTTGGCATAGTAGAATCTAGATTTTTCATCTTATATAATCTCAGAGTTTGAGATCATAAATTTCAATTTTTGATTTTAGTTGACTATTGCTTTCCTTATTTCATCCATCATGATGACGAGATTTCATGGACACACTCTCTCTCTCTCTCTCTCTCTCTCTCTCTCTCTCTCTCTCTCTCTCTCTCTCTCTCTCTCTCTCTCTCTCTCTCCTTGCCTACTTGGTCAACTATGGTTCATGGGTAGATTGGAAAAATCAAAGCCACGGGCTAAGAATGTTGAAGGAACCCAATGTTCAGATTGTACTTTCAATAAAGACGTTTATGGTCCAAACAAATTATTTCCTATTTATGGATCAGTGAAAGGACATCAGGTTCATATTTTGTTTGATCCTTGTAGTACTCACAATTTTATTAACAATATTGTGGTACAGAAGATGATGCTGGAAACCATGCACAATGATCACATGTACAAGCTGTTAAAACCCTCATAAACATAAATAAATTAGGCATAAACTCATCCACCCAACCACCCCCGAGCCTAAGGGATGCACACATGAATTATAAATGAAATACATCATACCTCTACCTTGATGTCCCATACCATCAAGAGGTATAACACAATCCAATAGCATGTAGCTATAGTGTGAAATGATAGGTGAGTAGATATGGACCTCTACACAAGAGACCATAGCATAAGCCTCCAAGCCCTCACATAAACTCATCCACCCAACCACCCTCGAGCCCAAGGGATGCACACATGAATTATAAATGAAATACATCATACCTCTACCTTAATGTCCCATACCATCAAGAGGTATAACACAATCCAATAGCATGTAGCTATACTGTGAAATGGTAGGTGAGTAGATATGGACCTCTACACAAGAGACCATAGCATAAGCCTCCAAGCCCTCAAGCCTCCCTTGAGTGTGTCCCATGCCCCTATTATATAGGAGGGCCCTCAAGTGACTCTTGACTTTCCATTCCCCATGTGTGACCCTTGGATGCCTGACCCTAATCTTAACCCTTAAGGTTAGTCCTAACCCATGCTCCACTAGAGCTTATTCCCATCCTCCCATGCTCACAAGCCTAATGTGGGTTAGCCTCCTAATATATGCACACATAATGTGCATATAGCATAGCACACATAATGTACATATAACATACTTCCCCTCTCTCAAAACATTACACTCTTGCAATGAAAAGAAGGAGAACTTTGCTAAACAATCTCAACCGACTCCCAAGTTGAAACCTCTATTTCCCTATCTTTCCACCTAAATTTAACTCAAGGATTAGTCAACTACAAAGTTCCTTTCCTTGAATTCAAGTACCTTATCAGATTCATGTGGAACATAGGATAATTCTTTGACTTCAATGAGTTCTTGAGAAGTAAGTAGGTTATCCTCACCTCCCAGTTTCTCTTTCAATCTATTGATATGAAAGACTGGATGAACTCTAACATGTGGAGGTAGTTTTAAGTTCAAACGCAACCGTGCCAATTCGATATAATTCGAAAATGGACCACAATATCTAGGAGATAAATTCAAGCATTTTTCTATTGACAAAGTCTGACAATCTTTAGGAACATTAAAATAAACCAACGCTCTTGGTTCAAAAGACCGAGATGAGCGTCCCCTATCAGTATAAAATCGTACTCTATCCTGAGCACTCCTGATAGAATCCCGAGCTTCGGTTAGCATTTCCTGCATATCTTGCAAGAAATCCCTCGATGGCATCAAGCTCGATGTCCTTATTAAGACTAACATCAATAGGTGCCTCAAACCAATAGCCATATATTTAAAAGTGGTATAGGCAAATTCCATAATTGGAATATATTTTTTCCAATATGATGATTTTCTAGAGACATATGCACGAAGCATATACTCTACAATCTGATTCATATGCTCTGTTTGTCCATCAGATTGTGGATGATCAGAGCAATTCACATTCAAAGTAACTTCCTCATTGTAAACCATTCGGAATAAAGTAGGAAAACATGGCATTATAACAGCAGAAACCAGGGATTCATCGGCACCCTGACATACCCACATCTGCATATGGAATAATCGACGTCCCAAGTTACCCATATCAATATAGAGAGTCATCAACGACATATGTCCATCCGTAAACCTATCAGGTTGATTATATAAATCACCTAAAGTAGGGAACCAGAGATAGAAATGCCAATAAAGAAAGAATCCAAATTTCCTTATCCAAACACAACAAGATAAACTTGTTTGAACTCTAAAGAAAAGAGATTTCAACAAGTGAATATGCCTCAACGAGATTACCCTTATATCAAAATATGCAAGCTATAGATAAAAGAAGTTTATCTAGAGAATACCCACACTATAACTTCTAGTGAATTTGAAAAATGAGATTATCTTTGAATGTTGAGGTCAACATGCTAAGTGATGTAAGCAAAGCAACAATCTTGAGCCCAAATTATCCCATAAGATAATATATGTCAGGGATCACTAGCGTCTCATACCACCATGACACCACCCATACATACCTTAACAATTTGAAACTCCCTAGTATGCCGTCTATGAAAATATGAATAAAATCTTGTATAAAAGGAATAAAATGGCCTTATCCAGACTTTCATATACTAAAACCTATCTCTATATACCCGAGACTACATCAAGGAATAATCCTTATCGAGTATATCATTAGAAAAGAATTTTGAATTATTGACGCCTTTCTAATGATAACTACCCAAAACACAATAAAGTTAGGGTAGAAAAATAACTCACCTAGATACATAAGCAACTAGGTATCCGAGTTGGAATATGTACAAGAGTACAAGGAACATAGTCCAAAATTACGTGCAAAAAATGAAGGCAAATGCTACCTTCAAAGCACATGAAATTATCCACCAAAAGATCAAAAGATCCTTATAAAACCATGGATAAGAGCATAGAAGCTCCTCGAATCCATAAAAACCATAGTTGATCATAAAAAAACAATGCATACCATCTAATGGACATTAATCATGCCAAAAGAAGCATTAAAATTGGTGGTCAACTCATCAATCCGGAGTATATAAACATGGTGTCGTTCAAACAAAGCTCCAAAGTAAGCAAGTGAAACACGTGTGTAGCACTCAATAAGAAACCCGTAGACACAAGTGATCTAGGCAGAACCTAATGAGTCCAAATAAAACTTGGAAAACATCCAATAAAATCCACCAAAACAAACCGATCAACTGACCCATGATAGAATTTATCTTAGGCTTAAGAAATTAAGCACAAACCACACTTAAGAAAGTGCAAAATAAATTATCATGGAAAAGTGTCAAAGGTGAAACACACTTTGAACACAAATTACAGCCATCAAAAGAAATTAAGGAACATGTCCAAAAAGAAATTAAGGAACATGTCCAAAAAGAATGGCTAAACAATGGTAAAAAATCATGAAAACATCGTTTAGAATTAATCCAAACAGATATAACTACTAATACGAGGTACAATCGTATAAATAATATGCGAATAACCCGCATCTATCTAATGTCAGCACTTGGAAATGTACTTCAACATTAAATAACCCTCAAAAATATTAAATTCTCTAGAAAAAGAATTATCAAGATTTTTTTCTAATTTTCTCTAATTTTCTAGGGCCTTAAAATATGATAATTTTGAATTCCACCAAACCTATCTTATGGCATTCCAAACCTATATTTTTCTAAAAAAAATTATCAATTAATTTTGCCAAAATATCAACTTTTAGGATTTCTAAAAATAATTTCTAGAAAATTTCTAATTTTTCTTGAGAATCCCATCGTTTATCACGAAATTTCCAATTCCGCCAGACAATTCTCAAATCCAAAGAAAATTTATAATTTTAATGGATTTTCTAATTTTCTCGGTCAAAAAATATATTTTTTAAGAAATTTGAATGGTCACGGGCGCCCGAATGGACACATCACATGCCAAACACCAACCCCACATTTTCCGAAAATTTAAAATAACCTTTGTCTAATTTTCCACTAATTTTCATGAATTTTTTAAAATTTTTAAATCACCCCGAACGCATTTAGAATACGAACGGTGAAAAAAAATTCAGAATTCCAACGGCTTTCCTGGAATACGGAAAGCCAAAAATTTTCGAAAAATGAAGACAAAAAAAATCGGAATGTGAAAGGTCAAAAGTTTCCGGAATATGGAAGGTCAAAAGTTTTTTCGAAATTTGGAAAGCCAAAAGGTTTCTGGAAAACGAAAAGCCAAAGGTTTTCCGGAAGATGAAAAGCCAAAAGGTTTCAATAAGAAATTTTCAAAAAAAAATTAGAGAATTTTTATCTCAAATTTCACATTTTCTGGCTTTTTCCTAGCTTTTTTTGAAAGATTTTTTTTATAATAAAAACTTATTTTTTAAAAAATTAAAAAAATTAAATAAGATTTAATTAAGCTTTGAGGAATTTGATTTTTTTAAGCGGGGGCGATTTTTTCGCGAGGTGGCTGCGGCGCAGCCCCCCCCTTGTGCTGATGAATAGGAGGGAGAGGGAGGATGAGGGAGAGGGAGGATTCCCTCTTCCCTTTCTCCTCTCCTTCTCCATTCAATTACTCCTTCCTCCTCTCCCCTCTCTCCTCTCTTAACCAGGGAGATTAACTTTCTTTGGATAAAAAGTTTTTAATTAAACATTACTTAATTATAATTAACATTAATTATAATTAATGTTTAAAAAAATCCTTTTTAAGAGAAATTCTTAAGGAAAAAAGAAGGAAAAATCAGAATTGAGAGGCGGAGAGGACCCCACGCACACGGGAGAGCATTTCATGCATTAACATGCTATCCCCTACTGCCTTTCAGTAGAAAATTGACAAAAATTTGATCGCATACCCGCGGAAAAACCCGCAAAATTGTATTAAAAATTACATTTTGAATCATAAAAATACTCAAAAAACTCCTTTAAAAATAGGAAAACATTCCTAAAAGATCTAGAAATTCAGAGAATCCATTCTACCAAAAATATCCATCATAAAATATGTGGTATTTTTGTAAAAATTTCTATTAATGCTTATTTTAAACTACCAAAAATAGGAAAAAATAGCATTAAAATTACAGAATTCCCCCGCAATGTCCATTCGTCCATTGAATAGTAATAACACGCGTTCCAATCGCCATATCGATGATACACATGCAAATCATCAATAAAAAACAACAAAATAACATTTTTATTAGTAAATATTAAAATTTACTTCAAAAAAACATCAATAACAATTAATTAGAGATTGCTCTGATACCACTGTTAAAACCCTAAGATCTCTCTAGATAAATGTTTTGCATAAACATGCATAAACTCATCCACCCAGCCACCCCCAAGCCCAAGGGATGCACACCCAACCACCCAACCACCCTCGAGCCCAAGAGGGATGCACACATGAATTATAAATGAGATACATCATACCTCTACCTTCATGTCCCATACCATCAAGAGGTATAACACAATCCAATAGCATGTAGCTATAGTATGAAATGGTAGATGAGTAGATATGGACCTCTACACAAGAGACCATAGCATAAGCCTCCAAGCCCTCACATAAACTCATCGACCCAACCACCCCCAAGTCCAAGGGATGCACACATGAATTATAAATGAAATACATCATACCTCTACCTTGATGTCCCATACCATCAAGAGGTATAACACAATCCAATACCATGTAGCTATAGTGGGAAATTGTAAGTGAGTAGATATGAACCTCTACACAAGAGACCATAGCATAAGCCTCCAAGCCCTCAAGCCCCCCCTGAGTGTGTCCCATGCCCCTATTATATAGGAGACCCCTCAAGTGACTCTAACATAGCATAAGCCTCCAAGCCCTCAAGCCCCCCCTGAGTGTGTCCCATGCCCCTAAAGTGACTCTAACATAGCACACATAATGTACATATAAGATACTTCCCCTCTCTCAAAACATTGCACTCTTACAATGAAAAGAAGGAGAACTGCGCTGAACAATCTCAACCGACTCCCATGTCGAAACCTCTATTTTCCTATCTTTTGACCAAATTTAACCTCAGAGATTAGTCAACTACAAAGTTTCCTTTCCCTGAATTCTACCTTATCAGGTTCATGTGGAACATAGGATAATTTTTTGACTTCGACGAGTTCTTAAGGAGTAACTAGGTTATCCTCACCTCCCAGTTTCCCTTTCAATCTATTGATATGAAAGACTGGATGAACTCTAACATGTGGAGGTAGTTTTAAGTTCAAACGCAACCGTGCCAATTCGATATAATTCGAAAATGGACCACAATATCTATGAGATTAATTCGAGCATTTTTCTATTGACAAAGTTTGAGAATATTTAGGAACATTAAAATAAACCAACGCTCCTGGTTCAAAAGATCGAGATGAGCGTCCCCTATCAGTATAAAATCGTACTCTAGCCTGAGCACTCCTGATAGAATCCCGAGCTTCAGTCAGCATTTCCTGCATATCTCGCAAGAAATCCCTCGATGCATCAAGCTCGATGTCCTTAAGACCGACATCAATAGGTGCCTTGGGTTAATACCCATACATAAGTATGCACGGACTCACACCAATAGCCATATATTTAAAACTGGTATGGCAAATTCCATAATTGGAATATATTTTTTCCAATATGATGATTTTTTAGAGACATATGCACGAAGCATATGCTCTACAATCTGATTCATACGCTCTGTTTGCCCATCAGACTGTGGATGATCAGAGCAATTTAGATTCAAAGTAACTTCCTCGTTATAAACCATTTGGAATAAAGTAGGAAAACATGGCATTATAACAGCAGAAACCAAGGATTCATCGAGCGCCCCAACATACCCACATCTACATATGGAATAATCGACGTCCCGAGTTACCCATATCAACATAGAGAGTCATCAAGGTCTCGATGAGTCACATATGTCCATCCGTAAACCTATCAGGTTGATTGTATAAATCACCTAAAGTACAGAACTAGAGAAAGAAATGCCAACAAAGGAAGAATCCAAATTTCCTTATCCAAACACAACAAGATAAACTTGTTTGAACTCTAAAGAAAGAGATTTCAACAAGTGAATATGCCGACGAGATTACCCTTATCAAAACATGCAGGCTATAGATAAAAGAAGTTTATCTAGAGAATACTCACACTATAACTTCTAGTGAATTTAGAAAATGAGATTGTCTTTGAATGTTGAGGTCAACATAGTAAGTGATGTAAGCAAAGCAACAATCTTGAGCCCAAATTATCCCATAAAATAATATATGTGAGGGATCACTAGCGTCCCATCCCACCATGATACCACTCATACATACCTTAATAATTTGAAACTCCCTAGTATGCCGTTTAGGAAAATATGAATAAAATCTTGTATAAAAGGAATAAAATGGCCTTATCCAGACTTTCACATACTAAAACCTGTCTCTATATACCTAAGACTACATCAAGGAATAATCCTTATCGAGCACATCATTAGAAAAGAATTTTGAATTATTGGCGTCTTTCTAATGATAACTACCCAAAACACAATATAGTTAGGGTAGAAAAATAACTCACCTAGATACATAAGCAACTAGGTATTCGAGTTGGAATATGTACAAGAGTACAAGGAACATAGTCCAAAATTACGTGCAAAAAACGAAGGCAAATGCTACCTTCAAAGCACATGAAATTATCCACCAAAAGATCAAAAGATCTTATAAAACCATGGATAAAAGCATAGAAGCTCCTTGAATCTATAAAAACCATAGTTGATCATAAAAAAACAATGCATACCATCTAATGGACATTAATCATGCCAAAAGAAGCATTAAAATTGGTAGTCAACTCATCAATCCGGAGTATATGAACGTGGTATCATTCAAACAAAGCTCCAAAGTAAGCAAGTGAAACACATGTGTGTAGCACTCAATAAGAAACCCCTAGACACAAGTGATCTAGGCAGAACCTGATGAGTCCAAATAAAACTTGGAAAACATCCAATAAAATCCACCAAAACAAACCGATCAATTGACCCATGATAGAATTTATCTTAGGCTTAAGAAATTAAGCACAAACCACACTTAAGAAAGTGCAAAAAAAATTATCATGGAAAAGTGTCAAAGGTGAAACACACTTTGAACACAAATTACAGCCATCAAAAGAAATTAAGGAACATGTCCAAAAAGAATAGCTAAACAATGGTTAAAAATCATGAAAACATCGTTTAGAATTAATCCAAACAGATATAACTACTAATACGAGGTACAATCGTATAAATAATATGCGAATAACTCGCATCTATCTAATGTCAGCACTTGGAAATGTACTTCAACATTAAATAACTCTCGAAAATATTAAATTCTCAAGAAAAAGAATTATCAGGATTTTTTTCTAATTTTTCCTAATTTTCTAGAGCCTCAAAATATGATAATTTTGATCTCCACCAAACCTATCTTATGGCATTCTAATCCTATATTTTTCCAGAAAATTTTTAGCAATTAATTTTGCCAAAATACCATTGATATTTTAAAAATACCAATTTTTAGGATTTCTAAAAATAATTTCTGGAAAATTCCTAATTTTTTCTGAGAATCCCATCGTTCACGAAATTTCCAATTCCACCCAACAATTCTCAAACCCAAAGAAAATTTATAATTTTAATGGATTTTCTAATTTTTTGGGTCAGAAAATATATTTTTTAAGGAATTTGAATGGTCACGGGCACCCAAATGGACACATCACATGCCAAACACCAACCCCACATTTTTCCAAAATTTAAAATAACCTTTGTCTAATTTTCCACTAATTTTCATGAATTTTTTAAAATTTTTAAATCACCCCGAACGCATTTAGAATATGAACGTTCAAAAAAAATTCAGAATTCCAACGGTTTTCCCGGAATACGGAAAGCCAAAAATTTTCGGAAAATGAAGACAAAAAAAATCAGAATGTGAAAGGTCAAAAGTTTTCAGAATATGGAAGGTCAAAAGTTTTTTCGGAATTCGAAAAGCCAAAAGGTTTCCGGAAAACGGAAAGCCAAAGGTTTTCCGGAAGATGAAAAGCCAAAAGGTTTCAATAAGAAATTTTCAGAAATTTTTCAGAGAATTTTTATCTCAAATTTCACATTTTCTAGCTTTTTTCTAGCTTTTTTGAAAAAGATTTCAAAAGCTTTTTTTATAATAAAAACTTATTTTTAAAAAAATAAAAAAAATTAAATAAGCTTTAATTAAGCTTTGAGGGATTTGATTTTTTTAGGGGGGGCCGATTTTTTCGCGAGCTGGCTGCAGCGCAGCCCCCCCACCCTTGCGCCTGATGAATATGAGGGAGAGGGAGGATTCCCTCTCTCCTCTCCTTCTCCATTCAATTACACCTTCCTCCTCTCCCCTCTCTCCTCTCTTAACCAGGGAGATTAACTTTAATCTTTGGATAAAAGTTTTTAATTAAACATTACTTAAACATAATTAACATTGTTTATAATTAATGTTTAAAAAATCCTTTTTAAGAGAAATTCTCAAGGAAAAAAGAAGGAAAAATAAGAATTGAGAGGCGGAGAGGACCCCACGTACACGGGAGAGCATTTCATGCATTAACATGCTGTCCCCTACTGCATATCAGCAGAAAATTGACAAAAATTTGATCTCATACCCGCGGAAAAACCCGCAAAATTGTATTAAAAAATACATTTTTAATTAAAAAAATACTCAAAAAACTCCTTAAAAAATAGAAAAAAATTCCTAAAAGATCTAGAAATTTAGAGAATCCATTCTACCAAAAATATCCATCATAAAGTATGTGGTATTTTTGTAAAAATTTCTATTAATGCTTATTTTAAACTATCGAAAATAGAAAAAAATAGCATTAAACTCAAGTAATTCCCCCGCAATGTCGATTCGTCCATTGAATAGTAGTAACACGCGTTCCAATCGCCATATCGATGATACACATGCAAATCATCAATAAAAATCAACAAAATAACATTTTTATTAGTAAATATTAAAATTTACTTCAAAAAAACATCAATAACAATTAATTAGAGATTGCTCTGATACCACTGTTAAAACCCTAAGATCTCTCTAGATAAATGTTTTGCATAAACATGCATAAACTCATCCACCCAGCCACCCCCAAGCCCAAGGGATGCACACCCAACCACCCAACCACCCTCGAGCCCAAGAGGGATGCACACATGAATTATAAATGAGATACATCATACCTCTACCTTCATGTCCCATACCATCAAGAGCTATAACACAATCCAATAGCATGTAGCTATAGTATGAAATGGTAGATGAGTAGATATGGACCTCTATACAAGAGACCATAGCATAAGCCTCCAAGCCCTCACATAAACTCATCCACCCAACCACCCCCAAGCCCAAGGGATGCACACATGAATTATAAATGAAATACATCATACCTCTACCTTGATGTCCCATACCATCAAGAGGTATAACACAATCCAATACCATGTAGCTATAGTGGGAAATTGTAAGTGAGTAGATATGAACCTCTACACAAGAGACCATAGCATAAGCCTCCAAGCCCTCAAGCCCCCCCTGAGTGTGTCCCATGCCCCTATTATATAGGAGACCCCTCAAGTGACTCTAACATAGCATAAGCCTCCAAGCCCTCAAGCCCCCCCTGAGTGTGTCCCATGCCCCTAAAGTGACTCTAACATAGCACACATAATGTACATATAAGATACTTCCCCTCTCTCAAAACATTGCACTCTTACAATGAAAAGAAGGAGAACTGCGCTGAACAATCTCAACCGACTCCCATGTCGAAACCTCTATTTTCCTATCTTTTGACCAAATTTAACCTCAGAGATTAGTCAACTACAAAGTTTCCTTTCCCTGAATTCTACCTTATCAGGTTCATGTGGAACATAGGATAATTTTTTGACTTCGACGAGTTCTTAAGGAGTAACTAGGTTATCCTCACCTCCCAGTTTCCCTTTCAATCTATTGATATGAAAGACTGGATGAACTCTAACATGTGGAGGTAGTTTTAAGTTCAAACGCAACCGTGCCAATTCGATATAATTCGAAAATGGACCACAATATCTATGAGATTAATTCGAGCATTTTTCTATTGACAAAGTTTGAGAATATTTAGGAACATTAAAATAAACCAACGCTCCTGGTTCAAAAGATCGAGATGAGCGTCCCCTATCAGTATAAAATCGTACTCTAGCCTGAGCACTCCTGATAGAATCCCGAGCTTCAGTCAGCATTTCCTGCATATCTCGCAAGAAATCCCTCGATGCATCAAGCTCGATGTCCTTAAGACCGACATCAATAGGTGCCTTGGGTTAATACCCATACATAAGTATGCACGGACTCACACCAATAGCCATATATTTAAAACTGGTATGGCAAATTCCATAATTGGAATATATTTTTTCCAATATGATGATTTTTTAGAGACATATGCACGAAGTATATGCTCTACAATCTGATTCATACGCTCTGTTTGCCCATCAGACTGTGGATGATCAGAGCAATTTAGATTCAAAGTAACTTCCTCGTTGTAAACCATTTGGAATAAAGTAGGAAAACATGGCATTATAACAGCAAAAACCAAGGATTCATCGAGCGCCCCAACATACCCACATCTACATATGGAATAATCGACGTCCCGAGTTACCCATATCAACATAGAGAGTCATCAAGGTCTTGATGAGTCACATATGTCCATCCGTAAACCTATCAGGTTGATTGTATAAATCACCTAAAGTACAGAACTAGAGAAAGAAATGCCAACAAAGGAAGAATCCAAATTTCCTTATCCAAACACAACAAGATAAACTTGTTTGAACTCTAAAGAAAGAGATTTCAACAAGTGAATATGCCGATGAGATTACCCTTATCAAAACATGTAGGCTATAGATAAAAGAAGTTTATCTAGAGAATACTCACACTATAACTTCTAGTGAATTTAGAAAATGAGATTGTCTTTGAATGTTGAGGTCAACATACTAAGTGACATCTGTAAGCAAAGCAACAATCTTTAGCCCAAATTATCCCATAAAATAATATATGTGAGGGATCACTAGCGTCCCATCCCACCATGATACCACCCATACATACCTTAATAATTTGAAACTCCCTAGTATGCCGTCTAGGAAAATATGAATAAAATCTTGTATAAAAGGAATAAAATGGCCTTATCCAGACTTTCACGTACTAAAACCTGTCTCTATATACCTGAGACTACATCAAGGAATAATCCTTATCGAGCACATCATTAGAAAAGAATTTTGAATTATTGGCGCCTTTCTAATGATAACTACCCAAAATACAATAAAGTTAGGGTAGAAAAATAACTCACCTAGATACATAAGCAACTAGGTATCCGAGTTGGAATATGTACAAGAGTACAAGGAACATAGTCCAAAATTACGTGCAAAAAACGAAAGCAAATGCTACCTTCAAAGCACATGAAATTATCCACCAAAAGATCAAAAGATCCTTGTAAAACCATGGATAAAAGCATAGAAGCTCCTCGAATCCATAAAAACCATAGTTGATCATAAAAAAACAATGCATACCATCTAATGGACATTAATCATGCCAAAAGAAACATTAAAATTGGTGGTCAACTCATCAATTCGGAGTATATGAACGTGGTGTCGTTCAAACAAAGCTCCAAAGTAAGCAAGTGAAACACGTGTGTAGCACTCAATAAGAAACCCCTAGACACAAGTGATCTAGGCAGAACCTAATGAGTCCAAATAAAGTTGGTGGTCAACTCATCAATTCGGAGTATATGAACGTGGTGTCGTTCAAACAAAGCTCCAAAGTAAGCAAGTGAAACACGTGTGTAGCACTCAATAAGAAACCCCTAGACACAAGTGATCTAGGCAGAACCTAATGAGTCCAAATAAAACTTGGAAAGCTCAAAGTAAGCAAGTGAAACACGTGTGTAGCACTCAATAAGAAACCCCTAGACACAAGTGATCTAGGCAGAACCTAATGAGTCCAAATAAAACTTAGAAAACATCCAATAAAATCCACCAAAACAAATCGATAAACTGGCCCATGATAGAATTTGTCTTAGGCTTAAGAAATTAAGTACAAACCACACTTAAAAAAGTGCAAAATAAATTATCATGGAAAAGTGTCAAAGGTGAAACACACTTTGATCGCAAATTATAGCCATCAAAAGAAATTAAGGAACATGTCCAAAAAGAATGGTTAAACAATGGTAAAAAATCATGAAAACATCGTTTAGAATTAATCCAAACAGATATAACTACTAATACGAGGTACAATCGTATTAATAATATGTGAATAACCTGCATCTATCTAATGTCAGCACTTGGAAACGTACTTCAACATTAAATAACCCTCGAAAATATTAAATTCTCGAGAAAAAGAATTATCAAGAATTGTTTCTAATTTTCTAGGGCCTCAAAATATGATAATTTTGAATTCCATCAAACCTATCTTATGGCATTCCATACCTATATTTTTTCAAAAAAAATTTAGCAATTAATTTTGCCAAAATACCATTGATATTTTTAAAATACCAATTTTTAGGATTTTTAAAAATAATTTCTAAAAAATTCCTAATTTTTCTTGAGAATCCCATCATTCACGAAATTTCCAATTCCACTCGACAATTCTCAAATCCAAAGAAAATTTACAATTTTAATGGATTTTCTAATTTTTTGGGTCAAAAAATATATTTTTTAAGGAATTTGAATGGTCACAAGCGCCCAAATGGACACACCACATACCAAACACCAACCCCACATTTTCCCAAAATTTAAAATAACCTTTGTCTAATTTTCATAAAATTTTAAAAAAATTTAAATTACCCCGAACGCATTTAGAATACGAACGGTCAAAAAAAATTTGAAATTCCAATGCTTTTCACGGAATACAAAAAGCCAAAAATTTCGGGAAAATGAAGACAAAAAAATTCGGAATGTGAAAGGTCAAAAGTTTCCAGAATACGGAAGATCAAAAGTTTTTTCGGAATTCAGAAAGCCAAAAGTTTTTGGGAAAATGAAAAGCGTAAGGTTTTCCGGAAGATGAAAAGCCAAAAGGTTTCAATAAGAAATTTTGAGAAAATTTTCAGAGAATTTTTATCTCAAATTTCACATTTTTTGGCTTTTTTCCAAGCTTTTTTTGAAAAAGATTTCAAAAGCTTTTTTTTAATAATAAAAAAACTTGTTTTTTTTTAAAAAATAAAAAAAATTTAAATAAGCTTTGAGGGATTTGATTTTTTTAAGGTGGGGGCGATTTTTTTTGCGGGCTGGCTGCAGCGCAGCCCCCCCCCCTCCACGTTGCGCCTGATGAATATGAGGGAGAGAGAGGATTCCATCTCCCCGCTCTCCTCTCCTTCTCCATTCAATTGCTCCTTCCTCCTCTCCCCTCTCTCCTCTGTTAACCAGGGAGATTAACTTTAATCTTTGGATTAAAGTTTTTAATTAAACATTACTTAATCATAATTAACATTAATTATGATTAATATTTTAAAAAAATCCTTTTTAAGAGAAATTCTCACGGAAAAAAGAAGGAAAAATCAGAATTGAAAGGCGGAGAGGACCCCTCGCACACGGGAGAGCATTTCATGCATTAACATGCTGTCCCCTCTGCATTTTAGCACAAAATCGATAGAAATTTGATCGCATACCCGTTGAAAAACCCGCAAAAATGTATTAAAAATATATTTTTAATCATAAAAATGCTCAAAAAATTCCTTTAAAAATAGAAAAAAATTCCTAAAAATTATAGAAATTTAGGGAATCCATTCTATCAAAAATATCCATCATAAAATATGTGGTATTTTTGTAAAAATTTCTATTAATGCTTATTTTAAACTACCAAAAATACAAAAAAAGCATTAAACTCACGGAATCTCCCCGCAACATCGATTCGTCCATTGAATAGTAGTAACACGCATTCCAATTGCCATATCGACGATCCACGTGCGTGCAAATCATAAATACAAATCAACAAAATAACATTTGTATTAGTAAATATTAAAATTTACTTCAAAAAAAATCAACAACAATTAACTAGAGATTGCTCTGATACCACTGTTAAAACCCTAAGATCTCTCTAGATAATTGTTATGCATAAACATGCATAAATCAGGCATAAACTCATCCACCCAACCACCCCC
Organism: Cibotium barometz; assembly: GCF_041138505.1. NCBI lineage: Eukaryota > Viridiplantae > Streptophyta > Polypodiopsida > Cyatheales > Cibotiaceae > Cibotium > Cibotium barometz. The sequence continues at coordinate 53,496,592 of NC_141052.1, read as the reverse complement.
GACGAGCCCAAGGGATGTACACATGAATTATAAATGAAATACATCAGATATGTTGAGTTCAAAGGTTAAATTGGTAGATCTTCTTGGGCTTACACATTTATGTTTGGGATCTAGCAGACATAGGAGATGCTGAGCTCAAAGGTTAAAATGGTAGATCTTCTTGGGCTTATGCATTTATATTTTGGATTAAGGTTTCGAAATAGTTAAAGTATGCAGGAGAAAATCTGAAGACATTTGGCTTGCTTGAGTACAAGTTGGTGGTTACACCCATGGAGGCTGATATAAAGCATTTATATTTTGGATTAAGGTTTCGAAATAGTTAAAGTATGCAGGAGAAAATCTGAAGGCATTTGGCATGCTTGAGTACAAGTTGGTGGTTACACCCATGGAGGCTGATATAAAGCTATCTACTACGGAAGATGCTTCTTCACTTATAGATATGGAGGAGTATACAAAGTTAGTGAGGAGTTTGATCTTTCTGTGTAATACATAGCCTGACATCACTATGTGTCTTGTTTACAAACTTGGATTTGGACTTGGATATTGGATCTGGTACTAGCCCGGTGAGAGATTCTTAGTAGGTTCTCAAATTAGCCTCGAGAGAACCATTGGAACATAGGGATATGGGTGTTAAAGTATATCAAAGGTACCATTGGGTACGGTATCACTTACACATTGGACAATACCTTGACCAGATTTTGTGACTTATATTAGGTAGGAGATCGTGATAACAAAAAATCTATTTTTGGTTACTACTTTCTTATTAGGTCTAGAATTACATCTTGGATTAGCAAGAAGTAGCATATAGTGGCACTTTCTTCTATAGAGAAGGCTGAGTATAAGGCAGCATGCCTTTGCTTCATGTGAAGCAGTCTGGTGGTTCAGAAGGATTCTATGAGACATGGGTGTTGCTCAAAAGGGAGGAGCGATAATGTTGCTATGTGCAATAATCAGTCACATCAATAACTTTATACTTTATGCTCGCACGAAGCACATTCAGATACAATATCATTATGTGTGCGAGCTTATCATGGGATGGAGAGGTGGATCTTTTCTACTACCCAAACATAGATAATTTGTAGATATTTTCACAAAGGCTCTTGGGAGAGATTTGCTAGAGTGTCATCTTCATTGACTTGGCATTAAACCAAAGAGGTAGTCACCTACCAGTGGACATTGAGGGGGGGTGTTAGAAAAATATTTGCTCAATGCTCTGTCCTCATATTGTTATTGTGGGTAATGGTTGTGCTCTATTTTTTAAGGCCCCTATAAGAAGTATTTGTCGTGGTGAGAACCCATGCAATAAACATTGGATGGTGGTCAAATGTGGCAAAATAGTTGGGAGATGACTTATGTAGGCTTGGCACTCTACTAAGTAAGATGCAGGTTTGCGTGTACTATGTGACTACATTAGTGAGTGCTTGCGTCTACTAAGTAAGATGCATGCTTGCGTGGACTATGTGACTACATTAGTGAGTGCTAGACAAACACACTATTCTTAAGTTGCATGTCCATACAATCTCAGAGGTGTGCAAAGTCCCTCTGTGATTATGTTGTAGTCTAGTGAATGGTAAGGAAAATGGTCTTTCTTTATCTTATTATTCAATCCACACAAATACGCATATTTTTGTTTTGCTTAGGGACTATCACAATAGGTGAAACCCATTCACTATAAGGTACCGGATATATAAGCCCCACATCTAAGAGCTTAGTGATTTCAGCTTTAAAAAGCTCCACATAGACTGGGTTTGTTCGTCTTTGTCACTAACAAACAGGTATTGCATTAGGCTCCAAGTCACTATAATGCTGACAAAGCTCGGCTTAAATCCTTTTGAGTCCTTTTGAGTCCTTATAGGACCATGCAAAAACACTCGAATGTAAACATCCTGTAAATCCTCTAAATACAATCATTTTAAACTGAGAACCTATTAATAAGGATTTCCCTTCAACTATTTCTAATTTAGACAACTCAGTTCTAGTATTATGTACATAAGTAGACCGATATCTTTCACTAGATACTCTTGGAATCTTTTGAGATATATGCATCAATATTTCTTCTAAAAGACCATGTCGATTTGACTTTGCTGTTTCTTTATCTTTATCTTTCGTTACAATAGTCACTGGTACATATGGCACAAATTATCTTAAGTACCAATGATGGTGAGGAGTCTGACACAAAGATTAGAAACGATACCAACTTCTCAGCTACTATGAGCAAAACAAAGTTGACAACATCAAGAGAAATAGTTGAAAGTGAAACGAACACTACAGGGAGTAGCGCTGAATCTGATATTGAGTCCCAATCTAAATTAGGGGATGAATTTCTTTAAACCACCAAGGAGAATCTCCAAAAATGGCGGAGACGTAAATGTTATGCGGCCAATCATCATAGAAGGCTACAAGAGAGGACAACTACTACTGCCCAATGGCTACAATATGTTAGTGCATTCGCACATCACAGGTTTATTGACAACTAGGGAGAGGAATTACAAAAAGTTATGTATTGCAATCCTCCTCCCACGGAGTTGATGGCCAAGATCGATGTCAGCAAACCAAAGCTTAATCGCTCCACTAGGCAAAAGAAGAACAAAGAGTTGGCCCAAAAAGAGAAGGAAGCAAAAGCTGTAGCTAAGGCAGTTGAAGAAAATTTCGAGCTAACACCAACTCGCCCTTTCCCAAAGCACTATAGATCCTTTATAATTGGGGACCGCAAGTTAGTGTTTGATAATGCTACACGAAAACCAACAAGTGAGGCAGAAGGAGTCTATGATGGTCTTGCTGAAGTAAAGGAAGTAGACTTGGCTGAACCTGGGGAAGACCCTAAGCCAGTCTTTTATAGAAAAAGACCTCACTCTGATCAAGAAACCGAACTCATTGATCTCCTCAAGGAATATAAGGATTGCTTCACATGGACTTACCATGATATGAAGGGAGTACTTGCTGAGGTTGTGCAGCACACAATCCCCATGGTACAAATGCTAAACTTGTCCATCAACGACCTTATCCAATGAATTCAAAAGTATGTTAAAATTGTTAAAGAAGAGATATACAAGCTCATCAAATGTGGATTCATCTATGAGATTGAACATTCGGACTGGGTATCACCCATTGTGGTTGTGCCTAAAAAGAATGGAGAATTGCAAGTATGTGTGATCTTAGTAGCAAGACGAGATCTTAGTAGCAAGACGAGATCATTACCCCTTGCCGTATTCTTGGTTTGTTTGCACACACACACAGAGAGAGAGAGAGAGAGAGAGAGAGAGAGAGAGAGAGAGAGAGAGAGAGAGAGAGAGAGAGAGAGAGAAGCATCTACAAAGGTCTAGGCCCCAACATACGATGAAAGGCCGCATCTAGGACTAGATGGAATAGATATTGTGCCATGTGATTAAAATACATAGGGAGAGAAATGATCATCTAAAGACATGTGCTAAGCATGTAGACAAATAAAGATTCAAAAAAATTGTATCTCTTTGAATTAAAAAAAGAAGTAAAACTAAGGCTTAATTCCACTTCAGAAAGCAAGCACCTGAAACAAATTTTCGGCTGCCTATTTGGCATGATAAAAAACTATAGGCTACCAAAATTCTTTTTTGAATTAATTTTCTTAGAATATACCCTCTATCAAGTAATGTTATAAACCTTTTAAGAGAGAAGATTTGGTAGATTTTTTATCATTGTGATGGGAAATTTGGCATGCACTTGGGAGATTTGATTTGATTTTTTGCTTTCTACATGGCCTGCATGCTGAGCGAAGGCTCTCTTTGTCTCCAAGAACGAAGGCTAGGTATCGCCCTCTCTCAAAACGATCTAAGCTTTTTCTCTCTCTCTCTCCACTCTATTCTCTAGTTTGGCACCATGGCATCTAGTCTCTCTAAGCAAATGGTGGAGGGTTGCATAGCTCTTTGCGTAGGAGGTGGAGCAAGGAGAGGGCTCCTTCATTTGTGCTCTCTCCACTATGTCCTCTAAGCAAACGTGTAGGGTTGGGAGAGGACGCAACACTGGTTGCATAGCTCTCTACACAAGATGTAGAGCAAGGAGAGGGCTGTGTTGCGTAAGAGGCAGAGCAAGGAGAGGATTAAAAACCTTACTCTTAGACACCTACAATAATATGACCTACAATAAATTAATAGAGAAAGAGTGAATAGGTACCTACAATAATATATGCCTACAACAAACCAATAGAGAAAGAGTTAATAGGAGGCACCTATAACAACAAATAGGCCACCGAAATACTGTTTTGCATTTCCATTAAAGATATTATGTGAGTTTTTCAAGAATAAGAGCGTTCCATGTCCTTACTATTTAAGTTCTCACAATTCTTTATATAAGGCCTCAAGGGCTCATTCTTTAGGAGGAGTCCTTAGGAGGAGGGGGGAAGGGGCTCATGTACTAATGGCATTTAATTAATCGGACTATGATAATTTGAGCGATATATATATATAGATACTGCTATAATTTGAGAGAATAAATATAACTCCTAAACTACTATCATTTGAGTGAATAAATATAACTCCAGTGCCAACCTTTATGTCCGGCTGTTTACAAACGAGATAAAGGGCGCCCAGCCGTCACAGAGGTCTGAACCCAGCGGCAAGGAGGGGCCACGTGTCAGCATGTCCATGACGTTTGAACTGGAGCCTGCACTGGCAACCAAGGAGGCGACAATGAACAGCTCTCAGGAAGCGAGGGCGGGGGTGGCCGAGAGATGGATTGCCTCCCACGCAGGTGGCGGCAGCAGCGTCGCTCACTCCAATGGCGGCTCCCCTCGCTCTTCCTCTTCAAGCCCCAAGTCACCCAACGCCACACTATGGGGGCCACCCCACACCACCGCATCCACCTCCACCTCCACCTCCAGTGCCTCTATCATCTCCCCCAGGCCCCTCTCCTACAACACCACCTTTGTCCCTCAAGCAACCTACCAAGGCTTCGCACAGCTCAAAGGCCCACCACCCCCCAGTGGACCCTACAAGCCGGTGGTTTTGACCCAGTACGCTTCCATCCCTGCCATCTCTAGCTCACCTGAGAAACCCTCCCCCATCCTTGACGTGGGATCCAACACAGCCCCTGACAGTGCCTTCATCCATGATGACCTGTTATCAAAGCCCTCCCCTGGCTCCCCCCAGAATTATTACCCCTCCTTTGGCAATGAGAAGCTTTATGAGGCCTACAATGACCTCCACAGCCTCGCCCAGGACTTCCACAAGCCCTTCGATGCCCCCGCCATCCTTGTTGTCGGCCACCAGACGGATGGCAAGAGCGCGCTTGTTGAAGCCCTTATGGGCTTTCAGTTCAACCATGTGGGCGGTGGAACAAAGACCCGCCGCCCCATCACTCTTCACATGAAATACAATGCCAGGTGCCTCGAGCCTGTTTGCTACTTGATGACAGATGATAAACCTCCAGTTGAAGAAGAAAAAAGCCTCGAAGAATTGCAGGTTGGGTACTGGTGCTTCTTCGCTTGAATTGTGTTTTTTTTTTTGGTTGTACTCGTGGTCAATTGATTGTTGTTTCTTATGTTAGTCACATGTATCCCAGCAAGAATGTGGACTGGATTGGAGTAATCATTGCCCATATTTTGATAGGTCAATAATGTGGCTTGGGTAACATGAAGAGCAGAAGCAATCGATGTTCTTATATGCGCAAACTTCTGCTAATGAAGATGCATAAAGCCACATAAAGCGTTGTGGAAGCATTAATTGGTAGGCTAGCTGCTCTTTACCACACAGCTCACAGCAGAGTGCTTATTTAGGGGGGACTAAAAGTGAGAGTCATTTCAGGATTTCCTTATCCCCAATCCCCCCCCCCCCCCCCCCGCCCCCGCCACCCCACCGTGACCCTAAGAAAAGATCCTTCCATCAGTTGCCAAAAATGCAGCCGAATCGGCTAAGTACAAGACCTAGTCTCGATCATGGGAGAAAAAACAACAGGGGATAGGGAGGGGATCTTCCTCATTGGTTACATTTCAGCGGGACTTCATTGTCTCACCTCTTTTGGGGTGTGATATGATTCTCGGCATTTAGTGGTTTAAGGAGTATGCACCCATTCCTGATTGGAGGCAAGACACTTTCATGATTGTTGATGGTGTTCTTGAGACTTGCTTCCATATTTAAGCATCAAATCTTACTATTTGCAAGTAGAGTTGATGACAACGGAAGTATTCGCGATGGAAGCATTTGGAGTGTTGAGATCTTCAATCTGTCCCGATCCTTCGCCCTATCTTGATTCTCGGGGATAGGAGCATTTCTGGCATTCCATTCATCTCCCATATCTAGACCCAAAGAGCCATCAGAAAAGGATCCGAATGTGCTTTGATATATGTTCGTAGCTAGCAATCTGTTGTCCAACCATCACTCTCTTTGAAGCAAAGGATGGAAGGTCTCCTCGCATAGAATCAAGATATTATGTTGAAGGATGATCTCCCGCCTGAGCTTTCACCTAGTCGTCATGAGGATCATCGCATTGAGTTAGTCTCTGGGATAGAATCGCCCAATAGGTCCTCTTCAAGAACTCCTTCTTCGCCTCAATAGAGGGGAAGCGAAGTATGAGAGCTCTTTCCTTTGATGTTTCCCCGTTGCCTCCGCTTTTTTTGCCCACTCTCCAGGCTTTTGCGTGTGCCGGACTGTCAATCCCCATCAACACCATAAGCTCTTTCACCTCCTCTTCAACTTTATCCCCGTCTTTAAGGCCGGTAATCCTCACATGCAAAGCACGTGTACGTCTTCGTTGTTCCTCTTCCAAAGTCATGTTAATGATTGTAGGTGTAGGGGTTGTTATCTCCTTACCTTTACCGTGCTTGGCGACCTCTATCCACTTCTCCGCTTCATCCATCTTCCTTTGAGTCTTGGTGATGACTTCCACCCATGAGGAAGTCTTTGCTTCGTGTTGCTTCTCTTCTTCCTTAATTGCCCATACTTGTTCCTTGATAACCTTGAGCTCTTCTATCATGGATGGCTGAATTTCACCTTCTTCAAGTCCACCATTTGCCTTAGCCTCTGCAAGCTCCCTCTGAAGAGCTGAAATTACGCCTTTGAGCGTGTTGACTTCCCCGTGAAGGTCTTTGACTTCTGCTATGAGGTCCTCCTCCTCCTCTTTCCACCGCTTACCCTCATTGAATACCATTTGGAGAAAGTTGGCTTTCTCGTTCCACCATCCCTCCATCTCCGCCTTCCATTCCTTCATCTCCTTTTCCACATTTGTTATCCTCTTGTTCGTGACCATAAAGGTCGCCTTCGTCGGGTTGCGCAAGGGGGAAGCCATAGAAGAAGCGAGAGAGTTATGTTGCTACCTTGGGGGCCTGAGCAAGGGTGGGTGAGTGGTTGGGTGGGGAGAGTGGGGAGAGGGCGGCGAAGAGAGAGAGAGAGGGCGGAGAGTGAAGCGACGGGCACAGGGCAGAGGAGAGAGGCGAACAGTGAGAGAGGGGGCGGCGGAAGCGAACAGAAGGCGCAGTGGGCGGCGAAGAGAGAGAGAGAGCAACAAACAACGACAGTAGCGAACAGAGAACAGCGGGGAGAAGGCGGCGACAGTAGCGAACAACGGCGGCCCAGGGAGAAGGCGGCGGCGAGCAGAGAGAGCCCAGAGAGGGACAGATGGAGAGGACACAGTATTGGGTCCCAAATACCCTCTGTAGGGTCTGTCACCATTTGGCCACCCAATTGGTCCACCCGTGCTTTCTTATCATGTATGTACATTGGACTGGTGTCCATGGCAGTTGTTTATGCCGGGGATTGATGCCACTCATGTGATACTGTGAACTTGGCTTTCCGTTGGGACTTGTGCCTCCGTGTACATGCCTGGAAATGCTTGGTGGATTTGTGTTCCATTGGGTCTGGTACCTCGTGTACTTGCCTGGAGCACATCTATTTTGGTAGTCTCATGAACGGGGATTGTCCATACCAATGCTGCATTGCATAGCATCTTTATGTGCTTACTTGCAATTGAAATTGCATGCTGTTTTCATGTTTGCTTGACCAGTGTGTAGTTCCGGATAAGGGGACGCCCCGCGAACCGTGCGTGTGAAATTGTCTGCTGACATGGTTATGTGGCATGTGATAGGTGGTAAGTATTGGTCATAAACTTGGCCTTAGGAGTTAGCGCTGATTTATAAGTGAGTGTGTACACACTTCATTAAGTTTTGGGCGACCAAAACTTGCTTATAAATTATGACCAGCCTGGTGTTCACACACACTGATGTCCCGAGGTGGACATAACCCAATGTCCACCGCCCAGACCTTATCCCCTTTGTGCAAAGGGAGTAACGAATCATGTGTCCACTCTAGCTTGCTCCACAAAGCACCTGCCTGCCACCTACACTGGACAACTCACCACCTCACTCCTCTTCCTCTCTCTAGAGTTTGGCACCTCCTTCATGAGGGCTGTTGGGCTGCATTTTTCTGCACATTCTCCTTCCCAACTCCATTTCCAAGCTTGCTAAGGTGATTTCTAAGCTTCCTAGAGTGTTTCCGGATGCTAATCACTCTCCTACACACTCCCAATGACTGAAATTCAGCAAAATAGCTCTCTTTATCGCTGTAATTTCTGGTCTTTTTGCTGAGAACCCTAATTTCAGCTCTCTTTTCTCAAGTTGAACCATAAGGGAAGCTTTCCCAAGGTTCCCTTCATCCTCTTGAAGACTTTTGTCGCAAAGAAAGGCGACAAATCAAAGATCTCAACACTCCAAGGACTTCCATCGCGAAGACTTCCGCTGTCATCGACTCTACTTGCTATTGGTAAGCTTTTATGCTTAAATATGGGAGCAAGTAGGAGGAAGGAGGAACCGGATTACAAGATCACATACCTTGTGTAGTGTTCTCTTGCAGATTGTTGCTACCATGTGTTGGTGGAACAATAGAGAGCAGATGGTAGGGAACATGGGCACTTGAGAGGGTAGTGTGGGTTGCAAGTCTACATCGACAACCACTTGTTTGCAATACTGTATTCATATGCATTGGTATGGAAATCTGGTCAGAAATGCCCATGACACTATGTACTTGATTCTCCCAAGATCAATATACTTTATTTGAGGGAGGGGTCGGCCGTTCCGGCTCATTGTGTGTCTCTTGTCAATTCAGCAATTTACTTCTTGTATTTTGAGCAAGTGTCCATTAAATCTTAGTGTATTTAAGTGTATTGATTAGCATTGTGTTCAACCAAGTTACAGGGTCCCCACCACAGATGGTGTATTTGCTTTATTAGAATGATGTAAATCTGAAAAGAAAATACAGAAACTTGACCTTTCTTGGCTGAGAAATCCCTGCCCTTGACCTTCAGTCCTTCACCCCTTTGCGTTAGCAAACCCTTGGCTGTCTTGGTCCCTTGGATTGCTTGAGCACTTGGTGAAATATGAGATAACACAAATGGGATTGTGGCTCTCCTACTTATACTACTCCCCATGAGCAGTCGGCCAGCTTGTATCCAGGCGGCCAGCATAGTTTTGTCCCACGACTGTAAAATCAGCATTAAATGCTGAATAATTCACATAAAAAGCTGCGCTTTTCTTCATGGCTGGGCATCATGCGCCTGAATCTCTAGGGGCTGACTCGTCCCGGACTGGGCTCACATGGGACCAGTTTACCATCCCAGGTCCTGCACCTGTTGTATAGGTATGTCTACATGGCATCCAAGTGCGGGATGCACGTGAGAGAGAGAGAGAGAGAGAGAGAGAGAGAGAGAGAAGTTGACACCATATTGGGTCCCAATATGCCCCCTCCCACAAGCAGGAGTATTTGCTTTATTACTTTGGAGAACTGTTACGATGCAGAGAACTTACTAAGTATGATTGACGGAGACTGCCAAATGCAAGGACGTTGTAGACCGGACGTCTACTGAACCATCAAGCGGATTGAAAGCAATTTTGAAGCCACTTCAGATACGACATCAGCATTGTGGACTGGAGATTATTGTGTTTTTTGTCTAACACATTTAGAGGATTTTCCTTAAATCACCTGGGTTTGGTCGCATGGCTCATTCGTTCTCAGGACCCCCATGTTCTATGAGGGCGTACATACAGATGGTGTACTCTTCGCTACTTGTAGGACAGTAACACTCCACAACTCTAGCACAAGGTTTGGTAGTCTCCAGCTGCATCATATAGCAGGGGGAGAGATGGTTAAGAGCCTGGCAGCATGACAGATTTGGGGGGTTAGATGTACAGAGGCCATTGGGGGTACTGAAACATTTCATATGCTGCTGCCATCAATAATTTGGTTTGATATCACTCACACTCTTTCTGCTCTCTGGAGCAGTATTCAGGCTCACTTTAGGTTGGTGGAGAGGCTAGAGGGTCTGCTTTTAGAAGCATTGGTGTGACAATCCTTTCCTTCACTTTCTGCCACAGTGATTACATGGAAATGTTGTCTTCCACAACAGCAATACTATCTTCCGGATCGGTTTCGCCATTAGTGATTAATTCTTGAAAAGTTCTCCATCTTTGGATGAATTCTGACTCTCTTATGTTCTGTTCTACATATTAGAAGGCTCCTGTGTGGGGAATTTCATGTAGTTATGTATGCTTTGGATCAGTACTTAACTTTTTGATAGTGTATCTTGAAAATGTTGTGTTTCTCTCTGACCACAGGCTTACATTGAGGCGGAAAACATGCGGCTGGAGCAAGAGGCCTGTCAATTCTGGGCCAAAGAAATTGTTGTTAAAATTGAGTATAAATACTGTCCAAACCTGACCATTATTGATACCCCTGGTCTCATTGCAGCCGCCCCCGGTCGCAAGAATCATCTATTGCAGGTATTCTCAGGCTTTAAATTGAGTTGTTCATTCAACATTCGCTAGGATGGATTGTTATCTTGTATAAAGATTTACATACTTGGAAGAACTTGTCACGAAACAGGCTCAAGCAAGGGCCGTGGAGACACTGGTGCGCACGAAAATGCAGCAAAAAGAGTTCATCATTCTTTGCCTGGAAGATTGTAGTGATTGGAGTAACGCCACCACAAGAAGGGTCGTGATGCAGGTACGGAAAGAGCTTAAAAGATGGGGTGATGGCATATGCATGGTGAAGCATTTTGCGTGAAGTTTCATGACTGCTGTTCTTACAGAGAGTTTTCTGCATAATGTAATCCCAATCTCTCATTAACCTGCCAGATGGACCCAGAGCTCTCAAGAACGGTGGTTGTGTCCACAAAGCTGGATACAAGAATTCCACAGTTTGCCAGGCCAGCTGATGTTGAGCTCTTCTTGAGGCCGCCGCCTCGGTTGTTGGACGGAAATATATTGGGCGAGACGCCTTTCTTCACCTCTGTACCTTCTGGGAGAGTTGGCACCAGTCGTGATTCTGTGTTTAGGTCCAATGATCAATTCAGGGAGGTAAGAGTCGTTGCGACAAGTCATACAAGTATTAAGGTCTATAAAAGAAAAGGGAAGGATCTTGATACTGCATGGTTGTGTGTGAAGTCTTCACTTGGAAGCCTTTGGTACTCTTTGCACTTTCAAAATAACGGAGATGGGCATTGTGAAATGTAGGCTGTTGCACTCAGAGAGGCACAAGATCTATCAGCATTGGAAGAAAAAACGGATCGCCACTTGTCTCCAAATGAGCGTGCTCGTGTGGGTGTGAGTAGATTGAGATGGTTTCTTGAACAGCTCTTGCAGCTACGGTAAAAATTATCATCAAAGGCTCAATAGTCCAGGTTGTTGAAAATTGTAGGTGCCTGCCTTTTACAAAATTTCTTAAGACTTATGAGACCTCAGGTTTTCAGGTATATGCAGAGCGTGCCATTGATTGTACCTCTGCTTGATAGAGAGTATCGCAATGCAACTAGAAAGCTACTTCAGACAAACCAAGAGCTGGGGTAGCCTCTACTGTCTTGAGTTTCTTGCTCTATGTGGATGAAAGGAAAAAGTAGATAAAAGAATGCACCAAATGGGAACTCTGATGGCTTTTAGGCGAATGTGGGAGACCCTTTATGTCTTATCACACTCGCACTCTCACTTACGTCTCATATATAGCAGTTCAATATATTCTAGCCTCCATAGAGACTTAAATCAAGATGTGCAGGTTCAACCATAATCATGAGAAAATTAATATAACCAAGACCTCCCCTCCTCAGAAGTTCATTCATAATCATGAATAACATAACCAACGATTATGATCTCACCTCTTGATCTGGTTCTTCATCTTTATATAAGTCTCACTCGCATAGTCGTATCACATGAGAATCAATCATGATCTGAATATGAATCTACATCTCAATCACATGTTACTCATGAAGAACACATAAAATACTCTTTATCACTCTTTCAATCACTATAAGATTTTTACATGGGATACTTGTATAAAATGATTCTAAAAGATTATAAATGTAGTTAAAAAAATGGTTCTAAATGGTGGATGTTTATGTATTTGAGTGCTGGGAAGGGCTGTAAACAGAACCTTACGTGTGGAAGATACATAACAGAGGTCCTTTGAGCTATCTGGACCGATCTCATCCACACTAGAGGTGAATTGCAGCTGGAGCACAGGCTTCTTTTCCCCTTCTTGCCCAGTGGCGAGGGTAACATCTTTTGGCACAGAAGCTTTTAAAGAGGAGAACATGGAATTTAGCCCATGTATCTTGAGAGCCCCGTTTTTCTTTCCTTTGAGGCATTCATTAGACTCTTATCTAGATATGAGACTGAAAAGGCTAGATTTGATGGCTGTGAAGTGGCATTGCGATGCCAAGAAAGTAAGGGATACCCAATTGTTTTTGCACTCAGTCAGATTATCAAGCCACTTGTTCCTGTACGGTAGTCTTTGAGGCTTTTTTTGACTTTTTTTTGGGGATGAGGGGGGGGGGTGGTGAAGCAATTGAAAGGTGACATACTAGCAATAAAGTAGCCATATAAAAGCCCATCTTAGCCACTCTATTCACTGTAATGGTGTGAATACTGTTCTGCTAACTCTTTCAGTATTTTGCTTTGGCTTTGATGGTCTGCAGGGATCTTGATGAGACAAAGCTGAAGGAGAGGGGCAGGCTTTTCAGAGATTCTTTTCTAGCCAAGGTCTGACTAGATAATGAGATTGACCTCTAGTTGTTTTGTGCTGCTAAACATGTTTAAGGCATGATAAACTGATGTATTCGAGTCATTTTGCTGAAGACTGCTTATGTTTTGTGAAGTAAATATAAGTTATCATTGTTTTGCAGCTTTCTCTCCTGCTCAAAGGGACAGTTGTTGCCCCACCTGAGAAATTTGGTAAGACATCTTGACCTTTCTAATGTGCATGTTATCGCTTGATCTTATGTTGGTTTGCACTTTCCTGAGTGGCTATCATGCCCAGAAGTGGGTGTGAGCTCGATCCTGGAAACCTAATTTATAATTTATAATGCGCTGCAAATGTAAATCTTCTCAAATTGGAGCACTGTTGCAGGACAGCAGGATGCACTTTTACAAATTGCATGAGATGATTCCTTGGATTTTATCTCAACTTGTAGCGTGATTACAGGAGAGACATTGCAGGACGAGCGCACAAATGGTGGCGCATTTGTAGGAACAGATGGCCTTCAGATCCCCATTAAACACATGCCTGTAAGCAGTTTGCAGACTTCTTTTTTCTTTCTTTTTCTATGCAAGTATTACAGTTCTAGAGATGATGTTTAAGCACATGAACGCAAACATTTGATATTACGCAAGAGATAAATGGCAGCTGTTTTGGTGGATGTCAGAATGCAGGAATGCGTCTTTATGGTGGTGCACAATACCATCGAGCTATGGCAGAGTATCGCCTTGTTGTTGGAAACATAAAATGTCCTTCAATTAGCAGAGAGGAGATAGTAAATGCTTGTGGCGTTGAAGATATTCATGATGGAACCAACTACTTCAGGTATTCTTATTGTTTGGAAATAGCAGGCAGCCTGTGTAGCCATCCAAGATCAACATGCATTGAGGACGCCTTACCATAGCACACTGATACATGCAAACAGACATGAAAGGAATTTTTTGAATCACCAAATGTTCAAATTAATTTATATGGTTCCATTGCTCAAAGATTGTTTGTAGTTGGTGAATGTAAAAGGTGTGAAGAAGGATGAAAAAGTGTAGACATGGGATGATCTCATCGTTGATGTATTGGGGTTGACGTGATGGTTCACATGGGTCTAGCCACATGGGTAGTGTAGGTGGCAGTCTACAGCATGTTGACTTCAAATCAACGGCCAACCAAATCTAGAACAAGCTAGAAGGTATCTTTGGGAACAAAATCACTAATTCCAAAGTATTTTTGAAGCTTAAATTTTATGGTCTTAAGATGGAAAACAATGAAGAATTAAGTGACCATCTTGCAAATTTCTACTCATTAGTTCAGTAGCTCACTAGCTTGAAGTGTGAGCCTGATGATGAAGATAAAATGGTTTTCTTATAAAAAGTATGCAAGATGTTACTCAATTCCAACCATCCCTTGAAGTACTATGCCTAGCTTCAACGACATTCGAGGACATGGTAGCATTGCATATTGAAAAAGACCAAAGAATCAAAGATGGCTAAGCATCTAGCAGCAGCCTTGGGGACGATAACGCCTTTGCTAGAGCACTGAATTGGAGGTCCAACAAAAAGATAAAGTGCATATACTATCAATGTTTGGGACACAAGGAGTCACAATGTTTTAAAAAGCTTGAGAAAGAGCAGGAGAAGCGCCATGCAAATCTGATAGCTGAAGAAGAGAGCGGATCGAAGAAATCAGCATAGCAACCACCCAAGTCTCCCTCAGCGAGGAAGACTATGATTGGGCATTCTAGATGTTTTTTATCTTGTGCGAGTTTTTTTGGGTTCCGTCCCCCAAAATGAGATTAATAATCGTGTGTGTGTTAAAAGGCCTTAATGTTATAAAAGACTATGTGCTATCTTTTATCCATGTTAGAAGTTGGGGGGAGTGGCAAAGTGCTGACCTCGCTACCTCGGTCCAAAATTGTGACGTGAGAGACTCTATGGCTGGCACGGGAGGTGACACATGGTGAGTCTTGCTCTGAGGCAGCGTGGATGGGGTAGGTGGTAGCATCTTTTCTTGAAAAAGGGTCTCACCACCTTCACTCTGAAGGGGGGATTGTTGGGTGTTCGGAGTCTCACGTGTGTGAAAACGCCCTTGTATGTGTGTGTGCACACACTTATGTGAGTAAGCGTGTAAGAGTGTGTGAACAACCTCTTGTAGCCACTTAAGTGTTTATGTGATAAGCAATGATGTCATGGGCACTTGCCATGTGTCATTGCCCCAATGTGTGGTGTGTCAAAAGATAAGGCTCTATAAAAGCATTGTACTCTTTGAAGCTTTAGTATCATTAATAAAAGTAACATTGAGTCATGCAATCACTGAGCCCCTATGATTTCAGTTTGTCACGACTCACATCTCTCTCTCTTTACTATACTCATCTTCATGTATCCTTTTAAGCCTCTTTGCTAACCCTAACAGCCTACATATTTTGGATGCTTTTTTATTGTAAGCGTTGTTTCTTTAAAAGGCTTGGCTCCTTCTTATCTTACTTCCCTACTTAGAGCCGAGGGGGTTGTCTATGAATCGATTGATGTAGGCATTATGTATGGTCAAGCTCTTGTATTAGGCCTAACATGTGAGTTTCAGGTGTTGGAATCATTGTGTTCTTTTGTATCACATGATTGCAGTGTAAAAGCCCAAATCATAATACTGAAGGTCTCTCTCTTAGATGACACTCCTTCACTCCAAAGGGGGGTTCGTTGAATATTTTCGGAGTCTAGTAGTGTGAACACTCCAGGTGTGAACACCCTCTTATTAAGAGAACATAAGATGAGGCTTGATGCCGATAAAAGCATTGTACATGGACGGAAAAGTGAGATCTTCACAGAATTTATCGAGATAAATCTCATGGACATCCCCAGGTTGCCAGCAGCCCTGCAGTAGGTCCAAGCTCCAGTCCGGCACATGCTGGTGGCCCATCCCATAGCGTCCCCCAAAGGTGCCAGCAGACGGGCGGCCAACCTTGAAGATGAACCCTTCTTTCCACCCATGAGTCATAGAATTTCACACCGCTGGATCCAGCAAGGTAGTCTCACCTGAGGGTGAAGAACTTCTTCCAAGGACTCTCCCATTCACAAAAGCCCACTTCTTCCAACCACTCTTCCATTCACAGGGCTGCCTGCAGGATTTCCCTGCTGCCTTCTCCAGACCTGATCTCTTCATCTCTCCTTCTACTCACATCCTCATCAATGGCTGAAACCATGTTCACTAATATGGATTTACCTAGCAATCTTTGGCATAAGTTTCACCAACTTAGTCAAGGTGAGCCTTTACAAAAGAGTACAGATATTATGTGAATGGATTTGGTTCAAGGAAGCCTTTTTAGAAGGCCTATGCATAATTTTTGATGAGGTTGGCCCCTTCTTTGAGGACTGATTCTTCTTCATTGCTTGCTTTGCTTACAAATTTTTGCTAATGATGATCTCTGGCAATCCTTTTCTTCATGATTAGGCTTTACTCTTGGAAAGCCCTTTGTTGATGCTTTTGTTAGAGTAGAAGTCTTGATCTTCATTTGGCAAGCAAAGAGAATATTGTCATCAAAACTATCCAAAATCATGGAATGAGATGCCATTTTTTGATATGGGAAGGTCTTACCAACTGAGATTAGTGTCTAATCCCTTACAACAAAGGTTTAAGGCTTAATGACATGACGATTAGTGCAAATATCCCCCTTGAGAATCATGCACCAAATGAGAGGGAAATGATGCAAATCAGAGTTAAAGAAACTCATAACCTTGTGATTTGAAGCTTGAAACCCCCAAAAAACTCAAAAGGATTAGTGCTAATCACTTGCTTAATGACGGTGGGCTGAAACTGACAAAACGCTTGTTTCTCCTCAACTGGTGGATATTGTGCTTCAAGATTTGGTGTGCCAACTCCATGTACACCCAATTGTTGATGGCTTAAAGGAATTTGATCAATTCGAACTCTAGGCACTGATTCTGCGTTTTTACTGTTGCGTTTTTCTGCTGAAAAACAGCATTTTTTGAAGCTGTTTTTGCTTGAACGAGGCCGAGCCCTTTGATGTGGTGGAAGCCCTGTGAGGTGGCTGGAATGCGCTATGATTGATTTTCAAAGTGAAGCTCTAAGGAGTAAGCAACAAGCAGATTAGGGAAAGCTGTGTTTTTTGCAAAGAGGGGAGAGAGATCGTTATGGCTAATGGAGTTAAATTATGGCTTAATGATGATAGCTAGACATCATGACTATGATAGCATGTTGGAGTTAGGTTTTGGAGAGAGCCTAAGGGGAAAAGAAGTGGTGATTAAGCATGGTGATCATTGCTAATGAATATGATGAACACTTAATAATACTAGCACAAGATGTGGACACACATGAATGGCAAAAGTGAGGATGAGCCAAGAACCACAAATGTGATTTCTCTATAAGTGGCTGAGCCTTTTTTAGGCACCAAAAGTACATAAAAGTGAGCACCCAAGAATTGTTGAGATATCGAGCTCATCTAGTGAGGCGGTGGACACTGATGACCCGCCTGGGGGATAGGTCCCACACTTACACCACTGGCATGGTTGGTGAGATCATGGGTAATATGCGGCCAGTGTGATGACAGGCTGTGTGACAGCCATTCTAGAGACTGGCATAGTTATAGCGCCAGCTCACTTAGTTGGATTCACACTATAGAGAACCCTAGTATGTATTTAGTTGAGTACCTTTTCATATAGTGTACTCTTATCTTTGTATATAGTGTGTTGAGTATTAAGTGAAGAAGAAGAAGATTTTCAGCCTCTCATCTGTGTGTTCTCTTTTAGGGTTTTGTGAGTGTGTGTGTGCTTGCAAGAGCTCAAGCTCTCTTCTCCCCTGCATCTTTTCATGGTATCAGAGCCTGGTTCATGCTAAGGGCTGAGCTGCAAGCAAGAGAAGCACAGGAAGCGGTACGAGGGTAAGAGCTTCATCTACTCTTCCCTATTTGTGTTGGCGACTACACCCTTGTCGGGAGCTCTACGGGAGGCATTGGCAAACGATCTCTGATTGAGGAGCTTTCTTCGCGGGAGTAAAGCTATAGGGCAACTATATAGTCCTATCGGATAAAATTTTTGGGGCCAAAAACGCGTTTCGGGCACGTTACGACCTCCGTTTTTCAGAAAGCAGGCGATTTTGAGCATTGCGGGTAAATCACCGATTCTCTGCAGAACTCAGTTTCAAGAACTGCAGGAAGACAGATTGGTTGTGCAGACATTGTGTGCTGCAAGGAGGTCAACAGGTGCCATTGGGTGTATGTATGCACATTGAGGTCACTGATTGTGACATTTGAGTGTAGTACAGTACCGTTGCAGAAAATACAACAGTTTGTGCTGGACAAACCAGAGTGCTGTTTCTGGTAAATTTGTGTGTTTGGCAAGATGTCAAATGATGGCATAAACCAGATTGTTGCTGAGAAGCTTGATAAGAACAACTTCCATGCTTGGAGGTTCAGGTTGACAAATTTCTTGATGGGAAAGGGTTACTGGGACTACATAGAAGGTGAGCATGAAGAGGCACCGGAGATACCGGAGATTAATCCGATTGCTGCAGATGTGAAAGAGTTCAAGGATTGGAACCAAGGAGCCAGAAAAGTTATGTATTGGCTCTCTATCAGTATACAGGACACCATGATTGGGCACATACAGGATGCTAAGTCCCCCAAGGAGGCGTGGGACACCTTGGTAAAACTCTATGAAACGAATACCAAGGCACGAAAGATACAGTCGAAGAATGAACTTCATATTGTGGAGAAAAGAGTATGTCTGTGAATGACTATGCATTGAAGATCAAGGATATTGTGGAATCCCTTGCATCTATTGGCGTTTCAGTAGATGATGATGATAAGGTGGAAGTCTGTCTACGTGGTCTCGGGCCACAATACAAGGCGTTCAAAACGTCTATTCAGACTCGGAAAAACATTCCCAATTTCACAGATTTGGTGTCTATGTTGATTATAGAAGAGAAGAGCTTGGGTGAAGACCAACAGTTTTCACAAAACAAAAACAGCTCAGAGGAGCAAGAGGTCTTCTACACAAGTTCAGGAAGAGGACGAGGTAGAGGAGGCCGTGGACGCGGCCAAGGAGGTGGCCGAACAGGTAATCAGAATTATGGCCAGCAGTAGCAACAATAACAGTCCCAGAATTCACAACAACAACAACACGCAGGTGGAAGAGGCCAATTCAGAGGCAGGGGGAGTCAAAGAGGTCGTGGAAATTGGCAAAGGCAGTATAGTGATACACGTGGATGCTTTTATTGTGGTAAGCCTGAACATGTGTAGGCAGATTGCTATAAGAAGTAGGCTGACATGCAAAATGGGAAATTGCAGCAAAACAACTATGCATCTTCGAGCAAAAACAATGAGGATAATGAAAGGTTGTTTGTTATGCAGCATGTCGTTAATGCCATGTTTGAAAATGTTGAAGCAGCACATAAAGATGATGTATGGTACGTTGATCGAGGTGCTTCGAACCACATGACAAGTCATGGCGAGTGGTTCAAGGAGATGAAAAACCTTGAAAGACCAGGTTTTGTGGAAACAGGGGATGACACTGCTCATCCAATTGTCCATGTTGGAGATGTGCCATTGTCTATGTAGGATGGCAAAGTGAAGTACCTTGCAGATATACTTCATGTTTCGAACATAACAAAGAATCTGGTTTCAGTTGGCCAGATGATTGAGCAGGGTTTAAAGATTCGGTTTAATCTTGATGGTTGTTATGTTGAAGACTTTAAAGACAAGTGCAGGTTGGTTGCAAAAGGCAACAGAGTGGGCAGAATGTTTACATTGAATGTAAACATACCTGAAGTGAGTGTTGCGATGTTTGCAAATGGTTCAGGAATTGTTGCAGACACAGACATTTGGCATAAAAGAATTGGACATGTGAATGTGCAGAGAATGAAGTCTATGCAGACTAAAGGAATTGTGACAGGACTGCCAAAATTTAAAGTTGAAGGTATGCAGAAAATATGTGAAGCATGCCAATTTGGAAAGCAAACAAAGCATGTATTTTCACGTAACAGAAATGTGAGCAGAAATGCACTAGATGTTGTGCATTCAGATGTATGGGGTCCTACGAAGACCATGTCTATGGGAGGCTGCAGGTATTATGTGACATTTATTGATGACCATACAAGGAAAGTGTGGTTATACTTCATGAAGGAGAAGGGTGAGGTGTTCACTCATTTTCAGAATTTCAGAGCTATGGTTGAAAAGCAAACAGGGAAATATGTAAAGTGCCTAAGGTTAGATGGAGGGGGAGAGTACTTCTCCAATGAGTTCTCTGAATTTTTGAAGAAGAATGGTATTCGGAGACAGTTTACATGCAGATACACTCCGCAGCAAAATGGAGTTGCTGAGCGGAAAAACAAGCACATTGCTGAGATTGCGCGAGCATTGATGGAAGAGAAGAATATGCCGCATAGCTATCGGGCTGAGGCTGTTTCTACAGCAGTTTACATCATGAACAGAACTCCAACTGCAGTCATACATGATGTAACTCTAGAGGAGAGGTTTACTGGTAGAAAACCTGATTTGTCTCATCTGAAGGTCTTTGGATGCATTGCATATGTGCATGTGCCATATGAGTTGAGAACTAAGTTGGATCCAAAAGCTGAAAAATGTGTGTTTATTGGGTATTCCCTTGAGTAAAAGGGATACAGGTGTTATGACCCCGCTACACGTGAGTTGAGAGTAAGCAGGGGGGATGTTTTTTATGAGATGAGCAGCTGGTATGTTGCTGAAAAAGAAGCTGTTGGGGCTGATGTGAGTGGAAATGTGGTTGCACAGAATCCAAGTCAGCAATCATAGTCTTTGAGTGGACCAGGAGAGTCCTCATCTAGTGGTTCAGTTGATGAACCATGGCGTGGCAGGCTGCGTCATAATACCAGCCCTGCAAATGTGATTAGTACATCACATAAAGGCAAAGAGAAAGTGCTTGAGCCTCTTAGTATGCTTGACATTTCTGCAGGGCATTCTCATGTTGATGGAGAGTCTAGTGGCTCAGAGATGAGCCTTGATGAGGATCTTGGGATACCAGCTATGAGAACACCTGGTGTAAAGAAGACTATGGAAGCCATGAATGCAAAGCTGCGAAGATCTGGGAGAGTGAAGAATCCTGTGCAGAGGTTTACCTATGATGATTATGTGGCACATCACTATGCATACATAGCAAAAGTTGTGTAGGTTGTAGAGCCCACATGCATTGATGAGGCTGTTGGAAATGTGTGTTGGGAGAAAGCTATGGATGAGGAGATGGATGCACTATATGGAAATGAGACTTGGGATTTAGTGCAATTGCCTGAAGGCAAGAAAGCCATTGGATGCAAGTGGGTGTACAAAGTAAAACATAACAGTGATGGAAGCATAAGCAGGTACAAGGCTAGATTGGTAGCCAAAGGATATGCGCAGACATATGGCATTGATTATGAGGAAACTTTCAGCCCAGTTGCCAAGATGGCAACAGTGAGAGTTGTGATAGCAGTGGCTGTGTCAAAGCAATGGTCTTTACATCAGATGGATGTAAAGAATGCATTCTTGTATGGGGATTTGCAGGAAGAGATGTATATGTTGCAGCCACGTGGTTATGAGGATGTGAGTTATCCCGAGCATGTTTGCAGGTTGAAGAAGGCCTTGTATGGCTTAAAACAAGCACCAAGAGCATGGTCTGACAATATTTGTCAATATCTTGTCACTATTGGCTTTCATGTAGTCAATGCAGATTTCTCGTTGTATGTGAGACACAGTGATAGAGGGGTTGTGCTTGTTGTCATCTATGTAGATGACCTGATCATTACGGGGGACCATGATGCAGAGATCTTTGATGTAAAGATCTTACTTAGACAGAAGTTTGAGATGAAGGATATGGGGGAGCTCAGATATTTCTTGGGCATTGAGGTGATTAGGTCACCACATGGTATTGGATTACTGCAGAGATAGTATGGCTTGGACATGTTGTCCAAGTATGGTGTGACAGGCTGTAAGCCTGTCTCAGTGCCATTGGATCAAAATGGCAAGTTGAGTGCAGATTCAGGTGAGATTTTGGAGGATCTTACTATGCATAGGTGCATAGTAGGAAGCTTGATCTACATGACGATCACCACGCCAGGTTTGAGCTATGCTGTTGGGTTGGTGAGTCAGTTTATGCAGGTTCCTCGGAAGCCGCATTTGGATGCATTGAGACGCATACTGAGGTTTGTGAGGTCTACTTTGCATTGTGGACTATTTTATGAAACTGGGATAGAGATATGTGTACATGGGTACACAGATGCTGATTGGGCTGGTAGTATCTCAGATAGAAGATCTACTAGTGGCTTCATGTTTTCTTTGGGGAGTGTTGCTGTGTTTGGAGCAGCAAGAAGGAGCCTAGGGTTGCTCTATCCAGTACAGAGGCCGAGTACAGAGGTGCTGCTATGGCAGCATGTGAGGTAGCTTGGTTGAGAAAGCTACTTGCAGATTTGGGTCTATCAGTGGATAGACAAGTTGTCATTTTCTGTGACAACATCAGCAGTATACAGTTGGCTAGGAACCCAGTTTTTCATGCTTGCACGAAGCATATAGAGGTCCACTACCATTTTGTCCGAGAGAAGGTTTTGATAGGAGACGTTGACCTTGTTTATGTCAGCACACAGGATCAGGTAGTTGACATCTTCACCAAAGCATTGGGTACAGAGAAGCTCCGCAGATTCAGGGCTTCGCTTGGTGTACATGAGATGGAGTTGAGCTCGAGGGGGAGTGTTGAGATATCGAGCTCATCTAGTGAGGCGGTGGACACTGATGACCCGCCTGGGGGATAGGCCCCACACTTACACCATTGGCATGGTTGGTGAGATCATGGGTGATACGCGGCCAGTGGGATGACAGGTTATGTGACAGCCATTCTAGAGACTGGCATAGTTATAGTGCCAGCTCACTTAGTTGGGTTCACACTAAAGAGAACCCAAGTATGTATTTGGTTGAGTATCTTTTCATATAGTGTACTCTTATCTTTGTATATAGTATGTTGTGTGTTGAGTGAAGAAGAAGAAGATTTTTAGCCTCTCACCCTTGTGTTCTCTTTTAGGGTTTTGTGAGTGTGTGTGTGCTTGTAAGAGCTCAACGCCCCAAAACCTTAAAACCTTAGAACCTTAGAACCTTTTGCACACTATTTGTTGATGTATGATTATTTGCTTATTACTAACATGTATGTCACTCTTTGAAAGTGTGCATCTACCATAAGAGGGGAAGGGTGGAGGTGGTCCATGTGAAGCCCCTCTGAGAAACTGGTAGGTGACTAGCATACCATACCCTACTATACCCCAGTTGTTGAGATGACTCCAAAGCAAGCCTTGACAGTTATTCTGTCCGAATTTTGGAGGCAGTGTATGCTTGCCCACCAACTGGAAAAGTGCATCTACCTACTACGAGTGATGCTATGTGGAACTTTGCAAGGAAGATGGTGCGTGGTACTCATGGTATACTCGGGATCATGCATGAGAACATCATCTGAAGCCTCTCAATCCTCCAATCCACCTTCTCAAGGTCTAATTCCAAGAAAGGAGCCCCCATACATCACCGTTGAAGTTACTAGGGTCTCAAAAAGCCATTTCTCGGTATTAGGTTTCTAAAAGTGTGTCTAGATGCACTATCTCTCAAGGAGGGCTAGAGCTGCATAGCCCCTTGTCAAGTTGACATGGGCTGTTGGGCACATGGTAAAATATGGCTGGAGAAGATAACTCCCAGCTATACATAGGATGTGACTATATCCATCGGATCACCTAGGTTGAAATGGGAGGACCATTACATTTGCGGATCTCCATTGTACTATTTCATTGCCTATTTAGAGAGGGAATGGGCCCACTGTCCAGGATCACTGTTTCTCAAACTAGCAATGTCTATGACTTTAGAGAGTGGAGCCAACTCTAGGACACCTCCCAATTGCCCATCATGAGTTTTTCCCAGATAGCAAAGGGTAGCACCCGTCCATGATCTTGAGAGGCATTGGAGCTTGAAGACATCTCAACCACCACCAAACACACATCCCCCCCCCACCCGCCCCCTTCTTCTTCCCCGGTGGGCCCAGCGTCTCCAAGAGGACCTGACACCATACCCAGCCGATACATGGCCCATCACGGAGTCACCATGGATAGGACCCACCAGCTGCAGTGCACTCCACGAGCAACTGTCTTCTTTGTTGAGTACCATCTGCAAATGCTGTCAGTAAGTGATGGCTTGAAATCTCAGCGCAGCCTCTTCTACTGTGCTTTACTCATTAGATAAGGTTGCTTTGTTTTCTTTCGGGAGTTAAAATCCTAAGGAGCCTTGTTTCTGGTGTAAAGAACCGTTAATAGAACCTAAGTCTTTAACTTTTTAAATTTTAATTCAAAATTGCAAAATATGAGGCAGTTAGAACCCTTGTAACATTTATCATCACGGCTCCATCATCAACATAATGGGCTTCATCGACCTTCATCGCTTAATTTTCAACAAGATGAATGGCACCAACAAAATCTACATAGACAAATGTCTTAAATTATTTGTACTTAATTAATGCACTGAGGTTTCAACCAGTTTCCCCAGTGACAGGAAGAGGTAATTTGTGTACTTAATCATAAATTTGTAATTTTGGATCATTTATCGTTCCTTATAGTGGGAGTTAGGGGGAGGTGTTTTCTGTGGATGCCCTTCCCTCACCTGTTGTGCAAAATGGATATGGATGAGAGGGTGAGTTGGGAGTGTGTGTGCAAAATCTCTCGAGCCATCTTGTGATACAAATGTAATATAGGAAAATGCAGGATTGTCTCTCTGTGATGGAGAGTGGGAAACCTAACCTGAGGTGTTGTGTTTGACCTTACTTTTGGTGTAACATTTTCTAAGCTGCTGCAGGCATTCTTAGCAGGATGATTCTTCAAGGTGGTGTACGACCCCTAGTGTGGGGTTAGAGACATCATGTCAAGTGAATGCATCCCCAAAGTAAAGGTTTTAAAATTTGGGTTTGCATTTCTGTTCTTGAGGGGAGGCTGTAATTCTCTTTGCATTTGTATTTTGAGGAGGCAAGAGTCCTCTATTTATATGGTTCAACTGCTCAAAGTTTTTCGTAGTTGGTGAATGTGAAAGGAGTGAAGAAGGATGCAAAAGTGCAGAGATGGGGTGATCTCATTGATGATGTACTAGGGTATGGGCACATGGTTTTCCATGGGTCTATCCACATGGGTGGTGTATGTGGCAATCTAGGTGTCACTTTTAGGGATAAGGCTACACATCTATAAAATGTACTTGGAAGCTCACATGCGTGAGATGATTTGCAATGCACTCGAGCTTTGTTCTTTTGGGTTAATATTGTGTTGATCTAATCTTCAATTAGTGTTTATTCAAGAATGGATTTGTATTTATACTTAGATCCACCCCAGCTCTCTATCAAAATTCAAGCCTATAAGCCGAGCCTAGGACCACCTCTAGAGATCCCAGGAGGTAAATGGAGAGTATTTCCATGGACTTCATTGTAGTTTGGCCACAGACCAGCAGAGGGCATGATGCTATCTAGGTGGTGGTAGACAGATTGACAAACATGGCACGATCTTTACCTACAAAAGTGACAATGAAGACAACCGAATTGGCGCAGCAGTCTGTTGAGCAGCTTTTCACATTGTATGGACTGCCTTTTGATATAGTCAGTGATAGGGACTCAAAAGTTTTCTAAACATTTCTAGCAACTAGATTGGAGACTACGTTGAGTATGAGTTCCTCTCATCATCCTCAATTTGATGGGCAAACACAGAGGATGAATCAAGTTCTAGAGGTCATGCTTCATACATACATCTCCAAGAGACCATCAGATTGGGAGAAGTACATCCCAATGATCAAGTTTACCTATAACAATGCTAAGCATGCAACTACTAGTTACAGTCCGTTTATGCTGATGTACAGGTACCAACCTAGATCTCCAGCTTACCATTTTAGTGTAAATTTGTGCTCATTTTGATGTACTTCCAAAGTAGAATAAGTGTAGAGTAGAAAAACTTCTTAAAAAAATATTTTTAAAGTGTCGTTCCCTCCCCCATCCCCGTTCCCTACTTATGGCCATCCCCCGTCGTCCGGTTCCCATTCTCGTCCCCTGTTACTGTCCCCCGTCCCTTGTGACTATGCCCAGCCGTTCCTAGCTCAGTTCCTCATCATGGGGGAGGGGGGATCTCAGCCCTGAGGATTCACAGCACCACGTCCCGGCCTCTGAGGGTCCCAGTGTAGGAGAGTGGCAAACCGCCAATCTGAGGCAGAACCACCGTCAGACTTCCAGAGCACACCAATGCTGCCAAGCACACCACTCTGACAAGCCACAGGAGGATATGGTTCTGTAAACAGTTACGAGCACTTATCTGAGCAGTCCCTGACGGTGATACTGCCCTCCCCCCCAACACCAGTCCGACAGGCCACAGGAGGATATGGTTTTGCCAGAGAACAACTACGAGCACTTATCTCAATAGCCCCCCGATATTGATGCTCCCCCACCACTCCCCACCCCCCCCCCCCCCCCGGGGCTCGCCAGAGCACTTCTGCCAGCCCTGCCTAACTCAGAGAGGAGGCAACAGGAGCATTCTTGACAACATCTTCACTTATTGGGAGGTGACTGCCGTCCATGGTGCTGACAAGAGCCTCACCTTACTCACCTTCTATATCAGACCTCATGGCAGACTTTAGAGAGCAAAGCCCCTTTGGAGGATTTCATTGGATGCACCTTGCAGAGGGTGAGGGTGATTGGTTTCCATGCGCATGAGTGGCACATAGACCCTCCACCGGCCCAAGGTAGCCTCAGAGAGATTCTGGCATTTGTGGATTTGGGAGGGCCGCCCTCTCACGCATCTCCAGTGGGACCCAAGGGAATGGACATGGCATGATCCCTATGACAATGAGGAGGCTCCCAGAACCCCTTTCTTTGCTTACACTGCAAGGCTGAGCCGCAAGATTCAAATGCCAAAGATCGAGGGCACTCAAGCAGCAGCACGGCATTGGCAGTCACAAGACCTCCCTCCTCAGTTTCTCTCATATTTCTAGAAGAGGGTGTGGGATAGTTTTCGGCCGCCAAAGATCACTCTCTTTCTATGGCAATTGGCACATCGGAGCTTGGCGCTTGGCACTTGGCTAGCCATAGGAGGTAGGCCAGAGGTCTGTTCGAGGTGTGGCCACCTCTAGGAGTCCCAACATCATTGCCTTTGGGATTGCCCAAAGGCTCAGTAGGTTTGGCAATGGATTCTCTGCATTTTCACTATGGACCAGGGCCCCTCCCACACAATTACTTGGGGCACATTTGCTTGGGCCACTGAGGCCAAGGCCGCCATGGCATGTGAGGAGGGTGGGAGACTTGCTCTACGTGTCTCTCATCTTCATGTTTCTGCAGTGCCAATTTCAGCTCCCTGATCTTTGGACCCCTAGTTCCAACCAGAGATAGGAGATTTGCAGCAGTATTGCATTGTGGCACATTTGAAGAGCTCGCTATAGCAAGGCTATCAAGAGCACCCTTACCCCGCCGGTGTAGTCCATCTAGAGCATTTGGCTTGATATCATTCATACCCTCTATGGACAGTGGGGGAAGCTTCAGGGTGGCTCTGACCATATGCGGAAGCGCCGTGAGGCCTTTATGAGGATCTGGTGTCACAGTCCATTTCTCACTGACAATGGTGGTGAGCCCACCTGGCACTATAAACCACCTATGTGGTTGTTCCCCTCTCCCCCCATTGTATGAGATAGCCTTCTCCCCCCAGAGCAGCCAGCCGAAGGAGAAGAGCATCCTTCCCCCTTTTTTTCTCTTTCTTGACTCTCGCTCCGCTCTATGGAGCTGAGTTTGTACTTAGCCACTATGGTTGTTTTGCTCTGTAACTGATAGAAGGATCTCTTTCCCTTTCTTCTTTTTTTTAATAAAATTGATCCCCACATCAGGGACACCTCAGCAAAAGGTCACTCAGGCATCAACAAGACATCAGATCCAAGACAATCTGCACTCCATTTCAGCAGAGGAGCAAAGGTACCAACGTTTTACTGCCATACCACAAAACTAAGGTATTCCAAGAACCCCATTCAGGAGGCCATCTGTATCCGTAAAGGACCCATTTGGATTCAGAAGGATCTCTTTCCCTTTCTTCTTTTTCTAATAAAATTGATCCCCACATCAGGGACACCTCAGCAAAAGGTCACTCAGGCATCCAACAAGACATCAGATCCAAGACAATCTGCACTCCACTTCAGCAGAGGAGCAAAGGTACCAATTGTTTTACTGCCGTACCACAAAACTAAGGTATTCCAAGAACCCCATTCAGGAGGCCATCTGTATCCATAAAGGACCCATTCGGATCAGCAAGTTCCTGTCGTCAATTCAACCTGGATACACAAGCTAGAGCTTAGCAAAGCAAGGAGATATCTTCAGGTCAAGGATCAAGATACACATTGTACTCATTTCAAACATTGTACTCATTTCAACTTCATGATAAAGCAAATACACCAAGAGGTAGGGGCCATTCAATGGGTATTGGGACCATAGGAAGAAGGCTTCCGCGTGTGACAAAAAAGTAGCATGGGTTAGCAGATAGCTATAAGAATAGTTGAGTGAAAATCCCATTACAACTAAAATATTAATAGCATCTAGGGACTATATAAATGAGTGTGTTATATATTTGAGTGTCGAGCCAACCATGTGGGTTTGGGTCTCCATCTAATCTGACTCTATAGGTGGATAGTGGGCTGCCAAACCCTCTAGTGATTCCCAAGTGTGGTACGGGACGCATGGAACAGACATTCGAATTTCGTGGTCTTGAGGGCTCAATACTCTAGTGTTCACACTAATCTAACTCTCTTGTGCTTGGGGTACCTCCCTTAGGCAAGACTCAAGAGGAGAGGCAAGGGCCAAGGCAAGAGGGCCACTATGGACCCTTGTGACTATGGGCCAAAATGGCACAAACACGCCCCCAAGACGGTGTCCCCCAACGGCCAGAAAATGGTCACAAAAATGACCGTTGGAATCCGCAACGCCTAGCTGCAGTCCCCCACAGGAACCGTCCCGGCTCGGAGCCGTCCCCGTCCCCCTGTCCCTTGTGAGGAACGCCTCCAGGGGGATGTCTGTCCGTCCTCATTTCTGCCGCGTCCCAGCCTCCCGTCCCGTGCGTCCCCTGTGACTATGCGGCTGGGGGGTGGGACAACTAGAGGCGTCCTCCTAGATTGACGGCCGGGGCAAGCTCTAGCAAGGTGTCCCATCCGCCGGGGCAAATAAAGCATTGGCCGGGGAGGCCAAAGGACTCAACTTTCTGCAAAACAGGAGCTCCTCGGAGGCAAGGAAGCGATATGACAGGAGTGTCATGGGAAAGCTTGAGATGCCAGCTAGAGGTTCGGATGCTGGGTTGAAGCCGTGCTGCCACCTTGCAAAGAAGGCTTGGGCCATGCACAGTGTGACAGGGCTCAATTGCATGACTTTGTCTGATGCTACAGGCGAATCAAACTCGACGTGGTAGTATTCTCGCCATGAAGGATGGATATCAGTGATCTTTCCAGGCTTGCCGATAAGGCTTGCTTGCAGAAGATCCCTGAGTTGTCCATGTGTCAGGTGGCTACCCACAATCTTGTAGATCAAGGTGGAGGCCTCCAGGGAGGCAACTGTCGAAGCAAGGAGCTGGAGGTCTGCTTATGAGAAGGAAAGACAAGGGACGGCACGGGGATGACGGAGCGGTTGCCATGGATTCCTGCTGGAGGTGTGAAGACCAGAAGATGCCGACACTTGCCGAAGAGAAAAAACAACCCGAAAGCTGAAGACACCTGCCAAAGGAGAGGAAGGGGCTTGGGCGACGAAAGGCTCAGGCGGGGGGGTGTTCTGACTGATGGGGGCTGGAAGGTGAGGAAAGCAAAGCAAGGAGGGGCTGGCAGAAAGGAAGAGTGGGAAAAAATTGAAGATGTGGAAGGAGGCGGGAGCTCAACTGGCCAGAGGAGGAAGGTGCATGAGGGCTGGGGGGGGCGAAGACAGGCTGGAGACAGGCGAAAGCAGATGGCGCAGGAAGGGTAAGGCGGGGGTGCAACAGGGCGGAGGAGGAGGCGGAGGACGGGAGCTGGGGGGAACCGGCCAGCTGGGAGGCGGAGGGCTGAGAGGAGCTGGGCAATGGCGAACGCAGTTGGCGTGTAGACGGGGGAGCACCAGCGCTCACGTTTGAGATGGTGCGCTCATGATGCAGGCACAAAGTGGGGATCAAATTCTTGATGGTCTGCTTGACCTGATCTGGATCTGAGATCAGATGAAGAATGAGGGCAGAATTGGGGCCTTTATATAGCCCAACCTGTTTGACCTGCTCCCTGACTTGCCTGACCAGCTGCCTGAACTTCCTGGCCTTCTGTCGGACCTGCTTGTTGTCTGGTGTTCGGCACTTGGCATAATAACTTCTAGGATATTTGTACAGATGTCAACTTCAAGTGGGTTCCAAACTTGTGCAGGACTTGCATACGTACAACTGCCTGGACTTACCTTGGCCTACCTTGATGGCAACTGGTGGCATGTCTTTGGAACAGGGTTCACAAAAGCACAATGCTTATTACTAATCCAGAACTTGCATAGTACTGGTACTGTTATGTCACCATGCTCCCAATTGCGGGGTGCATTTAACAACCTTGCATGACCCATAGAGTCATAACCTTTTACCCCATAGCCAATACATGCCAAGGATGTAACATACTCCTTTAAGAACTGGCCTCCATATGGACAAAGCCAATGGGATCAACCCTTCTAGGTCATCCATCTATGGTTGGGTTAGTGTGTCTGTCAACTGCTTTCCATGTCTGTTTATGTGTATGTTTGTGTATAGGTGGTTACAAGGGCTGGTAATGAATGTAAGGTTTCGTCCTTAGTTTGAAGTCTAATCAACCAAGCTAACCACATGTGTATACAGGACTTCTTGTGTTATTGCCGTTACAAAGGCACGGGACATTTTCGAGCCTTTTCTTCATCAAGTATGCAGTTCTTTATCATACTACCTTGTGCCCATTAAAAAAAAAACTGAGACAACATTTAACTGATGAGCTTGTAAACAATTTGTGTACAGAATACAGTGGTTTTCAAAGATGGGTTTTAAGCATTTATTTTCATTTACTTTCACCTCTTTAATACACAGCTCGGTTTTCGGCTTTCACACATTCTAAGGAGGCTTTTGCCTGTTGCTCTCTACCTTCTACAGGTTGGTTCTGTTTACAATTGAGGACTTTAATGGAGAATGTTGCTTCCGTAAACATGAAGGTCCCATGCCATTTGCTTGCTACTAACTGTTTTCTGTGATTGAACTGTCCCTCCTCTATTGCAGAAGGATGGTGAGTATCTGAGTGGCCATAACATGTTCATGAAGAGGGTCTCGGATGCCTTCCATACATTTGTCGAGTCAACTGAACGTGCTTGCAGAGAGAAGTATTTATTTCTTGTCTAGCAACTTCACTGTGTTTGCAACATGTTCATGGAAAGGGTCTTGGATGCCTTCCATACATTTGTCGAATCAACTGAATGTGCTTGCAGAGAGGAGTAAATAAATCTTGTCTAGCAACTTGACTGTGTTTACAACCACACACACTTGTGCACGTGCATGCACCCACACACCCACACGCATTCCAAACATGGTCCTTGAATGATTGTGAAAGCAGTCAATTCAAAACATGCTCGCACACATGCACATTTCAAGTTCTTTGGAGCATGGCAAGAGGATGTGGGAAGGGGAGCAAGGGAGACGAAGAAGACTCAACAACAACAAAATTTATGAAGCATACGAGTTCTTCCATTACTTTTGGGCGAACACCCTTTTTATTACAAATTTAGCTAAAGATAGCCATGACAGCATGAGACTCTCATTGCTTCTAGTTTTGCACAGCTTTGAGAACCACACAACCCTATTTCATATTTATTTATTGCTGAATCTTCAAGGCCCCTCTAAGACTGACGCCCCATTACTCGCACTTGCATTTTTCTTCCCTGCAAACCTGCACAAGTACTTCCACAGTATGCTCCCAAGCCAAACGACGAACCACGATATATGCTTCTCTCACTAACACAAATTCGAGTTTCCTTAAGATGCAAGAGAAGGTCACCGCTAGAGATCAGCACCCTTCTTGAGATGCCTTTGTCAATTCAAAACTTATATAGAGTCTACCATCAAACACATAGCAATACCCCTTGACCACAAAATTTTCTTCCTTCTTGTGCATGTAAACACCTGCTTAGAAGCACTGCAGTATGAAAACCTCTTCTGCTGCATATGAATTGCCCCTTTTAATCCAACAAAAATATTGGTCACTTCATACTGTGGGTATAAAAGGGCCCAAGTGTGGTCATCCTAAGGTTGTAACCTTAGTGATAAATGTGTTCAAAAAACAGGCATCACACAGGCCTGACTATGGCTGCTCTATCGACATTCACATGACTGAACATCTTGATGCTTTGGCTTGCTAAAGTTGTCAATTACCAACCATGATTCGTACTGTGTGCAATACAAAACAACAGCAACCGAAGGAGATGACTGAGAACCAGTTTTTTTCTCTTACAGCTTGATCTCGCCTAGCTTCAATTCAGAAGATGACTGTCTTTGTTTCCTTGTCTCCACTAAGAAGCTTTTCATTAGGGCCCTAATTTTCTGCAAACTCAAGTAGGTCCACCCTCCACGAATGGCACAGAGGTCCTTCTTTCAAAGAGATGGTGTATTTTTTGAGCTTCTTGGTAAAAAGATTTCTCAACAGATTATATGGCCATGTATACCTTACACCCTATAGTAACTTTAGATCATGGTGCCGAGGATCACCATCCTCATCATTGTAGATACAAAGTGGGTGTAGAGGATACGGGGGTGTGAGTGTGGAGAGGGAGCCATCCTTTGTTGTGTGGTAGGGGTCCATAAAGGATGTCCACCATCGGGGAGGGGGTGAGGATGGCCCCTAGATCTGTAGGGTCAAGGAGAAGTTGGGACGAGGTAGCAGCTACAGATGCTCGGTGGCGGGCGAGGATCTCATCAATCTGGGGCTGGTGCATAGTTGCCAGGCGTTTCAGAAACGGCAGGTATGAAACGGGTTTCATACGTTTTGAAACGTTTCATAAAAGGTAAGAAACGGGTACAAAAAGGTTTCATACAAAATAGAAAAAACATGTATATTTTTAACTTGAAATATAGAAAAGAAAAAACTGTTGACATAACTTATAAGAGACCACATTGAATTCATTTCAATAAAAACAAAATACATGTAAGATATGATGATATCACAAATCACGTGGGTGATCACTGATGACTAAGCAGAAATCAAAAGGATCACCACGTGGGTGATGAGTCATGACTCAAAATCCAAGATCAAAATAAATAGCATGTCCAAAGTTCAAACTAAATAACATGTCCAAATAAAATGATACTGGCAGCAGCTGCTAGCTACTATCTGCATCCTCATCTGCATCCTCATGCTCATCCTCATCTGCATCTTTTGCCTTTGCAGCCTCACTCTCAAGGTCACTGCCGGTAGCCGAGTCCTCAAATGCCTCATCCTCTAGAGGTGCAGGTGCACCACTAGTACTAGCCTCTCGAGAAGATCGTGTAGTGCGAGCCGGAGCCATGATTTCCTCATAGAGCATAGAATAGATGTCTCTCTCCTCCTGAGGAATGTCGGGAATCTCCTTGCACTTCATGATATCAATCTTATCTGGATTCACTTGGCGAGGCTCAATGGGATGACCCTTTTGTTCTAGCAATCAGAGATTGCAATGACAAAAGACCAGCCTCTCCAATTGTGCTGAGGAGAGTCTATTTCTCATTTTCGTGTGAAAAAGAGCCCATGTACTCCAGTTTCTCTCACAAGGCCCTGAACTGCAATCCTGGGAGAGAACTCTCAATGCAATCCGTCTCTACATTGTACACAAAAAAAAAATTAAAAAAAAAATTAAAAATAAAAAAATAAAAAAAAAATAAAAAAATAAAAAAAAATAAAAAAATTGGATGATGAAAAAAACGCGTTTCATACAGGACGAAACGTTTCGAAACGTTTCGCACGTTTCGAACCTGTATGAAACGCGTTTCTATGCAACTGTGGGCTGGTGAGCCTGGGGTGCTCGAGGTCCAGGAGGGTGAGACCGTCTGGCTCTCCGAGGTGCGGTGGCATGAGGTAGGGTAACTCTAGTCGAGGGGTGAGTTGGTGGGCTCCTCATCTCGCTACTGTGGTGGTCTCATCTGTCTGAGTGTCCTCTTGCTGGCAAGGGCGGCGGGGCTAATGCACTAGGGGCTTTGCGATGGATTGGAAGGGAGCTCCAGCCCAGAAGGCACGGCCTTAAATTTTTTTCCCAAAAAATAGATCCTTCCTTCCATTAGTTAAAAGAAAATCCGCCAAGAGGCGTAATACAGCCCTATCCAAAAAGCATGGCCTTTTAAGTGTAGACTTCCCATTCATTGACATGTGCCATTTTGTGTTGGTCATCTAGGTCTGTCTGCCCTTGGTTGTGGCTCAAGAATTCATCTAAGAAGCTATAAGCTTATTTTCTTATAACTCTTCTCAACGTGTGCTCGGAATATGGTAAAGGATAGTGATTGCGGACAGTTTTGGTGTTTACCTTCTCCAGGCTTGCACACTCAATTTTTCGTTTTGATTTTTGGAATGAGCACTATGGGGGAAACCCATTCTCTATGTTGAGTTTTGTAAATGTGTCAATGAGCTTTTGGAGCTCATCCTTGATCATTTAAGAATATTGAGGGGGTACGGTTGTTGTTCAACAGGCCTCGTAATCTGATGGAATCACAGTGCCATTGCCTATGGGACTGCTCAAAGGCACAATAGATTTAGCGATATCTTTTTTTTGCCTTTTCACATTGTATCGTGGCACCTGCCAATTCATTACTTGGGGGACTATTGTGCGGGCCACTGAGACAGGCCTGCGCTCGTTTATGAGGAGGATGGCACTGCTGCTTACTCACTTCTGGATTATAGCCCTTCGCATCGCCTTGGCCTTGGTGATTTCATGGACCTTGCAGACAGGAGGTGGGAGCTCATTGTTCAATGAATTATCTAAAAAACCTACAACTAATTGTAATGTCCATGCTCCTCAATCACACAACTTGCCATAACCACAAATTCTAACACGGCATAGTTTTTCATACTTAATGTTTGCTTCTATAATTAGATCTTTAATAAGAAATTCTTTTCGGTATGGGAAATAACTGGAAATTTCCATTGGTATATCTGTCTTATTAGTGGATATACAGATTTTTTGTGAAGTCTTCATTCAAGTTGCACCTAGCTAATTTATATTAATTCTTTCTATCCAAAGTGGTGCAATTGCCCAACCAACTACCATGTGGGTCTGTGTGCTCTTTTGTGCTAGCCTTCACCATGGCTGAGTCTGCCCTTCACCTCTGAAGAAGTGATAGAATATCAGTTTGATGGTTTATCTATGAAGGTTTGTCTACTACAGTGACATGGCTGAGTTTGCCCTTCACCTCTGAAGAACTGATAGAAACTCAGTTTGATGGTTTATCTATGAAGGTTTGTCTACTACAGTGACATATCTTCATGCACGAACCTGCACCTTTTTTTAGGTGCTGATGACATGAGTGGGAATTTCCTAGCACGTAGGTAAGCTATGCAAGCTGGAGTTGATGATTTTCAGCTTTGTGAGTAGATTCTTATTTAGACAAAATTGCAAGTTTGGGAAATGCAAGTTTGGGAAATAATGTGAACTTTCCACAGGTGCATACATTGTTTTTGATGTTCCAATTACAAACTTGCTGATTCAAAAACTGCAATGTTTTTCAGATGCATGGAGGATCTTATGAGTACAACCCGGTATGTCACTTGGTCCTTGCACACCAAGGTTCGTACTTGTATTTTCTTTCTCATCTTTGTTTCTACGTCATCTTCACCGGATTCTGGATCTTGAATTTCTAGCTTTGGAAGGTTGGACGTGTGAGAAGTGGAGCGTAACAATATTTTCCACATGTAAGGTGGAGATTAAATTAAAAAATGTAAAGTCGAGATTTTTTGACAGTTGGATGTGTGGGAAGTTGGCAAGTGGAGGGTGACAATGTTTTTCCACATGTAAGGTGGAGATTTAAGTTAAAAAATGTAAAGTGGAGTTTTTTGAGAAGTGAAAGGCTAGAAAAACACATGGGTGGGTGGAGATTTAAAAAAGTGGAGATTTAAAAAAGATGAAGCATGGAGATGGTTTTGGCAGTACTTTTGACTTGCTACATGCACACAAGCATCAATCATGGTTATGAGAAATGTGGCATTTATGTAGTTTTTAATACATCACTGGCCAAACTTGCAGAATCGAACAGGATTACACCAGTTTCTGGATAACTTTTCTTCAAATGAAAGCTCTAGTTTGAGTGCATCAGCTGCTGTTAATGCTGCTCCTTTGGATGCCACTGTTGGAACTGTTGGAAGCGGCAACAAGCAGGATAATAAGCAGCGACAAGAGTTCAAGGGAAATGCATCAGCACCAAACTCAGAGTCAATCAGTACTCAGACAACTCAAGCCAGATTGGTGGACTTGCTGGAGAGCACACTATGGAACCGTAGATTAGCCCCTTCTTCTGAAGAGATTGTCAATGCTCTTGTAGGTCAGATTTTTGAAGGCATACGTGATCACTTTGTTACTGCTGCAGAATTGAAGGTATGTGCTTGTTAGAACCTATTCTTAAAATTTGAGCTCTCCCTAGAAAGGTCATATCAGATATACCATTTGAAAAGCTATGAATCCGATTCCACAGTTTTCAAGGTGCTAGAGATGCAGAAATAAAGATAGACAAATACAAGTTTTTTTGCCTGCTTGTATGCACATACTAACACACATACAAGAATGCATGTTCATATACTTGGAACATCTATTACTTATGCCTTATGCATGCACATTGCATTTTCTTGTAGAATCATGGCCATGTATGTTGAGAGGTTGGGTGTGGTGTAAGGGACCTATTTTTCTCATAACAAAATTTGAGCTTGCAGGAGCTGATTTTGGACAGCTTTTGTGTATCTAAAATTCCCCTTTTGTTGATTACATTTTCTCCATGGGCATGGGACCTGGTTCATAATGTAATGAGCTGCGAAGGAACTACTGCTTTTGTTGCTGCTGCTTGCCATCGCCATATTGAACCACTGCCTTTCACCAGCTCTGTTGCCTCACGTGTTTCTTGCCAAACCTCACGCCCAGCCCCTCTGTTGCTATCCGTATTTCCTGCACAATGATGGCCGACTTTTGGATTTCTTTTGCACCTCTCATCTACTCCCCCCCACTTCTTTCTCGCGACGTCTCACTGCTTTGTGCGTAGTTGTCAAAACATGGAAATGTAAATGCACACTTAAACGATTAAAATAAATGGACACACCATGTGTACACAGAACCTTGATAAGGGCAATTCTCCCAATTTCTCAGCTTAAAAGAAATCAGGAGAAATTAAAGCTGCCTTCCTTCTCCTCTCTGTTCATTACTACCTTGCGAACAGAGAAGAAGGGGGGATTTCAAATCCCCCCAATTTCTTATCAAAGAGCGAAGAGACAGAAGAGGGGGGTCAGTTTCAATTTCCCCTATTTTGTCTCTCGGCGAAGAGACATCAAGGGAAGTTAATTTCCCCTTCTCTCTCTTAACTAGGACGCAATGAACAGAGAGGAGAAAGGGGACAGAAACAGAGATGGGAAACGAGATCAATTGAAGAAAGAGAGAATTGAAGATGATATGCACAAACCTTTGAAGTTTGCAGAGAGCAACCAAACACCAATTGGACAGGTAACAACAGCCTGTACCGAACCTGAGGGTGAGGAAGAAGTGAAAGAATGACAGGAAGACATAATTATATCTGTTCCGAGTCGCTTGTGAGGTGCCCCTATCGCCCATGAAGGATGTGTATGGTGTCCATAGAGATGAAGTGGATAGTCTCCACGAGCAGGGTGATGGATCCATCTGTGGTCTTGCTGTTCTGGCCCGCTAGATGTGCCAGGCAGCAATGCTGCTAATCCAACTCTGACTCACACTGACCTCTAGGATTCATTGGGGAACCGGTACCGAGAAAGTGGGGATGGCCAAGGTCCAAAAGTGTGTGAGCTGAAGGGCGAGGTTTATGCCATCCGTCTCGTAAAGAAAGTAGAGCTGCACCCGTCCAGGCAAAGGTTTCACGCATCGAGAGCTGACAGCATCTCAAACACCCGCGGGGCCTCTTCGTGCGCTCCTCCGCCCCTTACCCTTGCCCCTTCCCTTTTGCCCTCAACCTCACTTTTCTTTTCCTGCTGTATCGCCTGCTTCCCTGCTGGTCTCACAGTTAGCGCCGCTTCCCTTCCCTCGCTTTTCCTGCTGTATCCCTCGCTTCCCTGTCTGACCCACCCTTGCCTTCGCTTTGCTGCCCTAACTTTTCCTGCCATATCCCCTGCTTCCCTGCCCCACCCACACTTATCTCAATTCGACGGTTGATTGTGGAATGCCAAATGCAAGGACAAGGTAGACCAAACATCGACTTAACCATCAAGCGGTTTGTAGACAACCTGGAAGCCACTTTGGGAGTCAATATGCACACCCAGATCTGCTGAGGGGATGCGGGCCCCCTTCGTAAGCAGGAGTATTTGCTTTATTACTTTGGAGAATTTCTTTACAATGCAAGAAGTAAACTTTATGACGGTTGATTGTGGAATGCCAAATGCAAGGACAAGGTAGACCAAACATTGACTTAACCATCAAGCAGTTTGTAGACAACCTAGAAGTCACTTTGGGAGTCAATATGCACACGCAGATCTACCGAGGGGATGCAGGACTGATGGCTGGCTGAATGCTGAAGATTACTTCTGGCTGCCTTGAACTGTAGTGACACAGAGAGTACTCTGCTGAAAGATGTATGCACAAGCCAAAAGACTCAAGCACACATTGAAACTGCTTTGTTTCGCTGCTGAACGATGAAAGAATGAGATGATTTTTGGATAAGACTGAGGGGCGCCTTATATATGCTAACCCACTTCAAGTTGGTTTGCAGACATGTGGTTGGCCTGTCGATAAATGTCGACGACTTGCTGAAAATTACATTGTGTGGCTTGTGGGCTGCTTATGCTGGCCGATGGGCCTCTACTAGTCTGGCCATGCTATGGCAAGGGCTGGCCACTATGGCAAGGCTCAAGGCTGGCCCCTTTTGTGGCTCTTGGGCATCCCATATGGGGGATCACCTATGGCTGGCCATAAGGCTAGCCTAAAGCCTATGATACGTATATGCTTTGCTACATGCATCTATCCTAACATGACCTACATACTCTATTCTCCAAGTGGGTTAATTGACACATACCGACACCTAAAGGTTCTATTGATGTACAAATTTAGCATTGATGAGGAGACAGTGTGTCACATAGCACCTTAGTGCATGGGTGCATGTGACATTCCCTCCTACTTAGCTTGGCGGCAGGTGCATGGCTTCCAATTAGTGACTCAAACCATGCTTCCACTTGTGGAGGAGAATCTGCTCGGGCTCAGTGACCTTTGCCTCGTTGACCACTTCAAGCTGCTGGCTGATCCGAAACCTCTCGCAAAAATGGTTCAGCATAAGGCTTCAACCATGAGACATGGAAGACATCATGCATAGTCCAACTTTTGGTAACTTCAACTTCGTGGAGATATCACTGAGCTTCTTCACAATGGGAAATAGACCAAAGCTTCAGAAAGGGAGCTTGGGACAACGCTTGCCCGCTTGCTTCAACCGTTGCTTCATGATTCAAAGAAAAACCCAATCTTCCTCCTTGTAGTTGACATCTCTTCTAGACTTGTTGGCATGCGTGGTGTATGCTTTTTGTGCTTCTATCAAACCATTTGTTGGTGGATGAGATGCACTGAAGCCCACACATAACCGTGTGGCCTTATGTGTCTTTTGGATAAACTTCTGTTCTAGCTCGCCCTCCAATGCCTTGGACAGGTGATAGGGGAACATACTCAGAGGTACTATGTCTTGGACCAACTCAATCCGATGATGCTCAGAATGAACGGGTGGGAGCATGGGCAGGATATCATTCCTCAACCTGATGTCTTGAAGTGTCGGAAGGAGACCTACCATCTGTTTCTCTAAAGGTTTTGATGTTGGAACAACGAGTTGTTGATAGTGGACATGTGTCATGGATCAACACACCATTAGCTCCACTTCTGACTGCTCGTTGGGCCTGGATATGAGAAATGAGTGGAAATCTAGGAATTCTCCCATCCTCGCGAATCATGATAGGCTCAGGTAAACCGTCAACAATAGTGAAGGTGTCTTGCTTCCAACCAGGAATGGTGCGCCGCAAACTCTCTAAATCACTGGACACTGAGAAGCATGTCACAATCCAAGAGATGCAAAACAATGAAGTCTCGTTGGAAGGAGGCAAACTGCTGAGATTTTTGAGTGATATGTGTGGGGTGATCAGGTGTAAACCTGCCGACAACAAAATGATATGGTACTACGGTACAACCCATCTTAGCAGCCAACTCTGGAGAGATGGCATCCTCTGAGCTGCCCATGTCGAAGAGGACAATGAATTGCCATCCCTTCGTTGTGCCATAGGCACGGATCTGAGCTTTCTTCTACTTTGCAGCCTCACCCTCCTACTTATCATCAAATATCAGTGGATTTAAAGTGGGCAAAATCTGAATGGCATTAGAGATTTAGGTTGAAGGTATAGGGGGTATAGGTGCAGCTTTGGCGGTGGCCACTGTAGAGAATGGCTGCTTGGCAGCCTTCTCAACCTACTATTCGGTACAATCCCTCTTACTATGCCCCTCATGATGGCACAAAAAAGATCGGTTTTTCTGCTTGGTACCGCTTTTTCTCTTTTGGCTGGAGATAACCTCTTTGTAATGCCCTCCTTGGCCTTCTCCTCAAGCGTCTTCTTCGGTTTGAATCTTTGTCCTGTTGAGTGTTTGAGGTGCTCCCAGACTCTTTCTTATTGTCCTTGTTGTTTTGTGCTTCCTTACCCTGTTGGGCGACTGTTGGGGTTTGGAGCCTAACGGGGCTTGCTTGGGCTTGCCTCCGTTCTGCATCATCTCTTGATTGTGAGTGAGAGTCAAATCCCGACTGTAAGATTGAGGCTTTAAATTCCGTACTGTAAACTTGATGTTGGTATCCAATCCCTTGAGGAACCGCTCCAACTTTTCTTCCCAATTGTTTTGCCATGGTGATGACTTTGTTGAAGTCTAGCATGGGTGACCCATCTTGGGAGAGTCGGTAAAACTCATCCTCAAGATTGGTACTGAGGTGGGAGAAATCTGGTTTTGAGGTCAGACTCAAAGGTGTCCCATACATAATTCAGTGCCGTGTGGCCGAATGTACATGAGGACTCCATCATTGTTGCCACCACGTAATGGCCTTGCGAGTGAGATGTGATGCTGACAGGTGTACTTTGTCTTGTGTAATTGTAATCTTAGCCAATGAAAAACATGCAACAAATTGATGGATAAATTGTGTAAATGGAGAATGATCACACTTACCATCATACTTACTTAAGTTCGGTTGAGCACGGATGATGGTGGTGGTTGCGGTGGTGGAGGAACTAGGACCAGGTGTGCCATTTGGGCGAGTACTGCCATCAGACTGGCTTATAAGGTTGCTAGTGTCTATTGATGGTGGAGTTGCATGGCTTCCCGGTCTAGGTTGTGTTGATGCTCTAGAGCCGCGAGTTGTGCACGGCGCCAGTCTTCTTCAACCTTGCGTTTGGCTTCCTCGGCCTTCCGTTCCTTTGCAAGTTCTTGATGTCCTTCTTGCTCCATCAAGAGAAGCATGCGTTCAAATTCCGTGGAACCTTGCTCTTTAGGCTTTCCTGCCTCTTTTTTCTGTTGAAGTTGTAGCTTTAGCAGTCTTTTGCTCTATGAGCTCCTGGATGAAATCTTTGTTGCTTAGGGAAGCGTCGTTTCTTCTTTGGTGGTGTGTTCTTGGACACTTTCTTCGGTGGTCTCCCTTCAAGATTTCTTCTTCTCCTGACATGGTGTAGCATGCAACTGGTATGATTGTGTAACACAAGGCAAGGCCTTATTTGTACCTTCATGTTTGAGTGAGTTTAAGCAATCCACCTTAATTCTTGAACAAGGAGATGGAGCTGTAGAGATAGAAGATGGAGAGTCGACTCCAGATGGGGTCCCAACTACCCCAAGCACAAGTATTTGCTTTATTACTTTGGAGAATTTCTTTATAATATAGACTTAACCGAGAAACTTACTTGACGACGGTTGATTGTGAAATGCGAAATGCAAGGACGAGGTAGACCAAATGTCGGCTGAACCTTGAGTGGTCTTTAGACAACTTAGAAGCCACTTCGGGAGCTAATTTGCACACCCAGATTGTCATGTGTGTCCATTAATCCTGATGCTTATGGACATGATTATACTCGCTAGCAAGTTAATGGGAAAATTTAGGGGTAGATTTTGACCTGATTTAGGGCCCTACCAGCACGTGAAAGTGCCCAGAACATAGGCCCATGGATGGGACACCTTTTGTGTTAGAATTTTGTGCATCTCATGTGTTGTGGGAACTTGGCCTTTTATTGGATACATCTATTTTTTCATGTTTATTCTAGTTGTGGACTGTCGGCCAGCTTCATGGTGGCAGCCGGCCAGCTCTTGGCCTCCTTTATAAAGGCCTCCTCCTCTCATCACTCTTGTAATCCAATTCCAAGCACACATTGTAATGCCCATCTGCTGGTTATCACCATTGTAAGCCTCTTGTTGCTAATCAATAAAGTGATCTTGTCTACAATCTCTATCTCTCTCTCTCCGGCGATACAGAGATGCCAACACAGGACATGTGGACATTGATGCCCTTTACATAGTTCCTGAGGATGATGATGAGACCTCTCCACCAGCCACCCTAGCTTGATGTTCCTTGGACCTTGAGTCATCGTGCTATTGTATTCCTGATGATGTATTCCTAAGGATGCTACTTGTACTTGCAGCTATTTGTAGCTAGTAGTCTTTTTCCCAGTGTTTTATTTTTCTGTTTTACCAAGATCAGTGTAACACTTGGATGCTTGAAACACCTTTTTGTCTCATAGAAACACCTTTTTTGTCTCATAGACCCTCGTGGTTTTTGAAGCCGTTAATAAAAGTTTCTTTCTTTCTTTCTTTCTCTTTTCTTTTGTCTATGCTTCCGCATGTGCGTACTCCAACATGGTATCAGACGTCTAGGTCCCGGCTGCCATCATCTGTGTTTTGATCCGCTCCTTCCTCCTGCATTTTTTGATGCTGCTGCTGCTGCTGCTGCATTCTCAGTGGCTGTGTTTTCTTCAAGAGGATCTGCTGCGTGTTCTGTATGCCTCTCCTTCATCATGCTGCCGTGCTCCTACCCCTTGCGTTTTCTCTCACTGGGTGCGAAGGTGATGTGTTGGAGGTGCTGCGTTTTGCTTTCCTCAGCATTTGCAGCAACTTTGTAAGGAGTGTGGGCTGTTTTTACGGTAAGGACAGCATTTAGAGGTGGTCTATTCGCGTGTGGTGCAGCCCACAAATGGCCTCGACAGTCCTGCTGCTTCCCCGACTTCCCCCTGTTGAGAGGTTTTGGAGTGCTGAGTTTTGCGTTTTTTTGCAGCGTACTTTGTTGTTGTGGATATGGCTCCCCGGTGTATGAACAAGGAGGACAAGTTGGATGGAACCAACTATGCTCAGTGGAAGGTAAATTTGTGGGTCTGGCTCATTCATAAGGGTTTGTGGGAGATTGTTTAGGGCAGTGAGAAGAAGCCTGAGTGTCCTTAAAACTGGAGGCGTTGGACCCACGTTCAGGAGGATGAATTCCTTGCGGAATGACAAGACTGGGAGAATCGTGATTCGAAGGCGCACTCGGTGCTTGTGCGGACCATTACGAAGGAGGTCTCATTGGCCGTGCAAACTCTTGCTAGTGCACATCAAGTTTGGTCCAAGTTGGAGGATCTCTACGCACGAGATTCCTCGATGAGGGTAGAAACTCTACAAGGACAACTCTACAGTCTGGTAATTTCTACTGGTAGTTCGATGCAGTCGTTTTTAATGAAGGCCAAGGTTATCCATGACCAATTACCGGTAATGGGTGCTGCCCTCTTCTCAGTTGGCTGCACTTATCCTCATAAAGCTTTCTCCGGAGTATGTGGCTTCTCGGGCTTTGCGGTGCCAGGTCACAGAAAGCAAGTACAAATAAATACCTAAAATGGTGCTACTGATGTACAAATGTAGTGCTGATGATGAGGCAATGTGTCACATAGCACCTCAGTGCATGGGTGCATGTGACATTTTGTTGACAAATTGATAATGTTGAGCACCCATAGAGACCATTCTTTTTTTTCCCCTCCCCGCCGAAGAATAGTTCCTTCCATTAGTCAAAATAAAATCCGCCAAGAGGCATAATACAACCCTATTCATGACAATAAGAAAACTTTAAAAAATGAAGGGGGGCTCCCTCCATGGCTGGCCACTCTCGGAGGGAGGTTACTTCGAGAGAGGGAAAGGAAGGGGAGGGGGGGGGGGGGAAGGAGGAGGAACAAGCTGGTGGCTTGTAATGGTGAATGACCGTGCTCTCCTCTCCAAGAGAAGAAGGGTCCAGTGCTCCAGGTGCGGAAGATAGCATAGTGTCATCTTTGCATGCGCTTTGAGTCCAGGTGATCCAAGTGTTACCACAAGGTGTGGATGAGATCAACCCAGATAGCTCGAATGGTGGAAGCTATCTATTGGTTTTCTATCTT
The DNA here is from genome assembly GCF_041138505.1 of Cibotium barometz. Classification (NCBI taxonomy): domain Eukaryota; kingdom Viridiplantae; phylum Streptophyta; class Polypodiopsida; order Cyatheales; family Cibotiaceae; genus Cibotium; species Cibotium barometz. The sequence continues at coordinate 53,452,006 of NC_141052.1, read as the reverse complement.
GCTGGCGGCACCCTTTTTTGAAGAGAGTTTTTATTTCCTTTTGAATGATGGTACCCATTGAAGGGACATTTTTGCTTAGGCTTGAGCACATTGGACGTTCATTAGGTGTTTGGCTGAACAGAAAAGAGACTTCTTCACCATGTCTTGCCTTTCTGTTTTGTTTTAGAATGTTGTAACATGTATCCTGTGCTATCAAAATGGGACAAGATAATTACCTGCATTAAAGAACCACTGTTTTGGGCTTTGATTTTGCCAGTTCAATTGCTTTTTCCTCATGCCAGTCGTGGACAAGTTTCCCGCTCTCCTTCGTGAAGATCTCGAGGTTGCATTTGAGGAAGACTTGGACAATGTGTTCGATGTAGCACAGGCACGCCGGGCTCTGGAGGAACAGAAATCAGATATAGAGTTTGAATTAAAAAGGGTGAGTATGATGAGCTTTAGTTTTTTCTCAATAATGTAGGACAAAAAATGCATCTTGTATGGGATTTGGTTTGGATATGGTGTAACGAAGGGGTTTTTTTGTGTAATGGAATTTCCCTTTTGCAGGTAGAAAAGCTTAAAGAGAAGTTTGTAACCATCCATCATAGCCTCAGTACTAATACTACAACTTATCTGCCCCAAAGAGAGATTTCTGAAGACATAACTTCCCTCAGGATCGGTAAAAGGTGGTAAAACATAGCTACTGCTTTAGTATATTGATAAAATTATTTTCCTTTTTCAATTGATAAAGGTTTGAGTTAGCTTCACAGTAGGAATTTTTGCTAGGGAGGGTGGACGTTTATCCTTTGTCAACCGTAACTGGCCATAAGATAAAGACAGACATGCCCTGTTGGTGGGATGGGCCTTGCTGGAGTGGCTATGGCATGATGCTCAAGAGGGGGACATGGGTTTGAACCCTGACACATAAATATAATATTTAAAAAGTACAGATACGGATTTCTAGTAATCGTTATGATTCTTTTGATCTGTCTGAAGGATCATTTCAATTGTAGTACTGATTTGATATTACTGGTGCTTGGAACCAGGCCTGCATCGAATATTTGAAACATGGAGGCATCCTTTTGAAGAAATACCTGCAGGAAATTCAAGTCCCCAGGGATTTCAGCAATGGTGTGGAATGTTAACTGTACAATACTATTGTAGCACATCAGGAATACAGTATTGTTCTCTATCTCTTTTATTGTGCAATTTAAGTTTAGGTTTGTGCTGTGAAAGATCCTACTTCTTGTGAATGTTGCCTATTTGGGGTTGCATGCAAGCTACCTTTGATTTGATTGCTTTCTTTAGAACTTCATGTACTACTCATTCTTTGATGTATATGCACACAATATTGCTCTGATATAGAATATGAAGAGCGGATAGAAATGACAAGATGTACCTTCTCATTATTGAGAATTGCATGGGTAAAGAACTTACAGTCCATGATATTGTTTAAAAGAGCTGAGAAGTGTATGATGATGCACGCATCATTAAAATGCTGCTGTTATAATCAAGTTTAGAACTATCATCAAAGATGATGGTTTATGTACTACATGATTGATGGCTTTTGTCAAAAGATTGCATTGTTGTCATTGTATTTGTTAGGATATTGCACCTGCCAGCGCTTTGTCTCTAACAAAATCATGAACTGGAGCTGTCATGTGCATGCCCATGAACATGCCTAATCCAAGGCTAATCCTGATTGGACAGCTGCTAATGCTCAAACCCTGATGTCTTATCTGCCGCCCAATCAGGACCTAATCAAGCTGATTGGGCAGCAGCTAAGACATCAGGGTTTGAGCATTAGCAGCTGTCAAATCAGTATTAAGGCATGTTCATGTGCATGCACATGAACATGACAGGAGCTTCCCCTCTAACGACCCTTGCACATGCACATGACAGGAGCTTCCCCTCTAATGACCCTTGCACAGCAGCAACACCCCCCCGGCCCGTCCCCCTTCGCTCGCCTTCTGCCCACCTTGCTCCCTCAACCTTCCCCCTGCCCTTTGCACCTCTGCACCCTCCTGTCCTCTGCCCTTCCCGTCGCCCCCTACCCCCTCTCCCCCTGCAGCGCCTTCTGCTCCTTCCTGCTATCCTACATGACCTCCCCCCCCCTCCCCAGTTTTTACTTCTTCTCTGCGCCCCTCATTACTGATCCAGGCATTGTATTCCTCATCCTGATTGTCTTCCCTTGCCTCGCCTTCCAGTGCCTGGCTGTTTGTGGCGCTCCCTTCATTCGGCACTTGCATAAGGCCCATGTCCTTCTCTCTCTCTCTCAATATACTATGAGATCCGCAGGAGGTTTCACTGTCTGTTTCACGAGGGATTTGGTCCACTCTCCAGGATCATTGACTACCTGGACCAGCGTTGCCTAGGCCTCTTCCTGCTTGAGCTCCATAGACACAGGGACACTTTCTTGAGAGAGCTTCAGCCCCAGCCACCCCACCCCCTCCCTCGCCAGCCAACCATCACCAGTTTCTTCTGGACTTAGGAGGTGGAGCACACCCATACAGTCGAACTTTGGGACCCACCTTGAGCTGCTCCGGACCCACCTCGCCCGAGAGGAGTTTCCTTGGACCAAGCCTCTGTATTCTAGCATGCCTGACACCACCGTCCCCCTCACGTTGGCCACAATCCTCTCATCAGATCCAGATCTAGGACATGCTCCATGGCCATCAAGCTACCTTTCCACGTGACATAGTTGAGGGAGACCTCTCGGCCATACTCATTAGCCCCATGCTTGATATTTTGGAGAGTGGTATACCATCTATTGGGGGACTGATGATCCTCTCATGTTACACGTTCCTGGTATTCCATGATGAGTTTCCATGGACAGTTTTGTATCACCCCAGTGAGAGAGCTATGTTTTGTTTCTGTTTATTTTCCATTCCACTTTGGTCTCATAGGCCCATTGGGTCTTTAGTAGATGCTTAATATATCTTTCTTTCTTTCTCCCCCACCTCTGCCCTCCCTCCCCCCCCCAAAGCGGACCCCATGCAGCCGCTCCATCTTCCTTGAAGCTGCCCTCTTCTGCACATTCTCCAAAAGCGGACCTCCATCTCCTTTCGTCCGCTGTTGCCTCTTTGGAGGCTATCACCCACATCATTAGCTTTGCGGGGCAGTAGTCCTGCCCAAGGGAAGATTCGGGATTTGCTGCAATCTGCATTGGTGGGTGTGCACGGCTGGACTTCCAATATCTAGCCCCTTGGTAACAGCTACATCAGGGTTGAGTTTGAAACAGCCGCCCTAGGGAACAAAGTTCTGCAATCGGTTCCAATTGCAGGAGGTCACAGTGCAAACAACCATGTACTTTGCTAGATGGCAGCATGGCCTCACGCACGATCTGATCCTACAGTGATTGTATGCTTCCTTGGGCATCCTAAAGGAGTATTGTAGACTGCATGTCATAGTAGTGATATGTGAACTCATCTAGGACTAGGCCAGGGCACTTTTTCTCTCTTTAAGAGGTTATTCCCCCCCGACTGTGTGAACACCCTTTTATCCACATTTTAGGGTGTCTCATCTTTTGTACTTGGCACATATTTTATTATGAATCAATCTACATCGAGTTGTGTGCTCTCTTCCCTCTCACGCTTCTCTACATCTCCCATGACTGTGCGCGCACGCGCATTGTTGTTGCTGTTGCATCCCTGACCCCAACATTTGGTATCAGAGCTGTCATGGTTCCAGCCCCCTGGGCATGAGCTCCACTTCTATTCGCAGCACGCCACCTCCCTGGGAACCCTACGTTCATGTTGTCTCCATGGGCCTTGCTGTCCAAGCTAGTCGTTGTCCCCAAGGGCCCTGCCATCCGCCACTTTGCCGCCCACCTGTGGTGACCCGATGGGTCTATTGCCCAACGATCCACCTCCGCCCGCTCCGCCACTAGCGGTACCTACCTGAGGAACCCCGTTTTTTGCACACCCCACCTCCCCTCCCCCTTCCCCCCCCCCCCTCCTCCCTTCCTCCGCGGCAGTTCCACCCGCACCTCTATTCACGCCCAACCTTTGGCGCTCTCGCCTCTGCACCCTCATCGACCTTCTGCATTGACATTGGTCTCTTGCACCACTAGCATCTCCTACTTCTTCGTCAGCCTTGCTCAGACATCGTTTCTGTCCCTGAGGGCCCTGCCGTCCGTCACTTCGCCGCCCACCTCTTGACCCGGCAGCTCTAGTGCCCAATCATCTGCCTCCACCCGCTCTGTACCTACCGTAGGAACCCGTTTTTCGGCCCCTCTTCGCGTCAGCAGTTGCATCCACACCTCTATTCATGCCCAACCTGCTTTCGCTCCTGCACCCTCCCCTCGCCATCGACCTTCTGCATCGACATTGATCTTGTGCACCACTCGCATCTGCTACTTCTTTGTCAGCCTCGCTTAGACATTTCCTATCAGAGAATTTTCTCTTCTCCCTACACTGTTATTTTCAATACACTTGCAGGTGTCTTCCTTGAGGGAGCTACTCGCAGCCTTATGGTTGCATTCAGTGGGCAGTCTATTTGCACTGTGTTTGACAAGTAGCATTTGTTGGTGTGAGACATACTACTTTTTTGTAGGCAAAACAGGCTGGAAATGTTGTATTTGGAATGGTTGGTGCTGAGGATAAGTTGGATGGGACCAACTATCGACTGTGGTCATACATGATGAGGCATGTACTTGTTGCCAAAGGCTTTTGGAATGTGGTGATTCGACTTGAGGCACACCTTGCCTCACCGGTGTGTCAACAATCTACTAGGTTTTTCGGAGTTAGTCTACAGTCCAATCAAGTGTCGTTAGGGGTGTGAACACACTAGGCGTGAACACCCTCTTATTTAGGGTCAAAAGATAAGGCCTTGGTGCCTATAAAAGCATTGCACGTGGTGTGAATATTACTACATAATACTATCACATAATACAATCATTCTTGTGTGGTGCAAACTTGCTCTCTTGGCTTGAGTATCTCTCTTGTCCTCCTGTCAGACCCCAACCACCCCTATCTCATTAGCCCCAGATCCTGGCTCACCATCGAGCAGCCTCATCCTCACAACAGACTATTACATAATACTATCACATAATACAATCATTCTTGTGTGGTGAAAACTTCCTCTCTTGGCTTGAGTATCTCTTTCATCCCGTCAGACCCCGACCACCCCTATCTCATTAGCCCAAGATACAGGAGATCCTAGCCTGCCGTTGAGCAGGCCTGCCTTTGAGCAGCCTCATCCTCACAACAGACTATCAACATCTCTAGCTTTCTTGTATCACCCATGATGGACATCCTGGATGAGGCCTTGCTTGGCATACAGGGTTGATTGACTGTTTTTATTCAGCTCTTCTATATCGCATCACTTATTGTACCCTATACCTGGCATGGTAGGATCTAGATTTTTCATCTTGTATAGTCTCAAAGTCTATGGTCTTAGCTTTCAGGTTTTAGTTTTAGTTTACTGTTGATTTTCCTTATTTCATCCATAACGAGATTTCATTTTCATGGGCGCTATGTACACATCATTTTGGTCTCATAGGCCGTTTGGGTCTTTTGAAGACGTTAATATAACTTTATTTCTTTATTTCTTTCTCTGTCTCCTTGCTTCATCTCTCTTCTCTACACACTCCACCATGATGATGATATTTTATCCTCCATAGCTGCACGTATGATCTCCTGTGATATCTCTGACCAAGGTGAGAATGCTTGGGGCCAATATAAGGGTATATTTATAATTCTCACCATTCATTCTCTTCTCTGCAGCATAGAGTGCTCTTCTTCTCCATTCTCTTGCTCCTTGTCTAATCTCTTACCTAATCCAATTAGAGCTATTATATGCTCATTGTGTATGTGTGAGAGAGATTGAGTGAGAGGAGAGTCGAGCTTCCAATTAGAGCTATTATATGCTCATTGTGTATGTGTGAGTGTATGTCTGTGAGAGACATTGAGTGAGAGGAGAGTCGAGCTTCCATTGGAATGTGGCGGTGGCAGTGGAGTGGAGCTCTCAGGTGCTCTTGCAATGACGACAACCACGAGAATCCCAGCAACCAGCATTCAACGAGGTGAGTGGCACACCCATGTTGGCATTTTATGCATTAGGTCATGGTAAATTAGCTTCTCAATTGAGATATTTGCACTCCCGAGTGAGACTGGGTGAAGCCCCACGATATTTGGTCGTTCCTTATGCCTTTACCCTAGCATAAGGGCCTCCAACACTTCATAGGTAACCAAACAACAGAGGAAGAGACAAAAAAGATGAACTAGACACAGACCTAGGGGGAAATTTAAATAGAGGAAGAGGAGGGTCAATTGGCAGGCCATTTGCTCGTCCTCTATCATGTGTGAGATGAATATAAGGGAAATGATCCCATTTACTGGAGCGGCCCATGGCTCGAAGGGGGGTTTTGATTTTTTTTACATCATGCACAAGGACTTGCATTTAACTCCAAGGATTACAATCCTTTAAACGGTTTTTAAAAATATCAAAAGCTAATTGATTCTAAGGGCTTTTAAGGGTTAAAAATATAAAGGGCCAAATTCAAGCACTTATGATTGATTCCAAGGCATAACTTTAAGGGTCACACACAATTAGCTTAATTTGAGATTTCTAAAAGGCTTTCACCTAGACGCTCTTTTCGAACAAGGTTACTGCAATAATGATAAATCAAAGTTTCTCATCTTTTTTCCTGAGGTTCATGAAGTGCTCTGAAAAAAACTATTTTCCCAAAACTTACAAAAACTTCACCTACAAATATGAGAAATTATTAATAATATTTTTTTTAAATTTGAAGATTTGTTTTCTATAACCTCTCCAAGTTTACAGGTATTTATACATTTAAATTTTAATTTTGAAAGTATTTTTAAAATTTTGAAGATGCAATTACAATGTACCCAGGTTTTTTTCACACATTGGGTTCACGGCTCTAGATTACTACTATATCCATCACTTCTTAGTTTTATCAACAAAGCTTTAAAAGAATTTGCAAGACGATCATAAATAATCAAAGAATCATAATTTACACATGCTATCTAAGGATGAACTGGGGAGGGATCTTACAGCTTTAGTGGCTTCAACGTATCTTAGCCACTGAGCATCATTGGTCTACTCCTTAGGGTGTTATGGAGTTGAGCTCGATAACATTTTTGTTTCAACCACCACTGTCTGAGGCGCACCCCTCTAGATTTGTTTTCTTTTCCTAGATTGCTCAAGTTTGATGACTCAGAATCTATTTCTTCATCAGTGATTTCAACACTCATCTCATTAACAATGATGTAGATAGTCCTTGATTGCTCAAGTCCATATCCACATATTGTGTTCCCCTGCGCATCTATGGTACATGCATCTAATTTTCACTAAAATATGGAGGAGGAAGTGATGTGTACATATCCTATCATCTTTCTCTTTTGCTCTTAAGATAGCTGTAGGTTCACACACCTTATATGAGGTGGTGTGCTTGGTTGTGATTGGCTCATTCCCAAACAAGTTGCCATCCATAGGATGCACTTTCCAATTTTGTAGGTCAACCATTAGAATTTGGTTATCTTTTTGTAAATAGATATGATCTAAGGCCCAATCATACACCGACTTGGTTTCCCTCATGAAAGGCATCCCAAGTATAACATCATATGAATCGGGTTGTTGCAAGAAGTTCATCACAACAAAAGTGTGATGATAATGAAATGAAAAGATTTGCAACTTCATGCTCTAAAAGACTTCTATGGGTCTTGCTGATGTTCCACGATTAGATCTGTACATTCTAGTGTCAAATTTTTCCACTTTTTCCAACATTGTTTGGTGATGATGCTAGCTCCCACACCACCGTCAAAGATAAAAATTTCCTAACATCCATTATCAAAGATTAGAATCATAGCATTTGTGTTATCACTTTCATAGTAACACCTCAACTGATTGATAGTTATTTGAATATACCTTAGGGATTTACTATTATCTTTTGGTTGCAAAGGAGCTTCAACTTCTAGCTGGATTGTCTCATTAGTTAGGGTAGCTTGTGGTACTGAGCTACCTTCCACCCATTCCTTTACATCTACCCATAGGATAGGGTTGCTTTGCAACAATGTCCCTATTGGTATTTTGACTTCAGTGATGGAAATGACATTAGGCTAGCCACATCTTGTGATCAGCTAACTAATCTTGGTTCCTCAATGGTTAATTCAACATACTCCCCATGAACAAATGATCTAGGTGAACGAGCTTCATCCTCGTTTACAAACATTCGGTTCATAAGATTGAGCTTCATCCCCGTTTACAAACATTCGGTTCATAAGATTGAGCTTCATCCTGGTTTACGAACATTCAATAAGCTCATCACTTGACTCATTGGAGCTAAGGTCCTTCTTATGTAGTGCATGGATAGGCTCTAGAATTTCCAATGCCTTATCCTAGTAAAATCAAAGTGTGGATACATTGTATCTGCAACTTTTCTATCCCTTAGTCTCTTTTCAAATTTTTCTTGTGAGTCACGAACTAGGATTTTTGTTGTTTCCAACTTTTCAATTTCCTCTTCAGCATTTGGGTGTAACAAGGTTGGTTTGATTTTCATGTTTGCTAGACTTTCCCTTAGCCTTTTGGAAGAAAGGATCTTCTTCAACTGGACTGTGTTGAACTAGTTTCTATGGTGCCATCCATCTTGAATGAGTACCACAGAATCACCCTTACCCACTTTCTTAACTCTCCATCTTCTACCTGGTTTAGAGGCTGAAGTAGGTAATGATGCATCTACCTTGTCTTTACCTCGTTGTTGAGTTCGGGCATGTGCTAGAACATTTAGTGGGGCCACTATATGTCTTGGTTGTACACTAAGCAAGTGAAGACTTGTGGCAGGATTGGTGGAAGTAGTTGCTTCTCCACCTTGCTTGTAGTAGGGACAACCCTTGATCAAATGTTCAACTCCAAATTTTATACATGTATATACAAGAGAAGTGGGTGTTTGCACAAGAGATTGCTACTATGAGTTAGCAGCTAGCTTGAGTGAACACTAAGCAATTTGATGTGGTCCTTGACAATGAAAGCACTACAAAGGAGGTCTCGAACCGTCAAATTCATGTCTCTTCCCTTCCATTGAGCTGAAGTTTGAAATACTGGTACTGGAGTGGTACCATGCATTAAAATAAACTCTAGAGGGATATCATGTTTCTCATTACCATAATCATGTGATTCTATACTATACAAATACTCATCATCTCCCTAGTCATCAATCTCCAATTGATTGATTTGAGTATACTTTGGTGGAGGTGGTAAAACAAGTGGAGGTATAGGTAAGTCAGATACTCTATACATTCCCTTGCTTGGGTTTTACACATTTGGAAGTACATGGGTCACCGTATTGGGAGCGGGTCCCGGTGATGCCATTGGTTGTTGTGCTTGAGTCATCCCATGTGTACTCAAGTTCACTATAACCAATCCCCTTGGTATCAAAAGGTAGACCACAAACCTTTCATAGTGGCACAACCTTAGGGAGCTCCTCAGCCCATCAAGAAAATTGATTTGGCATACTCATCCTCTACTTGGGTTCTTGGATCTTCTATGAATTAAATCAGCAAAATCCTGAAAAAGAATTGCAGAACAACCACTTAGGAGAACCGCCAGCAATGCAAAGAGGATGGAAGGCCTAGCCTGGTCGATGATGGTCTCCCCACCTCCGATCCTAGTGTCCACCATAAGTGGGGGATGAGAGAGACCATGGGGTGAAGTGCCCCATATAGGAGGGCTATGAAGGCTAAATCCCTGAATGTGGGATAATCATGCTAACATGGCAGTAAGGAGAGAGGTTACGATTATTCTATGATTTCTTGATCAAATATAATTTCACAATTTCTATATTGTACATTGCACATTATTTAATGCATGCCCTATATGTGGGCATGGATTAGAGGCTCGATACTCCATCAACATCTTTGAGGAAGGTTTTCTACGAGGGCCAAAAAAAGTATCTCCTCGACAACCATGAGTTGGAGAGAGATTTCTAGGGAGGCTTCCTCGTGTGCTTAAGCCAAGTGATCGGAGGAGGGAATGGGAAGTGGATCCAAGTTGTTCACCCCCCGGAATGAAGTAGCTATCCATCTTCCATCTACTCCCATACTGGAGTGATCTTTTAGTCAATCATCTTCTTAACCCTATGCACATATTCAAGAACATAGCCGATATGCTTTGGAAAACCATCACGGGGGCAAAAGAGAAAAAGGCACAAAGGGATGATCTACAATAGGTGGATCGCATGCAACACTTATGGGCATGGACGAGTAGACCTGATGGAAAGGTGATTCTCCCTACAACACCTTGAAAGAGAAGTGACATGTAAAGAATTGCATCAATGAGTTTTGTACTCCCACTAGTTTTATGCATTGCTTGTTGAAGGGAGAATTCACAAAGGATGAAGAGCATAGTGGATTAAAGTGTCATAACTGGCACAAAACCTTACAATTTGTGCTGCTTATAGCCATTAAGGATTGCCTCACCGAGGACATCAGAGCGAGTTGTACGATGGATATCAAAGAAGGATATTGGAAGAAATACATTGGAAGTAGCTCATCTAAAATCCATTGAAGCAGTTACAATGGCAGAGAAATTCTTTCTAAAAAGTTTTTTGACCATTCAATTGCACTTACTGGTTCATGTGGTTGACGAGGTTACTATAGCAGGTGTTGTTCATATAGCCGATGGATTAATTTATGAAGAAACAAAAAGGTTTTATTCATCATCAAAGAGATTGCCCTAAGGGAAGTATGGAAATGGGATGGCTTGTTCAAGAATCTCTTGTATACATAACAAATAGTCTTAGTACATTAGACCCAAATATGTTCTTGTCTAGCTTCTCATTGATAATCTGATTGAGTCCGTTAGACATGTTTTCCTACAACAATAAAAATTCTCTAAAACAGATAATTTCTGTAAAACAAATAATTTCTATATGTAACCTGTAACATAATAGTATCTTCTATGTGTGTGACTGCCCCACAAACAATACTTCTACACAACCTATATGTTACCAGATGTGACTAGAGTACATTTACATACACCCAAGACCTACAATACATGTACAAACACTATCTTCGCTGCTCCAAGAAAAGATATTTCTAAACTAGAACTTCTTGGAACTACCCGAAAACACCTTGGAGTAGCTAACTGTGGAGCCCGAAACATGCCCGAAATGTGAGTATACCTGCCAAAATTTAGTACGAAGTACTCCACACCTTACAAGAACCTCCATGTGTGTGAAGACAGCTCCTTAATTGGAGATGTGTAGCTCCTAGAGCTACCTACGGGGTGTCATACCCAAACAAGAAAGGGAAGAGATGATGATGCTCTTACCCATGTACCGCTTCCTTTACCTTTGTAGCTTCCTTTTATTGCCCCTTATCTCCTCAGCTTGAACCATGCTTTGATCAACTCATTGGGGAAGAGCCTCAAGGACAAGGCCTTCAGAGAACAATGGATATGGCATTGCAAGAGAAGATCAATAAATTCTGCATCCTCAACTCATGTGCTATGGAGAAATGGATTGAGAGGTATAACCTAGCAAAGAGTGAAAGAGACCAAGATCATGTTAATTTTAGAAAGAATTGAACAACCTGAGTATTTTCATACCCAGATTCACTCACTCAACTTCTAGAATTTCCTTCTAGTAGATAGCTTCAGCAAACCATACAATAAGCAAAACATAGTGGGAGAGGTTATAAGCGATAAGGAGGAGCTTGCATATGGTTGTGATTACCATGTAAGTGAGTTTTTATATGTACACAAGAAATTGTAGGACATAGTCTTATATAATTTTTCATTTTTTATACATTTTCATGATCTTGTTTTTCTTACAGTATCGCAAATTTAGTGCTCTTTGGTCACGCGATCGTCACTTTCGAGTGGAGCAAATAGATAAGAAGAGAACAACATTTGATTATGGTTTCAAGGTAAATTTCATGCAAGAAAGTCGTTCAAGTGCAAGTAACTTGAGTAGTGAAGTTGGAATGCTACTTGATTATTGTGGAACGATACAAAACATTATCAAGCTTCAGAACACCATATTAGTGAATTTGGGAATTTTCCAATTCCCATTTTTGAATACTTAAAAAAGGGGACATGGATAACATGTTTGTAAGTTTCTCAAAACCCTATTATATGACCTATCGTTGGAAAGCGCTTGAAAAATGGAATCTAAAGAGCTATAAAGCGCTCATTTTGGATTAGTGGTGTTCAAGTTATGGTTAATCCAAACTTTTGACCACGTGTCCCAAACTTGTGGGAAATTCCCATATTCCCCAATATGTGGTGTTAAGGTTGGATTCAAAAAGTTTTCTATGTTCCTTTTTTTATGTGAAGTGGTTTAAGATGGTTACTCAAGGACCATAAGCAACCATGCGGCAAAGAGTAAGAGCGGATTTGTTCAAGTAGACTCCACAAATATATGGACAAACCAAAGGGACACATTTATGCTACCAGAGCATTGTGAGCATGTTATTTTCAAGGCAGACCCAAGAGATCATAGGTGGTTGTTTGTAATACAAATTGATCCACGCAGTAAATAAATATTTGAAGATATGAAAATATCAAATGAAGTAGATGTTGAGAAATCCACTCAAGAAGCACAAGAAGTAGATATTAATCCAATTGAACAACTAGAATAAGGATCAAATGAAGTTATAGTAATTGAACAACTCGAACTTGAACTAGAAGCAAACACAACGGCTAATCTGGAATTCGAAGAAGAAATAGAAGAACAACTTTCAACACAACCACCTCCAATGCCTGAAATAGAAGAGGATGATACAGATGAACTACCTTCTACTCCTAAAACAAACAAGGATGCACCCATTAACGATACATATGAACTACCTTCTACTCCTAAAACAAACAAGGATGCACCCATTAACGATACATATGAACTACCTTCTACTCCTACAACAAACGAGGATACACCCATTAATGAAGATGTAGATGGAGAGGTCTTCCTAGAAATAGATGTATTTGGAGCCATGGATCTGGATGAGGATGAGAGAGTCGATGATGAGCTATTACATCTTATTTCTTTTTTATTTAACAAGAAATACTTCGTTTTTGTCATAGTTTTCTGGACTATTAATGCAAGCTTTGGCAGAAAATTGTTAGAATTTCTTGTAAATATTACTACATATATCCTTGTATTTGGGATCATTAGTGTACACTTTGGGGTAGACAAATATCGTCATATTGATTTTTTATAAATATTATTACATATCTTTGTATTAATTTGGAAAGTAACTAAAAACTAGGTTGATAAGAACTATGAGAACTAAAAACACCTTAAGTTTTTTCAGAAATCACACCAAGCAAAAAAACCAAATAAAAAAAGTGTTCGACACCTTTTTTGATACTAGTATCGATGTCATCCCACGACACTGATTTCGATGCTTATTCGGACCTAATCATAGACGGTTATTTCAACTATCATTTTGATGCTTATTTTGATGATGCGAGTACCGTTGAAACTGAACGTAAAAGACTAAAGATCTTGTAGTACTGGTGAGTGTGTGTGTCCTTGCAAGAAGAGCTCAAGCTCTCTCTCCTCCCCCAATCTTTTCAACTATCACTTATCCTTCTTGGCTACTTTTAACATGTCTTCTTGATTTTTTAATTTAAAGATTTGTTGACTTGGAAGATAAGCTCAACCCCACCTTGATCCCACATAAACGCCCCTCAATTACACATTTCCAAAGTCTCCTTAGTCTATATAGGACTTTTAGAAGGATTGTTCTATATTATGCATACTTCCACACTCCTCCACATGCTCCACACACCTCCATAATCTTAGTATGTGTTATGCATTTTATGTTAGTAGAATTACCATTCCATGTAGATATAAGGCCCACTCCTATTTTATGACTCATCACTAATTCTATATTCATTTAGCACTATAACCCATATAAATGTATTTATAAATCATAACATGGTATTTACAATAAACACTCCACTCATTCTCACACCCAATATAAAATATTACATAGAAATCCTTGGAATCATCCATGTGAAACCAAATATTTGGAGCCGAATCATCATAGATTAGTCACCAAACCGCCATGAAGCTGCCAACTTCTTGTACAAGCTTCCTGAGTTTCCATCAAACCCTATGAGAAAGTATTCATATAAATCTTAGCTTCTTGTACAACCTCCTTCCTAGTGAGCGTTATTGCCATACCAAATGCAGGTTGCACATGGATAATCACCACATATATATTTTATACATTGCAATAAAGAAGCCTCAACAAAAGGAAATTTTTGATATTACATCTCCCCTAGACTAAAATGGAAATCTATCCTCAAATTTCAACTGTAAGAACATATACTGAATCCTTTTCCAATTAGCTTTAAGATCCATCATGTAAGCCATCACCTTTTTGAAGCATCCCATGGATCCTTTAAATTACATTATTGAAGTAAGAATCTCCAAAACACATGGATATAGCATAAGCTCTCCCTTTGAAATCTTCCACACATTGGTAGAGCATATAGCCATAGCTCATCCATTAATTAAACCAACCCTGAAAGGTTATCACACCTATAAAAAGGCATCTACAATAACATCCATGTGATCTTCATCAATATACGTACCATCCCAAGATAATTCATCATCATTGCTAGACATTTCCTCATGGGATAATGCATCATCCAATATTTCATCACAACTTCCATAATGAATGCTCATCACAAAATCATAAAAATATGCATTATCTTTATCCTTATCTTTGTCAAAATCTTTGTAATCATGCATGTCCATCTGTTCTTCCACAGTGAGGTCCACAAGTACTTTTCTCATAGCATTATAACAAACACAACCATTAATACCATCATCCACATGAACATCCTCATGAATACCTTTTCCACTTATTAAAAGGCAAGAGTAAAAAACACCAATCATATCATTCATAAAGCCACCATCACCTTCCAAACCTTTGTCACTTACAACATGATTAAGAGCACCATAGAGTAGCCTTTGCACAATATTACCATTAATATCAAAGATCATAAGCAAAAACATTATCATCATCAACACCACATGTTGCCAATTCTTGTTCCAAGCATACCTCCTTTGAAGAAATTTCGCAAGAGATGGTTGTAGTAAAAATAACTAGAATGACTAGTCATAGTCTTCCTCATTAAGGGAGACTTGGGTTTCTGTTCAGTTGGTACCTCCTCATCTTCAGGGATGAGATTTGTGTGATGCTTTTCTTGCGCTTTTTCAAGTTTTTTGAAGCAGTTAGCCTCCTTGTTCCCCATCTTTTTGTAGTACTTGCATTGAATCTTCTTATTACCTCTCCATTTCTATGCTCATACAAAAGATTTGTCATATTCAAGACTAATACTTGCTTGTTCTTCTTCTTTGTTTCTTATATCTTTAAGCCGCTAGGTCTTCAAAGCTTGTTGTTTCCATATGAGGGATTTTCAAAATCTACTCAAATTGAGTGACCCCTATCATACTCTTAATGAGTACAACCACCTGGTCTTTGTCCTTAGATTTGCATTTAAGGCTAGCAAGTCATTGGGTTATTGACCCAAACATGGCTAGACGACCACTTATCTCTTCATTTTCATTCATTTTAAGATCATAAAACTTGAGCTTAAGGAAGACCTTAGAGCTAGTGATTTTGTTACCAAAGAGACCTTCCATTTTTTCCCAAATATTCTTGGCTATTAACTTAAAGTGTATGTGATGCACCAAAGAATCTACAAGACTTAGGCTAATTAAGGTGATGGATTTCTCATTTCTTTATCATCATACTTTTTGTTTGTCTAGAGCAATACCTTCTGGATCTTTGTCCAAAGATTGTCTCCCATACTCCCTCTTGCATTTACATCTTGGTTTATTGGGTAGGGAGTGTGATTTTTGAGGGAGCTTGGTGGAGAGAGCCTTGGAGGAAGCTTTTCTCGGATGTCCTCTCTCTCTATTTGATCAATCTTTCTCTAACTATTGCCACCACCATCTTTGCCCACCACCACCACTACAAGCCATTGGGGGGTCTAGCGAGGGGGTTTAAATTATCTAGCGTCGCTTATACAATGACGAATGCGTCGCTTAAGCGACGTCTAAAATTTTTTTACAAAAAATTTCGTCGCTTATACGACGTTTTTGAGGCATCGTTTAAGCGAATGTCTAAAACGACTGTTTTAGCGACGTTTGCATACTGATATACGTCGCTTAAGCGACGGCTAAAAAATTTATATCCCCGGCCCAACCGCCACGGGAGAGAGATTTGTTTCTGCGAGGCGCGCGCGGACAGAGGGTGTCTGCATCAAGAGAAAAGGAGGGCAAAGAGAGCAAAGGAGGGTCAAAGCAGAGGGGGGCAATTGCATCGAGAGCAAAGGGGGCTATGGCATTGCTATGACAGTCGGGATCACAAGAGGGGAAGGGGGGACCACACAAGGTATGCTAGTGTTGAAGCCTCTCTCTCTCTATCTCTACCTCTCTCTCTTAAAGAAGTAATGGTGGTGAGCTTGCTTGTAGCTGGATTCTCATCTCTTTCTCTCTCTACAATGCATTACGTTCAATTGCATGTAATGCAAGCAATCAACACTCGATATGATCTCACCATTTTCCAATTCAAAAGAAGCTCATGCATTTCAAATTTTTATGACATGGCATTAGGGGATGCGAACATATAGCATCCTTTTTTTAAAAGAAACCCCAATTCGAGCATCTTGCGCATGCTTCTCCCTAGTAGTTCTTTGTTCTTCCCTACCTCTCCCCTATGATAGCTCGTCTTGACTGGCTTTGATAGCCCTTTTAGGGTGCAGTGCCCCCATGGCACTTGAGCACATTGTGTCCTCAAATAGGATGCAAATAACGTAGATAAAGTTATGGGACAAAAGTCGATCCTATAGATTAACCCCAAATGGAAGCCTCAATTGTTAATAGTAGGGATAGATACTTCCTTGGAATTAATGGATGATGTTTGCTTGTTTGACCAAATGGGTTTCTTGATGCATACATAGAAGATTCTCTATTAAAACCTACCAAATGCTTGCTTGAATTGTTTTAGGCAAGGACACATCATAAAGGATTGCTCTTTATTGGAGGGGGGAAGCGAAAAACTGATGGTTTCCAGACAATTAAAAAAAAACAGCATGTTAAACCTAAAGTGGGCTCTCAGCCTATCCTTAAAAAGCACATCAATAAATATGCTCCTTTTCTTGTTGAAGTTGAAAATTCTATGGTTGATGCCCAAGAAGAGGATAACAATGGGGGACAAACCCCCAACACCTGTGATATGCTCAAAGACCACCAGTAGTAGGTACATGTCTCTCCTATTGTTCTTGTTCATAATAAGGATAATGAGTTGCCTCAATTCCCCAACCAAATCTCATCCTCTAATTTTGAGGAGCAAGATGAGGTTATGGTAGAGGACTCTTAGCTAAAGTCCTTTTTTGATAGGATTGAGAAAATTGATAATGATAGGAAAGCTTCCCTCTCCTCTTATTAGAAGTCTGTGGAAATCATCATGACATAGGTAGAGGAAGATACCTTACCAGTGTTTCCTGAAACATCTAAAGCCAAAAGGAAAAAAGAGAAAAACATTGACCCTAATAGGGCTTAAATAGTGTTTAATAAGCCTCCTAAATCATCTAAAAAACCTAAGTCTTCAAGGGTGTTCTTTTAATTGTAAGGGGTTTTGTGATCCCATCAAAGCTGTAGTTATCACAAAATGGATAATTGACCATCAATATAAGTTTGATTTTATATGCCTTCAAGAGATTGAATGTTGTGGTCCAATTTTGGATGCCAATCTCAAAAGACTTGGGGGAGACTTCACCTAGTTTCCCTCCAGTCATGCCTTTGATAAGGGAGGCACTGCCATTCGGGCTTGTGCAAAAATGTGGCCAATTCAATCTTGGCTAGTGCCTCCTATTGGGACTGGGTGGCTATCCAGCTGGATACCCCCTTCAACCTTAACATTGTGTTTGTTAATGCTCCTTGTAGTGTGAATGGTAGAGCTGAGCTCTGGGAGGAGGTGGGTTTATTGGCAGGGCCTTGCATTATCACTAGAGACTTTAATATGGTTGAGGTCATTTCTGATAGATGGAGTAACTTGGGTCAGGTAATTCATGGTAGGGAGCTTGATGAATGGAATAAATTGTTGGAATGTCTTGATGTGATGGATGTTTCTTATAATAATAGTGTCTCTTGGACTAACAAATAGGAGGGGAGCTACTACAAGGCAGCTAGACTTAACAAGGTTTATGTAAATTTCTCTCTGTCTTATTTGTCTTTTGTTTTTGATTGCTCTCTTGACAAGTCTATTCTCATTTCTGATCACTTCCCTCTTGTTTTCAAATTTAAGCAAGATGTCAACATCAGCAAGAATGGGGGGTTCCATGCTAACAATTCTTTGTTTCAGCTTGAGGAAGTTAAAAATGTTGTGTATGATATTTTTGCCAAAGCTTTTCAACAAGGTTGTTCTTCCTCTCAGTCTTGTGTGAGTTTTGTTAACAAAACTCAAGGGGTTTTGGGTAAACTCATGAGAAAAGATAGGAAAATCAAAAAAAGAAGGAGAAATGAGATCCAAAAAGAGATAAATGACTTGGAATCTTTGGAGGCCACTGAGAACCTCTCAACCAAGCTTTCAGATCTTAAAAACTCTCTAAAATTGGAAGAGCTTCTTGAGAATATGAAAAGATTCTCCTCTACACTATGGAGTTTGGGGCAGGGAAAATAGACAGCCAAACACACATGTTTAACCCACTAAAGAAAAAGAAAATTAGAGAAATGGTTCCTCCATTAAAGGAAAACAAGGAAAACTCTGGAAACATCATGATGATGAAAGAAAACCTTAAATTTGTGCAAGAATTTTTCAGCAACATCTTCTCTAAGTCTCCTACTAGGTCAGAGAGGTTACCCAAGCTAGAGCCCTTATTGCTAGAACTAGGGGAAAAGCTATCCCCATTGAAGTTAAGGCTCAAATGGATTTGCCTCTAACTGAAGGGAAGTTTAAAGAAGCTGTTGATGCTTTGGCTTTGGGAAAAACCCTGGTCTTGATGGGCTACCAAATGAGTTCTATATAGCTTATGTGGATTTTTTTCCCCCTTATCTCATTTTGGTCAGTGAAGGGAATTTGTAGGTTTTTTCTCTTTCAATTTCAGTTAATATTGGGGTTATAAAGCTTATACACAAGAGGGGATCCAAGAACTAGATTGATAATTGAAGGCCCATTACCTGCCTCACTTCTGTTTATAAAATCTTTGCTCTTGCTCTTGCTAGAAGAATATCTCCTCTATTAGATTCTTTTATTCTTAAAGAGCAAAAGGGTTTCATCAAAGGTAGGTACATATTGGATGCTATCGTAGCTGTGTGGGAAGGTATGGAGTATGCTAATGATCATCAGATGGATATTGTTTTCTTTAAAATTGATTTTGGAGTGGGATTTTGTTTTCTAGTCTCTTGAGGATATGGGGTTTGGGAAAATTTCAGAGGGTCAGTCCACACCCTCTTTGGGACTTTTAGCGCTCTTATTTCTTTGAATGGTACTCTCACTGAACCCATCCCTCCAAGGAGAATTATCAAATAGGGATGTCCCCTTGCCCCTCTCCTTTTTGTCATTACTACTGATGCCCTAGGATGGCTTGTCTCTAATGCCTTGAACAAAGGCTCTTTGAAAGGGCTGAAGCTCCCTAGATCTCCCAAATATCTTTGTCTACAACAGTTTGCTGATGATACTAACTCTCTTGTTTTTAATGATGCTCAACCTATAAAGACTTTTTGGAGTTGCTTAAATACCTTTTGTTTAGCTAGTGGGTATATCATTAATCATGCCAAAATAGGTTATTGGACTTATAATGGCACCGCTCTTGATGTGGTCACTAAGGCTAGATGCAAGCAAATTATGAATGGTGAGATTTTTAGACTTTTGGGCATTCCTATGGGCTTTAAGGTTTCTCTAAAATATAGATGGAATTGGGTAGTAGACAAAGTTGATCTTTGGAAGGGCTATCAACCCTCCCTTGTTGCTAGAGTGTTTGTCCTCAATCACTACCTTCTCCCTTCTATTAATTACTTCCTATCTTGCTAGAAGCCTCCTAAGTCCCACCTGTAAAACATTATCTCTCTAGACTCTAAATTTTTGTCGGGTGGGAATGTAGGAGTCAAGAAGGTTGCTAAAGTTGCCTATAAAATTTATGTTTTACCTAAAGAGAAAGGGGGGACTTGGAGTTTACCTAAAGAGAAATGGGGGCTTGGAGTTTTGGACCTAAGTAAACTTGTTGACAAGTTTGCATAGCTAAGTGGGTTTGTAGAGGGATTGATAGTACTGATTATTGAGCCCTATTGATCAAAATAGACTGTCACATATTTGAGCTTAAGTAAACGAAGTGCTGGACAAGGTTCTCTCCTCTGCAAATCTTTATGTCTAGGAAGGAATTCATTCCTAAAGGTTCAACTCTGATTAGGAACATGTGGGGGGGCTGCTTGGAAACCCTACCTTCAAGTAAAAGACACCCACCATTCTAAGTCTAGACTCATTCTAGAGGACTTTGGTTAGTTTGGTTCCCTCCTTCCTAGCATAGATAAATAGGACTTCAATAGAGCTCACAAGCTGTACAAAGTTGGTATCAAATCTTGGAGAGATTTGTGGAACAAAGATAAGTGGGAATGCTCTTCACTTCTGTTGGAACACTTGTCTACTACTTTTTGTTGGAACACTTGTCTACTACTTTTTGTTGCAGGGCACTTCTAAGGGAAAGGATCAGACAAATTTTCTGTTGGAACACTTGTCTACTACTTTTTGTTGCAGGGCACTTCTAAGGGAAAGGATCAGATAAATTTTTGATATAGGTATTTGGCCCCTCTCATAGGGGATGGTAAGAGGTATTAAAAGGAATCTCTCTTGGATATCAGGTGCTATAATCAACTTTCTAGGTGATAACTCTGCTCTTATAGCTAATTTGAATGATAGATGGGGCATCAATTTGAATGCCTATCAATGGACCTATAGATTCAAATCTATTTGGGTCTTTTCTAGTAGCTCCAAACATGCTTGTTTTCTCGAGCTTATTCTGCACAAAGTAGTTTGGTCTGGCTAGAGAGATACAAGAGTGGGGGTTTATAATGGCATTTGCTCTAGGTGTGGCAAAGGTGTAGGATAGTTAATGCATCTGTCCATGAATTGTGAAAGCAATAAGAAATTTCTTAACATCTTGCATGATTGCTATCCCCTTCTCATGGAAAGAGATACTTCTTGGTGAATGTAGGCATATGGATCCTATTCTATGGAATAACATTGGGAGTAGTCTTCTCTGCCATATTTGGAAATATAGGAATTCTAGTGTCTTTGGGAAAGGGTGTACTAGTCACATTTATGCCTTTGTAACTAACCTAGAGCTATTGGATCTATAGGCCAAAATGGCTATTAAAGAAGCTCGTGAGGATGAAGATTCCAAATCCACTCGATGATAAAGAAATACAAATGGTAGGAGTGGTCGGTTAAGCTGTCAAAAATTTATGCCTCCACAAGGCTCATTATGGTGGAGAATATCTTAGAAAGAGCTACTAAGATCCCACCACTAATGTTGATGGACATTTGCACGAATATAGTTTTTTAGGCATACATGTTTAATGTCACATTTGAGAATATTGTTGCTACTTGTAGGGGGATGCACACTTGAGAAGGGAGTAGCCAGGTATATAGAGGTAAACTTGGGAAGGCTTGCATCATAGTGCTTGGAGGATTGTTGGTATAACCCTTATTATAGCTTTGTGTGGGACCAAGGTTTGGAAGCTCATTAAATTTTTTAAAAAAAAATTCTTGGAAAAAAGGGATGACCAAATGCCATTAGCCCCTGCACGAACAGTCGCCACGCATGCACGATGGGGAAAGAGGAGGAGTATGTGTGTGTTTTTATACTACAGACCGAGAAAGGAGGAGGAGCTTGTATGGCCTCTAATTAACTTTCGTCACCCATGGGTGATTGAACATAGATGCCATTGCTATGGGCCAAATTATGGGATCCTATATATGACTCTTCGACGTTCTTTGCAACAGCCCATATATGACTCTTGCAAACTTCGAGATGTGGATCCATCTTGCTTGGAGTTATTTAGTCAATGTTTCTGATTAGATAGATTGAGCTCTCCTCTAACAATGTATCTCTAGTCTGACATATAGTTGGAGTTCTTTGCAACAGCCCATATATGACTCTTGCAAACTTCGAGATGTGGATCCATCTTGCTTGGAGTTATTTAGTCAATGTTTCTGATTAGATAGATTGAGCTCTCCTCTAACAATGTATCTCTAGTCTGACATATAGTTGTTTTAAATATATAGATATGATGAGTGACCACACCCGTAAAGTGAAGCTGGCGATCATCAAGACTTTGCTACTATGAGGCACTGGACTTTCTCGAGATACACTGTCAAAGGCCATGGCAGATTATGTGGAGATGGATGATGCGGGTTTAGATGACGCCATTGAGATTCTTGGGAGATTCAGTATGCCCGTACGACTTGGAGAGGGTACATCCTCCCAACCACATGCAGGAGTGGAGACTTCTTCTCATGCACACACTACAGCGCATCGGTAAGCTTCTCGATTGATAAAATAGTAATGTCATCCTTTTTTTACATATAGAATTCTTAATATATATATCTTTTGATGTCTTTGTTTGCTTAGGACTCCTATCCCAGGTACATCATATCACGAGAGCCAACGGCTTACTCTTGATGTACCTCCTGGTACTCAGGTGACACTTGATTCACATGCGTTCGTCCCGTAGGTATATCATTTATGGCGATTACGGATTAAATATCAAGTACTTTTTAAGAACTCACATCTCAATATATCGTATGTTTGTATTGCACATAGGCATCAGCGAGACGACAGAGTAGCACACCACCAGTGCCCCCACCAGTGCCGATGCGCATGTGCACTGGCACTTTGGGTGTCACATGCGACATCACGCCTGACGGGGGTATCCTTCAGGTCGGAGCCGGCATCGCCTTCAGATGTCGGATGAGAGGCATTTGCATGTCTTATCTACAGCGAGTTCATATACCATAGCTATACTACTCAAACAATCGGTGAATATGTGGAATTTACATTCCATGTTACCCTAGATACCCTTGAGTATGATGTCGTCCTTTGTGGAACTTGGATACCTGACTCGTTGTATTCAATTGACAAATCCATGCAAACAGTCACCTTGAACACTCCTGCAGGCATTGTACAATTGCTATTTTTTACGGGAGGAAGAGACGTTGGAGGAGATGGAACTTCCAACATATCTTACTGAAAAAGATTCCTAGGATTCTGGTTGGATTGTAGCTTTCCAATAAAATCACCACAGCTCAAGCACAAACTCTATCCAACACAAAAACACAATCTCATGAACCTCGAGTGATGAGATTTGTTAGGTCAACCAACACTCACAACTCATCCTGAAAGAATTCCCTTTACACAAGGCTACTTTGAACATAAAATGTATATTGAAACTAACCCCCTTACAAGTTTTTTGTGGGTTGAGTATGTGTTGGAAGAAAATTTGATCTTGGGGCATAAATGGACTATTGCTACCTAGGCACCACTGTGCTTTTCCAGCGATAGGGTCATCATGATGGTCAATGACACAAAGTTGACAATACCATACTGCAAGGAAGAGGATCCAACCTTAATGGATTTCTATGATGCTGAACACAAAAAGTTACAAGCCTCTTCCATGAAATCCCCTCTACAAAATGACCTCCCATGTGCGTCAACAATCGACTTCGATAAAGCATCTACTCCAACCCCATCCTCACCAATGAAGTTCGATGCCAAAACCTTGTAGTCGATAGCTATTCCTGAAGAAGTTCCCCATGCACAGCCATCTATCTCTAACAAGGAGGAAAGAAAAGCCCCAGAGCCTATGCCTCTTCATCGACAAACCTCACCAAAGGAGACAACCGCATGCTCGAAAGCCTCATCATCGACAACCACTCCACACATGACTCTAGCGTCATCATCATCAAAAATACCCATGAGTCTCAAACCTATAGCCTCAGTGCAACTGATGTGAAGGAGGGCTCACAACCTTCCACTTCAACCAAAAAGAAAAATCCAAAAAGACAACAAAAATCAAGGTGTCTTAATGGTATCAACATGTGGGTGGAAAAGCAACTACTTGTAGCTCAAGGCTATTATGAAGGTGCCAATCAAATTTGGGTTCCTTGACAGTCAAAGCCTCTTCCTCAACGCAGCATTCAAAGGCCAAGAAAAAATAAAAGTACACCACAACACCATCCACAAAAGCCTATGCGAGTTCCTCAAAGAACTCCACCAAGTCAACAAGTGTGGGTACCAAAAAGATAACTGAAAGCACAAGGGTACTACCAAGATAATGCCAAGGCTTGGATTCCCAAGCACATCAAAAAGTTCCCTAAGCATGTTCAAAAAAACAAACCTCAGCACCAAAAACATCAGCCACCAATTTATAATGTTCATCAAAGATGGGTGCCTATGCATGTGCTTCAACAACAAGGATACTATGATGGTAATCCAATCATATGGTTGCAAAAATCAAACAAAGTGAAGAAAGCCTCACTATTGACTTTAACCCCAATAGCTTCACCTAAAGTTCGACAAGAATGGAAACCCAAGAAACACCAAGCAAGTCACTTAGCCACTCTCGTGCATTCAGCACCCACACAAGAGCTTGTGTGTTCAAGCAACCCTAATGGTAACCAACCAGCAGTATTACCTACCGCCTCGAAAACATTTGCGTAAAAAATTCAAGAATCGATTCCCATGTTTGCAATGGAGACTTATGAGCACATCAAAGATAAATTCACAATGGTCTTTTCACCCCTCTAGATGTAAAGCGTTAAGTGCAGAAGCTACGCGGAAGACATAAGAACCTATTCTCTCAAAAAGGAGAGTAGCCACAAGAACCTGTTGCTTGCAAGGTGGTAACTGATAAAAAACAGGAGCAGGATGTAACACACACAAGAGAAGCAAACCCTAATCCATTACCATCAACCATAAAGAAGGAGAGAAGCCATAGTCACCATCTCTCTCACACACAAAAGGGAACACAACATAGTGTTATGTCCACACTACAAGTAAACCTAATGTAATGTCCACACCACACATGACCAGCTGGACACGCGGTCATTTATGTCTCACACATGTTCCTACCTAATCTGCCAGCACATAGCATAGCTGGCTCCCACTGACATCGAGCTTGAATATCTCAACAGCCCCTCTCAAGCTCATGATGTACTGCCGATGAAGATGTAGATGAGCTTGGGATATCAAGACTCTCAACACTCCCCCTCAAGCTCATCCCATGTACTCCCAACATAGTCCGGAAGTACTCAAACTTCTCCCTGCTAAGTGGCTTCGTGAAGATGTCTGCCACCTGCTCATCAGTCTTCACATACTGAAGATCAACTGTACCATCCAGCACCTTCTCTCTGACAAAGTGATAATGGACCTCTATGTGTTTGGTCCTCGCATGAAACACTGGATTCTTTGCCAACTGTATACTGCTCATGTTGTCACAATGTATGACAACTTTGCCATCAAGAGGCTCACATAAATCTGCCAAGAGACTCTTTAACCATATAGCCTCACAAGTAGCAATGGCAGCACCCCTGTACTCAGCCTCTGTACTGGATAAAGCAACTGTAGGTTGCTTTTTGCTACTCCAACTCACCACGGCACTTCCAAGTGTAAAAGCATATCCACTAGTAGACCTCCTGTCATATGCGCTACCTGCCCAATCAGCATCTGTGTAGCCATGTATGTCCAAGCTTTTACCACTCTCATAGAATAAACCATAATGTGCTGTGGTCTTCACATATCTCATGATGCGTCTCACTGCATCCAAATGTGGTTTCCTGGGGCTCTGCATAAACTGGCTGACTAGCCCCACTGCATAACTCAAATCTGGGCGTGTGATAGTCATGTATATGAGACTACCAACCATCTTCCTGTACATGGAAGGATCATCCAATTCCTCGCCATAATCAGCCCGCAACTTCACATTTTGCTCCAATGGTGTACTCATAGGCTTACACCCTGTCATGCCATACTTTGCCAACATATCCAATGCATATTGGCGCTGTACTAACCAAGTACCTGCATGATCTTTCACCACTTCAATGCCAAGGAAATATCTCAACTCACCAAGATCTTTCATGTCAAATTTCCCACTTAAAGCTTTCTTGACATGCATCACATCTGCACTATGATCACCTGTAATAATCAAGTCATCCACATAGATGACTAGTAAAACAATCCCATGCTGTGTCTTCTTCACATACAGTGAAGAATCTGCTGTAGAAGTCTGAAAACCAAGTGAGATAAGATATCTGCTCATCTTATCACTCCAAGCACGTGGTGCTTGCTTCAGACCATACAATGCCTTTTTCAACCTGCATACGTGAGTGGGATATCTAGGGTGTACATACCCTTCTGGCTGTGCCATGTATACTTCCTCTTGTAGATCTCCATTCAGAAATGCATTCTTAACATCCATCTGATGCATTTCCCAGCCATTAGCTGCAGCCATAGCAATGACTGCTCTCACTGTGCCCATCTTAGCCACTGGGCTAAACGTCTCATCATAATCCAATCCTTGGGTCTGTGCATAACCCTTTGCTACCAATCTTGCCTTATGTCTCTCAATAGACCCATCAGATTTGCACTTCACTTTGTAAACCCATTTACATCCAATAACATTCTTATCCTTTGGTAGAGCAACCAAGTCCCATGTATCATTATGGACCAATGTGTCCATCTCCACATCCATTGCTTTCTGCCATACATGCTCTCCAATAGCCTCTGTATAGCATGTAGGTTCCACATGCTTTACCATAGATGTCATGTATGCATAATGCATAGCAAAATCTCTATATGTCAATCTTTCCACTGGATATCTGACTCTCTGGGATCTCCGCAATGCATGCGGGTCACTCTGTACACCTGTAACACGAGCATGTGGTGGCACATATCTGTCCTGCCTAACACCAGGTGTGCGTACAACAGGTATCCCTAGCTCCTCATCCAAACTCTCTGAGCTAGAGGACTCATAACCTGTGATCCCAATTCCCTCGACTTTCTTCTTGCCTTTATCCATAGCACTACTCCCAGTGCTCACACTCTCATGTCTCAGACGTCCTGACCATGGACGTACACTGCTACTACTCTCAGCTTCTGCTGCTGGCCCAGACATAGTAATAGAACTAGAACTTGCTTGTGATGGCAAGTTCACAGACACATCTGCCTCAAGTGAGTCAATAACTCCCTCATCTTTTGCCTTGTACCAACTAGCAAGCTCATCGAATACAACATCCCGTGAGATGACTACTTGTCTAGTTTGAGGGTTATAACATTTGTAAGCCTTTCGATCCTGTGCATATCCAACAAATACACATTTCTCTGCCTTAGGATCCAACTTCCGTCTTCTTTCATCAGGCACATGAACATAAGCTACACATCCAAAGACTTTCAGATGTCCAATATCTGGCCTGTAATAACCTGTAAGCCGCATCTCTGGCGTGCTTCCATGAATGGCTGCTGTAGGTGATTTGTTCAGGATATACACTGCAGTAGCACATGCTTCTGCCCAATAGTAATTTGTCATGCTCTTTTCATTGAGCATTGCCCTTGCCACTTCACATATGACACGATTCTTTCTCTCAGCCACACCATTCTGCTGAGGTGTATACCTGCATGTCAACTGTCTTCTTATCCCATGCTTCCGCAAGAAATGCTCAAATCCTTTTGAGGTGTATTCACCACCTCCATCTGTTCTCAGACACTTAATCCAACAGCCATATTGTTTTTCTACAAGAGCTTTAAAATCCATGAATTTTTCCAGCACTTCACTCTTCTCTCTCAAAAAATATATCCATGTCATCCTGCTGAAGTCATCTATAAATGTCACATAGTATAGACTTCCTTTGATAGATGGGTTTTGTGCTGGGCCCCATACATCACTGTGCACTATCTCAAGTGGTCTATTACTCATGTTTCCTTCTCTAGGAAACCTCAACCTTGCCTGCTTCCCAAACTGACAGGCTTCACAAACATGCATATGACCATCATATTTGAATCGAGGCAATCCACTGACAATGCCCCTTGTTTGCATGTTCTTTAATCTCTGTATATTGACATGTCCAATCCTCTTGTGCCACATGTCAATGTCCTGCACAATCCCATTGCTCTTTGAAAACATGGCTGAGCTCAATTCTGGTATGCCTGCATCCAATTTGAACAACCTTCCTTCCTTCTTGCCCTTGGCAACCAATCTACAGCCATGCTTAAAATCTTCCACAAAACAGCCTTTCTCATTGAATCGGACTTGTAATCCCTGCTCAACCATTTGGCCTACAGATGCCAAACTCTTTGTAATGGATGGTACATATAACACTTCTGACATATTTTTCACATTTCCATCATGCATCTTCAAAGGCACACTGCCAACATGTGTTATAAGATGCTGAGTATCATCTCCTGTGACCACATAACCATTTGTATCCAATGGTTGCATCTTCTCAAACCACTCACCATGACATGTCATGTGGTTTGAGGCACCTGAATCCATATACCATGACTCATCTCGAGCATTCTGAGAATCCATTGTCCCCATAACATGCTTCATTGCAAAAAGATGGTTTGAACTCCCATCATTGTTACTGGTAGATGCATAATTACCATGTTGTGGTCTTCCATTCCTTGCATCATTCTGCTTTTTGTAGCAATCTTTTGCCAAATGTCCAAGTTTGCCACAATAGTAACATTCAATCCCATTCAAATTTTGTTGAGGACCTTGCCATCGTCCTCTACCACGAGCACCTGTTCCAAATCTCCCCCTATGGGATTGAAATCCACGACCTCCACGGGATCCAAATGATGACTGTGAATTCTGAAAATTCTGATTTGATTGTGGTTGAGTAGACCTGTCATTCCAACCACGTCCTCCACGGCCTCGAGGGGTAAATCTCCCCCTACCTCGAAAGCCTCTAGATGAGTAAAAAGCCTGATTCCTTGCATGTTCATCATTGCTTGACGAGGATGCACCACCTGTAACACTCAGACCACCAAGGCCAAGCTTCAATTCTTCCACAATGAGCAATGACACAAGCTCATTAAAGTCTGGCATTCCTCCCAATCTTACTGAGATGGAAGTGTCAAAAGATTTGTATTCTTTGCCTAAACCATGCAATGTGAGAGCAACCAAATCATCATCATCCATTGGGGCATGGATTGATGACAAGGAATCAGCATAACCCTTGATTTCCTGAACATACTCATGTATACTCCTATTCCTTCGTGTTACACTGTGAATCTGTTGCTTTAGTTGTATCTTCCTTGCACCAGTGTCTGTCTCATACATTCGGCATAATATACCCCATGCTTCTTTCGGTGTATCTGCATCTTGGATGTGAATGAGCAAAGCATCTGTTACACATATTGAGAAATAATGCAACACCTTCGAAGACCGCTCTACCCATTGCTTGTGAGCCAGCAACTGAGCATTATTTGGTGGAGGAGGTAGGTATGGCTCTGGATCTTCCTCCGAGACAAGACTCCATAAACCTTTGCCTTTCAAAAAACTCTTCATT
The DNA here is from genome assembly GCF_041138505.1 of Cibotium barometz. Lineage (NCBI taxonomy): Eukaryota > Viridiplantae > Streptophyta > Polypodiopsida > Cyatheales > Cibotiaceae > Cibotium > Cibotium barometz. Next base: position 53,422,484 of record NC_141052.1, on the reverse strand, counting down.
CGAAACTTCCACACTTGAAAGTTAGTGCGATCAAGCTTCTCTCCAACAATCTGTATCGGACCATCTCCCATTGTTGCAAAAAAATAGAGTAGATGTACCCTTTCGATTACAATGTATGAAGTACCTGTAATGCTCCAAATCTCTCCAAATCACATCAAATGCTTGCAAATTGTGTGCATTAACATCCCACAATGGTTCACCAACAATGTACACTCGATCAAAGTTGAAATCAAATGAAACTCCTTCACAAAAAATTTTCTGGTTTTTTCTCGCCAGTAAATTCTCGCCAGTAAAACCAGTCAAGATTATGCTCTAAATCCTTCAAATCTTGTCCAAATTCAATGATTCAACTTTCATTAGCTTCCCAACACATTGCTCCAACATATCCTAGAAGGGTTTGATCCAATTCTTCAAGGGGAATGAGAACCACCAATTTTTGTAACCTCTGGTTTTGAATTTTTCTGCACCTGTCAGGTACCACCTCTCACTAAAATTGCTCTATCTCCTTCAAATCTTCTCCAAATCCAAAACTTTTTGATTCAAAAGTTTAGCAACTCATAGGACTTTACTTGTACCAAAGGAATTAGGCCAATTTGATATACACAAAGATTAATGCCTTGATTAAAAATGCTCTATTTCTGGACAGAATTTCTGCAAACCTGCACACCTCTGATAAATCACTTCAATGAGCTCCAAATACATGAAATGAGCTGCAACCAATCATCATAAGGCCTTAGCAATGTCTTTGCTAAACTCTCCAAGCTTTAAAGCATTCAATTTGGTGTCCAAATGAGTGAATTAGGATGAAATCTTTGAAAACTGTCCAGAATTCTGCATCTTCATGCACCGCCTGCTCCAGAGGGCTGTAGAGAGAGGGGAAATCACAATTGAATAGATAGTCCTCTTAGCAATGACCTAATCTACCTTGGGTATGAAGGGTTTAGCTCAATTTTGCCTCTAGCTCCTGCAATTGATCCTCCACGGGGGGTATGTTTTCTGTTTTTGTGAAAAACCAGAAATTTTTGCATAAACTCACTTTCACTTGATTTTGCTCAAATCTGTATGCATCAATCTGCTTCAAGATCCTGTATGTTGTTTGTGTCCACTTTGTTAATACATTTGCAAGCCCGAATACATGTGCCTTTGTGTATACATTTGCCAAGAGTATACATTCACTTCAAGCTTTCCATGGAAGCTTTGAGAAAAAACCAGAATTTTTCACTTGCTCTATGCACTTCAATCTTCACTGAACTTGCTCTTTGATACCTGCAATCCGCAGAGGGGGTCTTGCTACACTCACCAATGGTCCTTAGCTCTCAGATCTGATGCCGGTGTGTGCTCCACAGCTTTTCCTTTGCTCCAAGCTCCAATGGCTTCCTTCACAGCTTTTTCTTCTTCTTCCCTCTTCTCTCACTCACTCTCACAACACAGCTAATGAGCTCTTGGCTCTGATACCATGATAAAAAACAGGAGCAGGATGTAACACACACAAGAGAAGCAAACCCTAATCCATTACCATCAACCATAAAGAAGGAGAGAAGCCATAGTCACCATCTCTCTCACACACAAAAGGGAACACAACATAGTGTTATGTCCACACTACAAGTAAACCTAATGTAATGTCCACACCACACATGACCAGCTGGACACGCGGTCATTTATGTCTCACACATGTTCCTACCTAATCTGCCAGCACATAGCATAGCTGGCTCACACTGACATCGAGCTTGAATATCTCAACAGTAACCAAAAAAAAACACATAAACACAAGGGAGTCACACATATGGCCTATCTAAAAGTGGTAGAATATCACAAGAAACTTTCAAGGATCTTAAATAGCCATTCCATTTTTGTTAAGCTTATAGCTTACTATTATTTTGGCTAAGTCAATGTAGCAGCTGCTCCATGAGTACTTATCTATACTCATGCACTGGAGGGCATTTGCACCAAAGCTTCACCACCATCAACAACTTTCCAGGTACATCTCTCGATGGGGGGGCATGGTGGACGAAATCTTGGTCGATGGTACAACCCATCGCCTGAAATTTTCCTTCACATTACAAACCCCTCCAAACGACGCTACCATATTCACAAATCAATGATCTCCAATCCTTAGTGAAGATATCTATATTAGTCTCACAAGTCGACGTAATTCTTTCAATCCTCGCCAAGTGAGTGGCTACTTCAACATAGAGCAGTTCAATAAGAGTCTATATTACTCACTTCTTATACTTCATGTATATCTGCTTCATTAGAGCACTTAAATATACATAAAAGAATAAAAAGCACATGAGAAGAATCATGCAAAAATAGGTCCTACTCAACAACATTTGACAAGAATCCTACCACACAAAGGTACATCAACGAAGGTCAATCTCTTCAAATGATGAATGTCTCTTCAATGAATCAAATGAGGAATTGAGAATCACCATCTTGTTCTGATGATTATGTCTATGTTCCTCCAGATCTTTTCCTCTCTTCTCTCCCATTATTAAGATCTCTTAGCATCCCCACTAACACAAATCATATTAACCTTCCTTATGATTGCCAAAAATAAAGTGAGCAAAAAAACCCCCAAAAAAACATGCTCACACAAATATAAAAATGCAATGATTCGCAAAAACCCACCCCGTTAGAAATTCCCAATAAACCACTAACCTTTTCATTCACTAACTAACTTTTCTTATTCCTTACAAAGGAATAAAGACCATTGAACGTCAATCAACATCAAGCCGTCGTCAAAGCTTATCAATTCTCCCCACACAAAGGTCTTCAACGCGATCACGAGGATGCAATCGCCATCAAGAAGGGGGGAATGTTAATCCATTCCTAGGACTAACAAGAAATACCACCATTATTTTACATTAAGGAGTTAAGGTAGATACTTCAAAGGGTCATATATTCAAGATATAAAGCAATGGTGTCCAAATCTACAACTTGGACGAGCGCTCGTAATGGTGTGACAAAGTATTTATGGCGATTCCCACTTCAAGAGCATGTGGTAGCATGTAGGATGAAGTCCAAAGTGATGTATTTCATGGATATATTATGAGAGTAGTCATTTTAATAGCATTAGGCCTCTTATGAGCCTAAAGTGCCCGGCCAGCCACAGTTTAAGTGAGTGTGAACACTTACGGCCATGTATATAAGTGAATTTCTCTCATAATATAACATACTCTCCCATTGTGCAATTGAGTCTTGCTCTTGCTAATCTCTCTCTCTAATGCATGCTAGTGAGTGTGTGTGAGTGATGTGAGGTGAGAGAAGGGACGAGTACCCGTAGTGTAACATGGCGGTGTGACAACGCTCATGGGAGGTGCGGTGGAATTGCTTCTCAAAGAGTTGTAGAGCTTGGAGACCTCGAGGGTTACGAGCTCGGCCATTGGGAAGATCCTCACAACAATTGTAGTTCACCAGGTAATCTCTTGTTGGATGTGTTTCAAGGGGGGTTAGGATGAGCCACAACACTACTCACATGGGTATTTAAAGTTGAATTGTAAAAATTAGCCCAAGGAGCCAATAATAGGCTTTTCCCTATTAAAATTGGGCTTCCCTTTATAAAAATAACCATATGTTTATACATGATATCAAAATTTTTACATAAAATAAATAACTAAATCATGTAAGCTTATAAATCTACAGCCCAATCATACAAAATGGGTGGAATTTAAAAATTTGGCACATAACCAACTAAAATAATACTCTATATGACACCTTAGTGGTGGTGGCGGACGTGTTCACGTGTGCATATACATCCCATCATCAATGTAGCACCTTTGTTAAAACCATCACACTTCTCATCACCTATCTCACAAATGTCAACCATGTCAGTTACAATAATTAGTTGGAATCCACACAAACAATCCTGGCAAAACATGACAATGTAAAATAGGCATAAACACATACGCTTTACATTACATATTGTCCATCAAAGGGTTAAGACAAAACATGGGTCATGCTCAATGGACCAAATTAGCCTACCTTCAAAGATTATGTGAAAAACCAAATAAATGATCTTCAAGGACACCTCAATAGTAATATCATGGGATGACCAAAAATACAAGCAAGAGTTACATTGTAAATTTGTGTTTTTTTATGTGTAAGGTTAAAGGTAAATCAAAACATGACCAAAACCCTTTCTACATCAATGAATTTTACGCGCGCGCGCGCGCGTGTGTGTGTGTGTATGCATGCACGCATGCACGCATGTACATGTGTGCATGCATGTGCATGTGTGCAATATGCATGTGTGTGTGTGTGCATGCATGTGCATGCACGTGCATGTGTGGATGTGCTCATGCACATGCATGTGTGTGCATGTGCACACGTACGTGAGTGTGTGTGTGTGTGTGTGTGTGTGTTTTCATTATTCTACATCAGCAGTCTGAAAAATCCAAGAACCTTATCAAACTTGACCAGTGAAAACATTAAACATGATTATATAACAATATATTTGTATACAATAATCATGCTACAAGTAAGTGGAGCGAGTGACTCCATTATTTGGAAACTTTTGGTGTAGAGCATAAACCCAAATATATTTTGAGAGAATAGATCATGTTACCTGCATCCATCCAAATAGACAAACAAAGAGTTAGCCTGTGTGTGTCTTGCAGGTGTCAAAGGACCTATCACGTGTTATAAATGTCACCCAAAATAGCCTATTTTTTGTGCAGTGATGGGATCATTCCCCTTGATATGTCTAGAATATAGATCATCCCAAAGTAAAGGGATAATTCAAAAATTGGAAGATAATTGGCTACCTAGTGATCTCTACTATAAAGAGATCCAATATTGTTTCCTATTATATGGAAAAACAACTAGCTTCTCATTAATCCCAAAAGAACCAGTAGATATCTCCAATCATATCAGCAAAACAAATTAAATTTATCTGTTATAACCTATCAAGGTATAAGCACTCAGGTATCTCTAAAGATAATCCCTAGAAATATCACAACAATCCACATATTGTTTAGAGGATTGGTAGTCATATTAAGCTTGTCTTAGGAGATCTTTTTGCATGAATTTATAAAGCCACCTATATGTAAAAAAATCATCATTATCACTACATATTAGTAGTGTTATGAAATATGTTCTAATGGCGGCTTTCGAGCGACCCTATTTTGACAAGAGAAGCTATATACATTCCCATGTGCACATAACCTTCCCTTATCCAAATTAAGGGTTAAGTTCTCAAATTGTGAGTTATATTGAAAAATTCTTTGGCCTATATTGAGGCTTAATAAAATTTCCAGAGTCCATGTAGTGCTAATGTATCAGTTTATTGAATCGGCATTTAGTACCATCAGCCATGCATGACCGGACATAAGTCTATTAACAATATGCTGGGCACCATAGATTAAGGAAAAAGTAATGCACATCCATATTTGGTGTTCTATCAATCCATGTGAATGAGATTTGGGGCCAAATTATCTTAAGGATATATCTCCATATACCTAGATAATCCGCATCTACTGCTTAAACAGTTGGTATTAATCATAAAAGATTTACAGGATCATCACACACAAAAAAACCAAAAATATATCATAAATGATATTGAATCCGTATTATGAGCCGCGCTCATCCCTAGTTAAAATTTTTGAAAAAAACTAGAATGCTTAACAAGACCAACATAGCATCGTGACCTGATATTCATAGGAAAAGATATGCACAACCTTGTATCCTAAATATTTATACTTGATTCTAGCATAAAGACTGAGAAACTTTTCCAAAAAATAACTTAGACTTGAATATGGCAGAAAAACTAAGAAACCATTTCCAAAAAACCAGCATGTATATTATTCAAAATCGGGATGTTCATAACGTGTAGGATTCCCCAAAGGTCATCATCTAATCTTGCAATGCAAGTCAGAAATTTCCAACACACAGCCTAAGGCATATGTAATATAGACATAGCACAATACGGGTTTCCATATAGTCATTAACCCATAAATATGTACTAAGCACAGAGTTTCCATCGATAGTCATCAAAGGGATTCAATAATCATAACTAGGATATGCGAGGTAAATCCACAAGAGTTACGTGAGAGGAGGAACTCTCGGCTCATGCTAGCACAAGAGACATGGCAAAAAACCACAAGACACAGGCTAAGTGAGAGTCTAAGCACTCACCTTGCTCCATTTATATAGGTAGAGCTAAAGGAAGATTCCAAAGCCCCATCACAGCTCCTCACCACATTGCATTTGCAAAACCATAACCCGCCTTCGTTGACTCCCCACTAGATTATGTGCAGGGTCATAAACCATAGCCAGCTAAAGCCAGCTCATCATAAATGAAAGCCATGTTAGGCGGCCAGAGTCGGCTGAGTAGAAATGAGAGCCATGTTAGGCGGCCAGAGTCGGCTGAGTAGAAATGAGAGCCATGTTAGGTGAGTTAACCTTGCATGCACGAGATTAGGTATAGTTTATTATTAGAAAGGCACCATATGTGAATGGTCCCTAGTTACAAGGTTGTTATGTGAATCAACCTTCCAAGGATTAACACCATTAATAAGGGATGCACCCAAATTAAAATGTGCAAGTGAGAGTGTGTGTCTATGTGTGTGTGTGTGTGTGTAGGAGAGAGAGATAGCAATGAGAAGTATCCATTTTTTAGTGAGTTTATAAAAGATGAGAAGCATGTGTGTGTGTGTGTGTGTGTGTGTGTGTGTGTGAGAGAGAGAGAGAGACAGAGAGAGAGAGAGAGAGACAGAGAGAGAGAGACTACACTTGATTAGCTAAATTACATGAGCAAGGGTTTAAAAAATGGAATCTAGACAATGTTTCTTAGCTGTTAGGCTAGAAAGTCTCGCATCTTACAATAGAAAAAATCTTTGAAGTAATTTTTATGATTTGACTGTGTTTCTAATGCACAACTCAAATGAAATTCCAATCACAGGTTCTTGAAAAGTTATGGATTTTTCAATCTCATTAAAGGGATGTCCCCTTGGTACAAATATGCTAATACATAATTTACTCCGAGAATACTTTTTTCTTTAGCGATGTCAAAAAGTAGACAATAAAAGACCATTGCAATTTATAGATTTTACTATATGACAAACTCACTTGCTTAAAACTTGACAATAATATTTTAGTGTGGAAAGACCGCCATGATTTGTTTGACATTCGTGCATAAAAAGGAAAATAGTCAAACAAACATAGTAGTATGTGAAAAGAAATCATGGATAATCATGCCCCTAAGAGATTAACGATGATTCATTACCCAAACATAAAAGAAAATGGCACACCATTCTATAAGGCAAACTTTTGCCATGTGTGAAATTCCTTCTAGTAAAACATCATAAATAAGATTGATAGAGGCGTTAATATATAAATCAATGGAGGATTATCTCCACAACATAGTGTAAAATGAAATATTATATGGCTAAACTACACACTTACAAGATTGAATGAATCAAGGGGGTGAGAATTATTTTCCCAAAGATGGCTCAAAAGTATAGGTTTCAAGATAGTGGAAGCATCTAGATTTTTTGGGTTTTTTGAGGGGAGGTCTAAGACAGCTTTAGGATGTCGGCACCCCAAGGACTCGAACAAAGAAACTTTTTTGTCATTAGCGTCATCAGTCCCACTTCTGAAAGTGAAGTCTAGATCTCCATGATATAATGAGAAATGTGGGTGTGACAATCAAGGAACCAATTAGAATTTAAGAGGTGGTCTGAAGGTGATTTGAGCAAATGGACCCCATCTTTTCTTCAGAGTCTTTACATCTTGCGATGCTGACCTTTCCAGAGGATGCTTCTTTTCAGCATTTGGCAACTCTTGTTTACAGAGTTTGAGAAGATAGACTCAGAGGGTTCTAGTGAGGAGCAACCTACTTCTCCCAAGATTGATTATCTACATGATCTGATCTTGGTTGGTTTTGAGGTTTTTCATACCTTCTCCAAGCTGGAAACATGACATACGACTTCGGGGAGTGTTCTTACACTTGGGTTTGGCACCATTATTTGGAGCAGCACGTTGCAGCCTACATGGTTGTTTTCTTCCAGAGAAGCGGTGTACCTGGCAGCTTGGTCTATTGCTTTTGTAGCTAAGTTGCTGAGGAGATTGTTTGTGGAGCTTTCTTGGTACCTGTTTTTGCAGTATTTCATCTATGATCGAGGACGGCATCTTTGGCTTCTTGGAGTCCCAAAATTTAATAAAAATTGAGAGAAAAACAACCGTCAACTTCCTTCCATCAGCCATCCTACACTTCATAAAGTTAAAGATGGACCATTATTACCTACCTATATCCCAAACATTAAAGAAGATTGAGAAAAAAATAAGCGTCAACTTCCTTCCCCCCTTATTATCAAGGTCACAACTTTATAAATTATCAAACGCCCATTAGTCCACTCTTCATCTTATGTGAGTATTTACTTATTTTTGGGGGGATTTTCTTTACTTCTTCAATTTACCTCCACGAAGGCATCATACAAAGTGTAAGTATAAGTAAGACCCATATATATACGAAAATACAACACAATTAGATAAATTATAAATTAGGACAAATCTAGTAGTTTAAGCATCATGGCTTAACCATTTGTAATCTCTCAAGCTTATGCAAATACTAATGTAATAAGAAATTTAGGGAAATAGAATGTTATTGAATCTTAATGCTATTAGCTAAGATTTAGCAAGGTACATGCTGACTGCAACAAATTAGTAAAAATACATGACAATGATTAAGAAAAAGATAACGCAAAATCCATGAGTATTGACAAGTACTATGTGTAAGTACCAAAACTCTATATGTGTAAAGTGAACTAGATCCCTATGGATAAAAAGAAAACTAGGCTTTATTAATTATAATCATGAAAAAGGCACTGGAGGGAAAGAAAGAGGTGGAAGAGATAGTGAGTGTTTTCCATGGAGATAAGGTGGTGGAAAGGAAAAAAAATAAAATCCTACCACATGTTAGGAATCTTCGGTGAGAATGAGGGACATCTTTGTTCAAAGTGGGGTGTACTAACACCTACCACCTACAAGAACCACACATACTCTGGCATAATCATTTACATTACATATTATCCATCAAAGGGTTGAGACAAAACATGGGTCATGCTCAATGGACCAAATTAACCTACCTTCAAAGATTATGTGAAAAACCAAATAAATGATCTTCCAGGACACATCAATAGCAATATCATGGGATGACCAAAAATACAAGCAAGAGTTGCGGTGTAAATTTGTGTTTTTTTTATGTGTAAGGTTAAAGGGAAATCACAACATGACCAAAACCCTTTTTACATTAATGAATTTTGTGTGTGTGTGTGTGTGCACGCATGTACGTGTGTGTGCATGCATGTGCATGTGTGCATATATGCATGTGTGTGTGTGTACACTCATGCGCGTGCATGTGTGGATGTGCTCGTGCACATGCAGGTGTGTGCATGTGCACACGTGTGTGTGTGTGTGTGTGTGTGTGTGAGAGAGAGAGAGAGAGAGAGACTACACTTCATTAGCTAAATTACATGAGCAAGGGTTTAAAAAATAGAATCTAGACAATGTTTCTTAGTTGTTAGGCCACCATTGTAAGAAAGTCTCACATCTTACAATAGAAAAAATCTTTGAAGTAATTTTTATGATTTGAATGTGTTTCCAATGCACAACTTAAATGAAATTCCAATCAAAGGTTCTTGAAAAGTTATGGATTTTTCAATCTCATTAAAGGGATGTCCCCTTGGTAGAAATATGTTAATACATAATTTACTCCAAGAATACTTTTTACTTTAGCGATGTCAAAAAGTAGAGAATAAAAGACCATTGCAATTTATAGATTTTACTATATGACAAGCTCGCTTGCTTAAAACTTGACAATAATATTTTAGTGTGGAAAGACGCCATGATTTGTATGACATTAGTGCATAAAAAGGAAAATAGTCAAACAAACATAGTAGTATGTGAAAAGAAATCATGGATAATCATGCCACTAAGAGATTAATATGATGATTCATTACCCAAACATAAAAGCAAATGGCACGCCATTCTATAAGGCAAACTTTTGCCATGTGTGAAATTCCTTCTAGTAAAACATCACAAATAAGATTGATAGAGGCGTTAATATATAAATCAATGGAGGATTATGGTTCTCCACAACATACTGTAAAATGAAATATTATATGGCTAAACTACACGCTTACAAGATCGAATGAATCAAGGGGGTGAGGATTATTTTCCCAAAGATGGCTCAAAAGTATAGGTTTCAAGATAGTGGAAGCATCTAGATTTTTGGGTTTTTTGAGGAGAGGTGGTCCGTAGGATGGATGCAAACTTCATGGCTATCTTGGATGATGGTAAGGAGGCAACTGGGGGGGGCGCTATTTATACTAAGACAGTGTGACACACACTTGGACTAGGCACATCCGATTTTCTATGGTAGGTCAGTGTGAAGTCTCTGAGCGTGTGAAACGCGGCTAAGAGTAAACTCGGGCGACGACACTTACGCCATGGAAACCAACGGCCGATGCTGCGCTCAGCCTTCTGCTAGAACCAACGGCCATCATGGTGTCCACGTAGAGGTCTCTGATCTTTGCAAGCGGACAAAGAGAATTGATTCTGAGGCGCTGCAGGATGCTCTTCTTGGCATGCAGATGTATTGTATTGGTGGTGCTGCTGCTGCTTGAGCAAGCGTACTCATCACGCTTACTGCAGAGGCGGCACGGCTCCATCTCCATGATTTGGTGGTGGGTTAATTCTGCGCGAAACTAGTGTATGTGATCATCATATTATTAGTATGTATATATAAAGGATTCAGAGGCGTTCCAGATACTACGCGGAAAGTCTCCTAGCCGCCCACGCCAACGCATTTTTGGCTCGTTTTTCACACCAGTAGATATCCTTGCATATATATTTATTGATAGAGATATATATATTAATTATTGCCACTTTATCGCATCTAGGAGCTGTTCATCAAACTCCACTACAAAATATTTTTTGTCTTCTCTTCTTCCCCCCCCCCCCTTTTTTTTAAGTTATATCCCATCTCCTTTCAGTGTGGGAGTGGGTAGATTCAAACCAAACACCTTCATGTAACGAGGTGTCAGTGCTACCGCTCGTTAGAGGCAAAAAATTTGCTATTATTAGAGACAAAAATTTTTGATAATAATAGCAGTGCTCATTAAAAAAAATGTTTTTTTCAACCAATCAAAATAAAGATGATGTTTAGCATTACAAATTAGACCAAATGAGTGAAATGTAATCCTTGAAAATAAAGGCAAAGCCATATTCCAACTGAGATTTTTAAATTTCAACCAAGAAAAAAAACTACAAATCGGGTTTTTCAAGGATTAAAACGTTTAAGAAAAATGTATGGAATTGTTAAAAGTATTAATATTTAGAAGGTGTGGCCTTGACATGTCAGTGTCCATAATCTCATTTGGTCTTACAAGCCGCACTTACATTCAAAATTCAAAAACAAAGGTGACAACGATGAAGAATTGACCAACATAGTCACCTCCATTGACAAGACTAATTTTGACTAATTTCAAATAAAACTTTTCCATTTTTTTACATCCACCCTTGCACTTCATTTTTGACTCATTTTAAATAAAACTTATCCATTTTTTCAAAAATTTTATGTAGTTTTGGACATATTTTTCAACATTCGAAACACCCCTAAATGTCCAAAGGGCATGTAAATTTTTATGTAATTTTTGGTAGATTTATGTACTTTTTGACGTGTTTTTTCAAAACACCCCTAAATGTCAAAAGGGCATGACAAGCATTGAAAAGCAACACAGTTGCTAATATCCCTAATATTAGCTCTCTTTTATCCCTAGTATTAGCTCTCTTTTATGCATAACAACCACATCTAAGTGACAAGAGGCTCTCCCTTGCCCTTATGTATGACCTTGACCTTGACCTTCATTCTTAGTACCTTATTTCCCTCCCAAATACATCACTACCATGGTCTAGAAACTAAAATCTTATCTTTAGATTGTAAAGTTCAATAGGCAATCAATTTTTAAAGTAGAAGACCACTAGTTAGTTTAAAAGGCAATCTATATAAACCATAAAATTACAAATTGAGTTTTTAACATTGAAGAACCTATAAAATAGAGCCATATTTCAACTGTTTCAAAAAGGTGAAAAGATCATATTACCACTTCTGAGACCACCTTTCTTCTTTTTTAGGTTCCTCTCTCTCTCTCTCTCTCTCTCTCTCTCTCTCTCTCTCTCTAGTGGCAACACACAATGGACAAACAATAGGATTTTATTTGATTACTTTGATTTTCTTTTAAATAATATAGATTAAACCCATATGCTCTTTTACTTATTCGATATAATGTAACACTTTTTATCTATATTTTTGGTATTTTGTAGTTGTTAATAAAACTCTCTCTCTCTCTCTCTCTCTCTCTCTCTCTCTCTCTCTCTCTCTCTCTCTACACCAATGAATGTGTCCAAAATAATTTAATAGAATATTATTAAATTTTATTACTACTATTTTAATTTTTAGTAAGGCTTCTTTACATTATTATAGTGATTTTTAAGTAGTTATAGGTAATAATATTAATTAACTAAAATATTTTTACTCAATAATGGAAAAAAGAAAATCCATAATTTCATATTTAAATGAAGAAGCTAACAAAAGTTCTAACCTACAGACTTTAAAAGAAGATGTGATAGGCCAAAAAGGGTGAGCAAATGTGTCCACTGCATTGGGGTTGACATGGTTTCACCTGCCTAACCTACCATAAGTAACTTTGCCATCTTACCCATGCGAACATGCACTTAACTTTTGTAAGACAATGCTAGAACATATAAAGCAGTCTTACCATGAGCTTGATGTTAAATAGGAAAAGTATACGAACTTAGTGTACATACTTGTTTAAGAGTAGTAATAGAGGTCGGACCATTTTTAAGTTTGGTTGGCCTAGTGTGAAAAATAGTCACTTGTATCTAAGTCATCCTTCTTTCCTCTTCTTGCTTACTTGGATGCTTTTAAATCTTGCTTTCTTGATGGATGCATGCTAGATAGGTTTAATTGTAGGTTTTCTTCTTGTAAATAGCTTCTTCTTCTTCCCTTGCCTTTGTGAGAGAGAACCATCACGAAGGACCGTCTCTTCTTGCCTCCATCTAGGCATTGAGAGCTCTCCCTTCACCCCTTTTGGTAAGGATTATTTCAATGTGACAACACAGTGGGGATGCACGGTGACAAGCTAGCGCACCCGCAGTCATGGTTGGAAGGTAGAACCCAATGGCACATGCTGCGAGACAAGGCTAAGATAAGCTCTTGACTTGAAGATACTTGGCACCGTTTTGCCGAGGACTAGCCTAGGGCTTAGTCCCCGACAAGGTCTTAGCCTTGAACATATTTGGTGCCATTTGTTGAGGACTAGATTTTTTCCTCCATTCCAAGCTATTGGGATCACCCAATACTATTTTTTAGCATTAACTGTGTTTGTTTATTGTGTTTAATTTTGATTTGGAATTTATTTTGCATATGGGCATTCTATGTTTATTGTGTTTAGTTTTGTTTTGGAGTTTATTTTGCATATGGGCATTCTATGCTCATCTATTGGTAGGACAAAACCTTGGTTTTTTGGTGATTTGCATAAAATTGGAGCTCAAGAGGCTTTGATATCCAAGAATTAGCTTAGAAATTGGGATTAGGAGTGAAATCCACTCCAAAAATATGAGCATTGAGCTCCATTAGGTTGAATTATTGGAAAATCATTTGCTCAATGCTCCACCCTCGTGTTATTTTTATAGGTGACTGATGTGCTCTATTTCGTAAGGCCCCCTTTATGAGGTGTAGCCATTGTGGTAAGTACCTCAACTCCCAATAATTCCTAGTTTAGACACTAGATGGTGGCCAAGTGTGGCTAGCAACAGGTAGATGGTTAGGAGACAGCTTGTGTAGACTGCCAAGTAAGATACATGCTTGTTCAGACTAAGTGACTGCATTATATGGGTGCTATATAGCAAACGGAGGACACTCTGTTCTCGAGTTGCGGGGAGTTCATACTTCATACTTCATAGTTTCATTAGTTCATAGTAGATATACCTTATGAGTAGATATATATGGTCCTGGTGGGTAGGGTCGGATGACCGACCTACCATATGGGGTACTATATATGGGAGGAGTTATGAAGCTCCATGATCATCGAGTTCATTATGTTCAAGCACTCTTGTAAGCAAGACATCCTCTATCCAAAGTCTGTCTATGTCACCATCAAACCTCCTTACTCGAAGCACACAGGTGGGTGGATGCCATCAATTTGTAAGCAAATTTTTGCAAGTAGTAATATTGTTTACTCTCCACACTTCATTTTATTAAGAGACTAAGGTTATGTAAAAGGGGAAGAGAAGGGTGTGTGTGTGAAGGGACTTAAGGTCCACTAGCTCATCTATTTAAAGGTGGAGCTAGGAGGCTTTTTTGGTATGGAGCAAGAAGCCTAGTTGTATTTGAGCAACTTAATAAGTAAGATATTTTCTTGTATTTTGTGAGTCTCTCTCCTCTACATACTTGATCTAGCATGAGCACCACGAATTCTAACATGGTATCTAGAGCTTGGCAAGATTAGGTCCCCTTTGTGGTATAGAATAGGTCAAAATTATCACTTTTTTCTTGTGTGGAGCTGAAGCCCCAGCCATTGGAGAAGCTCTAGCAGCTCGTGGAGGCAATATCTTGGGGAGATTTCAACTAGAGAAGTGAAGAGGAGATCCGGGCATTCAAATTCGTACAGCTCATCAGCTCAATCGGTCGCTTTCCATCACGGCATTGCCACCTGTGCAGGTCGACGCAGGTTCTAGCTGCTATCGATGTCGTACAGTAATACGACGTCTGCAGCGCACAATAGGCTGCATTGCTTTAGGGCTTTTGAAGCCCAATGTCTCAAGGAGCTACAACCCTAATTTCAGCCCCAATGGCTGCTCCATTCGTCTGCTACAGCAGAAAAACCAGGGCTGCCTCCTTCAAAGCCATTGAAGCTCACCATTAAAGCTTCAAAAAAATTTTTCTTGCTCTAATCCTCCCCTCTTAAAGCTTCAAAATTTTTTCTTTTCTTGCTCTAATCCTCCCCTCTTTGCTCTAATCACCTAACTGATCTTGTGAAGGCTTGTTGTTTGCTGATCCTAGTTTTGATTTTGAAGCGGTGGCCAACCACATGAGGCATTCATAAGTCTCATTCATCAAAACGTCATCAAGCTCCATCATCAACATCATCTTCAAGTTCACAAAGCTTTTCAAAGTGTACTTATAAGCACTAATAGTGCTGATTAACACTAATGAGGCTTCTAATCCAGCAAAGGGGAGTTATTCCAAAGTGTTTTTAAACACTAAGAGTGTTCTTAAACACTAATGGTGAATCTAATCACCAATGCAAGTGTCATTAGATGCTAGAAATGTGCTCTTAAGCACTAATCGTGTTTTTAAACACTAATGGTGATCTTAATCACCAAACAAAGTGTTGCTTAACACTAATGTGGTCTTAACCATCAAAGGAGGAGGTCTTTAACACTAAGGAGGCTCTTCTTCATCAACATTGGAGGCCGGGCACACACCATAAGTGCCACATTATAAGTCTTCATCATCAACCCGCTTCTATGCTTACCTTGGCAAGCTTCCAAGGAGAAATGGTGCAACCATAAGCCGTTGTCTTCATCCCATAAGCCAAAGAGGTTGAAGTTTTCTAGTTTTTCATCGACAAACTCACTTTTTTTGAGTGGTTTAAAGTTGGGCACATGTACACTAATAAGTGCTCATCTTTAATGGTTTTGTGTATCACCCTTGAGGCTCTTGTTTGTAAGAGGCATAGGCATGTCATAAGCCATATGCTCTCATTTCCCAAGCCCAAGGCATGTTATTCCGTTGCATATTCAGATGAGTTGTAAGGTTGAGCATAGCATCACTAAGTGCTCTACCTTGTTGTTTGTCATGTTTTTAAGCATCTCTTGGCATTGTCTTTGTAAGAGGCATAGGCAACATTATGAGCCATGCCCTCACCTTCTTGAGCCAAGAATTATGTACCTTATTGGTTTGAGCATTTACCTCAACCACTTACACACTTTCATTAAGCTTGTACCTTCAAACCCTAATGGGTATCATCACGCACAAAAGCTTTTGTTGTAATTATGGAGTAGACACTGCCCTTGACCAATCCATAAGGCAAGTGGTAAGACCCTCCCTTTCCATTTCCCATATAAATCTACCTCATAACCATTACCCTAATAAGGAAGGCCCTCATTGCCCATGGAGGAGGTATGGTATGCAGAGAAGCATCAAGCATGTTGAAGGAACATCTATGTGCAAACCACTTAAGCAAGGGTGGCAGCCTTGTTTTGATCATTGTGCGAGAATGGTCAAGGTGGAAAGCATGTGGAAGCAATGGCATATATGTCCAAAGCATGTCAACTACAAGAGCTCAAGCAAGCACAAAGAGTGATGGTGCATTATTGGGGTGACAATGGAGAGGAAGTTGAGAGTGTGAAATGTCTCCTTAAGAAGAAATTTGACATGATCAAATAAAGACTTAGATGGCATCATTGTTTTAGCCTCTAAGGCTCTAGGAACATAGTTGTAAGTCCTACACCACCTATATTCCTAACCTTGTACGCCTAATGTTATAAAGGCATCCTATGTCCAATACCACCTATTCCAATCTCTTTCATAGTTGGTATTGAGGGGGGTATTAAGAGACTAAGGTTATGTAAAAGGGGAAGAGAAGGGTGTGTGTGTGAAGGGACTTAAGGTCCACTAGCTCATCTATTTAAACGTGGAGCTAGGAGGCTTTTTTGGTATGGAGCAAGAAGCCTAGTTGTATTTTAGCAACTTAGTAAGCAAGATATTTTCTTGTATTTTGTGAGTCCCTCTCCTCCACATACTTGATCTAGCATGAGCACCACGAATTCTAACACTTTCTGCAATTTAGTGCTTTGTGTTATATTAATCCACCTTCTGCATAGGTTCTAGGTAAATCTTATTTTTGGTTGTTTTCTATTTGAAGGTAGATTTAGAGAGATGCCCAACCTGCAAATAATGTAACCACTCATGTCCTCCCTCCACCTTTTAGTGATGGCAAGTTGGAAGGGACAAATTACACTCTAGAAGTTCAAGATTAGGTCCATTCTTGATTCAGATGTAGATACACTATGTCCCATCATCACCAGCATCATTGATTCAGTGATGATCCTAATTCAGCATACTACCACAACTTTTGAAGCATGGTAAGTTATAAACCAATATGAGACGAGGAATCAGATAAGGATTCAAAACCTTGAGAATCATCTTGCACCAAAAAGACATTTTGATGGAGAAGCAGTAGAGGTTCATATCACAGATAAAAAATTTACAAGATTAGATGGTGGTAATGGGGGGATCACTAAGACGACTAGTAGCAACAAGAAGGCATTCAGGTGCGTTAGAGTATTAGGCCCGAAGCGTTAAAGTGTTAACCCCAAAGTACAATAGTTTGGTGATCTCAATGAACATGCAAGTACGTAACCTACCTCTTACTATTGAGGAGTATGGCATAATGCTGGTGGAGGAGGAGATGCATTTCAAAGCCAGAGATAGTAACGATGCGGCATTCTCTACAAATGCAAATAAACGAAAGGTGAAGGGCTCTAATAACCCCAATGCTTGTGAAAAGAAGAAGAAATCTAAGGCAAAGTGTTTCTACTATGATAAGCCCAGTTACATGGTCAAAGGATGGCAAAGTGTTTCTATTGTGATAAGCCTGGTCACATGGTTTAAACTAAAGGAAGCAGATGAGAAGAATGGCACTCTGAAGCCTTAGAAGGAGTATAGGAATAGTGTTGAACCGGAATGGGAGTTGTTTGTGGCAATAGAAGAAATTTATGCAAAAGAAGAACAGTCCTTAGCATCCAATGTTTCATGGATCATCGATAGTGGAGCATGCCAACATACTAGTCAAAAGGGCTCATATACTTCCCTCAGCCTGTGGGGGAGTCCATCTTGGTTGTGGTGGTTGGGAACGATGCCAAATGCCCAACCATGGGTTTATTTCTTTATTTCTAGAAGCAGTGGTGATACTAAGAACTTATTCACGATGTGCTTTATGTTCTAGACATCAAGAGGAATCTACTATTTATTATGGCCATAATTGATCGTGTTTTGAAGGTTCTCTTTGGTAAGGCTAGTATAGTCTTAAAAGAGAATAGAGGGGAACATATGAGACACGCATAAACCATACTTGCTCTCATTTCATCAACACACACCAAGTAGAGAAGCTCCATAGTTTTCCTTCATTGCACTTCATAAAACACAACACATTTCCTAATGATAAGTTCACACTGAAATAAACCTAAATCTAATGTCCACATACTTGGCCAATTGGGCACAGCCGTTATTATCCACGGACACATTGCTAGACTGGTGTCCACACTCTATCGCTATCCACTATTTCCCGATGAGCTTGCATTCTCGAGACTCCCCGTCAAGCTCACCATATCCATCTCATGTACTCTAAGCCTATCTCTGAAGTTCCTAAACATCTCTTTACTAAGTGGTTTGGTAACGATATTTATAGCCTTCTCTTCAATCTTCAGTCTCTTCACATATGTCAACTATCCATCCAACACTTTCTCCCTAATCAAATGATAGTGGACCTCTATGTGTTTGGTCCTCACGTGATAAACCTGATTGCGTGCTAACTGCATGTTGCTCATGTTGTCATAATGTATGATAACTTTCCCATCACATTGTTGTCCAAAATCTTCATGTAACTTTTTCAACCATACCACCTCACATGCAGCCATAGCTGCTCCTCTATACTCTGCCTTTGTTCTAGATAAAGCAACTGTGGGTTGCTTTTTGCTACTCCAACTTACCACTGCACTTCCCAATGTGAAATCATAGCCACTAGTAGATCTTATGTCATAGAACTACCTGCCAAATCTATGTCTGTATATCCATGAACAACCATAGCTTTTCCATACCCATAAAAGAGTAACGTACTACAACTTTCACATATCTGAAGATTCTTCTAACTGCATCCAAATGTGGTTTCCTTGGGCTTTACATAAACTAACTACCAACCATCTTTCTATACATTGTCACATCCTCTATCTCTTCACCACAATCAGCCCTTAGCTTCAAATTTTTCTCCAATAGTGTTCTCATAGGCTTACAACCTATCATGCCATATTTTGTTAGTATATTCACAATGCATATTGCCTTTGAACCAACCAAACACCTTTATTTGTTTTCACCACTTCAATGCCAAAGAAGTATCTCAATTTTCCAAAGTCTTTCATGTCAAAATTACCACACAATAAAGCTTTCACATCAACAATGTCCTTGCTTAAATCACCTATCAGAATCAAGTCATCTACATAGATGATAATCACTCACCACAATAGCATTTGTTATCTTCTTTGCATACAATGATGAATATGATGTTCCCACATGAAAACCAATGCTTAAATGCAATACCTGCTTATCTTGTCTAAGCACATGGTGCTTGCTTTAGCCCATACAAAACCTTTTTTAACTTACATACATGTGTGGAATAATTGGGATGCATATAACCTTTTGGCTGCTCCATAAACACCTCTTATTGCAATTCACCATTTAGAATTCTTTACATCCCATTTCCCAACCTTTTGACACAGCCAATGCAATCACAGATTTCATTGTTCCTTTTAGCAATGGGGCTGAATCACTACAAGGAAAAGCGACCACAGGTGCATTTATAGACGTGTTTTGACAACGTGCTTTAAAATGTTATGGGTGCATTTATAATCGCGTCTATAGACACGCATCTATATGTGAATCTATAAGCACATCTATATGCACGTCTATACTAATATAAACACGCTTATAGACGCGTATATAGATGCACACATAGACGCGTAAATAGACACCTTTATAGCCTCTGTTATAGACACGCTTATAGATGAGCTCTGGAATTTAAAAAAATTCTAGAGAGCTGCAGATGTTCAGCTACATTTTTTACACATATAGCTGCATTTTTTGCACAGGCAGCTCTCTGGTTTAAGATTTTGCTTACTTGTACATAGACCAATCAAGATCAGCAAAGATATCAACATAAAAACTTAAATTAAAGATAGATATGCACAAAAAGATTTGTGAACACACTTCGAATATTGATTAAAGAAGATGAGAAACTACATTTTATATCCAAAAATTTCTACATACATGATCATAGCCACATAAGGCTTGAATAAAAACATAGATACATAAAGAAGATGAAAAAATTTATCTTATGTCCAAGAAATTATCCATACATGATGGTAGCCACATGAGGCTTCAAAAAGAAACATAGTTGCATAAACCAAAACTATACATGAAAAAAACAACAAGGAAAACTACTCGGAGGAGTCATCACTCTCCGAGTCTTCTTGTCCACCTTCTGTGCCTACACAAAGTGAAGATATACATAAATAAAAATAGAAAGTATTATAAAGGTCGAAACATGTTTTGTAAATAAAAATAAAAAGTATTACCTGCATTGGTGTTCTCCTTGCTCGATTATATTGTTCGTCGGAGAGATGATATCTTCATCTCGTGAAGGTAATCCCATGTATCTCCTCTATTGTGGGCGATGATGGTAACCAGTCTCTACTGGGGTAGGATCTCTACCCACAATGTCACGCTACATCACAAGATAAACATTAACATAACTCAAATAGAGAGAATACAAAGAAAAGGCATGAAGTTGCACTATATATACAAACTCGGCCTCCCATGATGCACGACCTCCAGATCTAAAGTGCGACGATCCATATCGCTCCATTTGTATTCGCCGTGCTTCTCTTTGTTGCTGGTTCACTACTCCTTCTCCTTCTTGGCTTTCTTCCACTCGTCCCTATGAGTAGTAGATAGCTTGTCGTGTCCATTTTGACCAACATCTATTCGGGCTTTCTCCTCCTTTGCATGTCTCCTTACTAGAGACCTCATATTCTTAAGTATGTCTTTGACTTTGTGTTGCGCCCATCTACTGTTAAACCTTTGGTTAATTATGAGGATTAGGATACTTCTTATGGACAGCTATAATGCAGTCATCCACTAGGCTCTCCCTTTGTTGCTTAAAATGTATAAAGCAGTCTTTATAGTGTGCAAAAACTACTTGGCGCAAGTAGTTTACCACCTCCTTCCCATGAGAGTCATCAACTATGCCGCCCACATTTGTGATATCATAATATGATATATCACCATGATGTGGTGGTGACTCTGAAGAACTATCCCCACCCCCAAAGCACTGCCCTAGGCATCCTCTATCTCCTCTACCTCCACTCTCAGTGTGCTAGTGTGCGGCGTGAGGTAGGACCGCCACTATCTCCACGACTACCTCCACTCTCAGTGTGCTAGTGTGTGGCGTGAGGTAGGACCGCCACTATCTCCACGACTACCCTCCCTACGATGATGGCTGCCACTCTAATGAGAGCCATGATGACTGTGAGGTGTCACATCTCCTGAAAGTGCAGGTGTAGGAGATGTTGTAGCACTAACTGGGGCTGACGGATGAGGGGTGAATGTAAAGGCAGGTGAAATGCCTAGCAAGAGTAAAGTGCCTGGCAAGGGACTCTGTTGGGCTGTGGGAGGACCTGATGGTAAAGGGGTGCCTGCTGCATAGGCTGCTAACTGCTCATGGGTGGGAGTATAGCCAAAGATGCCCTCTACCTCCCTAGCAAACCATCATTGACCTCTATGAGAGCCTCAACCTGTGGGTCTGTGGGACAAGAGGACGAGGACCCAGGCCACATTGATACAAACAAAGAAAATATTATGAAATGAAGACTTCCCGGCTCTTTAAGTCAATTGACCCCGGGAATCATCTCATTCTTCAAAACATAAAAAATAAACAAATATTAAGAAAGCATGTAAGTCGTTATGCAAGCCGGGAATCATCTCATTCCCGACACTATGCGTTATGCAAGCCTTATGCAAGCCGTTACACAAGCCTTGCATAAAGCATAAAGCATTATGCATTAGGCCTTATGCATAAAGCATTATGCATAATGCATAAAGCATTATGCATAATGCATAAAGCATTATGCATTAGGCCTTATGCATAAAGCTTATTCATAAGGCCTTAAGCATGAGGCCTTATGCATAAAGCAATATGCATAAGGCCTTAAGCATAAAGCTATGCATAAGGCCTTATGCATAAAGCTACGCATGAGGCCTTATGCATAAAGCTATGCATGAGGCCTTATGTAAGATTCCTCCCTCCAGTTTTTGAGGTGTACATGTGTAAGAACCTTCCCTTTTGATCTTATAATTATTCCCCTCTCTCAAATAAAAGAAAGATCCTGCTTTGGCCTGTTTTGGCTTGGAGAGAGAAAATGTCTAGAGGGAGGTAATTCAAAATTAAGATATTTTGGATATAAAAATCCTCCTAGTGTCTAAAATGGTTTTCCCTGAAACAAAAATTCAAAAAGAACTTTCCAATGTGCAATTGGAATTAATTGAAAATAGGTATAAAGGACCTTAGCCTAAGGGTCCAAATTTTTAGAAATTTTTGGATTATGGTCCAATTAAGTTTCCTATGGGCCAATAGGATCAATCCAAGTGTAGGAAGGAGATAAATTGAAGAATAAAAGAAAAACCCCCCAAAAATGAGTAAATGCTCACATAAGGTGAAGAGTGGACTAAGGACCAAAGAAAAGAATTAAAAAACTGAATTTTGACACTTCAGTGTGGGGATCTCCCCTCATGAAGTAGGCACCTTTTTCTCATCATTACCCCCAATTTTTAATCAATAAAATGAGATATTTTCATCTCTCCTCTCTTCTATTTCAAAACTACATCCAAAAGCTGAACTGACCCAAAAACTGACCAAACTGATCAGCAAAATTCTAGAATCAGTTTGCTTGGTTAGAGGCTCACTTTTTTCTATAAATAAAAGCCTCCACCTTTGTAAAAGCTTAATGGTGTTTATGCACTATTACTCTACTCCTATCCCGAGCCATCTACATTGATTTGTTTAATAATTCAATTGTTTTTGGCCTAATCCTCTCCAAAGTGAATTGGTGGCCACTATTGCTTCAAACAATAGTAGAACCCTCAATCCCTCAAGCCAAAGGAGAGCTTACAAGCTCCATGTAAGCTAATTTTCTTACTTTGTTTACAAATTTTAATGAAAAATCTATGGTTTTCTTGATTTTTATGTTTTGCAAATGATTTAATTAAATTCAAATGCCATGCCTTTGATGAAAAGGCCACCCCCTTCTCTTCTTTACATTCCAACCTTTCTTAATCCTAGAAAGATTAACTAAGTGATTAATTAAACTCTTCTTATTGTTTACTCTCTTGAATTTAGAAAATTCTGTAGATTAGAGTTCTATAATTCTAAATTGGGTTAATTAAGTTAAGTGGAGAAAGATAAAAATGAGAAATGGTCAGCCATACAAAGGAGGTTATGGCAAACTTTTCCAGAATTTTGTGAAAAAGAAAGTTTGTTTTTGTGTTATTCCAAAAGAGTAATTCCTACCATTTTTACATCTAAAAGAAATATTCTAATTACTCCATGTACATATTCACTTATGAATATGCATGGATATCATTGATATTCATTATTAAAATTGATTTTTATGCATAAAAGATGCATAAAGAATTTTTTTTAATTATAAAACTGTTATTCTTATTAAATTTAATTTCTATGCATAGAAAGATGCATAAAGAAATTTTTTTATTATAAAAGTGTTATTATTATTAAATTTGATTTCTATGCATAGAAAGATGCATAATGGAATTTTTTTATTACAAAAGTGTTATTCTTACTAAATTTGAATTTATGCATAGAAAGACGCATAAAGGAATTTTTTTTATTACAAAGGTGTTATTCTTATTAAATTTGATTTCTATGCATAGAAAGATGCATAAAGGAATTTTTTTATTACAAAAGTGTTATTCTTACTAAATTTGATTTCTATGCATAGACAGATGCATAAAGGAAATTTTTTTATTATAAAAGTGTTATTCTCATTAAATTTGATTTCTATGCATAGAAAGATGCATAAAGGAATTTTTTTAATTACAAAAGTGTTATTCTTATTAAAATTCATCTTTATGCATAGAAAGATGCATAAAAGAATTTTTTATTATAAAAGCGTTATTCTTATAAAAAGTGATTTTTATGCATAAATAGATGCATAAAGAAATTCTTTCTATTTTAAAAGTGTTATTCCTATTAAATTTGATTTTATGCATAAAAGGATTTTTGATAAAAAGTGTTATTCCCATTGAAGTTGATTTTTATGCATAAATAGATGCATAAAGAATTTTTATATCAAAATTAGAATTCTCTTAAATTGTATGTTTAAATTTTATGAGTAGTTGATAAATGAATAATTAAATACTCTAAGAGAGAAATTTCTATCATTTTATATTCACACGAATTGTAAAAAGAAAATTCAAGAAATCTATCAAGATCGAAATATTCAAATAAATGATTAATTTATTCCTCATTGAAATTCGTAATAACTAATTTAGAAATCAATTAAGTGAATATTCAAAGAAAGAAATTCAGTAAAATAGTAACTGAATTATCAAACCTTTTCGAGAAAGATAGTTCAGGAAAAATCTTATCAGACTCGAACTTTGAATCAGACTATTACCAAGACCAAACTCTTTCGGCAGTTTCGAGGAAAGAAGGTGTGACTAGTTTAGAAAAATACACTCAAAACTCCTGCCAAATCTGAAACTAAGTTTGAGACCCTTCGAATTGATCTGTGGATCAAGGTTATAGAATTCGATTAATTCTGGTATGAAATTCAGAATTCCGATCAAGAAGCTTTGGGGATACTGATTCAAGAAATACTCCTGTATTCAAAAGAAAATCAAACTGAAAACTTGCATAGAAACCCTGTTTTCTTAAAGGACTATCTTACGTCAGAATGTTGGAGGGAGCATTTGGTATATGCTTTTCTAAGGAAAGTTGCAATCAGCTGGCGGCTCACGCGTCAAAGCCTGCTAACCAGCCTCAGTATGGTTGATAAATGGTGAGCTTCCGTTACGATGGGCAAGGGCTGACGAAACGGGCTGACGAAATGGTCCCTGAGTGAATAGATGGAATGAGATGTGATGTGAATCAGATAGATGTGAAGAATGGATGTGAATGTGTATGTGAAGAATGGATGTGGATATGTATATGAAAGAATGGATGTGGATGTGGATGTATGTGAAAGAATGGATGTGGATGTGTATGTGAAAGAATGGATGTGGATGTATGTGAAAGAATGGATGTGGATAAGTATGTGAAAGAATGGATGTGGATGTGTATGTGAAAGAATGTGATGTGATGTGACATGAATATATGTGGATGTGAAGTGATAGATATGAATGTATGGATAGATGTGGGTAGTCGTACATGTGAACGATTGGATGGATGTGGATGAATGAGATGAGATGTGTATGAAAGAGATATGATGTGGATAGATGTGATGTGATGTTATGTGGATAGAATGTATGTGATGTGATGTTATGTGGATAGAATGTATGTGATGGGATGGTGATGAGAATGAATGTGATGTGATGGATGTGAATGGATGGAGGTGATGTGATGTGAAATGGATAGATGTGAGTGAATGAGATGTGATGTGAATCGGGATGTGAATAAATGAGATGTGATGTCATGTGAATCGGGATGTGAATGAATGATATGGGATGTGAATCGGGATGTGAATGAATGAGATGTGATGTAAATTGGGATACATGTGAATGGATGATATGTGATGTGAATGAATGTGATGTGATGTGATGTGATGTGAATCGGGATAGATGTCAATGAATGAGATGTGAGGCGAAATGGATGTGATGTGATGTGATGTGGATCGAGGTAGATATGAATGGATGAGATGTGAATAAATGTGATGTGATGAGATGTGGATATGGGTGGATGCGAGTGCATGAGATGTAATGAGGATAAATGAGAAAAGATGTGATGAGATGGGAAATGATGTGATTCGATATGAGAATGGGAATACATATGAATTGGATGGGGATTAAATAATGTGGATTGATGTGGAACAATGTGGAAAGACGAGAGTTCATTATAGGAACAATATTTATGACCTATTTTTAAATGACTATTTTATGTCAATAATGCTGGGGAAGCATTTTGACAATCTTGTGAATGAGGTCGTGGAGACCTATACAGCTGACGGAGAGTCAACGGAGGACATCTCATGTAGCAAGGTCGACCGAGGTCTTGACCAGCCTCAGTTAGATTTAAATGATGAGCTTCCGGTACGGTGGATGAGGGACCAAGGAAGCGGCCTATGAGTGAAGCGCTAGGTGACCTGCGAAGGATCCTAGAGAGTGCTGACCATACGGTGCTCGGGCTCTGGGTCGCCGAAGATACCCACACGTGCATCGAGGAAGATATTGAAAGAACAAGGAGTAAGAGTTGTTTTCTGAAACCGGGCATGGATCTGGTTGATTGACCTTGCTGGTCCTCAACGGATGAGTCCATGGCTCTTTTATATCAATCTATTGGTTGATCTTGCTGATCTTCAACGGAGATTCCATTTTGATTTTTATAAGTGAATTTATTACCGAGTACTTTGAGCTAGGAACTATCAAAAAGGCCCCTAAGTGGACAGGTGGTGAGCGTTCTGGGGTTGCCAATGATGCCATAGGTACGCCGATGAAGGAAAAATTAGAAATTAGGATTCAATCGAATATTTTGGAGAATTATGATGTGTGATACTATAGTTTTATTAAAAGATTGTTTTAAAGACAGCTGAATCTGTGAAAAAGGAAATTTCATATTGGGTGTGTAAGTGGTGTGACTAGTAATAAGTTTGCATGAATATCCGGCTAGGGGACCTGGGAACTCTTTTCCCTGGTACCCGTCGGGACAAAATCTAACCAAATTCTTAAATGGATCCCATCACTACAGTGGTTGGGTGGTTGGTTAACCCACGGGACTGGGCTGGACTGATGGATCCCTAAATGAGACTCAATTCTATTATGTTCCGATAGATGAAGTAAATCCCGGATAAAAATTGTTCTATGGAAAAGAATCAACGGCTGTGCCTCTCAATGAGGAAAAAAGCATTGGTCTCTATGATCCAAGTGCAAGTTTTTTCCTTGATCTGACTATGGGACTTACGGGTTCGGTCAGATCAGTTCAGTTAATTAAGGCTCTTGACTACGTTAGAGTAAAAATATCCTAGAGGAATCGCCCGTGCTTTCCGAGCGAGGGAAGTTTTTCTGGGTTCGGTTTTGGAAGAACCGAGGGATTAGTCTCTTGTCCGGATATACGAGGGCGAGGCCCCGAGTGAGGGACCCTGCCCCGCACAAGAAGTGCTACTTCCATTGCTAGCACCCCTGAATTTGTTGCGCGGTGGGGACATGGATCTTTCAGCTGGTATCAAAGCAAATTGGCTAAAGTGGATCAACCTAGAAACCAGAAATGTCAAAAAATTTATGAAGTAACAGTAAAAGGTCTTAATTGTGATGAAATTCATACAAATTGATATTCAGAATGAAGATTCATAAATAGGTAAATGGGTATTCAAATGGAAGTACCACAATTGTATGGAATCCCTGACTTGCTTGAGGCCGAGACATGATGGTATTTACCTTAAAATTCCAAGGACCATGACTACCCGTATTATATACCAAGGATATACCGAGGGTATAACTG
The DNA here is from genome assembly GCF_041138505.1 of Cibotium barometz. Classification (NCBI taxonomy): domain Eukaryota; kingdom Viridiplantae; phylum Streptophyta; class Polypodiopsida; order Cyatheales; family Cibotiaceae; genus Cibotium; species Cibotium barometz. Next base: position 53,394,900 of record NC_141052.1, on the reverse strand, counting down.
TAGCTCTTTATTGGCAGTATATACAAGTAAATCTAAGACCTTGAAATTATAAGATGCTATCCAGATGATGAATTCGAATGTGGTTGATATATGATTTTAAAATTATGGTTGAGAATTGATGAGTTGATTTGGATTCTGATTGAAAAATGATGATTCCTGAATTTTGGTTGAAAAGCGATAAGCTGAGCAAAACCACAATGAGGATGAATGGGACGAGTCCCTGTGATGATGTTCATAACTGGAATGACGATAATGACTTCAGCAAATCACTATGAGATTAGTGGATTGTGCTGTTAGATTGCTACTGTTAACACGACCCAGTGGATCAAGTTAAGGGATGACAAATTAAAAACCTGTATAATTGAAATTTCCATGGAGGAATATTCAGATGGAAAAAGGGATGACAAATTAAAAACCTGTATAATTGAAATTCCCATGGAGGAATGTTCAGATGGAAATTTTGGTCTAATGGACCATTATTGTGTTAAGGATATGAATGATATGATCTCAATAAATTGTTATCTGATGATGAGTTCTATATAAGGGATCTTTATCCCAGGATTCTGTTGGGTTCACCAGACTATAAGGAACCCCAGAATCAGCATCCGACTGCTGCAGATATGAAAGAGTTTAAGGATTGGAACCAAGGAGCCAGAAAAGTTATGTATTGGCTCTCTATCAGTATACAAGACACCATGATTGGGCACATATAGGATGCCAAGTCCCCCAAGGAGACATGGGACACCTTGGTAAAACTCTATGAAATGAATACCAAGGCACGAAAGATACAGTTGAAGAATGAACTTCATACTGTGGAGAAAAAGAGTATGTCTGTGAATGACTATGCATTGAAGATCAAGGGTATTGTGGAATCCCTTGCATCTATTGGTGTTTCAGTAGATGATGATAAGGTGGAAGTCTGTCTGCGTGGTCTCGGGCCACAATATAAGGCGTTCAAGATGTCTATTCAGACTCGGGAAAACATTTCCAATTTCACAGATTTGGTGTCTATGTTGATTATAGAAGAGAAGAGCTTGGGTGAAGACCAACAGTCTTCACAAAACAAAAATAGTTCAGAGCAACAGGCCTTCTACACAAGTTCAGGAAGAGGACGAGGTAGAGGAGGCCATGGACGCGGCCAAGGAGGTGGTCAAACAGGTAATTAGAATTATGGCCAGCACAGCAGCAACAACAACAGTCCCATAATTCACAACAACAACAACACGCAGGTGTGGAAGAGGCCAATTCAGAGGCAGGGGGAGTCAAAGAGGTTGTGGAAATTGGCAAAGGTAGTATAATGATACACGTGGATGCTTTTATTATGGTAAGCCTGGAAATGTGCAGGCAGATTGTTATAAGAAGTAGGCTGACATGCAAAATGGGAAATTGCAGCAAAACAACTATGCATCCTCGAGCAGAAACAATGAGGATAATGAAAGGTTGTTTGTTATGCAGCATGTCGTTAATGCCAGGTCTGAAAATGTTGATGAAGAAGCACATAAAGATGATATATGGTACGTTGATTCAGGTGCTTTGAACCACATGACAAGTCATGGGGGGAGTGGTTCAAGGAGATGAAAAACCTTGAAAGACCAAGTTTTGTGTGGAAACAGAGGATGACACTACTCATCCATTTGCCCATGTTGGAGATGTGCCATTGTCTATACAGGATGGCAAAGTGAAGTACCTTGCAGATGTACTTCATGTTCCGAACATAACAAAGGATCTGGTTTTAGTTGGCCAGATGATTGAGCAGGGTTTGCAGGTTCGATTTAACCCTGATGGTTGTTATGTTGAAGACTTTAAAGACAAGTGCACGTTGGTTGCAAAAGGCAACAGAGTGGGCAGAATATTTACATTGAATGTAAACATGCCTAAAGTGAGTGCTGCGATGTTTGCAAATGGTTTAGGAATTGTTGCAGACACACACATTTGGCATAAAAGAATTGGACATGTGAATGTGCAAAGAATGAAGTCTATGCAGACTAAAGGAATTGTGACAGGGCTGCCAAAGTTTAAAGTTGAAGGTATGCAGAAAATATGTGAAGCATGCCAATTTGGAAAGCAAACAAAGCATGTATTTCTACGTGACAGAAATGTGAGCAGAAATGCACTAGATGTTGTGCATTCATATGTATGGGGTCCTACGAAGACCATGTCTATGGGAGGCTGCAGGTATTATGTGACATTTATTAATGACCACACAAGGAAAGTGTGGGTATACTTCATGAAGAAGAAGAGTGAGGTGTGTTGAAATATACAAGTGAATAGGGTGTGTTGAAATATACAAGTGAATAGGGTGTGTGCGGGAACAAGCCCTTGGCAAGAGGCTGTAAAAAAGAATGTATAAATGTGAGAGAACCTGTGAAAAGGTGAGAAGAATCTACTGGGAGAGAATAAAGGGTAGCATGAGAAGATTTAGGAAGTGTGGAGATATTCTGGGAGAGGTGGAGAGAATCAAGCAAAAGAGGTGGAGTGAATCAAGGAGAAATCAGTGGGCTTAGATGCTTGGATGTAAACTCTATAAATTGAGGCATTGGCCTAATGAGAATTTGCTGGTTTTTTATTATCCATGCCTACATTAAGTTATTAGTTAATTACTCACTAATTACGTCTTAATTATCATCTAATCACTTTGTTAATGATGTTGATTCTAGCATTTGATCCACCATAGCTCATCACATTGCTGTAATTTTAACATGGTATCAGAGCCAAGCCTAGAATCCATCAAGTTTATGAGCCCATTATCTAGTTAATTAGGATTAGTAATCACTTTTTTAGTTATTTTCAAGAAGCTCTCTGTACCCCTAGCCAGTGGAGGAGCTCCCTGTCCTTGTAGGCTCAACCATTGCCCAAGCCCTTTTAGGGACTCATTCTAGACACAAGGGCCTACACACAGCCCAAAGGAATTGAAGGATTTCAGCACAGAACGTTGGCGGCAACACGATTTGTAGGTGCATTTTTTTTGGAGAAAATCAGTGATTTCTACTTCATCAAATCAAAAGGGTCTAATTCCTCTTAGCCCTGGGGGTTTTCAAGCATGCTCTACAAGCTGGTGAAGTCAGAATTTGATATGATCAAGTCTACAGTGAGATCCAAGCTCTTCATCAAATCTGCAGGTGACTTTGGTAAAACAGAGATTAAGCATTCAATGTTTGGTCAAGTCTTGTGTTTCTTGACTTAATCCTCTACTAGACTAATTGCTATTAATGGCCTTGAAAGGATTTGAGCTCATTTGAACTCTAAGGCCTCAGATCGGGGCTCCCCGCATACTCTGTTTTTTGCACACAAAATAGAAGATTAATTTGTTAATCAGTGATTAATCAGTGCTAACCACTGTATTTTGGTGCAATTGAGGGTTCAAATTAACCATTAGGTATCTGATACAGATCCCTATAACTTCATATTACAATTCGGAGATGGTTTGATACTCCAACCATTCCGTACAAATTGGTTACCCTTGATTTAATGTAATTTCTGGAGCTGATAAATTTATGGTAATCATCATTTTGCATTTAACCCTTGGTTAATGCCTGCAAATCACACTCAAATTCAAGATTATTCATAGCCAGAGTTGCATTTGGGAATGTACAAAGGAATGAATGCTATATGCGTTATGTATTGGGTACATTACATCAATGTAAAAATGGGATCAGACATTGCCCTTGTCCAGAATAAGGCAAGAGGTAAGACCTCCCGCATAGATTTGGGTTTGCGTTGCATAATGACACAAGATAAACATCAAAAGCCCAAAAGAACTGTCAAACAAACATTTAAACATGTTGCTCACATGGAGCAAGAAGACCTGACACGGACAAGCTCATGGCCCCAGCCATGAAAGAAGAAGAACATCTCTTCCAAGAAGAAGATCCACACCAAGAAGAAAAGCTAAAGGAAGCATTGAAGGAAGACATGGACACGAGAAGAGAAGCTGCCACAACAAGAAGACTGAAAGAAGAGGAAGACACGGACGCGTGAAGAGAAGCTGCCACAACAAGAAGACTGAAGACAAGAGAAGATGTGAGGCTCCAAAGAGTGAGGAGCCATGTGAAAATCTCAGAGAGAGAGAGAGAGAGAGAGAACCTACAACCCAATGTAACCTACCCAACAGAGTAAAACCACCTCTGAGCCACCGCCGATGATGTAGGCCACATGGTAGATGTATGTGTGAGCACTTTAGTCAAGGTTGCGGGCACTTGTAGTAGCCTTGGACACATAGAGAGAGTGTGTGTCAAGGACTATGAGTTTAGGGACTTGAGGCACTGGTCGCGGGCTATTAAGTAAGAGAGAAACTTGGTATAGGGTCCAGGTGTGCTAAGATTGTTCACTTGAGGGGAGGTGTGCTAGACACTGGTCGCGGACTATCAAGTAAGAGAGAAACTTGGTATAGGGTCCAGGTGTGCCAAATTCACTTGAGGGGAGGTGTGCTAGGCGCTGGTCTCGCGGACTATCAAGTAAGAGGGAAACTTGGTATAGGGTCCACATGTGCTAGGAGTATTCACTTGAGGGGAGGTGTTGAAATATACAAGTGAATAGGGTGTGTGCGGGAACAAGCCCTTGGCAAGAGGCTGTAAAAGAGAATGTGTAAATGTGAGAGAACCTGTGAAAAGGTGAGAAGAATCTACTAGGAGAGAATAAAGGGTAGCATGAGAAGATTTAGGAAGTGTGGAGATATTCTGGGAGAGGTGGAGAGAATCAAGCAAAAGAGGTGGAGTAAATCAAGGAGAAATCAGTGGGATTAGATGCTTGGATGTAAACTCTATAAATTGAGGCATTGGCCTAATGAGAATTTGCAGGTTTTTGATTATCCATGCCTACATTAAGTTATTAGTTAATTACTCACTAATCACATCTTAATTATCATCTAATCACTTTGTTAATGATGTTGATTCTAGCATTTGATCCACCACAGCTCATCACATTGCTGTAATTTTAACATGGTATCAGAGCCAAGCCTAGAATCCATCAAGTTTATGAGCCCATTATCTAGTTAATTAGGATTAGTAGATAATTAGAAAATAATCACTTTTTTAGTTATTTTCAAGAAGCTTTCTGTACCCCCAGCCAGCTCATTCTAGACACAAGGGCCTACACACAGCCCAAAGGAATTGAAGGATTTCAACGCAGAACGCCGGCGGGCAGCACGATTTGCAGGTGCATTTTTTTTAGAGAAAATCAATGATTTCTACTTCATCAAATCAAAAGGGTCTAATTCCTCTTAGCCCTGGGGGTTTTCAAGCATGCTCTACAAGCTGGTGAAGTCAGAATTTGATATGATCAAGTCTACTATGAGATCCAAGCTCTTCATCAAATCTGCAAGTGACTTTGGTAAAACAGAGATTAAGCATTCAATGTTTGGTCAAGTCTTGTGTTTCTTGACTTAATCCTCTACTAGACTAATTGCTATTGATGGCCTTGAAAGGATTTGAGCTCATTTGAACTCTAAGGCCTTAGATCGGGGCTCCCCGCATACTCTGTTTTTTGCACACAAAACAGAAGATTAATTTGTTAATCAGTGATTAATCAGTGCTAACCACTGTATTTTGGTGCAATTGAGGGTTCAAATTAACCATTAGGTATCTGATACAGATCCCTATAACTTCATATTACAATTCGGAGATGGTTTGATACTCCAACCATTCCGTACAAATTGGTTACCCTTGATTTAATGTAATTTGGTTACCCTTGATTTAATGTAATTTCTGGAGCTGATAACTTTGTGGTAATCATCATTTTGCATTTAACCCTTGGTTAATGCCTGCAAATCACACTCAAATTCAAGATTATTCACAGCCAGAGTTGCATTTGGGAATGTGCAAAGGAATGAATGCTATATGCGTTATGTATTGGGTACATTACATCAATGTAAAAATGGGATCAGACATTGCCCTTGTCCAGAATAAGGCAAGAGGTAAGACCTCCCGCATAGATTTGGATTTGCGTTGCATAATGACACAAGATAAACATCAAAAGCCCAAAAGAACTATCAAACAAACATTTAAACATGTTGCTCACATGGAGCAAGAAGACCTGACACGGACAAGCTCATGGCCCGAGCCATGAAAGAAGAAGAACATCTGTTCCAAGAAGAAGATCCACACCAAGAAGAAAAGCTAAAGGAAGCATTGAAGGAAGACATGGACACGAGAAGAGAAGCTGCCACAACAAGAAGACTGAAAGAAGAGGAAGACACGGACGCGTGAAGAGAAGGTGCCACAACAAGAAGACTGAAGACAAGAGAAGATGTGAGGCTCCAAAGAGTGAGGAGCCATGTGAAAATCTCTGAGAGTGAGAGAGAGAGAGAGAGAGAGAGAGAGAGACCCCACAACCCAATGTAACCTGCCCAACAGAGTAAAACCACCTCTGAGCCACCGATGATGTAGGCCACATGGTAGATGTATGTGTGAGCACTTTAGTCAAGGTTGCGGGCACTTGTAGTAGCCTTGGACACATAGAGAGAGAGTGTGTCAAGGACTATGAGTTTAGGGACTTGAGGCACTGGTCGCGGGCTATGAAGTAAGAGAGAAACTTGGTATAGGGTCCAGGTGTGCTAAGATTGTTCACTTGGGAGGTGTGCTAGACACTGGTCGCGGACTATCAAGTAAGAGAGAAACTTGGTATAGGGTCTAGGTGTGCTAAGTTCACTTGAGGGGAGGTGTGCTAGGCACTGGTCTCGCGGACTATCAAGTAAGAGGGAAACTTGGTATAGGGTCCACATGTGCTAGGAGTATTCACTTGAGGGGAGGTGTTGAAATATACAAGTGAATAGGGTGTGTGCGGGAACAAGCCCTTGGCAAGAGGCTGTAAAAGAGAATGTGTAAATGTGAGAGAACCTGTGAAAAGGTGAGAAGAATCTACTAGGAGAGAATAAAGGGTAGCATGAGAAGATTTAGGAAGTGTGGAGATATTCTGGGAGAGGTGGAGAGAATCAAGCAAAAGAGGTGGAGTAAATCAAGGAGAAATCAGTGGGATTAGATGCTTGGATGTAAACTCTATAAATTGAGGCATTGGCCTAATGAGAATTTGCAGGTTTTTTATTATCCATGCCTACATTAAGTTATTAGTTAATTACTCACTAATCACATCTAATCACTAATCACTAATCACATCTTATATTAAGCTATTAGTTAATTACTCACTAATCACATCTTAATTACTCACTAATCACATCTTAATTATCATCTAATCACTCTCAAGAGGATGCAACTTGGGAAGATGAAGCTACACTCTTAAAAGATTATCCCAAATTCATTGACGAGATGAGGACATCTCGATTTCTTTAAGGGGGAAGGATGTAACATACCCATCTTCACTAATAAAGAAATGTCCGTGTAATAGATAAATTTATGAGTTTTTATGGTATAAAAATCAATGATTTTATTATTTGAGTGATTTCTACTTAGAATCTTCAAATTCTGAGCCCAAATTTAGAATCTGCGTGTGATTTTACCCTAACATAGGAGTTTACAGCATCCAAAACGGACACCAGATCAAGGTTATACGCAAATTTCAGTCATTTTAGTTTAAAAACGACGACCTTTAAACCTTAATAAATGCACGACCGGGCGTCCGATTTTGACGAACGGTCTGAACCCCAATGATCAGGAGAACCTCCCGGACAAAAAAAAAATTTGCCCCCCGGGGTGGTCCGGCATGCAAATCGAGGCGGGTGCCCCAAATTTAGGGACCTCGCCCCAAAATTTGGGCCGTACACTTCCTAGGGTGCCCGTACGATGGTCGCTCACTGTGTGGTCCACACGTACCCCTACGTGGACACCCATGCTGCCCCCCAGACCAGATAAGGTACATGCGTACCACTCCTTTCACTGACAACTGACACCGTACCTTTCCCCTAGACCCATGCAGGCCACTGATCCATAGCCTTTGATGGCACACCGTCCTTTCGTCCTTGCTTTGCGCAGTGCCCGCACCCGTACCCCTCAGCTATATAAACCCCCGGGGTGCTCCACAGGCAGCATACATTTCTGTGCACCGTATGCCCTGTTGTACCGCCGTCCGTCCCTGTGTGGTCTACTTGCTGTAGTACAACCGCCCCTTGCAGCCACCCCTCTCTCACCCCCTCATTTGCCTCTTTTTAGATAAGCCAATTTTCCTCCATCCCCCTCTTGCTAGGAGGCAGTGTCCTTAACTCTTCTCCCCCCGTGTGAATAGACTACAGCAGCCCTTCTCCCCCTTTTGCAAAACGTTTTTGTCTTAAGGACATCTCGCAATTTACCCCCCCCCTCCCCCCCCATTTGCGTAGACTTTAGTAAGAGGTTTTTGCCTTAAGATAGGGTTCATGCGCTATAATCTTTTGCTCATACGGTGAGCAAACGATCTCAGAATTGAGATCTGACTGAAACATTTCGACCACGACAGTGAGCTCTACAAGGCGACATCCAAGATGGCCCCTTCCTGGAAGCGTCAGAATATTGCCTCGAGAGGAGTACGCAACAACGAGATTAGGGAAGATGCTCCCGATGTGGCTCCAACCCTCCCTTTCCAAGCTCCTCACAGGAAAATGGTGGTCAGGTTAGCTTGGTTATCTTTTAAAGAAGAGTTTTTTTTTTCTTAAATTAGTGTTAATGAATGAGTATCTTTTCCTTTTAAAATAATGACATAAAATTGTATGAAGTTAGGAATTGTGTGATACTGTATTCAATAAATTGCTTTGGAATTGTGTGATGCTAAAAAGAGTGCAAGTTTTTCCTAGCTTCAACGCTAACTCCGTTTCGTGCTTGTGTAGCCGAGCGGCGTCGTTAGCAAAGCCCGGGAATGGCCCAAGGTATCCCTCATACTATTGGGAGAATAAGGTTCGCCAATTGAGGCGAGAGATTATGATGCTACCTAGTTGTGAGGGCCCAGGCTAGTGCGGTGAATTAGCCCACCCTAGTGCGCAGACATCCCTCTGAGGGGCGGGAGGATCGAGCGATGGAGCCTGAGAGGGCGACAGGCAGGGCGACAGGCCGGCTTGAGTCCTCGCGCTAGCGGGCCAACGATGAGGTGTATGGTCCCGTAGGGTTTTGCCCAGCATGTAGAGGCTGGAAGGCCGAATTCTAGATCATCGACAGAATAAAGGAAAAGAATAAGAGAGCCGGTTTGGCTTGTATGGAATTGATTCATGTATAAACTTTTTATATATATATCTTATCTTTGGCATGATTGTATTGTGTAAAAAGGCTGTTTAACAAACCTTGTGAAAAGGGCTTTAATTAAGGAACATGTTTATTTATGTCAAACAGTGTGGTAGGATTAATTAGAAAATAAATTGACGCGTGAGTAGGGTGGAAAGTGGGAGGATGGAATGCCCCGATGGCACCATCCTACGGACGGGTGGACCCGATTAGTCGGGTAGCTTTCCAACAGATTAAGTGAAAGCCCTATGCTAGATAATTAGGTTCTTGGGCAACTCTATTCTAGAAGACTAGGTCAGCAGCTGTGCCTTGCATGGATGAGGAAAAAAGCGTTGCCTCTAGAAATCAAGTCTAGTAGTTGCCCAATTTATGATAAATTACCCTATGGGTGATTTGACTTTTAGAAGATCACGCTTCCCCTGCGAGATAGGACTAGGTCTTACCTATGAATCGTATCCTTGAATCTCTACATGGTCAAAGTGTCGATAAATAGGAAATTTTTCCAAGTTAAGACTTAGTGGACTATCTTAAGTGTTTCTCCTATTTTAGAAGGGGGGAACCTTACAATTGGTATCAGAGCCAATCTTAGCTCCTAGGAATTGCCATTTAAGGACTGTTTTGCAATGAATGTTTTACCTAACATAATGCTAATTAATAAAAACATCCTACTAAAACAAACAAGTTGAATTGATGTTTGAATGATTGTAGGAAGAGGAAGATGTCTAGTTTTCCAATGCATCTTCGAGACTGCTAGTCACTCCTCAAATTTCGAGTTCCGTGACACCATGGTGCAGATACTAGAGAAGATGTCCCTCCCTCATTTCTCTCGTATTGAAAGAGGATGGGGTAGAGATTTCTGGAGTCGTGGGCCGAGATATTTCTTCATCCGAGCAGATCGAATTGGGAACCTTACCACACCGACCTAAAGCAGATCCGTTGGATTGAAAAGTTGAAGATAATCCGTTTATTTTGGTTCGTCGGTACCCCCAGGGCCAACACCTCTGTGACTATAGATGGGATTCGCATACCTCAAGATCGCTGGGTGTATGACCAAGTGATGCAGATCTTACCTGCTGATAGAGTAGCTGTGTTGGGATCTACCCCAATCTAGAGTCTACCACCCTTACCATCAGTTTTTAGAGTCTTAGAAACTACAGCGGAACCCCCATATTTCACCTATGTGGACCGCTCTACCCTTATGTCATAGTCAAGCTTAGGAATTTCCCTTGATGGCAAATAAGACTAATTATATTAGTCTCAGATCTTTGTAATAAAACTCGTCCTTGTAAATATTTGGAAATAAAATGATTTCAATGTTTTACTCTCCAAAAATAAGCGTTGTGCAAATATGAATCTTGTAATCTTAAAATTGTTTTTTACAATGATGGCCAGGACGATCACCCTCCACTTCCCAATGCGCTTTACACTGATACCCAGGAGAAGAAGCTCCTGCTCAAGCAAATGCAACCTCCCTCCTTTAAAGGAGAAGGTTCAAAGGTTGAGAAGGACGCTGAAGTCTAGATTGAGGCGATGGACGATTATTTCTCTGTCGCTGGTACTGGAGTAGCAAATCAGTCTATGCTTGCACGGTTTCGCCTCATCGGAGATGCTAAACTCTAGTGGAAATAGTGGTGCCGTGACAAGGAAGTCACCTAGCATTCTCAAACATGGGAAGACATCAAGCAGGCAGTGAAGGAAAGATATCTTCCCCCATCCCATGAATCCATAAAGATGAATGAGTTTTTTAGTCTTAGGCAGTATAGCTTAACTCTTGAGGACTACTATTCCAAATTTATCACTCTTCGGAAGTATGCCCCAGCTATGACTACTTTCTAGCAAGTGGCTCGTTTCTGCCAAGGGCTAAATGAACCCTTAGATTCCCGCCTTGAAGCAATGAGGCCAAGCACATTATAGGATGCTCTCATACGAGCAAAGCCCCTTGTGAAAGAAATAAGGACTGACAAACCTAAGCATCAAAAGAGATCTTATCCTGAGGCAAATCCTAAAGATCAACCCTACAAGAAACCCCAATAGAATTTCTCCTACTACAACAGAGGGCGACAAGGCAACTCTTTTGTCCCCCGCTCGTATGCTGCTTCTTCCAGAGAAGGCCCTCTGTGTTTTGAGTGTAATGAGCCGGGACACTTTAGAGCCAACTGTCCCAAGATGGCAACATCATTTCCCCAAGGTAGCAGAGGAAATCAAGGCCGTGGAACCCCTACCCACCAAGGTGCAAGAGGCGGTGGGTGTGGCAGAGGCCGCGGAGGAGCAATTGCTAGGACTGCCTGTATTATAAGTGAAGAACCGACCTTGGAAATGGCTGAAGAAGAGCGCGCCACCGTCCATGCGGCAGTAGAACACCAAGGTCCGAATAAACAATTTGGTGTAATCCAAACCCCAGCCACTCATCACGGTAAGCCATTTCAGCTTTTGATTGATTGTGGCAGTACCCATTCATTCCTTTCTCCTAGGTGTTTGCAAAAATTAAACTTGGATCAAAAAACAGCTAGAAGAATGATTTTAGAGTTAGCCAGTGGGAAAGAAGTAGTATCTCGCCACTCTATAGGAAACCTTGATTTTGAGTTGGGTAATGAGCAAACTCATGGCCACTTTAGAGTCTTGCCATTAGGGATTTATGATGGAATCCTTGGGATGTATTGGTTAATTACAAACAAAGCTAGCATTCATTGTAACCAGGGAAGTATCACTTTTGAAAATGAGCATGGCCAAGTAATATCAGTTCAGGGGATAACAGGAAAACCTAAATCTAGGGTAGTCAAGGCAAAACATCTTCTCAAGGGAACACATAAGGGGCAGCAAGTTTTCTTAGTCAAGCTCAACAAAGCCATTGAGCCTAGTATGGAGACAGAACCCTCTTGGCTTCAAGAATTCTCTGACATCTTTCCTGACGAGCTTACAGGGCTACCGCCTCCTCGAGAAGTCGATCATGAAATCGAGGTGATCCCTGGAGCTCAACCCGTCTCAAAAACGCCCTATAAAATGTCCCTTCTTGAAGCCATTGAACTTAAAGAGCAACTTTCCCAACTCATTGAGCAAGGATTCGTACGTCCCAGTAGCTCTCCTTGGGGGGCACCTGTTCTTTTCCAAAAAAAGAAGGATGGAACGCTCCACCTCTGCATAGATTATCGAGGCTAAATCAAGTCACTGTCAAGAATAAGTATCCTATTCCTCGCATTGACGAACTTCTTGACATGCTTCATGGGGCCAAAGTCTTCTCAAAAATAGATTTGAGGTCTGGTTACTATCAGATCAAAGTCAAGGAAGCAGATATACCCAAGACAGCCTTCAATACCCGTTATGGCCACTATGAGTTTACTGTAATGTCATTCGGGTTAACCAATGCTCTTGCAACCTTCAACCGCCTAATGCAAGACATATTCCGTCCTTACTTGGATGAATTTGTGCTTGTTTTCTTTGATGACATCTTAATCTACTCCAAATCAATGGAAGAGCATGAGGAGCATGTGCGTAGAGTTCTGCAATTGTTGCGCAAACACAAACTCTATGCCAAGAAGAGCAAATGTACCTTCTTTACTCATCAAATTGAGTATCTTGGATTCATCGTCTCCAAAGATGGCATTTCAGTAGACCTCGCCAAGGTCAAGGATATTCTGGAGTGGCCACCCCCTAAATCGGTTCGTGAAGTTCGTGGGTGTTTTTGGGAATCACGGGATGGTATAGGATTTTTATCAAAGATTATGCCTTGGTAGCTGCACCTTTGACGGATCTTCTTAAGAAGGATTGCAAAATAGTGTGGCTGTCGATCCATCAAAATAGTTTTGATCAGCTCAAGGTCATTATTACTTCTGTCCCAGTCCTGAAACTTCCTGATTTCACCAAGGAATTTGAAGTGGTTACTAATGCTAGTAGTCTAGCACTTGGTGGTGTCTTAGGCCAAGACGGAAGACCAGTCGCTTATACTTCCCGCAAGCTGAAGCAATATGAAGCAAATTATGCCACCCATGATTTGGAGCTTTTAGCAGTTGTTCATTGCCTCAAATTATGGAGACATTATCTCTTGGGGGGCAAATTCCAGCTTGTAAATAACTGACCACAAAATTCTAAAGTGGATCTTCACCCAGCCTAACCTCAACATGCGGCAAAGGAGATGGATTAAATTCTACAAGAATATGACTTCGACATCAAATTCTGCCCTGGGAAAGATAATGTGGTAGCAGATGCACTTAGCCGCCGCAAATCTTTCTTGAGTGCAATTTCAATGCCAAAGAATCCCATACTAGTCAAAGTGGAAGAAGTCTCATCTCATGATCCAAATATCAGAGGATGATGAAGTTAGTAGAAGAAGGGGGAAATTCAGAGAAAGAGAAGAATCTAATCAAGGGATACTCCACTCATGAAGGAAGCCTCTACTTCAATCACAGGCTATGTATCCCTAAGGATCCTGCTTTAAAGAAACTAATCCTCCATGAAGCTCATGATAGTCCTCTGTTGCAGGACACCCAGGCTATGCAAAAACATTAAATGCTGTAAGAAGGAGCTTTCATTGGACAGGCTTGAAAAATGATGTCCTTCGGTACTTGAAGCAATGTCTCTCATGCCAAAGGATCAAAGCTGAAATGGTCAAGATGCCTGGAAAACTTCAACCCTTGGATATTGCATTAGTATGGATTTTGTCACAAGTCTCTCCACTGTTCAAGGAGACTCCATTCTTGTAGTAGTAGTGGACTTACTTTTTACCAAAGTAGCTCACCTTATACCAGCGAAGAAGACCTTCAAAGCTTCTGATGTTGCTCGAATATTCATCAAGGAAGTCCTCAAACTTCATGGTCTCCCAAAAAGGATAGTAAGTGATCGGAATTCTGACTTCACTTCAAAGTTCTGGCAGTCCTTATTTCAAGCCCTGGGAACTCAACTTTGCTTTAGCATAGCTTATCATCCAGAGACCGATGGCCAGACTGAGAGAGTCAATCAAGTAATTGAAGACATTCTCAAAGCATATTGTGGATGGGAACCAAGAAGGTGGATTCAATACCTTCCTCTGGTAGAATTTGCCTACAATACATCTTATCATCAGAGCATAGGAATGTCACCATTCAAAGCACTCTATGGGCAATAATGCTTGTCTCCTCTAAATTTCTCTGATCCAACCATAAGAGTTGAGGCATCCAGGCGAAGAGATGGAGGAACAAACCAAGGCAATCCAAAAGGATATTAAAGCTGCCCAAGATCGACAAAAGCATTATGCTGACACCAAGAGATCTGAAAGGATCTTCAAGGAAGGAGACATAGTTCTTCTACGAGTGCGACCCAAACGAAGTTCTCTATCACTTGGGAAATATAAGAAACTCGGCCCTAGGTATTGTGGTCCCTATACAGTTATCAAGTGTCTAGGTAAAAGTGCCTATAAACTCCAACTCCCAGCCCATATCAAAGTCCACAATGTATTTCATGTAAGTTTGTTAAAACCATATGTACCCAGTCTCGATCATATTCTTGATGATGATCAAGTTGTAATCCCTACTAAAGGAGTCCTTGAATTACAGCCCAGTAGCATCATAGACTCTAGGGAAAGGCAACTCTGAAATAAAACTCTTGTAGAACATCTAGTAAAGTGGAAAGATTACCCTGAAGAGGATGCAACTTGGGAAGATGAAGCTACACTCTCAAAAGATTATCCCTAATTCATGATGAGATGAGGACATCTCGATTTCTTTAAGGGGGGAAGGATGTAACATACCCATCTTCACTAATAAAGAAATGTCCACGTAATAGATAAATTTATGAGTTTTTATGGTATAAAAATCAATGATTTTATTATTTGAGTCATTTCTACATAGAATCTTCAAATTTTGAGCCCAAATTTGGAATCTGCGCGCGATTTTACCCTAATATAGGATTTTACAACATCCAAAACGGACACCGGATCAAGCTTATACGCACGACGACCTTTAAACCTTAATAAATGCACGACCGGGCATCCGATTGACAAACGGTCTGAACCCCAACGATCAAGAGAACCTCCCAGACAAAAAAAAAATCGCCCCTCGGGGCGATCCGACACGCAAATGGAGGCGGGCGTCCCAAATTTGGGGACCCTGCCCTAAAATTTGGGCCGTACACACACTTACTAGGACGCCCGTACGATGGTCGCACAAGAACCAAAAGATGGCCGCCTACTGTGTGGTCCACACGTACCCCTACGTGGACACCCATGCTGCCCCAGACCAGATAAGGTACATGCGTACCACTCCTTTCACTGACAACTGACACCGTACCTTTCCCCTAGACCCATGCAGGCCACTGATCCATAGCCTTTGATGGCACACGGTCCTTTCGTCCTTGCTTTGCGTAGCAACCACACCCGTACCCCTCAGCTATATAAACCCTCGAGAGGTGCTCCACAGGCAGCACACATTTTTGTGCAGTGTATGCCCTGTTGTACCGCCGTCCATACCGCCATCCGTCCCTGTGTGGTGTACTTGCTGTAGTTCAACCGCCCCTTGCAGTCACCCCTCTCACACCCCCTCATTTGCCTCTTTTTAGATAAGCCAATTTTCCTCCATCCCCCTCTTGCTAGGAGGCAGTGTCCTTAACTCTTCTCCCCCTTTTGCAAAATGTTTTTGTCTTAAGGACATCTCACAATTTACCCCCCCCATTTGCATAGACTTTAGTAAGAGGTTTTTACCTTAAGATAGGGTTCGTGCGCTATAATCTTTTGCTCATACGGTGCAAACGATCTCAAAATTGAGATCCGACTGAAGCGTTTCGACCGCGACGACAGTGAGCTCTACAAGGCAACATCCAAGATGGCCCCTTCTCGGAAGCGTCAAAATAGTGCCTCGAGAGGAGCATGCAACAACGAGATTAGGGAAGATGCTCCCGATGCGGCTCCAACCCTCCCTTTCCAAGCTCCTCAGGAAAACGGTGGTCAGGTTAGCTTGGTTATCTTTTAAAGAAGAGTTTTTTTTTTCTTAAATTAGTGTTAATGAATGAGTATCTTTTCCTTTTAAAATAATGACATAAAATTGTATGAAGTTAGGAATTGTGTGATGATGTATTCAATAAATTGTATGAAGTTAGGAATTGTGTGATGCTATACTCAATAAATTGCTTTGGAATTGTGTGATGCTAAAAAGAGTGCAAGTTTTTCCTGGCTTCAACGCTAACTCCGTTCCGTGCTTGTGTAGCCGGGCGGCGTCATTAGCAAAGCCCGCGAATGGCCCAAGGTATCCCTCATACTATTGGGAGAATAAGGTTCGCCAATTGAGGCGAGAGATTATGATGCTGCCTAGTTTTGAGGGCCCAGGCTAGTGCGGTTAATTAGCCCACCCTAGTGCGCAGACATCCCTCTGAGGAGCAGGAGGATCAAGCGATGGAGCCTGAGAGGGCGACAGTGTTGAGATATCGAGCTCTAGTGAGGCGGTGGACACTGATGACCCGCCTGGGGGATAGGCCCCGCACTTACACCACTGGCATGGTTGGTGAGATCTTGGGTGATATGCGGCCAGTGGGATGACAGGCTGTGTGACAGCCATTCTAGAGACTGGCATAGTTATAGCGCCAGCTCATTTAGTCGGGTTCACACTATAGAGAACCCGTGTATGTATTGGTTGAGTACCTTTCATATTATTGTGTACTCTTATTCTTGTATATGGTGTGTTGAGTGTTGAGTAGAGAAGAAGAAGATTTTCAGCCTCTCACCTTGTGTGTTCTCTATTAGGGTTTGTGAGTGTGTGTGTGTGCTTGCAAGAGCTCAAGCTCTCTTCTCCCCTGCATCTTTTCATGGTATCAGAGCCTGGTTCGTGCTAAGGGCTGAGCTGCAAGCAAGAGAACCACAGGAAGCGGTACGAGGGTAAGAGCTTCAACTACTCTTCCCTATTGTGTTGGTGACTACACCCTTGTCGGGAGCTCTACGGGAGGCACCGGCAAACAATCTCCTCAATCTCCGATTGAGGAGCTTTCTTCGCGGGAGTGAAGCTATAGGGCAACTATACAGTCCTACGGACTACAATTTTAGGGCCGAAAACGCGTTTCGGGCGCGTCTGCACCTCGTTTTTCAGAAAGCAGGCGATTTCGAGCACTGCGGGTAAGTCATCGATTCTCTGCAGAACTCTGTTTTAAGAACTGCAGGAAGACAGATTGACTGTGCAGACACTGTGGGTGCTGCAAAGAGGTCTACAGTTGCCATTGGGTGTAGGTATGCACATTGAAGTCACTGGTTGTGACATTTGAGTACTACAGTACCGCTGTGCAGAAAATACTGCAGGTTGTGCAGAAAAACCAGAGTGCAGTTTCTGGTAAAATTGTGTGTTTGGCAAGATGTCTAATGATGGCATAACACAGATTGTGGCTGAGAAGCTGGACAAGAATAACTTCCATGCTTGGAGGTTCAGGTTAACGAATTTCCTGATGGGAAAAGGCTATTGGGACTACATAGAAGGTGAGCATGAAGAGGCACCGGAGATACCGGATATAAATCCTACTGCTGCAGATGTGAAAGAGTTTAAAGACTGGAACCAAGGAGCCAGGAAGGTTATGTATTGGCTTTCCATTAGTATACAGGACACCATGATTGGGCATATTCAGGATGCCAAGTCCCCCAAGGAGGCGTGGGACACCTTGGTAAAGCTTTATGAAACAAATACCAAGGCTCGTAAGATACAGTTGAAGAATGAACTTCATACTGTGGAGAAAAAGAGCATGTCTGTGAATGACTATGCGTTGAAGATAAAGGGTATTGTGGAATCCCTTGCATCTATTGGTGTGTCAGTAGATGATGATGATAAGGTGGAGGTCTGTCTACGTGGTCTCGGGCCACAATACAAGGCGTTCAAGACGTCCATACAGACTCGGGAAAACATTCCCAACTTTACAGATTTGGTGTCTATGCTGATTATCGAAGAGAAGAGCTTGGGTGAAGACCAACAGTCTTCACAAAGCAAAAACAGTTCAGAGCAATAGGCCTTCTACACGAGTTCAGGAAGAGGACGAGGTAGAGGAGGCCGTGGACGCGGTCAAGGAGGTGGCCGAACAGGTAATCAGAATTATGGCCAGCAGCAGCAGCAACAACAACAACAGTCCCAGAATCAACAACAACAACAACACGCAGGTGGAAGAGGCAGATTCAGAGGCAGAGGGGGAGTCAAAGAGGCCGTGGAAATTGGCAAAGGCAATATAATGATGCACGTGAATGCTATTATTGTGGTAAGCCTGGACATGTGCAGTCAGAATGTTATAAGAAGCAGGCTGACATGCAGAATGGGAAAGTGCAGCAAAACAACTATGCATCCTCAAGCAGAAATAATGAGGATAATGAAAGGCTGTTTGTTATGCAGCATGTTGTGAATGCCATGTCTGAAAATGTTGATGCAGCACAAAAAGATAATGTGTGGTATGTGGATTCAGGCGCTTCGAACCACATGACGAGTCATGGGGAGTGGTTCAAGGAAATATAAAACCCGGAAAGACCAGGTTTTGTGGAAACAGGGGATGACACTGCTCATCCAATTGCCCACGTTGGAGATGTGCCATTGTCTATGCAGGATGGCAAAGTGAAGTACCTTGCAGATGTACTTCATGTACCGAACATAACAAAGAATCTGGTTTCAGTTGGCCAGATGATTGAGCAGGGTTTGCAGGTTCGGTTTAACCCTGATGGATGTTATGTTGAAGATTTTAAAGACAAGTGCAGGTTGGTTGCAAAAGGCAACAGAGTGGGCAGAATGTTTACGTTGAATGTAGACATGCCTGAAATGAGTGCTGCGATGTTTGCAAATGGTTCAGGAGTTGTTGCAGACACAGACATATGGCATAAAAGGATTGGTCATGTGAATGTGCAGAGATTGAAGTCTATGCAGACAAAAGGAATTGTGACAGGGCTGCCAAAATTTAAAGTGGAAGGTATGCAGAAAATATGTGAAGCATGCCAATTTGGGAAGCAAACAAAGCATGTGTTTCCACGTAACAGATATGTGAGCAGAAATGCACTAGATGTTGTGCATTCAGATGTATGGGGTCCTACGAAGACCATATCTATGGGAGGCTGCAGGTATTATGTGACTTTCATTGATGACCACACAAGGAAAGTGTGGGTATATTTCATGAAAGAGAAGAGTGAGGTGTTCACTCACTTTCAGAATTTCAGAGTTTTGGTTGAAAAGCAAACAGGAAAATATGTCAAGTGCCTAAGGTCAGATGGAGGGGGAGAATACTTCTCCAATGAGTTCTCTGAATATTTGAAGAAGAATGGTATTCGGAGATAGTATACATGCAGATACACTCCGCAGCAAAATGGAGTTGCTGAGCGGAAAAACAGGCACATTGCTGAGATTGCGCGAGCATTGATGGAAGAGAAGAATATGCCGCATTGCTATTGGGCTGAGGCTGTTTCTACAGCAGTATACATCATGAACAGGACTCCAACTGCAGCCATACATGATGTAACTCCAGAGGAGAAATTTACTGGCAGAAAACCAGATTTGTCTCATCTGAAAGTTTTTGGATGCATTGCATATGTGCATGTGCCAGATGAGCTGAGAACTAAGCTGGATCCGAAAGCTGAAAAATGTGTGTTTATTGGATATTCCCTTGAGCAAAAGGGATACAGGTGTTATAACCCTGCTACGCGTGAGTTGAGGGTAAGCAGGGATATTGTTTTTGATGAGATAAGCAGCTGGTATGCTGCTGAAAAAGAAGCTGTTGGGGCTGATGTGAGTGGAAGTGTGGTTGCACAGAATGCAGGTCAGCAATCACAGTCTTTGAGTGGACCAGGAGAGTCCTCATCTAGTGGGTCTGTTGATAGACCATGGAGTGGCAGGCTGCGTCATAATACCAGCCCTGCAAATGTGATTAGTACATCACGTAAAGGAAAAGAGAAAGTGGTTGAGCCCCTTGGTATGCCTGACATTTCTGCAGGGCATTCTCATGTTGATGGAGAGTCTAGTGGCTCAGATATGAGCCTTGATGAGGAGCTTGGGATCCCAGCTATGAGAACACCTGGTGTAAAGAAGGCTATGGAAGCCATGAATGAAAAGCTGCGAAGATCAGGGAGAGTGAAGAACCCTATGCAGAGATTTACATATGATGGTTATGTGGCACATCACTATGCATATATGGCAAAGGTTGTGCAGGTTGTTGAGCCCACATGCATTGATGAGGCTATTGGAAATGTGTGTTGGGAGAAAGCTATGGATGAGGAGATGGATGCACTATATGGAAATGAAACTTGGGATTTAGTGCAATTGCCAGAAGGCAAGAAAGCCATTGGATGCAAGTGGGTGTACAAAGTTAAACATAACAGTGATGGAAGCATAAACAGGTACAAGGCTAGATTGGTAGCCAAAGGATATGCGCAGACATATGGGATTGATTATGAGGAAACTTTCAGCCCAGTTGCCAAGATGGCAACGGTGAGAGTTGTGATAGCAGTGGCTGCGTCAAAGCAATGGTCTTTACATCAGATGGATGTAAAGAATGCATTCTTGCATGGGGATTTGCAAGAAGAGGTGTATATGTTGCAGCCACCTGGTTATGAGGATGTGGGTCACCCCGAGCATGTTTGCAGGTTGAAAAAAGCCTTGTATGGCTTAAAGCAAGCACCAAGAGCATGGTCTGACAAGATTTCTGAATATCTTGTCACTATTGGCTTTCATGTAGCCAATGCAGATTTCTCATTGTATGTGAGACATGGTGATAGAGGGGTTGTGCTTGTTGTCATCTATGTAGATGACTTGATCATTACGGGGGACCATGATGCAGAGATCTTTGATGTAAAGATCTTGCTAAGACAAAAGTTTGAGATGAAGGATCTGGGGGAGCTCAGATATTTCTTGGGCATTGAGGTGATTAGGTCACCACATGGAATTGGATTACTGCAGAGACAGTATGGCTTGGACATGTTGTCCAAGTATGGTATGACAGGCTGTAAGCCTATTTCTGTGCCATTGGATCAGAATGGCAAGTTGAGTGCAGATTCAGGAGAGATCTTGGAGGATTCTACTATGTACAGGAGCATAGTAGGAAGTTTGATCTACATGACGATCACCAGACCAGATTTGAGCTATGCTGTTGGGTTGGTGAGTCAGTTTATGCAGGTTCCACGGAAACCGCATTTAGATGCAGTGAGACGCATACTAAGGTATGTGAGGTCTA
This sequence comes from Cibotium barometz, assembly GCF_041138505.1. Lineage (NCBI taxonomy): Eukaryota > Viridiplantae > Streptophyta > Polypodiopsida > Cyatheales > Cibotiaceae > Cibotium > Cibotium barometz. Next base: position 53,373,634 of record NC_141052.1, on the reverse strand, counting down.
CTTTGCATTGTGGACTATTCTATGAGACTGGGACAGAGATATGTGTACATGGGTACACAGATGCTGATTGGGCTGGTAGTATCACAGACAGAAGATCTACCAGTGGATTCATGTTTTCTTTGGGGAGTGCTGCTGTGACTTGGAGCAGCAAGAAGCAGCCTACGGTTGCTCTATCGAGTACAGAGGCCGAGTACAGAGGAGCTGCTATGGCAGCATGTGAGGTAGCTTGGTTGAGAAAGCTACTTGCAGATTTGGGTCTATCAGTGGATAGACAAGTTGTCATTTTCTGTGACAACATTAGTAGTATACAGTTGGCCAGGAACCCAGTCTTTCATGCTCGTACGAAGCACATAGAGGTCCACTACCACTTCGTCAGAGAGAAGGTCTTGGCAGGAGACCTTGACCTTGTTTATGTCAGCACAGAGGATCAGGTAGCTGACATCTTCACCAAAGCATTGGGTACAGAGAAGCTCCGCAGATTCAGGGCTTCGCTTGGTGTACATGAGATGGATTTGAGCTCGAGGGGGAGTGTTGAGATATCGAGCTCTAGTGAGGCGGTGGACACTGATGACCCGCCTGGGGGATAGGCCCCGCACTTACACCACTGGCATGGTTGGTGAGATCTTGGGTGATATGCGGCCAGTGGGATGACAGGCTGTGTGACAGCCATTCTAGAGACTGGCATAGTTATAGCGCCAGCTCATTTAGTCGGGTTCACACTATAGAGAACCCGTGTATGTATTGGTTGAGTACCTTTCATATTATTGTGTACTCTTATTCTTGTATATGGTGTGTTGAGTGTTGAGTAGAGAAGAAGAAGATTTTCAGCCTCTCACCTTGTGTGTTCTCTATTAGGGTTTGTGAGTGTGTGTGTGTGTGCTTGCAAGAGCTCAAGCTCTCTTCTCCCCTGCATCTTTTCAGACAGGCCGGCTTGAGTCCTTGCCAACGGCCGACGATGAGGTGTATGGTCCCGTAGGGTTTTGCCCAGCATGTAGAGGCTAGAAGGCCGAATTCTAGATCATCGGCAGAATAAAGGAAAAGAATAAGCGAGCCGGTTTGGCTTGTATGGAATTGATTCATGTATAAACTTTTTATATATATATCTTGTCTTTGGCATGATTGTATTGTGTAAAAAGGCTGTTTAACAAACCTTGTGAAAAGGGATTTAATTAAGGAACATGTTTATTTATGTCAAACAGTGTGGTAGGATTAATTAGAAAATAAATTGACGCGTGAGTAGGGTGGAAAGTGGGAGGATGGAATGCCCCGATGGCACCATCCTACGAACGGGTGGACCCAATTAGTCGGGTAGCTTAATTAGGTTATTGGGAAACTCTATTCTAGAAGACTGGGTCAGCGCGGCGGTTGTGCCTTGCATGGATGAGAAAAAAAGCGTTGCCTCTAGAAATCAAGTCTAGTAGTTGCCCAATTTATGATAAATTACCCTATGGGTGATTTGACTTTTAGAAGATCATGCTTCCCCTGCGAGATAGGACTAGGTCTTACCTATGAATCGTATCCTTGAATCTCTACATGGTCAAAGTGTCGATAAATAGGAAATTTTCCCAAGTTAAGACTTAGTGGACTATCTTAAGTGTTTCTCCTATTTTAGAAGGGAGGAACCTTACAGCCGGCGGCAAAACAATTTGCAGGTGCTTTTTTTTGGAGAAAATGAGTGATTTCTACTTCATCAAATCAAAAGGGTCTAATTTCTCTTAGCCCTGGGGGTTTTAAAGCATGCTCTACAAGCTGGTAAGTCAGAATTTGATTTGATCAAGTCTACAGTGAGATCCAAGCTCTTCATCAAATCTGCAGGTGAGTTTGGTAAAACAGAGATTAAGCATTCAATGTTTGGTCAAATCTTGTGTTTCTTGGCTTAATCCTCTACTAGACTAATTGCTATTGATGGCCTTGAAAGGATTTGAGCTCATTTGAACTCTAAGGCCTCAAATCTGGGCTCCCCACATACTCTGTTTTTTGCACACAAAATAGAGGATTAATTTACTAATCAGTGCTAATCACTGTATTTTGGTGCAATTGAGGGTTCAAATTAACCATTAGGTATCTGATACAGATCCCTATAACTTCATATTGCAATTCGAAGATGGTTTGATACTCCAACCATTACGTACAAACTGGTTACCCGTGGTAATCATCATTTTGCATTTAACCCTTGGTTAATGCCTACAAATCACACTCAAATTCAAGATTATTCACAGCCATAGTTGCATTTGGGAATGTGCATAAGAATAAATGCTATATGCGTTATGTATTGGGCACATTACATCAGTGTAAAAATGGGATCAGACACTACCCTTGTCCAGAATAAGGCAAGAGAATAAGGCAAGAGGTAAGACCTCCCGCATAGATTTGGGTTTGCATTGCATAATGACACAAGATAAACATCAAAAGCCCAAAAAAACTGTCAAACAAACATTTAAACATGTTGCTCACATGGAGCAAGAACACCTGACACAACGAACAAGCTCATGGCCCCAGCCATGAAAGAAGAAGAACATCTCTTTCCAAGAAGAAGATCCACACCAAGAAGAAAAGCTAAAGGAAGCATTGAAGGAAGACATGGACACGAGAAGAGAAGCTGCCACAACAAGAAGACTGAAAGAAGAGGAAGACACAGACGCGTGAAGAGAAGCTGCCACGACAAGAAGACTCAAGACAAGAGAAGATGTGAGGCTCCAAAGAGTGAGGAGCCATGTGAAAATCTCAGAGAGAGAGAGAGAGAGAGAGACCCCACAACCCAATGTAACCTGCCAAACAGAGTAAAACCACCTCTGAGCCACCGATGATGTAGTCCACGTGGTAGATGTATGTGTGAGCACTTTAGTTAAGGTCGCGGGCACTTGTAGTAGCCTTGACACATAGAGAGAGAGAGTGTCAAGGACTATGAGTTTAGGGACTTGAGGCACTGGTCGCGGGCTATGAAGTAAGAGAGAAACTTGGTTTAGGGTCCAAGTGTGCTAAGATTGTTCACTTGAGGGGAGGTATGCTAGACAACACTGGTCGCGGACTATCAAGTAAGAAAGAAACTTGGTATAGGGTCCAGGTGTGCTAAGTTCACTTGAGGGGAGGTGTGCTAGGCACTGGTCGCGGACTATCAAGTAAGAGGGAAAGTTGGTATAGGGTCCACATGTGCTAGGAGTATTCACTTGAGGGGAGGTGTTGAAATATACAAGTGAATAGGGTGTGTGCGGGAACAAGCCCTTGGCAAGAGGTTGTAAAAGAGAATGTGTAAATGTGAGAACCTGTGAAAAGGTGAGAAGAATCTACTGGGAGAGAATAAAGGGTAGCATGAGAAGATTTAGGAAGTGTGCAGATATTCTGGGAGAGGTGGAGAGAATCAAGCAAAAAAGGTGGAGTGAATCAAGGAGAAATCAATGGGATTAGATGCTTGGATGTATACTCTATAAATTAAGGCATTGGCCTAATGAGAATTTGCTGGTTTTTGATTATCCATGTCTACATTATGCTATTAGTTAATTACTCACTAATCACGTCTTAATTATCATTTAATCACTTTGTTAGTAACTCACTAATCACGTCTTAATTATTATCTAATCACTTTGTTAATGATATTGATTCTAGCATTTGATCCACCATAGCTCATCACATTGCTGTAATTTTAACATGGTATCAGAGCCAAGCCTGCCTGCAAATCACACTCAAATTCAAGATTATTCACAGCTAGAGTTGCATTTGGGAATGTGCATAAGAATGAATGCTATATGCATTATGTATTGGGCACATTACATCAGTGAAAAATGGGATCAGGCACTACCCTTGTCCAGAATAAGGTAAGAGGTGTTACCATATTATAGTAGTGATGTGTGTGAACACACTTAGGACCGCCGGGGCACTTTTTCCCTCACTAGGAGGTTTTTTCCCCCGTGCATTGTATATACGCCCATTATCTTCTAGGGCTTGTTATCTTTCATTTTTGGCACTCATAATACACTACTGTGTTGTGCTCAAGCTTCCTCATCTTCTTGAAGTTGTGTGTGCATTCCTGCAACCCTAATTCCAACAATTGGTATCAGAGCAGGCTTCCTCCTCCCGGGCAGCATCACCGGCACCTGCCGCTTCATCTCCTCCGATTGCGACGAGGTTTCACGAGCGTCTGCAGGTTAGTATATGCCGTGGGAGAGCCCGTAGGGCTCGGTCATTTCAGAATTTTGATCTGAGGTCATTTCGCCCTCCGTTTTTGCATTCCAAGTACTGCGCAGGCAAAATCGTCCTACTGTGCAGATTTTCTGTCAAGATTAAAATCTGCAGGACAGGTGCCCATTCGTCTGTTTTGGGCTGTGCTACATAGCACAGGTCGATTTTATACAGGTTTACCTCTTACAGACAGCATTTACATCTAGAAGTACAGTCATTGGCCATGGCTGACAACAATGATGTATTCCGCATGTTGGCTGCTGAGGATAAGTTGGATGGCACCAACTATCCATTGTGGGCATATATGATGCGACATGTATTGGTAGCAAAGGGGTTATGGAACATTGTGCAGGGTATTGATGCACGTCCTATTGTGGCTGGGAATGCTGCAAACACATCAGAAACAGGTACTGTTGATGATGGTGCAGGCACAAGTGCTGTAGCAGCTGTTCGAGAACCACCACTTTCAGCAGAGCAGATTCGTTGGGATGGTAGAGATGCGCAGGCTCATGCCTTGATTGCGCTGTCTGTCAAACGTACCATTATCCCACATATTCGCTCCTGCAGGACTTCTAAGGATGCTTGGGATGTACTTGCCACATTGTATCAGGCAAGAAATGAGGCTCGTGTTGCTTATCTCCGAAAACAGTTGGAGAGTGAGCATATGAACGAAGGTGATTCTATGGATAGCTTTTTGACAAAGATCAAGGATTTCAAAGAGCAGCTCATTTCTGCAGATGAAATCCTGTCAGACAGTTCACTTGTGCAGACTGTTTTGAATGGTCTACCAGATTCTTATCAGGGTTTTGCTTCCACTCTTCGCTTGATGATGAAAGGCAATCCCAATGCCTTATCATTTGAGGAGTTAGTTTCTGTTTTGCTTCAAGAAGACCAGTCAAGGCAAAACAGGAATATTATGCGTGTCGCAGATCAAGCTTTCGTTGCTAATCAGAGAAGCGGGAAAGGTAAAGCTGGCTTTTCTTCTAGTAAGCAGAAATCTGCAAATGCTGCGCAACCAAAGAAGGAAGACAAAGATGAGAAGAAGGGTGACAAACAGAAGACATTTTGCAAGTACTGTAAGGGAAATGATCATGTCATCAAAGCGTGTCCTAAGCTGGCTGCGAAAGAGGCTAAGAAGAAAGAGGCTGGTATGGCTGTTGCAGATGCCTCTCCTTCTAACAATGAATCTGCTAATGTTGTGCTAGATACAGAATGGGCATTCAATGCGCAGTGCAGTTATGACCCATCTTTGCATGACACATGTATGTCTGCAGTAGATTCAGATGTATGGTACTTTGACAGTGGTGCCACTAAGCATATCACCTCGCAGCGCAGTTTATTCACATTCCTTGAGTCTGCTCCCACAGGGAATACTGTCACTTGTGCCAATAACTCCTCTTATCCCGTTAAAGGAGTTGGACAGATTGTGCTGAATGTTGCAAATGGCAACACCTTTACACTTTTTGATGCATTGTATGTGCCAGGGATCAAAAAGAATCTGCTGTCAGTCTCCGCATTTGCCAAAACAGGTTTGGTTGTAAAATTTGTGGATGACAGATGTACTGTTCATGATCTCTCTTGTGGTGACATCATTGTAGCATCTGGTTCACTATGTCGAGGGCTGTATAAGCTCAATATGGATGGCAAATGTGTAGAGGATTCAGCATGTGCTATTATGAATACGCAGGCTATTTCAAATGCAAAACTGTGGCATGCACGTTTTGGTCATCTGAATTTTGCAAGTTTGCTGCGCCTGCAGAAATCTGAAATGGTGTCTTCTTTGCCTAAGCTTGAGGCACCTGTCAAGCATGTTTGTGAGGGCTGCATATTGGGTAAAATGCAGCGTGCTTCCTTTCCCAAAGATGGATCAGTGAGAGCTGAACGCAGATTGCAGCTTGTTCACAGTGATGTTTGTGGTCCCATGCAAACTCCATCATTTGGAAACTACCTTTACTTCGTGACTTTCATTGATGATTTTACCAGGCATGCATGGGTATATCCTTTGAAGGCAAAGTCCGAAGTGTTTTTGTGCTTCAAACAGTTTTTGGTTATGGCTGAAAATGTGTCAGAAAGTAAGATGGGCACCCTCCGTTCAGATCGAGGGGGGGAGTATATGTCTTCAGAATTTAATGCATTTCTGGCTGAGCGTGGGATAAAACACCAATGTACAGTGCCGTATACACCACAGCAAAATGGTGTGGCTGAGAGAAAAAACAGGTCTCTCATGGAAATGGCAAGATGTATGGTTAAGAGTCAAAGTCTACCACATGGTTTTTGGCTTGAGGCTGTCATGTGTGCCACTTATGTACTAAACAGGTGTCCCACCAAAGCATTACAGGTTGTCACTCCATATGAGGCTTGGCATGGCCGCAAGCCATCTGTTGGCCATTTACGTGTTTTTGGTTGCCTGGCATATGCATTAGTGCCTGTGCAACATCGCAGAAAATTGGATGACAAAGCTGTCAAATGTATTTTTGTTGGATATAGTGCTGAGAGCAAAGGCTATCGTTTGTATCATCCACAGACAAAGCGCATTTTGGTTAGCCGTGATGTTGTATTTGTGGAAGATGCAGTTCAGCCCTTGGTTTCATGTACTAAGGAGACAGATATCAGCTCACGTGATGTCTATGATACATTGTTGCCTCTTTTCAGTGGTGCACAGTCAAGTGCAATATCTCATGAGGCAGTTTTTCAGCCTATGCAGGTTTTAAATGATGGCACAGATCAGCCTATATCTGATGCAGATGTGCATGATGCACTTGAGGATGAGAGACAAGAGATTGAGGGCTCTAGAAACATGCCTAGATGGCTGGTGCAGACTTTGCGTGACAGCAAGTTGGATGCCCCTTTGTCTAGTCGCACTCGTTCTGGCTCTCATGGTGCCTCTTATGCGTCAGATTGTTATGCATTGGCTGTTTCTAGTATGTGCGATGAAAGTGAGCCTGTTTCATTTGATGAGGCACAAAGTTCAGAAAATTGGATGGCTGCTATGCAAGCAGAATATGATGCTATTATGAAGAATGGTACATGGTCTTTATGTGACTTGCCCCCTGGCAAGAAGGCCATTGGCACTAAGTGGGTATACAAATTGAAGCGTAAGCCTGATGGCACAGTGGATCGCCATAAGGCTAGGCTTGTTGCAAAAGGTTATGCTCAAGAGAAGGGCATTGATTTTGATGAGACTTTTGCTCCCACATGTCGTATGACCACTGTTCGTAGCATCTGTGCATTAGCAGCTCATAATGGTTGGAATGTACATCAGCTGGACATAAAGACTGCGTTCTTAAATGGAGATTTGCATGAGGAGGTGTATGTATCGCAGCCTCGTGGTTTTGTTCAAAGAGGGCAGGAAAACAAAGTGTGCAGGTTAAAAAAGGCTTTATATGGTTTAAAGCAAGCTCCACGAGCTTGGTATGAAAAAATACATGCATATTTGACTGCACATGGGTTTCAGAATAGTCCAACAGAAAGCACTTTGTATGTTAAACGTGTGGATGGTGTACATCTAATCATTGCTCTCTATGTCGATGACATGCTGCTCACAGGACCAAATGAGAGTCATATTGCTGATTTTAAGGCTGATTTGAATGCCTCTTTTGAGATGTCAGATTTGGGGCATTTGCATCATTATTTGGGGATACAATTTAAGCAGTGTGATGGAGGTATTGCTTTGTGTCAGACAAAGTATATTGAAACATTGTTGCGGAGATTTGGCCTTGAAGACTGCAAGCCTATTGCTACTCCAATGGAGACAGGTTTGAAGTTGAGTCTTCATGATGCTGGAGATCACTTTGATGTCACACTCTATCAGACAGCTGTTGGTTGCCTCATTTATGTATGCATTACGAGGCCAGACATTCAGTTTGCAGTCTCACAGGTGAGCAGATTTATGCATAGCCCAGGCATTAAGCATTGGCAGGCAGTGAAGCGTATCTTTCGCTATTTGAGTGGTACTCGGCATCTTGGGTTGTTTTATCCCAAGGGGGGATCATTGCCGCCAGATTTACATGCTTTTTCAGATTCTGACTGGGCTGGTTGTTATGACACACGCGTGTCCACGAGTGGTTTTTGCTTCATGCTTGGAAGCTCATGCATATCATGGTTGAGCAAGAAGCAGCCTACTGTGGCCACTTCTAGTTGTGAAGCTGAGTACAGGGCAGCTTTCACAGCTACGGTTGAGTGTGTGTGGCTCAGACGCCTTATGGCTGATTTGGGTGTTGGGCAGCCATCTGCCACCACCATCTTCACTGACAGTCAGAGCGCATTGGCAGTTGCGCGGAACCCAGTGTTCCATGCTCGTACGAAGCACATTGAGGTGCACTACCATTATGTCAGGGAGAGACTCTCTGCAGGAGAGATCAGTTTGGCTTATGTGCCAACACAGGATAACCTTGCAGACCTTTTCACAAAGGCTCTGCCTCGTGAGAAGTTCGAAGCTTTTCGCAAAGCTTTGGGCTTACTCCCTTTTGTGGATTCGTCCACATAGCTAGGCACTTCCCTATACATGAGTGCTAGCTCTTGTTCACCGCATCACTCCAGGGGGGATTTGTTACCATATTATAGTAGTGATGTGTGTGAACACACTTAGGACCGCCGGGGCACTTTTTCCCTCACTAGGAGGTTTTTTCCCCCGTGCATTGTATATACGCCCATTATCTTCTAGGGCTTGTTATCTTTCATTTTTGGCACTCATAATACACTACTGTGTTGTGCTCAAGCTTCCTCATCTTCTTGAAGTTGTGTGTGCATTCCTGCAACCCTAATTCCAACAAGAGGTAAGACCTCCCGCATAGATTTGGGTGTGCATTGCATAATGACACAAGATAAACATCAAAAGCCCAAAAGAACTGTCAAATTTAATGATGTTGATTCTAGCATTTGATCCACCATAGCTCATCACATTGCTATAATTTTAACATGGTATCAGAGCCAAGCCTAGAATCCATCAAGTTTATGAGCCCATTATCTAGTTAATTAGGATTAGTAGATAATTAGAAAATAATCAATTTTTTAGTTATTTTCAAGAAGCTTTCTGTACCCCCATCCAGTGGAGGAGCTCCCTCTCCTTGTAGGCTCAACCATTGCCCAAGCTCTTTTAGGGACTCATTCTAGACACAAGGGCCTACACACAGCCCAAAGGAATTGAAGGATTTCAGCACAGAACGTCGATGATGACAGCACGATTTGCAGGTGCATTTTTTTGGAGAAAATCAGTGATTTCTACTTCATCAAATCAAAAGGGTCTAATTCCTCTTAGCCCGGGGGGTTTTCAAGCATGCCCTACAAGCTGGTGAAGTCAGAATTTGATTTGATCAAGTCTACAGTGAGATCCAAGCTCTTCATCAAATCTGCACAGGGGTGACTTTGGTAAAACAGAGATTAAGCATTCAATGTTTGGTCAAATCTTGTGTTTCTTGGCTTAATCCTCTACTAGACTAATTGCTATTGATGGCCTTGAAAGGTTTTGAGCTCATTCGAACTCTAAACCCTTAGATCTGGGCTCCCCGCATACTCTGTTTTTTGCACACAAAACAGAGGATTAATTTACTAATCAGTTATTAATCAGTGCTAATCACTGTATTTGGTACAATTGAGAGTTCAAATTATCCATTAGGTATCTGGTACAGATCCCTATAACTTCAGATTGCAATTCGGAGATGGTTTGATACTTCAACCATTCCGTACAAATTGGTTACCCTTGATTTAATGTAATTTCTGGTAAAATTATGTCTAATAAGTTTGTGGTAATCATCATTTTGCATTTAACCCTTGGTTAATGCTTGCAAATCACACTCAAATTCAAGATTATTCACAGCCAGAGTTGCATATGGAAATGTGCATAAGAATGAATGCTATATGCGTTATGTATTGGGCACATTACATCAGTGTAAAAATGGGATCAGACACTACTCTTGTCCAGAATAAGGCAAGAGAATAAGGCAAGAGGTAAGACCTCCCGCATAGATTTGGGTTTGCATTGCATAATGACACAAGATAAACATCAAAAGCCCAAAAGAACTGTCAAACAAACATTTAAACATGTTGCTCACATGGAGCAAGAAGACCTGACACGGACAAGCTCATGGCCCCAGTCCCATGAAAGAAGAAGAACATCTCTTTCCAAGAAGAAGATCCACACCAAGAAGAAAAGCTAAAGGAAACATTGAAGGAAGACATGGACACAAGAAGAGAAGCTGCCACAATAAGAAGACTGAAAGAAGAGGAAGACACAGACGTGTGAAGAGAAGTTACCATGACAAGAAGACTGAAAGAAAGGAAGACACGGACGCGTGAAGAGAAGCTGCCATGACAAGAAGACTGAAGACAAGAGAAGATGTGAGGCTCCAAAGAGTAAGGAGCCATGTGAAAATCTCTAAGAGAGAGAGAGAGAGAGAGAGACCCCACAACCCAATGTAACCTGCCCAACAAAGTAAAACCACCTCTGAGCCACCGATGATGTAGGCCACGTGGTAGATGTATGCGTGAGCACCTTAGCCAAGGTCGTGGGCACTTGTAGTAGCCTTGGACACATAGAGAGAGAGTGTGTCAAGGACTATGAGTTTAGGGACTTGAGGCACTGGTCGCGGGCTATGAAGTAAGAGAGAAACTTGGTATAGGGTCCAAGTGTGCTAAGATTGTTCACTTGAGGGGAGGCGTGCTAGTAGACACTGGTCTTGCGGACTATCAAGTAAGAGAGAAACTTGGTATAGGGTCCAGGTGTACTAAGTTCACTTGAGGGGAGGTGTGCTAGGCACTGATCGTGGACTATCAAGTAAGAGGGAAACGTGGTATAGGGTCCACATGTGCTAGGAGTATTAACTTGAGGAGAGGTGTTGAAATATGCAAGTGCTAGGAGTATTAACTTGAGGGGAGGTGTTGAAATATACAAGTGAATAGGGTGTGTGCGGGAACAAGCCCTTGGCAAGAGGCTATAAAAGCTAGGAGTATTAACTTGAGGGGAGGTGTTGAAATATACAAGTGAATAGGGTGTGTGCGGGAACAAGCCCTTGGCAAGAGGCTGTAAAAGAGAATGTGTAAATGTGAGAGAACCTGTGACAAGGTGAGAAGAATCTACTGGGAGAGAATAAAGGGTAGCATGAGAAGATTTAGAAAGTGTGGAGATATTCTGGGAGAGGTGGAGAGAATCAAGCAAAAGAGGTGGAGTGAATCAAGGAGAAATCAGTGGGATTATATGCTTGGATGTAAACTCTATAAATTGAGGCATTGGCCTAATGAGAATTTGCTGGTTTTTGATTATCCATGCCTACATTAAGCTATTAGTTAATTACTCACTAATCACGTCTTAATTATCATCTAATCACTTTGTTAATGATGTTGATTCTAGCATTTGATCCACAATAGCTCATCACATTGCTGTAATTTTAACATGGTATCAAAGCCAAGCCTAGAATCCATCAAGTTTATGAGCCCATTATCTAGTTAATTAGGATTAGATAATTAGGAAATAATCAATTTTTTAGTTATTTTCAAGAAGCTTTCTGTACCCCCAGCCAGTGGAGGAGCTCCCTCTCGTTGTAGGCTCAACCATTGCCCGAGCCCTTTTAGGGACTCATTCTCTACACAAGGGCCTACGCACAGCCCAAAGGAATTGAAGGATTTCACCGCAGAACGCCAGTGGGGCAGCACGATTTGCAGGTGCATTTTTTTGGAGGAAATCAGTGATTTCTACTTCATCAAATCAAAAGGGTCTAATTCCTCTTAGGCCTGGGGGCTTGCAAGCATGCTCTACAAGCTGGTGAAGTCAGAATTTTATTTGATCAAGTCTACAGTGAGATCCAAGCTCTTCATCAAATCTGCAGCATGTGACTTTGGTAAAACAGAGACTAAGCATTCAATGTTTGGTCAAATCTTGTGTTTCTTGGCTTAATCCTCTACTAGACTAATTGCTATTGATGGCCTTGAAAGGATTTGAAATCATTTGAACTCTAAGGCCTCATATCTGGGCTCCCCGCATACTCTGTTTTTTGCACACAAAACAAAGGATTAATTTGCTAATCAATGCTAATCACTATATTTTGGTGCAATTGAGGGTTCAAATTAACCATTAGGTATCTGATACAAATCCCTATAACTTCAGATTGCAATTCAGAGATGGTTTGCTACTCCAATCATTTCGTACAAATTGGTTACCCTTGATTTAATGTAATTTCTGGTAAAATTATACCTGATAAATTTATGGTAATCATCATTTTGCATTTAACCCTTGGTCAATGCTTGCAAATCAAACTCAAATTCAAGACTATTCACAGCCAGAGTTGCATTTGGGAATGTGCATAAGAATGATACTATATGCATTATGTATTAGGCACATTACATCAGTGTAAAAATGGGATCAGACACTGCCCTTGTCCAGAATAAGGCAAGAGGTAAGACCTCCCGCCGCATAGATTTGGGTTTGCATTGCATAATGACACAAGATAAACATCAAAAGCCCAAAAGAACTATCAAACAAACATTTAAACATGTTGCTCACATGGAGCAAGAAGACCTTACACGGACAAGCTCATGGCCCCAGCCATGAAAGAAGAAGAACATCTCTTTCCAAGAAGAATATCCACACCAAGAAGAAAAGCTAAAGTAAGCATTAAAGGAAGACATGGAAAAGAAGAGAAGCTGCCACAACAAGAAGACTGAAAGAAGAGGAAGACACGGACGTGTGAAGAGAAGCTGCCACGACAAGAAGACTGAAAGAAAGGAAGACACGGACGTGTGAAGAGAAGCTGACATGACAAGAAGACTGAAGACAAGAGAAGATGTGAGGCTCCAAAGAGTGAGGAGCCATGTGAAAATCTCTGTGAGAGAGAGAGAGAGAGAGAGAGAGACCCCACAACCCAATGTAACCTGTCCAACAAAGTAAAACCACATCTGAGCCACCGATGATGTAGGCCACGTGGTAGATGTATGTGTGAGCACTTTAGTCAAGGTCGCGGACACTTTTAGTAGCCTTGGACACATAGAGAGAGAGAGTGTCAAGGACTATGAGTTTAGGGACTTGAGGCACTGGTCGCGGGCTATGAAATAAGAGAGAAACTTGGTATAGGGTCCAGGTGTGCTAAGATTGTTCACTTGAGGGGAGGTGTGCTAGTAGACACTGGTCGCGGACTATCAAGTAAGAGAGAAACTTGGTATAGGGTCCAAGTGTGCTAAGTTCACTTGAGGGGAGGTGTGCTAGGCACTGGTTGCGGACTATCAAGTAAGAGGGAAACTTGGTATAGGGTCCACATGTGCTAGGAGTATTCACTTGAGGGGAGGTGTTGAAATATACAAGGGAATAGGGTGTGTGCGAGAACAAGCCCTTGGCAAGAGGCTGTAAAAGGGAATGTGTAAATGTGAGAGAACCTGTGAAAAGGTGAGAAGAATCTACTGGGAGAGAATAAAGGGTAGCATGAGAAGATTTAGGAAGTGTGGAGATATTCTGGGAGAGGTGGAGAGAATCAAGCAAAAGAGGTGGAGTGAATCAAAGAGAAATCAGTGGGATTAGATGCTTGGATGATGTAAACTCTATAAATTGAGGCATTGCCCTAATGAGAATTTGTTGGTTTTTTATTAATTACTCATTAATCACATCTTAATTATCATCTAATCACTTTGTTAATGATGTTGATTCTAGCATTTGATCCACCATAGCTCATCACATTGCTGTAATTTTAACATGGTATCAAAGCCAAGCCTAGAATCCATCAAGTTTATGAGCCCATTATCTAGTTAATTAGGATTAGTAGATAATTAAGAAATAATCAATTTTTTAGTTATTTTCAAGAAGCTTTCTGTACCCCCAGCCAGTGGAGGATCTCCCTCTCCTTGTAGGCTCAACCATTTCCCAAGGGACTCATTCTAGACACAAGGGCCTACACACAGCCCAAAGGAATTGAAGGATTGCAGTGCAGAACGCCGGCGGCGGCAGCACGATTTGTAGGTACTTTTTTTGGGAGAAAATCAGTGATTTCTACTTCATCAAATCGAAAGGGTCTAATTCCTCTTAGCCCTGGGGTTTTCAAGCATGCTCTACAAGCTGGTGAAGTCAGAATTTGATTTGATCAAGTCTACAGTGAGATCCAAGCTCTTCATCAAATCTACAGAGCAGGTGACTTTGGTAAAATAGAGATTAAGCATTCAATGTTTGGTCAAATCTTATGTTTCTTGGCTTAATCCTCTACTAGACTAATCACTATTGATGGCCTTGAAAGGATTTGAGCTCATTTGAACTCTAAGGCCTCAGATTTGGGCTTCCCGCATACTCTGTTTTCTACACACAAAACAGAGGATTAATTTTTTAATCAGTGCTAATCACTATATTTTGGTGCAATTGAGGGTTCAAATTAACCATTAGGTATCTGATACAGATCCTTATAACTTCATATTGTAATTCAGAGATGTTTTGATACTCCAACCATTCCGTACAAATTGGTTACCCTTGATTTAATGTAAAATTATGCTAATAAATTTGTGGTAATCATCATTTTGCATTTAACCCTTGGTTAATGCCTGTAAATCACACTTAAATTCAAGATTATTCACAGCCAGAGTTGCATTTGGGAATGTGCATAAGAATGAATGCTATATGTGTTATGTATTGGGCACATTACATCAGTGTAAAAATGGAATCAGACACTACCCTTGTCCAGAATAAGGCAAGAGGTAAGACCTCCCGCATAGATTTGGGTTTGCATTGCATAATGACACAAGATAAACATCAAAAGCCCAAAAGAACTATCAAACAAACATTTAAACATGTTGCTCACATGGAGCAAGAAGACCTGACACGGACAAGCTCATGGCCCCAGCCATGCAACAAGAAGAACATCTCTATCCAAGAAGAAGATCCACACCAAGAAGAAAAGATCCACACCAAGAAGAACATCTCTTTCCAAGAAGATCCACACCAAGAAGAAAAGCTAAAGGAAGCATTGAAGGAAGAGAAGCTGCCACAATAAGAAGACTAAAAGAAGAGGAAGACACGGACACGTGAAGAGAAGCTGCCACAATAAGAAGACTAAAAGAAGAGGAAGACACGGACGCGTGAAGACAAGCTGCAAGACTGAAGACAAGAGAAGATGTGAGGCTCCAAAGAGTGAGGAGCCATGTGAAAATCTCTGAGAGAGAGAGAGAGAGACCCCACAACCCAATGTAACCTACCCAACAGAGTAAAACCACCTCTGAGCCACCGATGATGTAGGCCACATGGTAGATGTATGTGTGAGCACTTTAGTCAAGGTCGCGGGCACTTGTAGTAGCCTTGGACACATACAGAGAGAGAGTGTCAAGGACTATGAGTTTAGGGACTTGAGGCACTAGTCGCGGGCTATGAAGTAAGAGAGAAACTTGGTATAGGGTCCACGTGTGCTAAGATTTTTCACTTGAGGGGAGGTATGCTAGTAGACACTGGTCCAGTAAGAGAGAAACTTGGTGTAGGGTCCAAGTGTGCTAAGTTCACTTGAGGGGAGGTGTGCTAGGCACTGGTCGTGGACTATCAAGTAAGAGGGAAACTTGGTATAGGGTCCACATGTGCTAGGAGTATTCACTTGAGGGGAGGTGTTGAAATATACAAGTGAATAGGGTGTGTGCGAGAACAAGCCCTTGGCAAGAGGCTGTAAAAGAGAATGTGTAAATGTGAGAGAACCTATAAAAAGGTGAGAAGAATCTACTGGAAGAGAATAAAGGGTAGCATGAGAAGATTCAGAAAGTGTGGAGATATTCTGGGAGAGGTGGAGAGAATCAAGCAAAAGAGGTGGAGTGAATCAAGGAGAAATTAGTGGGATTAGATGCTTGGATGTAAACTCTATAAATTGAGGCATTGGCCTAATGAGAATTTTCTAGTTTTTGATTATCCATGCCTACATTAAGCTATTAGTTAATTACTCACTAATCACATCTTAATTATCATCTAATCACTTTGTTAATGATGTTGATTCTAGCATTTGATCCACCATAGCTCATCAAATTGCTGTAATTTTAACATGGTATCAGAGCCAAGCCTAGAATCCATCAAGTTTATGAGCCCATTATCTAGTTAATTAGGATTAGTAGATAATTAGAAAATAATCAATTTTTTAGTTATTTTCAAGAAGCTTCCTATACCCCCAGCCAGTGGAGGAGCTCCCTCTCCTTGTAGGCTCCACCATTGCCCAAGCCCTTTTAGGGACTCATTCTAGACACAAGGGCCTACACATAGCCCAAATGAATTGAAGGATTTCAGCGGAGAACATCGGCGGCGACAGCAGGATTTGTAGGCACATTATTTTTGGAGAAAATCATTGATTTCTACTTCATCAAATCAAAATGGTCTAATTCCTCTTAGCCCTGGGGGTTTTCAAGCATGCTCTACAAGCTGGTGAAGTCAGAATTTGATTTGATCAAGTCTATAGTGAGATCTAAGCTCTTCATCAAATCTGCAGGTGACTTTGGTAAAACAGAGATTAAGCATTCAATGTTTGGTCAAATCTTGTGTTTCTTGGCTTAATCCTCTACTAGACTAATGCTATTGATGGCCTCGAAAGGATTTGAGCTCATTTGAACTCTAAGGCCTCAGATCTGGGCTCCCCGCATACTTACTCTGTTTTTTACACACAAAATAGAGGATTAATTTGCTAATCAGTGCTAATCACTGTATTTTGGTACAATTGAAGCTTCAAATTAACCATTAGGTATCTGATACAGATCTCTATAACTTTAGATTGCAATTCGGAGATGGTTTGCTACTCCAACCATTCCGTACAAATTGGTTACCCTTGATTTAATGTAATTTTTGGTAAAATTATGGCCTGATAAATTTATGGTAATCATCATTTTACATTTAACCCTTGGTTAATGCTTGCAAATCACACTCAAATTCAAGATTATTCACAGCCAGAGTTGCATTTGGGAATGTGCATAAGAATGAATGCTATATGCGTTATGTATTGGGCACATTACATCAGTGTAAAAATGGGATCAGACACTGCCCTTGTCTAGAATAAGGAAGAGGTAAGACCTCCCACATAGATTTGGGTTTGCATTGCATAATGACACAAGATAAACATCAAAAGCCCAAAAGAACTGTCAAACAAACATTTAAACATGTTGCTCACATGGAGAAAGAAGACCTGACACGAACAAGCCCATGGCCCCAGCCATGAAAGAAGAAGAACATCTCTTTCCAAGAAGAAGATCCACACCAAGAAGAAAAGCTAAAGGAAGCATTGAAGGAAGACATGGACACGAGAAGAGAAGCTGCCACAACAAGAAGACTGAAAGAAGAGGAAGACACGGACGCGTGAAGAGAAGCTGCCCCACGACAAGAAGACTGAAGACAAGAGAAGATGTGAGGCTCCAAAGAGTGAGGAGCCATGTGAAAATCTCTGAGAGAGAGAGAGAGAGACCCCACAACCCAATGTAACCTGCCCAACAGAGTAAAACCACCTCTGAGCCACCGGCCGATGATGTAGTCCACGTGGTAGATGTATGTGTGAGCACTTTAGTCAAGGTTGCGGGCACTTGTAGTAGCCTTGACACATAGAGAGAGAGAGTGTCAAGGACTATGAGTTTAGGGACTTGAGGCACTAGTCGCGGGCTATGAAGTAAGAGAGAAACTTGGTTTAGGGTCCAGGTGTGCTAAGATTGTTCACTTGAGGGGAGGTGTGCTAGACACTGGTCGCGGACTATCAAGTAAGAGAGAAACTTGGTATAGGGTCCAGGTGTGCTAAGTTCACTTGAGGGGAGGTGTGCTAGGCACTGGTTTGCCGACTATCAAGTAAGAGGGAAACTTGGTATAGGGTCCACATGTGCTAGGAGTATTCACTTGAGGGGAGGTGTTGAAATAAATAGGGTGTGTGCGGGAACAAGCCCTTGGCAAGAGGCTGTAAAAGAGAATGTGTAAATGTGAGAGAACCTGTAAAAAGGTGAGAAGAATCTACTAGGAGAGAATAAAGGGTAGCATAAGAAGATTTAGGTAGTGTGGAGATATCTGGGAGAGGTGGAGAGAATCAAGAAAAAGAGGTGGAGTGAATCAAGGAGAAATCAGTGGGATTAGATGCTTGGGTGTAAACTCTATAAATTGAGGCATTGGTCTAATGAGAATTTGCTGGTTTTTTATTATCCATGCCTACATTAAGCTATTAGTTAATTACTCACTAATCTTATCTTAATTATCATCTAATCACTTTGTTAATGATGTTGATTCTAGCATTTGATCCACCATAGCTCATCACATTGCTGTAATTTCAACAAGGTATTCACTCATTTTCAGAATTTTAGAGTTATGGTTGAAAAGCAAACAGGGAAACATGTAAAGTGCCTAAGGTCAGATGGAGGGGGAGAGTACTTCTCCAATGAGTTCTCTGAATTTTTACAGAAGAATGGTATTCAGAGACAGTTTACATGCAATACACTCCGTAGCAAAATGGAGTTGCTGAGCGAAAATACAGGCACTTTGTTGAGATTGCACGAGCATTGATGGTGGGAGAGAAGAATATGCCGCATAGCTATTGGACTGAGGTTGTTTCTATAGCAGTTTACATCACGAACAGGACTCCAACTACAGCCATACATGATGTAACTCCAGGGACTATCAAGTAAGAAGGAAACTTGGTATAGGGTCCAGGTGTGCTAGGATTATTCACTTGAGGGGAGGTGTGCTAGGCACTGGTCGCGCGGACTATCAAGTAAGAGGGAAACTTGGTATAGGGTCCAGGTGTGCTAGGAGTATTCACTTGAGGGGAGGTGTTGAAATATACAAGTGAATAGGGTAGGAACAAGCCCTTGGCAAGAGGCTATAAAAGAGAATCTGTAATAAATGTGAAAAGGTGAGAAGTATCTACTAGGAGAGAATAAAGGGTAGCATGAGGAGATTTAGGAGCTGTGGAGATATTCTGGGAAGAGGTGGAGAGAATCAAGCAAAAGAGGTGGAGTGAATCAAGGAGAAATCAGTGAGATTAGATGCTTGGATGTAAACCCTATAAATTGAGGCATTGGCCTAATGAGAACTTGCTAGTTTTTGATTACCCATGCCTACATTAAGCTATCAGTTAATTTCTCACTATCTTAATTATCATCTAATCTCTTTGTTAATGATATTGATTCTAGCATTTGATCCACCATAGCTCATCACATTGCTGCAAATTTAACACTTACACCTGTACACCTCAAAAGCTGGAGGGGGGAATCTTACACCTGTACACCTACTCCACTTAAAAAAACGTGAGATGTCCTCATCTCGCAAACTAGAGGACAACTCTTTCCCTCAAGATCCAACTGATGATCTTCGGTATCTCCAATGCCTCTTCATGCTCACCTTCTATGTAGTCCCAGGCAGTAACCCTTTTCCATCAGGAAATTTGTCAACCTGAACCTCCAAGCATGGAAGTTGTTCTTGTCAAGCTTCTCAGCAACAATCTAGTTTATGCCATCATTTGACATCTTGCCAGACACACAAATTTACCAGAAACAGCACTCTGGTTTGTCCTGCACAAACTATTGTATTTTCTGCAACACACACCAAACGGTACTGTACTACACTCAAATATCACAACCAGTGGCCTCAATGTGCATACATACACCCCAATGGCAACTGTTTGACCTCCTTCAGCACACACAATGTCTGCACAACCAATCTGTCTTCCTGCAATTCTTAAAACAGTGTTCTGCATAGAATCGATGACTTACCCGCAGTGCTCGAAATCGCCTGCTTTTCAAAAAACGGAGGTCCTAACGCACCCAAAATGCATTTTTGGCCCGATAGGACAGTATAGTTTCCCTATAACTTTACTCCTACGAAGAAAGCTCCTCAATCAGAGATCATTTGCCAGTGCCTCCCGTAGAGCTCCCGACAAGGGTGTAGTCGCCAGCACAAATAGGGAAGAGTAGATGAAGCTCTTACCCTCATACCGCTTCCTGTGCTTCTATTGCTTGCAGCTGAGTGCTTAGCATGAACCAGGCTCTGATACTATGAAAAGATGTAGGTGAGAAGAGAGCTTGAGCTCTTGCAAGCACACACACACTCACAAAACCCTAAAAGAGAACACACAAGGTGAGAGGCTGAAAATCTTCTTCTTCTTCACACAACATTAAACACACCATATACAAAGATAAGAGTACACACAATATGAAAAGGTACTCAACCAAATACATACTAGGGTTCTCTATAGTGTGAACCCAACTAAATGAGCTGGCGCTATAACTATGCCAGTCTCTAGAATGGCTCACACAGCCTGTCATCCCACTGGCCGCATATCACCCATGATCTCACCAACCATGCTAGTGGTGTAAGTGTGGGGCCTATCAGTGTCCACCTCACTAGATGAGCTCGATATCTCAACATGTGATAGAATGGGGATACAATGAATGTGATGAATGTGAATGCATGTAATGTGATGTGAGTCGGGATAAGTGTGAATGGGTGAGATGTGATGTGATATGATGTAAATTAGGATATATGTGAATGGATGATATGTGATGTGAATGGATGTGATGTGATGTGAATCAGGATAGATGTGAATGAATGAGATGTGATGTGAATGGATGAGATGTGATGGGATGTGAATTAGGATAGATGTGAATGAATGAGATGTGAGTTGAAATGGATGTGATGTGATGTGATGTGATGTGATGTGAATGGATGAGATGTGAATAAATGTGATGTGATGAGATGTGGATATGGGTAGATGCGAGTGGATGAGATGTGATGAGATGTGGATATGGGTAGATGCGAGTGGATGAGATGTGAATATGGGTAGATGCGAGTGGATGAGATGTGGATATGGGTAGATGCGAGTGGATGAGATGTGATGAGTATAAATGTGGAAAGATGTGATGAGATGGAAAATGATGTGATTGGATGAGAATGGATGAAGGACGATGGGAATACATATTATTGGACTTGGATTAAGTAATGTGGATATGGGTAGATGCGAGTGGATGAGATGTGATGAGTATAAATATGGAAAGATGTGATGAGATGAAAAATGATGTGATTGGATGAGAATGGATGAAGGACGATGGGAATACATATGATTGGACTTGGATTAAGTAATGTGGATATGGGTAGATGCGAGTGGATGAGATGTGATGAGTATAAATGTGGAAAGATGTGATGAGATGGAAAATGATGTGATTGGATGAGAATGGAAAATGTGGAAAGATGTGATGAGATGAAAAATGATGTGATTGGATGAGAATGGATGAAGGACGATGGAAAATGATGCGATTGGATGAGAATAGATGAAGGACGATGGGAATACATATGATTGGACTTGGATTAAGTAATGTGGATATGGGTAGATGCGAGTGGATGAGATGTGATGAGTATAAATGTGGAAAGATGTGATGAGATGGAAAATGATGTGATTGGATGAGAATGGATGAAGGATGATGGAAAATGATGCGATTGGATGAGAATGGATGAAGGATGATGGAAAATGATGCGATTGGATGAGAATGGATGAAGGATGATGTGAGATCCCTATTCCCACCGCGCAACGGATTCGGGGTACTAGCAGCGGAAGTAGCACTTCTTGCGCGAGACAGGGTCCCACACTCGGGGCCTCGTCCACGGATATCCGGACAAAAGACTAATCCGTCGGTTTTTCCAAAACCGAACCCGGAAAAAACTTCCCTTATCCGAAAAGCACGGGCGATTCCTCCAAGATAACTTTTTACTCTAACGTAGTCAAGACCTTTAATAATGATCAAACTGATCCGACTGCACCTATAAAGATACTCGGTCAGATCAAGGAAGAAACTTGCACTTGGATCATTGGGATCAACGCTTTTTTCCCCATCAAGAGGCACAGCCGTTGATTCCTATCCATAGAACAATTACTATCCGGGACTTACTTCATCTATCGTAATAACGGAAATTGAGTCTCGATTTACGGATCCATCAATCCAGCCTAACCCCATCCGATCCCATGGGTTAGCCAACCACCCAACCACTGTAGTGATGAGATCCAATTTGGAATTTGGTTAGGTTTTGTCCCGGGTACCAAGGAAAAGAGTTCCAAGGCCCCCTAGCCGGAAGTTCATGCAAACATAAAACTAGCCACACCACTTACACACCCAATATGAAATTACCTTTTTCTTAGCATCAGCTAACTTTAAAACAATCCTTTAATGAAACCATAGTACCACTGATCATAATCTTCCAATTTATCCGGTTGATTCATAATTTCCCATCATCAGAGTATCTATGGCATCATTGGCAACTAGAACGCTCACCACCTGTCCACACAGGGGCCTTTTCAATAGTTCCTAGCCCATAATACTCGGCAATATAATCACTTATAAAAATCAAGATGGACTCTCGTTGAAGATCAGCAAGATCAACCAACAGATCCATATAAAGAGCCATGGACTCATCCATTGAAGACCAGCAAGGTCAATCAACCAGATCCATGCCCGGTTTCACAAAACAACTCTTACTCCTTGTTCCAATATCTTCCTCGACGCACGCGTGGGTATCCTAGGCGACCCAGAGCCCGAGCACCGTATGGTCAGCACCCTCTAGGATCCTTCGCAGGTGACCTAGCGCTTCACTCATAGGCCGCTTCCTTGGTCCCTCATCCACCGTACCGGAAGCTCACCATTTTAATCGAACTGAGGCTGGTCAAGACCTCGGTCGACCTTGCTACGCGAGACGTCCTCCATTGACTCTCCGTCAGCAGTTGCAACTTTATCAGTTAGGTCTCCACGACCTTAATCATAAGACGGTCAAAATGCTTCCCCAGCATTCTTGACATAAAACAGCCATTTACAAACAGCATTTACAAACAGTTTACAAATACAGTTTCTATATTAACTCTCATTTTTCCACATTATCCCTCATTAATCCACATTACTTATTCCACATTCCATGTATATGTGTACTCATCCAATCACCTCCTTTTCCATCTCTTCACTTCAGATTCCTTCACATCACATATCATATATTCATATCCATATCCACATCCATACATCCACATCCACATCCACATTCACATCCATACATCCACATCTACATGCTTATCTCCATTTTCACATCCTCATTTATACATCCACATCCCATATCCACAATCATACATACACATCCATACATCCACATCTACATCCACATACATACATACATCCACATCCACATTCCACATTCACATCTATACATCCACATCTACATTCACATTCACATACATCCACATCCACATTCCCATACATCCACATCTATACATCCACATTCCACATTCACATCTACATTCACATTCACATACATGCATCCACATCTACATGCTTACCTCCATTTTCACATCCTCATTTATACATCCACATCCCATATCCACATTCATACATACACATCCATACATCCACATCTACATCCACATACATACATACATCCACATCCACATTCCACATTCACATCTATACATCCACATCTACATTCACATTCACATACATCCACATCCACATTCCCATACATCCACATCTATACATCCACATTCCACATTCACATCTACATTCACATTCACATACATCCACATCTACATTCACATTCACATACATCCACATCCCCATTCCCATTCACATCTATACATCCACATCTACATCCACATACATACATACATACACATCCACATTCCACA
Organism: Cibotium barometz; assembly: GCF_041138505.1. Taxonomy (NCBI): domain Eukaryota; kingdom Viridiplantae; phylum Streptophyta; class Polypodiopsida; order Cyatheales; family Cibotiaceae; genus Cibotium; species Cibotium barometz. The sequence continues at coordinate 53,349,857 of NC_141052.1, read as the reverse complement.
TTCACATCTATACATCCACATCTACATCCACATTCACATACATCCACATCCACATTTCCATTCACATCTATACATCCACATCCATTCACATCTATACATCCACATCTACATCCACATTTACATCTATGCATATACATCTTCATGCATATATCCATTTTCATGTTCATACATCCACACTCCCATCTCCATATCCACACATCCACATACATACATCCATTTTCACATTCCCATTTATATAACCCCATATACCTTCACATCTAATCTTTTACATCACATCCATTCTCGCCCTATCACAACCCATATACATCTTATCCTATCACATACACTTCTTACCTCATCCCCCCATACACATCTTAATTCGTCTTATCACATCCTAACTTATTTCATAAGCATCTTATCACCTCTTATCACATCCTATCACTTTCCATACGCATCTTATCAATTCTTATCACATCTCATACACCTCTTATCACATCTTATCACATTTCATATCTTTTTTTTTTTTTAAAAGAGAATTCTTTTATTTGATATAAGATTTCTCTACACATTTATTTATACATAAATTCCATTTAAGGAGACTAACACTTTCAAAATTAAAATCAATCTTTTATGCATCTTCTTATGCATGATTTCAATTTGGTAGGGAATTATACTTTTAGAATAAAAGAATTTCTCTTATGCATCTAAGTTAAGCATAAAATCCATTTATGAGGAAAATCATACTTTTAGTATAAAAAGAATATCTTTTATGCATACCTATATGCATGAAATCCAATATGATAAAAGTAACACTTTTGATATAAAAATTTTTCCTTTATGCATACTTCTATGCATGAAAATTAAAAATGATAAAAGTAACACTTTTGATATAAAAATTTTCCTTTATGCATACTTCTATGCATGAAAATTAAAAATGATAAAAGTAACACTTTTGATATAAAAATTTTCTTTTATGCATACTTTTATGTATGAAATAAAAATGATAAAAGTAACACTTTTGATATAAAAATTTATCCATTATGCATACTTCTATGCATGAAAATAAAAATGGTAAAAATAACACTTTTGATATAAAAATTTATCCTTTATGCATACTTCTATGCATGAAAGTAAAAATGATAAAAGTAACACTTTTGATATAAAAGTTTATTCATTATGCATACTTCTATGCATGAAAATAAAAATGGTAAAAATAACACTTTTGATATAAAAATTTATCCTTTATGCATAATATTAAAATTCAATTTCTCCATGATTATAATGAAATTCTTTCAATTAATCTAGGATGATGATTCCTAGAATATGGTAGGAAGTCCTCTTTTTATGCTTTGAATGAAAATTTTTTATGCATAATTTTTATAAAAATTTTGCCATAGCTCCGCTGCTATGACTGATAAATCTCAATTTTTCTAAGGGATAAAGCTTATCATTAAGGAAATAATTAAAATGATTCTCTAATTGGATCCTTAATCCATAATGGATTGAATCATCAATATACATAAACTAAAAGCATAAGAAAAAGCCATTAATTTGGCCTCAAGCATAGCTTAATCTTGGGTTAAGGAAAAGCTTTATGAAAAGCTTGATTTGGATTGAGAATGGGTCATGAGTATGACCATTTCTTGAGTGAGAGAGAGAATTTACATAAGAATCATTAGAATTTAAACATAAATGAAAATTAACTTCAATAGCATTTATTAAATTATGTAACTCTTCACTACTATTCAAACTTCAATAGCATTTAAAAAAAACCATACCAATTAAACTTCTCAAGCTTGAGAGGGGTTGAGAAGAGAGAAACATTGAGAAATTATAGAAAGATGAATATTCACTAATTACCTTACAACTTGCTTGATTCTTTGTTCACGGTAGAGGCCCCCAACCAATCCATTGGTTAAGTATGTTGATGGAGCCACTAATGGGGATTGAAGAAAGAGGGAAGCTCCAAAAACTAGTGAATTATTAAATGAATTCACAGTTCTTGGCTTAGGTGGAGTAGAGTAACGATGCATAAACACTATATATTTTTCAACAAGGGGGAGGCTTCTATTTATAGGAAAAATTGAGCTCCTAACCAAACAAACTGATTCTAGAATTTTCTAAATCAGTTTGGTCAATATTTGACCATTTTTAGGTCAGTTAAGCTAACTTTTTGGAACTAGACTTGAATGAGGAGAGAGGAGAGATGAAATATCTCAATTTTTATGAGTTTAAAACTCATTCAAGCATGTGAAATATGCACCTCCTTTAAAGAACTCCCCTTCCTTACATATGTGTCATAATGGAATCATTTTAATATTGCTCATAGTTTTTTTACTAATAAACCTTGTACATTTTCAACTCTTCATCTTATGTGAAATATGCACCTCCTTTAAAGAACTCCCCTTCCTTACATATGTGTCATAATGGAATCATTTTAATATTGCTCATAGTTTTTTACTAATAAACCTTGTACATTTTCAACTCTTCATCTTATGTGAGCATTTAAGGGACTCCCCTTCCTTACATATGTGTCATAATAAAATCATTATTCCCAAAATATCTCATATTTTTAATATTGCTCATAGTTTTTTATTAATAAACCTTGTACATTTTCAACTCTTCATCTTATGTGAAATATGCACCTCCTTTAAAGAACTCTCCTTCCTTACATATGTGTCATAATGGAATCATTTTAATATTGCTCCTAGTTTTTTTACTAATAAACCTTGTACATTTTCAACTCTTCATCTTATGTGAGCATTTAAGGGACTCCCCTTCCTTACATATGTGTCATAATAAAATCATTATCCCCAAAATATCTCATATTTTTAATATTGCTCATAGTTTTTTATTAATAAACCTTGTACATTTTCAACTCTTCATCTTATGTGAAATATGCACCTCCTTTAAAGAACTCTCCTTCCTTACATATGTGTCATAATGGAATCATTTTAATATTGCTCCTAGTTTTTTACTAATAAACCTTGTACATTTTCAACTCTTCATCTTATGTGAGCATTTAAGGGACTCCCCTTCCTTACATATGTGTCATAATAAAATCATTATTCTCATATTTTTAATATAGTTTTTTACTAATAAACCTTGTACATTTTCAACTCTTCACCTCATGTGAGCATTTACTCATTTTTGGGTATTTTCTTTTTACAATTTGGATTTATCTCCTCCCTACACATGGATTGATGCTATTGGCCCATAGGAACCTTAATTGGACCATAGTCTAAAGATTTATGAAAATCTAGACCCTTAGGCTAAGGTTCTTTATACCTATTTCCAATTAATTCCAATTGCACATTGGAAAATTCTTTTTAAATTTCTGTTTCAGGGGAACTCATCCGAATTATAAGAGATATTTTTCTATCCAAAAATATTCAAAATCTGAATATTCTCTCTCTAGAATATTTTCTCTCTCTAGGTTAAAACAGTCACAAACAAGATCTCTTATATTTCAGAAAAGGAATTGATTACAGGGGAATATACTAGACATCAAAAAGGGGTTGGGGGAGGAATCTTACAGATGATGGGAATACATATGATTGGACTTGGATTAAGTAATGTGGATTGATGTGGAACAATGTGAAAAGACGAGAGTTCGTTATACAAACTGTATTTATGACATATTTTAAATGATTGTTTTATGTCAAGAATGTTGGGGAAGCATTTTGACCATCTTGTGAATGAGGTCGTGGAGACCTAAGTGATAAAGTTGCAACAGCTGATGGAGAGTCAATGGAGGACATCTCGCGTAGCACGGTTGACCAGCCTCGGTTTGATTTAAATGGTGAGCTTCCGATACGGTGGATGAGGGACCAAGGAAGCGGCCTATGAATGAAGCGCTAGGTGACCTGCGCGAAGGATCCTAGAGGGTGCTGACCATACGGTGCTCGGGCTCTGGGGGTCATCGAAGATACCCACGCGTGCATGGAGGAAGGTATTTGAACAAGGAGTAAGAGTTGTTTTCTGAATTGGGGCATGAATCTAGTTGATTGACCTTGCTGGTCCTCAACGGATGAGTCCATGGCTCTTTTATATGGATCTGTTGGTTGATCTTGCTGATCTTCAACGGAGAGTCCATGGCTCTTTTATATGGATCTATTGGTTGATCTCTTCAACGGAGAGTCCATCTGGATTTTATAAGTGAATATATTTCCGGGTACTATGAGCTAGGAACTATTGAAAAGGCCCCTGAGTGGACAGGTGGTGAGCGTTCTGGTTGCCAATGATGCCATAGGTACACCGATGAAGGAATGATCGGAAACTAGAGATCAACCGGATATTTTGGAGGATTATGATCAGTGATACTATGATTTCATTAAAAGATTATTTTAAAGTAAGCTAAATCTGTGAAACAGGCAATTTCATATTGGGTGTGTAAGTGGTATGACTATCTTGAAGTTTGCATGAAGCGTCGGCTAGGGAGCCTAGGAACTCTTTTCCCTGGTACGCGAGACAAAACATAACCAAATTCCTAAACGGATTCTATCACTATAGTGGTTGGGGGCGGTTGGCTAACCCATGGGACTAGATGGGCTGGACTAATGGATCCCTAAATTGAGACTCAATTCTGTTATGGTACGATAGATGAAGTAAATCTTGGACAGTCCTTGTTCTATGGAAAAGAATCAATGACTGTGCCTCTCGATGAGGAAAAAAACGTTAGTCTCTATGATCCAAATGCAAGTCTTTTCCTTGATCTGACCATGTGACTTACAGGTTCGGTCGGATCAGTTTGGTTAGTGAGATGACCTTGACTACGTTAGAATAAAAATATCTAATGGAGGAATTACCCGTGCTTTCTGGGCGAGGGAAGTTTTTTCGTTTCGGTTTTGGAAGAACCGAGGGATTACTCTCTTGTCCGGATATCCGTGGGGGCGAGGCCATGAGTGAGAGGCTCTGTCCCACGCAAGAAGTGCTACTTCCGCTGCTAGCACCCTCGAATTCGTTGCGCAGAGGTGGCAAGGATCTTTGAGCTGGTATTAGAGCAAATTGGCTAAAGTGGAACAATCGAGAAGCCAAAAATGTCAAAAATTTATGAAGTACCAGTAAAAGATTGTAACTGTGTGATGAAATTCATACAAATTGATATTCAGAATGTAGATTCATAAATTTGTAATTGAGTCTTCATATGGAAGTATCACAATTGTATGGAATCCCTGACTTGCTTGAGGCCCAGACATGATGGTATTTACCTTATAATTCCAAGGACTATGACTACCCACATATACCGACGGAATAACTGCAGCTCTTTACTGGCAGTATATATGAGTAAATCTAAGACCTTGAAATTATAAGCAAAAATGCTATCTAGATGATGAATTCGAATGCTGATTGATATGATTTTAGAATTCTAGTTGAGAATTGATGAGTTGATTTGGATTCTGATTGAAAGATAATGATTCCTAAATTCTAGTTGAAAAAAGATAAGTTTAACAAAGCCACAATGAGGATAAATGGGACGAATCCCAGTGATGATGAATGGGACGAATCCCAGTGATGATGATAATAACTGGAATGATGATTGTGACTTTAGCAAATCACTATGAGATTAGTGGATTGTGCTAAGAGATTGCTACTGTTAACCTTGACCCAGTGACTCTAGTTAAGGGATGATAAATTGAAAACCTGCATAACTAAAATTACCATGGAGGAATGTTCAGATGAAATTTTCGGTCTGATGGACCATTACTGTGTTAAGAATATGAATGAATTATTCTCTGATAATGAGTTCTGTATGTTCTTCTATTAGAATGGATCTTTATCCCAGGATTCTGTGGGGAACTGACCAATCTAAAGAACCCCAAAATCAGTTGGATCTAAAGTCGGATTTGAATTATAAATAAAGGGACTTAACTGATAGGGTCATAGATCGAGGTCGTCGTGGTAGGAATGATAACCCCCAACTCGATGAGGAAGAGCTCAACTTGGATGTTCGTAAAACTCTTCATAGATCGCAGCCTGGACCTTTCAAGGGTGAAGGCAAAAACTTGGGCGAGGCTATGGAGAAGTGGATCGAAGCAATGGAAGAGTACTTCGATGTCACCGGGTACAATGAGAAGAGCAAAATGGCTCTTGCAAGGCTGAAGATAGTAGAAACAGCTAGAGTGGCACGGAGAAACCACTGTGAGACAAACCATCTAGATCCGATGTGATAGGATGTGAATAGATGTGATAAGATGTACATGGGATGCGATAGGATGGAATGGATGTGATAAGATGTGAATGGGATGTGATAGGATGTGGTGTGATGAAAATGAATGTGGCTGAGATGTGAAGTAAATGGATGTGGATGTGAATGTGAATGATGAGAGGATATGTGAATGTGAATGATGAGAGGATATGTGAAAGGGTTAGAGTGAAAGTAAATGGATGTGGATGTGTATGTGAAAGAATGTGATGTGAATATATGTGGATGTGAAGTGATAGATGTGAAGGTATGGATAGATGTGGATAGTCATGCATGTGAATGATTGGATGGATGTGGATGAATGAGATGGGATATGTATGAATGAGATATGATGTGGATGTGATGTAAAGTGGATGGATTGAATGAGATATGATGTGGACGTGATGTAAGGTGGATAGAATGTATGTGATAGAATGGGGATATAATGAATGTGATGAATGTGAGTGGATGTGATGTGAGTCGGGATAAGTGTGAATGGGTGAGATGTGATGTGAAATAGATGTGATGTGATGTGATGTAAATTGGGATAGATGTGAATGGATGATATGTGATGTGAATGGATGTGATGTGATGTGATGTGATGTGATGTGAGTCGGGATAAGTGTGAATGGGTGAGATGTGATGTGAAATGGATGTGATATGATATGATGTAAATTAGGATAGATGTGAATGGATGATATGTGATGTGAAATGGATGTGATGTGATATGATGTAAATTAGGATAGATGTGAATGGATGATATGTGATGTGAATGGATGTGATGTGAATCGGGATAGATGTGAATGAATGAGATATGATGTGAATGGATGAGATGTGATGGGATGTGAATTAGGATAGATGTGAATGAATGAGATGTGAGGTGAAATGGATGTGATGTGGATCAGGGTAGATATGAATGGATGAGATGTGAATGAATGTGATGTGATGAGATGTGGATATGGGTAGATGCGAGTGGATGAGATGTGATGAGTATAAATGTGGAAAGATGTGATGAGATGAAAAATGATGTGATTGGATGAGAATGGATGTTATTGGATGTGATTGGATGAGATTGGATGTGATTGGATGAGAATGGATGTGATTGGATGAGATGGATGTGATTGGATGAGAATGGATGTGATTGATGAGATGTGGATATGGATGAGATTGGATGTGATTGATGAGATATGATTGATGAGATGTGGATTGGATGAGATTGGATGTGATTGGATGAGAATGGATGTGATTGGATGTGAATGGATGTGATTGGATGTGAATGGATGTGATTGGATGTGATTGGATGAGAATGGATGTGATTGGATGTGATTGGATGAGAATGGATGTGATTGGATGTGATTGGATGAGATTGGATGTGATTGGATGAGAATGGATGTGATTGGATGAGAATGGATGAAGGACAATGGAAATACATATGGTTGGACTTGGATTCAGTAATGTGGATTAATGTGGAACAATGTGGAAAGATGAGAGTTTGTTATAGAAACTATATTTATGACCTGTTTTTAAATCTCTTTTATGTCAAGAATGTTGGGGAAGCATTTTGACCGTCTTGTGAATGAGGTCGTGGAGACCTAAGTGATAAAGTTGCAACAGCTGACGGAGAGTCAACGGAGGACGTCTCGCATAGCACAGTCGATCGAGGTCTTGACCAGCCTCAGTTCGATTTAAATGGTGAGCTTCCGATACGGTGGATAAGGGACCAAGGAAGCGGCCTATGAGTGAAGCGTTAGGTGACCTGCGAAGGAGAGGGTGCTGACCATACAGTGCTCGGGCTCTGGGTCGCCGAAGATACCCACACGTACATCGAGGAAGATATTAGAACAAGGAGTAAGAGTTGTTTTCTAAATTCGGGCATGGATCTAGTTGATTGACCTTGCTGGACCTCAAACGGATGAGTCCATGGCTCTTTTATATGGATCTGTTGGTTGATTGCTGATCTTCAAAACGGAGAGTCTATCTGGATTTTTATAAGTGAATATATTTTCGGGTACTATGAGCTAGGAACTATTGAAAAGGCCCTTGAGTAGACAAGTGGTGAGCATTCTGGTTGCCAATGATGCCATAGGTACACCAATGAAGGAATGATCGGAAACTAGAAATCAACCGGATATTTTGGAGGATTATGATCAGTGATACTATGATTTCATTAAAAGATTGTTTTAAAGTTAGTTGAATCTATCAAACAGGCAATTTCATATTGGGTGTGTAAGTGGTGTGACTATCTTGAAGTTTGTATGAAGCGCCGGCTAGGGGACCTAGGAATTCTTTTCCCTAGTACTCGGGACAAAACATAACCAAATTCCTAAATGGATTCTATCACTACAATGGTTGGTGGGCGGTTGGCTAACCCATGGAATTGGATGGGGTTAGGCTGGACTGATGGATCCCTAAAATGAGACTCAATTCTATTATGGTACGATAGATGAAGTAAATCCCAGACAGTCCTTGTTCTATGGAAAAGAATGAATGGCTATGCCTCTCGATGAGGAAAAAAGCGTTGGTCTCTATGATCCAAGTGCAAGTCTTTTCCTTGATCTGACCATGTGACTTATGAGTTCGGTCAGATCAGTTTGGTTAGTGATGACCTTGACTACGTTAGAATAAAAATATCCCATGGAGGAATCGCCCGTGCTTTTTGGGCGAGGGAAGTTTTTCTAGGTTCGGTTTTGGAAGAACCGAGGGATTAGTCTCTTGTCTGGATATCCATGGGTGAGGCCCCAAGTGAGAGGCTCTGTCTTGCACAAGAAGTGCTACTTCCGCTGCTAGCACCCCCAAATTCATTGGGCGGAGGGGGTAGGGATCTTTCATACATAAAGTCTATAGTTGATTATGGACTTTTCTATGAGGCTGGTACAGAGATACATTTGCATGGGTACATAGATACTTCCGCTGCTAGCACCCCCAAATTCATTGGGCGAAGGGGGAAGGGATCTTTCATACATAAAGTCTATAGTTGATTATGGACTTTTCTATGAGGCTGGTACAGAGATACATTTGCATGGGTACATAGATGCTAATTGGGCTGGCAATATTGCAGATAGGAGATCTACCAGTGGTTTTATGTTCTCATTTGGGAGTGCTACTGTGAGTTGGAGCAGTAAGAAGCAACCAACAGTTACCTTATCGAGTATAGAGGCAAAGTACAGGGGTGCTGCTATAGCAACCCCTATGAGGTAGCTTAGTTTCAGAAGCTACTTGTGGTGACATGGGAGAGCCCGTGGATAAGGCAGTTGTCATATATTGTGACAACATGAGAAGCATACAGTTAGCTAGTAACCCAGTATATCATACTAGAATGAAGCACATTGAGGTGCATTATCACTTTGTGAGGGAGAAGGTTCTAGCAGGAGATGTAGATCTGGTATATGTCAGCACAGAGGATCACGTGACTAACATCTTCACGAAGGCATTGGGCACAGAGAAGCTCCAAGGGTTTAGGAGCTGTGATAGCTTCCACATCTACACCACTGGCATGGTTGGTGAGATTATGGGTAATATGCAGCCAGTGGGATGATAGGCTGTGTGACAGCCATTTTGGATTACTAGAGACTGGCATAGTTATAGCGCCAGCTCATTTAGTCAGGTTCACATTATGGACCGACCCTTATATGTTGTAGTAGTTGAGTACTAACCCATATAGTGTGTACTCTTATCTTTATGTTATGTTGGTTGAGTAGAGAAGAAGAAGATAGAAGAAAATCAGCTATCCATCTCTCTCTCTCTTGTGTGTGTGTGTGTGTGTGTGTGTGTGTTTGCTTGCTAGGGTTTGAAGCTCTCTCTCTCCCCCACATTCTCTTTAAAATCAGCCAGGATCTTCCTATCAAAAGAGTGTTGGTTCACGCCACTCAGTAAGCACTCAATTGAGTGTCTTAAGGAATCTAACCACTGTCGAGACTAGTAGTGAAGAATCAATGGAAGAAGGGTTGCAATACTCTGGGTTTGGGAAGGAGAAACCACCCTCCCCTACTAGATCTAGTGGTATCATTGATATAGCCTGGGGATTTTTTGGTCACCAAACCAGCAACGATAAAGAGGCACAATCCGCAGGCACGAATCCGTCAACCAGCACTGGACTTGGTCCAAGGCGAGAATTACCTATTCAACCTTCAAATTCTAGGTTGTCAAACATTGGCACCCCCGAATGACGAGACGTGGAAAGCGCAACCAAGACAGGTTAAGTATTCTTCCCAACCTCAGAGGAAGTAGAATTAGATCTGAAAATGTTTGAAGTAGAACGACAGAGAATTGAGCTTAAGGAAACAAGAGCTCGATACTCGAAGGGCTAGGGCCTAACAAAAGGAGATAAGAAGGGTGAACTTATTTCAATCACGTGGTGGCAAAGAGCCAGAAATAGTCATGGGTACGAGTGAGGGATAAATTCCAAACTTAGAGCCCATTAATGAAGAGCCAAGAGTGGAGGAAGGGTTTGTAACCCTAGATGAAGGGGATAATCTACCAAGGGAAATGGGTGAAGTAGAGGACTGCATGTACACCAAGAAGGACATCGATCAAATGATCAATCGTCCCACGTTCTTACAAGACATGGAGCTCTTAATTCTACAAAGGCGTATAGAGGTGACTAATGATGAGCCAATCCAGAATGAAGTGGTCGAACCATCCTATAGACCGGAAATGCCTAGAAGTGACAATGTTAGAAGAGTATGGGGTCTAGGTAGGGGGAGTAGCTCCTCAAAGACCAAGGGTGGATTCAACCATAGATCTTAATGTAGACACAATGATAGATTTGTTGAATATGGCTATAGAAATGGACCGAGGAATGGTCAAGGAACTAGGCACTGCTCTAAAATCCAGACCATCCCAAATGAAGCCACACATCATTTCAAAGCTCATACAAAAATTCTCTAGGGATGGGGATACGATTCAACATGTAGAGATCTTTGAGTCGACATGCGTAACCTACAGGCCAATAAGTGATGTAACCATGATTTACGCCTTCTCATTGACCCTAGAAGGAAAATCTCATCAATGGTTTTGAACCCTCAAACCTAAAGATAAGATTAATTTCACGCGGCTCAAGAATGTGTTTGTGACAAGCTTTTCCAAAAGTGGCGTGACAGATGGAGTCATGTGGCACAGCTGCACAACATCAAACCAAAAGAAATGGAATCGATATGCGACACTATGTGTCTCAACTAAAGCACTTGAATTCAAGGTGCAAACTACGAGAGAGGCTAACTAATGATCAGATATTGCCTTGCTTCTAGAGAGGAGTCTGAGACCACAAGATGCATGATTATCTAGTATTAGCCCGATCAACTACTCTGGGTGCATGCTATAAGCTGGCAATTGAATATAAAGACAATATGCTGGAATTGCCACAACCAAAAGATGTCAAAATATCTTTGGTAGCAACGACTTCGCAAGTTTTGAGTCACCAAGAGATTGGAACTCAGAGCAAGCAAGTTGGGAACATGACTGTGGATGAACTCGGTAATGCCATACTGGAAAAATTAAAGTTGAAGGATGGAAGAGAAACATCTAGGCATGGGCATACCCATCTTTACCCATGTAGAGATTTTGGTGTGGAGTTCTATGTGCAGATTGAATCACACTACCACTGAATGCCCACAGTTAAGGGCAAGGCTATTACTCTATTGTGCGCACTATGTAAAATTAGCGAATAATGACACCTCCATGTGTAGATAAACCATTCCAAACCATAGCATAGCTGCCAGAACCTAGAACCCCACTACCCTTACCAGCGCCACCCGTGCAAATCACTACAGCTACAGGACAACCAAACCCTTTCTATCTACCTAGGGGGATGTTTTGGGTATAGGACACTTCACCTTTGCCGCCACCTGTTCTACCACCACAAGCTAAAATCAACCAAGTATTGATTAAAGAGCCATCAGAGGATATGTATATGGTACGTGAGTAAAAATCAGTGTGATGAGTACTATGAGGAAGCTGTGGAGATTGCACCAGAATATTATGTCTTACAGAATAACACGCCAGTACTGGTGTTTTCAAACCATGGTACAGTGGAAGGGTAAGGACATAAACACAAATATGAGAGGGCCACTACAATGTTTTGGTTGTAGTGGACCGCATCAAATCGTTGAATGTCCTAACAAGAATGTGGTTCATACGCATCAACCTCCTCAACAATTGACTGCACCACCCAATGACATGCCAGTACTTACTTATACTAAATGTGGGATTGATCATTTGATCAAAGATTGTCCGTACCGTGCAAGTGGTTCAACTTCCACTCCTAACCAAGCCACCGTCTAGATCGTAAGTGTGTAACCTGGAAACATCATGCCACTAAATGTCCTGACACGATCCCACGCTCAATTAGGGGACAAAGGGAAGAACCCAGCAGATGCAACCACTTCTAGAACTGGTAGGAGAAGGAGGGTGAAAAAAGTGGGTAAGGGTGATACCAGAGTCACAATTCAAGATGGATCTGGAAGAAGATACGATCGACACCGAATCCACTCAATCAAGAGAAAAAAGGGACTAAGCGCCCAAACCAAATGAGCCTGACCAAGAAATGCAAGGGGAAAGACCATCAACTCCTACCCAAATGCTGAAGAGGAGATAAGGAAGTTTGAAGAAGCCAGGGCCCCAGTAGGAGAGTGTCAAACAACTTTATGAAGCCAAAAGTTATGGGCTAGCCGGGGGTCAGGGATACAATGTATCCAAGAAACGAGTGGATGTACCTACTCCAATTCCAGAAGAGTCGGAAGAGGGATCTTAAGGAAACATAATGTCAAGAATGTTTGAGGAGGTTGCGCAGGATGAGTCCATCCATTCATTCCCTAGGGATGGATATGAGATGCACACATGGAAGGAACTCTTAATTGCCAGAGAACCCAGAGACATAGGCAGTCTCGCAGTTGTACTGTCCACTTCTATGCAAATGCCATTGGGGCTACTACTACGCAGTTCACCAACATTATGGGAAAACATAAAAGAATGGGTAGAGGGCAGACTAAGGCCAACCAACACTACAGAGGATGTTTAGTCACCTCTAGCAGAAAGAACCTTAAAACACACAAGGGAAAGAATAACCAGAGTCGTCAACATACCGGTTAATCAATTGGGGTGTTATTACGAAAGTGACGACACTAATGCTACGATCCCAATTCATCATAATGGATACCAGGTACTAGCTATCTTGGATGGTGGGGTAGGGGTTAGCATCATCACAAAATGATGTTGGCAAAATTGGGGAAAACCCAATCTAAAAAGAGTAGATCTTATCATTAAAATGGCAGATGGAACATCTTCAAGGCCCACTGGGATTTTAGAGAATGTGCGACTCAAACTTTTCACGTTTCGCTACCATCATACATTTGTAGTAATGGACTTTATGTGCCAACCAAACTCATATGACATAATATTGGGGAGAACCTTCATGAGACGGAATCCAAATTGGTGCACGATTGGGCATTAGACCATGTGTATGTTAATACGGATTCGCAAATTCTAAAGATAGATCTGAGAAAATTAAAAGCACACCCCATGGAAGGGCAGCTGTTTGGTAATGATTCAGTCAATCAAGCGAACCACATCCATACAAATATGCTAACCCACGATGGAAATTTCCGAAGAGGAAGAGGAAACGGAAATGTATGCATCACTTCCTCCTCCGAATTTTAGTGAAAACTGGATGCATGTGCTAGCCACCATAGATGTGATGCAACCCCAAGGAACCCAATATGTGGAATCTGGGACTGTTCCCACTACCTCTGTCTGTATGGTCAATTGGCAAACCATTGATGAGGAGTCGGAGAGGGGAAGTTTCTAGCATAGAAGAGACTGGATCACAAGGCCGTACCAACGCCTTATAAGATGGTGAAAGCAGAAACGCTATATCGTCTGACGAAACGAAGGAAACCCACCCACGGATTCCCAGTGGCTAAGATAACTCGAAGAATATAACTCGAAGCTACTAAGGTACACGATGAGTTTTCTAAGGATTGGGGTGAGGAATTAAGTTAGATATCCCTTGAAGGGAAACATAGGGAGAAAGTCATCCTTAGAGAACCGAAAACGCCTGAGCTTACGACGAAAGTTGGGCACCGAAAACGAAACAAAGCTTTGGCCAAAGCTGAGCGAGAGGCTAGGAAAGTTATGGCTAAAATAAAAGGTGAGAATGAGGATAAACTAGACCTGCTTTCAGTACCAAACCATTTCAAAACATACACAATTAACGAACAAAAGGTGGTTCGATTGACGACAAAAGAGTTAAGGAAGATGGGTTGTCCACATCATACGATGGCCCAGTTGAAGTCAAGGAAATTAATATTGCAGAACGAGGGGAGGAAACCAAACCTGTTTATATCATTATAAGGACTTGACTCTAACTGAAGAAAATGAGCTTGTTGCTCTCCTTAAAGAGTTTAAGGATTGTTTCGCCTGGAACTACAAAGAGATGAAGGGTGTACCACCTGAAGTGCTGCAACATACGATCCCAATCATGGTGGATCAAGACCAACCAAGCAAAAACCATACCAGATGAATCCTAAATATGCGGCAATTGTAAAGGAAGAAATTGATAAACTCACTGATGCGGATTTCATTTACGAGATAGAACATACGGATTGGTTGTCACCAATCGTAATAGTGCCGAAGGAGAATGGGAAACTTAGGGTATGCGTCAATCTCAAAAAGGTCAATGCAGCTACTAGGAAGGACCATTACCCATTGCCTTATACGGAACATGTTTTGGAGAGAGTAGCTGGTGAAGAAGCTTACAGCTTCTTAGATGGATTTTCAGGCTACAATCAGGTGTCTATAGCTCCCGAAGACCAGCATAAGACAGCCTTCAATACAATGTGGGGGACGTTTGCTTACAAAATCATGCCTTTTGGTCTCACCAATGCCCTAGCAACATTCCAACGATTAATGTGCACAGCCTTCAAGGACTACTTGCAAAAGTGGTTGAAGGTATTCATTGATAATATGTGTGCACTCTCGATGGACAGACCATTTGAATTGCTTGAGGAAGGTGTTTGAGCGATGTCGATTGTATCGTATATCCTTAAACCCTTTAAAATGCCAATTTTGGGTCAAACACGGTGTGATATTGGGACACATTGTCTCTATAAGAACGGCATATCTACTAATGATAGCAAGATTAGGTTGAGCTCCCACCCACTAAGTACAAAGGTGTGCAAAGATTTATGTGCCACGTTGGATATTACCACCGCTTCATAATATTTTATGTTGAAATTTTCATACCATTATATAATCTACTCATTGACTTTGAATGGACTAAAGAATGCCAGGAAGCATATGATAGATTAAAGCAAGCGCTGGCCAGCGTGCCAATTCTATGACCACCTAATTTGGACCTTATATTTCATGTGCACATCGATGCATCGAACTTTGCTATTGGATGCGTACTGGCACAACCTGGTGAGTTCAAATTGGACTACCCAGTCTACTTCGCTAGTCTGCCAATTAAATGATGCAAAGGTGAATTATACCACCACAGAATGAGAAGGGTTGGCCATGGTTTATGCAGTCAAGAAGTATGAGCATTACCTATTGGCCAACAAATTTGTATTGTTTGTGGACCATCAGGCTTTATTATACTTGGTGAAAAAGCCTTGCACCATGGGAAGAATCACACGTTGGTTGTTATTAATATTGGAATTTGACTTCACGGTTACGGTAAGAAAGGGAACAAAGCACCTGTTGGCCAATCATATGTCGAGGATTCTAAATGGGGAACCCGGAACAAGTGTTGAGATGAATGACCTCCCTGATGCTTGTTTGTTTAGACTAGACATGGTGCCCGAATGAAGCAAAGAAATTTCGCAAGAATGACCCTTGAACAAAGATAAAATGCGACGGCTTGTTAAGCTACTTGCACCTTATCAATTAATTGCTGGAGAACTATACAAGCTGGGTAAGGACAATGTCTTAGGAGATGCATGAGGGAAGATACGTTTGTCACAATATTGGATGAAGCACATTTAGGGGTAGCTGGAGGACATTTCGCAGGAGAGATTACAGCTTGCAAGGTGCTTCAAGTAGGACTATGGTGGCCTACGTTGTTCGGGGATGCCATAGAGTTTGTCAAAAGGTGTGAAGAGTGTCAGCAATTTTCTATCCCGCAACAAAGGACTTACCCCTGTTATTGTAAGACAACCTTTTAAGAAATGGAAAAATGATTTTTTTGGACCTATAAGTCTAGCTACACATCCATCACAAGCTCGATATGTGATCGTCGCCAACGAAATGGACAGAAGCCAGAGCCTCTAAGCGAGCTAATGCATGAACAACAGCTAAGTTCTTATATGAGCAAATCATTTTGAGATTCAGCTGCCCATTAGAGTTAGTCAGTGATCGCGGTTCACACGTCATTAATGAGGTTATTGATCACTTACTTGCTAGATTCCTTGTAGTCCACCAGAAGTCATCACCCTATTATCCACAGGCTAATGGTCAAGTGAAGAGTACAAACAAGATTTTGTGTACTATCTTGACAAAAACATTAGAAGCAAGTCGAACAGATTGGGAACATAAGCTAACGGTAGCTTTATGGGCATATCAAACATTGTATAAGGCAGCGATGGCGGGGATATACTCCCTTTCGTCTAGCTTATGGTGTTGAAGCGGTAATGCCTATGGAGTACTGCCTATGGAGTACCTAGTTCCAAGCTTGATAATTGCAGTGCAAGAATGTTTGACTAAGAATGCATTAGCTAAAAGGCTAATAGATTTAAAGAAACTTGATGAAACCAAACTAATTACATCACATGGGCTTATGATCAAAAAATTATGAAGAAAACATTGGTTTTACAAAAACTTAAAACAAAAGGAACTAGAAACATGGTACCTTGTCCTCATGTATGGTGTAAGGAGTACCAAAAAAATAAAACTCAAGTACAGAGGGTTAGGACCTTTCCTCATGTATGGTGTAAGGAGTACCAAAAAAATAAAACATGTACCTTGTCCTCATGTATGGTGTAAGGAGTACCAAAAAAATAAAACTCAAGTACAGAGGGTTAGGACCTTTCCGAGTGTCTGAGATCACACCTCAAGGGTCAGTTAGAGTTGAAAAAATTGAGGGCGTACAAATGGAGGGTTACATCAATGGAAGGCAAGCTTAAAACATATTTTGAACCACTGACCCAAGAGATGTTGTTGCAAGAACATCTTTTAAAACATAGAAAGGAGCTCGCAAAAGAAAAAATCAAGCAATCTCAAGAAGAAGCTAAGGCAAGAGAGGCCAATGCCAAACAGATACTCCAGAAGAGGATGTTGCATGTGAGCATGGCTTCACTAACTCTCCTTGACGAGGATGAACTAAACATTGAGCCAGAATGGCTCAAGGTGGGAGTCTCTATGACTAAATGTCATGCAACGAGCATTGCATAATTGATAGATATGGGATCAAGTCATAACCTGATTTCATATGAGACATGGGTAGCTCTAGACAGACCGCTTCTTAAGTCCACCAATACACAACTACGAAGTGTGCACTTGACAACTACGAAAGTTGAGGGATTTCTAAGTGTTAATGTTTCCATCAGAAATAATCCCTTGGTTGGGAAGGTGTCCTTATGGAGCCCGATAAACAAAGGGAAGAAATCCATGATTGAGGATATGGAAACACCAAGCATGGTAACAGCAACTCACATACTAGAGAAGGCATCAACCCCACAATCCATACGCAAAAAACAGCCAAAGTCACAAGGTACTCGGCAGTGGGTGCCTAAGGGCCAATTGGGAAGCCCGCTATACAGAGACGAGAAGGGCGTAAATAAGGAATCAAGGAAAAAAGTTCAAAGAGCAGACAAGGGACATAAATGGTCTTCAAATGTAAGTTAGCAGTATTCCAAACTAAACAACACTCCACAAGGCCCTTATAAGCAATGGGTTTGAAAGGAATTGCTAGTGGCACAAGGCTATTACCAAGGCAATACAACAATATGGGTGCCCAAATTCCACCCGAATCCCATTGTTGGAAAATACCTACAAATACAAAGAAAAGGGTAGTAAAGGCATTTAGAACCAAATCCTGACTAAAACAAATAATAGGAATGCACAAACATTGGTGTGGAGGAAGAAGCCAATCTAACAGGTTGAGCTAAATATAACAAACCCGCTACCTGTAACCACCACGATAGAGGAGCTGGGAAATGTTATTGAAAAGAAGAAGGAGAAGGTGCAACAAATGGACATAGATACAAACCCCAATCCATAGGACTCAATAGAAGCACTCTTCATTTGGATGGAGGGAAAGATCAAGCACTCTTCATTTGGATGGAGGGAAAGATCAAGCACTCTCATATGGAGTTAAAACGCTTGCAACAACAACTGCCAAAAGTGCCAAAGTACCACCTTGGTTTCCATGGAAATAAACAAATAAAGGTACCATTACTCAAAAATGGATACAAGGTAAAATGGGAGATCATTCACTTCATCTAACCTTTGAATGCATGATTGAGTGTCTGAGCATGAAAGGAGCGTAGGGTATCAACCTTGCACACACTTGGCACAAAACAGTTCACGTCGTGAAACAGTCTAAACAGTTCACGCCGTGAATTGGTCCTAAAAGGTTCACGTCATGAAACAGTCTAAATAATTCACGCTGTGAATTGGTCCTCAAAGGTTCACGTCATGAAACGGTCACATTTTCTTGACCAAACATGGGAAGCCACGTGACATTCTTCATTAAGGCAGCCACCTAGTCCAACGGCTGTGCCATAAAATCGATTTTTTGTCCTTTTTCATGCATTTTGCGTCTTCATCATGTGCGCAACCCTCGAGCTTGCATCTCAACGATTTCGATTCCCGTCTGAGTATCTACCTGCAAAATCGACATATCCAGGTTGAGGTGGGAGCTTATACCTTGCCTTTGCGTTTTCTTTTCGTGTTTTTAGTTCTTTTCTTCTTGAGCTAAGTTGCATAATCGAAAGTGGTTGATTGAATAGGCGTGAATGATTGCTCCCCGTGTCTTCAATTACCTACATTATCATCATCTCACAAACCCCGCAATCTATTGGTAAAACACATCATGCACTCTCACAGTACCATACATTCACAAAAATTGGTTATATACGAATCTTTTGTACCGTAACTTACCAATTCATAAACTACACTAACCCATTCACTCTTTAAAAAAGGTATTAAACCTGCACTTTCACGGTTTTGTCCATTCCACGGGTTTAGGCCATTTCACGAAAACACCTTTCACGGCTTTAAAACCTGCATTTTCACAGAAATACCATTTCACAGTTTTGTCCATTTCACAGAAACACCTTTCACAGCTTTAAAACCTGCACTTTCACAGAAATACCATTTCAAAGTTTTGTCCATTTCACGGGTATATGCCATTTCACAGGAACATCTTTCATGGCTTTAAAATCTGCACTTTCACAAATAGCATTTCATGATTTTTTGACATTTCATGGGTTTAGGCCGTTTCACGGAAACACCTTTCACGGCTTTAAAACATGCACTTTCATGATGTTTACCCACCTCACGGGTTTTAGACCCTATCGTCTCATGATACTATCATGATGTGCACCTTCTCACTTTGAAATTCATACCTCCTTATTTGCTCACAAAGAAGAAGATTGAAAAGGAGATGAGAGGCATTATGCCTGACGTTGCTGAGGAAACACAAAGGATCGAGACCGAGCTAGCCCAAAAAATAGTGTCATACCAAGAAGTACTGGGGCATTAGGAAGCAGCAAGTCTTAGCTTGTTAGCACCTCCAAAGGGGACAGAAGCACATACACATCATCAAACCGCCTCTCCAAGTCCAAAACAACTGATTTTCAAAAATCTTTCCCCTCTTAAAAATTCAACAACGTCAGATACACTTGCTTCTGCTAAGCTACATAAAGAGTCTCAACAACAAGAAGCGTTTCCAAAAGCATAACACCAAGGACACGAAGAAGCTACATCACTCCCAATAGGACTCCCCGAAGAGCCACTAGATACAAGAAAACGACAAAGGGCTGAAGAGACGCCAAGTCCTAGTAAAAGACAACGCCTGGATGATGCACAGGGGATTCCAGAGACATCTTTCCTCCATAATATGGATTATGATAGATTCTTTCAAGAGAGTGTGGAAGGCCTGGAAGGACTCTTGCACTTGCCACACTTTGGACTGGAAGGGGTAGCAGCCAACAAGTGCGTCCCTTTGGGGGTAGCAGCCAACAAGTGCATCCCTTTGGGAACAAGAGCAACAAGTATGGTGATGCCATCTTACAACTCATATGCTTCATGATAGAAATGCAACACTATGGAAGTAGGTCCAAGAGGCTACCAATCAAGTTTGAACACTGCAAGAGCATCTATCAGTAGCAAAAGCAACACAGAGGGATGTCATCCTAAAAAACTTAAAGGCTATCAAGGAGCAAGAAGTCAGATACCAAACACTCGAAAACAACAATCTTGTTCTGAGTCAAACTTTAGTGCAAAGAATTGAAAGTGTAGCTGGAATAGGAAAAGGAGAAAATTCAAAGGGAAGTAGCACATAACAAGGAACAAGTAGCTATCCAGGCTAACAACTACAGGAGCTACAGTGCATACCTCCCAAGTCAAGGAAGAAGAACTACAAGGAAGACTAAATTCACTATCCTCGACTCTGAAAGAAGCAGAACAAAGAGTGCTCCAACTCCAACAAGAAAGAGAACAAAGCAACAGAGAAAATGCAGAAAAAATGTGAGCACTCAATGAGACCATCAGCACCAACAAATTAGAAATGTAAAAGATGATGGATACACACAAAGAAGTAATGATGCAAATAACACAGCAACTCCAAGCAAGTCAATTGGCCATAGAAAGACTTCACAAGATTACAGAGGCTCAAGGAATGGAGGCTGTAGACGAGCACATGAGGCAGCAACAAGGCAATTTGAAGAGCTAGATGCCACAAAGGATGGTATGGGAAAAAGCTATGCCTCACCAACCAAAAGGACTCGTGCATACAAGAGTTGAAGCACCACCTGGCAATCCAGGAATGCAGCCAACGATCAGAACCAACCGACGAGATGTGACTACTCCTTGAGCGGGCCTCCGAGATAGGTTCATTGGGTGGCGCTCCTTAGGCCCCTCCTCAAACTCTGACTCTCTTTTTGTTTACACTAACCCTATCTTTACTCCAATATGATATCAATCTATCTGATGACCTGAGCCTAGGAGAACTAACACTTATTAAACAAAATGCAGAGCGTGATGCTGACCCTATTGTCATCATGGGCATTTTTTGGGGGGACCTAGTACTGGACTGATCCTAAAGATATTTTCTTATATCCATTGCACCCCATTATGCTCAACCTTTTTAGTTGGTGTCAGGTGCTACAAACCTCAGACATCCTAGACAACAACCTCGATAAATTAGAGTTGTTTGTTCCAGATGATATTCTTGAAACACCGGCCAACTACGAGGTTGTAGCTCGCAATTATATATTTTTTACCAATGGATCATAAGCCATGGGTGTATATTTTCGATACTTATTTCTCAACCCTTAGAATTTCCCACTAACACTCTCGCCCCCGAGGAGTTGCCAACACCAGACCCGTCCCCACCAAGAGGTTAGTCACACTTTACCACAAGATACACTTGAGCCATTTACTGATGATTCTATTCTTGAGTCTTTGTCTTCTGGGGGTACGAAGGTTTAATAAGAGCCGAGAATCCTCTACTCAAGCCAAAGCTAATGTTTAAGGTGTTAATGCAAATAACACCTTTTGAACCTACTCAACGGATTCTACCCGAAGCTTATTCGGATGTTACACCAATGAAGCAGTTCAAGCACCAAGATCAGAATTAGAAGAGCTATTTCCTTTGGTTGGAGAGGACACTTTATGGTTAAATGTGGCACGACATACAAAGCTGGCAAACCCATTAGAATTGTTACATTTATGATCAGTTTTTACTGCTTCCACAGCAGGTGGAGAAAGGCTAATCAAGTCCACACAAGAGGGGGTTATACAACCATTGTCATAGATGATGCCAACCCCAAATTGGAAGATTTTGGTATACAACCAGATTGGAGGAAAGAGTACCTTACCATTCCAAAATATAGCCATCAATATATGTGTGCACCACCAACATAGAGAGTGGACCCCTTGTACATCCCACTGAAAAGAAGGTGGACACCATTGGAGTTTCAAGAGGCAAAGCAAAGAGATTCACCATTTTTGCTACAACTTCCCTATATTCTTGCCAGCAACATTTATAGTTATAGAAGAGCAAAGAATGCAAATACTGAATTGGATACATGCATGGCGCCGCATTCCGGACCCGGCAATTGTGGCCAGTGTTCGATTCTTGAAACTGATCGTGGTCCTCATAGATCAACCCAAAGAAAGATATGATGGATATGGTGTTGATCAGCTGCAATTCGACATGAATCAATGACCTAGTGAGACAGAGGCATGATGTTATATTATCATTGCCTAAGGTGTCCTTTTATACTTAAAAATGATGGTTGAGGACTACTAATACATTCTCACATGACTAATGCATGTAGCCCACCAAAATCTAATACAACTTTTCATGTAATTAACCACTTCCACATACATCTAGACCTTACACCAAGTTAACTCCCTCTCTCATACACGGTTCAAGTTTTCTATTAATTCCAAAGCTTATCTAATTATTTGTATTTATTTTACACCAAAAAATTTAACCTTAGCTTTATATCTTACCCATTCAACCTTAGTCTTGCCCATTCAACCTTAGTCCAAATAATGCACTCTCCTATTTATAAGTCCTAAGGCTATTGCTTTCACACCTAAGCACAAGATTTTAGGCACATGTGCTAGAATGCTCTCTCTCAAGACAAAGGCAAGAACTCTCATAGCACAAAGGGGGATTGTGTCCATTTGATTTATGAGAAAATGTCTTATATACAATTGGCCCTTATTCACACTTGGGCATCCAAAACTTACTTAACTAAGGCCTTGGGTGGCCAATATCTCATAATGTACAACTTTTATAGTGCCTTTGCATGACACTTATTAATGTCCTCAAATAGAGGAGCATATTTGTTAATCCAAAATGGGATTAACATCCCCCCTACCTGATGTAGGTTATGTCCTCAGAACATGTTACCGAGGTCTAAAGACCTGATCACCGAACTCATGATGATAGAAGTTCCGATGTGACTGAAACTTTTTAATCGTTTGAAATACATGAATTTTTCTTGTACAAGGGAAGGTACTTTCTGTATAGAATTCAGTGTGGACTACTAGCTTTTGGGGTACACAAGTGTATAACCTAGGCATGGAGTACTAATTTGATATCAAAGTACTGTGTTTGGGACTTCTACTGCTCCTAGGGTTCATTAGAATAACTCATGAGCTTCTTGAAGGAAGAAGACATTCATCTCATCCACATTAGGCTCTACACCACCTATTTGATTCAAATTAAATGTATATAATTCTTCTCATTTATTTGTAAATTACTAATCATTTCTATGGAAATAAAAGCTTAGGATAAATTTAAATAGAAGACCCTCATTACTATAGTGTTCCTCCCAAGGATATAATAAGTTAAGATCCTATTTTTTCCAATTGACCATATAGCATTAGTTTAATTAGAAGTATGCATACGTTTGTATACCACATTAAAATATATGATACCCTTGATGTATAGATTTAAAATGAAAATATGGGCTAGAGAAGATTTGGACCAACTCTAGGATGAAAATAATTAATTTAAAATTAATTAAAGATATTAGTTTAAAGAGATAATATTCTATAATTATAATTAAATCTTAATTAAAATATTAGTTTAAAGAGAGATAAATTTCTAGAACTATAGTTAAATCTTAATTAATTAAAGATATGAGTTTAGAGAGAGAAATTGGCCTATGTATACTAGTGTGCACAAATTTAATATACTCAATGCTAGGCTAGGATAATTGACCAGAGATTGGAAGATTTGGCATGATCGGTGTGATGAACAAGGAAGTGGCTTTGGATTGATTTTGGGTAGCATGGAGCTTGATGACTAAGTACGTGTGCCAGTACTAGACATGCATGGCCCTTAACACCGGTAGTACTTGAGTGTACAAGCTTCTAGGATTGGTAACACAATTGAATGAAGAAGCTCCTTAGATAGTGGGATTTCATCACTATGGTTGATGTGAGATATATATGGGGCTCCTCCTCCATACACTAGTCTCATCGAGATCCAGGAGTGATCGGGCTTAATAGTGCCTACCATCTTGTTTGAGGATCACGGTCATGGAACAAGGAGACATGTGATG
This sequence comes from Cibotium barometz, assembly GCF_041138505.1. NCBI lineage: Eukaryota > Viridiplantae > Streptophyta > Polypodiopsida > Cyatheales > Cibotiaceae > Cibotium > Cibotium barometz. The sequence goes on along the minus strand of NC_141052.1, from coordinate 53,325,452 downwards.
ATGTTATGACACTGATGTGTCACTTTGTGTTGTGATTGGACATCTGGAACTTATGGATGTTATGTGAAGGTATTGTATAATGTTATATTTTTTTGAAAAGAACAGTTTTTAGAAGAGTGTTGTGATTGGACATCTAGAACTTATGGATGTTATGTGAAGGTATTGTATAATGTTATATTTTTTTGAAAAGAACAGTTTTTAGAAGAGTGCGTGTGTGAACACTGTTAAGCGGTGTGTGAGTTGACAATTCAATTATGGGCGTGCGTTAAGGAAACCCTACCCTAACCATGTCATGAGAATTTGCCTATCCGCTGAGATTGAGCATGGCTCAAGAGCTCCACCGTAGCCACTTGTCATCGCCATCCTCCCGCACTCGTTTCGCACTGAGGCGGTTGCTCCAATCCAACGAGTGATGCAAGCTCTCTCGCTAAGACCATGTGGGTTCTCCACCGAAGAGGATCGCGTTGGTTAGCCTAATCGAGAGAGAGAGAGAGAGAGAGAGAGAGAGAGAGAGAGAGAGAGAGAGAGAGAGAGAGAGAGTAAGCAAGAGGAAACAAGTGATTAGCACTAATCACTCCCAAACCCTAACCCTAAGCACACCACACATGCTAGATTAGAGTTGCAAGAGAGATGGAGAGAGAGAACACTCCACTTCTATTGCACAAATGGGAGAATGAGTTACAAATAAGAGAAATTGGCTTTTATAGTTCCAAGCCTTTTCCCACTAGGCCACCCGAGAGCAAGTGACCCGGGGTGCCCGAAACATAGTTACAATTACGAGTGCAGGTGGTCGGGGACTAGCCAATGTTGAAGCTTTGTCTTAGGGTTGGTGGTTGTTAGCTTAGTTGGCTTTTTGCACTTGGGTTTTATAGATGGTCGTCTGGGAATCCATAGTTATGTGTATCCATCATAGAATCCTTAAGTAACTAGAAGATTCTTAGGGTTGGTGGTTGTTAGCTTAGTTAGATTTTTGCACTTGGGTTTTACAGATGGTCGTCTGGGAATCCATAGTTCTGTGTATCCATCATAGAATCCTTAAGCAACTAGAAGATTCTTGGGCACCCACCATTGATTATCATGATAAAAATATAAGGTCGAGGTGCTTACAGTGTGTTGGTCCGGGATGTAGAGTTGAGGGGCAATGTCGACGATGAGGCTTGTTTGTCATTGGTGGGTGGTGTCGACAGTGGTGGCTGATCGACCGACTTAGGTGAGGCATGGGGTGGGGGAATAGGGGAGACTGTCGGTGATGAGGAGGGGGCATGAGGGGGAAGGGCGGTCGAGAGTGAGGGTGTGTGGATGATTTCCTTTTGGGGACACAAGAGGATAGTGGCCTTTTTGCCATTAATTTCCATGGTGGTCGTTTCTTCACGCGAATTGATTCGGTAGTGAGAGTGGCATCAATCCACTCTTTTCCAATTATTATCCGGCCTTGGAGTGCTCCTGCATCTATGAAATCTGCACTCCAACTGGTTATTTCCAATAGAAATTTTAGGGACAGATTATGGCTAGCTGTGGGAGACACTAAGGCATGTTTTTCTTTGCATGTTTCTATCATAGGGGAAATCTATTCAGACCTAAATGGTGGTTGTTTCACGTTGTGGAGCTACACTTACGCTCAGGGTGTTAAGTGAGGCAATGGCCTTTTAGCGTTCATGAATGGTCTAGCCATTTGGGAGCACAAATTGTGTGCCGAGTTTGCGACCTGGGAGGGTGTCAAGTGTAGCAAGGAGTTGAAGCCAATCGTGGTCAGCTTTGTCACTATTGACAAAAGCGGCCGTGGATGGAACACGCACGTCACATCAAGGGCTTGATGACAAGCCTCACAAACCAGGAGATCATTGGTCCTAGCTATGGTCACAGAGTCTTCAGCAAAGGAAGATTTAGCCATGGGATGTGAGTTCCAGTTATATAAATTGACCTTAAGCATTTGAGACTATTTACAGAGGTAGACATGATGCAGGTCCCAATCATGGATTAGTCGGGTTTGTCTCATGAAGAGTCGATCCAAGATGGCATCATAGGTGGAATTATAAAAGTCCATGACCACAAATGTGAGGTGGAATGTCATGTCACAGAATTTGACCTTGAGGTCATGCACCAGGCCCATGGGTTTTACAGAGTTACCGTCCACAAGCTTGATCACCAATTTGGTGGGATTTGGTTGGCCCCAATTTTCCCGACATGTTTGTGTGAGGATGCTTACACTAGCACCTCCATCCAAGCTGCCTTTGACCACATGTCCGTTATAGGAAATGGGCAATGTTGTGTTTGTGTCATCACCTTCACAGTATTGGCCCAGTGCATTGATGATGCGAATTGTTGGTGCACCTTTGTGTTTTGGGTGGTGGTGGAGAAATTCTAGATGATGGGGCTCAAATTCATCCAAGGAATCTGGAGCTTCCTCCTCCACATAAGCATGTAGTTTGTGTTCCATCCAATCCTGAAGGTCATTCCATAAATTTGGACTACCTTTTAACAAGGTTCCAATGTGCATGTGGATTTGGGAGGAAAGGAAGGCAGATAGGCCAACCTGGTTGTGTTGATGAATAGGGGATTCTTAAGGGGCAGGGCCTTGATCATAGGGTGGACCAGCAATAGTATATGGAAGTTCAATTTGGTCCTTATTTGACAGGTGTGAAGGTAGAGAGGTGGTTGCAATAGGAGGATAAAATACCTCAGCAGATTTGGTGTGCAGACCTCATGAGTCGTTGTTGGACTCTATGTCAGTGTTCGCATCGAGTTGTTCGATGTGAACGTGGGATTTAGGCTTGGCCATTTGTGGAATAGGCATTGCAGGATGAGGAGACACATGAGGGGCAAAATCGTCATTTGTCAACATCATGTTGGCAAATGGATCTTCCTCACCCTGTAGCGGTTGCAAGGGCTCCTGCTTGACCTGGTGTGGAAGTTTAGGTGCAATGGGGGATGGCGTGCACTCAGGGACAGGGTCAAGTTGATCCTGGTATTGCTCTACTAGTCCTTGGGCATTGGAGGATGAGGAGACGAATGAGGGGAAAAATCGTCATTTGTCAACATCAAATGGATCTTCCTCACCCTGTAGCGGTTGCGAGGGCTCCTGCCTAACCTAGTGTGGAAGTTTAGGTTCAATGGGGGATGGCGTGCACTCAGGGACAGGGTCAAAGGGTACGAAAATGGGTGGCGGTTCAAGTTGAGCCTGGTATTGCTCTACTAGTCCTTGGGCCTCCTGAAGATGTTGCTTCTCAAGGATGGCATTAGGATAAGTAGCCAACCATTTTTCTCGTTTGGTGAGTTTTTGGTGGGCTGCATCAAGGAGTGGCAGTTCGGCACAATCATCGCTCCTGTAGGAGGATGATGTGGTTTTTGTTGAGTCCATGGATGCTAACCCGGTCATCTCCGTACGCTCTCTCACCGCTTTGAAAGCCTTTTGTGTGCCGAGTGTCCAAGGATTGGAACCATTGCATGGCCTTGCCTTCAAGGCTGAGTCCAAGGAGATGGACTTTGGTTTCATCGTCGAAAATTTCAAATGCCTGACAGTTTTGGTTAAAGACCTTGATGTGGAATACGGGTCTCCAACTCCATGAAATTTTGGTAAAAACTTGAAAATTTTCACCCACATAGGTTTTTTATGTGATGTTTGTGTGTGCAAGTGTTGTGACACTCCCCTTTCTAGAGCTTGTGCTAAGCTTGAAACTAAGCTTGGAATGTTAAGTTGTGGCATAAGGGGAGATGTTACAAGGGTGGAGGTGGGAATAGATCTGTGAAATGATTTAATCAAATTGAATTTAATTTCTTTTGATTAGTCAGATTTTTCAAATGTAAATTTGGATTTTCTAGACATTTTTGGTAAAAATATGCATTTTCCACACTTAATATTAATTTCCTGCATTATATTAAAAACTGTTTTTAAAAAAATTAAATAATTGCTAGTTTCACCAATTATTTCCTAGAAACCAGAAAGAGGGTATTCTTTCAAAAATTAAATACGCACAATGTGTATTTTTAACCCAAAATGGGTATTATGTAAGAACTCAGTGATTAGATGATAATTAAGATGTGATTAGTGAGTAATTAACTAATAGCTTAATGTAGGCATGGATAATCAAAAACCAGCAAATTCTCATTAGGCCAATGCCTCAATTTATAGAGTTTACATCCAAGCATCTAATCCCACTGATTTCTCCTTGATTCACTCCACCGTAGTTGTGCCACCTCGAAGTTTGGTCCTTTGCTGCATCTATCATGATAAAGTCATTGCCCAAGCACCAAAACTCAACCTGAGGGAGGGCTGATCAGGCTGTGCTCCAAAAGAGGGCATGACATACATGTGAGCTTGAGGATTCCAGCCAGCCTCATTTAGGACCTTGTTGTGGCAGCTTCTCTTCTCGTGTCCATGTCTTCCTTCAATGCTTCCTTTAGCTTTTCTTCTTGGTGTGGATCTTCTTCTTGGAAGAGATGTTCTTCTTCTTTCATGGCTGTTTCTCTCTTACTTCATAGCCCGCGACCAGTGCCTCAAGTCCCTAAACTCATAGTCCTTGACACTTTCTCTCTCTATGTGTCCAAGGCTACTTCAAGTGCCCGTGACCTTGACTAAAGTGCTCACACATACATCTACCATGTGGCCTACATCATCGGTGGCTCAGAGGTGGTTTTACTCTGTTGGGCAGGTTACATTGGGTTGTGGGGTCTCTCTCTCTCTCTCTCTCTCTCTCTCTCTCTCTCTCTCTCTCTCTCTCTCTCTCTCTCTCTCTCTCTCTCTCTCTCTCTCTCTCTCTCTCTCTCTCTCTCTCTCTTAGGGAATACGGAAGACATATGCACTAGCTAAGAGATAATTTTATTGGTTTGGCTTAAGTAAGGACGTCCAAGACTATGTCTTAAAATGCCAAAAGTGCTCGATCAATAAAGCAGAACGCCTAAAGGTAGGTGATTTACTAAGTTCAGTAGAGATCCAAAATGGCAAGTGGGAGAGTATCTCAATGGACTTTATAGTTGGATTACCTAAAATGAACAGAGGCCACGATTTGGTTTTGAAAATATATATCGATTATATGGCTATTATGGGCTAGGAACTATTGAAAAGGCCCCTGAGTGGATAGGTGGTGAGCGTTCTAGTTGCCAATGATGCCATAGATACTCTGATGAAAGAATGATGGGAAATTATGAATCAACCGGATAAATTGGAAGATTGTGATCAGTGGTACCATGGTTTCATTAAAGGATTGTTTTAAAGTTAGCTGATGCTAAGAAAAAGGCAATTTGATATTGGGTGTGTAAGTGGTGTGGCTAGTTTTATGTTTGCATGAACTTCCGGCTAGGGGGCCTTGGAACTCTTTTCCTTGGTACCCGGGACAAAACCTAACCAAATTCTAAATTGGATCCCATCACTACAGTGGTTGGGCGGTTGGCTAACCCATGGGATCGGATGGGGTTAGGCTGGACTGATGGATCCGTCTATATATGAAAAAGATAGATAGAGGGATCATGCTATTAGTCATCTATGTGGATGACTTGATTATCATTGTGGTGATAGTGATACAGACATACATGATGTCAGGATGCTTTTGAAATAGAAGTTTGAGATGAAGGATTTGGGTGAGCTGCGATATTTCTTGGGCATAGAGGTGGTGAGATCACCTCACAGCATTTTGCTATTGCAGAGGCAGTATGGCTTGGACATGTTGTCCAAGTATGGTATAACAGGCTGTAAGCCTATTTCAGTAACATTAGAGCATAACACAAAGCTTTCTGCAAATACACGTGAGCTTTTGGAGAACCCCACCACATACAGGCGCATAGTGGGTAGTTTGATCTACATGACCATTGTGCAAGGCCAGACTTGAGCTATGCTGTTGGACTTGTGAGTCAGTTTGTGCAAGCCCCTAGGAAGCCACACTTGGATTTGGCTAGATGGATACTCACGTACATAAAGTCCACAATTGATTATGGACTTTTCTATGAGGCTGGTATAGAGATACAGTTGCATGGGTACACAGATGCTGATTGAGCTGGTAGTATTGCAAAGACAAGAGATCTACGAGTGGTTTTATGTTCTTATTTGGGAGTGCTATTGTGAGTTGGAGCAGTTAAGAAGCAGCCAACAGTTGTCGAGTACAGAGGCAGAGTACAGGGGTGCTGCTATGGCAGCTTGTGAGGTAGCTTGGTTTTAGAAGCTACTTTTGGTGACATGGGAGAGCACCTGGATAGGGTAGTTGTCATATATTGTGACAACAAGAGCAGCATACAGTTGTCTAGTAATCCAATATATCATGCTAGAATGAAGCACATTGAGGTGCATTATCACTTTCTGAGGAAGAAGGTTCCAGGAGATGTAGATCTGGTATATGTCAGCACAAAGAGGATCAGGTGGCTGATATCTTCACGAAGGCATAGGGCACATAGAAGCTCCATAGGTTTAGGAGCTTACTTGGAGTGCAGTGTGTGAAGTTGAGTTTGAGGGGGAGTGTTGAGATATCGAGCTCAACTAGTGCTACCATGGACATTGATGACCCACCTTTGTGATAGCTTCCACATCTACACCATTGGCATGGTTGGTGAGATTATGGGTGATTTGCAACCAGTGGGATAACAGGCTGTGTGGTGACAGCCATTTTGGATTACTAGAGACTGGCATAGTTATAGTGCCAGCTCATTTAGTCGGGTTCACATTATGGACCGACGCTTGTATGTTGTAGTAGTAGAGTACTAAGCCATATAGTGTGTACTCTTATCTTTATGTTATGTTGGTTGAGTAGAGAAGAAGAAGATAGAAGAAAATTCAGCTATCCATCTCTCTCTTGTGTCTTTCTCTCTCTTGTGTGTGTGTGTTTTTGCTGGCTAGGGTTTGAAGCTCTCCCTCTCCCCTACATTCTCTTTAATATAGAACTTATGGAGGTTATGTGAAGGTATTGTATAATGTTATGGTTTTTTTTTAAGAATAATTTTTAGAAAAGTGTGTGTGTGAACTTTATTAAAGTGGTGTGTGTGTGAGTTAAATGACAATTTCAATTATGAGCATGTGAGTTCATACTGGCTCCATAGTCCCAATGCGTGGGCGAAAGGATAGACCCATGAGATTGGATAGGGCTAAGATGAAACTGGTCTAAGAACTCTCTTAAGTGATGTGCCTGAGTTAAATGATAATTTTAATTATGGGTGTGTATGAATTCACACCGGCTCCATAGGCTCAATGGTTGGGTGAAAATATAGAACCATGGGATTGGACATGGCTAGGATGGATTTGGTTTAAGTAGAAAAGGTTCAAACACTAGAAAGTGGGTGTAGCAAGATGGACTCGGGCTTATGGGTACTCAAAGTGAGACCGAATTGTATTTTAAGAACGAGTAACTTGGGAAGAGAAGTCTAGATTAGAATACATGAAAAGGATAGAGAATTTGCCTTCATCAAGGAGTTAGAGCATCTTGTTGGGCCTCAGAGATCCCCTCAATGCGACCTACTTTTATGAGAATTATAAAGAAAAAATAACTAGCGGAGTCATACACATTTTCCTCTTGTAAGGATGCTTACAATCAGATTTTGGAAAGCTAATGGGATATCCAAGCATTAGGATATTCTGATATGAGGTTCCGAGTGACTCACTCTACCCTTAGTGTGATTTTTGCTCACACAATTTATGACCTAAAACTGAAACGTATGGTACCTTATTGGTTTTCTCTTTCAAATGGAGTAGAAGTTTGTAAAAGAATATAGGATTCATGGATAAAATCCTTTTTATCTTAGAGAATACTTAGGCAGACTTAATCATCTTAATCTACAACTTTCCCATAGAAAATTTGTAATCATAGGCCAATATCAACATTTTAAACTTTTTGGATCAAGGGGTTAAAAACTTTCCCCATGCAATGTAATAAACTTTGAAGAAATAAAAGAAGTATTTCCTTACCTTTTTTAATCATTAGAAAATTTTGATGCAAAAAGAGTTTAAAAAATCATGAGACATGGTTGTCAAGCTCAGAACTTTTAAACTAAAGTGAAAGCATTAGGCAATGGTGTTAAAGTAGTGCTTCATAGGTCACAACCACATCCCTTCTAAGGAGATATTGCTTCTCCCTTAACCATGCATGCTTCTCAAGGAGGATGCTCCGTTTTGATGGATTGCTATGTGCCAGAGTGCATTTGATAAATTAAAAGTTATACTGGTGAGATGAATCCTATTTTGAAGCTGTAAGAGCTTGGCAAGCCTTTTAAAGTCATCACATTGATGCAAGTGGATTTAATGTTGGTGGAATCCTAATGTAGGAAGGATGCAAAGCTGAGGCCGCACATGAAAAACAAATTATGATATCCATGATTTAGAGTTTCTTACAATAGTGCATGCCACCTTAAAGCTTTGGTGACACTATCTTCTTAGACAAAAGTTCACCATGGTAACTGATCATAAAAGCTTAAAGTGGATTTTCACTCAAAATGATCTTAATACGAGGCAAAGAAGATGGATACAGACTCCTCAAGAATTTATTTTTGAGATTAAGTATATGCCAAGGAAGGAGAACATAATCATAGATGCGCTTAGCAAAAAAAACCTTCTTACTAGCACTAATTGTAATTTCCAATCCCTTACCCGCCCACTACTAAAATTAGGGAGAAGATTGGGTTAGATGAATTCTTCACCCCTTTTATTGTCTTGCTAAATGAAGAAAGCAAGACAAATCCACGAAATGAAGAAAATACAAGGGTAAACGTTAGAAGAAGATGACTTATTGTACCAATCAATTATGTGTTTATCAAGGAGGAGATTTTAAGAGAAGAATATTCCTTGAGGCTCATGACATCCCTATAGCAAGACATCCCTCATGACATCCCTATAGCAAGACACCCCGAGTACATAAACACTCTCATGGGTTGTAAAGAAAAGTTTCTTTTGGCCCAAACTTAAGAATGGTGTGTTTTAGCATGTTTGTCAATGTCAAATCTACCGAAAGGTTAAGGTCGAAAGAGTAAAAATACCAGGCAAGTTACATCCTTTAGACATTCCATTGATGAAAGGGAATGCAAAAGTATAGATTTGATTATCAAATTTCCTTCAATGAATTCAAGGTATGAATCCATCCTATTAGTGATGGATCAGCCAACAAAGCTTACTCACTTGATCCCTATAAAGAAGACTGAAATCATCTTAGATGTCGCCAAGGTATTCTTGAAAGAGAGATTCAAATTGTTGCATGGGTTTCCTAGAAGGATTAAAAGTGATAGAGATCATAAATTTATATGTCAATTCTAGATTGCATTCCAAAATCCTTGGTGGGTACCTCTCTAGATCTTAGAACTTCCTAGCATTCAAAAATCCTTGGTGGGTACCTCTCTAGATCTTAGAACTTCCTAGCATTCAAAAATCGATGGCCCGACAGAATGGCCCGACAGAGAGGGCAAACTAGGTTATCAAACAAGGATATCCTTCAAACATTCTATGCTAAGAAACCAAGGAGATAGATGAACTATTACTGATGGTGTTGTTATGGTGGCAAGTACAAAATTTATTATATTTTTTATGCTCAATATTTGAGAAAGAATATACGCTCAAGTAATATTTGTGTAAGAACCAATCCCTATGGCGTGGGTGAAAGCAAATTATTTGAAGATTGCATAAGGTGCAAGTGGTAAATATGTGCACAACGAGCACCTTATCTATTATTTAAGTTTGTACTTGGAGAAATATTCATGTTTCAATGGTATTAGAGCTTTGGCAACAACTACAAAGGACATCTCTTCAAGGTTTTGAAGAAATTCCAAAAATTCAAGGTATGCCCATTCCCTTGTAAACTTTGATTTAATTTATTAAATTGAGAAAAAGCCTATCAAGTTCATTACCAAGTTCACCATAAAGGAGAACAAGTTATTAAAAAGAGAGGATAAACAAAAATGGGTTTAACCAATGGGGTAGAGAAGCAACGGGGTAGAGACCTTGAGAAGACCTTCGGGCAAAGGATTGTAGCCTTTGGTGGATTTTCGCCTCTATATCATCAAGAATCGAATCAAGGGTAAGGGGAAGATGTCACTCTCATGAAGAAAACCACTTTTGCAATTAATAAAACCACCTTTCAAGATTAAAAGTGGTTTTTCCAAGTTAATCTTGGTAATCAAATCTATTTGTATGAATCAAATGAGCTAGTCACTCATGAGCAAGAACATCCTACTCTTGGATTCTAAATTGGTGGCAAGAGCCTCCACAATGGACGCAGAGTAGAAATTCCTCCCTTCTTATACAAAAGCGTGGATGGTGGGTTGGCTTATATGAGCATGCTATATTTGGGGTGTTTGAGGTCTTGGGTTCAATCCCATTTGGTTCGCATTTGGTTCTTATTTTTGCCAATGGAGACACAACCTAGTGATAATGTGTTGAAGTCCCATGCATGAGATGCTGGGTTCAAAACCTACTGGCTGTTGACGGCAGCAGCATGAAAAGCACACACGCACACGAGCACAAAGATCTTTTTAAAAAAATCCTCCCTTATTCTCTTTTATATCTCAGTTCATTGTGCTTTTCTTTTGAGGAGGGAATAATTTTGAAAGGAAAACAAAAAAAGGAAAATTATGCAATATTTTTTGTGTTGTGCTCGTGTTTCTCTACTTGTGCGCTTTCTTGGTTTGTGGCAGCCAATGGCCTTGCCTCTTTCTCACACAAAACCCCCCGAGAAGCGCCTTTCTTGTTAAGGGTTGAAAACTTGCTTCTGGTTCTATCGATCAAGCTACACGCATTTAGCACATTGAGCCCCATAGCCTCTGGGAAGTGCTCCCAAAACAAGTGCAGCTGAGTGGTGAGAACATCAACGAGAAACACTCGAGGAAAAGTGACAACATAAAACTCAACTCAATATATTGGACGAGCATGAATCTATAATCTTTTCATGAGGAGGAATCTATAATCTTCTTGCAAAATACACACAATTGAAGACTCTTCTCAAACAACTACAAGAGGTGCAGACATTTCTGCCAACTCTTGGTCTTACAAGTACTCAAGGAGTTGAAGCTCATGTTTCTACCAGTTTAACTCTATTCGTTAATGCTCCTCGTACTTTATCAATGGTTCATCCTAGCCATACTCGAGTGATTTCTGGTGAACGAGAAGTAGTAGTGAAGTCTACAAGTTATTCGTCGACAACAATTCAATGTTTGAACAAAATACTCACAATAGAAATTCAAACATTGATACATTGCCAAATATGATTGTCGCAGTCTTTATGTCCAACTCATGTACATTCCAACCATTATGATCTGCCAATGCACAAATGCTACGAATGGTAGTCATACGACAAGTGGGAGCAAAGGTCTCATCAAAATCAATGCCCTTTTCTTGAGCATAACCCTTTGCAACAAGTCTAGCCTTATAGCGATCAACACTGCCATCTGGCTTTCGTTTCAACTTAAAAACCCACTTACATCCAATGACCTTTTTACCAATAGGCAAATCACACAAAGACCATGTACCATTTTTCATTATAGCATCATATTCACTTTGCATTGCAGCCAACCAAGTTTCTGATTTTTGTGCCTCATCAAATGAAAGAGGTTCTTCCTCTTCACACATACTAGACACAGCCAAAGCATAACAATCTGATGCGCATAAGAGGCATGTTGAAAACCTGAACAAGTACGACTAGACATAGGTGCATCAATTTTACTATCACGCAAGGTTTGCACCAGCCATTTAGGCATGCCTCTAGCCTGTTCATTTTCAGCCCTATCCTCATAAATTACATCCTGCAAATCTGCATCAGAAATAGGCTGATCTATGATGTCATTTGAAATCTGCATAGACTGAATACATTCGAATTCCCACCTGTAAACAGAGGCAACAACGTATCAAATACATCCCGTGAGCTCACACCTGTCTCTTTGGTACATGATAACAAAGGCTGCACAGCATCTTCCACAAAAACAACATCTCGACTAATCAAGATACGCTTTGACTACGGATGATACAATCTGTAACCCTTGCTCTCAGCACTGTAACCAACAAAAATGCATTTGACAGCCTTATCATCCAATTTTCTACGTTGTTGCACAAGCACTAAAGCATAGGCCAAGCAACCAAAGACACGCAAGTGACCAATAGAAGGCTTCCTACCATGCCAAGCTTCGTATGGAGTAACAGACTGTAAGGCCTTAGTGGGACACCTGTTGAGTACATATGCAGCACACATGACAGCCTCAAGCCAAAACGCATGTGGCAAAGCTTGGCTCTTGACCATACATCGTGCCATCTCCATAAGTGACATGGCAACACCATTTTGCTGAGGGGTATACGGCACTGTACATTGGTGTTTTATCCCACGACTAGCCAGAAATGCATCAAACTCTTTAGACATGTACTCTCTCCCTCGATCAGAACGGAGGGTGCCCACAGTACAATTGGGTACATTTTCAACCATAAGCAAAAACTGTTTGAAGTACAAAAACACTTCGGACTTTGCCTTCAGTGGATATACCCATGCATGCCTTGAGTAATCATCAATGAAAGTCATGAAGTACAAGTGTTTAACAAATGACGAAGTTTACAGAGGCCCACATACATCACTATGTACAAGTTGCAATTTGCGAGTGGCCCGCACAGAACCATCCTTTGGAAATGCAAAACGCTGCATTTTGCCCAAAATACAGCCTTCACAAACATGTTTCAATGGTGCCTCAAGAGGGGGCAATGAAGCAACCATATCAAATTTCTGCAAACGTAACAAACTAGCAAAGTTCAGATGACCAAAACGAGCATGCCATAGTTTTGCATCTGAAACTGCCTTTTCATCAGAAACTGCATTTGCTGAGTCTTCCACACACTTGTCATAAGAATTGAGCCTATACAACCCACAAAACAAGATGCCAGATACAATAATCGTATCACCAGAAGTCAAATCATGAACAGTACATCTGTCATCCATAAATTTGACTACAAGTCCAAGTCTAGCAAGCGCACAGACAATAGATTCTTCTTTATCCTTGGCACATACAAAGCATCTGAAAGTGTGAAAGCGCTGTCATTTGCAGCAGTAAGCGTAATTTTACCAATGCCCTTCACTGGGTAAGAAGCATTATTGGCACATGTGACAGTATCCCCATTAGAGACAGCCTCAAGACAAGTGAACATATCACGATGCGAGGTAATGTGCTTTGTAGCACCACTGTAGTACCATTGTCAAAATACCATACATCAGAGTCAACAAAAACTGCCAAACATGCATCATGTACAGATGGGTCATACTGGCAATACACGTTAAACGCCCATTCTGTATCCTGCACAACATTTGCAGAATCTGCATTTGTAGAAGTATCCGCTATTGTGGCTGCATTTGACTCTTTCTTCTTTGCCTCTTTAGCCTTTAGCTTAGGACAATTCTTAATAACATGATCAGTTGCCTTACAATAGTTGCACCTTGTCTTTTTCTTGCCTTTATCATCAAGAGCCTTCTCAGACCTATTGTTGCTACCTGTGGAAGGAGAAGAAGTTGCAGACCTACTAATAGGAGAAGAAACAGTGGAAGGGACTGCCTTACCACTTCTTCTCTACTGGACAGAACAAATGCCTGATCAACTGCACGCTGCCTAGCCCTGTTTTGCTTGGACTGCGCTTCTTGCAAGAGCTTGTTGACTAAAGTATCATACTTGACAACATCAGGTCTGTCCTCAGTAATAAGTCTCCACGTGGAAGCAAAAGTCTGATATGACTCAGGTAAAGCATCAAGAACAGTCTGCACAAGAGAATGATCAGGAATAATCTCACCCTGCAGAAATCAACTGTTCCTTGAGATCTTTAATCTCAGCAAGAAAAACATTAATGTCATCATCTTCCTGCATAATCTTCGATTCTAGCTCTTTACGCAGGTAAGAGATTTTTGCCTCGTTATTACGACCTGCATATAAACCAGCTAGAATATCCCAAACCTGTTTTATTGTTTTAGCTGAACGAATATGTGGAGTAATGTTACGTTTGACAGAAAGTGTAATCAAGGCATGAGCCTGCACATCTTTACCATCCCAAACGAGCTTGTTCAGCAGCAGTGGGTAAAACAGCAGCAACAGTAGAGCTGCTAGAACCTGCAACATCCTCAACAAATCCTATATCCATAGAACCTGGACGTACATCCATACCCTGCACAATGTTCCACACTCCTTTTGCAACCAAAACATGCTGCATCATGTATGCCCAAAGTGGGTAGTTAAAGTGGGTAGTTGCTGTCTCCATCCAATTTGTCATCAGCAGATAACATGCGAAATACATCATTGCTGTTATCAGCCATGGCCACCACTGACTGAAACTGATGCAAAAGCTACGTGTAATGAAGCAAAAACTGAACAGAAAACAACTGGTGCTATGTAGCACGGTCCACAATAGAATACGTATGCCTGTTTTGCAGAAAATTGCACTGTCAAAATTTCTGCACAAAGTGACGAAAACACCTGTACAGAACTTGTAATGCAAAATTGGAACCCAAAACGACCTCAGATGCAATTTTTGAGAACGCGAAGCGCTCGTGAAAGCTCACCTCAATCGGAGAACGTGTCGGAGAGTGCTAGCGACGTAGCCCTGGGAGCCGATGCTTGCTCTGATACCAAATGTTGGAATTAGGGTTGCAGGAAAGCACACAAAGCTTGGAGAAAAAGAAGCAAGAATGCACACAACACACAGTGTATTAGATTGTGTCAATGTACAAAGATAAGTTGGCCCTAGAATAATGGGCGTATATACAAGCCGGGGAAAAAAACCTCCTAAAGAGAAAAAAAGTGTCCCGGCGGTCCTAAGTGTGTTCACACACATCACTGCCTATATATATGGCAACAGTAGAGAGAGAAGACACCACGGTAGGGGTCGAAATAGCCTTGGGCCGGCCCCCCCTCTAATAATATTAGATAAAACTCCTTGGAGAAGTCTTGAGTACAAGTTCTTAGAGCTAGAGAGCTCTCATCTTTTTACATGTCTCAACAATGGGGAAATAGCTAAATTTATAGTTCTTGCCCAAACCAGTTGAGAAAAGCGCTTTAAAACTCACTTATAGTCTAAAAAACATCTTTTTAATAATTAAAGCTCTTCTCTTTTTAGTTTTTAAAAAGATTTTAATCTTTTGCTTTTCAAAAGCTAGTTGCATCATTCCAAGTCTGTAAGGTGACCTTGTGCTGCTTTCTTACCACATGACAGTGCTACGTGACCATCGCCATGTCATAAGCACCACGCCAATTTTTTTCCTTTTTTAAAAAAATAACCTTTTTTTGCTCACGATGTGTTTAGTATATCAACAATCTGTATTTTGATGCTTTGGTGACATTGCATTTTGCATATCAACAACATGTATTTTGATGCTTCTGTGTCAGCATCAAAATACATGTTGCTATGCAAAACACAGCACGTGCAAAAAAAAAATGTTTTACCCAAAAAAAAAGTCTTTCATTGACACGTGACAAGAAAGCAGCACAAGCTCACCTTATAGGCTTAGAATGATGTGACTAGCTTTTGGAAAGCAAAAGATTAAAAGCTTTTTAAAAACTAAAAAGAGAAGAGCTTTTATTATTAAAAAGATGCTTTTTGGACTATAAGTGAGTTTTTATAATGCTTTTCTCAAGTGCTTTTACGTAAGAGCTATAAATTCAGTTATTCTCTCGTTGTTAAGACATGTAAAAAGATAAGAACTTGTACTCAAGGATCCTCCAAGGAGTTTTATCTAATATAACTCGGAAAGGGGAGGGGGGGTCAGCCCAAGGCTATTTCAACCCCTAGTGTGGTGTCTTCTCAAGGTTTTACGTGCAAAATTGTTGTCTTCTTAAAGATAAGCTAAGTACTCGTGCCATAATCCTTAACAAAGGCATGTTTCAATGGTATCAGAGAGGCGAAGGTTATATCTCTCTCCTACGAGGGATAACGATCTTTACATTTGGTGCTTTTTTCTTTTTAAGCAATGGGAAGCACTCACCAAGTGAAGGACCAAGCCACCAAAATTCAAAAGCAAACCAAGAACCCACATGGTCAAAGAAACTATGACCAATTTGAACACTCTTCTCCAAGATCCCGACTTGATGAGAATTTTTTATCAACTATTTAAGAAGATTGAGCAAATAAAGAAAGGAATGAGCAACCAACAAAGGAGGATGTAGCTGAAAATCAAGTCTTCAACAAAGATCTCTCCCTCAAAGAGATCATCCAGCCCCTCCACTTCTCATGGGGAAGGAAGAGGAGCCATTCCAAATCAGCCCACTCTCATTGTGGGAAAATTCGCCATGGTCGAAAAAGGTCCAAGAGCCCATCTTCTTCATCAAATCTGTCATCTTCCTCGTCATCTTCTTCTTCTTCTTCTTCCCCTTCTAGTTCACCCTCTCCACGGCATGGAAAGAAAGGCAAGAAAGGTAAGCGCAAAGTTAAGGAATTCAAAGGAGGAATGACAGTGCGGTTTACACCATATGATGGAGCTTATGGTTACACACATAAAGCCCTCACTTTTATTCGGCAATTTGATATTGCCTTTGGTTTTGAAAACTATTTGGAGTCATCCAAGTTTCACATGGCTAGTTTACATCTTGCGGAGATAGCCAATGCAGGGTGGGGTGCACTCATGGAGTTGAGGGAAAATCTCCCAAGAAATATAAAGACTTCAAAAAGCAATTTTATGATTAGTTTTTACCTTAGAAGTTTGAATCATCGTGTTCAAAATCCAACCACAAGATATTCACAACACTACCTTCGATACCACTTTTGGATTGTATGAGTATGTGGTGATGCCTTTTGGACTCACAAATGCTCCGGCTACCTTCAACTGCATGATAGATCGGCTCTTTAAACCACATCAGAAGTATGCAAGCACTTTCTTTGATGACATCATTGTGTTTTCCAAGACTGAAGAGGAACACAAAAATCATTTAGCTAAGGTATTTCAAGAGTTGCAGGAGCACAAGTTGTTCATCAATGGAAAGAAGAGTAAGTTTTTCTTAGAAGAAATACATTGCCTTGGGCATATAGTGTCTAAGAAAGGAGTGCGGATGGATCTAGCAAAGCTTGAGGCCATCAAGAATTGGCCAGAATTGAAATCCGCTAAGGTGCAAAGTTTCTTGGTATTATGCTCCTATATATTACAAGAGGTTCATTAGAAACTTTGCCACCATTGCCGCTCCATTACATGATCTAACCAAGAAGAAGGTAGTATTCAGATGGGGTGAGCATCAGAGACATGCCTTCAACTTATTGAAAAAAAAGCTTACTACTACTGGACCAATATTGGTCATTCCAGACCTAGTGAAACCTTTTGTGGTGGAATGTGATGGGGGTAGTTTTTAATAAGAAGGACATGTGGTAGCCTTTGGGAGCCAAATGTTACAACATGCCGAGAAACATTTACAAGTTTATGAGGAAGAACTTATAGCCACGATTCATGCTCTTACTTCATGGAAGCATTATTTGCTTGGGGCTGATTTCATGGTGAAGACGGATCATCAAGGTTTGATATATTTTCTGACCCAAGCTAAGCTTTCCGAGAAGCATATGAGGTGGGCAACCTTTTTGTCCATGTTTCATTTCTAGATTATCCATACACATGGAAAGAAAAATGTGGTTGTAGATGCTCTATCTAGGAGACCACAAGTACATTCAGTGACCATTTCCTATCATAGAGAGTTGGATTCCATGAGAGATCACTATGTGCATATGATGAAGAGTTTGGTGGGATCGTGCAAAAGCTAGAGGATGGTCAGACACTTAATCACTATTCCTTGTGAAAGAGGGATATTTGATGATAGATACACGGTTATGCGTAAGCAAGGATTTGAGAAAAAAAGTGATTGAAGAGTCACATGCACCACCTTATGCAAGGCATAGAGGTATTTGTTCTACTACGCATACATTGGGAACGATACTTCTATTGGCCTACCATGAGAAAGGATATTGACACAAGTATGTATCTGAATGTTTGACTTGTCAAAAGCTTAAGTATAATCGTAAAAAGACTCCAAGACTACTTATGCCTCTACCCGTTCTCGACATGCCATGGGAAAGTATAGCATGGACTTCATTTTTTACTTACCAAAGTCGAAGTTTGGGAATGATGGTATTTCAACCACTGTGGATAGGGTCAATAAGGAAGCTTATTTCATTCCAGTAAGGAAGATCATCAAGGCAAACCACATAGCAAGGATTTTCTTGTTGGCACAAGTGTTCAAACATCATGGAATTCCCAAGTCTATCGTTGGTGATCGAGATCCCAGCACCACCACTTTGTTTTGGAGGGCATTGTTTGATAATATGGGGATGAAATTAGATTTTTCTTCCTCATATCATCCACAAATGGATAGACATAGTGAGATAGAAAATTCAACCATATTGGATTTGTTAAAGTGCTATGTGGCAGAAGAAAAAACGGAGTGGGAGAAGTATCTTCCACTAGTAGAGTTTGCCTACAACAGTACAGTAGCGCATAGTTCCATAAGAAAAGCACCGTTTGAGTTTGTTTATGCCAAGTTGTACTATCCCCACTTCTAAGGACTAAGGATGAGATATTTGTAGAAGATGAGTATGTCAAGGATTCGGATACGGATTTCACATAGGTGCGGACAACCATAAAGAGGTTGAGGGCTAAGTAGACAAAGGTTGTGGATAAGCATAGAAGGGCAGAGGAGTACAAGAAAGGTGATTGGGTATTGTTGAAGCGCTTGAGAAAACAAGGCTTTGCAAGAAGAAGGGCAAAGAGAAGGTTTATCCTAAGTTGTCCAACAGGTACTATGGACCTTTCCAAATATGAAAAAAGATCAACGATGTGGCTTTTAGACTAACATTACCCAATAATTACAATGATGTTCATGTAAGTCTCCTAAGAGCTTATAAGGGTCCCAAACCTTTGGAACCAGTGAACAAGGATCCACCAGAAGTTGAAGAGCTGGAGGAGGTTCTTCAACTAGAGTAGATTGTCTTTCATAAGGAAATAAGGAGATAGCATGGCAAGGTTACTAGAAAGTACCTTATCACGTTTAAGAATTATTTGGCTAAGGATGCCAACTGGGTGGATGAGAACTTCTTTGTGGAATATTCATAGGTTTTACAGGCATATCATGAAGCTTTTCAGTTGACGACAACTGATTAGTAGCCGAGGGGATGTCACCGACCTTTGTATTTTAACATCCAACGAACCAAGAACAAAGGAGAATGCTCAAGGTTTATATTCCACTCTATAGGGAATTGAGTATTCTAGAACTCGACGGTTGTTGTCCAAGTTTTATCCAAAAGGAGAAACTTTGAGATTGAACAACACTAAATCTTTTGTGCGCAAGAGTCATGGGACTAGCCATCTCATGGAGGCACTGTTTATTAGTGAAGGAAATCAAAACTAAGTACATTGATATGAAAATTGTTAGTCTATCACATAGTCAGACACTGACATAGGTAGTTGAACTACAAGAGGAACAAGTGTAAAAACCAAGAAATTGGTGTCAAAACCAAGGAACTGTTTGTGCATTCATTTGTTTATTTTATTTTGCCTTGTGAGTATATTTGTGCATGTGTCAAGGATCGCGATGCCCAGTTAAACCCAAGAACGAGCATGTGTGCACGTGTTTGTGTCTTATGAAATATAACAAATGTGTGTTGATCTTGATAGAAAAAAAATCATGCTAGGAAACTCCTACCTAAGGGCGACTATAGAGGTGCAAGGGGTGGGAGTATCTACCATAGAGGTCAAAAGGTCAAACCCAAGGTCACTCTATGTGAAGGGTGAAAACCATGAGGGCAAGATGCTCCCCAAAGCCAAGCACAAGAGAAGAGAAGGACATTCCGCATGAAAAACCATGCCTCGAGCTAGAGAGAGGAGCTAAGCCCATTTTAAAAAAAAGTAGAGAAAATCAAGACCTAACAGTTGAGAACAATTGTTTAATAAGTTGGGGGATGTCACCAAAGCATCAAAATATAGATTGCTGATATAAAAAACACAACACGCGCGCGTAAAAAAAGTTTAAAATTTTTTTAAAAAAAAGTGGCTTGATGCTAATGACATGATGGCGATGGTGGCGTAGCATTGACACGTAGCAATAAAGCAACACAAGGTTAAGCTTACAGTCTTCAAGACCAAACCGTATAAGTAACCTCTCTTTACCTTGGGTAGCCTAATACCCTTGCACAAAAGTGTTAGGCCACGTGGACTCTAAAAAAACTGGATGGACGGCCATGTGGACGCTAAAAAAAACTAGATGCTCTTTTTTCAGATCGACTCGAGATTCATTGGGGAAGGTGAGAGAGGAAGACCACCGATTTTCAAAACCCCAATGCTAATTTTTGCAGCAGAAGCTTACCTCGAAGGTCAATTTCTCTCTCCCGCACAGCGTTGAAGTACTGCGGGGAGTGCAGAATAAGGTCAATTGTCAAGCGCACCATGGTCGTATGCACCAAGAAGCCGATCAGAAGAGGGGGGAGGGAGGAGAAGAAACGAAGGGGCTCAGACTGTTGCCCGCACTACGCTGGAGGAGACTAGGAACATGTGGCTCGAGCTCATGCAGGAGAACCACAAGAAGAACGTGCTCATGGCCACCACAGTCGTTCTCTTCAAGGACGCACTGGCCACCTACTTCACTTTCACTCACCACCAGCGTGGCAGCTTCAAGTAGCTACCTAGTGTAGGTCACAATACCGCTGAGACGACGACCACCTCAAGTCCACCAACTTAACATCCGTGGCGTCGGGGCAACACAGCACCGTCAAGTGTGTGGCCATGCTGGTGTGCTTCATAGTGTCGTTTGTGTGCCACACGCAGTCCATCCGCTTCCTCAACCAGGTGGTGAATATCCGACCATCGACAGTACTAGTACCTCCATCATCGAAACTCTCGCTAACATGCTGGAGAACGGAGCCCTCCTCCACATCGTGGGCTATGGCTTGCTGTAAGCTCTACATCTCTGAGAGCATAAACGAGCAAGCATTGGGCGCCATATCCGAGTAGCGAATCTCTCATTAGTGGAGTCATTTGGGAGCTCTGAATAGGAGAATCATTTAGGAGAATTCAGTTTTTTCCTTAGTGGTGAGGGCAAGGCATCGTGATGTTGTGTCAAGAGCGGGCTAGTAGGAGGTTGGTCACCTGCAAGACTGTGTTGGTTCACAAGAAAGACAAGAAGAGAAAATTGGATGGGAAGAAGAAGAGGGCATTCATTGAGCATGACGCCTAGATCAGGTGGAAGGCGGAGGTGTTGGGCAAGTTGAGAGGCCAGTCGGGTATTGTTCCACTGGAGAAGACATTGGAGGGCGAGGATGATTGCATTCACCTACTGACGGCATATTGCGAGGGAGACGACTTCCTGCTTCACCACCGGATGCAACCTCAATGAGCACAAGGCTGCCAATCTGTTAGCCAGAATCACACATGCCCTCGCCTCATGCCACCAACTAGGCCTCCACAAGGACATAAAACCGCAAAACATGTTCCAAAGAAAGGAGAAAAGGATTAGGAGTTCCAAACCAAGTTGGATTCTCAACAAGAGCTCTTCATCCACATTATGCCGGATAAGGCGTCCAACAATCTGACCATCATCGACAACGGTATTGGCATGTCCAAGGCTGGTACAATTCTTGATGATTTTTTTCAGTTGCATGATGTTTCTTCCCCTCTCTTGGCTTTGTGTTGGTGTCAAGGTGTAATGTGAGCTCTTCTTTAGATCTGGTTAACAACCTCAAAACGATTGCACACTCCAGGACGAAGAAGTTCATGGAAGCCCTAGCTGCCAGAGCCGATGTGAGCATGATAGAGCCGTTCGGTGTAGGCTTTTACTCTACTTATCTTGTGGCCAAGAAGGTTGTGGTCACGTCGAAGCACAAAGATGATGAACAATACGAGTGTATACTAAGCAGCTAACGCATAGTCAACATACACCAAACGTACTGACCATGCGTTAGCTACTTAGTATACACTCATAGTATCCTTGATGATTAATTATCTTAGCATCTCTAATAAACGCAACTACCTCATACACAAGATATCTTGGTGCATAAATGTAAGCAAATACTCTCTCTCTCTCTCTCTCTCTCTCTCTCTCTCTCTCTCACACACACACACACACACACACACATACACACATCATCAAAACCAAGTGCACTCCATGCTCTGAAGCTTACAAAACGAGAGTTTTTTCTACCTTTTCTTACCGTGTTTTGTGTGAGTGCTTGGGTAGTATACGTCGTGTAGTATAGAGCATATTTGAAATGCTCAAATAAACATGAATTTGAAAGCATACTTAGAGGCTGACATCCGCAACAATCGATGAGAGCTTGAAGCCTGTTCTTATGTTCAATGGACATTCAAAAGTTCCTCGCAAATAAAAAAAATTACAAATTCATTACCACATTTAAAAATGAGTTTTATATCATGAATCAATACGTAGAACTAATGGCCGCCTTCAACACGGAAGGTGTTTTGGTCCACTTTCTATATCAATAGTGCTATTTGAAAAACGAGAGAAAGAAACACTCCTATATTTATTAAATTTTGGCGAAGACTGTGCCAACTCCCCGCCATACTTTAAGTATGGGGTTTTTTTTTTTAACTTCACACAAACAAGCACGAAAATTCTATGACTTGATAAATGACGTGTAACTCAGATTCAAATGTAATAATGAATTTAGAATTATCTACCTTGCGATAATAAGCTCGTTCAAGCTCTATAAGCAGTTCATATAAAAATGTTAATGCTTGTTCAAGCTCTATAAGTTGTTCATATAAACTTGAGAAAGATACGCATACAAAGAAAGACGTGCTACAAAAACAGTATGATTACAATGTCCATGTTCATTCAAGCGCTTTAAGACATTTATACGTGAAAGGAAGGACACACAAAGTATGTTAACAACACACAAGTACAAGCAATCAAGAGAATAAGGTTACCCAAGCATTCTAGTTCTTCTTTGTTTGCAACATCATAATACCATCATCACGTTGCATATACTATATGCCCAAATAACAATGCAACGAGTTGAAATGTCATTTTAAATGACACATATAGTTAAGCCTTAAAGACTAAAATCTTCTCCTCAATAGGACAAGTGAGCAACAAGTCATCAATGTATAAAACGATAACCAAAAAACAATCTTACTTCTCTTCAAATAAAGGATACTCTCAATTGGATTGTTGCAAAAACCATTTCCACCCAAGTAAGCATTTCTATTCTCATACCATATTCTAGAACCTACCTTCGACCGTATAAGGCTTTTCTTAACTTACATACTTTAGATTCATATCTCTTCTCAACAAAACCAAGAGACCGATATACATATACCTCCTCATGCAAGTCACCATTAAAGAAAACAATCCCGATATCCACGTTATGTACATTCCCTAGCTGGCATGCGAAGAATTAGGCACACAGTTACACAAGAATAATACAGCAACACACAAGAATGTTACCATGCACAAGGGTCATAGACGATTGACAATCTTAATGAACACTCAAAAGCTTGTATTCTGGCCGACTGCTGTCGATCATGCTGTCAGAGGAGGACGTCATGGTATCATGAGGACCACAAGGATTTGTCAGAAGAGGTAGTGACAGCCAAGATGCTAACCGCCCTGTTAAGAGCTCATGTAAGTGTAAGTTAGCTTCCCTTACTATTCATAGAGACCTTTGACAAATTATATACGTGGTAGAGATCTGAGGCACCAGTAAGTCTAATCATCTTCCGAGTTTGTAAACAAAGCAACAGATTACACACCACCTGTCCCATCTTAAGCAAAGGCGATCACTTTTAACAACAGCCCATATTCAAGAACCCAAGCTTTTGCTTCTATCCTGGCAGACAGTAGTCTACTAGAGCCACGTGCAAAAACTAGTGTCCTAATGAATGTACTTGGAGTCCTAAATCGGAGCTTCCTGAAACCATGCCACCGAGTCCATTGCCCAAAATTACTGCCAAAATACCAGCCATGCTCCCAAACGCATCTCAAAGTGCACTACCTTGAGTATGGAGACCGAGTTCGTGACCTTGATCGTGAATAGCCACGCCTCGGACTACGGTAAGGAGAATATCCCGGTGACCTACCTCGATCACGCCCATACCTTTGACTGCGATATGGTGAATACTCTGGAGAGTAGTCACGACGCCGGGAACGATATGAATCATGTGAGGGCTCATAATGGCGTCTGCTACGATCACCATACCCTAGAAAATAGAGCAAAATCAGTTGGTGCATGCATGCACTGTGGGCCTGTGTGCATTGCACGTGTGCAGGCATGTCCATCATACATCCGATAATACTTGCCTGAAATCAAACATTAAGTGCAACTATACCTGGTCTTCTGATACCAAGGTATCTTCCTGGAGTGGGTGTTCGCGGTCGTCGACGCCTGGCCTGGTACAAAAAACAAATAGCAGTCATCCAGTGTGTATGTGCTATCATCATAAGCAATAACCCGCTCCATAAAATCAGCAACAAACCCAAGAGAGTCGGAAAGACTATCAAGTCTAATATCTGTGTACATACAAAAACACCAGTTTTCAAGGCCTATTTTCATATTGTACAGCCAATAGGATGTGCATCGTGTTGGGAAACCTATACACCCAGCTACTCAGGTAGGCCAAACAGCAAACGTCATGCGATAACTAGTCTGCTACATAAGCAAGAAAACTCTTGACAACTCTTGGAAATTACGTTGCACAAATGGGTGCAAATCTTTAAGCAAAATATACCCGAACTCAGATGCCTTGCTTAAAGTTGTGGTCATTGTTTGAGCTTTGAAAGGTAGTGTGGCAGGCATGGTAATTGTTAAGTTGGTGCAAAGCAGGAACTGCTATAATTTGACCAAGTGATCTAGTGCTGTAGCTCTGAAATTGACTTGGCCTGCCTTGGCACCAACCAAGAAGCTGAAAAGAAATCTGAATATTTGAATCAAAGTTTCGGCAACTCTAAGCTCTGTAAAATTTACAAACAAAGGCATGATACAAATGTTCGGGCAGACAAAAAAAAAAAGCCAAATATGAAACCAAACAAGGTCAACATGAGCCCAAAAAAACATAGATAAAGAGTAGGCACCTTTTCAACTGTAACAACCCTTCCGTCAAGTGTGGATCCATTCAGGTACTTGATACACCGTTCAGCAGTCGCAACCGTGTCCATAGTGATGAATGCAAAGCCACGGGATGCTCTCGAACGGGCATCAACTACTAGTCTGCATTCCACCACCTGACGAAAAACAATCTATAGCTTAGCTGCACTGTTGCAAATGTGGCAGAGCAGTTATGGCATGTGACAACAACTGACATGTGGGAAACAGGGGGTTTTGCCTTCAAACTTGGATAGACATCATCTGCGATTATTAAAAGCGATCTGACACAACAGTGCATAAATATCCAAATTTTATATGGCAGGAAAACCACTCGTAAGAACAAAATCCATACCTTGCCTTCCTTCGCAAAATAATCCTCTAGATCGCTCTCTGTGGTCCGTGTGGAAAGACCAGTCACAAAAAGATTATTTCCAGGATTGGTAGCATCAGGTAAACCATTAGGACTCCTGTCAAAGGGGGGTTTAAAACACAAAGTCTCATGAGCCAAAACAAGGCATAAAACTTACCCAGTCCAAATATGTGATTTTCCTTTTCAAGTCTAAGAACAAGAACATTCTGCTCACCTTGACCCACTCCGTGATCTTGATGGAGAGCGCCCCCGCCTCACAGGTGGGGTACGAGATCGCGAACGGTACTTTGAGCGCCTAGGAGGAGACACAGAATACCTGAAAGCCAGTAAAAATTACCTTCAAAAGGCTGAAAGATCATTGCAAACTTGGGAATGTGAGGCTGCTCATGTACTGTCAGTAAATGGAAGGCACGAATTACTCTAGGATACCATACAACAGCTCTATACATAGTCCCTGTGACTTGGGGAGCGAATTGGGGAAAACAGACATGCATGAACACAAGCTTTACAAAGGACATTTGATAATGTTCACAAACTTATTAAAAAGGGTGGACATTCTATTAAATGGGCACCTCATGTTTTAAAAGGACTCATACTCACTTAGAACAATGGACAAGGTATGACTCAGGGACCTCGTCTTTTTTCACTCATTAGACTGGACATCCATATGCGGGCACCTTAGTCATGGACAAGCATGAGCACCAGGTGATCAACTCTCTCAAAACAGGTGGAAAAACTAGCATTGCATGGCCCACCTTAGTCTTAGGTGGTTAAAAATATTACAGAGGCTTCCATTAATCATCACCACCAACCTTTAGTCTTAATCATTCCATAAAGGATAGAGTAGAGATCTCTACATCATACTCCTCCCGATCCGTTGTCACGCCAACTCGGTTATAGTCCATTGAGTAGCCACACACTCCTCCCGATCCGTTGTCACGCCAACTCGGTTAAAAATACTACAGAGACTTCCATTAATAAAAATATTATAGAGGCTTCCATTAATCCATTATAGAAGCAAAAGCAAGACTGAACTGCACAATGGGAGAGTGTGTTGTATTATGAGAGAAAACAAACTTATCTACAAGGCCATAAGTGTTAACACACTTAAATTGTGGCCGACCGTATGCCCAAGGCTCGTAAGTGTCCTATTGCTTATACAATGCTTAATCTCATTCATAGGAGATTCATCCTAGCTACCTACCACACGCTCTTGGAGCAAAAATCACCATAACTATTCTGTTGAATCATCACATGCGCCCGTAGATTTGGACACCATTGCTTCATAGCTTAATCATACATCCATTTGATGTGTCTATCTTTGCTCCTTGATGTAGAATATTACTAGCCACAGCTGTTAATCCCAAAATGGGTTAAAATTTCCCCCTTCCTAATGTTGACCACATCCTCGTGATCAAATAGAAGACTTTTTGTGAAAAGAATTGAGAAGCTTACTGTTAGGGTTAATTCATAAAATCCATTTAATGCTGCCGACTGTGTCCTCTGGATGCGCCTGCTGCCAGCACATTCTGTCCTGCAGCCGACAGTCCTTTGGTCATGCTGATGTCAGCCTCCATGCAGCCGACAGCCTTCTGATCCATGCTATGCTCCATGTCCACCTCAGATGAGTCACCTGAAGCTCCTACCTTCTGGTTCTACTGGTTCATAATCTTTATCTGCTTGCCTCTTCTGGATCTAGCCCTAGAAATGTCCATGGCATCTGTGATGCACATGACAGCAGAGAGAAGAAGAGAGAGTGGTGTCAAGGTTTTATGTATTTTAATATGGTACAAAAAGGTTGCATAAATGCTTGTACATGTCTGGGCCTTGGTCAGCCCCAAGGGGTTGACCCTTGGCCCCTTTCTACATAACTTCTACTGCCTAGACTTATAAATGAATGACTTTATGCACTTATGCTTATATGTATGTGAGGGACGCAATCAACCAACCACACCAAGGCCTGTCAGCCTGCTATGGACCTAAACTAGGGATTAAATCTCGTTAATTATGTGCTTTGCCTTAAATATTGTCCACCATGTTGCCATGCCCTTTCTGGCTGCTGCTACCTCATGCCTAGACAATCTACTAGCAGTCGACCGTGTCCTATTGGCTACCAACAGGTCATCTAGCCCCCATGATGTCATGTGCACAAAGTGTATCTACCGTGTGCAACAAGCAAACAAGACTAGCTTCGAGGCTTGGGGAAGCTTAAAGCTAGGCAGGCTGATTGGCGAGCTGGGCTAGGGATAGACTGACGAACGGACATCCAAGTATGGACGGGCGGGCTCCCAAGTGTAGACGCCTGGTGACCGGCCAAGAACCTATAAAAGGGTGGCCAAGGTTCGTCAGTTGTTCATACAATCTCGCGAGTCTTTGTGAGAGCTCTACGGTCAGGAGCCTAGATCTAATGCAGACGTGCACATGCTTCATGCAACTGAGACCGGCAACAATCTCGAGACTCACAAGGGTAGCTCCTTGGCAGTATGGGACGTCATGGGGTAGAGACTGCTCGGTGCGTCTTGCTAGTTAGCTCAGCTCGTGGCTCGGTGGGAAAGCCAAGACTTGTGGGTTTTTCCCACGGTTGTAATGGTTGGGTGTGGTGAGTCAGGCCTGCATCCCCTTCACGTTGTTTGGCTTTGTTTTGGAGGTTTCGAGTCGTGTTTCAGGATTACTCTACGAGGAGATCCATGGGGATTTGACAATGGTATCAAAGCCGGATTGGTTCAGTTGGACTCGCCTTCTCATGTAAAAGTTCATCCTGTATTTCATGTCAGTAGACTTAAGGAAGTATTGGGTGGAACAGTCCACTTAGTTACCCCTCAAGAAATCATAGATATCAAGGATATTACATTTGTGCCACACGAACCGGAAAAGATTCTTGGATTTCGTGAAAGACGGTTGCGGAATACACTACTCACGGAATACAAGATCAAGTGGAAGGATCGCTGTTGAGGAGGACGCTACATGGAAGACATTGACTACCCTTCAAAGGGACTACCCTGGGTTTTTACTGAGCTCAGGAGTGAGCTCTTAGAGAAAGGGGAGTATGTCATGAGCACAGGGTGTATCTACCGTGTGCAACACACACACACAAGTAGCTTCGAGGCTTGGGGAAGCTTAAAGCTAGGCAGGCTGATTGGCACGCTGAGCAAAGGATAGACTGACGAGTGGGCACCCAAGTATGGATAGGCGGGTGCCCAAGTGTGGATGCCCGATGACCGGCCAAGAGCCTATAAAAGGGTGGCCAAGGTTAGTCAGTTGTTCATAGAGTCTCACGAGTCTTTGCGAGAGCTCTACAATCAGCAGCCTAGATCTAGTGCAGACCTGCACATGCTTCATGCAGCTGAGAACAACAACAATCTCGAGACCCGCGAGGGTAGCTCCCTGGTGGTATGGGACGTAATGGGGTAGAGACTGGTCGGTGCGTCTTGCTAGTTAGCTTAGCTCGTGGCTCGATGGGAACAGCCAAGATTTGTGGGTTTTGTCCACGACTGTCATGGTTGGGTGGTGAGTCAGGCCTGCACCCCCTTCACGTTGTTTGGCTTTGTTTTGCAAGTTTCGAGTCATGTTTTAGGATTGCTCTACGAGGAGATCCGTGGGGGTTTGACACATGATGATGATGGTGATGGTGATGGGGATGGGGATGGGGATGGGGATGATCCTATTGACGAAACTAGGGCTTTTGCTGAAGATGATGCTGCTATTGACGATGCTTCTGATGATGGTGTCCTACTCATGCTTAACCAAGGATTAAGACAATTCATGCACAGGATTAGCCATGGCACAACCGTGCACGTGACATTCTCTTCTGCTAAACTTGATGACGGGATGGACACTCTATCATCCTTCCTCCTTGGATTGCTACCGACTTTAAACTACTACTCACTTTGACTTCTACTTAACTGACTTTGACTTTGACTAATCTTTTTGTATAAACACCTTCACTCTTCATCTCCACTTCCAAGTCTTGCTAAAGAACTAAGCACCTATTCAACTATTGTCTCCATCATTGCTTTCCCTTACCCTTGACAGAGCAGTGGGTCACCTGCCAGAACTAATCATGCCTGTTGCTCTGCCTTTGGAACTGATCTAAGAGCTTAATGATGTACTAGTTTTGCGTACATACCCTCGAGAAACGCTTCCTCTGGCTTCGCCTGTTGTTTGCAGACCACTCCATCTGCTACCCTACTTGCTACATCCTTTCTACTGGAATTCTACACCTTCCTTGGGACTATGCTTAGTGAGCTAAGCTTGAATGCTCTGATACCAATGTTGCATGCACGGAAAGCCTTGTTGTACTGATCCACAACCCTAAGCCTGATTAAGAACAAGATGCTGATTAAACATGATTAAGACAGAGGAGAGAAAAGAGGAGAGATTAGTGTTAAGGTTTTCTGTATTTTAATATGGTACAAAAAGGTTGCATAAATGCTTGTACATATCTAGGCCTAGGTCAACCCCAAGGGGTTTGACCCCTGGCCCCTTTCTACATAACTTCTACTACCTAGACTTATGAATGAATGACTGAATTGGATCGTTGACTGAATTATGTGCTTATGCTTATATATATGTGCTTATGCTTATACATATGTGAGGGATGCAATCGGCCATCCACTAGAGCATGTCGACCATGTTGTCCACCATGTTGCTATGCCCTTTCTGGCTACTGCCGCCTCATGCCTAGACAGTATGTTGGCAACCACTGTGTGCTACTGGCTATCGACAAGTCATCTAGCCCCCATGATGATGATAATGGTGATGATCTTGTTGAAGAAGCTGAGGCTTTTGCGGAGGATGATGTTGCTACTGATGATGCTTCTGATGCTACTGATGATGCTGTCCTACTGATGCTTAACCAGGGATTAAGATTGTTCATGCACAAGACTAGCCATAGCACGGGCATGCACGTGACAAAGGGAAAAACACATACCCAAAAAAAGTGTTCGCACAATGCAATACAATTCATACAGTGTGAATTGTACTAGTTGTCAAAGTCACGCAGCAATAGCAGCACACACCACCCCAGGGCATTGAGCAACATCAATGGTTGGGCTCCCATCTCCCATTCGCTGCTCCCCACAAAAACCCGGCCAAAGAAGATATCTATAATAAGGTGCCACCACACCCTATATATAACTCTTCAACTTCCCATACTCTTGCATATGGGATAATCCACCACAACTTCCACTCATGCAATAACCCGAGGCAAATTACCACCTCTAACACGCTCCTTCAATTCGAGCACTCAATCAAGCAGAGGTTAGGACCCCCCCAGGACCACAGAGGCCGAGCTCTGATACCATGCACGCACACCACCCCAAGGCGCTAAGCAACGTCCGTGGCTAGGCTCCCATCTCCCAAACGTTTCTCCCCCCAAAAACCCAGGAGGAGGAGATATCTATGACAAGGTGCCACCACACCCTATATATGGCTCTTCAACTTCCCATGCTCTTGCATACGGGATAATCCACAACTTC
The DNA here is from genome assembly GCF_041138505.1 of Cibotium barometz. Classification (NCBI taxonomy): domain Eukaryota; kingdom Viridiplantae; phylum Streptophyta; class Polypodiopsida; order Cyatheales; family Cibotiaceae; genus Cibotium; species Cibotium barometz. Next base: position 53,294,629 of record NC_141052.1, on the reverse strand, counting down.
CAATCATGTAATAACCCGAGAGTTGCTATACAAATTACCACCTCTTAACATGAGTACGGAATGAAACTATGCACTCATTATGAGATGTTTGAGCTGTAGTTTTGCTAATCCAAGGATCTTGTTCTCATCAAAAGAAAATAGGAAGTAAAAGACTTCAAGTGACTAGATTTATGTCATGTATTATTCAAATAAAATGGAAAGAAAAACTTTAAGCTTTCAATGTAATCATCTGTAAGCCCAGCGGGGCGTGCAGTGACAGACTCAACCACGTGTCCAAGAGATAAAAATATGAAGAGAGAAGGGGGAGAGAGAAAAGGGAATGGGGATCTTGCACAGTACACCACATTGGAACGCGGAACAAGCCCCGCCCCCTTTCAAGAATTTATTCAAGAACAATCCACAGGCATGCTAGCCAAGATCAGTACAATCCATGAATACAAAACAAACAAATATGCCGATGTAGGATATCCAAGTTGATGTCGATGTCGACGTACAAGATATCTAATGTCGAGCACACCAAGGGGATGACCCACAAGTATCTCTCACCGAGCTAGTACCAAATCCAAATATCCAAATCTAAATCCAATGAATCCAAATCCAAATCCAAGTCCAAGGCCAAGTCCAAGTCCAAGTCCAAGTCCAACTTCCATAACCAAGTTCCATGTTCATGTCCAAGCTTCATGCCCAACCTATATGTCCAAGTTCCATGTTTATGTCCAAGCTTCATGTTCCATGTCCAATCTATATGTCCAAGTCCAAGAAACACTCGCTCATCCCATGAGTAATCTCCACTCCTATAGCCTTGTCCATGAAGAAAACCATGGAAAAGCTCTTTCTTGCAAGAAAACTGATATAAAACCTGTTTTAATGGTTTTTGGGCGATAAAAACATCCAAACAGTAATTTTTAGGGTTTTTGGAGCAATTTTAGGGTTTCTGAAATTTATGTACGTACACCTCCGTACACGCGTCCATATCGCCCATGCATATGCCCATACAAGTCTTAGGATGACCGTACATCTAAAAAGCATGTTGGAGAAGGTGTTGATGGCGAAGAAGAAGCTCTTCATGATCATAATGATGTCCATACATACTCCACGATCTCTTTCAATCTTCAATCATCTTGTTCATGGTACTACAAGAGAAGTCCAATCCTTTTTATACTTGTAAGAGACCCTACTTTTTGCCAAAAAGCCTTCATGCTTTTGCTTTTCTCTTTTTACTTTTATTAATAAAATATTACTCAACTTTTGGTCTTTTCTCGCTCTAAGGCCTTGCTTTTTGGCCTTAGAGCTGCTTTTTGAGAAAGCGCCTTTTAGCTTTTTGGTTCGGCTCAGTCTCCTCTTTCCAATGGTGCCCTTGGCTCACGGTCAACCCTGTTTGACTTTTGCTTTTTCCTTGCTTTTTGACCAAGAATGGTGCTTTTTCTTAATCAATCCTTATGGACCCTGTTCCCATGTCTTCTTCCACCTGTCTGGTGTCCGGGCATGGATTTCATCATGTGAAATAGAGCTAGGAGGACCAAATAGTTACATCATCATAACTAAGCGACCAAAGATATGAAATCAATAGTTTTCATTGAAAGAGGTCCTTGACAATGGCATATTAGGCCCATGTGGCCTCTCGCCTGTGGGCGTGAAATGGTGCCAAGGGTTAAACATGCACAAGCTCTCCTACTAGCTCACCACATAACACCTTCAAGGGTTTTTTGAAGTGCCCTTGGGATGAGTCTTATGTGCAAATAACCAAGAGCTGCAATTCGCTACCAAGAATAGACTTATGAATCCTGAAAACATGAAATGAGTGCATCTCTTGCATTTTCACACTGATGAAGTAGTTTTGTACGTGTCATTGGCCTCTCACATCGAGTAGAAATGTTACTGTAACATGCGAAAGCTTCGTGGTCGAATCCGTAACTTCAATGCTCAGAATTCAGCAATCTTTCACGACGAATATAACGCACAAATTTGAAGTATTCAATATATTCATATGGTACAAAAAGGATTTACAAATCCTACAACCATAAGCTGCCTTGAAAAGGTAGTAATATACCTAATCTAATCCTAGTCTATGATCCAGCCCAATGATGGACTGAATGCTTCATATTGTTGAGCAATGTTGCCTTTTATAGGCTTGGAAAGACAGTGTGAACCGGCCGATTGCTCGTCAGCCAGCTTCTAGACAAAAACCATAAAACTTGCTACAGCCGACTGATCGTACTCTTGTATATGTTGGTCGACAACCCTCCATGTCCACCACCAGTCAAATCCCTTGCCACAGTAGCAAACCATGCTCCAAAACTCTGGTTCTGATTTGTTGCCTCTTCAGAACTAGCCTGGGATTAGCCAATGCATGTCTTGCACATGACATCCCCCTCTGCTAAACTTGATGACGGGATTCCAATCTGTGTTCTTGTCATAGTCACCATGAAACTCGTTTCAATGACTTTGAAACTCGTTTCACGTTTCAGTGTTGAAACGTTTCATGTGCACATCGAAAGCATATCGTTTCATGTGGGAAAAAAGGTTGTGATTTTGTGTGCTTTTTAGCTTTCATAATTCTTTATCTTTTCTTCTTTCATCCTATTTGTTCTTTTCTCATCTCTTTTGTATGTCTTCTTTGTTTACTCATGATAAATATGCTAATATCATCTTATAACTATTGGCCAGCACCTTCACATTTTATGTATATGATCGTTTCGGTCCAACGTTTCACTGTCCACCTACCTGGTGTTGAAATGTTTTGTTCCAAAATAAATCGTTTCAGCATCGTTTCGTTTCGATAGTGAAATGTTTCGCGGTGACCTTGGTTCTTGGATGACTGTCATCATCCCATTCTCTGTTTCCAGAGTCCCTCTGTCATCCTTCCTACTCTGGCAACCTTTTCACTCAACACCCGGCCCAATCTACAAATCCACTCGCTTTGATGAAGATCTATGCATCTATTCCATCCAGTCCCCATTCCGTTCTTGCCCTATCCCTGAACACTGTCTCTGGCCTTCTTTCCTAGGAAATGATCTGGCACTCTCACTCCACCCCTTGGAGGATCAACCTCCCCTCAAACCGTTCCCTGAAAGCCTTTCAGGGTGTGCCCGAATTCTTCCATGTCTTGTATTCCTTGTCTTGGGCCTCGTACTTGTGCACTTTCCTATGCCTTGGACCTATGCACCTTCATTTGCGACTGAATCAGTGTTTAGCTTTGCTGAGCTTGATGTTGAAGCAATGTTGCCTCGTTCCCACACCACCACAAGATCAAGACACAAGCGATGGTTTCATCCATGCGTGATGCAATAAGGGTGGGTGGGACATGGGCAGCAACAGTATCTTAGAACTGGCCGACAACCCTCTATGTCCACCACCAGTCAAATCCCTTGCCACAATAGCAACCCATGCTCCAAAGTCCTGCACATGACAGTTTTACAAAACCCCCCACAGAAAGGGATTTGGGAGGGAGGGGGTATAAATAGTAGTGCAACAAAAAAAAGGGCCTTTCATCAGCTAGCTCTTATCCAAATGGTACGCTCGCGACCTACTTAAGGCCTTTATACAGACTCTTATCCAAGTGGTTAGCTCGCTACTTACTTAGGGTCTTTACATAGTCCTCTGAGATGGACGGAAGAATTGCCTTCCGTGAGATGGATGGAGAGAAATCCCCACCCATGCTCTGCCACTCGCTGCCCATCATATGATCTTGACATATTTTGATGGGCAGGTATAGTCTGTCTTAAAGGCCGTGAGCTCAAACCTTGACACTTTTGCTGCTCCCCCATGTCTCCCCCATGACACATATTTTGATGGGCAGGTATAGTCTGTCTTAAAGGTCGTGAGCTCAAACCTTGACACTTTTGCTGCTCCCCCATGTCTCCACCACCCAACTTTGTTTTTTTTTTATAATGGCTTACAGTTGCAGAGCTACTGAGAAATTTTATCCCTCATAAAAAGCATTTGAGCAAAGCACAGTAAAATCTAAAACACGATTTTTTATCACGCTAATTAACCCAAGAAAATTGTAAAAAACAAGAATTTGGAAGTAAGATAAACCCTGAGCATTTTCTTGGGGAAAAGAACTAAAAGATAAACCCTAAATATGCAGGTATCAGGAAAAAGAGGAAAGCGAGCATACCTGCGCGATGGTGGATCGGCCTGCACAAAACAAGGGCACAAGAGATGTAAATTATTTTGCAGTTTTTATTTTGATTTCCCTTTTCTTTTTTAAGCGCTTCAAACGCAGGGATCGTACTGCGTTCTATCGCAAAATTTCTGAAAACAAGAAGAGCATACCATGTGAAAGAGGAAGAAGAGCTCCAAGAAGCGCTCACAAAGAGTCTCCCCGTTCAAATTCTTTGATACATAGCACCCCTTTTTAGACCTAGGCTTCCTTCACACTTGGGCGCATCAAATTTGTGGTCTATCAAATTCCGGTCACTACAAAGGAATTCATCAAATTTGTGGTCTATCAAAATCCGGTCTCACTATCTTCTTTTTTTATCAAATATCAAATTCTCGTCTCTCTTTCTGCTACCAATAGCACGCGTGCACATGCGTGGTGGTTGTTGCAAAGACGCACGTCATGGTCTATCACAATAAGAAGAGAACTCAAATCCTTTATTTAGCTATGCCAAATCCTCCTTATATAAAGGAACCCCCTAGAGTCATTGCCCAGTTACTACTAGGATCATAGGGTCCAATTCTCCAAGTGGTGTACAACCCAAAGGGTATGACATTAATATTGTAGCTTGCAAATCCCCTACACAATGCTACCATTTAGTGGTGTACAACCCCAAGGGCAACCTCATAGAGTCACCTTTGGTATCTTGTGTACCTTCACAATGTACAGCACGAGCAAGATACACTTTCGTCTTACTTGTATGATCCATAGTTGTGTACATGATCATATGGGACTTTGGAAATATTGCTTGTTGTTAAGATCGAACCAAAGATTAAAAAATCTTTTTTTAAAGCAGTGTATCCAAATTCTCTTATATAGACACTCATTTAGTCAGGGATATTGTTTTTATTCCTATTTAACATGGACACAAGAATGGGAAACTTATTTAATTTTGAAATGATAATGTACTACATTTGTGTTCTTATATTTAATTTTTAAATGATAATGTACTACATTTGTGTTCTTTCCTTGTCTATTGTATTTATTTAATTTTGAAATCATAATGTACTACATTTGTTCTTGCCTTGTCTATTGTCTCCAAATTTGTGACTTGGAAATTGTCACGTAAGGGCTTGTGTTTTCTATGTCCTCGATCTCTTTTACTAGCAGCTTTGTGATTCTCTTTAAAAAGTCTGTCATGTGCCCTATGTATTTTCTTATGTTTGGCATACTAGAGATGGTGTGAATATGTGTTGCTTCTTGGCAAAGACACTTTGACAAAGGTTCCGCTCTACTTTTACTAGCAGCTTTGTGATTCTCTTTAAAAAGTCTGTCATGTGCCCTATGTATTTTCTTATGTTTGGCATGCTAGAGATGGTGTGAATATGTGTTGCTTCTTGGCAAAGACACTTTGACAAAGGTTCCTCTCTACTTTCTACTCTCATAAAAGCCAATTTGTTGTAGCTTCTTTACGATATATTGTTTCTTTATTAGTGCATAAATCTAACCATTTTGAAGAAACAAATTTGTTTACTTTCTATCATAGTTCTTTATTTTTTTCTAAGGATCATTTTTAGCTCCAACATGCTGGTTGTATAGCTCCTTGTTTTGTGAACATGGAATGTGATTATTCTTTGTTGTTTTTATTTGTCAAGATTTGTCATGCTGGTGGTTGAACTTGTATATATTATTTCATCTTGCTTAGTTTATAGAAAAGATCAAGGAGCACATTCTAGCCATAATGGAACAGATTCATAGCATATATTGAAATATCAAACATCTTTTTTGTAGCCAAAGTTTTTGAGCTTGTATGTCATCTAGCAATGTGTTTCATCTCATTGTACTTGGCACCTAGCTTGGTTTAATGTCTTTTCTAATCCTTACAACTTGTTGTTTAAGAAGACCGTGTTATTGGACCTTACATGTAACAAGGGTTTCTCTACATATTTGAATATTACTTACATTTGCATATCTAAAGGTATTAGGACCTATTTTTTTGCAAGGTAAGTGGTGCATATATTTATGAAATCGCATAGCTCCTTGAATTGTTAAATCGGTTGATATAGATTGTGAGCTTCTCGTCGATGTTATTAGCCATGCTTGCTTTGTTGTAGGGTGTGCAAATTTGTGCATAAATAACAACAAAGAACTTATGTGCTTTATTATGAGGTGTGAAAATTTGTGGATGGATAACAACAAAGAACATATGTGCTTTGTTATGAGGTGTGCAAATTTATGCATGGAAAAAAGCTTCATTGCTTTGGCATCTGTAAGATCTTATGGGAAGCCCCCCAAGTGGCAACTCCCCAAGGCCATAAGGGGCTCCCCAGCACTTGCCACATGGTTAATCGTGAGGGGGCTCCCACACACTCAACCACGCTCACTAAGTCTAGCATAAGCATGAAGACTCCAAAGTCCAGAGCATGAGGAAACACTTAAACTTTTTGAAAAAGCCCATACACATCTAAACCTAGACACCAATCTCATGGATGTATGTTAGCTAAACCCTGAGCATGTGGCATGGAGATAAACCCTGAGCATCATGTGGTGTGGAGCTGGCAATTATGGATGATACCGTGAATGAGGAAATGATAGTCATACATGCATCCAAGAGTAGGCTAAAATGGCTGGTGTAGACAATGTGGAATAGCAAACTAGCTACTCCTTTGCCTAGCAAGACATATGGTAGATTCCCATCATGCATCTTATGCTTTTGTGTTAAAATATATGATATGCAAGTAATAAAGGGTGAGAGAAAGAGGTCATGGTAGGTGTGAACACACCCCAAATAAAGTGGGCATATGGGTGGAAAAGGGATCTAGGGTTGGACCACCAACCCTAGCCCTTGCTGGACTCTATATAAAGGGTAGGAAGCCTCACTTTTTGTATCACAAGTAACATAACACTTGAAGGTGAAGGTTAAGCCAAATTTGGAGTGGCTGAATAGAAGGTAATATAGAAGCTTTTGATACATCTTGTGTTCTTACTCTCTCTCATATATGTTGCTTTATCTTGCCCATCAACTATTGCTTCTGTTGTGCATACTCCACATAATTTTGACATGGTATCAGAGCCTTGCAAAGGCTAAGTTCCCCTTCAATCCCCATTCTCTCTCTCTCTCTCTCTCTCTCTCTCTCATAAACCATTCACATCCTCATCAAGAAGGACAGTGGTAGAAGAAGGTGAGAAGAAAAAGGCGTCAAGGAAGGCAACAAAAGAGCTTCATCAAAGAGGAGACCACGTCAACATCAACAAGTTCTTGAAGCTTGGAAGAAGAAGAAGAAGACAATTCTCATCATCGACAAGAAGAAGAAGAGGAGGAGGAGGAAAAAGGAGAAGAAAAACAAGAGGAGGAGGAGGAAAAAGGAGAAGAAAAACGCAAGCAAATTGGTAAATCTTTGGTTTTTTCCATCAAGAAATTCCATCATTTTTTTCGTCAACAATCCTCTTCAAAGATGTCAAAACTGCATGGGGTATGTCCTCTTACCCCTCTATCAAAGGGGGGAACTTCATCGAAAATATCATCAGAAGGCACATCCAAAAAAATGCAGCACGTCCACATCTGCAGTTCCGTCAATGTTGTTGTTTGTCTGTCAGAGACTTTGTCACTCCGTCGTCCGCCGCCACAGTCCGTTACCGGACTGGTGCGCCTACTGCCTTGTGCCTGGGTGGTTGTTGCTTAAGAAATAGCTTGGCTACAACACAAGCCAGCCCTCGTAAACAAGCAAAAGCAGGCTTTTGCAAATCACTTGGGCGTATCATCGAGCAAACGTAGCAACGTGCATTTTTTTCATAGAAAAAAAATGCATCTTTCTCTAAGGTTCTGATTTTTTTTTCATCAAGGTTTTTTAAAAGAGAAAAAAAACCCTCTCTACTAAGGTTCTTTCAAACTTTTCAAACGTGCTCTTTAAACCTATTACAAGGTTTTCTTTAAACCTTTCGCTCTAAGGTTTTCCAACTAGTTTTTAACCGAGCACTCAAAGGTTTATTTTTCCTCATTTCTTTTAAGCTCAAGGTAAGCAAAGGAAGAAATTATTTTTTACCGTTCTTACTTGGGAAGTTGTTAAGGAAACCTTATCCTAACGTGTCATGGAAAGTTGCCTAGCTGCCAAGCTCGAACATGGCTCAAGAGCTCCACCGTAGCCGCTCGCCCCCATTGCCATCCTCCCGCACTCATTATCACACCAAGGCGGTTGCTCTAATCCAACGGGTGATGCAAGCTCTCTCGCGAAGATCGTGTGGAATCTCCGTGGAAGAGGATCGCATTGGTTAGCCTAATAGAGAGAGAGAGAGAGAGAGAGAGAGAGAGAGAGAGAGAGAGAGAGAGACGAAGCAAGAGGGAACAAGTGATTAGCATTAATCACTCCCAAACCCAAACCCTAAGCACACCACACATGCTAGATTAGAGTTGCAAGAGAGAGGGAGAGAGAGAACACTCCACTTCTATTATACAAATGGGAGAACGAGTTACAACAAGAGAAATTGGCTTTTATAGTTCCAAGCCTCTTCCCACTAGGCCGCCCGAGAGTAAGTGACCCAAGGCACCCAAAACATAGTTACAAGGCTTTTCTCTATGGTTTATAGCCAACTGACCAAGATCCTTTTATCTGCCCTTTGAAACTCAATACTTGGGAGCGTCTTTAGGGCATTTCCCTCATCAAATGACGGGATTTACAATATAGCACGGGCACCCATTACATAAGTGTGCGGACATAGTTGTCATAGGAATGTGTTAACCAATATGTGGTTAGCATACTCCCCTTCCTAAAGTCAATCGCATCCTCATGATCAGTGAGGGGTTGTCGAGGCACGCAGGGAAGTGTCGCACTTGGTTGGTTCTCCTGTCTCTCCGAAAATGAGAGGGGATGGGAGAGTTAGTAAGATGGAAAAAGTTAGTGGAGTACTGGTGATTAAGCATCCAACGAGTCTGATGGGCTCTTATGAGTTTGCTTTTTTTATGTGCGCAGTAGTACTCTTTATTTTGTTCTTGGTTTTTTTTTAATTGCGACGGGACATCCTCATTAGAGGAGTCAGAGTGCTTAAATGACTAGACTAGCATGGAATACTTATTACCTAGTATCCAAATGGGAGGTGGTATTATTAAGGAGGGGTTAGTAAAACAATGGTGTTAGTAAGCAAGTGGCGAGGGGGGAATTCCAGCGGAGGGACAAGGAGGCAACATGCATGGAGACTGCTTACGCTATGAGATGTTGAATGTCGATGGCGATATTCATGAAGCTCTAGCATCTTTATCAAGACACCGTGATGGGTTATTTCTTCAAGAAGTACAAAAAGGTCCCGTGACAGTGGTATTAGAGCTATGGGTACTTGCACTTGAAGAAAAAGCAAGAAACTCACAAAAATCCAGAGGGTAAAGGAGACAAAGCCTCAAAGACTCATGGATAAAGTTTGGAAGGTTCATGGGAATCTTGTGGACCCTTGGATGGAGATTGGAATCAAAGGCTAGCAATTGATGTCACCCCTTCATACAAAACCACTAATGTGGAAGAGAAACCGCACTTAGATTCACAAAAGTGGTTTTTGAAATTTGAATATGGTTTGGAGATCTTTTTTTACGGATGTATGGAGCAAGGCATGAGAATCATTCTCTTACTCTCAAATTTTAGGCCAGAGGCTAGAGGAGGAATAATGGAGGGTTCAAGATTTTTTTCCTCTTCTTTTCTTCTCAATAAACAAGGCGATAGTTAATCTCGGTGGCATTAACAAGAGTAGGCAACAAATTCATAGCAATAACATGTAGATTTACAGCGTGGCATCTCTATTTTAGTGGGTGGCCATAATTATCTTTATAATCTTAAATTAACTTAAAGCTTATAAAGGTTAGAGCCCTTTAAAAGCTTTAAAAAAATTTCTATAGTCAGGCTACCCAACCCCACAGATCAGGAATAGCCAGTAGCGCCGATTTTTCTTTATCGTGGACAAAAAAAGGGAAGGAAATTCTCACCAATCGCCGCTCGTTGATGCGGGCTTACAATCATAAAGAAGAAAAAGCCAATAGTAATCATGAGATTAAAGCTATTAATAAAACTAGTGGCTTGACCCGTCCCTGACGGCAGGCAAGCGTATTCTTGCATTCATATTTGTCGATCACAAATCAGTGCAGTAGAGAGAGGTGTTGCTCTAGAGTCCCAAGGTCACGAGTTCAACCCCTCATTGTGAAAGCGATAGCATGCACGGGTGTGTGTGTGTGTTTTGACTTTCTAATTCCAGCCAATTGCAAAAAAAGAGAAATGCTCGTCCTTGAAGGGTAAGTGGGGATAAGCCTTATATTTGAAGCCAATGATGGGCCCCATGGTCCCTAACTTGCCAACCTATATAGAAACACACCATGCTTGCCATATATATACATGTAGAAGCTCCTAAAGCACTTAATTTCATTGAATAAAGCACCAAACTTGGCGGTGTAAACAAACAGCTAGCATTCCAATCCAATATAATGTTGACAATCTCAACACACCTGAACAAAGCTTTAAAACAATCTTCGGACAACTGGATTATCCCTCCTTGGAAGCCTATACTCCTCGCCTCCATCTAGCAAAAAATATTTAAGAAAAAAACATTAGCTATTGTAAGATAAACTTTTCGTGAAAAAAAGAAGGAAAACAACAAAACCTTACATAATTCATTTGGTGGATCAATATTTTAGGCGAATGGGGTTTGAATAGGCTTGTAGACAGCAAACCAAAAAATTCTATATTGTCCAGTGCCTATGACTCGAAGATCTAACCTATCATGTACATGAAGTTGATTCGCGATCTTTTGTAATCTCAGACTGTAAATTCCAAGGAGCCCAAAGCTCTCATTGTAAGGGTCTTGACCATACAAACCCACCAATAATCTGGGTTCTAAAAAATAAAGATATTCTCTGTTGTGAAAAGAATGTATAAATAGCGATATAAATTTATCAAAACAAAACGCAAAAGCTATATAAAAAATAGGTTTCTATATATGCTGTAAAACACCAGTTCTCTCTAACAGTTTGATAATTAGAGATGTTGTTGCTTTTCCTTCCCAAAATGGAGGGTCTACAATTCAACCATGAATATTACATAGATTATGGAAAACAATATTACCTAAATTATAGCAATCTAAAAAATAATTACCTTCAATATCTTAGCCATCACCATAAATAAATAAAAATGATCTCCTTGCCACCTCCATCCTAAGAAATATACCCCTGATATCAAATATAACGCTCACAACACTAATCATTTATATAACACTTTAAGGTCTCCCTCTCTCCCCCCCCTCTCTCTCTCTTTATATATATATATATGTGTGTGTGTGTATGTATGTATATTTAGTACTTTGTGCCAACCAAGAAAAATAAATAATGCTACTGTATATAAAAGCAAGTCAAAAGTAAATGTTTGCTTATCCAAATGTTAAAAAAAAAAACAAGAACTCACCAACACCCGTCCGCCATCTCAATAATTAGAACCACCTCTTGAGCAATGACGGGGCACTCCTTTTTGTGGATCTACATGGTATCTTAAGCTAAATGCAACTAGATTTATACACATGAATTCAACAATACCAAAGAGAGAAGCATCAATGTGAAAGATTGCATAGAAAGACAACATAGATTACACATGTTACATCATCGCTCGCAAACATTTTCTTCATTGATATAGAGATATCAATGAATGTAGTCTCTAGCGTTTGTAAGCTGCTATATTAATAGCTTGTTCTCTATCAATGTGAAAGATTGCATAGAAAGACAACATAGATTACACATGTTACATCATCGCAAACATTTTCTTCATTGATATAGAGATATCAATGAATGTAGTCTCTAGCATTTGTAAGCTGCTATATTAATAGCTTGTTCTCTACCTTTTGGACATCATCGTAAATGTTACATCATCGCAAACATTTTCTTCATTGATATAGAGATATATTAATAGCTTGTTCTCTATCAATGTGAAAGATTGCATAGAAAGACAACATAGATTACACATGTTACATCATCGCAAACATTTTCTTCATTGATATAGAGATATCAATGAATGTAGTCTCTAGCGTTTGTAAGCTGCTATATTAATAGCTTGTTCTCTACCTTTTGGACATCATCGTAAATGTTACATCATCGCAAACATTTTCTTCATTGATATAGAGATATCTATGAATGTAGTCTCTACGGGCAATGCTCTCAAGGCTAGTTCATTAACCTTATCAACCTCTAGATTTCGTGGTGCAAGTATAGCACGGTCTTTAAAGAAGCATGCATAATCCTCCACCCTCTAAATATCTTTGTATACCCATTCTACCAAAACTCAAAATGGAGTTCCCATGGATCAACATTCGTGGGGTGGTATTACCACTTTGCCTTCATTGTTTGGATGGCCTATAGAGCCATCTCCAATTTGTAATGTCCATTTCTACCAAACTCAAAATGGAGTTCCCATGGATCAACATTCGTGGGGTGGTATTACCACTTTGCCTTCATTGTTTGGATGGCCTATAGAGCCGTCTCCAATTTGTAATGTCCATTTGACAAATTCTTGTTGTGTGCAATCATAAGCACTCTGTCTAACCCGCATGTTTTGGGTGAGCTTTAGAACATTCACATATCTCCAAATATGTGATCGGCATAACGTTGCATCAACAATGTCCTCACACGATCCCTTTGGCACAACGGGTAAGATTTTCCTGAAGTCACCACCAAAGAGCATAACTTTCCTACCAAACACTATATCACTCTACATAATGTCTTTCAATGTCTTGTCTAGTGCCTCATATGCGTACTGATGCATCATTGGAGCCTCATTCCAAATAACTAACCTTGCAAGCTTGAACACCTCCGCTAATGGGCTGTTAGCTTTGATACCACATGTGCTAGAAGCATTGAGCACCAATGGAATTTTAAAACATGAGTACGCTATACGACCATTTGAAAGTAACAATGCAGATATTCCAGACGATGCACATGCCAATGCAACTTGATTCTCGACATGTAATTGTGACAGTAAGGCATTATAAAGATAGGTTTTGCCTGATCCACCTGGTCTCTATCAAGGAAAAAAACACCACCCTAGTTCAAAGAAACAACCTCAAGGATAGTGTCAAATGCTCTTGATTGACAACTATTTAGACTCCTTTCCATGGAAATAGACAAATCAGCCTGCTTAACAAAATCAAACATCATCTCTTCCATCAACAAACCATTGTTGACACTGGCAACACTTGATCTATTAGGAACAAGCAACCCTTTAAAATCATGCAACCGATTTCCATATTGTTGTAAGAGGTCTTGCATTTGCAACAGAGCTTGATTCTTTGCTATAGAATGACAAACACCAACATCGCACACCCTCTCTGATGCAAGGAATGGAAAAAATAATATGAAAGCTTGCTTGAGAATTTATTCCAAAGGTGTCCAGGGGATATAGGCTCACTAAAAACCATTATAATGACAAACAATTGACGCATCTGGAATCCTGTTTTCTAAAATGCAGCTTCTTGGAGACACATATACGCATTCCTCTGGCTTCATAGGGATACAAATGTCCATTCACATGCAGCCTTAAAACAGGGATACAAATGTCCATTCACCATTCGTAAATCCTCAAAAGATTTACAACCTTTACACACAGTAAGTAACATGCATAAGTAATATTGCTCACCTGCACTTAGACTAACGCACCCACTTGCAAGGAAAATCAACATATAGCAGGCTACTTGCATCCGTATACAATTGATTAGCTTTGAACCATTCAGTCAAAGATGTTCGATTTTTGTCTCAACTAATCACATCATGCAAATCATCCTGATCATTGAATATCACATTGTTGTGCATTGGGAGATGGACATGAAACCTTTGTATATCAGGCTTTTCATCATGCAAATCATATTGGTATATACGCCAACATGCCTCTGAAGACTCATACCATGCATCCAAATATTGACTAACCTTATCAATAACCCCGTGTGAGTCTTACAACTCTATAGTAGCTCTATCATGTCCTTTGTTTACATACTTATACAAATACTTTACGGTTGTAATGGTAGAGTATACTTCAATGTTAATATGGGCTTTGTACCTCTCATAGATAGGAAAGGGTTATATGGAACAACCCATCGACTATCCACCCTATGATCCTTTACCTATATGAAACTATTATCATCTCTCCGCATGTAAGTTGGATATCTATTGTCATCAATGCTAGTAGTCTTGAAAAAATTTCGAGGGTACCGATGTTTGCACCTCCCATTAACCATGCAAGGAGAGTGCATATTTAGTTCCCCACATGGTTCTTGGATATTACAATGACTAATTATGGTGTGCAACTCAGGAAACATCACCTTATTCAGGAAATTTAGCACATACCAACATATCATAGTGTGCAATCTCAACCAGTTTACTTTCACTTTCTAATATCAATAATATATGTGCATGTGGCAAGCCTTTTTTTTGAAATTCAATAATAGAAATAAATCCCAACACCTTTCCAAATATTGCTTTTTTCACCAATAAGTGCATCATGTCCTTATGTTTCTCATAAAAGACCCGAGCTGTCAAGTCAGGTCGATCTTGGCAACCTGACCAGGCAGTAAGGCATTGGTTATTTCATCCCACTTAGGATTGTAAGTGAAGGTAATAAACAGGTCAAGTTTACCCATCTTCCTAACATTGAATATTGGTACAATTGATGCATATATCTAGGCTCCCCGGTATATGAAGATGTTAGAACTACCCTGCGTCCAGCAATCCCCCTAGAGACTCTATTAACCCCATCGCTTGAATTAACCATATCTGCAAGACCTTGGTATAATTCAATACGCAATGCTTTCTCATTATTGCGTATCCATACTAATCTAGATTCTTCCATGCTATTATATGCATCAACAATTTACTGTTGTAATAGTCAACCACCGCATAGAAGGCATGCATTTTTATCTTCTCTTATCTGTATTCTATATGCATAATATTGCCATTGAGTTACAGTCTTTGTCTCCTCATTTGAACCTTGTCTATTCCTACCATTAAGTGGAATTCCAACATGCCAACCATCCTCTCCTTGAGGAAATAAAAGAATATATATTAGAGGCATATACGAACGGTGCTGGTTAGATATTTTTTTATAGCACCTGTGCGCGACACTATTTGAATATCTCTATGCCCCACATGTAAATCATCCCCTTGACCCGGCATGATAACTGCTACCTCACTTCCTGTAAGGAAACAACTATTGCCTTGAAGTTGATTGCACTTCAGTGATGACCATTCTCAAATCTGCATGTGGACTTGACTGCAACATTTCTCATTGTACAAAGTGCACAGGCATACGGATCATATCCATACATCATTGTTTGCAACCTCTCAAGTACATTTTGATTTAAAGAAGGCATGCCATGAAGTATATTCTCTAATTCATGCTCTGTATCATACACATATTGTTGGGCAAATCGAGGAGCCACATCTCATGTTTCATTAGGTATTACAGAACCAACACGATGATAGGTAGTACCATGGATTCAAAAATTAAATACTCCTCCCCCCTAGTGAACTGATTATCCAAGTGGGCACCTAGTGAAATAAATGCCAAGGCATTATTGTAAGAGTGGATATTAATCTGACGGAGTCCCCATAGCCCGCGCTGCCAGGTAGGCTCTTTGGCATGTGGTTTTTTTATTTTTTGTTGTATTTTAATGTTTTTATTTTTGGTTTTTTTGATGTTTTTGTTAAGATTCATGTATAGCTTTATGTTTAGAGTAGGATTATCACTTATTTGAGTAAAAAAACTTGTGACTCGGGTGACTAGAGAGCCTAATCAAGAGGGTTTTTACTTAAACCTAGACTCTTTTTGTTAATTTTTAGCTTAATCTTGTTTTTTTTGCTTAATTCCTTTCCATAGGTAGGTTAGAATTACTAGATAGAATAGTAATCAAACAAAAAAACTAAAAAAACCATAAACTATCTCTTAATTTTCACTAATGATCACTAACCTACTGGTTAGTGTGATTAGTGGACTTAAAGAGAGTAAAAAACTAAAAAATTTAGCCTAATTGCTTGAAATTAGACTAATTGGAGTGGCATTAGTATTCTAAACACTTGCCTTGACTCAAATCTATGCTTAGTTCACTCCAGTTAGGCCCTAATTGGTAAGAATTGTATTAATTTGGTCTCTTTTGTCTAATTTTTTTGAGTGGATTAATTAGTGACCTAATTATTAAAATTATTTTGGTGTAATCACATGTTTAGAGTAGCACAAATATTGCTAATCCACCTATCAAATCCCCATGCTTAAACTCCTCACCAATTAGGTGTAATTTGAGGGCAAAGAAGAGGGTTAAGGAGTGATTAACAATGGGATTAAGAGAATTAATTTGTAGTGCCTCTAAATTAGTCAAAATCCACTAATTTAGAGGTAGCTTCTAAATTTAACCCTCTAAATTAGTCGAAATCCACTAAAGTTAGAGGTAGCCTCTAACTTTAACCCTTTCCCACCTACTAGCATTAATGAGGAGGTCTTAGTTGTTTCCCACTTACTTCCCTCCAATTTGAAATTGATATTCAAATTCCAAATTTTAAATTTCAAATTCAAACTTTAATTCCAACTTGCCATGGCCATTCCACATTTTCCATAGTCGTTCCATCCTAAAGCCATGGGCGTTCGCTTGTGAGTGTACAGCCGTACCAAATTTAAAAAAATAAAAATAAAATGAATGGCCATTTTCCCACGGTCGTTTCATCCTAAAGTCACGGGTGTTCGCTTGTGAACGTATGGCCATACAAAAAAAACAAAAATTCAAAAAAGGAAAAAAAAATTCGAACGACCATTCCACACTTGCCACCACAAGCATTGGCTTGTGAGCATACGGCCGTACCAAATTTTTTTTTTCAAAAATTCCAAATCTTTAGAAGTGCTTTTGGTCTACCTCCTTGACTCACTATGGTCATTTTTACATGCATAAAATGCCTTAAAAGACCACTTTTAACCTTAAGGGTACATTCATGCGCAAGGCAAAAGTGAGCTAAAACTCCTAATCGGGCCTGCCCCACGCACCGTTGAAGCTTCTTTAAGCTTCCCCACACACCATGGACACCTTTCGGTCATGGTTGCATGCCCCCAATGCCTCCATTCCATTCAGCGACACCCCGACCTCAATTGCTCACATGTGGTCTCCATGCCACACATGCTGCTTGGCCGGGAGAGATTGATCTACTTTTCCTTTCCTTTTCGTGATACATGTGTACCTGCATCATTCCTTAACCTACCTAACATTGGATCCACTGCTCGAGGACTCTCCAGGTCCACTCAACACTTGTGATTTTGCTGCTCTACATGTGGTGCAAAATCAACACTTCTCTCCTTCATGAAATAAACCCACACTTTCTTAGTGTGGTCATCAACAATGAATGTAGCATAGTACCTACAACCTGCAATTGTTACAGTCTTGGTTGGTCACCATACATCTGAATGTATGTTATCCAATGGTCTTGCACTGACATGCTTTTTATGTGGGAAAGCATTTTTGGCATGCTTACCAAGTTGGCATGCTTCACATACCTTATGCATACTGTCAACCTTAAACTTTGGCAAACCTGCAACAATATTTTGGGCCTGCATAGACTTCACTCGCTATACATTCACATAACCAATGCGTTTGTGCCATATGTCAATATCTGCAATGACACTTGTTCCATGTGTAAACATCCTGCCATTTCTATTACCCTTTGCAACCAAGCGACACTTATTTTTGGATTCTTCCACAAAACATCTTTGAGGATTAAACCTCACTTGCAGACCTTGCTCAACCATCTGTCCAATAGAAACCCGGTTCTTTGTAATATTCGGAACATGAAGTATATCAGCCAAGTACTTCATTTTGCCATCCTGCATAGACAATGACACTTTACCAACATGCGCAATGGGATGCACAATATCATCACCTGTTTCTACATAACCTAGCATTAGGGGAAATTTGGGCTCATTTTTGGGCCCTCTAAGGAAATTTTTCCCATGTTTGCCTTGAAAATGGGAGCCGATGAACATTTCTTACCTTATGTTAAAACCCCATCATATGACATATCATTAGAAAGATCATGAAAAGTAGATCTTATAATTTCAAACTCTGAAACATTTGGAGTTGCTAGCTCAAGATATACCATTTTCCTCAAAATCAAGTATAAAGGCTAGCGATCCACATCATCACTTTTGAACCTGCTTTTTGTACATCTTTCATGGGTCATGTCCAAACCCCATCATGTTATATATCAATGGAAAGGTTTTGAAGAGTAGATTCCATATATATAACCTCCAAAAAAATTGGAGTTGATTTACAAAAAATTTACCATGGCTCCATTTTTGATGATGTGGCATTATTTCTTAAAGGACCCAAAAATGAGCCCAAATTTCCCCTAATGTTTTTCCATTTTCTGCATATCTCTAAACCGCTCAACATGACTAGTCATGTGGTTAGAGGCGCTAGAATCCACATACCATATATCTTGAGATCCTGACACATCCCATGTTATAGAACTAAGCATGTGTTGCATCACAAACAACTGCTCACTTTTGTCATCACCTCCATGTTTTCTAGATGATGTGTGAGATCCCTCTGCCCCCTCCGTGCAACGGATTCCTGGTAGCTGATAGCGGAAGTAGTCCCCTCATGCGTGGGGCAGGGTTTCTCACTCGGGGCCTCGCCCACGAATGTTCGGGCACGAGACTAGGCTAGTGGTCACTCCGAAAACCGAAACCGAGAAAAATTTCCATGCCCGGAAAGCGGAGACGATTCCACCTTTTTGAATTTTTCTTAACGACTTTTCTAACGAGATCAAAATCTAAACTATCCTCCACTTGAATAAACCAGATATAGAAGGAAACTATCACTGATATAATTTGATTATCTGAGCAATTCAACGTTTTTTTTCTAATCAAGATTAGGCACAACCGTTGATCCACTCAATCGAGAATTTTATCAGGGAATTAACTATCTACTCAAATCCTAGCGTAATCCTAAGATTTTTCAATTTGATTATTAAAACTCCACTGATTCCAGCCTAACCCCATCCGGCCCATGGGTTAGCCACCACCCTACCACTGGAATCGGTAAATCCAAACAAGTACTCACCCACCCATAATTGAAATGCCTTTCTTAACTTCAGCTTTAGAAAACAGATACGCACACACTCCTCTTTAAAATTTTAATAAAAACAATCCATTGACAAACAATTTACTGGTTACACATGTCATACTTCAAAATTTCCATTGAGTCTTTGTTTTTCACAAAACAGAATCACTCTAGACTCTCCGTTGAGACCAGCGAGTCAACAACGAGATCCAGTGATAGATTACAATAATAGTGGTCTGTCATACAATATCTTCCTCGACATACGTATGGGTGTCCTCGGCATCGCGAGCCCGTACATCGCCTGGTTAGAACCCTCCAGGATCCTCCTTAGGTGTCCTGGCACTTCACTCAGGGACCGCTTCGTCGGCCCTCGCCCATCGTACCGGAAGCGCACCATTTTAACCATACCGAGGCTGGTCAAGACCTCGGCAGGCTTTGCCGCGTGAGGTGTCCCTCGAACACTCCCCGCCAGTTGTTATTGCAACCGAACTTCCCTTAGATAAACATATATGCCAAATGCTCCCTCCAGCATTCTGGCATAAGACAGTCTTTTAAGAAAACAGGGTTTCTATGCAAGTTTATAGTTTTGATTTTGTTTGAATACCATGAATAAATCTTAAATCCGTATCCCAATACTTCTAGATCCAGGTCTGAATTTCAAACAGAATTCCTCGAATTCTGTTAACTTGATCGTCAGATCAAAATCAAAAGTCTTAACTAGTTTCAGATTCGGTGGGTGTTTTGAGTGCATTTTTCCTGAACTGATCACATCGTCATTGACAAAGGGATTAGGTCTTGGTCAATAGTCTGAATTAGAGTTTGGGTCTGGAAAGGTTCTTTCTAAACTATCTTTCTCGAAAGGTACTATTTCAATTTCTCTTTTTCCAAATTTCGTTCGACGAATATTTGCTTACAGATTTCTAAAACATGGATTTCTTAAGAGGAATAAAATAATCATTTATCTCGATCTCCGACTTCGATGGTTTAATTGAATTTTCTCATTACCATCTTAGTGAATATGAAATGGTAGAATTTCCTCTCACATATTATCTATCTATTCATTTTTCTAATTTTTACGAAAATTAACAGAAGATTAAAGAGAACCCTTATTTAATTATAAAGATTCTATATGCATCTAATTATGCATAAAATCCAATTATGATAAAAGTCACACTTTTATCATCATAAAAATCATTTAAGATGAAAATCACACTTTTAATATAAAAAAAATCTTTTATGCACCCATTTATGCATAAAAACCATTTATGATGAAAATCACACTTTTAATATAAAAAAATATCTTTTATGCTTCCATTTATGCATAAAAACCATTTATGATAAAAATCACACTTTTAATATATAAAAAAATATCTTTTATGCATATGTTTATGCATAAAAACCATTTATGATGAAAGTAATACTTTTATAATAAAAAAATAATCTTTTATGCATACTTCTATGCATAAAAATCAAATATGATAAAAGTAACACTTTTATAATAAAAAAATAATCTTTTATGCATACTTATATGCATGAAAATCAAAGATGATAAAAGTAACACTTTTATATAAAAAAATAATCTTTTATGCATGAAAATCCATTATGATAAAAGTAACACTTTTATAATTGAAAAAATAATCTTTTATGCATAAAAATCAAATATGATAAAAGTAACACTTTTATAATTAAAAAAATAATCTTTTATGCATAAAAATCAAATATGATAAAAGTAACACTTTTATAATAAAAAAATAATCTTTTATGCATACTTCTATGCATGAAAATCAAATATGATAAAAGTAACACTTTTATATAAAAAAATAATCTTTTATGCATGAAAATCCATTATGATAAAAGTAACACTTTTACAATAAAAAAAAATCTTTTATGCATACTTTTATGCATAAAAATCAAATATGATAAAAGTAACACTTTTATAATAAAAAAATAATCTTTTAAGCATACTTTTATGCATAAAAATCAAATATGATAAAAGTAACACTTTTATAATAAAAAATAATCCTTTTATGCATACTTCTATGCATGAAAATCAAATATGATAAAAGTAACACTTTTATAATAAAAAAAATAATCTTTTATGCATACTTCTATGCATGAAAATCAAATAAAATAAAAGTAACACTTTTATAAAAGAAAAATCTTTTATGCGTACTTCTATGCATGAAAATCAAATATGATAAAAGTAACACTTTTATAATTAAAAAAATAATCTTTTATGCATACTTTTATGCATAAAAATCAATAATAATGAAAGTAATAATTTTATAATAAAACTAAATTTCTTTTATACAAATAATCAAAATGCATCTTCTATGCATGAAAATGACACTTTAGAATATAGAAATCATAAGGATTACTCTTTTAGAATAATGAAAGATAATACTTATTTCTAAATTTTTGAAAAATTTCACCATACCTCCTTTGTATGGCTGACCATTTTTCAATTTTAAGTCCCTAAAATTAATTAGAAATGCATCAAGAGTATTTAAATCATTCTAAAGTAACATTTTTCTACTTATTTAAGAGAAACATTATGAAAAACTTGATTTTATTCATTAATCATTCACCTAGGATAGAGAATGGTTGGATTTACTAGAGAAGAGAGGGGAATGTCTTTTGCAATGAGGCATAACATCATTTGCAATGTAGAGAAGACAACAACCATAAAAAAACCATAAAATAAATGGAAAAGAGAAGAATCACCAACTTACTAATGAATTTGAGAGCTTTCCTTTGGCTTGATAGTTTGAGGGTTCAACTCTTGTTTGAGACAAGAGTGGCCACCAATCTTCTAGAAGAAGGAAGGTCAAAAACTAATGAATTATGAATACAATTCACTGTTTTTGGCACTTGGGAGAGACAGGGTAACAGTGAAAAACACTATTGAGTTTCAACAAAAGGGGAGGGCTTCTATTTATAGGAAAAAATGAGCTTCTAATGAAGCCAACTGATTCTAGAATTTTCCAGATCAGTTTGGTCAATTTTTGACCATTTTTAGGTCAGTTTTTCTCACTTTTTGGATCTAGTTGAAACAGGAGAGAGGAGAGATAAAAATATCCCATTATTTGGGAGTTTAAAACTCATTTAAGTATGTGAAATAGGCGCCTCCTTCATGAGGGAAATTTCCCCATGCAGAGGTGTCAAAAATGCATCATTTCACCTAAATATCTCTCTTTTTTAACTATTAACCTTGTCCTTAGTCAACTCTTCATCTTATGTGAGTATTTACTCATTTTTGGGGGATTTTTCTTTTATTCTTCTATTTATCTCCTTCCTACATTTGGATGAATCTTATTGGTCCATAGGAACCTTAATTTAAAATTTCAAAAAAATCTTCACCCCCAGGATAATGCCTCTTGAACAGATTATACTTAATTTTTAATGCACCTTCTAAAAATCTTTTTGAACTTCTGTTTCAGGGAAACTTATTTTAATAAGATGAGATATTTTTCTATCCAAAAATATTTAAAATCTGAATATTCTCTTTCTAGAATATTTTCTCTCTCTAGGCCAAAACTGGTAGAAACAAGATCTTTTATATTTTTGAAGAGGGATTTGATTACAGGGGAAGATGCTGGACATCTTGAGAGGCTGGGGAGGAATCTTACATTCTCTCCCACTTGAAAAACGTGAGATGTCCTCATCTCGCAAACTGGGGGTAATCCCGCAACAACAGATCGACTTCATTCTCCCAGGTGGCATCTTCAAAAGGATTGAACTTCCATTTTACCAATAATTCTCTGAGAATTCTATTTCTGAGGATCTTTTCTCGAACATCAAGAATTTCTTTAGGTTGGAGTTCCATCTGCCCTTGGGTTGAAGAGGTTAGGATTTCATCATCAAGCACATGATTTGGGCTTGGCACATATTTCTTTAGAAGGCTTACATGAAATACATTATGAACTTTGAGATGAGGAGGCAGAAGAAGCTCGTAGGCTAAGTCACCTACTTTCTTTGTAATCAGATATGGCCCACAATATCTGGGGGATAACTTCTTGTACTTCCCAAGAGATAAAGAACTCCTTTTGGGTCGTACTCGAATGAAGACCATATCTGCTTCTTTGAATTCTCTGTCTGTCCTCTTCTTATCTGTATACTGGTTCTGTCGATCCTGGGCAGCTTTTATATCTTTATGAATTGCCTACATCTGCTGCTCCATGTCGTCAAGCATCTGTCTGGACATTCGACCCTAATTAATGGGTCGGACCAAGTTAATGGAGTTTAGCAATCTTGTCCATACAGAGCTTTAAAAGGGCTTATCCCGATACTTCGGTGATAAGAAGCATTGTAGGCGAACTCGACTAGGTGTAGATAGCTTAGCCACTTCTTGGGTTCCCTGCTAGCATGACCGAAGTATATCTTCAATTACTTGGTTTACTCTTTCAGTTTGACCATCGGTCTTAGGGTGATAAGCTGTGCTGAGATCCAAGAAAGTTCCCACTGCTTCGAAAAATGCAGTCCAGAACCTTGAAGTAAATTTGGGATCTCGATCACTTACTATTCTCCTAGGTAGGCCATGCAATCTGAAGATTTCTTTGAGGAACACTCTGGCCACATCCACTGCAGTGTAGGTTTCTTTTACTGGGATCAGCAGATGGGCAACTTTGGTTAGTCTGTCAACTACCACGAAAATGGAGTTGTAACTTGATTGCACTGAAGGTAATCCAGTAATAAAATCCATACTGATACATTCCCACTTCATCTGGGGGATGTCCAATGGATGTAACTTCCCAGGCATTTTTACTCTTTCAGCTTTGACTTTCTGGCATGTTAGACATTAACGTACATGATTCAGTACATCCTTTTTCAGACCAGGCCAAAAGAAGCTTTTCTTTACAGACATGTAGGTTTTGATGAAACCTGGATGTCCTGCTATAAGGCTGTCATGGGCTTCATTCAGAATTTGGTCCTTGGTTCTCTCATCATTGGGAATGCATAGCCTGCGATTATAATACATAATGCCATCATCCAGGCTGTACCCTTGAACTCTGTTCAACTCCTGAGGAGTTTTTCTTTCCTGCATAAGTAGGGTAGAAATAGGGCCAAAGAATCTATCTTGCATGATCTTCTCACTTGCTTGAATAATCAAAGGATTTGATATTACAGTAATTGCAAGCAAGGAGGCTTTTCTGCTGAGGGCATCTGCTACCACATTCTCTTTGCCTGGGTGGTACTTGATTTCAAAATCCAACTCCTGCAAGGTCTGCATCCACCTTCTTTGGCGCATGTTGAGGTCCTTCTGAGTAAAAATCCACTTTAAACTCTGATGATCTATCATCAAAGTGAATCTTTTTCCCAGTAGGCAATGTCTCCACAACTTTAAGGCGTAGACTATTGAAAGCAATTCTAGGTCATGGACAGCATAATTCCT
Organism: Cibotium barometz; assembly: GCF_041138505.1. Classification (NCBI taxonomy): domain Eukaryota; kingdom Viridiplantae; phylum Streptophyta; class Polypodiopsida; order Cyatheales; family Cibotiaceae; genus Cibotium; species Cibotium barometz. The sequence continues at coordinate 53,270,030 of NC_141052.1, read as the reverse complement.
CTCATGCGTTCTGAGCTTTCGGGATTCATAGGCCACTGCATGACCTTCCTGCATGAGTGCACCTCCCAGGGCAAAACCACTGGCATCAGTTACTACCTCAAAGGGTAGAGAGAAATCTGGCAGCTTCAGAACGGGACTGGTTACCAAGGCGGTCTTCAGCTTATCAAAAGCACTCTGGCACCTGGTAGACCATTGAAACGGGGTATTCTTCTTGAGAAGATTAGTTAGGGGGGAAGCTATGAGAGCATAATTTGGTATAAAAATTCTATACCAACCAGTCAATCCCAAGAATCCTCTGACTTCTTTCACTGTCTTTGGTTCCGGCCAATCTATGACTGCTTGGACTTTTGCAGAATCTAGAGAAATTCCATCTTTGGATACCAAAAAGCCCAAGTATTCAACGTGATCGGTGGAGAAAGTGCATTTGCTCTTTTTGGCAAAGAGTTGATGCTTCCTTAGAATCTTAAGAACTTTTCTAACATGAGTCTCATGGTCAGTTGCATTCCTTGAGTAAATCAGAATGTCATCAAAGAAAACTAGAACAAAATCATCCAAGTATTCTCTGAGGATGTCTTGCATTAGGCGATTGAATGTAGCTGGGGCATTAGTTAATCCAAATGGCATGACAGTAAATTCATAATGCCCATAGCGAGTATTGATGGCTGTTTTCGGTATATCTTGATCATTGATCCTGATCTGGTAATACCCAGATTTGAGATCTATCTTTGTGAAGATCTGGGCTCCATTCAGCCGGTCCAGAAGCTTATCAATTCTTGGGATAGGATACTTATTCTTAACTGTCAGCTTATCAATTCTTGGGATAGGATACTTATTCTTAACTGTCAGCTGATTTAGACCTCTGTAGTCCACACAGAGTCTAAGCGTTCCATCTTTCTTTTTCTGAAAGAGAATTGGCGCACCCCAAGGTGAAACACTGGGTCTTACAAACCCTTGTTCTAACAGCTGTCTAAGCTGTTCCTTGAGTTCGATGGCTTCAGGAACTGGCATTTTGTACGTGCACAGGGCTATTGGCTGAGCTCCGGGGGTCAATTCAATCACATGATCTACTTCCCGGATTGGAGGCATTTCAGTTAGCTCTGTTGGGAATAGATCATCAAATTCACTTAACCATTCTGGTTCTTCAGCCTTAAGCTTTGAGTCTACTGGGTTCATTTCGACAACATAAATTTGCTGCTTCTTCCTAAGTCCTTTCAGCAACCTGGAAGCTTTTACTAACTGAAGGTCTTGGGATCCGAAAACTCCAGTTCCTTGAACTTTGTTCCCGTGTGAAGGTCATGGAAGGAAATGGTTCCATTGTGACAATGTATGTCAGCTTGATTTTTGTGGAGTCAATCCATTCCAAGGATCCCGTCAAAAACTCCCAGAGGTAAGACTTTAAACTGATAGCTGGTTACATTACCATCTAGATTGAACTAGATAAGATCTGTCTCATGGTGAGTGAAAAGAGTCTTCCCACTGGCCAATTCAACTTGCATAGGTTTCCCTGATTTCTATTTTAAGACTAGCTTACACAAGCATCCAGGCGAAATGAATGAATGAGAACTGCATGAATCAATCAAAAGCTTAAAAGGCTTACCCCGATACTCTGCTGGAGTATGGATGATGGAGAACTGATGGTTAGGCCCTTGATTTTAAATTGCAGCATAGATCTGCCCTTTTTCCTCTTCTACTACATCTGAAATTGTGACTGCTCTGGATACTGCAGCCTGAGGTGGAACTCTTTCTCTTTGGTTGCCCTAGTTCTGGGAAGGAGTTCTGAGATTACTCTGGACAGAGGCAGATGGCTGAGCTGGAGTTCTTCTGGGGTTTCCCTGGCTTGGGCGAGATGGACCCTGATTAGACTAGTATGAAGGGGTTGGTCTCTGAACTTGGGGTCCTTGACTTCCCTGTCCCCTTGACATGGCAGGAGTCAGGTAGTCTTTTAACTGGTGACCAAAACCCTGGCATCCAAAACATCGGTTTTCAGTTCTGAGCTCATCCCTCTGATTTCTTGAAAGAGGTGGGGCTCTTGAGAAAGTATTCTGGGAGAAGGGTCTTCATTCACTTCTAAATCTTCCTGCATCCTGATTCTGATTCGGGCCTTGCTGCCTCTTTGGGGGTGGAAAGTTTGAAGTACTACCCTGGGCTTCGAATCTTTTAAAGTTAGAGGGTGCAGGCTTTGGCGGGACCTTTACTACAAACGCTTTGGCAAAATCTTTTGCCATTCTTACTACTTCAACCATGGACACTGGCTTGGCATTTTTGACCAGTGTGTCCAAGGGTTCGTTCATTCCCCGAATGAACCTGGCCATGAGTTGTTCTTCATCTAGAGGTGGTGAATATTTGAGTAGAAGAGCAAAGGCCTGGTGATATTCCTCGATGGTTTTGCTCTCCTGCTTTAGCTCTAAGAATTCGTTCATTTTGGTTTCCAAAAATCCAGGAGGACAAAATCTCTTTCTTAGATAGGTTTTTAGATCATTCCAGGACTGAGTATTTCTGTCCAGACGGTTGGTGTCACAGTGGTTCCTCCATGCTACCCTGGTTGTTTCCACTATTTTCAGCCGGGCAAGAGCCATTTTGCTCCGCTCATTGTAGCCTGTGACGTCAAAATACTCTTCCATGGCTTCCACCCATTTCTCCACAGCCTCGCCCAGGTTCTCCCCTTCTCCTTTGAAGGGTCCTGGTGGCTGAGTCCTATGAAGAGCCTTGCGAACATCAGGGTCAAGCTCGTCATCTTCAGAGACAGGGTCTGGCTGACAGCCACGGTTTCCTCGTCTCATGATTCTGCCAAAAATTTATATATTATTAAAATTTTATTTTGATATTATCCACGAGATCCTAAGACTTAAGAGGTTCGAAAAACAATTTCTTAAACAAGACAATGATCTTATTGGAGATCTATGACATATGTCCGATAACAGATTTTTCTTTATCAGGATCGTTTGTAAACAATCACTTATACAACAGGAAATTTTTCTCTGGAAAACATTTCTTTATTTATATAAAAGTTGCAATATGTACATAGAGCAGCTCGGCTCTAGAATTCAAAATCTCCTCGGGAGACGCATATGATGACGGTATTGGGCCATAGCCATGCCCTGATACAAACGTCCACTTACTAACAAGGAAGCTATTATCTTCCATTTAGGAATAAAGCAACTAAGGAGTCTGTAGACTTGGCATGAAAGTCTGAAATTTTGAGGCGTCGAATGATATAGAATGATGCCACGCACCATTTTCAGCTTTAACAGGATCATAGCCAATGAGAGGTTTTGCCACAGCATTGCACGGCGGTCGCAAGAGGCGTGGACATATTGCCCTGCAAACCACTTATGCTGTAGTCTCTCCACTGGGTTAGGAAAATATAAATCCTCGAAATGGCGTGCGAGTCTTGCTCGGCTTGTTCGAGTTGAAGCAGAAGAGATGAGATGCTCGAAGGCGAACACAGTCATATCTTGAGACTGGGTGAGGTCGGGAATACCAGATAAATAGGAAACTTTCATTTATAAAAATAATTTCTTTGATTAAAAATTCTTCATTAAAGAAGCTTACGGAATGAAAATACATTATGAAAATGCTTTTTTTCTAAGTTCTTATTATCAATTTCTGATAAGATTTTATTTATCTTTATTAGCTTTCAGCAAAGCTCTGATACCAACTGTGAGATCCCTCCGCCCCCTCCGTGCACCGGATTCCTGGTAGCTGATAACGGAAGTAGCCCCCTCATGCGCGGGGTAGGGTTTCTCACTTGGGGCCTCGCCCACGAATGTCCGGGCACGAGACTAGGCTGGTGGTCACTCCGAAAATCAAAACCGGGAAAAATTCCCATGCCCGGAAAGCGGGGACGATTCCACCTTTTTGAATTTTTCCTAATAACGAGATCAAAATCTAAACTATCCTCCACCTGAATAAACCAGATAGAAGGAAACTATCACTCATATAATTTGATCATCTGAGCAATTCAACGCTTTTTTCCTAATCAAGATTAGGCACAGCCCTTGATCCACTCAATCGAGAATTTTATCAGGGAATTAACTATCTACTCGAATCCTAGCGTAATTCTAAGATTTTTCAATTTGATTATTAAAACTCCACTGATTCCAGCCTAACCCCATCCGGCCCATGGGTTAGTCACCACCCTACCACTGGAATTGGTAGATCCAAACAAGTACTCACCCACCCATAATTGAAATGCCTTTCTTAACTTCAGCTTTAGAAAACAGATACGCACACACTCCTCTTTAAAATTTTAATAAAAACAATCCATTGACAAACAATTTACTGGTTACACATGTCATACTTCAAAATTTCCATTGAGTCTTTGTTTTTCACAAAACAGAATCACTCTGGACTCTCCGTTGAGACCAGCGAGTCAACAACGAGATCCAGTGATAGATTACAATAACATTGGTCTGTCATACAATATGTTCCTCGAGATACGTATGGGTGTCTTGGGCACCGCGAGCCCGTACATCGCCTGGTCAGAACCCTCCAGGATCCTCCTTAGGTGTGTCCTGGCACTTCACTCAGGGACCGCTTCGTCGGCCCTCGCCCATCGTACCGGAAGCGCACCATTTTAACCATACCGAGGCTGGTTAAGACCTCGGTAGGCTTTGCCGCATGAGGTGTCCCTCGAACACTCCCCGCCAGTTGTTGCAACCGAACTTCCCTTAGATAAACATATATGCCAAATGCTCCCTCCAGCATTCTGGCGTAAGACAGTCTTTTAAGAATACAGGGTTTCTATGCAAGTTTATAGTTTTGATTTTGTTTGAATACCATGAATAAATCTTAAATCCGTATCCCAATACTTCTAGATCCAAGTCTGAATTCCAAACAGAATTCCTCGAATTCTGTTAACTTGATCCTCATATCAAAATCAAAAGTCTTAACTAGTTTCAGATTTGGTGGGTGTTTTGAGTGCATTTTTCATGAACTGATCACATCGTCATTGACGAAGGGATTAGGTCTTGGTCAATAGTTTGAATCAGAGTTTGGGTCTGGAAAGGTTCTTCCTAAACTATCTTTCTCAAAAGGTACTATTTCAATTTCTCTTTTTCTAAATTTCGTTCGACGAATATTTGCTTAAAGATTTCTAAAACATGGATTTCTTAAGAGGAATAAAATAATCATTTATCTCGATCTCCGACTTCGATAGTTTAATTGAATTTTCTCATTACCATCTTAGTGAATATGAAATGGTAGAATTTCCTCTCACATATTATCTATCTATTCATTTTTCTAATTTTTACGAAAATTAACAAAAGATTAAAGAGAATCCTTATTTAATTATAAAGATTCTATATGCATCTAATTATGCATAAAATCCAATTCTGATGAAAGTCACACTTTTATCATCATAAAAATCATTTATGATGAAAATCACACTTTTAATATAAAAAAATATCTTGTATGCACCCATTTATGCATAAAAATCATTTATGATAAAAATCACACTTTTAATATAAAAAAATATCTTTTATGCTTCCATTTATGCATAAAAACCATTTATGATGAAAATCACACTTTTAATATATAAAAAATATCTTTTATGCATATGTTTATGCATAAAAACCATTTATGATGAAAGTAACACTTTTATAATAAAAAAATAATCTTTTATGCATACTTCTATGCATAAAAATCAAATATGATAAAAGCAACACTTTTATAATAAAAAAATAATCTTTTATGCATACTTATATGCATGAAAATCAAATATGATAAAAGTAACACTTTTATATAAAAAAATAATCTTTTATGCATACTTTTATGCATGAAAATCCATTATGATAAAAGGATAACTTTTATAATTAAAAAAATAATCTTTTATGCATAAAAATCAAATATGATAAAAGTAACACTTTTATAATAAAAAAAAATCTTTTATGCATACTTCTATGCATGAAAATCAAATATGATAAAAGTAACACTTTTATATAAAAAAAAATCTTTTATGCATACTTTTATGCATGAAATCCATTATGATAAAAGTAACACTTTTATAATAAAAAAATAATCTTTTATGCATACTTTTATGCATAAAAATCAAATATGATAAAAGTAACACTTTTATAATAATAAAAAATCTTTTAAGCATACTTTTATGCATAAAAATCAAATATGATAAAAGTAACACTTTTATAATAAAAAATAATCCTTTTATGCATACTTCTATGCATGAAAATCAAATATGATAAAAGTAACACTTTTATAATAAAAAAAATAATCTTTTATGCATACTTCTATGCATGAAAATCAAATATGATAAAAGTAACACTTTTATAAAAAAAAATAAAATCTTTTATGCATACTTCTATGCATGAAAATCAAATATGATAAAAGTAACACTTTTATAATTGAAAAAAATAATCTTTTATGCATACTTTTATGCATAAAAATCAATAATAATGAAAGTAATACTTTTATGATAAAACTAAATTTCTTTTATACAAATAATAAAAATGCATCTTCTATGCATGAAAATGACACTTTAGAATATAGAAATCATAAGGATTAATCTTTTAGAATAATGAAAGATAATACTTATTTTTAAATTTTTGAAAAATTTTGCCATACCTCCTTTGTATGGCTGACCATTTTTCAAATTTATGTCCCTAAAATTAATTAGAAATGCATCAAGAGTATTTAAATCATTCTAAAGTAATATTTTTCTACTTATTTAAGAGAAACATTATGAAAAACTTGATTTTATTCATTAATCATTCACCTAGGATAGAGAATGGTTGGATTTACTAGAGAAGAGAGAGGAATGCCTTTTGCAATGAGGCATAACATCATTTGCAATGTAGAGAAGACAACAACCATAAAAAAACCATAAAAACCATAAAATAAATGGAAAAGAGAAGAATCACCAACTTACTAATGAATTTGAGAGCTTTCCTTTTTTTAAAGATTTTATTGGCTACTATCTACTATTTGGAACAAGCTTTTACAGATTTATTGGTGATAAAAATAAAAACAATTCTCATAAAAAATGTAAAAACATTTCAAAGTTAAGAAAAATAGCTCCCCTAAAAAATGATGTTTGATGCAAAACATCAACTTTTAGGCTAAAACTTGATGTTTTGCATGGAGTTGATGCGAAACATCAACTTTTCCACACAACTCGATGTTTTGCATCAAAGTTGATACAAAACGTCAACTCTACCACAAAACTTGATGTTCTGCATCAAGTTTTGTTGAGAGATGTAATCGTGGTATTGTGTGTATGTGGGAAAGCACCCTAGAGGTGCAAGATATTGTGTGTAGTGTGTATGTGGGAAAGCACTCTAGAAGTGCAAGATATTGTGGTGAGATGGAATGCCACATGTACTCTTATCTTGTATATGGTGTGTTGAGTGTTGAGTAGAGAAGAAGAAGATTTTCACCCTCTCTCTCTAGTCATGGAGTTTTTAGTGTGGTTTAATCCGCCTTAATCTTATGCTTAATCTATGTCCTTCACCATGACCAATCCCATTCCTAGAATCTTAACAAGTTTCATATGCTCCGGAGAAGAAAGTTGGAGGATCGGAGGCTTATTTTGACAAACGGCCTGTTTTAGAGATTCTATCTGCTTAGGCATGCTTAGACGACCTATTCCATAAATTTTTAGTACCAACACAACTCTGTTCCGATGCAATGTGCAGACGTCACCAAGCGATTTGCTTCATCAGTAAATCGCTTTGTGACGTATATCACATCACATCAGAACATAGCCATGTTGGTACTCAAAATTTGTGGAATAGGTTATCTGAGCATGAAATCGCTAGCGGAATCGCTAAAACAAGCCGTTTGTGAAAATTGGCCTCTGATCCTCCAACTTTCTTCTCCGGAGCATCTGAAACTTGATGCGCAGAACGCCAAGTTTTGTGGTAGAGTTGATGTTTTGCATCAACTTTAATGTAAAACATCAAGTCGTGGAAAAGTTGATGTTTTGCATCAACTCGATGCAAAACATTAACTTTTAGCCTAAAAGTTGATGTTTTGCATGGAGTTGATGCAAAACATCAACTTTTTCATAAACTTGATGTTTTGCATCAAAGTTGATGCAAAATATCAAGTTTTATGAAAAATTTGATGTTTTACATCGAGTTGATGCGAAACATCAACTTTTCCACAAAACTTGATGTTTTGCATATGCAAAACATCAAGTTTTGTGGGAAGTTGATGTTTTGCATAACGTTGATACAAAACATCAAGTATTGTAAAAAGGTTGATCTTTTGCATAGAAAGTTGATGTTTTGTTGATGAAAAACATCAACTCTCTTAGTAATAGCTGAGAAGTTCTTACTCAGCATTAAGTTAGCCGCAAATGTTGTAGGCTAAAACATCCTTACCATGTGTAGTAACCAGTAGGAATCGAACCTAAGTCCCTGCCTAATATTTTACAAAAAAACATTTTGGAAAGTATAAACTTTTGTTTCTTAAATCAAGCTTTATCATGCTTTCTAAACTCATTTAATAACTAAAATTACCATTTAACCCCTTTTTGTCACATCAAGGACACATCTTCTTTAAAAATGAGTATGTAATTATTTTTCAAAATTACACAACTTTTAAATAGCTTATTCATGATATTTTAAAATTCATCTGTACGTAACGAACTCTTTTTAAAAAATATTATATTAGTAATTAAGAAATTATGATACTCAAGAGCTTCAAAATGGATTTTAATACTACTCTCATCAAGAGCCAAAATAGGGTATTATAATTAAGAACTGTATCAAGATAACGCCCTTGTAATATAATCATATAAATAATTTTTTATAGTTGCACTTTGTAGCACATCCTCAATCATGCTAACATGGCAGATGACCCAAGGAGTCTAAGCTTCAAGTGTACACATAGAAGAAAAAAAATATATTTGTGGATAGTGAACAAGACGATGCCTCGTCTACATTCTCAGGGAAAGGCACATCAACTAGTGATGGTGTAGCAATGATTATGAGGAACCATCACTATGCCATAAGCTATACGTTTAGAAAATAGCTTCTTTTTATAGTTGTATCATTTTTTTAATGAGTTGAAGATGGAAATAATAAACATTGTCTCTATTTTGGCATGTTTTTTGAAATCTTATTGTTAGATTTTCAATTATAATGTCAAAAAGTAAGCAAAACGAAGTCTTTTTTTTCACGTCAATTTTCGTAAAGAAATGTATAAAGTGCCCAAAATATTATCAATTTTTGGTAGTGTTGTACGCATGCGTAGACTACTTTTTAAAAAGAGGTAAAAAGCTGAACTTTTTTTATGGAATCTTTGAAATATGCCAAATGTTTCTTGTTTTCAGGAAATATTACCTGTTTTGTCCACAACAGTGTTAAAGGTTTGACTTTTATTGCCAACACCCAATTGTGCACACTCCATGCATCATCCTGATCCGTTTGCAAGGTAATGGACTCTAGCTTACTTGCAATATTAAGAATATCTCGTAGTGTGAGAAATGTGTCCCTTGTGGTCTGCAGGGTACCCTCCTTTGCGCTTCCCTGGACAGTGTGTATGTGATGCTGCAACACTTTGCTGTAGGGTGAACCCCTTGTGTAGCATGTCACAAATCCACGATTGCCATTGACAATCACAACCATGGTGCAAAGGCCATCCTGGCGGCTGATTGTCCCGAGTACAAGGATCCATGGCACACATTACTCTTTGAATCCACATGCTCGTACTGTATGTAGTTCAAACGGCAAATGGAGGGCCAAAGGTACAACTGAGAAGCCACAAAGTGACATTGGCATCCCAAGGCATAGGTTTGGGAGTCCACCCTTCGTTTCCCAGTTTTTTTTTTGTGTGTTCATTGAGGGAGGGTTATCTCGGGCATCAATCGGCCCAAAATCACACCAATACCTACACGAGATGCACACTATTCGTACGTGGAATAGATTGATCACAAATGCATTTCCAAACAAATCTTCTCATGCCAAAACAAATACCTCATGCCCGCCCGTCGGTCACAACACAACATGACCCATGCCCCATGCACCCCAACACAACATGACCCATGCCCCATGCACCCCATGTGCCTGGTAAAAACCCGTTTCACAACCGTTGATCGTTGTCACACAGTCACACTGTACCGTTGTGCAGGTCCAGCTTCGAAAGTTCCATGTGTGCATAGGACAAACAGAGGTGCTTGATATCTATCAAACGACCCCGTTATGAAGGTGAGTAGGGGGTGTTGCTCTTGAACCTGATGTGAGTGCACACGAATAGGTGGCGCTAATAAGATGGCCAGCACAGCTTATCAGCTTCTACGCGTGAGTCCCGTGCAAGTGGGCGAAGGAATTGGGCGATGCAAATAAAAAATGACCTATTTTGGGATGTTGGGGATCAGTGCACAGATCTCAGCTATGACGGGCAGCCGCATAGAGGACATACGCACATGTTATGACACGGGGTCGAGCAACAGGCTGGAGGGTATTGGTGTTGTATACGCAGCTGTTGAAGGGCTATGGTAGCCTTAAAGAGAAGGCATCAAGATAACTATGGAGGGTTAAATATCTCCATAGCTAAGAGATGGTGGTGCAGAGAGAGAGAGAGAGAGAGAGAGAGAGAGAGAGAGAAAACAAAGTCCACACTCAAAAGAGAATAATTGCACAACTCAATGAAGATTAGATTGATATACTAAACCCTTGACCAAATACACGCTTTTATAGGCATAGAGCCTTATCTTTTGACTCAATCAAACTTGGACTAGTTCTTCCCAAGCAAGCATCCTACACACTTGCATAATATCAAATCTATCCTAAGTGATTGTTCACACACACACACGCACACACACACACACACACGTACACTCTTGTAAAGGAGTGTTCACGTGGAAACCTTGAGGAAGAAACTACTACCCATTGACTTTGTAACCCATACAATGATAAATAACGGGAGAACATCTGTTGTCTCCAACAATATGAAGGGTATGCAATACATTATGCATAGATGACATGAATGGTGAAGCATGTCGAGCCATCATGTTTTGGAGAAGCTATTGGAAAACATGTATGGGAGAAAGCAATGTATGAAGAATGGATGCCTTGGTACATAACGATACCTGGGATTTGGCTACATTATTAAGTGGTAAGAATGTCATTGGTTGCAAATAGCTGTATAAAATGAAATCTAAGTTAGATGGATCAATAGAAAGGCATAAATCAAGGCTGGTCACAAAGGGATATACACATACACATGGTTTGGATTATGATGAAACATTCAGTCCCATTGCTAAAAGGAACAATAAAATCTGTGATTGCATTGGCTGTGTCAAAAGGTTGGGAAATGGAATGTAAAGAATTCTAAATGGTGAATTACAAGAAGAGGTGTTTATGGAGTAGCCAGAAGGTTATATGCATCCCAATTATTCCACACATTAATGTAAGTTAAAAAAGGCTTTGTATGGGCTTAAAGCAAGCACCACGTGCTTGGACAAACAAGATAAGCAAGTATTGCATAAGCATTGGTTTTCATGTGGGAACATCAGATTCATCACTATATGCAACGAAGACAACAAATGCTATTGTGGTGATTACCATCTATGTAGATGACTTGATTGTGATAGGTGATTCAAGCAAGGATATTGCTGATGTGAAAGCTTTATTGTGTGGTAAATTTGACATGAAAGACTTTGGAGAATTGAGATACTTCCTTGGCATTGAAGTGGTGAAAACAAATAAAGGCGAACTTTGGTTGGTTCAAAGGAAATAAGCATTGAATATACTAGCAACAAGATATGGCATGACAGGTTGTAAGCCAATGAGCACACTATTAGAGAAAAATGTGAAGCTAAGGGATGATTGTGATGGAGAGATTAAAGATGTGACAATGTATAGAAAGATGGTTTGTAGGTTGATATACATGATTATCACTAGACCGGATTTATGCTATGCAGTTGGGTTTGTGAGCCAGTTTATGCAAAGCCCCATTTGGATGCAGTGCGAAGAATCTTGAGATATATGAAAGCTCTACATCACATTATGGACTCTTTTATGAGTATGGAAAAGCTATGGATGTTCATGGATATAAAGATGTAGATTTGGCAGGTAGTTCTTATGACATAAGATATACTAGTGGCTATGCTTTCACATTGGGAAGTGCAATGGTAAGTTGGAGTAGAAAAAAGAAACCCACAGTTGCTTTATCTAGCACCGAGGCAGAGTATAGAGGAGCAGCTTTGGCTGCATGTGAGAGGTGGTATGGCTAAAAAAGTTACTTGAAGATTTCTGACAGCAATGTGATGGGAAAGTTGTCATACATTGTGACAACATGAGCAACATGCAATTAGAACGCAATCTAGTTTATGATGCAAGGACCAAACACATAGAGGTCCACTATCATTTCATCAGGGAGAAAGTGTTGGATGGACAGATAGAGTTGACATATGTGAAGACTGAAGAGCAGGTTGTAAATATTGTTACCAAACCAAACCACTTAGTAAAGAGATGTTTGAGACCTTCGGAGATAGGCTTAGAGTACATGAGATGGATATGGTGAGCTTGAGGGGGAGTGTCGAGAATGCAAGCTCATTGGGAACTAGTGGATAGTGGTAGAGTGCGGACACCAGTCTAGCAATATGTGCATGTGGATAATAACGGCTGTGCCCAACTGACCAAGTATGTGGACATTAGCTTTAGGTTTATTTCAGTGTGAACTTATCATTATGAAATGTGTTGTGTTTTATGGAGTGCAATGAAGGAAAGCTATGGAGCTTCTCTACTTGGTGTGGATGAAATAAGAGCAAGTATGGTTTATGTGTGTCTCCTATGTTCCACTCTATTCTCTTTTAAGACTACACTAGCCTTACCAAAGAGAACTTTCAAATCACAGTCAACTATGGCCATAACAGACAGTAGATTCCTCTCGATGTCTAGAACATAAAGCACATCGCGAATAACTTCTAAGTATCACCATTGCTTCTAGAAACAAAGAAATGACCCAAGGTTGGGCATTTGGCATCGTTACTAACCGCCACAACCAAGATGGACTCCCCCATAGGCTGAGGAAAGTATACGAGCCCTTTTGACTGGTATGTTAGCATGCTCCACTATTGATGATCCATGAACCATCAGATGTTGATGACTGTTCTGCTTTTGCATAAATTTCTTCTATTGCCACAAACAATTTCGATTCCTCTTCAACACTATTCCCATACTCCTTCTAAGGCTTCAAAGTGCCATTCTTCTCATCTGCTTCCTTCAGCTTTTATGCTTTGACCACGTGACTAGGCTTATCACAATAGAAACACTTTGCCATCCTTTAACCATGTAGCCATGCTTATAATAGTAGAAACACTTTGCCTTAGATTTCTTTTCACAAGCATTGGGGTTATCGTAGCCCTTCACCTTTTGTTTCTTTGCATTTATAGAGAATGTTGCATCACTACTATCTCTGGCTTTGAAATGCATCTCATCCTCCACCAGTATTCTGCCATACTCCTCAAAAGTAAGAGGTGGGTTGCATACCTATGTTCACTGAGATCACCAAACTATCGTACTTTGGGGCTAACACTCTGACGCTGCGGGGCTAATACTCTGACGCACCTGAATTCTTGGTAATTACTTGCTAATCACATGCTTAATCATGTCTTGTCCCATATTTGATCCACCATAGCCCACTCTTGCTTGCATTTATAACACTAAGAATGAAGGTCAAGGTCATACATAAGGGCAAGGGAGAGCCTCTTGTCAGTTAGATGTGGTTGTATGCATAAAAGAGAGCTAATACTAGTGATATTATCAAATGTGTTGCTTTTCAATGATTGTCATGCCCTTTTGACATTTAGGGGTGTTTTGAAAAAATACGTCGAAAAGTACATAAATCTACCAAAAATTACATAAAAATTTACATGCCCTTTGGACATTTAGGGGTGTTTTGAATGTTGAAAAATATGTCCAAAACTACATAAAAAATTTGTAAAAATGGATAAGTTTTATTTAAAATGAGTCAAAAATGAAGTGCAAGGGTGGATGTAAAAAAATGGATAAGTTTTATTTGAAATTAGTCAAAATTAGTCTTGTCCATGGAGGTGACCATGTTGGTCAATTCTTCATCGTTGTCACCTTTGTTGCATCTTTCATGTAATCTCTCTCTCTCTCTCTCTCTCTCTCTCTCACACACACACACACACACACACACACATACACTATTTATATATACATGCTTACATACCTATAGATACACATACATACATAATATATATAAGTGTGTGTATCTATAGGTATGTAAGCATGTATACAAAGATTTCATTGAAAGATGTGAGATGAGATCTTCTTAGATTCAAATTCAAAATTGCATTGGAAGATGTGAGATTTGGCTCCTCCTCACCCTTGAAGGAGGAGTGGGTATTTTGAAATAGCCCCACCTCCTTTGCCCACGTGGAGGGAGGTGGGGTTGTGGTGAATCTTGTATAGAAAGATGCAAGGATATCTACTGGAAGGATATCTACTGGTGTGAAAAACGGCGGCTAGGAGACTTTCCGGAACGCCTCTGAATCCTTTATATATACATCATAATAATATGATGATCACATACACTAGTTTCGCGCAGAATTAACCACCCACCAAATCATGGAGCCGTGCCGCCTCTGCAGTAAGCGTGATGAGTACGCTTGCTTAAGCAGCAGCAGCAGCACCACCAATACAATACATCTGCATGCCAAGAAGAGCATCCTGCAGCGCCTCAGAATCAATTCTCTTTGTCCGCTTGCAAAGATCAGAGACCTCTACGTGGACACCATGATGGCCGTTGGTTCTAGCAGAAGGCTGAGTGCAGCATCGCCGTTGGTTTCCATGGCGTAGTGTCGTCGCCCGAGTTTACTCTTAGCAGCGTTTCACACGCTGAGAGACTTCACACTGACCTACCATAGAAAATCCGATGTGTGCCTAGTCCAAGTGTGTGTGAAGTCTCTTAGTATAAATAGCCCCCCAGTTGCCTCCTTACCATCATCTAAGATAGCCATGAAGTTTGCATCCATCCTACAGACCACCTCTTAAATTCTCACCTCTTAAATTCTGATTTGTTCACCCACATGGACCACCTCTTAAATTCTCACCTCTTAAATTCTGATTGGTTCCTTGATCATCACCCACATGTCTCGTTATATCATGGAGATGTACAAAAACGTTTCTTTGTTCGAGTATCCTAAAGCTGTGTTAGACCTCCCCTCAAAAAACCAAAAAAATCTAGATGCTTCCACTATCTTGAAACTCATACTTTTGAGCCATCTTTGGGAAAAAAAATCCTCACCCCCTTGATTCATTCAATCTTGTAAGCGTGTAGTTTAGCCATATAATATTTCATTTAACACTATGTTGTGGAGAACCATAATCCTCCATTGATTTATATATTAACGCCTCTATCAATCTTATTTGTGATGTTTTACTAGAAGGAATTTCACACATGGCAAAAGTTTGCCTTATAGAATGGTGTGCCATTTGCTTTTATGTTTGGGTAATGAATCATCGTATTAATCTCTTAGTGGCATGATTACCCATGATTTCTTTTCACATACTACTATGTTTGTTTGACTATTTTTCTTTTTATGCACTAATGTCATACAAATCATGGCGTCTTTCCACACTAAAATATTATTGTCAAGTTTTAAGCAAGTGAGCTTGTCATATATTAAAATCTATAAATTGCAATGGTCTTTTATTGTCTACTTTTTGACATCGCTAAAGTAAAAAGTATTCTTGGAGTAAATTATGTATTAACATATTTCTACCAAGGGGACATCCCTTTAATGAGATTGAAAAATCCATGACTTTTCAAGAACCTTTGATTGGAATTTCATTTAAGTTGTGCATTGGAAACACATTCAAATCATAAAAATTACTTCAAAGATTTTTTCTATTGTAAGATGTGAGACTTTCTTACAATGGTGGCCTAACAACTAAGAAACATTGTCTAGATTCTATTTTTTAAACCCTTGCTCATGTAATTTAGCTAATGAAGTGTAGTCTCTCTCTCTCTCTCTCTCTCTCTCTCTCTCACACACACACACACACACACACACACACACACACACACACACACACGCATGCACGTGCATGTGCACACACATGCATATATGCACACATGCACATGCATGCACACATGTACATGCGTGCACACACACACACACAAAAAAATTCATTAATATAAAAAGGGTATTGGTCATGTTGTGATTTCCCTTTAACCTTACACATAAAAAAAACACAAATTTACACCGCAACTCTTGCTTGTATTTTTGGTCATCCCATGATATTGCTATTGATGTGTCCTTGAAGATCATTTATTTGGTTTTTCACATAATCTTTGAAGGTAGGTTAATTTGGTCCATTGAGCATGACCCATGTTTTGTCTCAACCCTTTGATGGACAATATGTAATGTAAATGATTGTGCCAGAGTATGTGTGGTTCTTGCAGGTGGTAGGTGTTAGTACACCCCACTTTGAACAAAGATGTCCCTCATTCTCACCGAATATTCCTAACATGTGGTAGGATTTTTTTTTCCTTTCCACCACCTTATCTCCATGGAAAGCACCCGCTATCTCTTCCACCTCTTGCTTTCCCTCTAGTGTCTTTTTCATGATTATAATTAATAAAGCCTAGTTTTCTGTCTATGAAGAAAAGCTTCTTCTGGCCAGGATTCAAAAAGGATGTACTTGATCATGTGCGAAAATGCTTAATGTGTCACAGAGTCAAGATGCCAGGGAAACTGGAGCCTCTAGACATTCCTCAATTAAAGTGGGAATGTATTAGTATGGACTTTGTCACCTTCAGTGCAATCAGGTTACAACTCTATTTTTGTGGTAGTTGACAGACTAACCAAAGTTGCTCATTTGATTCCAGTGAAAGAAACATACACTGCAGTGATGTTGCCAGAGTTTTCCTTAAAGAGATCTTCGAATTGCATGGCTTACCCAGGAGGATAGTAAGTGACAGAGATCCCAAATTCACATCGAAATTCTAGACTGCATGCTTCGAAGCAGTAGGAACTTTCTTAGATCTTAGCATAGCCTATCACCCCGAAACAGATGGCCAGACTGAAAGAGTGAATCAGGTAATAGAAGATATCCTTCGATCATAATGTGGGGCAGGGAACCCAAGAAGTGGTTAAGCCATTTGTAGCTGGTTGAATTTGCTTACAATGCTTCTTATCTCATCGAAGCATTGGGATGAACCCTTTCAAAGCTTTGTATGGACAAGATTGCCTTACACCGTTGACTTGGTCTAACCCATTAATCAGGGTCTAGATGTCCAGACAAATGCTTGATGACATGGACCAGTAAATGCAATCAATCCGTAAAGATATAAAGGCAGCCCAAGATAGGCAAAATCAGTATGCAGATAAAAAGAGATCAGAGAGTTTGAAGAATCAGATATGGTCTTCATTCAAGTAAGACCAAAAAGAAGTTCCTTATCTTTAGGAAAGTACAAGAAGAAGATCTCTCCCAGATACTGTGGATCGTATGCTGTTATAAAGAAAGTGTGTGATCTAGCTTATAAACTTCTTCTGCCTCCATATCTCAAGGTACATAATGTATTCCACATCAGTTTGCTTAAGAAATATGTACCCAGCCCGAGTCACGTGCTTGATGATGAACAATTGATTTCTCTGACTCAAGGCCAAATGGTACTCCAACCTGAAGAAATCCTTGACGTTCAGAAGAAGGTTCTCAGGACCAAAGTCCTTAGAGAGTTTTTAGTCAAGTGGAAGTTCTTCCCTCTAGAAGACACCACCTGGGAGAAAGAAGAAGAGTTGGCAAAAGATTACCCCCACTTTGCGAGATGAGGACATCTCGCATTTTTCAAGTGGGAGAGGATGTAAGATTCCTCCTCAGTGTGAATAATGAAAAAGCTTTTACCTCAATCCCCTATAATCATTCCCTATTTTTGAATACAAGAAAATATTATTTTCCTTTTTTTCGACTAGAGAGAAGAAAAATTCTAGAGAGAGGTAATTCCATATTGAGATATTTTTGGATATAAAAATTCTCATATTTTTGCCTAGAGAGAAGAAAAATTCTAGAGAGAGGTAATTCCTATTGGATATTTTTGGATATAAAAATTCTCCTAATATCAAAAGTATATTTCCCATCCAATCGTTCACATGTACGACTACTCACATCTATCCATACATTCATATCTATCACTTCACGTCCACATATATTCATGTCACATCACATCTCTTTACATCACATCACATTCTTTCACATACACATCTATATCCATTCTTTCACATACATCCACATCCGTTCTTTCACATACTCATTCACATCCATTCTTCACATACACATTCACATCCATTCTTCACATACACATCCTTATCCATTCTTTCACATACTCATTCACATCCATTCTTCACATACACATTCACATCCATTCTTCACATACACATCCATATCCATTCTTTCACATTCATTCTATACATACACATCCATATCCATTCTTCACATACACATTCACATCCATTATCATCACATACATTCACTCACATCCCATATCATTCATTTACATCCTGATTCACATGACATCACATCTCATCTATTCATTCACATTTATCTGATTTACATCACATCTCATCACATCTATTCACCTCACATCTTATCACCTCTATTCACATCACATCCATCCATTCATTCACATCTATCTGATTTACATCACATCTCATCACATCTATTCACCTCACATTCTCATCACCTCTATTCACATCACATCCATCCATCCATCCATTCATTCCCATCTATCTGATTCTCATCACATCTCATTACATCTATCCATCCATTCATTCACATCAATCTGATTCACATCACATCTCATCACATCTATTCACCTCACATTCTCATCACCTCTATTCACATCACATCCATCCATCCATTCATTCACATCTATCTGATTCACATCACATCTCATCACATCTATTCACCTCATATCTCATCACCTCTGTTCACATCACATCCATCCATCCATTCATTCACATCTATCTGATTCACATCACATCTATTCACATCACATCCCATCACCTCTATTCACATCACATCCATATTCATTCACATCTATCTGATTCACATCACATCACATCACATCACATCTATTCACCTCACATCTCATCACCTCTATTCACAT
Source organism: Cibotium barometz (assembly GCF_041138505.1). NCBI lineage: Eukaryota > Viridiplantae > Streptophyta > Polypodiopsida > Cyatheales > Cibotiaceae > Cibotium > Cibotium barometz. Next base: position 53,250,929 of record NC_141052.1, on the reverse strand, counting down.
CACATCCATCCATCCATTCATTCACATTTATCTGATTCACATTATATTCATAGAATTTAAACATAGATTTTAAGAGAATTCTAATTTTGATATAAAAAATTTTTTATGCATATATTTGTGCATAAAAATCAACTTTAATAAGAATAACACTTTTGAAATAAAAATAATTCCTTTATGCATCTTTCTATGCATAAAAATCAAATTTAATGAGAATAACACTTTTGAAAGAAAAATAATTCCTTTATGCATCTTTCTATGCATAAAAATCAATTTTAATGAGAATAACACTTTTGAAATAAAAATAATTCCTTTATGCATCTTTCTATGCATAAAAATCACATTTAATGAGAATAACACTTTTGAAATAAAAATAATTCCTTTATCCATCTTTCTATGCATAGAAATTAAATTCAATGAAAATACCACTTTTATAATAAAAAAATTTCATTATGCATCTTTCTATGCATAGAAATTAAATTCAATGAAAATAACACTTTTATAATAAAATTTTTCCATTATGCATCTTTCTATGCATAGAAATTAAATTCAATGAAAATAACACTTTTATAATAAAAAAATTTCAATTATGCATCTTTCTATGCATAGAAATTAAATTCAATGAAAATAACGCTTTTATAATAAAATTTTTTTATTATGCATCTTTCTATGCATAGATTTTAAACTCAATGAAAATAACACTTTTATAATAAAAAAATTTCCATTATACATCTTTCTATGCATAGAAATTAAATTTAATAATTAATATCTGTGATATCCATGCATATTCATAGGTGAATATGTACATGGAATAAATTAGAATATTTCTTTTAGAATGCACAAACGGTGGGACTTACTCTTTTGGAATATAAAAATAAACTTTTTTTTTCATAAAATTTTGGAAAATTTTGCCATAACCTCCTTTGTATGGCTAACCATTTCTCATTTTTATCATTCTAATTTCAACTTAATTTAACTCCAATTAGATGTATAGGACTCTAATCTACACAATTTTCAAATTCCAAGAGAGTAAACAATAAGAAAAGTTTAATTAATCTATTTGTTAATCATTCTAGGATAAAGAAAGGCTGGAATGTAAAGAAGAGAAGGGGGTGGCCTTTTCATCAAGGCATAGCATTAGAATTTACATCTATAAAACTAGAAAATCAAGAAAACCATAGATTTAAAATTAAAAAGTAAGAAAATTTAGTTTACATGGAGTTGTAAGCTTTCCTTTAGCTTGAGGGATTGAGGGTTCTACTCTTGTTTGAAGCAAGAGTGGCCACCAATTACTTTGGAGAGAATCAAGCAAAAAACAATTGAATTATCAAGAAATGAGGCTTCTATTTATAGGAAAAAGTGAGCCTCTAACCAAGCAAAATGATTCTAGAATTTTCCAGATTAGTTTGGTCAGTTTTTTACCATTTTTGGATCAGTTTAGCTTACTTTTTGGATCTAGTTGAAACAGGAGAGATGAAAATATCTCATTATTTTTTAGTTTAAAACTCCTCCACACATATGAAATAGGCACCTCCTTCATGAGGGGAGATCCCCACACTGAGGTGTCAAAAATGCATCATTTCCTCTAAATATCTCTTAATTTTTAACTAATAAACCTTGTACTCAATCAACTCTTCATCTTATGTGAGCATTTACTCATTTTTGGGGGATTTTTCTTTTATTCTTCAATTTATCTCCTCCCTACATTTGGATTAGTCTTATTGGTCCATAGGAACCTTAATTGGACCATAATCTATTTTTTTTTGAAAATCTGGACCCTTAGGCTAAGGTCCTTTTTACCTATTTTCAATTAATTCCAATTGCACATTGGAAAGTTCTTTTTGAATTTCTGTTTTAGGGGAAACCATTTTAGACACTAGGAGGATTTTTATATCAAAAAATATCTCAATTTTGAATTACCTCCCTCTAGACATTTTCTCTCTCTAGGCCAAAACAGGGTAAAACAGGATCTTTCTTTTATTTCAGAGAGGGGAATAATTATAAGATCAAAAGGGGAGACTCTTACACCTGCACACCTCAAAAGCTAGAGGGAGGAATCTTACACTAATGATAACTATCCAAAACACAATAAAGTTAGGGTAGAAAAATAACTCACTTAGATATATAAGCAACTAGTATCCGAGTTGAAATATGTACAAGAGTACAAGCAATAAACTCCAAAATTATGTGCAAAAAACGAAGGCAAATGCTACCTTCAAAGCACATGATATTATCCAAAAGATCAAAAGATACATATATAAAACCATGGATAAAAGCATAGAAGCTCCTCAAATCCATGAAAACCATAGTTGATCATAAAAATCAATGCATGTCATCTAATGGTCATTAATTATGCCAAAAGAAGCATTAAAATTGGTGGCCAACTCATCAATCCGGAGTATATGAACGTGGTGTCGTTCAAGCAAAACTCCAAAGTAAGCAAGTGAAACACATGTGTGTAGCACTCAATAAAAAACCTCTAGACACAAGTGATCTAGGCAGAACCTGAAAAAAAAGTTTAGGGGGGGGATTGTTTTTCGTTGGCGGGCAGCCACCCCCAACCCCCCCCTCTGCACGTAGAAAAAATGAGAGAGGGAGAGGAGGTCTCCCTCTCCACTCTCCTCTCTCCATCTTCTCCAAATCATTCTCTCTCCTCCCCCTCCTTCTCTGTAATCAGACAGGAGGATTAAAACTTGATTAATATTTTGATTTAATTAAACCACTCCTTATCATAATTATCAATTCATTATGATTAAAGCTTAATCAATTTTTAAAAATCCCTTTTAAAAAGGAGTTCACACAAGCGGGAGGAAAATAGACAAGAAAAATTAGATTTGAGAGGCGGAGAGGGTCCCACGCACACAAGAGAGCATTTCATGCATCAACATGCTGTCCCCTATTGCATTTCAGCAAGAAAATCGGTAGAAATTTGATCGCATACTCGCGGAAAAACCCACAAAAATGTATAAAAAATATATTTTTAACCATAAAAATGCTCAAATAATTTCTAAAAAATTAGGAAAAAATTCCTAAAAATTCTAGAAATTTAGGGAATCCATTCTACCAAAAATATCCATAATAAAATATGTGGTATTTTTTTAAAAAAATCCATTAATGCTTATTTTAAACCATAAAAAATAAAAAAAAATAGCATTAAACTCACGAAATTCTCTCGCAACGTCGATTCGTCCATTGAATAGTAGTAACACACGTTCCAATCGCCATATCAACGATTCACGTGCATATCATAAACACAAATCAATAAAATAATATTTTTATTAGTAAATATTAAAATTTACTTCAAAAAAATACCAAAATTTATAATTAAAGAAAATCAACAACAATTAACTAGAGATTGCTCTGATACCACTGTTAGAACCCTAAGATCTCTCTAGATAATTGTTATGCATAAATTAGGCATAAACTCATCCACTCGACCACCCCCGAGCCCAAGGGATGCACACATGAATTATAATTAAATACATCATACCTTTATCTTGATGTCCCATACCATCAAGAGATATAACTCCAATCCAATAGCATGTAGCTATAGTGTGAAATGGTAGGCGAGTAGTTATGATCCTCTACACAAGAGAGTATAACATAACCTAGCCTCAAGCTAACATCAAGAGACCATAACCTAGCCTAAAGCTAACATCAAGAGACCATAACCTAAGCCTCAAGATAACACAGCCTTCAAGCCCCCAAGCCCTCCCTTGAGTGTGCCCCATGCCCCTATTATATAGGAGGGCCCTCAAGTGACTCTTGACTCTCCATTTCCCATGTGTGATCCTTGGATGCTTGACCCTAACCTTAACCCTTAAGGTTAGTCCTAACCCATGCTCCACTAAAGCTTGTTCCCATGCTCACAAGCCTAATGCGGGTTAGCCTCCTAGTATGTGCACACATAATGTGCATATAGCACACACACATACATGTGCATACATGCACACATAAATATACATGTATACATGCACACACATGGAGACACACACACACACTTAAGCTTGCACACACATATATACATTGTGAGATCCCTATCCCCACCATGCGACGGATTCGGGGTACTAGCAGCGGAAGTAGCACTTCATGCGCGGGGCAGGGACCCACACTCGGGGCCTCGTCCACGGATATCTGGACAAGAGACTAATCCGTCAGTTTTTCCAAAACCGAACCCGGAAAAACTTCCCTTACCCGGAAAGCACGGGCGATTCCACCAAGATAACTTTGTACTCTAACGTAGTCAAGATCATTACTGATCACGCTGATCCGACTACACCTATAAAGATACTCGATCGGATCAAGGAAGAAACTTGCACTTGGATCATTGGGATCAACGCTTTTTTCCCCATCAAGAGGCACAGCCGTTGATTCCTATCCATAGAACAATTACTATCCGGGATTTACTTTATCTATCATAATAACAGAAATTGAGTCTCGATTTACGGATCCATCAGTCCAGCCTAACCCCATCCGATCCCATGGGTTAGCCAACCGCCCAACCACTGTAGTGATGGGATCCAATTTGGAATTTGGTTAGGTTTGTCCCGGGTACCAAGGAAAAGAGTTCCAAGGCCCCCTAGCCGGAAGTTCATGCAAACATAAAACTAGCCACACCACTTACACACCCAATATGAAATTGCCTTTTTCTTAGCATCAGCTAACTTTAAAACAATCCTTTAATGAAACCATAGTACCACTGATCACAATCTTCCAATTTATCCGGTTGATTCATAATTTCCCATCATTCCTTTATCAGAGTATCTATGGCATCATTGGCAACTAGAACGCTCACCACCTGTCCACACAGGGGCCTTTTCAATAGTTCCTAGCCCATAATACTCGACAATATAATCACTTATAAAAATCAAGATGGACTCTCGTTGAAGATCAGCAAGATCAACCAACAGATCCATATAAAGAGCCATGGACTCATCCATTGAAGACCAGCAAGGTAAATCAACCAGATCCATGCCCGGTTTCACAAAACAACTCTTACTCCTTGTTCCAATATCTTCCTCGACGCACGCGTGGGTATCCTAGGCGACCCAGAGCCCGAGCACCGTATGGTCAGCACCCTCTAGGATCCTTCGCAGGTGACCTAGCACTTCACTCATAGGTCGCTTCCTTGGTCCCTCATCCACCGTACCGGAAGCTCACCATTTTAATCGAACCGAGGCTGGTCAAGACCTCGGCCGACCTTGCTACGCGAGACGTCCTCCATTGACTCTCCGTCAGCAGTTGCAACTTTAATAGTTAGGTCTCCACGACCTTAATCACAAGACGGTCAAAATGCTTTCCCAGCATTCTTGACATAAAACAGTCATTTACAAACAGCATTTACAACAGTTTACAAATACAGTTTCTATATTAACTCTCATTTTTCCACATTATCCCTCATTAATCCACATTACTTATTCCACATTCCATTTATATATGTACTCATCTAATCACATCATTTTCCATCTCTTCACTTCAGATTCCTTCACATCACATATCATATATTCACATCCATATCCACATCACATACATATCATATATTCACATCCATATCCACATCCATACATCCTCATCCACATCCACATTCACATCCATACATCCACATCTACATGCTTACCTCCATTTTCACATCCTCATTTATACATCCACATCTCATATCCACATTCATACATACACATCCATATCCACATCCATACATCCACACCCACATGCATACATCCACTATCACGTCCTCATTCATACATCCACATCCACATCCACATTCCCATTCACATCTATACATCCACATCTACATCCACATACATACATCCATCCACATCCACATTCCACATTCACATCTATACATTCACATCTACATCCACATTCACATACATCCACATCCACATTCTCATTCACATCTATACATCCACATCTACATCCACATTCACATCTATGCATATACATCCTCATGCATACATCCACATTCACATTCACATCTATACATCCACATCTACATCCACATTCACATCTATGCATATACATCTTCATGCATACATCCACTTTCACATTCATACATACGCATCTACATGCATACATCCACATCTACATTCATACATCCATACCTACATCCACACATCCACATTCATATTCATACATCCACATTCACATGCATACATGTCCATTTTCACATCCTCATTCATACATCCACATTCACATACATACATCCACATCCGTATCTACATCCATACATCCACATCCACATCCACATCAACATTCACATTCATACATATACATCTACATGTATACATCCACATCACATTCATACAACCATATTACATCCATTCTCGTCGTAACACATCCCATATACATCTTAACACATCCTAACTCATCTTAACACATTCTATCACATTTCATACACATCTTATCACATCTTTTTACATCTCATACACCTCTTATCACATCCTATCACTTTCTATACGCATCTTATCAATTCTTATCACATCTCATACACCTCTTATCACATCTTATCACATTTCATATCTTTTTTTTTAAAAGAGAATTCTTATATTTGATATAAGATTTCTCTACACATTTATTTATACATAAATTCCATTTAAGGAGACTAACACTTTCGAAATTAAAATCAATCTTTTATGCATCCTCTTATGCATAAATTCAATTTGGTAGAAAATTACACTTTTAGAATAAAAGAATTTCTCTTATGCATCTAAGTTATGCATAAAATCCATTTATGAGGAAAATCACACTTTTAGTATAAAAAGGAATATCTTTTATGCATACCTATATGCATGAAATCCAATATGATAAAAGTAACACTCTTACAATAAAATAATCAACTTTTATGCATACCTCTATGCATGAAATTCAATTATGATAAAAGTCACACTTTTATAATAAAATAATCAACTTTTATGCATACCTCTATGCATGAAATCCAATATGATAAAAGTAACACTTTTGATATAAAAAATTTTCCTTTATGCATACTTCTATGCATGAAAATTAAAAATGATAAAAGTAACACTTTTGATATAATTTTTTTTCCCTTTATGCATACTTCTATGCATGAAAATTAAAAATGATAAAAGTAACACTTTTAATATAAAAAAAATTATCCTTTATGCATACTTCTATGCATGAAAATTAAAAATGCATAATATAAAAATAAATTTCTCTATGATTACAATGAATATCTTTCAATTAATCTAGGATGATAATTCCTAGAATATGGTAGGAAGTCCTCTTTTTATGCTTTGAATGAAATTATTTTATGCATAATTTTTATAAAAATTTTGCCATAGCTCCGCTGCTATGACTAATAAATCTCAAATTTTCTAGGGGATAAAGCTTATCATTAAGGAAATAATTAAAATGATCTCTAATTGGATCATTAATCCATAATGGATTGAATCATCAATATACATAAACTAAAAGCATAGAAAAAAGCCATTAATTTGGCCTCAAGCATAGCTTAATCTTGGGTTAAGGAAAAGCTTTATGAAAAGCTTGATTTGGATTGAGAATGGGTCATGAGTATGACCATTTCTTGAGTGAGAGAGAGAAATTACATAAAAACCATTAGAATTTAAACATAAATGGAAATTAACTAAAAACCATACCAATTAAGCTTCTCAAGCTTGAGAGGGGTTGAGAAGAGAGAAACATTGAGAAATTATAGAAAGATCAAAATTCACTAATTACCTTACAAATTGCTTGATTCTTTGTTCACGGTAGAGGCCCCCAACCAATCAATTGGTTTAGTATGTTGATGGAGCCACTAATTGGGATTGAAGAAAGAGGGAAGCTCCAAAAACTAGTGAATTATTAAATGAATTCACAGTTCTTGGCTTAGGTGGAGTAGAGTAACGATGCATAAACACTATCTATTTTTCAACAAGGGGGAGGCTTCTATTTATAGGAAAAATTGAGCTCCTAACCAAACAAACTGATTCTAGAATTTTCCAAATCAGTTTGGTCAATTTTTGACCATTTTTAGGTCAGTTAAGCTAACTTTTTGGAACTAGGCTTGAATGAGGAGAGAGGAGAGATGAAATATCTCAATTTTTATGAGTTTAAAACTCATTCAAGCATGTGAAATATGCACCTCCTTTAAAGAACTCCCCTTCCTTACATGTGTCATAATGGAATCATTTTAATATTGCTCATAGTTTTTTTTAACTAATAAACCTTGTACATTTTCAACTCTTCATCTTATGTGAAATATGCACCTCCTTTAAAGACCTCCCCTTCCTTACATATGTGTCATAATGGAATCATTTTAATATTGCTCATAGTTTTTTTTACTAATAAACCTTGTACATTTTCAACTCTTCATCTTATGTGAAATATGCACCTCCTTTAAAGAATTCCCCTTCCTTACATATGTGTCATCATTTTAATATTGCTCATAGTTTTTTACTAATAAACCTTGTACATTTTCAACTCTTCATCTTATGTGAGCATTTACTCATTTTTGGATACCCAAAATATCTCATATTTTTAATATTGCTCATAGTTTTTTACTAATAAACCTTGTACATTTTCAACTCTTCATCTTATGTGAGCATTTACTCATTTTTGGATATCTTCTTTTACAAATTGGATTTATCTCCTCCCTACACATGGATTGATGCTATTGGTCCATAGGAACCTTAATTGGACCATAATCCAAAAATTTCTGAAAATCTAGACCCTTAGGCTAAGGTCCTTTATACCCATTTCTAATTAATTCCAATTGCACATTGGAAAGTTCTCTTTTAATTTCTGTTTCAGGGAAACTTATTTTAATAATATGAGATAATTTTCTATCCAAAAATATTAAAATTCTGAATATTCTCTCTCTAGAATATTCTCTCTCTCTAAGTCAAAACAGTTAGAAACAAGGTCTTTTATATTTCTGAAGAGGGGATTGATTACAGGGGAAGATGCTGGACATTTTGAGAGGCTGGGGAGGAATCTTACATTCTCTCCTACTTGAAAAACGCGAGATGTCCTCATCTCGCAAACTTGGGATAATTTCGCAAGATGCACGAACATGAGACTTAGAGAAAAATTTAATTAAGATTAACCACCAAATAAAAAAGTCTCAAGGAGAGTAAGATTCAAGACAAGAACAAGATTTAAACTTTATTCATTCTTGGAACATATACAGTAAAGATAGAAGAACTCTTTACACTTCCATAAGCCCGTCCATCATATGATCACAAAAGCAGCATTCACAAGCTGCGCATGTATAAGGCAACTCATCTATGGGAATAATTCTGTTGGTTATTACTACACCTATCTCAGTGGTATGAGGTGATCTAATAAAAGGACCTCTGAGAGGCAAGCCAAAAACGGGGTAAAGGCATATCTTCTCATGAGGAAGAAAACACGCCAGTAAGTAGACCCGCTCAGAAAACCAAAGATGCCTTGATCTCATGACGCAGTAGTATCGGGGACCCAAACCCAAAGCTTCAATAACCATGGCTAAGCGGACATTGTTACGAAAGTGCTGCTGACCCCAGGGTGTTACCCTAGTTATGTCTTGATAGGTTCGCCATTTGGTCTGAGCTACAGAAGTTCCCAAGTGAGGGAAAAGTGAGCGCTCATACTGTTCTATAAAATCCTTCTTCACAGACTCACTTGCATCTTGAAGGTGAGGAATCATTATGGATAAAACTAATTCTTGTTGCCAAGCCATGAAGGAGATTAAGAAAGAAAGGAGATCGATGGGAGAAAGATTACTGTGAACGACAAGTAAAAGTTACGACTTATATAAAGGAAGGAGCTAGCGTAACTTAGAAGCCAACGGTAACTTGCCACTGAAGTTTTACCGTCTTTCCATGATTTGGGTTTGGCACATTTTTCTATAGAAGGCATTCAGAACTTTGAGATGAGATAAAAGAAGTTCGTAAGCTAAATCACCTACTTTCTTTGGTCCACAATATCTGGGAGATAACTTCTTATACTTTCCAAGAGATAAAGAACTTCTTTTGGGCCGTACTCGAATGAAGACCAAAACCTTGATATCCAAAACATCGATTCTCACTTCTGAACTCATTGTTCTGAATCCTTAAAACAGGCGTGACTCTTGAGAAGTATTCTAGGGAGAGGGTCTTCCTTTTTTAAACAGAAACTTTCTTTTATTTTAGAGAGGGAATAATTATAAGATCAAAAAGGGAGATTCTTACTCTTGTATACCTCGAAGGCTGGGGAGGAATCTTACATACATATACACGCACATAAGCACATACATATACACACATACACACTCACGTACAAAGTACATGTGTACACATGGACGTGTACATCCACACATGCACACATGTATACATAGATGCACACACACACATTTGCACGTGTACTAGCACACACATATGTGCGTGCACATGCACACAGACACCAAGATGCGCCCACGGACACATTCACATGATTGCACACATGCATGTACACACTTGCACATGGATACACATAAACACAAACATACACACTGACACCATACACACAGACACGTGCACATACACACACTAGCACAGACATGATCAAGATACTTGCACGATGCATGCAAGCATGAAGTCGACATTACACGATCACAGACACATGTGTGTGTACACACAGTCATACAATTGAGCATGCAAGTGTGTGTGTGTGTGTGTGTGTGTAGGGGAGAGAGAGAGAGAGAGAGATTCTATGTGTGTGAGAGAGTGTGAGAAGAGAGAGTGCATATACATGTGTATGCGTGAGTGAGAGAGATGTGTGTGTGTGTGTGTGTTAGAGAGAGAGGAGGAGTGCATCTGCATGTGTAATATATGTGTATGTGAGGATGTTTGTATACACGTACATGGGAGATTGAGTGTGTGTCTGTGAGATACACACATGTATACATGCACACATACACGTATACACATGTATACATGCACACATACACACTTGCACATATAAACACATGTACATACACATAGCATGCACAGCACATAATACATGTACACACTTAGTCATTGTACACACACTCGCTCACATGTACACACATACACTCATCTACACAAACATATGCACAGACTTGCACATTTGTATATGCATACATGCATATGTACACTCACCTACACAAACACACACATGCATGGACATACGTGCATACACAAAGATATACATACTTACACACACATACACTCAAGCTTGCATATACACATAGATGCATATGCATGCACATAAGCACAAACATATATACACACATACACACACTCACATACATAAGTACACATACACACACTCACATACATAAGTACACATACACACATATCCCAAATGGAAGAAGAGGTATCAAAACCTATTTTCCATCACTATCTCAAGATGAAAATGTTTTTTGAAAAGATTTTTCCTGTTTTTTCATGACCCATTTTTTAATGTGTTCCAAAAGGAATTTGGAAAAACTCTGTATGAGAGAGTTGTAGTATTTTTGGAGTACTACAACTTTGTTTGTTTTTTTTAAATTTTATCATTTAGACACTCAAAACGTAGCACGAAGATGGTATGCAATCTTTTTTGGGGCTATTTTGAGCAATTTTTAGTGCTTTAAAGGTCCTTTTTTGCCTCGATTTTCGGATCAAGTTTTTAGGTTGCTGGTCGAAGGCCAAAATGATGGATTTTTTCCTCAAACGCTCGAGACCAATTTCAAAGAACTCGATGCTGGCTCACCGAGATGAGAGTACTAGCACGTGTTCATTGAATTTACGATTTAGGAGATATGAGTCTCCAAACAGGGCTGTTTTCCACCGATTGTTTTTGGCAATCATAAGCAGAGTTACATGTTATTTGTGTTAGTTGGGAAACTAAGAGATGTTAATAATGGGAAAGAAGAGAATGGTGGATTTGTACAAATGTAAACAAAATCATCAGAATGAGATTGTGATTCTCACTTCCTCATCTAATTCATTGAAGCGACTTTCATCATTGAAGAATTTGGTCGTTCGTCGATGATGTCCCTTTTTGTGGTAGGATTCTTGTCGACTGTTGTTGAGAAGGAGTTGTTCCTGCATGCTTCTTCCCATATTTTTTTAATGCTTTTATGTATATTTAAGTGCTCTATAAAGAAGGTAAACATGAAGTACGATGAGCCAAGTGGACTCTTATTGAGCTGTTGCTTTTTCTTTGAAGTAGCCACTTGTTGGTGAGGCTTGAAAGAATTACGTCAACTTGCGAGGCTAATATAGACATCTTCACTAAGTATTAGATATTAATGTGTTGTGAAGACTCTAGCCTCGTTTGGACAGGTTTGCAATTTGAAGAAAAATTCCAAGTGATGGATTATACCATTGACCACGCTTTCGCCCACCATAGCCCCCCCATCCAAAGATGTACTTAGATAGTTATCGATGGTGAGGCTTGGTGGTAATGTTATCCAGTGCATGAGTATGGATATGTACTCATGGAGTAGCTGCTACTTTCACTTAGCCAAAAGAGTAGTAAGCTATAAACTTAATAAAAATATATTAGCTAGTGAAGAGAGTGTCTTGTGATATTTTACCATTTTGTAGGTAGGCCATCATGTGACTCCCTTTTGTTTTTGTCTTCTTTTCTTTTCCATTGGGGTTGACTGAACAAGCAAGCTCTTGTGTATGTGCTATATGCACAAGAGGGGTTGCATGGGCATCTAACCATATGATGGGATTACCATCATAGTATCCTTATTGTTGAAGCACGTTCATCGGCACCCATCATTGATGAACATTAGGAGTTAATGGTTGATGCCTTTGAGGCTTCTTTCTTTGAGCAGGCTTGGGGTACTTCTTTATGTGCTTGGGAATCTAAGCTTTGGTATTAACCTTGAGCTTTCAGTAATGTTTTTGGTACCCACACTTGTTGAGTTGCTGGATTTTTTTGAGGAACTCGCATATGTGCTTGTGGACAATGTTGTAGAGTACTTTTATTCTTCAATTGCCTCTAAGTTTTCCATTGAGGAAGAGACTTTGATTGTCAAGGCATCCAAATTCGATTGGCACCTTTGTAGTAGCCCAAGTAGCTCATTTTCTACCCACATTTGGATACTATTAAGATATCTTTATCTTGGCTGTCTTGGTGGGATTTTCTTTTTGGATGAAGTGGAAGGTTTTGGGCCCTCCTTTACATTGGTTGGCATTGAGGTTGTGGCTTTGAGACTCATGGGGGGCATTGTTGTTGATGAATCTTGAGTATTGTGCGGAGTGGCTTCTGATATGTTAAAGCTTTTGAGCATGCATCCGGCTCTCCTTTGGTGAGGTTAGTCGATGAAGATGCATTGGCTACATGGCTTTTCCCTTGAGTTCATTTTTTAGAGATAGATGGTTGTGTTTGGGGAACTTCTTTAGGAATAGTTGTTGATTGCAAGATTTTGGCATTGGATTTTGTTTTGGTGAGGATGGAGTTGAAGGGGTAGATGCTTTATCGGAGTCGGTCATTGATGCACATGGTAGGTCATGTAGAGGGGCTTCCAAAGAAGAGGATTGTAGCTTTTTGCATTCAGCATCATAGAAATCCATTAGGGTTCGATCCTCTTCCATGCAGTATGGTATTGTCAACTTTGTGTCATTGACCAGCATGATGATCGTATCGCTAACAAAGCACAATGGTGCTTGGGCAGCAATAGTTTATTTATGCCTCAAGATCAAATCTGCTTTCATCACATACTCAACCCACAAAAAACTTGCAAGTAAGGGAGTTAGTAAGGGAGTTAGTTTCAATATACATTGTTTGTTTAAAGTACCCCAAACATGGCATGTTCAAGTCTTCTGTGGATGGAATTTTATCTGGATGAGCTTTTAGTGTTGGTTGACCTAACAAATCACATAACTTGAGGGTCATGATATTGTGCTCTCGTTGTGGATAAAGATGTGCTTGGATTGTGATGATTTTATTGGAAAGTTCCAATCCAACTATAATTCTTAGGATATTTTGAGTAACATAGGTTAAAAGTTCTAGCTCCTCCAACGTCTCTTCCTCTCACAAAAGAAATTTCACAATGCCTGCAGGAGTGTTCAAGGTGACTGTTTGCATGGATTCGTCAATCAAATAGCACGAGTCACTTACCCAAGTTCCACCAAAGAATTACATCATACTCAAGGAAATTTGGGGTAACATGGAATCTAAATTCCACATTACCACCGATTCTTTGAGTAGCATAGCTAAAGCATCCAAGAACTTCAATGTTTTGTCCATTGACACCTCTTGCAAGACCATTGTCTTTAGGGATGATAAGTTAGGTTGTCCCAATGACACCCAAGTGTCTATTGTCATGATGTTATGACTAGCTGAAGGGATAATAAAAGTGTGTTTGTGCTTAACATCATTGCCCGTACGAAAATCTAGCCATACCATGATAGAATCTTCAAGTGGAACCATGGATGTTTTAGTTGTTGTTTCAGCTTCAGATCCTATTTCAGTTTCATATTCCCATTAGCTTTCATCCTCTTCTTGTCTCTCAACTTTGTCAAGAGTGCCCAATGTGTACAATGACACACTCGGTCCTTTGATAAGTTTAAGTGAGGTATGTTTCAAAACTTGCAAATCCTTATAGTCTTGTTCTATGTAGCTCTTGATGTCTTGGTATAACTCAAGTTTAGCCTTTGAAGGTACAAGGGTTGAAGCTATCATAGCTTCATTACAAGAGAAGAGCACTCCTCCAAATGAGAATTTGAGATATTGCTTTTATTTTGTAAGAGATTCATCTAATTCCTTACATGCTTTTTCAGGAGTGGATCATTGGTCCTCCAAGGGCACTTCTATATAAAGTATGTCTTGCTCTTGGAAGGGGAAGCGATACTCCTACGGTTTTTATATTTTGGTTGTTTTTTTAGGTTTGACATTATGAGGTTCACCTACTACTTCTAGTCATCATGACATGATTTGGACAATAGTGGACAGGTTTAGTAAGCAAGCCTATTTCATTCCATGTAAAAAGATACTGACTTCTCAGCAAGCTGCGACCATATTTGTCAAGCAAATCTTTGTTCATCATGGTCTACCCAAAGTGATAGTTTCTGATAGAGATTCCAAATTTTGTAGTCACTTTTGGATTGCTGTTTTCTCAAACTTAGGCACTAAGTTAGATTTTTCTACGGCTTTTCATCCTGAATCAAATGGACAGATCGAAGTCACGAATAGCACTATCTTGGATATGCTTAGAGCCTATGTTTCCCAGGAACCTAGTTCATGGGATAAGTACATACATCTACTCCAATTTGCTTATAATAATACTCCTCATTCTGCTACTGGTCGAGCACCATTTGAGATTATCTATTGGTAGAGCTTTGCCTATTCTGGCTACTAGGCTCTCCCATAAGATTGAAGCTGCTGACCAATATACTCGAGACTTTGATCGCATTTTATCTGAAGTGCGTGATTGTATTGCAAGAGCTCAAGAGAAGTATATATTTCAAGAAAATAGGAAGCGTAAAGATTTTTCATTCCAAGAAGGTGATTATGTACTTTTGAGAATTGAGAAGAGACGATTGAAGAGTGTGGAAAAATTCCCTACAGTTAAACTTGCACCTAGATACTATGGCCATTTAAAATTATTGAAAAGATTAACGATGTGGCCTATAGACTAGAGTTGCCATCTAATTGGAATATCCACAACTCTTTCCATATTCATCTCTTGAAACCCTTTCGAGGAACACTTCCTTCTCACCCAATTTATGACAAACCACCTCTTGTTGAAGGAGAGAAAGAAGTCTTAGTTCCTGATGCTATTATTGATCAAGAGACGACAACAACAAGAACTGGGAACCAATACATCAAATATCTTTTGACATTCAAAAACCATTCTCAAGAAGATGCAAAATGGATGCCCAAGAAATTTTTCCGAGCTTATCCTGAGATCCTTCGTTCTTTTCAAACCCAGCAAACCTGCAATTGAGGGCAATTGCAAACTCAAGCAAGAGGGATGTCATGAGAATATATTTTAAGTCCTCTTTAGTGACACCACTATAACTATTAATACGTGCGGTATATGACGTATGCTTGGGGCCGCCTATGATTATTTCAGTTAGGTTTGTATGGCAGGGTGATTCCTGGGGTACTTACGCCTGGTAGTCATGAGTTGGTGATGGTTTGTGCCTGTTTAATATTTGTGGGATTAATTTAATTATTAATTGGGCTTATATTTTGAGGTGATGAAGATTACGAGGATTGATGAATAATGTCGAGGAGAATGTTTCTTATGCGCATCATATTTAGTAACCTTAGTAGTTGATTTTTCCATTTTGATACATTGGGAAAAATACATTTATAATGTTGAATTTATTAAAGCCTAAAGGCTTTACCCTAGCCCCAATTTTTGGGACACTCTATTTTTGTTGTGGAAGAGTGTCGTGCTCTCAAAAGGCACACTTTATATATTTTTGGGGGTTATGGCCTATCTTTGGTTGAAAGCTAATAAAAATACTCTTGTGTGGGGGAAGGCCACGCACAAGGGGGTGGAAGATTGCACCCAGCATGTTTGTCTTGGAGCTAAGTATTATGTTTGTTATGCTTTTGTTCAATTTATTTGATTTTGTTGAAACCTGCAAGGCATGTTTTCATGGTTGAATTTATGTGTTGAATTTCTCAAGTGTTCCACAAGCTATCCTAGAGAACGATTCCATTTTCAGAGAGAGAGATTGAACACTTAACAATAGCTCTATTCTATTGCATATCACAATGAACCATATAATGATATAGGCTTTCTAGCCCTATCCCACTTTACACATCATCATCCATGTGGCACTTCCTTTTCCACTCTTTTGGTCAACACTCACACACCATACAATATTACATGTGGCATTCCTATCTCACCATAATATCTTGCACCTATAGGTGCTTTCCCACATACAACACCACGATTACATCTCTCAAAACCCCCTCTTCTTAATCGAGGTGTTCCACAACTCACCCATCACCCATATCAATGTAGCATTGCACAACCGCAATCGCTACCTCTCAACACTCCCCCTCAATGATACATTGGAGTGTCCATTAACTAAACATGTGTGCGCGTGTATACCATCTTAGACACCTACTCCATTTTGAGCTGACTCGCTCACAGCGGAACCACTGAGTCCGATTTGAACATGGAAGTTCGGGTGGGAAATAACCCATGTGCATGCACCTCACATGTGCATCGCTTATGCTGCACACATCACATAACAACCATGGCTATGCTTATCATTGCATTCTAGACCACGATATGTTGTGTTGGTACTTGGTTTTAGCTCATACAGAGTCCAGTAATAGAGCATACCTTCCTTTGCTCTCCTGGGACAATATCAGAGCGCTCTATAATCTCTGTTTGCACCATAATGAGGCTACCCTTGCATTCTATTCTCTATAAATCTAAAATGCTGCTTCCTTGTGTTTATCCGACTGCTACAGTGTTGTTGTTTGCTCCAGTGGATGTTTGTTAGTTGTTCACTTTCTCACTACTCCATATGCTCGTACATCTCCTAATCCATATTGTCCCACATCAGGTATTGCATTAACTGTTCTCTACGCTGACTGCATCTTTGAGATGTCACCAGGCTGCTCTTCTATAATGCCAAGCCTCCCTATCAGCATTGTCAAGATCACCTCCAGTTCTCGATTCTTGTCAAAGGCCTCAAGATTGACGAACAATCCACCAGTGTCCCAACCGTTGCCGTAATTGCCCAGTGATATTACCAGTGAGGTATGAGGGAGGGGAGCCATCATGTGTACACGTGCATTGCCAGTACCACCCACTTTGCATACGAGTACATTGATGGGATTTAGCTCCTAGCCATTGAAGCTCGCAAAGGAGAGGGAAGTAGTAGAAGCGACGCCCATCGCTTAGACACATGCAATCTCTATGCCGTAAACACTTGTTGATGATGCTATCTCCCTAAGTCATTGTGCCTTTGCTGCTATGTGAAGTCCGCTTGCTCCACACACTGTGCCTCGTCTATCCGCCTTGTTTATCTTGTTGATTTCTATCAAGACCTTTTGAGTGGGGCTTGGTAAACACATGCACGCCTCTTTTCTTGTTGTTTTTTATTGAATAGAAGCTCCTTTGTATCAAATTCTTGTTTGCATTGACAAACCTCCTAATTGAGGATAACTTGGCCATTGCTATGGCCGGGATAAGCTCCCCAACTTTGCATGCCCTTCCCTTGCATGCATGAGTTCTAAGGGTGCTTTCTTCAAGCAGTTTCTCACAAAGAAACCAAGGTACTTAAACCATTCTGAAAGTTCCCACAACTTTGCTCATCTCCTTGAGCAAAATCCACAAGTGCATCCTCTTCTTGATGCACACACATGTGAACTCCATTGAGTCCACCATCTCACTTGCCACCATCAGCTTGACAAGCACACACCTCCACACATGCTCTTTGCCCAAATGTAAGAGCCATGGGATTCACTCATCCCATAAATCAGAAACCCTTCTTTATATTGAGCATTCTTCCATGCTCAAACACCAAATTAGAAGCAAAAACATCAAAATACCTTCACAAATCTCCTTGGTAGCTTCTCCTTGATGACACCGAAGACTCCATAGCCTTCATACTTGCAGAAATCTCCATTTTCAGCTTCCATGATGATGAGTAGGCCCTTCATGTTGCAAAACTCTCATTTGCAACTCTTGGGCAGCTTCTATGCAGCCTCCTTGTTGCAAATCTCCTCTCAAACTTGAGAATGGCAGCTCCAAATCTCTCTCAAATCCTCACAAATGCAAATCCAAATGATAATATGAGTGTGCATAATTTTTTTTCATAATAACTGAAAATAATGCTTAAACACCACGATTACATCTCTCAAAACCCCCTCTTCTTAATCCAGGTGTTCCACAACTCACCCATCACCCATCACCCATATCAATGTAGCATTGCACAACCGCAATCGCTACCTCTCAACATCCAAGTTGTGCTCTGTTTTGCTCATTGCTTGATTCCAATCAGTAGTGTGAACCTCATCTTCTTGGTTTGTTTGGAAACCAAACATTCCCTTGGCATAATCATAGATCTTGTTGGAGAAGGTAGAATTTTCCTTTGCATGTGTTCCCTGATCCTTGAGCCTCCATGGATTCCTTCACTACTTATGGTCTCGATCGACTCTTGTCTTATCAAACCAGTGACACTAAAGTGTGTGCTAGCCGAGTATCCCGATCCTAAGCTTGGTTGGTAGGAGGATTCTTGGATGGTTAGATGCACTTTGTTCTAGAGCGATGTCATTACCAAATACTCTCCTGAATCTCATGTGCATGAAATATAGTCTCAGCAAACCAAATCTCACTCACTAACTCAGTGTTTTTGTCTCAATCTGATTTGCTAGAAGATAGGTATTTACTTTGAGATGGACTTGCGAATTCACTCATGAATTTCTCTATTGAATCATGCATAAAATTCTCCCATTAGTTTTTCATGTGACAAGATTTTATACACAATAGGCTTTTTCTATCCTCCCTTGCATGGATTATCTTTCCAAAGTATGTAAAATGACTTTTGCAAAGAAGACATAATTCATCCGTGAATAAGTAAGAACTCATGCGTGAATTTAAAATTCATGCGTGAACTTCTCTACTAATTCACGTGTCTTTTTAGTTGAATTTAAGTTCTCAAATGGAGTTAGATTATTACCTAATTTCTCTTTTCACACTTCGGTGTCTTTTAGTATCTATGAGAAAATCACACGTAATTTTGTTTGGAGTTCACGCATGAATTTCTAATCAGAATTCACGTGATCTACTTAAAGGATAAGATTCTCCTGGATAATCTTTTCCTCTTTTTAGCAAGGTAACCATGTGATTTTAGGAAGATTGGAATTCACATGTGAATTCTAAAAAATCACACGTGAATTTTCAGTTTTAGTAGTCGTGATAGTAGTTGGTACTAATTCCATATTTTGAAGAGGCCCAATTCCCTTGCCACCCCACTACCTATTTTGGCTACCATCCTTAACAAATTAGGTAGGCTACATAGCTAATATTAAGGTCTTGTATCCCTTTTTCAAATGTGTTACAAAAAGAATTTGGAAACAAGTTCTATGTGGGAGTTGTAGTACTTTTGGAATACTACAACTTTTCTCTCCTAACCCTGTTAAAATTCTTTCATTATATAGCTCAAATGATAGTCCGAAAGTGGTCCAACCAGCTTGTTTGGGTTGATTTTAGTGCTTTTTTGCCTTGATTTTCAGGTCAACTTTTAGAATGCTTGGTTGGAGGCCAAAATGATAGATTTTAGCTTGGTCCACTCAAGGAAAGATTTAAAGAGCCTGAAAAGATCTTCTTGAAGATGAACAGAACACGTTCAATGGCCTAATAGTTTGGGAGGATAGGAGGATAGAGGCCTATGATATATATTACTGACATTACTACAAGTAGGTCCCATCGAGCTAGTAAGTATAATAATCAAAAAAATAAAGGCCTCATTAACCCCCACCAAGTCTCATGAAAGTGAAAGTCCAAGGATTCAAAATCCCAACCAAAGGAGGAGGAGCTTTGTCAAAAACTAAGGAGGCACCACAAGAGAAACCAAAAGGCCAACAACTAATATTTGTGTGTACATAAGTTGGTTTCCCTTAGTATCTTTTGTACACCTGTGCTTAATCTTATTCTTTACAGCTTTATGAGAAATTGAGGTAGTAGGATTGGAAGTAGCCCAAAGACTAAGACCAAAAAGCCTAAATAAGTGTGGATTCTAAAGGAGAGTATCCCCAAGATGTAGATCAAAGTTGATGACAAGTTGGTGTGGATCCCTAGGGAATAGTGATCCAGATTGGTGACCATGCAAAGGTCAATAATAGCTTAAGCATACTACAAAGGAAGAAGACAAAGTTTGGTGCTATAAGAATACAATCCACACAAAGATTCAACCCTCCTCTAGAGCAAGAAAACAAAAGTTAACAAAATCATCATTATGCTCGAGGGCCTTACATCAACATGTCACACCAAAGCAAGTATGGATGCCCAAAAAGCAAGAAAAGGGGAAAGCCAAGATAGAGCACACATGGGCTGTGGAAAACAAGGTGTAGCTTTAGAAGAAAATCCAAGAACTACTCTTCTTCAGCTATGTATGAAATCCTAATATCCCTATTTGTTAAAACGTCTACTAATGAGCACACTGTCAAGACTATCTCATCATGAGGGATCTTGAATGCCATCAAAGCCTCATTCTTAATCTGGGTAAAATCCAAGCTCATCAAGATGATGCAAAACCCCTTAACTTAAGTAACAAAACTAAAGATGTTGTTGCTTTAAGTATAGAAAAAAAAGGAAATGACATCTGTTAAGCATCCGACTCTAAAGTCACCGGAGGCTAAAATGCACCAATGGCTTCTCAGTTCAAAAGTTAAGTCACCAACAACCAAAACGAGCCTAAGGTATAAGAGTTAAGAGTCAAGTTGCAAAAGGTCAAAATGTGCCCATGTGTACTTCCTCAAGGAGTCACCATATTAGTGGTACATCAGTGCACAATGGTAAGTCACTTGTGTTGGAGAGACAAGAACAAGGGTTCAGTTAAGTTGCCAATGCGAGATGTGATAGGCATAAAGTGTCAAGTAAAAGGGAGTCAAAGGGAGCAACAAATTAAATTCCTAAAAGTACACAAAGGGAGCAGCCTTTTAGTGAACCTTTCCATCAAGAGCCCATGAACCCTCACTAAGTGTACTCACACTGCATGTTTTATGCATTTAAATGATACTTAAGAGTGTCTGTAGATAATGATATATGCCGCATTTAGGGACCAATAAACTAGTGAAACTAGTGGGACCCATGCACTGAAAAGGAGAACTTGGAAAAAATGCCAAAAATCTCATTGGAAAAACGTTTAATTGTTGATCAAATGATCCAATTAAACAATTTAACTCACCAATCACTTAAATCCTACTCTGAAATTGCCCGATTTTATGCTTCTTATCGCCAATTGCCAAAATGGATCGATAATCCTCTAATCGTTCGGTACTTCAATCATCAAACCTGCAATCGGCCGATACTATCACCAATCGCCTCAAAGTTCGATCCTGCAGAGCAATCATGTGATCACTCTCATTGGCTAGTTGGGTAGTAGGTTCTTACAGGTATCGAACACGTAGAGAGGCAACTTGCCCTCTATCGATTCTATAAGCCTACTAAAACATTCTTACATAACGCCCAAAAGTTTCTTTTTGGCCAACCAACAAACTGGGCCAAAGCCTTCACTAAGTGAGCTCAAAGCTCTAGAAAGAATTGGTGGGGCAAGGTATATTGCATCCACATGTACACCAAGATCCTTTGTCATACCATTGACAAAGAGCCTTTACCAACCCATTTGTTCATTGTGGTGCCTCACTGCACACCAATAACCCTAGGCCCCACCCTCTCGAAGAAACCCAAATGGGCACCATCTTGTAATCCATCTGTTTCTTCCCTAAGGCCCGCCAACAACCAATGGAGAAACCTTCAATTGGCCACTTGTTTTTGACTCTAGCTCGATCGTGGCCTTGACCTCTTGCATGCTACCTTCCATTTTTCCTTGTCCACCTAAGAAGAAGAAGCTCCTCTTAGCTGCACTAGTGACATGTTTGAGGATCAGAACTTCTTCATCCCCCTAACCCATATCCCACTCCCACTTCCTCCCAAACCACCTCAACTATACATTTGCTTTGGTCAGCTTTCTACCTATGGAGCATTTTGTATCCCACCTCCCATGACACCCTCACGGATGTGATTGTGTAAGATCCTTGTCCCCACCGCGCAACAAATTCAGGGGTGCTAGCAGCGGAAGTAGCACTTCTTGCGTAGGACAGGGTCCCACACTCGAGGCCTCACCCACGGATATCCGGACAAGAGACTAATCCATCGGTTTTTCCAAAACCGAATCCAGAAAAACTTCCTTTGCTCGAAAAGCATGAGCGATTCCACCAGGATAACTTTTCCCTAACGTAGTCAAAAGTCTTAACTAACTGAGCTTATCTGATCGAACCCGTAAGTCCCATAGTCAGATCAAGGAAAAAGACTGTACTTGGATCATAGAGACCAACGCTTTTTTCCTCATTGAGAGGCACAGCCGTTGATTATTTTTCATAGAACAATTTTTGTCCGGAATTTACTTCATCTATCGAACTAAACAAAAATCGAGTCTCAATTTACGGATCCATTAGTTCAGCCTAACCCCATCTAGTCCCATGGGTTAGCCAACCGCCCAACCACTGTAGTGATAGGATCCAATTAGGAATTTGGTTAGGTTTTGTCCCGGGTACCAGGGAAAAGAGTTCCCAGGCCCCCTAGCCGGATGTTCATACAAACATAAAACTAGTCACACCACTTACACACCCAATATGAAATTGCCTTTTTCTCAGCATCAGCTATCTTTAAAACAATCCTTTAATGAAACTATTGTGTCACTGATCACAATCCTCAAAATCTCTGGTTGAATCCTTATTTCTAATCATCCCTTCATCGGTGCACTTATGGCATCATTGGCAACTAGAACGCTCACCACCTGTTCACTCAGGGACCTTTTCGATAGTTCTTAGCTCATAGTAACAAGCAATATATTCACATAACAAAATGGAATCTCCGTGGAAGATCAACAAGATCAACCAACAGATCCATATAAAAGAGTCATGGACTCATCCGTTGAGGACCAGTAAGGTCAATCAACCAGATCTACACCCGCATTCAGAAAACAACTCTTACTCCTTGATCCAATATCTTCCTCGATGTACTTGTGGGTATCTTCGGCGACCCAGAGCCCGAGCACCGTATGGTTAGCACCCTCTAGGATCCTTCGCAGGTCACCTAGCGCTTCACTCATATGCCGCTTCCTTGGTCCCTCATCCACTGTACCAGAAGCTCAAGACCTCGGCCGAGACCTTGCTACGCGAGACATCCTCAAACCGTCAGCAGTTGCAACTTTATCAGGTAGGTCTCACGACCATAATCTCAAAACAGTCAAAATGCTTCCCCAGCATTCTTGACATAAAACAGTCATTTACAAATAGTTCACAATTACAGTTTCTATAATAAACTCTCGTCTTTCCACATTGTTCCACATCAATCCATATTACTTAACCCAATTTCAAATCATATGCATATCCATTCTTAACCAGATACAACAATTTCCATCCCATCACATCAGATTCACTCACTTCACATAACATCCATTCTTATCTTTCTTAAATTACATTACATCTCATCACATCCATTTCTCATTACATCTCATTCATTCACATCTTATATTATTCATTCACATTCTAATTCACATGACATCTTATCTCATCCATTCGCTCATATCGACATCATATTCCTTCACATACATATTCGCATTCATTAATCCACATACACATCCACATGACATTTCATCTCTTCCATTCGCTCATATCGACATCATATTCCTTCACATACATATTCGCATTCATTAATCCACATACACATCCACATTCGTACATCCACATCGATATCCACATCCATACATCCACATCCACATCCGCATCCATACATCCACATTCATATCCACATCCATACATCCACATCCATATCCACATCCATACATCTATATCATACATTCACATCCGCGTTCACATTCATACATCCACATCCATATATCCATATCCACATCCATATTCACATTCACACATCCACATCCACATCCACATTCACATTCACATACATCCACATTCCATTTCCATATCCACATCCACATCCACATCTACATCCACATCCATACATCCATATCCACATCCATATCCATATCCGCATTCCACATTCATACATCCACATCCACATTCCATATCTACATCCAAACATCCATTTTCACATCCACATTCATACATCCACACATCCACATTCACATTCATACATCCATATCCACATCCACATCCACATCCATACATCCATATCCACATTCCACATTCATACATCCATTTCCACATCCACATCCACACGCATACATCCATCTATATCAATCTACATCATTCACACATCAAACCACATCATCCATTCATTCATCTTCATTAATCCACATCATTCACACATCAAACCACATCATCCATTCACATCCGATTCACATGCCATCATTCATTCACATCCCTTATCATTCTTTCATATCACGATTCACATGCCATCACATTCCTTCACATCCTATACCATTCATTCACATCCTAATTCACAGGACATCACATTCATTCATCCATTTACATTTATCTGATTCATATTACTTCCATCCATCCATTTACATCTATATAATTCCTATCACATCTCATCACATCTATTTATAGAATGTAAGAGAATTCTAATTTTTTTGATATAAAGATTCTTTACGCATCTAATTAGGCATAAAGACAACTTTAGTAGGAATAACACTTTTATAAAAATCCTTTTATGCATCTATTTATGCATAAATTCAATTTTAAGAAAAATAACACTTTCGAATTAAAAATAAACCTTTTATGCATTTTACTATGCATAAATTCCATTTTAATGAGAATAACACTTTCAAAATAAAAATAAATCTTTTATGCATCTATCTATGCATAAATTCAATTTCAATGAAAATAATACTTTCGAAATAAAAATAAATCTTTTATGCATCTTTCTATGCATAAAATCAAAATTGATAAGAATAACTCTTTTGGAATAAAAATAAAATTCTTTATGCATCTATTTATGCATAAAATCAAAATTGATGAAAATAACTCTTTTGAATTAAAAATAAAATTCTTTATGCATCTATTTATGCATAAAGTCAAAATTGATGAGAATAACACTTTTGGATTAAAATAAATTCTTTATGCATCTTTCCATGCATAAATCCAATTTAGTAGGAATTACACTTTTAGAATAAAAGAATTTCTCTTATGCATCTTCCCATGCATAAAAACTAAATCCAATGAAAAATAACTCTTTTAAAATAAAAACTTTCTTTCATGCAGAAACTCAATTCTGATGAAAGTCACACTTTTATAATAAAACAATTTCTTTTATGCATCTAATTTATGCATAAATTCCATTTATGATGAAAATCACACTTTTAAAATAAAAAAAATCTTTTATGCATATGTTTATGCATACAAATCATTTATGATGAAAATCACACTTTTAATATAAAAAAATCTTTTATGCATAAGTTTATGCATACAAATCATTTATGATGAAAATCTCTCTTTTAATATAAAAGGATTTCTTTTATGCATCCATTTATGCATAAAAATAATTTATGATGAAAATCACACTTTTAATATAAAAAAAATCTTTTATGTATATGTTTATACATACAAATCATTTACGATGAAAATGACACTTTTAATATAAAAAAAATCTTTTATGCATACAAATCATTTATGATGAAAATCTCTCTTTTCCTTCTATACATAGAATTTAATTCTAAAGAAAGTAACACTTTTTTAATAAAATATTTTTAGTATGCATTTTTCTATACCTAGGATTAAAAATAACACTTTAAGAATATATCTATGATGGGAATTACTCTTTTTGAATAAAAAAATAAAACTTATTTTACACAATTTTAGAAAATTTTGCCATATGGTTGACCATTTTTTAATTTTTAACTCTCTAAAATTAATTAGAATTTCACCAAGAGTATTTAAATCATTCTAATGTAAACATTTTCTACTCATTAAAGAGAAACATTATGAAAAACTTGATTTTATCCATTAATCATTCATCTAGGATAAAGAATGGTTGGATTTACTAAAGAAGAGAGGGGAATGCCTTTTTTCAATGAGGCATAACATCATATTCATTTTAGAGAAAACAAAAATCATAAAAATCGTAAAATGAAATAGAAAAGAGAAGAATCTACAACTTACAAGGAGAATTTGAGAGATTTCCTTTGGCTTGATGGTTTGAGGGATCTACTCTTGTTTGAAACAAGAGTGGCCACCAATCTTTAGAAGAGGAAAAGGTCAAAAACTAATGAATTATGAGTAAATTCACAGTTTTTGGCTCTTGGGAGAAGCAGGGTAATAGTGCAAAAAACACTATTAAGCTTCAACAAAGTGGAAGGCTTCTATTTATAGGAAAAAGTGAGCCTCTAACCAAGCAAACTGATTCTAGAATTGTCCAGATCAGTTTGGTCAATTTTTGACCATTTTTAGGTCAGTTTAGCTTACTTTTTGGAACTAGACTTGAATTTGGAGAGAGGAGAGATGAAATATCTCAATTTTTGATAATTTTAAACTCAACCACACATGTGAAGTAGGCGTCTCCTTCATGAGGGGGAATCCCCATCTTGAGGTGTCAAAAATTCATTATTTCACTAAATATCTCTTCTTTTTTAACTAACATACTTGTCCTTAGTCAACTCTTCATCTTATGTGAGTATTTACTCATTTTTGGGGGGATTTTCTATAGTTCTTCCATTTATCTCCTCCACACATTTGGATGAATCTGATTGGCCCCTCAAAACCTTAATTTAAAATTTTTAAAAAATCCGGACCACCAGGATAAGGCCTTTTGAACAGATTATAATTTATTTCGAATGCACCTTCTAAAAATCTTTTTGAACTTGTGTTTCGAGGGAACTTATTTAAATACAAAGAGATATTTTTCCATCCAAAAATATCCCAAATCTGAATAACCTCTCTCTAGAACATTTTCTCAGGTAGAAACATGGACTGACCTTATTGACCATGTCTTGTTGACACCTCCAAGCACCACATCCTCTAGCAATAAATAAGAGATTAAGAATTGGGATGCCTCGAGCTAGGAAGAAGGCTAAAAACTTACCCATGCCCAAAAGCTTCTTCAAGCTATCCACCATGAGAAGAGTGCCATGCTTAAAGCTGCACTTAAGAGGGCCATGCATGAAATAGATCAGCTACATGAGCCCAAAAGCCACCCACGAGGAGCTTACCACCACATACATGAGTAGGCCCTCTATCATCAATGCCAAGCACATGAAGCTAAAAGATACCACCACATACATGAGTAGGCCCTCTATCATCAATGCCAAGCACTTGAGAATTCCAAGGTTGTGGTAGCCCAAGCACATGAAGCTAAAAGATACCAACTCCTAGATGAGCTCAAGCAAGCGAAGAAGAGGCCCAAGTGGTCTTGCCACAACACATGAAGCCACCAAAACCCTCACCTATTTTTGAGAGGAGTACAACCTCACCCCACTGACGTGAGAAAAGCATGCAAGGGAAGCAGCCTACCAAGAGCTCCTCCTCCGCAAAGAAAACATGATAGATCCTAGGTACATGTTGAGATTTATCACATTGCAAACCCTTGCCTTAGATGATATCCCATCGGAAGGGCGTGACCAATGGAAGCTAGACATGCTTCTCTCATGGGCTACTAATAATCTCCACACATTGCCAACTATGAGTCAATCTCCCGTCGTGGGGCTTACCCTCATCAACCGCACCCTAGCCCTATACTTGCTTCAACATCTTTTTATTAGACTTGTACACTCTCACTAACCTAAATGCTAGGGCTCCTCCTTTGTGACCTTGGCTTTAGTTCAACATCTTTTTATCGGACCTGTACACTCTCCAATCTAAATGCTAGGGCTCCTCATTTTCGACCATGTTGGGCTACGATCAACCTTGATACATTGCCAACAACGAATCAATCTCCCATGGATATACTCTTACCCTCATCAACCGCACCATGGCCCTATACTTGCTTCAGTTCAACATCTTTTTATCGGACTTGTACACTCTCACAAATGCTAGGGCTCCTCATTTGTTGAAGTACAATGAGAAGACAGGAACATGACTCCATTAGACACATGCTAGAAGAGGTAATGACTTTGTTAGGTGCACAATTATTAAAGTACAATGAGAAGAGAGGAACATTACTCAATTATACACATGCTAAAAGAGGTAATGAGGAGACGGAATAAGAGAGAACATAAACACAAGCATGTACATCACCATCAAGACCCAAGAAATCTAGATTTCCAT
Source organism: Cibotium barometz (assembly GCF_041138505.1). NCBI lineage: Eukaryota > Viridiplantae > Streptophyta > Polypodiopsida > Cyatheales > Cibotiaceae > Cibotium > Cibotium barometz. The sequence continues at coordinate 53,222,084 of NC_141052.1, read as the reverse complement.
TACTAACACACACTAAGTAGGAAGGCAATAAACTATAAGAGTGAGGGTAGCTCTAGCATCTAGGGAAGCTGTATGACTCAATAATATGCTTCAATATTTTGAAAGGGCTTTTGTTTTTCCAATGTACCTCAATAATATGTTCTAAAGTGCTTCCATATTTCCAATGTATTTCGAAAGTGCTTCCATATTTCCAGTGTACCTCAATATTTACAATATACTTTACAAGTGAGAAAGAGGGCTCCTTATATAGGAGATTTCTTACCCTCTTCTCAACAATTACATTAAGAGAAAGAAGAAACATTCAACTTTGGATTGCATAATTATGGATGTCACTATTGTTGAGATGTCAATCTCAACACACAAGATGAAACTCATGATGCGCCTGGGTGACCGTTCCACATTTACACTGCTAGCATGTTCGGTAATAGGATGAATCTTTGCCAGTGATTCTAAAGCTGGACTACACCTACATAGTCCACCCAACGAGTTATGGCATACTTATTTTGCTAGCTCACCTATTTAATGTACATTATAGGGTGCTTGTACATAGTACTCTAGTACCTATATTGGGTTCTCAATTATCTTTTATAACTTTATTTTGAGAGTAAGTAGAAGAAGAAGATTTCAGCCTTCCATCTTTGTGTGTGTGTGTTATCCATTTTCAGAGTAAGTAGAAGAAGAAGATTTCATCATTCCATCTTTGTGTGTGTGTTATCCATTGTTGTGTGAGTGTTTGTGTGCTTATAAGAGCTCAAGATCTCTCTCCTCCCCCAATCTTTACATGGTATTAGAGCATGGTTCAAGCTAAGGAGATAAGGGGCAAGAAAAGGAAGCGGTACATGGGAAAGAGCATCATCATCTCTTCCCTCTCTTGTTTAGGTATGATACCCCCTAGGTAGCTCTCGGGGCTACACATCTCCGATTGAGGAGCTGTCTTTGAAAGTATGGAGGTTCTTGTAAGGTGTGGAGTAATTTTTTGTACTAAAGTTTGGCAGGTAAACTCGCATTTCGAGAATGTTTCAGGCGTGTTTCAAGCTCCGTTTGGCCATTGTAAGGTATTTTTGGGTAGTTCCGAGAAGTTTTGGTTGAGAACTATCTTTTCTTAAAACCTGGTTATTACAGTGCAACATTGCAATATTTTAGGAGCATAGATAGTGTTTACACATGTATTGAAGATATTGGGTGTATGTACACATATGTACTCTAGTCACATTTGGTGACATACAAGTTGTGTAGAAGTACTGCTGTAGCAGGAGACACACATAGAAGATAATGTTGTGTTACAGGTTGCATATAGAAATTGTCTATTTTACATATTTTTGGTTGTTGCAGGCAAACATGTTTGATAGAGTCAATCAAATTATCAGTGAGAGAATCTAGACAAGAACAACTTCCATACTTTTGGTTGTTGTTGCAGGCAAACATGTTTGATAGAGTCAATCAAATTATCAGTGAGAGAATCTAGACAAGAACAAGTTCCATACTTGGAAGTTCAAAATGATAAATTTCCTGATGGGTAAAGGATCACATTAATGAATGTGCTTAACTGTTGGTCCTACCCACAAATGCTACCCATGTTTTGGCCTCTAGTTGGCTGCTGCACAATGACCTGTATAGATAGCTCGAAAAGCTACTGCTATTATCAAGGGTAGGCCATCTGTACCATCCCATGATGCTGTAGATGATGATGTTGATGATGAATCACGATCTGAATGCTGATGAAGATGCTTTTAAGGCTAATGCTATATGTTTTCCTAACTACTACACTAATTCGAGAGTAAGACTATTTATGCCAAAGATTAGCCATGGCAAATGCATGCATGTGATAGTCACCAAGGCCATGAGAAATTTTCTCTCAGCTTAGGAGATGAGACTCTAGGGATTGCATCTTCCCCTTTGTACAAAGGAGAAGCTGCTAGACTCAGAGTTTGATGTCATAGCATCAGGAGATGTGGGGAATCTCTAGAGATTCACTGAGGTAATCAAGATCTTTTGTCATGCATCAAGAGTGCAGATCAATTGTCACAAGTCGTGTCATTTCTAGGTAGGCTTTGCACCCGCCCCAACTTGGCACCTAGTTGAGGATTTTTCAGTGGATCTCGAGGGGCACTCCAGTTAGCTATCTTCATAAGCATTCAAAAGAAGCTTTTGTACTGGAGTTTTTCAAGGCTCTCCTTAGCCGGTCGAGTGGTGGTGATGAACCAGATCCTTCTTGTCACCATGTGGTGCATTACTTCCTGTTGGGCCTTCTCTCCAGCATGCATTGGCTAGGTATAATGGCTGCTGATCTAGAACTTCTTATGGGCCGGTAGTGATGGGAGGCTTGCCTGAGACAAGGTGGCATGGAGAGTGATCATTCAACCATGACGCAGAGGGGACTTAGGCATCATTGACCTTACTATTCAGAGCCGCAATAGGCAATCTAATTGTTGGAGGACTCCTTCCTGGTGTGGTGTGCCTTTGAAGGACTTCCTCTTGGTTCGGATTTTAGTCTGTGCCCCAAGCCTAGGGTTAACAAGAGCTACTGCCATTATCTTAAATCAAGGAGTCAAGGTAGATACACCAAAAGGTCATACATTCAAGATATGAAGCTATAGTGTCCAAATCTACAGCTTGGATGGGCTCCCGTAATGGTCTGATGGAATACTTATGGCAATTTCTACTTCAAGAGTGTGCGGTAGCAAGTTACGATGAATTCCCAAGTGATGTACTTCATGGATATATTATGAGAGTAGTCATTGTAATAGCATTAGGCCTCTTATGAGCCTAAGGTGCCTAGCCGGCCATAGTTTAAGTGAGTGTGAACACTTATGGTCATGTATATAAGTGAAAATCTCTCATAATATAAAGGACTCTTCCATTGCGCAATAGAGTATTGCTCTTGTTAATCCTCTTGCTAAGCTCTCTCTAATCCATGCTAGTGGGTGTGTATGAGTGAACTGAGGTGAGAGGAGAGATGATTACACGTAGTGCAACACGACAATGTGGTGACAACGCTCACGTGAGGCACGGTGAAGTTGCTTCTCAAGAAGTTGTAGAGCTTGGAGACCTCAAGAGTTATGAGCTCGGCCATTGGAAAGATCCTCGACAGTTGTGGTTCACCAAGTAATCTTCTTGTTGGATGTGTTGGAGGCAAAAAAACTAGAAAATATGTTTTTTGGGGTCAAAATCGATCATGTAAGAGGTCAAAATTAGTGTTTTTAAGTGTTTTGAGAGCAAGTATACTTCGGTCATGCTGTGGGGCAGGGAACCCAAGAAGTCGTTACATGTGTTGCTCTATTGGTGTGAGTTTGCTTATGTGATAACCATCTCCATTGTCAAGCTTAAGCTCACACCATGTCTTTTAACATGGCATTAGAGCTACCCTTCTTGGGAGATTTCTCTATGTGAGAAGTGTGTGGGTTCATATGTGTGATTTGTTCACAACCATTTCTCTTATCATTAAGTGGAAAATTGGTAAGAGAGTTATGTTGCATTTGTTGCATTTGAGGGATGATTCTTACTTCTTAGAATGGTACTTTGAAGCACCAGGAAGGCCAACATCCTTAACCTTAGTGAGCATCATCTTTGTGAGCATTGATATGTGGTGTAACGTTTTCTCTATGCTTGTGTAAGTGGCATGCATAAGAGTAAAGGAGGGAAAGCATTAGTATCTTCATCTTAGGTACACAAGAGAGTAAGAGGAGAGAAGCATTCTATGTAAGAGAGGGCCAAATATTAAAGCATTAAGAGAGAAGGTTGAGTACATCAACCTTGATGCATTGGAGACCCTCTTCAAAGTCATCATCAACAAGAAGTATGGTGGAAAACCTTTAGCAATCATCAATCTCAAATGGTGGCCAACATTGATGATTAAAAGCATCAACATAAAGAAGGTATCAAAGTCTGTTTTTTTAAATGTGTGCAAAACAGAGTGGAATTAACCTTGCACAAATTAAAGGCTTCAATCCCACGTGCGTGAGTTTTACTTTCACTCATTGTGTGAGGGCTATAGTAGCCTAGCTCAAGGCATTAATCATGAAGCCTTGGGCCTATTAAAAACACAAGCAATCCGTCGCCTACAGTGAGATTACTAGGCGGGGGTCTCAGAGTTTTTGAGAAACTAAGAAACTGATAAGAGAGGTTGATTGGAGGTTATAATTTTCCTATTTGATCCAAGTATCTATAGCATCTTTATGGGGTTTTTGTAGCCCTTATTTGTGATGAAGCCCAGTCCATAACCTCTCCACTTGGTGTAGAAAACCGTTTGAACTAGCAACATCAATAGAACCATGGAAGGAGTAACCAAACCAGTAGTAGCTAATCACCAATTAATTGAAGCATCATTTGGTGTTATCAACTCACTTGACAAGCCAAGCTACTAGCATAGCTCCAGGCATAGGGAGGACGATCAATTGTAGTGTAGTTTGAGGCTGAATCTGCTAAATTGGATCCTCCATCGTCTACACATTCTTTTGCTTCATTATAGGAGGGAAAGTAGTTTTCAAATTTTCTTTGTGATTTTTTTCCAAGGTTCTAAGGTTTCAAAGGTACCTCATAATTATCTTGTGTGATAAAAAGGGTTCATCACACCCTTGGTATTTTCTTTCATCACCTTAGTGGGAGAGTAAATGAATTCTTTGGGACAAGCATCATGTACATGCTCTAGAGCTATAAAGAGCACATCTCAGTTCTCTATTTCTTAGTGAACGGGTTGAAGGGTTCAAGTGTGTGAGGTGTTAATCAAATGCCTAGGTATCTACACACCAAAACTAAAGCACAAGAAGCACTTTCAAAGGATTCAAAGAAAATCACCAAGAGCAAACCAAAACCTTCATACTACCATCAGTGGGTTAACGTGTATGTGCATTCATTTACATCTCTTTGGTGAGGGGGTACTTGAATGATTTGATTTCTTAGTGCAAAGCTCCATTGTATAGTCCTCAAACTATAAAGGACTTCCCTAATTGTGTAATTTGGAAACACTCTGTGTGTGCGTAATGTTGATTACCATGGAAAATATGATGGGAAAGATGTTTGATAAAATAGATAAATTTGATGATCCAAGTATCATACTTGGTGCATCAAAATGCAAATGTGTCTCATATAAAAAGACATGTGGGGAGTAGTCAATGGCACTGAAAAGAGGCCAAATAGAGATCCAGATCTAATTACCAAGTGGCCCAATTTAGACTCCAGAGAATTATACCTCATCATTTATGGTCTAGGTGATAGCCAGATCCATTAAGTGAGCTCAGTAAAGACTTTCAATGAAGCATGGCTTAGGCTCAAGTCCGAACCAATGCAACTGCTAGATTCTTCTTAATGAGAAAACTTTATAGGATGGAAAAGGATGACAAAACTAGTGTTTCTTCTTATCTCAATGACATTAGATATATGATTGATCAACTTAGTGGTGTAGGTGTTACCATTCATGAAGAGGAGGCCATCTCTGTGTTACTCTCCAGCATGCCTCCTTGTTATGAGCAGTGTGTTTTAGTGATAACCAATCATACTCTTACCTCAGTGATAGCCAATAAAACCAATCATACTCTTACCTTAGTGACTTATGCCCTTATTCTAGAGGAAACACGCATGGAGCGTTCTAACGCTTTAGCCTCTTCAACCCCAATTCCAGCGGAGCATGTCTATTCCGCCTATGGTCAAGGACAAGAAGACCAAGGCTCCTCAAACTTGCTATTATTGTAAAAATAAGGACCATATCATCAACAAAGGTTTCTTCAAAAGGAAGAAGGATGAAGAGGAGAAAGAGAAAGGAAAGACAAAGTAACTAGAGAAGGAGGAGGTAAACTTCTCTGACACATTATTCTAGCAGTTGTTATGTATGACATTTTATAGCCCATGGGAAATTTTTTATCTTAGTGGTAGATCTGATCCAAGAACACCCTACACGGTATGGATGCTTAACCAAAGGAGGATGCTAGAAAATATATGATCTAGCAACCATTCTTAGTGTGAGATCCTTAGTGGTACCATAGAGTGTCTTGTTCTAAGGTTAGAGGGCTCGTTTACTAGAGCAACGAAGTGTAGGTCTAGTAGATACTTTCCCCTAATTGAGGTATCACCTTTCACATAATTCTAGTGAGAAATATAAGGGAGGTGGAGAGATTCATGGGCTCTAGGAACCTCCCTCTTTTGAGCCTATATAAACAAGGCACTCTACTCATTCTCAGAGAGCTATGTGGTGAGAGTAAAGCCCATGCTTTGTGTAATTACTTATTGGCTAATATACTAAGTGGTCCTTTGTGGAAATATTCTCTTCTTTGGCATTTTCATTATCATGTGTTTATGTTATGCTTAGTGGTGATCCTTGAGTACATTCCATTTCTCATTAGTCACATCTCATCTTTATCTAAGTTGTTGCATGTGTTGCTCTATTGGTGTGAATTTGCTTATGTGAAACCATCTCCATTGTCAAGCTTAAGCTCACACCATGTCTTTTAACACTTGACCATTTGCTTGTAGGTAATAGGTCGTTGACTTTCGATGTGAGATCATGAGAGTGCTAGTGAGACATTCGATCACATCGTTGATAAAATGACTCCCTTGATCACTCACTATCTCAAATGGGCATCCAAAGCATGTTATGATGTTCTCATATAAAGAAATTTGGTAGTTGCACTGGGAGTCTACCTTCCTTGAAGCTCTTACTTCAGCCCATTTATTAAAGTAATCTATTCTGCGACAATGATATATCTTGCTTGTGTTCCTTGTGCAATAGGACTAATTGGTCCAACATAACATTAGGAAAAAAGGGAGCTCATTTTGGGGCCTTTTACGGTTTGGAAAAATAAGCTCTCAACCAATCAACACAGGGCCAACGTAACGTTGGAAATTCACAAAAATAAGAGAAAATAGATAAAAGAAACAATACTTTATGTAGGTACAAGCGTGCTACATTAATGTGGAGATTGGTTTTTTATTCTCACAAGATCTTTGGACATGAAGATAGAATCTAGTTTGACATTTTCTCTGACAAGGGCCTTCCCGCTTCCACCTTCCTTTGAACTTTGAAATGTTGTGCTGCCTTTCCTTTGAAAGGTCTACCATCCTACACCACTGCCTCATTGTGCAGCAGCCTCTTCTTTTCCAAAATTGCTCCCTTGATCCTGTTTGGCTTAGAGTAAGATGTTTCTTGTCAACTGTCTATCTGCCCACTTTCTCTTTCTTGAAACTTCACTTTGTTATCTTGTTTACATTACTTTGTTGTTGTTACCGATTCACAAGGTCTCCATGGTGAATAAAAACTATGGCCGTTCTTGTGGAAGACGCTCTGTGGATGATAATGCTATGAAGGCAGAATTATACCACACATCCTTACCCCGTCGACCTGCTTCTTCTATTTCTTCGGTAGAGAATTCAAGTACAGTCAAAACAGAAGGAACTTGGGAAAGGTTTAGTGTTTCGAAAGGAGCATGGGTGCTCATGCAACCTAGCAAAAGAAAGAGACCCTAGACAAAAAAACATTTTCTTGGCGTCATGGAAGGGAAGAGTACGAGATTTTAAAATCACCAGAGGGAAGATATCGGTGAAATAAGTTTTGATTCAGCATGTGTACATGCATAAAGAACTTGTCTTGCGAGACTATCCAAATGATCTTCCGCAACACAGGCTTAATTGTATATTTTTCTATTGTGGTTTTGTTCTTTATGAGGTGTATGGATTTTTAAGATGAAGCTTTCTTTCTTTGCTTATTGACATTCTTGTGTTATTTTATTTCAGATTTATACCCTTCATCATATGAGACATGGCAAAACATCGATTGTATTCTGGGATAATAAAAATTTCTTTGTACATGCCTCTCACAGTTTTTGTAGACTTGTTTAATACCTTTCCAGTGAAGGTTTCAAAAACAATGTTCACAGTTAAAGCAACAAGTCTGGCATGCATGCCACAATTTTTGGATAAAGGTTGGGATAAGAAGACATGTAGTTCAGTGTTTTGTGAGGTTGTCCAACCTTCTATGCAACTGAAGTACATGGTTGCATCACAAAATTTTATTTTTTCTTTTTATTATAAGCGCAGTCGAATGCTAGGCACAAAACTAGTCCCAATGGATCAAGATGAAGATTCTTTTGGTGCAGAAAATAAACTTCTTGATATTGATGTTGTTGAGAATGGTGATGTGCTAGTCAATATTTCATTAAGACAATGTTGCTCCCTAGCTCAATTGCGCAATGACATTCTGTTTGAAACAGAAGGTTCTATTTCAAAGGACTTTTTATTTATCTACAACAATAAGAAGGTACACCATTTGACTTATCCTAGTCTCATTAAGCACTGCTATTAGTTTACTTTACCCTATTGTTTCATATTGCTTTTTTGCAGGTGCTCAAAAGAAGAGAGAGTTCAATAAAATGCAAAGACATTGGAAATTTGAAAATTGAGATAACACAGACTCCATAAACAAAGGTATTATATTCAATAAAGTAAAATTTTGTACAGAAGTGTTTAATTGTATATGTAGAACAGAAGTGTTTAATTGTATATGTAGAACATATTCTTGACAACCATTTTCTATTTATCTACAGCCTGATCTAGAGACTGCTCTACATGGTCCAAGCTCACCGTATCATCTTTTTCTGGAGAATCTGTTTTCTGCTGCTCCATCCTGTCGTGTACAATCTCTTGGTGCTGCTCCATTGTCTCCTCTACTGCCCCTGGAGCATCTGTTTGCTGCTGCTCCATCTTCTCCTCAATAACATCAGCAGAGCAGGTCCTTGTTCCTGTGGCTTCTCCTCATTAGCACTAGGTCCTTGTTCCTATGGCACCACATCAGCATCATCTGTGTCATCAAGGTGTATGACACCTTCTCGGACTTTAGAGCTCTCACCCAACTCGACAGTAGCTGGTACAATAGGTTTGGGGGAGGCATACTTCAAAAACTTCCAAATTGTATCAGCTCTGAGGAAACTATATACATAGTTCAAGCTGAAGCTATCTTCTCTCATCTGCAATGGCATATGATGATTTAGAACACTTTGTACCAATATCAATTATTTTGAAGCTAAATGAAAATTATTTTTTCTTACAAGGTCTAGCTGTCCTATCTCAAAATAGCTTGAAAGTATATATTTGGCACTGATCAGCACTCTCTAGCCGCAGCTACTTGAATCATCTTGTTGTGGTGTCTGTACAGTTGGAAAGATATGTTAGAAACTGTTAATATCTGAACAAAACAAAATTATTCAATAAGTTCAAAGGCATAGCATGAAATAGACATCAGTAGAGGGAACGACTTTCTACCTCTAAATCTATTGGCTCTATTGAATCCAAAAGATTGACATTAGGAGGACATCAGTAGAGGGAACGACTTTCTACCTCTAAATCTATTGGCTCTATTGAATCCAAAAGATTGACATTAGGAGGACAGTGATCCAATGCATCTAGAAGCCTTCTAATACAACTGCAATACATATAATTCAGTTAGTGTGCCTTAAATCAAAATAATGAAGTTTAAAGTTAAAAATAGCACACACACCACTTACAATTTCAGCTCTCTGTGTGTGTTTTTAAGAAAGTTGAATAAAAAGCATTGCTTCTGCTGGATGCCAATAGAAGCAAAGCTCCAGTGGTCACTGCGTAAGGAAAAATGCGTAAGGAAAAAAGCATTAAGAAATCAAAGGCTACAAGAGTTCTCAATCTTAAAGATGAATCCCAAAAGAAGCAGTCACCCACATACTTGTTATGGTATGGAAGTAGCAAAACATCGACAACATCAAAATCGCAGTGTCTGAACCAATTGGAAATATCCATGGGAGTTTCCTTTGCATCTCTTAACTTGAAGGAAATGGTAGGATCAATAATATGAACTGTATGCTGTACAGCGTGGTTAAGCCAGCTTCTCATCATGCTACATTCGACCAAACAATAATTAGGGTAGGGTGTAAAGGAGGTACAAGAAGGATTGTTTTGCAAACAAATGTAAAATAAAAGACACTTACTAGAGCATTGCAAGAATGATAGTATCTGAGCAATACTCATTCTTATGAGCCAATGCTGCCAAGCATGGTTTTGTCAAGTCAAAATTATTCATCACTGAAGTTTCATCCTCAATATGGACAACTATGTTAGGGCCCAGCTCCTGCAACCTTCTCTGTATCTGCAGCTCTATCTGTATAGTCTCCACATCTATAAAACAGATTTGGATTCTTTTATTTGCTGCTTCAGTGACTCCTCATAAGCAGCTTTCCCTCTAGCGTTCTTTGAGTGGGTTACTTCAACAACCTTAACCTCATCTACCTTCAACTTTCTTGTAGGTGGAATTAATAATATGTCTCTCATTTTGATGTCCTGCCATTCCACAGGATGGACCAGCTTGTCATACCTCCATCTCACTCTGGAGGACAAAGTGTTGAAGTCTTTGGCCATCATAGTTACCCTGTGAGCATGGGCTGCTACCAGCATTGCATCTTCAAAATATTTCTCCAAGTAATCCTTTGCCATTTCCTGTAAGGAAAGAATGGCAGTCCTGTTCCACCTGAAACCACGGTGCCAACTATCACATATGTCTTTCACTAGTCGCTGAAAAGGTGCCTTGGGGATTGCAAAGCCTATAGCTTTCTGTTACTTCCTGATCTCCTTTAGCACACCTGCACCATGTTTCAATCTCTTGGCCTTTTGCTGGAGCAGGCTCATTGGCTCCCCCTTCCTGCCATGTGCAACTCTTCCCTTAAATTCCTTGATACCTGCCCCAGCTGCTCTGAAAAATGCATTACGTGCCATGTAGTGAGACTTCTCCATGCCTTGGGTAGACCAAATTGTTGGGCATCCATACTTTTTGACAAAATAGGGAAGGCGGTTGTAGATGATATGCTGTTTTCACAGAGACATAAGAACGCATAGTAAGTTATTAAAAAAAAGAGGATCACACTTAAGTAAAAGAAGAAGACAGAACTTTACCATGTAGTGAGTTATGTTGCAGGCTGTCCACGCATCTTTCATTGACTTCCCAAAATGTTTAATTGCCTCTTCAAAGTTCTTGTAATCACTCTTTGTCCATGTTACATTGTCACAGAACATGAAGAGTTGATCAAGAGACCTCCACACCTCTGCCTTCACATTTTGTGCTTCCCCATCTGCCCCATGATCTTTCACAGCATTATGGACTTGCTTCCACAATCCATAATTAATCCTTGAAACTGTTCTACCTTGCCTTACTTGCTTACTACTGTGTTTGGGTCGAGACAAGAATCTTCTTGCCTTAACACCACCAATAGAGGGCTTGATTGGTACCTCCTTGCCATTGGTAGACTTTTTGAAATCCTTTGTGATATGAACATCACCTCCATGTAGACCTATATCGGATAACACTTTTTCTAATGCTTTGAAGAGCATCCTTTCTATTTTTTTCGAGACGGAGTTTCCAAGCAAATCCAATATACAAAAATACCAATTTCTCAATAATTCGACATAGACCATGCAATGTGCATATGTGAACATTACATAGTGGAATGTCAAGAATGGCCTTGAAGTCAGGGTCAACTTTATCTCTATTAGGTGCTCTCTTCCACCATTTGGAATCCATTACTTGAGCTGATTCTTTGCAGTAAAGACAAGGAGACTTTGAGTTGCCTCCTTTACTAACGTTATACATGCACTTAAGTGTTTTAAGATCCCCCACCATGTGCCACTCTACTTGAAAATCACCTTTTCCTGCAACATGGAGATTCTCTCCTTGCACTTGTCTTTTAATTATTCTTGGTATTTCCGTGTGGTGAAACACCCAATCTAGTGTTTCATGGTCTTTTGTCTTCACTTGTGATTATAGAAAACAAAAGTCTTACTATAAAAGATTTGAAAACAATGACTAAAATCAAGTACGAAACAAAAAATGATCATACCTGGAACGAGCCTAACCACCATATGTGTTTCTCCGACTGCACACTAAAATACTTTGAACTCGCTTCAGTCAATGATGTATCAAGTGCTCCATTCATCAATGTAATATCAAATCTTTTGCTACACCACAAGAAAGCAATCCTTTCATTTGTTTTTAACAGGAAGAAGGTTGGGATCCATATTTTCTTTTGCAGGCTCCAATAGTTTCCTATAGTAACAACACAATATGCCTATATCATTCAACACCTCCATTCTTGTTTTGCGTTAATGGACAAAATAGATATAGTCATTTGAGAGCCTTTTTGAGTATAAAAAATGAAAAATTTCAAACTAGCCTTGCTTCCTGAATTCTTCGCTTTCCACCAGTCCCAGCCTTCAAATTTGCAATGTTTTTAATCTTCTTGCTTCGTAGTCTGTCTCCAAGCACGGTTCTCTTCCTTCTTGCTCTTGTCAACTCTTTTTTACTCTTTGAATGCTCCTCAATTTCATTTTGCAACTGCTGCTCCAATTTTGCACGAATGGCTATCTCTTGCATCCTGGCCCCCTTTTCTTGTAGGTACATCATTTTATATGTTTCTGCAAATGCAGACTGCGCTGAAATATAACCAAGAAGTCCATTTTGTCCATCGCCCGCAAACCTCAGTAGTGTGGTTGGATTGACAAATGGAGGTATAGAGTTTTTTACTAGACATTTTGGATATATGCTTCCATCGCACCATAAGTCAATATGTTGAAGCCCTTCTCTTCTCATATTTTCCCGTTGAGCATTCAGCACCGTATCCTTTCGTCTTTTTTGTGTTGGAGCATATTGTTCTTCTAAGTCGATGTGAAGATGGTGTAATCGCTTCTTCTGAGATTGTGACTCACTAGTATCGGCCATTTTTTATGCTTCTGAGGTTGCAAAGTTTGCTTGTCAATCTCATAGTCTTTTTGTAACATGAATCATGGAAGTGTGGCGGTATCCATGCAATCATCAAGTTCAGTGATGGATTCTTTATGAGAGGCCTGCACACGTCGTCAAAAGAGATGCGGAATCTTCAGGAAATAAAAAAAAACTAAGGAGATATTTAATGCAAAATCGTGTTAGTTAGACAAAAGATTATCTTATTCCTTTCTAAACTGACAGTTCTGTAGTCCTTACTGACAGTTCTGAGCCACGTTTCCGTATTTTACTATTTTTTAGGTCTTTTAGGAGAGAAATAAATCAAAAAATAGTGAATTTCTTACAGGGTCCCAAAATGAGCTCCCTTTTTCCCTAATGTCTAGACCCCATTTTTCAAAAGGTTTTTCTACTCGAAAATAGGATGCAACGTCATCATGTACTTCCTTTGCGGTTTAGCATAGCATTGGCACTCACCACATAACCTTTGACAAAGTGTGCAGAATCCTTGAAGAGCATCAACCAATAATGGCCTGAGTGGAGTATTTTCTTAGCTGTGATTTCTGATACAAAATGTCCACCCACTACCCCTTGGTGCGCTTGTTCCAAGATGTATAATTATTCATCCTCCCTAGGGTAGTGTCTTAGTACATCATCTTTACCTCTTCTATAAAGGGCTTGTAAGGTTTCCCCCCTTCCAAAATAGGGGAAACACTTAAGATAGTCCACTAAGTCTTTCTTGGAGAAAATTTCCTACTCATCGACACCTTGACCATGCAGAGATTCAAGGATATGATTCATAGGTAAGATCTAGTTCTATCCCACAGGGGGAACGTGGTCTTCTAAAAATCAAATCACCCATAGGGTAATTGATCATAATTTGGGCAACTACTAGTCTTGATTCCTAGAGACAACGCTTTTCTCCTCATCCATGCAAGGCACAACCGCTCGCCTAGTCTTCTAGAATACTATTGCCCAAGAACCTATTTATCTAGTGGAAGGCTTTCACTTAATATGTTGGAAAGCTACCCGACTAATCGGGTCCACCCATCCGTAGGATGGTGCCAGTGGGGCATTCCATCCTCCCACTTTCCACCTTACTCAACCCTACTCACGCGTCAATTTGTTTTCTAATTAATCCTACCACACTATTTGACATAAATAAACATGTTCCTTAATTAAGGCCCTTTTTAAAACAGCCTTTTGCCATAGGACAATAATGCCAAAGACAAGATTTATAAAAAAAGTTTATACATGAATCAATCCCATACAAGCCAAACCGGCTCTCTTATTCTTTTCCTTTATACAGCCGATGATCTAGAATTCGGCCTTCCAGCCTCTACATGCTGGGCAAAACCCTACGGGACCATACATCGACTACTGTGGTGAGGACTCAAGCCAGCCTGTCACCCTCTCAGGCTCCGTCGCTCGATTCTCTTGCCCCTTAGAGGGATGTCTATGCACTAGGGTGGGCTATTCACCGCACTAGCCTGGGCTCTGAGAACTAGGCGCAGCATCACAATCACTCACCTCAATCGGTGAACCTCATTCTACCAATGGTATGAAGGATACCATGGGCCAACTCCGGGCCTTACTAACGTCTCCACCGTCCGGCTATACAAGCACAAGAATGGGGCAGCATCAAGACAGGGAGAGTTATACTTGTACCCTAATTTAACCAAGATAACAATCCATTTACTCAACTAAACCATAGGACTAGAACCCATGTTACCTTCTTAAGAAAACAATCCTTTTCACATAGATTTTAGCATTTCAACTTGAGGTTGTAATAAGACATTCTTTATTAAGGCATATGCTATTGTTTATTAAAAGAATACAAACTTTAACTAGTAAATCAATCAAATAGATCACTATTAACAACAATTAATAGAGAAGCCGGAGCCACACCTCAACCCCTAAGAATGATATATAATTGAAAAACAAAATATGTATATACCTTATAGAAATTTATCGTTTATCGTTGTTGTCTTTGCTCGTTAAGAACTTGATATATGAGAATAGAGAGTCTTCTAATACCTTCTTTTACGATTGAAATCATCCAATCATCCCCAAGATTTTTCTCCTCTTACTCGTACTTTGACTTTTCTCTCTTTCGAAGGTCTATGGCAAAATAGCCTTCTCTTGCAGGGCTGTGACATATTGTTCTTTCTTTAAAAGAAAAGCTATGGAGTTTCGGTCTCTTCCTCCGAAAGACCATAGAAATCTAACCTTCTTTTCTAAGATATTAGATAAGAATGAAGGGATATATACATCTCAAGCTCTAGGATTACCTTGAGGCTACTTGCTGCCTTCTGTAAGATCCCTGTCCCCACCGTGCAACAAATTCAGGGGTGCTAGCAGCGGAAGTAGCACTTCTTGCACGGGGCAGGGTCCCACACTCGGGGCCTCGCCCACGAATATCCAGACAAGAGACGAATCCATCGGTTTTTCCAAAATCGAACCCGAAAAAACTTCCTTTGCTCGGAAAGCACGGGTGATTCCACCAGGATAACTTCTCCCTAACGTAGTCAAAAGCCTTAACTAACTGAGCTTATCTGATCGAACCCGTAAGTCCCATAGTCAGATCAGGGAAAAAGAATGTACTTGGATCATAGAGACCAATTCTTTTTTCCTCATTGAGAGGCACAGCCATTGATTCTTTTCCATAGAACAATTTTTGTCCGGAATTTACTTCATCTATCAAACTAAACAGAAATTGAGTCTCGATTTACGGATTCCCATCAGTTCAGCCTAACCCCATCCAGTCCCATGGGTTAGCCAACTGCCCAACCAATACTTACACACCCAATATGAAATTACCTTTTTTCTCAGCATCATCTATCTTTAAAACAATCCTTTAATGAAACCATTGTGTCACTGATCACACAATTCTCAAAATCTCTGGTTGAATCCTTATTTCCAATCATTCCTTCATCGGTGTACTTATGGCATCATTGGCAACCAGAACGCTCACCACCTGTTCACTCAGGGGGCTTTTCGATAGTTCCTAGCTCATCGTAACCGACAATATATTCAGATAACAAAATGGAATCTCTGTGGAAGATCAGCAAGATCAACCAACAGATCCATATAAAAGAGTCATGGACTCATCTGTTTGAGGACCAGCAAGGTCAATCAACCAGATCCACACTCGAATTCAGAAAATAACTCTTACTCCTTATTCCAATATCTTCCCCGACGTACTTGTGGGTATCTTTGGCGACCCAGAGCCCGAGCACCGTATGGTCAGCACCCTCTAGGATCCTTCGCAACAGCTCACCTAGCGTTTCACTCATAGGCCGCTTCCTTGGTCCCTCATCCACTGTACTGGAGCTCACCATTTTAATCAAATCGAGGCTGGTCAAGACCTCGGCCGACCTTGCTACGCGAGACGTCCTCCATTGACTCTCCATCAGCAGTTGCAACTTTAACAGATAGATCTCCACGACCTCATTCACAAGACGGTCAAAATGCTACCCTAGTATTCTTGACATAAAACAGTCATTTAAAAACAGATTTCACATACAATTATAGTCCCAACAGTATTTCCATCTTTTCTCAATCACTCCACATCCTTACATATTAGTCCCCATCTTTTCTCATCTTACCACAATTTTACTTCATCGATCCCTATCACATCACATCATTCCCACATCAATTCACATCCAATCACATCATCCACATGTCAATCCACATCATCCACACATCAGTCCACATCATCCACATCAATCCACATCATCCATACATTCATTCACATCAATCCACATCATCCATACATCCATCCACATCAACCCACATCATCTATACATCCATCCACATCAAACCACATCATCCATACATCCATCCACATCATCCATACATTCATCCACATCAAACCACATTATTCATACCTTCATCTACATCAATCCACATTATTCATACATTCACCTACATCAATCCACATTTGTTTCATAAGCATTCTCCATTTTTATCTAATCACATTTCCCATTTTTATCTAATCACATCTTTTTCTATTTCATCACTTATTTCTTCATTTATCCTCATTAGATCTCATCCACTTGCATCTACCCATACATCTCATCACTTCTCATACATTAACATATATTCAGTTTACATTGCATCTTATCACATCCACTTCACATCACATTTCATTCATTTACATCTTGATTCACATGCTAACACATTCATTCACGTTCCTTATCGTTCATTCACATCCCAATTCACATCGCATCACATCTATTCACATCCCTTATCATTCATTCACATCCCGATTCATGTGTTATCATATTCATTCACATCCCTTATCATTCATATCTATCCAATTTACATCACATCTCATTGCCTCTATTCTCGTTCGTATCCATCACATTCACATCCACATATATTCTTCCACATACATCCACATCCATACTTATCACATACTCATACATCTTTCCTTTCACATACATCCTTCACATACATCCACATCCATTATTCACATGCATCCACATCCATTCTTCACATGCATTCACATCCATCCTTCACATGCATACATCTACATCCATTCTTTCACATACATATATCCACATCCATTCTTTTACATACATACATGCATACATACATACATACATACATCTCCATCCATTCTTTCACATACATACATGCATACATGCATACATACATACATACATCTCCATCCATTCTTCGTTCATTTTCATCTATCTAATTCATTTCACATCATCATATCTATTTATAGAATACAAGAGAATTCTTATTTTTGATATAATATTTCTTTACGCATCTATTTATGCATAAATTCCATTTTAAGGAGAATAACACTTTCGAAATAAAAATCAATCTTTTATGCATCTTCCTATACATAAATTCATTTTAAATGAGAATGACACTTTTGAATTAAAAATCAATCTTTTATGCATCTTCCTATGCATAAAATCAAAACTGATGAAAATACCTCTTTTGAACTAAAAATAGATTTCTTTATGCATCATTCTATGCATAAAATCAAAATTGATGAAAATAACTCTTTTGAAATAAAAATAGATTTCTTTATGCATCATTCTATGCATAAAATCAAAATTGATGAAAATAACTCTTTTGAAATAAAAATAGATTTCTTTATGCATCTTTCTATGCATAAAATCAAAATTGATGAAAATAACTCTTTTGAACTAAAAATAGATTTCTTTATGCATCATTATATGCCTAAAATTAAAATTGATAAAAATAACTCTTTTGAAATAAAAAGAGATTTCTTTATGCATCATTCTATGCCTAAAATCAAAATTGATGAAAATAACTCTTTTGAAATAAAAATAGATTTCTTTATGCATCATTCTATGCATAAAATCAAAATTGATGAAAATAAATAAATTTCTTTATGCATCTTTCTATGCATAAAATCAAAATTGATGAAAATAACTCTTTTGAACTAAAAATAGATTTCTTGATGCATCATTCTATGCATAAAATCAAAATTGATGAAAATAACTCTTTTGAAATAAAAATAGATTTCTTTATGCATCATTCTATGCATAAAATCAAAATTGATGAAAATAACTCTTTTGAAATAAAAATAGATTTCTTTATGTATCTTTCTATGCATACAATCAAAATTGATGAGAATAACACTTTTGGATTAAAATAAATTCTTTATGTATCTTTCCATGCATAAATCCAATTTAGTAGGAATTACACTTTTAGAATAAAAGAATTTCTCTTATGCATCTAATTTATGCATAAAATCCATTTATGATGAAAATCATACTTTTAATATAAAAAAATCTTTTATGCATAAAAATCATTTATGAAAATCACTCTTTTAATATAAAGGAATTTCTTTTATGCATCCATTTATGCATAAAAATCATTTATGATGAAAATCACACTTTTAATATAAAAATTATCTTTTATGCATACAATTTATTTATGATGAAAATCATTATTTTAATATAAAAGAATTTCTTTTATGCATCCATTTATGCATAAATATCATTTATGATGAAAATCACTCTTTTAATATAAAAGAATTTCTTTCATGCATCCATTTATGCATAAAAATCATTTATGATGAAAATAACACTTTTATAATCAAAATAACAATTTCAATATGCTTTCTTCTATGCATAGAATTTAATTCTAAAGAAAGTAACACTTTTTTAATAAAATATTTTTAGTATGCATTTTTTCTATAGCTAGGATGAAAAGTAACACTTTAAGAATACATATACGATGGGAATTACTCTTTTTGAATTAAAAAGAAGTAAAACATGTTTTACACAATTTTAAAAAATTTTGCCATAACCTCCTTTGTATGGCTGACCATTTTTCAATTTTTAACTCTCTAAAATTAATTAGAATTTCACCAAGAGTATTTAAATCATTCTAATGTAAACATTTTCTACTTATTTAAGAGAAACATTATGAAAAACTTGATTTTATCCATTAATCATTCATCTAGGATAAAGAATGGTTGGATTTACTAAAGAAGAGAGGGGAATGCCTTTTTTCAATGAGACATAACATCATATGCATTTTAGAGAAGACAAAAATCATAAAAATCATAAAATGAACAGAAAAAAAGAGAATTTCCAACTTACGAGAAAGAATTTGAGAGCTTTCCTTTGGCTTGATGGTTTGAGGGATCTACTCTTGTTTGAAACAAGAGTGGCCACCAATATTTAGAAGAGGGAAAGGTCAAAAACTAATGAATTATGAGTAAATTCACAGTTTTTGGCTCTTGGGAGAAGCAGGGTAACAGTGCAAAAAATACTATTAAGCTTCAACAAAGGGGGAGGTTTCTATTTATAAGAAAAAATGAGCCTCTAACCAAGCAAAGTGATTCTAGAATTTTCCAGATCAGTTTGGTCAATTTTTGACCATTTTTAGGTCAGTTTAGCTTACTTTTTGGAACTAGACTTGAATTTGGAGAGAGGAGAGATGAAATATCTCAATTTTTGATAATTTTAAACTCCACCACACATGTGAAGTAGGCGCCTCCTTCATGAGGGGGAATCCCCATCTTGAGGTGTCAAAAATTCATTATTTCACTAAATATCTCTTCTTTTTTAACTAATATCCTTGTCATTAGTCCACTCTTCATCTTATGTGAGTATTTACTCATTTTTAGGGGGATTTTCTTTATTTCTTCCATTTATCTCCTCCACACATTTGGATGAGCCCCTCAAAACCTTAATTTAAAATTTTCAAAAAATCTGGACCCCCAGGATAAGGCCTTTTGAAGAGATTATAATTTATTTCGAATGCACCTTCTGAAAATCTTTTTGAAATTCTGTTTTGGGGGAACTTATTTAAATACAAAGAGATATTTCTCCATCCAAAAATATCCAAAATCTAAATAATCTCTCTCTAGAATATTTTCTCTCTCTAGGCCAAAATAGGTAGAAACAAGATCTTTTATATTTTTGAAGAGGGATTTGACTACAGGGGAAGATACTGGACATCCTGAGAGGCTGGGGAGGAATCTTACACCTTCTTACAGTTTTTCCTGTGTAGAGACCCTGACAGAATCAGCAAATTGTTTCGGCCATGACTCTCTGATAAAAACTCAGAATATGGTTGTATTACCAGTCAAAAGAACGGGAAGGCATCTAGTCTACAAAGCGAAAGCGGGTAGGATAGGCAAAAACATCTGTATAATACACCATCTTTAGAAACGTGTTGCTTCTCCACTTTTTTAGTATGCATGGACTCTAAATATGCAAACGTACTTTAAATATGACCTCCTATCACCTAAATATGTAAAAGTACTTTAAATACAATCTCCTATCACCTAAATTCAAATTTCTATTTTTGGAGATACTTATCTCTTAATAGAACTATTCTTGTCTTCTTATTTCTTTTAGGATTTTTGGAGCGAATTTTTTATTCTAACACTTTCCTAATGTTTCTAGCCTTATTGTCTCACTCTTCTCTAAGTGCACTCTCTTTCCTTATTGAAATATATATTAGGCGAGACACATACATGGCTTGGGAGGGACCTTACAATCTCCCCCACTTAAAAGATTCGAGATGTCCTCATCTCGCAAGCTGGGATAGTATCTAAGTAAATCCTCCTGTCTCTTTCAAAGTGGTGTCTCCACTAGGTAGAAATCTTCTTTTATCTGAACATTGTTTCTAAAGAGTCCCTTATTTCATGTGTTTGGCTTGTTTTGTTGTGCCTCCAAAAGGTCTTTATTATTCTAAAGTTAATTGGCCTTATTATTCTAAGTTCATGCATCCATATACCTCTCATATGATATAAACCTTTGAATTCCTTATTCTATACCCCCATGTAATATGGTACTTTACAAATTATCATGGAAAAACGTAAGGGAATCAATCCTTTACGCAATCTAACCTATGATAGCAATTTCATAATCTTAGTATCGTCTTGTAGAATACCTCTATTCATCATGCACATTACTTCACATGAATCTTGCACCAATCCTCTTCTATTTACTCATAGAAATACTTGTTGAATTTGATTATCTTTAACCCTGCTATCCCTATTTCCTGACCTAATTTTGCTCTAGCTCATGATTCCTTCTAGCCAAGGGTGGGCTTGACATTCCTCTTGAATTAGGAGACCTCTTCTTGATTAACATGGAAGGACTCATATCCTTCTCGACACTTTCTATTAAAAAAAACTTTATCATAGTCTCTGGCTATAATTATGGCTTCCGAAATAGAGGATGGTTTTTGCATTCTTGATGAGGTTATTCAATGGTAGATTAAGCTTCCAAATGAATCAATGGAGAAGAGTTACCTCGTCCATCTCTCTAAAGCAAATTGGAGAAGTTTAACAAACGTTTAGTGGTATTCTTTTAGGGTCTTCAATTCTTGGGTTAGCTCCAAAAATTCATTCATTTTATCCTCTCGAAATCCTGGAGGACAAAACCTTTCTTGAAGGTGTACTTTCACGGCACCTCATTATAACTGATTCTAGTTCCAGTTTTGACAACAGTGCTTCCAACTAATTCGTCATTTTTACGATTTTTAGACGATTAGGGGTGAACTTGCTTCTTTCAATGTATCCATGAAAAGTTCAAAACTATCAAATACTTATCATAGCACCACATTTGAAGGCAGTCAGATACATCTGAGATCTTCATTTTTTTTAGAATTACACATCTGGTGCCTTGGGATTGACACATCCAAAGATTATCAGGATTAACATGTCTGAGATGATTAGTTTTTTGAAAATTACACATCTGGTATCTTGGGATTAACACATCTAATAGCATGATCCTCTGGGAATTACACATCTGAAGTTAGACCCACGTTTGTCTGAGATGGGTTCAAGATCTTGGATGATCATCCTAGTGTAAAGCATCCGATGGATGACATTCACACGTCAACTATTCAAACCAATCTTAATAATTTATAATCTGCAAGTTAATGAGATATATCCTGAAAATTTCTCTAAACAAAGTTTCGGTCTTTCCTTCTAGTCATTCAGTCTCTCACTAGTTTCTTAATTTGATCGCACTATGTTTTTCCTCAAAAGGTTTCCTCCCCAATCTTATTTCTCAAATTTATTGTACAAATATCTTGCGTGTGCACCCCCAAGATACAAGAACAATTTCATAGGATGATTGTCTCAACATGTGTGAGGATATTCAAATCACTTCTATGGCCAGTACAGATGATTGATTCATCCTCATATGATAAACAATCACTTGTTTTAATCCCTTTGTTGACAGTTAACCTTTGAAAAACAAATCCTAGGAACTAAGATCGGCTCTGATACCACTTGTAAGGTTTCCCCCCTTCCAATATAGGGGAAACACTTAAGATAGTCCACTAAGTCTTATCTTGGAGAAAATTTCCTACTCATCGACACCTTGACCATGCAACGATTCAAGGATAGGATTCATAGGTAAGACCTAGTTCTATCCCGCAGGGGGAGCGCGGTCTTCTAAAAATCAAATCACCCATAGGGTAATTGATCATAATTTGGGCAACTACTAATCTTGATTCCTAGAGGCAACACTTTTCTCCTCATCCATGCAAGGCACAGCTGTGCTGGCCTAGTCTTCTAGAATAGAATTGTTCGAGAACCTATTTATCTAGCGTAGGGCTTTCACTTAATATGTTGGAAAGCTACCCGACTAATCGGGTCCACCCATCCGTAGGATGGTGCCGTCAGGGCATTCCATCCTCCCTGTGAGATCCCGCTGCCCCCACCGGATTCCCGGATGGTAGCAGCGGAAGTAGATCTCTCTTGCGCGGGGTAGGGTTTCACACTCGGGGCCTCGCCCTCGAATGTCCGAGCACGAGACTAAGCTGGTGGTCCTTCCGAAAACCGAAACCGGGAAAATTTCCCATGCCCGAAAAGCGGGGACGATTCCACCATTTTTATTTTATTAACGAATTTTTCTAACAAGGTCAAGGTACTGAACTAACCTTCATCTGAATAAACCAGATAGAAGGGAAACCATCATAGACTTAACTTGAAGGAATCAATGCTTTTTTCTTGATTGAATCAGGCACACAGCCGCTGTTGACTTATTCTTTAGAGAAGTCTTCAGGATTCTAATTAACTACTCGAGTTCTAAGCGTATTCCTATTAATCAATTTTATTATTAAAACTCTACTGATTCCAGCCTACCATCCGGCCCATGGGTTAGCCACCACCCAACCACTAGAATAGTAGAACCAATCAAGTGTAACTCACCCACCCATAATTGAATGCCTTTCTTAACTTTTGCTTTAGAAAACAGATACGCACACACTCCTCTTTAAACTTTAACTTATAAAACAATCCATTGACAAACAATTACAGGTTACACGTCATAACTCAAAATTTCCATTGAGTCTTTGTTTCTCACAAAACAGTATCACTCTAGACTCTCCATTAAGACCAGTAGGTCAACAACGAAATCCAGTAACAGATTACAATAAACATTGGTCCATCATATAATATCTTCCTCGACATAGGCATGGATGTCCTCAGCACCGCAAGCCCGTGCATCTCCTGGTCAGAACCCTCCAGGATCCTCCTTAGGTGTCCCGGCACTTCACTCAGGGACCGCTTCGTCGGCCCTCGTCCATCATACTGAAAGCGCACCATTTTAACCATACTAAGGCTGGTCAAGACCTGGGCAGGCTTTGCCACATGAGCTATCCCTTGAACACTCTCCACCAGCTGTTACAACCAAACTTCCCTTAGAAAACACATATACCCAATGCTCCCTCCAGCATTTTGGCGTAAGATAGTCTTTTAAGAAAACAGGGTTTCTATGCAAGTTTTCAGTTTTGATTTTCTTTTGAATATAATGAGTATCTTAATTCCGTATCCCAAGGCTTCTAGATCACAGTCTGGATTCCCAAGCAGAATTCCTCGAATTCTGAATTCTTAATCCTTAGATCAAAATCAAAGGTCTCAACTTAGTTTCAGATGCGGTGGGTGATTTGAGTATAGATTCAAGAACTGGTCACATCGTCATTTCTTGAAACTGACGAAGGAATTACGTCTTGGTCAAAGTCTAATTCGGGTTTTGAGTCTCGAACGGTTCTTCTTGAACTATCTTTATCAAATGGTGATATTTCAATTACTACTTTACTAAATTTAAAACTAATCATTTCCCAATATTCATGGGAATTAGTCATAGGATTAAGAGAACTCTTATCTTGATATAAAAAACTCTTTTATGCATCATTTTTTTAATATAAAAATTGATATTAGTGAAAGTAACACTTTTACAATAAATTTTTTTCTTTTATGCATCCTTTTATGCATAAAAATCAATAATAATGAAAGTAAATCTTTTTTTTTAAAATCTTTTATGCATAAAAATCAATAATGATGAAAGTAACACTTTTATAATAAAAAATATTCTTTCATGCATACTTTTATGCATAAAAATTAATAATGATGAAAGTAACACTTTTATAATTAAAAAAATATTCTTTCATGCATACTTTTATGCATAAAAATCAATAATGATAAAAGTAACACTTTTATAATAAAAAAATATTCTTTTATACATAAAAATCCATTTTGATGAAAGTAAAACTTTCATAATAAAAAAATATTCTTTCATGCATAATTTTATGCATAAAAATCAATAATGATGAAAGTAACACTTTTATAATTTAAAAAAATATTCTTTTATGCATAAAATTCTATTTTGATGAAAGTAACACTTTCATAATAAAAAATATTCTTTCATGCATACTTTATGCATAAAAATCAATAATGATAAAAGTAACACTTTTATAATTAAAAAAAGTTTTCTTTTATGCATAAAAATCTATTTTGATGAAAGTAACACTTTCATAATAAAAAAAATTATTCTTTTATGCATACTTTTATGCATAAAAATCAATAATGATAAAAGTAACACTTTTAAAAAAATTATTCTTTTATGCATAAAAATCCATTTTGATGAAAGTAACACTTTCATAATAAAAAAAATTATTCTTTTATGCATAAAAATCCATTTTGATGAAAGTAACACTTTCATTAAAAAAATATTCTTTCATGCATACTTTTATGCATAAAAATCAATAATGATAAAAGTAACACTTTTAAAAAAATTATTCTTTTATGCATAAAAATCCATTTTGATGAAAGTAACACTTTCATAATAAAAAAAATTATTCTTTTATGCATAAAAATCCATTTTGATGAAAGTAACATTTTTATAATAAAAAAAATATTCTTTTATGCATAAAAATCTATTTTGATGAAAGTAACATTTTCATAATAAAAAAATTATTCTTTTATGCATTAAAAAAATCAATATGCATCTTCTATGCATGAAAATGACACTTTTAAATTATACAAATAATAGGGATTACTCTTTTAGCATAATAAAAGATAATACTTATTTCCAAAAATTCCTTCATAACCTCCTTTGTATGGCTGACCATTTTTTAAATTTTTCTTCTTAATTTCTCTTAAAAATTAACTCTAATTGATTTAAAGTAATTTAGATTAATCAAAATTCACTTATAAAAGAGAAAACATTATAAAAAGTTTAATTCCAACAATTATCACTTAACTAGGATAAAGAAGGGTTGATTCTAAGAAGAGAGAGGGGAAAAGCCTTTCGATCAAGGCATAGCGTCCACTTCAAACAATCATAAAAATTAGGAAAGCATAAAAATCAATAAAGAAAATTACAAGATCTCTACTTACATAAATTCTGGGAGCTTTCCTTTGGCTTGATGGTTTGAGGGTTCTATTCTTGTTTGTAACAAGAGTGGCCACCAATCTTTGGAAGAGGGAAACGTCAAAAACTGGTGAATTATTAATAAATTCACAGTTCTTGGCTTGGGAGGAGTAGAGTAACAATGCATAAACACTATTATTTTTTCAACAAAGGGGGAGGCTTCTATTTATAGGAAAAATTGAGCTTCTAACCAAACAAACTAATTCTAGAATTTTCCAAATCAGTTTGGTCAATTTTTGACCATTTTTAGGTCAGTTGAGCTAACTTTTTGGAACTAGACTTGAATTAGGAGAGAGGAGAGATAAAATATCTCAATTTTTGAAGATTTAAAACTCAATTGCACATGTGAAGTAGGCGCCTCATTCATGAGGGGGGAATCCCTATTGTGAGGTGTCAAAATTCCATTTTTTAAGCTTTTCCTTTGGTCCTTAGTCCACTCTTCATCTTATGTGAGTATTTACTCATTTTTTGGGGTGATTTTCTTTATTTCTTCTATTTAGCTTCTACATACATTTGGATGAATTTGATTGGCCCTTCAAAACCTTAATTTAAATTTTTTTGAAAATCTAGACCCCTAGGATAAGTCCTCTTAATAATAAATTATACTTAATTTCTAATGTACCTTCTGAAAATCTTTTTGAACTTCTGTTTTGGGGGAACTTATTTTAATAAGAAGAGATATTTTTCCATCCACAAATATTCAAAATCTGAATATTCTCTCTCTAGAATATTTTCTCTCTCTAGGTCAAAATAGGTAGAAACAAGATCTTTTATATTTCTGAAGAGGGATTTGATTATAGGGGGAAGAAGCTGGACATCTTGAGAGGATGGGGGAGGAATCTTACATTCTCTCCCACTTGAAAAACGCGAGATGTTCTCATCTCACAAACTGGGGGTAATCTCGCAATAGATCGACTTCTTTCTCCCAGGTGGCATCTTCTAAAGGATAGAACTTCCATTTGACCAATAATTCTCTCAGAATTGTGTTCTTGAGAATCTTTTCTCGAACATCAAGGATTTCTTCAGGTTGGAGTTCCATCTGCCCTTGGGTTGAAGAGGTTAAGATTTCATCATCAAGCACATGATTCGGGCTTGGTATATACTTTTTAAGAAGGCTGATATGAAATACATTATGTACTTTGAGATGAGGAGGCAGAAGAAGCTCGTAGGCTAAGTCACCTACTTTCTTTGTAATCAAATATGGCCCACAATATCTGGGGGATATCTTCTTGTTCTTCCCAAGAGATATAGAACTTCTTTTGGGGCGTACTCGAATGAAGACCATATCTGCTTCTTCGAATTCTCTGTCTGTCCTCTTCTTATCTGCATACTGCTTCTGTCTATCCTAGGCAGGTTTTCTATCTTTACGAATTGCCTGCATCTGCTGCTCCATGTCATCAAGCATCTATCTGGACATCTCTGTTGAAATTTGAGCATTGTGATGAGCTATGGTGGATCAAACACTAGAATCAACATCATTAATAAAGTGATTAGCAAATAATTAAGACGTAATTAGTGGGTAATTAACAAATAGATTAATGATGCATATTAGAAATATTTTATTTTAAAAGCGTTATTTTCATTAAATTTAAATTCTATGCATAGAAAGATGCATATTGGATATTTTTTTATTATAAAAGTGTGATTTTCATTAGATTTAAATTCTATGCATAGAAAGATGCATACTGTATATTTTTTTATTATAAAAGAGTGATTTTCATTAGATTTAAATTCTACGCATAGAAAGATGCATATTTAGAAATATTTTTATTATAAAAGTGTTACTTTCACTAATTTTTATTTTTATGCATAAAAGATTTTTTTTATTATAAAAATGTTACTTTCACCCGTATTGATTTTTATGCATAGAATGATGCATAAAAGAATTTTTTTATTATAAAAATGTTACTTTCACCAATATTGATTTTTATGCATAAAGTGATGCATAAAAGAATTTTTTTATTATAAAAGTGTTACTTTCACCAATATTGATTTTTATGCATAAACAGTTGCATAAAAGATTTTTTTAATTATAAAAGTGTTACTTTCATCAAAATTGATTTTATGCATAAATGATTTTTATATCAAAATTAGAGTTCTCTTTAATTCTATGTTTAATTTCTATGAATAATTGATAAATGAATAAGTAAATACTCTGTGAGAGAAAATTTTATCATTTCATATTCACTCGGATGGTAATGAAAAAATTCAAAAAATCTATCGAAGTCGGAAATTCAGATAAATGATTAATTTATTCCTCATAGGAATTCGTGATTAGTTTAGAAATTAGTTAAGTAAATATTCAATGAATGAAATTCAGGAAAATTAGTAATTGAAATATCACCCCTTTCGAGAAAGGTAGTTCAAGAAGAACCTTACCAGATTCGAATCCAGAATCAGACTTTGACCAAGACCAATTGACCAAGACCAAACTCTCTTTCGTCAGTTTCAAGGAAAGACGATGTGACGAGTTTAGGAAAATATACTTAAATCACCCCACCGAATCTGAAACTAAGTTGAGACCCTTGATTTTGATGTGAGGATCATGGTTACAGAGTTCGAGGAATTCTGTTTGGAATTCAGACCTACGATTAGAAAGTCTTGGGATACAGATTTAAGATATACTCATTGTATTCAAAAGAAAATCAGAACTAAAAACTTGCATAGAAACCCTGTTTTCTTCTTATGCCAGAATGCTGGGAGGGAGCATTTGGTATATGTGTTTTTCTAAGGGAAGTTCAGTTGCAACAGCTGGCGGGGGAGTGTTCAAAGGACGGCTCACGCGGCAAAAACCTGCCCAAGTCTTGACCAGACTCAATATGGTGAAAAATGGTGTGTTTTCGGTACGATGGGTTGGGGCCAACGAGGCGGTCCCTGAGTGAAGTGCCAGGACACCTAAGGAGGATCCTGGAGGGTTCTGATGAGGCAATGCAGGGGCTCGCAGTGCTTAGGACACCCATGCGTATGTCGTGGAAGATATTATATGATGGACCAATGTTTATTGTAATCTGTTACTGGATCTCGTTTTGCTGACGAGATGGTCTCAATGGAGAGTCCAGAGTGATACTGTTTTTTGTAAGAAACAAGGATTGGATGGAAATTTTGAGCTATGACATCTGTAACCAATAAATTATTTGTCAATGGATTGTTTTATAAATTAAAGTTTAAAGAGGAGTGTGTGCATATCTGTATTCTAAAGCAAAAGTTAAGAAAGGCATTCAATTATGGGTGGGTGAGTACTTGTCTGGTTCTACCAATTCCAGTGGTTGGGCGGTGGCTAACCCATGGGCCGGATGGGGTCAGAAGGTGGAATCAGTAGAGTTTTAATAATAAAATTGATTAATAGGAATACGCTTAGAACTCGAGAAGTTAAATAAAAGCCTGAAGACTTCTCTAATGAATACATCAACGACTGTGCCTGATTCAATTAGGAAAAAAGCGTTGATTCCTTCAAGTTAGGTCTGTAATAGTTTCTCTTTTATCAGGTTTAATCAGATGAAGGTTAGTTTAGTTTAATCAGATGAAGGTTAGTTTAGTATCAAGACCTTGTTAGAAAAATTTGTTAAGAAAATATAAATGGTGGAATCGTCCCCGTTTTTCGGGCATGGGAAATTTTTCCGGTTTCGGTTTTTAGAATGACCACCAGCTTAGTCTCGTGCCCGGATATTAAAGGGCGAGGCCCCGAGTGGGAAACCCTGCCCTGCCCAAGAGGGAGTTGCTTCTACTCTACAGCAGCAATCAGGAATCCGGTGTGCGGAGGGGGCAGTGGGATCTCACAGTAGCCTTCTCTTGCAGGGCTATGGCATTTTATTCTTTCTTTAAAAGAAAAGCTATGGAGTTTCGGTCTCTTCCTCTGAAAGACCATAGCAATCTAACCTTCTTTTCTAAGATATTAGATAAGAATGAAGGGATATATACATCTCAAGCTCTAGGATTACCTTGAGGCTACTTGCTGCCTTCTTATAGTTTTCCCTATGTAGAGCGCCTAATAGAATCAGCAAATTGTTTCAGCCATAACTCTCTGATAGAAACTCAGAATATGGTTGTATAACCAGTCAAAAGAATCGAAAGGCATATAGTCTACAAGCGAGCATAGGTAGAATAGGCAAAAATGTCTGTCTGTATATAGCCGCAAATGCACCATCTTTAGAAACGTGTTGCTTCTCTACATTTTTAGTATGCATGGACTCTAAATATGTAAAAGTACTCTAAATACTACCTCCTATCACTTAAATTTGAATTTCTATTTTTGGAGATACTTATCTCTTATTAATAGAACTATTCTTGTCTTCGTATTTCTTTTAGGATTTTTGAAGCTAATATTTTTATTCTAACACTTTCCTAATGTTTCTAGTCTTATTGTCTCACTCTTCTCTAAGTGCACTCTCTTTCCTTATTGAAATATATATTAGGCAAGACACATACATGGCTTGGGAGGGACCTTACAAACTCCCCTACTTAAAAGATTCGAGATGTCCTCATCTCGCGAGCTGGGGTAGTATCTAAGTAAATCCTCCTATCTCTTTCAAAGTGGTGTCTCCAGAAATCTTCTTTTATCTAAACATTGTTCCTAAAGAGTCTCTTATTTCATGTGTTTGGCTTGTTTTGTTGTGCCTCCAAAAGGTCTTTATTATTCTAAAGTTAATTGGCCTTATTATTCTAAGTTCATGCATCCATATATCTCTCATATGATATGAACCTTTGAATTCCTTATTCTATACCCCCATGTAATATGGTACTTATTAACAAATTATCATGGAAAAACGTAAGGGAAACAATCCTTTACGCAATCTAACCTATGATAGCAATTTCATAATCTTAGTATCGTTTTGTTGAATACCTCTATTCATCATGCAGATTACTTCACATGAATCTTGCACCAATCCTCTTCTATTTACTCATAGAAATACTTGTTGAATTCGATTATCTTTAACCCTGCTATCCCTATTTCTTGACCTAATTTTGCTCTAGCTCATGATTCCTTGTAGCCAAGGGTGGGCTTGACATTCCTCTTGAATTAGGAGACCTCTTCTTGATTAACATGGAAGGACTCATATCCTTCTCGACACTTTCTATAAAAAAAAACTTTATCATAGTCTCTGGCTATAATTATGGCTTCTGAAATAGAGGATGGTTTAGCATTCTTGACCAGGTTATTCAATGGTAGATTAAGCTTCCAAATGAATCGATGGAGAAGAGTTACCTCATCCATCTATAGAGCAAATTGGAGAAGTTTAACACATGTAGGGATACGCACATGTAGAGATTCTTTTAGTGGTATTCTTTTAGGGTCTTCAATTCTTGGGTTAAATGCATTCATTTTATCCTCTCAAAATCCTGGAGGACAAAACCTTTCGTGAAGGTGTACTTTCATGGCATCTTATTAACTGATTCTAGTTCCAGTGGTTAGATTGACAACAGTGCTTCCAACTAATTTGTCATTTCTTACGATTTTTAAACGAACAAGGGTGAACTTGCTTCTTTCATTGTATCCATGAAAAGTTCAAAACTATCAAATACTTATCATAGCACCACATTTGAAGGCAATCAGGACTAATACATCTGAGATCTTCATTTTTTTTAGAATTACACATCTGGCACCTCCAAAGATTATCAGGATTAACACGTCTAAGATGATTAGTTTTCTGAAAATTACACATCTAGTATCTTGGGATTAACACATCTAATAGCATGATCCTCTGGGAATTACACATCCGAAGTTAGAGACCCACGTTTGTCTGAGATGGGTTCAAGATCTTGGATGACCGTCCTAGTGTAAAGCATCCGATGGATGGCATTCACACGTCAACTATTCAAACGTTAATGGATTTATAATCTTAATAATTTATAATATGTAAGTTAATGAGATATATCCTGAAAATTTCTCTAAACAAAGTTTCGGTCTATCCTTCTAGTCATTTAGTCTCTCACTTTTTCCTCAAAAGGTTTCCTCCCAAATCTTATTTCTCAAATTTATTGTACAAATATCTTACATGTGCACCCCCGATATACAAGAAGAATTTCATAGGATGATTGTCTCAACATGTGTGAGAATATTCAAATCACTTCTATGGCTAGTAGAGATGATTGATTCATCCTCATATGATAAACAATCACTTGTTTTAATCCCTTGATAGTTAACCTTTTAAAAACAAATCCTAGGAACTAAGATCGCTCCTCTGATACCACTTGTAAGGTTTCCCCACTTCCAATATAGGGGAAACACTTAAGATAGTCCACTAAGTCTTATCTTAGAGAAAATTTCCTACTCATCGACACCTTGACCATGTAAAGATTCAAGGATACGAGTTATAGGTAAGACCTAGTTCTATCCCGCAAGGGAAGCGTGGTCTTCTAAAAATGAAATCACCCATAGGGTAATTAATCATATTTGGGCAACTACTAGTCTTGATTCCTAGAGACAATGCTTTTGTCCTCATCCATGCAAGGCACAGCCGCTGGCCTAGTCTTCTAGAATAGAATTGCCCGAGAACCTATTTATCTAGCGTACGGCTTTCACTTAATATGTTGGAAAGCTACCCGACTAATCGGGTCCACCCGTCCGTAGGATGGTGCCGTCGGGGCATTGCATCCTCCCACTTTCCACCCTACTCACGCGTCAATTTGTTTTCTAATTAATCCTACCACATTGTTTGATATAAATAAATATGTTCCTTAATTAAGGCCTTTTTCACAAGCTTTGTCAAAACAGTCCTTTGCCATAGTACAATAATGCCAAAGACAAGATTTTTTTTAAAAAAGTTTATACATGAATCAATCCCATACAAGCCAAACCGGCTCTCTCATTCTTTTCCTTTATACTGTCGATGATCTAGAATTCAGCCTTCCAGCCTCTACAATGCCTGGGCAAAACCCTACGGGACCATACACCTCATTGTCGACCGCTGGTGAGGACTCAAGCCGGTGGCCTGTCGACCTCTCAGGCTCCGTCCCTCGATCCTTCCGGAGCTCAGAGAGATGCCTACACACTAGGGTGGGCTAATTCACCGCACTAGCCTGGGCCCTCAGAGAACTAGGTAGCATCACAATCACTCGTCTCAATCGGCGAATCTTATTCTCCCAATGGTATGAGGGATACCATGGGCCAACTCCGGACCTTACTAACATCTCCGCCATCTGGCTATACAAGCACAAGAACGGGGTAGTGTCAAGGTAGGGAGAGTTATACCTGTACCTTAATTTAACCAAGATAACAATCCATTTACTCAACTAAACTATAGGACTAGCATCCATGTTACCTTCTTAAGAAAACAATCCTTTTCACAAAGATTTTAGCATTTCAACTTGAGATTGTAATAAGACATTCTTTATTAAGGTATATGCTATTGTTTAAAAGAATACAAACTTTAACTAGTAAATTAATCAAAAAGACCACTATTAACAATTAATAGAGAAGATGGGGCCATACCTCAACCCCTAAGAATGATATATAATTGAAAAAAAAATCTGTATATACCTTATAGAAATTTATCGTTTATCGTTGTCTTTGCTCATTAATAAGAGTATCAGAACTTGATATATGAGAATATAGAGTCTTCTAATACCTTCTCTTACGAGATTGAAATCATCCGATCATCCCCAAGATTTATCTCCTCTTACTCGTACCTTACTCGTACTCTGACTTTTCTCTCTTTCGAAGGTCTATGGCAAAAAAGCCTTCTCTTGCAGGGCTATGGCATACTATTCTTTCTTTAAAAGAAAAGCTATGGAGTTTCGGTCTCTTCCTCCAAAAGACCATAGCAATCTAACCTTCTTTTCTAAGATAATGAAGGGATATATACATCTCAAGCTCTAGGATTACCTTGAGGCTACTTGCTGCCTTCTTACAGTTTTCCCTGTGTAGAGACCCTGACTGAATCAGCATATTGTTTCGGCCATAACTCTCTGATAAAAACTCTGAATATGGTCGTATAGACGCAAACGCACCATCTTTAGAAATGTGTTGCTTCTCCACATTTTTAGTATGCATGGACTCTAAATATGTAAAAATACTCTAAATACGACCTCCTTTCACCTAAATTTGAATTTCTTTTTTTGGAGATACTTATCTCTTAATAGAACTATTCTTGTCTTCTTATTTCTTTTAGGATTTTTGGAGCTAATATTTTTATTCTAACACTTTCCTAATGTTTCTAGCCTTATTGTCTCACTCTCCTCTAAGTGCATTCTCTTTCCTTATTGAAATCTATATTAGGCGGCGAGACACATACATGGCTTGGGAGGGACCTTACAACATACATGGCTTGGGAGGGACCTTACAACCTCCCCCACTTAAAAGATTCAAGATGTCCTTATCTCGTGAGCTGGGGTAGTATCTAAGTAAATCCTCCTGTGTCTTTCAAAGTGGTGTCTCCACCAGGTAGAAATCTTCTTTTATCTAAACATTGTTCCTAAAGAGTCCCTTATTTCATGTGTTTGGCTTGTTTTGTTGTGCCTCCAAAAGGTCTTTATTATTCTAAAGTTAATTGGCCTTATTATTCTAAGTTCATGCATCCATATACCTCTCATATGATATGAACCTTTGAATTCTAAGTTCATGCATCCATATACCTCTCATATGATATGAACCTTTGAATTCTAAGTTCATGCATCCATATACCTCTCATATGATATGAACCTTTGAATTCCTTATTCTATACCCCCATGTAATATAGTACTGTGATGTGAAAAATTGATATCTTTCATTGTCAATTTTGTGCATATTTTGATGGTTCCTCAATGGTAATAAGGTGGAATCTTGTCCAAGAAGATTGCGGCGCCCACAATAGAATAACGGCGTGGTGATGCGGCGGCTTGGCGGCTACCCCGATAACAGCATTCTATCTTCAAATATAATGGTTTTACTTGTAAATGCCACAAGTATGCTTGATAAATACTTTGGTATGGTAGATAGGCTAGTGATGTGGAAAATAAAAGTGGGCCTTCATGCTCACATGGATTTTAATTGTATTATATAATATGGTATTCACCATAAGGCTACAAGTTGGGGAGTGTGGAAGGCATGTGGAGGAGTGTGTGTAGGTGCATAATTGGGAAAGATTCTTCTAGAATGCCTACATGGAAGAGGAGAATTCCGCCATGTGTAAGTGGGATCTCCACCTACACGCCACTTAGGCTTGGCTATTATCTCATCACACTCTCAAAGTCAAAAAGTCTTCAATTTAATAATCAATAGAAGACTTAGCCTAAGAGGACAATTGATGGTGACATCTACCCTTATGTCACTGAAGGGTTGAATTTTTTTATGTTGTAATTTGTAACAATGGAAGAGAGGGTGATTCTCCACCTATAAAAGGAGCCCTCCTCTCCCTTTCAAATCAAGGAATGAGCCTCCTCAATTGAGCATTTTGTGTCATTGCCATTCTCTTATCTTTCAAACCCTTATTCAAATATCTCATTTAGCATTAGCTCCTCATGCTTAACCCAATTTTGGACCTCTTTGATGATTCATGATAAGTGGGATAAGGAGTTATTATCTTGGCGGGCCTGTGACTTCTCAAGGTAGCCCTTGCCTTATTGCCGCCCTCCTTTGGAGGTACCAATGGTTTTAGCGGTAATGAGCATGTGGAAAGACTTTGGAGACCATAGGTAAATCTTTACGATTGTCTGTTGAGCAATGTTAACCCTTACCCTCTAGCTTGAATCATGAAGGAGATGAGAGGCAAGAGGCTATGTGAAAATTGAGGTTTCATGCAAAGAGAGGGAAGTGCAGTTTTTGTGGTCCAATATCCAAATTTCAACCGGTAATTACTCATCACTCGTGTGTTGGTTTCTAAAATTGATCATATGGTTAGAAATCTCTTTATATGCTCTTTCCACTCATGTAACTAATTTCTTAATCCCTTACTTCATTGATGATCAAAATTTCTCCCAAAGTTGCTAACTTTTAGGCGAATTTTGGCAGTTTTATAGTCTTGTAGTAAAATGCTCATAACTTTTCGCTCGGTTGTCCGTTTTTGAAAGTTTTTATATGGGCGCGAAGCTCTCTTCAAGCTCTACACGTCTATCTTATCCTCTCTTGCACAGCCTATATGGATTTAAAACTGAAATTCTTTGTGTATCTCTGTTTTTATAGAATTTTGGCAGTTTTATAGTCTTGTAGTAAAATGCTCATAAACTGTTCGCTCGGTTGCCCGATTTTGAAAGTTTTTATACGGGCACGAAGCTCTCTTCAAGCTCTACGCATCTATATAATCCTATCTTGCACAGCCCATATGGATTTAAAATTGCAACTCTCTGTGTGTCTCTGTTTTTATAGACTTTTGGCCATTATTTCTTCTTAATCATGATAAATTCCTCCTAATCTCTTATCAAAAGGCAAACCCCATGTGTCTTATTCTCTTATAAGTGATTGCTATATTTATTTGCTTTAATATGTTCCGACCAAATCGCCCAATTCGAACGGATGAACCTTACCAATATTCCCCGTATGTTTCCGTTCACATAATCCTGAGTCGGAAGATTTTCTTCCAACAAAGAATCGCCCTCTTGTTTGGAGCTGCAAGACTGGCAGAAATTCTTACTTCTCCGGAGCCTTTCATCTTTCCTTCCATGAATTATGATCTCACCTTTGATGTGTATATCTTTATCTTAACCTAGGGAGAGAAAGGGAGGTGAGGAGGCTGTGAGGTTTCATTCAAATGTGTTTTTGATTCTAAGAAGTGACCGAAGTCCAAACCCCAACTTCGTGTCACATCTTTTGGTGGAGACGGTGGGCAGGTTTTACTTAGAATTATTCTATTTTAACCTCAAGGTCCTGCATGATTAAAGGAAAGTTGTTTTGAAAGAAGTAAATTTTCCTTGTTGCTACTCATCTTTTGGTGCAAGATGTTCAACATTCCGGTGTTCCAAGGATCGGAAGGAGAAGACCCGGGGAGTTATCTCCGAGAGTTTAACCGAGCATGCCGCTTGACAGGTTGGTCTATGAAGGAAATACTTCCAGATTTCTTGGAGGGTGTGGCCTTAACTTGGCATGAGGCTTTGCCAGAGGAGTCCAAGAATGATTGGGAAAGGTTGACCAAAGCAATGAAGGAGAGATTTGGAACAGTGGAGTCGCCAAATGCTTTACTATTGCAGTTGGATCAGATTTTCCAAAAGGAAGGAGAGTCAGTTTCTGCCTTTTCAGTGAGGTATGAAGCCTTATTCATAAAATATCAACAAGCTGCTTTACATGTTGTTTCTTCTTCTTCTTCACCTTCTATGGAAGATTCAAAGAGTTCTTTAGCAATGGATCACCTTAAGATGAGCAAGTTTATCAGGGCTTTGGATCCCCGCTTGCATGGAAAAGTTCTTAGCAAAGATCCCACTAGTTTTAAAGAGGCCCTTCGTATTGCTTTGAAGAAGGAGGCCACTCTTCATATTGAGTCCACATTCCAATCTTCTCCAAGTGTGCCAACCCCACCACGAGTAGAGATAGCCTCAACATCTCAGGTACAAGCTCCATCCTTGGATCATAACATTGCACAACTTATGGCAAAATTTGCTGATTTGAAGTTACACTTAGTCAATGCAAGGCCACCTAGGGTTCCACGAGCTGAGGATAAACCTAGGGATAGAAGTAGTGTTACATGCTATGAATGTCAAGAGAAGGGGCACTATCGCACTGAGTGTCCAAAGTTGAGGAAAAGTAAGGATAAAAGTTTAGCACTTTTAGAGGAAACATGCTTAGAAGAAGAAGAGGAAACATTGAAAGGGGTCGTAAAACTAGGAGTCAGGAAGAAGAACAGGAAGATAAATCTGAAGAAGAGGAGAAAAATAAGAAGAAGAAGAAGTCATCTAGGAGAAAAATTGGACAATCTGATTTTCCTCTTGGACAAGGATCTCTTAGTTATGACCTCTTGACAGATCTTAGGGAGAAAATGGCACAAATCACATTTGGGCAGCTTTTGGCACTCTCTCCAAAGCTCAGAAAGGAATGGCGTAAGCTAGCTAGCACAAGGGAATCTAAGAAAAAGAAGAAGAGGGATAATGGGACTCCTATGGTTCACAAGGTGGATATTGATGTAGGAGATGATGTGCTTGTGATTGATGTCATCATTGAGGGGCAAACAATTTCTAATGCATACATTGATGGAGGTGCATCAATCAATGTCATGAGTGAAAAAACAATGAAAGATGCTGATTTAAAGTTGTCTTCCACTAACTCTCCCTATCGCATCAAACTTGCTGATAATACTAGGGTGAAAACCTTAGGAATTGTCAGGAATTTGGGAGTGGATGTATGTGGTATTTCTGTGCCTACAACTTTTTAGGTCATTCCTACAAAGCCTGATGCTAGGGCTTACCCATTGATATTGGGTAGGCCATGGCTTCGCCAAGTGAAGGCAATTCAAAAGTGGGAGACAGGTGATCTTATTCTACAAGGTGAGAATAAGAAGGTCCACTACAACATCAAGAGTCGTCGCAAGAAAGTGGTAAGAGGTGAACCTTCAACTTCCGAAAGTTTAGAGTCAGAGTCATCCGATGAAGAAGAGACAAGTGGTAGCTCCGAGGATTCCATCTCAGAAGGAGAGGTGGAGGGAGTTGCATTTGGTCTTTCCCTAGGAAGGGATCGAGGGGATGCTGAAGACAATGGAGCCTTGGAAGGGGAAGCTTCTTCAACCATGTGCAAGAAAGGAGATGTGGACCTCACTAGTCTTCACCAACAGAATGAACTTCTTCTTGATGAGTCCATAGCAGGTACTGAAAGGGAGGATTACTTAAAAATGTTGGATGGATTTCCTAACCTTTTTGCAAACAGCTACTCACAAGTACGCCAAGTTACCCTAGTAGAGCACAAGATTGATCTCAAGCCCCAAAGTAAGCCAGTGGTACAGCGGCTAAGGCGTTTGGGAGTATTGCAAGCAGAGGTGCTTAAGAAGGAGGTAACTAATTTGCTTGAAGCTGGATTTATTTTTCCAGTAGAGAATTCAGAGTGGATTTTCCCAGTTGTAGTCACTCCCAAAAAGGGTGGAAAATGGCATGTGTGTGTGGACTTTCGCCCTCTGAATGCATACACAAAGAGGGATTATTATCCTCTACCCTTTCAGGATGAGATTTTGGATCAAGTTGCAGGTCATGAGTTGTATTCAGTGTGTGATGGATACTTTGGATACTTTCAAATCCGGATTTGTGAAGAAGATCAAAGGAAAACCTCATTTATCACCCCTTGGGGAGTGTATGCCTATAGGGTGATGCCATTTGGCTTGACCAATGCACCAGCAACTTTTCAATGCTTCATGAGTCAGGTATTTGCACCTTACTTGGGGAAGTTTATAAGGGTCTTTCTGGATGATTTTTGCATTTATTCAAGCCGCATGGATCACTTGGAAAAGTTGAGGTTGGCCTTGCAAAGTATTGATGATGCAAAAGGGTGTCTTAATCCTGGAAAATGCCACTTGGCAACACGAAGGAAGGTGGTTCTCTTGGGACATGTTATCTCTGAAGAAGGCATAGAGATGGATCCTGAGAAGGTGCAGGCAATTGTGGCCCTCCCACCACCTACCAATGTACGGGAGGTAAGGAGGATTTTGGATAAAACAAAGTATTACCAACGCTTTGTTGACATGTTCTCTGAGAAGATGTATCCTATAAATCTGTTAACAAAGAAGAATGTTTCTTTCCAATGGGGGCCCGATCAAATTCAATCTTTTTGTTTGCTCAAGGAATGTATGAGTCAAAGTCCAATTGTGCAGCCTCCTAGGTGGGGGGAGGACTTTTATGTGAACCCAAGCGTCTCATCACATTCAGTGGGTGCTATAATCTTGCAAAAGGGAGAGCAAGGGCATATGCAACCAGTGTATTATGCAAGCCGACAACTCACTGATGCCGAGGAGAGGTATGGTGAAATGGAGAAAGGTGGTTTGTCTCTTGTTTTTGCAGTAAAGAAGTTCAGGTCATACTTGTTACCTCGCCCTTTTTTCTTCCTCACATCTCAACCTTCTTTACAATTCTTGGTCCGTAAACCCAATCCTGCAGGAGGGAAGTTTGCAAAGTGGATTTGTGAGCTTCAAGAATTCTCTTTCACTTTTATTACAGAAAACACCACTAGGGCCTCTCTTGCAGATTTGCTTACCAGGAAGGAAGAGGAAGAAGAAACAGGAGCAAAGGAAGAAGTGTATGAAGATTTGGAGACACCACCAACTGCTTTCACTATGCATTTTAATGGAGCCTTTAGCCCTTCCAGGCAATGTGGGACTGGGGGGATAGTTTTATATGATCCAGAAGGAAAAGAGGTATGGGCCAAGGGTAGGGAATTTCCAAAGGCTATATCAAATAATGTGGCTGAGTACAATGCATTAATTTGGGGATTAGAAGATTACATAAAAGATGGAATTGAAGAGGTAGAGGTTAAAGGGGATTCACAATTGGTCATCCGACAAATGAAAGGAGAATATAAGGCAAGGAGTCCTAATCTCCAAGAATTGTATAAAAGGACAATGGAGTTGAAAGAAGCTTTTGAGTTTTGTAAATTTGTGCATGTTAACAGGAAGGATAATCAAAAGGCTGATGAATTGGCTACTAAAACCTTGGCTTCTTTTAAAGTAGCTACTCTTGCATTAATGGATACAGGTTGGCCTGAGCTCCAAGATGTTCAACACTATTTAGATACAGGATACTTCCCTCCTGGATTGAATCCTCAACAGAAGCAAAGGCTTACCGGGAAAGCTCATCCTTACACAATTCTAGGGGATGTTCTTTACAAGCAAGGTAAGGATAAGATTCTTAGGAGGGTGGTGAGCCTAGAGGAGTCTAAAAG
Organism: Cibotium barometz; assembly: GCF_041138505.1. NCBI lineage: Eukaryota > Viridiplantae > Streptophyta > Polypodiopsida > Cyatheales > Cibotiaceae > Cibotium > Cibotium barometz. Next base: position 53,181,427 of record NC_141052.1, on the reverse strand, counting down.
GATTATGGAATTATGTCATGAATGTTTAGGTCACTTTGCCTCAGCCAGCACAACTCGGGGAGGATCCTTAACACAGGGTATTATTGGCCTCGACTCAGCAAAGATGTCCATGAGTGGTGCAGAAGCTGTGAAGTATGCCAGGCATATGGGCATAAGCAAGTGGTTCCCGGACCCTTAAACCCTATCCCAGCATATGGTCCATTTGAAAGGTGGGGATTAGATTTTGTGGGTCCACTTCCTCGTTCCTCACATGGGAAGTATTACATATTGGTGGCCACAGATTATGCAACAAGGTGGGCAGAAGCAAAGGCCATGGTCAATAATAAGGCAGTAGCTGTGGCATCCTTTCTCAGGGAATACATATGTGCCCGATTTGGGTGTCCATTGGAAATCCTTACAGATGGGGGGAGGTCTTTCAGGAATGACTTGATTGAAGCTTTGGTGCAGAAATTAAAAATAAAGCATGCTATGTCAACTCCCTATTATCCCCAATGTAATGGTTTAGTAGAAAAAACTAATGGACTGCTTTGTGGATCTTTGTCTAAGCTAGTGGATACTATGAAGAGAAAGTGGGATGTGCATTTGCCAGAGGTCCTATGGGCCTATAGGACAACTCACAAACTCTCTCTTGGTTTCACACCTTTTCAGTTAGTTTATGGAATGGAGGCTATTTTGCCAATAGAATTGAAAATCACAAGTCTTCGCACATCTTTTGCACGCTTGAATAATGAAGAAGAAACACATGCCTAACGCCTAGCACAACTGGAGATCTTGGATGAGAGGCGACTTCAGGCACTTCAAAATTTGGAGGCTGCACAACAACGGCGCAAGGAAATGCATGACACTCTCACGAGGAAGAAGAAGAAGCCAGAACTCAAGCAAGGAAGCTTAGTCATGAGGTATGATGGCCGTGTGGGGAAACGGCTAGATAAGAAGCTTCTTCGACGATGGGAAGGCCCCTTCAAGATAGAGCAAAAGTTCAAAAATAACACCTATCTTCTAGAGGATGCAAGTGGCCAAGAGGTTCCCGGACGTGCCAATGAGTACCGGCTAAAGATATTCTACCCTCGAGCACCATGGCCAGCAGACCCCCCAGACAAGCATGGAGGATCTGCTGGGGGGGAAAGATGTGACGTGAAAAATTGATATCTTTCATTGTCAATTTTGTGCATATTTTGATGGTTCCTCAATGGTAATAAGGTGGAAGCTTGTCCAAGAAGATTGCGGTGCCCACAATAGAATAATGGCGTGGTGATGCGACGGCTTGGCGGCTACCCCGATAACAGCATTCTATCTTCAAATATAATGGTTTTACTTGATTTATTAGGGTGCACACATTGTAAATGCCACAAGTATGCTTGATAAATACTTTGGTATGGTAGATAGGCTAGTGATGTGGAAAATAAAAGTGGGCCTTCATACTTTGGTATGGTAGATAGGCTACTTTGGTATGGTAGATAGGCTAGTGATGTGGAAAATAAAAGTGGGCCTTCATGCTCACATGGATTTTAATTGTATTATTAATATGGTATTCACCATAAGGCTACAAGTTGGGGAGTGTGGAAGGCATGTGGAGGAGTGTGTGTAGGTGCATAATTGGGAAAGATTCTTCTAGAATGCCTACATGGAAGAGGTCTTCAATTTAATAATCAATAGAAGACTTAGCCTAAGAGGACAATTGATGGTGACATCTACCCTTATGTCACTGAAGGGTTGAATTTTTTTATGTTGTAATTTGTAACAATGGAAGAGAGGGTGATTCTCCACCTATAAAAGGAGCCCTCCTCTCCCTTTCAAATCAAGGAATGAGCCTCCTCAATTGAGCATTTTGTGTCATTGCCATTCTCTTATCTTTCAAACCCTTATTCAAACACTCTCTTTACGTGTGAATATCTCATTTAGCATTAGCTCCTCATGCTTAACCCAATTTTGGACCTCTTTGATGATTCATGATAAGTGGGATAAGGAGTTATTATCTTGGCGGGCCTGTGACTTCTCAAGGTAGCCCTTGCCTTATTGCCGCCCTCCTTTGGAGGTACCAATGGTTTTAGCGGTAATGAGCATGTGGAAAGACTTTGGGGACCATATATAAATCTTTACGATTGTCTGCTGAGCAATGTTAACCCTTACCCTATAGCTTGAATCATGAAGGAGATGAGAGGCAAGAGGCTATGTGAAAATTGAGGTTTCATGCAAAGAGAGGGAAGTGCAGTTTTTGTGGTCCAATACCCAAATTTCAACCGGTAATTACTCATCACTCATGTGTTGGTTTCTAAAATTGATCATATGGCTAGAAAGCTCTTTATATGCTCTTTCCACTCATGTAACTAATTTCTTAATCCCTTACTTCATTGATGATCAGAATTTCTCCCAAAGTTGCTAACTTTTAGGCAAATTTTGGCAGTTTTATAGTCTTGTAGTAAAATGCTCATAACTTTTCGCTCGGTTGTCCGTTTTTGAAAGTTTTTATATGGACATGAAGCTCTCTTCAAGCTCTACACATCTATCTAATCCTCTCTTGCACAGCCTATATGGATTTAAAACTGCAATTCTCTGTATATCTCTGTTTTTATAGAATTTTTATAGTCTTGTAGTAAAATGCTCATAACTGTTCGCTCGGTTGCCCGATTTTGAAAGTTTTTATATGGACGCGAAGCTCTCTTCAAGCTCTACGCATTTATATAATCATATCTTGCACAGCCTATATGGAATTAAAATTGCAACTCTCTGTGTGTCTCTATTTTTATAGACTTTTGGCCATTATTTCTTCTTAATCATGATTAATTCCTCCTAATCTTTTATCAAAAGGCAAACCCCATGTGTCTTATCCTCTTATAAGTGATTGCTATATTTATTTGCTTTAATATGTTCCAACCAAATCGCCCAATTCGAACGGATGAACCTTACCAATATTCCCCGTATGTTTCCGTTCACATAATCCTGAGTCGGAAGATTTTCTTCCAACAAAGAATCGCCCTCTTGTTTGGAGCTACAAGACTGGCAGAAATTCTTACTTCTCTGGAGCCTTTCATCTTTCCTTCCATGAATTATGATCTCACCTTTGATGTGTATATCTTTATCTTAATCTAGGGAGAGAAAGGGAGGTGAGGGGGCTGTGAGGTTTCATTCAAATGTGTTTTTGATTCTAAGAAGTGACCGAAGTCCAAACCCCAACTTCGTGTCACAGTACTTAACAAATTATCATGGAAAAACGTAAGGGAATCAATCCTTTACGCAATCTAACCTATGATAGCAATTTCATAATCTTAGTATCATCTTGTAAAATACCTCTATACATCATGCACATTACTTCACATGAATCTTGCACCAATCCTCCTCTATTTACTCTTAGAAATACTTGTTGAATTCAATTATCTTGAACCCTACTATCCCTATTTCTTGACCTAATTTTGCTCTAGCTCATGATTCCTTGTAGCCAAGGGTGGGCTTGACATTCCTCTTGAATTAGGAGACCTCTTCTTGATTAACATGGAAGGACTCATATCCTTCTCAACATTAATATGTTGGAAAGCTACCCAACTAATTGGGTCCACCCGCCATCTGCAGGATGGTGCCGTTGGGGCATTCCATCCTCCCACTTTCCACCCTACTCACGCGTCAATTTGTTTTCTAATTAATCATACCACACTGCTTGACATAAATAATTATGTTCCTTAATTAAGGCCCTTTTCACAAGTTTTGTTAAAACAGCCCTTTGCCATAGTACAATAATGCCAAAGACAAGATTTATAAAAAAAGTTTATACATGAATCAATCCCATACAAGCCAAACTGGCTCTCTTATTCTTTTCCTTTATACTGGCGATGATCTAGAATTCGGCCTTCGAGCCTCTACATGGTGGGCAAAACCCTACGAGACCATACACGTCATCGTCGGTCGCTTGCGAGGACTCAAGCCAGCCTGTCGCCCTCTCAGGCTTCGTCGCTCGATCCTCCCGTCCCTCAGAGGGATGACTACGCACTAGGGTGGGCTAATTCACTGCACTAGCCTCGGCCCTGCCTCAGAACTAGGCAGCATCACAATCACTCGCCTCAATCGGCGAACCTCATTCTCCCAATGGTATGAGAGATACCATGGGCCAACTCCGGGCCTTACTAACATCTCCGCCATCATCCAACTAGACAAGCACAAGAATGGGGCAGCGTCAAGGCACGGAGAGTTGTACCTGTACCTTAATTTAACCAAGATAACAATCCATTTACTCAACTAAACCATAGGACTAGAATCCATGTTACCTTCTTAAGAAAACAATCCTTTTCACAAAGATTTTAGCATTTCAACTTGAGATTGTGATAAGACATTCTTTATTAAGGCATATGCTGTTGTTTAAAAGAATATAAACTTTAACTAGTAAATCAATCAAATAGATCACTATTAACAATTAATAGAGAAGTCAGGGGCCATACCTCAATCCCTAAGAATGATATATAATTGAAAACCAAAATATGTATATACCTTATAGAAATTTGTCGTTTTTCCTTGTCTTTGCTCGTTAATAAGAGTTTCAGAACTTGATATATGAGAATAGGGAGTCTTTTATTATCTTCTCTCGATTGAAATCATCCGATCATCCCCAAGATTTATATCCTCTTACTTGTACTCTGACTTTTCTCTCTTTCGAAGGTCTATGGCAAAATAGCCTTCTCTTGTAGGGCTACGGCAGCTACGGCATACTATTCTTTCTTTAAAAGAAAAGCTATGGAGTTTCGGTCTCTTCCTCCGAAAGACCATAGCAATCTAACCTTTTTTTCTAAGATATTAGACAAGAATGAAGAGATATATACATCTCAAGCTCTAGGATTTCCTTGAGGCTACTTGCTGCCTTCTTACAATTTTCCCTGTGTAGAGACCCTGACAAAATCAGCAAATTGTTTCAGCCATAACTCTCCGATAAAAACTTAGAATATGGTTGTATAACCAATCAAAAGAACCGGAAGGCATGTAGTCTACAAGCAACTGCAGGTACAATAGGCAAAAACGTCTGTATATAGCCGCAAATGCACCATCTTTAGAAACGTGTTGCTTCTCTACATTTTTAGTATGCATAGACTTATGTAAAAGTACTCTAAATACAACCTCCTATCACCTAAATTCGAATTTCTATTTTTGGAGATACTTATCTCCTATTAATAGAACTATTCTTGTCTTCATATTTCTTTTAGGATTTTTGGAGCTAATATTTTTATTCTAACACTTTCCTAATGTTTCTAGCCTTATTGTCTCACTCTTCTCTAAGTGCACTCTCTTTCCTTATTGAAATCTATATTAGGCGAGACACATACATGGCTTGGGAGGGACCTTACAACCTCCCCCACTTAAAAGATTCGAGATGTCCTCATCTCGCAAGCTGGGATAGTATCTAAGTAAATCCTTTTGTCTCTTTCAAAGTGGCGTCTCCAGAAATCTTCTTTTATCTAAACATTATTCCTAAAGAGTGTTGAAAATACAAGTGACTAGGGTGTGTGCAGGAACAAGCCCTTGGTTAGAGGCTGTAAAAGAGAATGAGTAAATGTGAAAGAACCTCTGAAAAAGTGAGAAGAATCTACTAGGAGAGAATAAAGGGTAGCATGAGAAGATTTAGAAAGTGTGGAGATATTCTGGGAAGTGTGGAGATATTCTGGGAGATATTCTGGGAAAAGTGAAGAGGTGGAGAGAATCAGGGAAAAGAGGTGGAGTGAATCATGGAGAAATCAGTGGGATTTGATGCTTGATGTAAACTCTATAAATTGAGGCTTTGCCCTAATGAGAATTTGCTAGTTTTTGAGTATCCATGCCTACATTAATCTATTTGTATAATTACCCCACTAATTACGTTTTAATTATTTGCTAATCACTTTGTTAATGATGTTGATTCTAATGTTTGATCCACCATAGCTCTTCACAATTCCCTAATTTCAACATGGTATCAGAGCCATGCCTAGAATCCATCAGGTTTATGAGCCCATTATCTAATTAATTAGGATTAGTAGTAGATAATTAGAAAATAATCAATTTTTAATAAGCTATTTTCAAGAAGCTTTCTCTACCCCCAGTCGGTGGAGGAGCTCTAGCTCCTTGCATACTTTAAATTAGGCCAAACCCTTCTAGCCCTAGCTAGGTATCTCACTTGTCTTCAAGCTCATCAAATCAACGCAGCAAACCGCTGAAGCGTTTAGGAGAAATCCTCATTTTTGCTCTGGCAATTTTTTGAGGAGTTTTTACCATTGCTGCTTCATCAAATCAAATCTCTCTAATTCCTCTTAGCCCCGAGGGTTTTCAAGCATGCTCTACAAGATGGTGAAGACATAATTCAGTTTTATCAAGTCTACAATGAGATCCAAGCTCTTCATCTCAAATCTGCAGGTGACTTTGGTAAAACAGAGATTAAGCTTTCAATATTTGGTCAAATCTTGTGTTTATTGGCTTAACCCCTACTAGACTCATTGCTATTGATGCCTTTGAAAGCATTTGAGCTCATTTGAAGTCTAAGGCACCAGATCTGGACTCACCACATACTCTATTTTTTGCACACAAAATAGTGGATTAATTTGCTAATCAATGATTAATCAGTACTAATCACTGTATTTTGGTGCAATTGAGGGTTCAAATTAACCATTAGGTATCTGATACAGATCCTTATAACTTCAAATTGCAATTCGGAGTTGGTTTGATACTCCAACCATTCCGTACAAATTGGTTACCCTTGATTTAATGTAATTTTTGGTGATTTTATGCTGATAAAATTATTGTAATCATCTATTAAACACCAGATTGAGTTGTAAAAGGGTAGACACTGCCCTTGAATCTTGAAATTGGTTCAAGAGGTAAGACCCCCTTCACATCACCATGAGTACAGCACAGAAAATAGTCAAATTTAATGGGGAGCAATTTTACACATGACAGACAAAAACCATGTATTTGCTCATGAGGAAAAATCTGTGGGGGTTAGTTGAGGGAAGAGATGAATGTCCAGAGAGAGGAGAAAATTAGTGGAAGAGCAGGAATGAAAAAGCATTGGGATTATTGCACTCAGTTTAAATGATGAAATCATTCATCACATCACAGGGATACAATGGGCAAAAGATGCATGGGATGAACTCAATAAATTATTTGGCACACAAGCAAAAAATTCAAAGATAAATCTGTTAATGCAATTCTACAAATTGGACATGAAGGAAAGTGAACCTTTAATCACACACTTGTACAAATATAAAAGCTTAAGCAACAGCTAGCAGTTATTGGCAAAAAGGTAGAAGATGATGAGGCACTAGCAGTGCTTCTGAAGAGTGTGGACAAAGGTGAATATGAAAACATTGTAGCAACACTAAAGAATGTACCTGAATTGAAGCTACACGAGATAGAAGCAGCTCTACTAGAGCAAGAGAGCAGAGGCAAAGAGAAGAAATGGCTTGACTCAATAGCAGGAGAAGAAAAGGCATTCTTCACCCGAGGAGGATTCTCTCGAGGACGAAGACGAGGAAGAGGCAGAGTAGGAGGAAGAACCTTCACTTGCAACAACTTTGAAAAGCCAGGACACATGGCAAGAGACTGCTACAGCAAACCCAGTGGAGAAGGAACGACATCGGCAAACTTCATGGAGGCTCCAAAGGAAGTGGAGTCGAATCATCTTTTCTGAGAGAGAGAGAGAGAGAGAGAGAGGCAGACCCCACAACCCAATGTAACCTGCCCCAACAAGCAACTATAGTAAGCCTTGGACACATAGAGAGAGAGAGTGTTAAGGACTATGAGTTTAGGGACCCGAGGCACTGGTCGCAGGCTATCAAGTAAGAGAGAAACTTGATATAGGGTCCAGGTGTGCTAAGATAACTTGAGGGGAGGTGTGCTAGACACTAGTCTCGTAGACTATCAAGTAAGGGAAGGCAAACTTGGTATAGGGTCTAGGTGTACTAGGATTATTCACTTGAGGGGAGGTGTTGAAAATACAAGTGAATAGGGTGTGTGCGGGAACAAGCCCTTGGTTAGAGGCTGTAAAAGAGAATGAGTAAATATGAAAGAACTTGTGAAAAGGTGAGAAGAATCTACTCGAAGAGAATAAAGGGTAGCATGAGAAGATTTAGGAAGTGTGGAGATATTCTGGGAGATATTTTGGAAAAAGTGAAGAGGTGGAGAGAATCAGGGAAAAGAGGTAGAGTGAATCATGGAGAAAACAGTGGGATTTGATGCTTGATGTAAACTCTATAAATTGAGGCATTGCCCTAATGAAAATTTGCTGGTTTTTGAGTATCCATGCCTACATTAATCTATTTGTTAATTATCCACTAATTACATCTTAATTATTTACTAATAACTTTGTTAATGATGTTGATTCTAGTGTTTGATCCACCATAGCTCTTCACAATGCCTTAATTTCAACAAAGAGTCCCTTATTTCATGTGGTTGGCTTGTTTTGTTGTGCCTCCATAGGGTCTTTATTATTCTAAAGTTGATTGGCCTTATTATTCTAACTTCACGCATCCATATACCTCTCATATAATATGAACCTTTGAATTCCTTATTCCATACCCTCATGTAATATGGTACTTATTAACAAATTATCATGGAAAAACGTAAGGAAATCGATCCTTTATGCAATCTAACCTATGATAGCAATTTCATAATCTTAGTATCGTCTTGTACAATACCTCTATTCATCGTGCACATTACTTCACATGAATTTTGCACCCATCCTCTTCTATTTACTCATAGAAATACTTGTTGAATTCGATTATCTTTAACCCTATTATCCCTATTTCTTGACCTAATTTTGCTCTAGCTCATGATTCCTTGTACCAATCCTCTGACTGATCTTCCTAGTGTAAAGCATCTGATGGATGGCATTCACGCGTCAACTATTCAAACCTTAATGGAGTTATAATCTTAATAATTTATAATATGCAAGTTAATAAGATATATCCCAAAAATTTCTCTAAACAAAGTTTCGGTCTATCCTTCTAGTCATTCAGTCTCTCACTAGTTTCTTAATTTGATCGCCCTATGTTTTTCCTCAAAAGGTTTCCTCCCCAATAATATTTCTCAAATTTATTGTACAAATATCTTGCGTGTGCACCCCCAAGATACAAGAACCATTTCATAAGATGATTGTCTCAACATGTGTGAGGATATTCAAATCACTTCTATGGCCCAGTAGAGATGATTAATTCATCCTCATATGATAAACAATCACTTGTTTTAATCCCTTGACAGTTTACCTTTGAAAAACAAATCCTAGGAACTAAGATCGGCTCTAATACCACTTGTAAGGTTTTCCCCCTTCCAAAATAGGGGAAACACTTAAGATAGTCCACTAAGTCTTATCTTGGAGAAAATTTCCTACTCATCGACACCTTGACCATGCAGAGATTCAAGGATATGATTCATAGGTAAGACCTAGTTCTATCCCACAGGGGGAGCGTGGTCTTCTAAAAATCAAATCACCCATAGGGTAATTGATCATAATTTGGGCAACTACTAGTCTTGATTCTTAGAGACAATGCTTTTCTCCTCATCCATGCAAGGCACAGCCGCTGGCGTAGTCTTCTAGAATAGAGATGCCCGAGAACCTATTTATCTAGTGTAGGGATTTCACTTAATATGTTGGAAAGCTACCTGACTAATCGGGTCCACCTGTTTACAGGATGGTGCCGTCGGAGCATTCCATCCTCCCACTTTCCACCCTACTCACGCGTCAATTTGTTTTCTAATTAATCCTACCACACTGTTTGACATAAATAAACATGTTCCTTAATTAAGGCCCTTTTCAAAAGGTTATACATGAATCAATCCCATATAAGCCAAACCAGCTCTCTTATTCTTTTCCTTTATACTGCCGATAATCTAGAATTCGGCCTTCTAGCCTCTACATGCTGGGTAAAACCCTACGGGACCATACACCTCAACGTCGCCTGGCGCAAGGACTCAAGCCGGCCTGTTGCCCTCTCAGGCTCTGTCGCTCGATCCTCCTGCCCCTCAGAGGGATGTCTACGCACTAGTGTGGGCTAATTCACCGCACTAGTCTGGGCCCTCAGAACTAGGCAGCATCACAATCACTCGTCTCAATCGGTGAACCTCATTCTCCCAATGGTATGAGGGACACCATGGGCCAACCAACTCCGGGCCTAGCTAACATCTCCGCTGTCCGCCTATACAAGCACAAGAATGGAGCAGTGTCAAGGCAGGGAGAGTTGTACCTGTACCTTAATTTAACCAAGATAACAATCCATTTACTTAACTAAACCATAGGACTAGAATCCATGTTACCTTCTTAAGAAAATAATCCTTTTCACAAAGATTTTAGCATTTCAACTTGAGATTCTGATGATAAGACATTCTTTATTAAGGCATATGCTGTTGTTTAAAAGAATACAAACTTTTACTAGTAAATCAATCAAATAGATCACTATTAACAATTAATAGAGAAGCCGGGGCCATACCTCAACCCCTAAGAATGATATATAATTAAAAAACAAAATATGTATATACCTTATAGAAATTTGTCGTTTATCGTTGTCTTTGCTCGTTAATAAGAGTTTCAGAACTTGATATATGAGAATAGAGAGTCTTCTAATATCTTCTCTTACGATTGAAATCATCTGATCATCCCCAAGATTTATCTCCTCTTACTCGTACTCTGACTTTTCTCTCTTTCGAAGGTCTATGGCAAAATAGCCTTCTCTTGCAGGGCTACGGCATACTATTCTTTCTTTAAAAGAAAAGCTATGGAGTTTCGGTCTTTTCCTCTGAAAGACCATAGCAATCTAACCTTATTTTCTAAGATATTAGATAATAATGAAGGGATATATACATCTCAAGCTCTAGGATTACCTTGAGGCTACTTGCTGCCTTCTTAGAGTTTTCCCTGTGTAGAGACCCTGACAGAATCAGCAAATTGTTTCGGCCATAACTCTCCGATGAAAACTCAGAATATGGTTGTATAACCAGTCAAAAGAACCGAAAGATATCTAGTCTACAAGCCATCACGGTAGAATAGGCAAAAACGTCTATATATAGCCGCAAACGCACCATCTTTAGAAACGTGTTGCTTCTCCACATTTTTAGTATGCATGGACTCTAAATATGTAAAAGTACTTTAAATACGACCTCCTATCACCTAAATTCCAATTTTTATTTTTGGAGATACTTATCTCTTAATAGAACTATTCTTGTCTTCTTATTTCTTTTAGGATTTTTGGAGCTAATATTTTTATTCTAACACTTTCCTAATTTTTCTAACCTTATTGTCTCACTCTTCTCTAAGTGCACTCTCTTTCCTTATTGAAATCTATATTAGGCGAGACACGTACATGGCTTGGGAGGGACCTTAAAATCTCCCCCACTTAAAAGATTCGAGATGTCCTCATCTCGCGAGCTGGGGTAGTATCTAAGTAAATCCTCCTGTCTCTTTCAAAGTGGTGTCTCCATTAGGTAGAAATCTTCTTTTATCTAAACATTGTTCCTAAAGAGTCCCTTATTTCATGTGTTTGGCTTCAAAAGGTCTTTATTATTCTAAAGTTAATTGGCCTTATTATTCTAAGTTCATGCATCCATATACCTCTCATATGATATGAACCTTTGAATTCCTTATTCTATACCCCCATGTAATATGGTACTTAACAAATTATCATGGAAAAACATAAGGGAATCAATCCTTTACGAAATCTTACCTATGATAGCAATTTCATAATCTTAGTATCGTCTTGTAGAATACCTGTATTCATTATGCACATTACTTCACATGAATCTTGCACCAATCCTCTTCTATTTACTCATAGAAATACTTGTTGAATTCGATCATCTTTAACCCTGCTATCCCTATTTCTTGACCTAATTTTGCTCTACCTCATGATTCCTTGAATCTTGCACCAATCCTCTTCTATTTACTCATAGAAATACTTGTTGAATTCGATCATCTTTAACCCTGCTGGGCTTGGCATTTCTCTTGAATTAGGAGACCTCTTCTTGATTAACATGGAAGGACTCATATCCTTCTCGACACTTTCTATAAAAAAAAACTTTATCATAGTCTCTAGCTACAATTATGGCTTCCGAAATAGAGGATGGTTTTGCATTCTTGATGACGAGGTTATTCAATGGTAGATTAAGCTTCCAAATGAATCGATGGAGAAGAGTTACCTCATCCATCTCTCTAGAGAAAATTGGAGAAGTTTAATAAAATTCTAGTGGTATTCTTTTAGGGTCTTCAATTCTTGGGTTAGCTCCAAACATTCATTCATTTTATCCTCTCGAAATCATGGAGGACACAAAACCTTTCCTAAAGGTGTACTTTCACGGCACCTCATAAATTGATTCTAAATCAATTAAATAGAGTTAAACTTTTCGTATTGTTCTCTCTTAAAAAAATGAGAATTGATTAGATTAGAGTGCTAATTTCATCTTGAGTTAAATTCTAAGTATAATTAGAATGCAAAAATTAAAAAATGGTCAACCATACAAAGGAGGTTATGGCAAAATTTTCTTAAATTTTGTAGAGATAAGTTTTATCTTTATGCTATTCAAAAAGAGTAATCCGCTTTGTTTGTGTATTCTAAAAGTGTTCTTTTCATTCTATGCATAGAAAGATGCATATTAGAAATATTTTATTGTAAAAGTGTTATTTTCATTAGATTTAAATTCTATGCATAGAAAGATGCATATTGGATATTTTTTATTATAAAAGTGTGATTTTTATTAGATTTAAATTCTATGCATAGAAAGATGCATATTGGATTTTTTTATTATAAAAATGTGATTTTTATTAGATTTAAATTCTATGCATAGAAAGATGCATACTGGATATTTTTTTATTCTAAAAGTGTTATTTTCATTAGATTTAAATTCTATGCATAGAAAGATGCATATTTAGAAATATTTTTTTTATAAAAGTGTTACCTTCACCAATATTATTTTTTATGCATAAAATGATGCATAAAAGAATTTTTTTATTATAAAAATGTTACTTTCACCAATATTGATTTTTATGCATAGAATGATGCATAAACGAAATTTTTATTATAAAAATGTTACTTTCACCAATATTGATTTTTATGCATAAAGTGATGCATAAAAGAATTTTTTTATTATAAAAGTGTTACTTTCACCAATATTGATTTTTATGCATAAAGTGATACATAAAAGATTTTTTTTAACTATAAAAGTGTTACTTTCATCAAAATTGATTTTATGCATAAATGATTTCTATATCAAAATTAGAGTTCTCTTTAATTCTATGTTTAATTTCTATGAATAATTGATAAATGAATAAGTAAATACTCTGTGAGAGAAAATTTTATCGTTTCATATTCACTCGGATGGTAATGAAAAAATTCAAAAAATCTATCGAAGTCGAAAATTCAGATAAATGATTAATTTATGCCTCATAGGAATTCGTGATTAGTTTAGAAATCAGCTAAGTGAATATTCAATGAATGAAATTCAGGAAAATTAGTAATTGAAATATCACCCCTTTCGAGAAAGGTAGTTCAGGAAGAACCTTACCAGATTCGAACCCAAAATCAGACTTTGACCAAGACCAAACTCTTCGTCAGTTTCAAGGAAAGACGATGTGACCAGTTCCGAAAAATATACTTAAATCACCCACCAAATCTGAAACTAAGTTGAGACCCTTGATTTTTATCTGAGGATCATGGTTACAGAATTCCAGGAATTCTGTTTGGAATTCAGACCTGCGATCAGAAAGTCTTGGGATACGGATTTAAGATATACTCATTGTATTCAAAAGAAAATCAAAACTGAAAACTTGCATAGAAACCCTGTTTTCTTAAAGGACTATCTTACGCTGCCAGAATGCTGGAGGGAGCATTTGGTATATGTGTTTTTCTAAGGGAAGTTCCGTTGTAACAGCTGGCGGGGGAGTGTTCAAAGAATGGCTCACGCAGTAAAAACCTGCCCAGGTCTTGACCAGCCTCGGTATGGTGAAAAATGGTGTGCTTCCGGTACAATGGGCGAGGGTCGATGAAGCGGTCCCTTAGTGAAGTGCCAGGACACCTAAGGAGGATCCTGGAGGGTTCTGACCACGCGATGCATGGGCTCGTGGAGCTTAGGACACCCATGCGTATGTCGTGGAAGATATTGTATGATGGACTAATCTTTATTGTAATATGTTCCTGGATCTCGTTGGCTGACCAGCTGGTCTCAATGGAGAGTCCAGAGTGATACTGTTTTTTGTGAGAAAAAAGGATTGGATGGAAATTTTGAGCTATGACATCTGTAACCAATAAATTGTTTGTCAATGGATTGTTTTATAAATTAGAGTTTAAAGAGGAGTGTGTGCGTATCTGTATTCTAAAGCAAAAGTTAAGAAAGGCATTCAATTATGGGTGGGTGAATACTTGTCTGGTTCTACCAATTCCAGTGGTTGGGGAGTGGCTAACCCATGGGCCAGATGGGGTTAGGCTGGAATCAGTAGAGTTTTAATAATAAAATTGATTAATAGGAATACGCTTAAAACTCGAGTAGTTAAATAAAAGCCTGAAGACTTCTCTAATGAATAGATCGACGGCTGTGCCTGATTCAATTAGGAAAAAAGCATTGATTCCTTCAAGTTAAGTTTGTAATAGTTTCCCTTTTATCTGGTTTAATCAGATGAAGGTTAGTTTAGTATCTAGACCTCGTTAGAAAAATTCATTAAGAAAATAAAAATGGTGGAATCGTCCCCGTTTTTCGAGCATGGGAAATTTTCCCGGTTTCAGTTTTCGGAATGACCACCAGCTTAGTCTCGTGCCTGGACATTCGAGGGTGAGGCTGCTAGTGGGAACCCTGCCCCGCACAAGAGGGAGCTGCTTCCGCCCCAGCAGCAATCGGGAATCCAGTGCACGAAGGGGGCAGTGGGATCTCACAGTTGATATCAGAGTGCTATTGTAAATTTACGAAACAGCAGCAGAAACTGCCTAAAATTCTAAAGTAAATCCGCGAAAAAAATGTTCACTTGCTAAGATTATGTTTGAAATGAATTTATAAATTAAAAACTCATAAACTAAAAACTCCTAAATTGAATTGGATTTTTAGATGGATACCCCAAATCTGTCTGGCATTCCTGGACTCTCCCAGAGACAGGATATGTTAGCCTTTGCCCATTCAAGCATCTCATCAACTCCACTACGACCCGAGTAAGCAGAGTGAGACTCGCACGCCATTTTGAGAGTCTTTACTTTCCGGATCCTGTAGAGCGATGTCGGTATATGTGGTTCTCTGGAGGACGATGTATTAATATCAATACCAATCAGCGTTAGAGACTCACGCAAAATATTTCCTTAGCCATGATCTTGATAAGGCTAGGGGTTGTTCAGCATGTACAACTCTTTAATCATTCACCTAGGAATTTTAGAATTTCTTACCGAGTTTTTAGGCTTCTTAGCTGCTTTATCCCTAAGTAGAATTACAGCACCTCTTTCAGTGATGAATCGTGTTTATCATGGCATGTCTCCTTTGTAGTTTCGCTTCTTTATACATACGCAATTGAGGCAGTGACTTTGGAGTTCTATGTATATATCTCAAACTTTTGATAATAAATGATGTTTTGCAAAAATATTCCACATTGTTTTCATGATTGTGAATATGGTTAATAAAATTATCACAGTAAATCTTGTTTCATGAAGTATGATGAAATAATTATTTGTTTAAAGAATAAATCAGAAAAAAATTGAATAATCATAAATCTATTGCCAAAGTTAAGTTGACGAAAATCTCGTTTTGTCAGAATCATGAGGTGTGCGGCCCGTGTAAGACAACCGGATCCTCTAACCGATGAGGAAGAGTTAGATCCGGATGTTCGTAAAGCCCTGCACAGATCCCAACCTGGTCCCTTCAAGGGTGAAGGAGAGCAGTTAGGTGAAGTAGTGGAAAAGTGGATTGAGGCAATGAAAGAATACTTTGATGTAACTAGCTATAACGAGAGAAGCAAGATGGATCTTGCGAGATTAAAGATTGTGGAAACGGCCAGGGTTGCATGGAGGAATCATTGCAAGACAAATCGTCTGGGTATTTCGATCGAGACAAATCGTCTCGACCAAAATACCCAGACCTGGATAGATCTTAAAGCTTACCTCAGAAAATGGTTCTGTCCTTCGGGCTTCCTGGAAACCAAAATGAATGAATTATTAGAACTGAAGCAGGATAGTCAGACAATTGAAAAGTATCATCAAGCGTTTGCCCTTCTCCTCAAATATTTCCCACAATTGGATGAAGAGCAGCTGATGGCCAGATTCATTCAAGGAATGACTGAGACATTAGACACCTTAGTGAAGAATGCCAAACCTGTCTCAATGGCCGAAGCTATAAGAATGGCAAAGGACTTTGCCAAGGCCTTTGTTGTTAAGGTCCCGCCAAAGCCTACACCCTCTAACTTTAAAAGATTCCAAACCCCGGGAACTACTTCAAACTTTCCTCCCCCAAAGAGGCAACAAGGGCCCAAATCAGAACCAGGATACTTGGAGATTTAGAAGTGAAGGAAGACCCTTCCCACATAACACTTTCTCAAGTGCCCCACCTCTTTCAAGGATTCAGAGGGATGAGCTCAAAAGTGAGAACCGGTGTTTTGAATGTCAGGGTTTTGGTCACCAGCTCTGAAAGACTGCCCGACTCCTGCCATGTCAAGGGGACAAGGAAGTCAAGGACCGAGAGTGTAGAGACTAGCCCCTTCCTATCAGTCAAAAAATCAAGGTCCATCTCATCAAAATCAGGGCAATCCTAGGAGAACTCTAGCTCAGCCATCTGTCTCTGTTCAGAGTAGTCTCAAAACTCCTTCCCAGAATGGGGTAACCAAAGAGAAAGAGTTCCGCCCAATCTGCAGAGCAGAAGTAGTGGAAGAAGAAGGAGGATAGATTTATGCAGCAATTGAAAACCAAGGGCCAAATCATCAATTCTCCGTCATCCATACTCCAACTGAGTATCAAGGTAAGCCTTTTAAGCTTTTGATTGATTCACACAGTACTCATTCATTTATTTCCCCTGGATGCTTGTGTAAGCTAGTCTTACATCAAAAATCAGGGAAACCTATGCAAGTTGAATTGGCCAGTGGGAAGATTCTTTTCACTCACCTTGAGACAGATCATATTCAGTTCAATTTAGATGGGAATTTAACTGACTGTCAGTTCAGAGTCCTACCTTTGGGAGTTTTTGACGGGATCCTTGGAATGGATTGGCTCCACAAAAATCAAGCCGACATTCACTGGGTCATAATGGAACCATTTCCTTCCGTGACCTTCACGGAAACAAAGTTCAAGGAAACGGAATTTTAGGATCCCCAAGTCTGCAATTAGTAAAAGCTTCTAAGTTACTAAAAGGACTTAGAAAGAAGCAGCTCATTTATGTTGTCAAAATGAATCCAATAGAGACAAAGTTAAAAGCTAAAGAACCTGAATGGTTAAGTGATTATGATGATTTATTCCCAGCAAAATTAACAGAGATGCCTCCAATTCGAGAAGTAGATCATATGCTAGAATTGACCCCCGGAGCTCAGCCAGTAGTAGCCCAGTGCACGTACAAAATTGGCAGTTCCTGAAGTCATCGAACGCGAGGAACAGCTTAGACAGCTATTAGAACAAGGGTTTGTAAGACCCAATGTTTCACCTTAGGGTGCGCTAGTTCTCTTTCAGAAAAAGAAAGATGGAACGCTAAGACTCTGTGTGGACTACAGAGGTCTCAATTAGCTCACAGTTAAGAATAAGTATCAATTCCCAGAATTGATGAGCTTCTGGACAGGCTAAAAGAAAGATGGAACGCTAAGACTCTGTGTGGACTATAGAGGTCTCAATCAGCCGGACAGTTAAGAATAAGTATCCTATCCCAAGAATTGATGAGCTTTTGGACAGGCTAAATGGAGCCCAGATCTTCACAAAGATAGATCTCAAATCAGGGTATTACCAGATCAGGATCAATGATCAAGATATCCCAAACACAGCCATCAATACTCGCTATGGGAATTATGAATTCACTGTCATGCCATTTGGATTGACAAATGCCCAGCTACATTCAATTGCCTAATGCAAGACATCCTCAAAGAATATTTGGATGATTTTGTTCTTGTTTTCTTTGATGATATTCTGATTTACTCAAAGACTGCAGCTGACCATGAAGCTCATGTCCGAAAAGTTTGAGATTCTAAAGGAAGCACCAACTCTTTACAAAAAAGAGCAAATGCATTTCTCTGCCAACCATGTTGAATACTTGGGCTTTTTTGGTCCGAGCAGATTGGCCTAAACCAAAGACAGTGAAAGAAGTCAAAGGATTCTTGGGATTGACTGGTTGGTATAGAATTTTTATACCAAAGTATGCTCTCATAGCTTCCCCTTGACTAATCTTCTTAAGAAGAATACCCCGTTTCAATGTTTTGCCAGGTGCCAGAGTGCTTTTGATAAACCGAAGACCGCCTTGGTAACCAATCCTGTTCTGAAGTTGCCAGATTTCTCTCTATCCTTTGAGGTAGTAACTGATGCCAATGGTTTTGCCTTGGGAGGTGCACTCATGCAAGAAGGTCATGTAGTGGCCTATGAATCCAGAAAACTCAGAACACATGAGAGGAATTATGCTGTCCACGACCTAGAGCTACTTTCAGTAGTATATGACCTGAAGTTGTGGAGACATTACCTACTGGGTCAAAGATTCACTTTGATGATGATAGATCATCAGAGCTTAAAGTGGATCTTCACTCAGAAGGATTTCAACATGCACCAAAGAAGGTGGATGCACACCCTGCACGAATTTGATTTTAAAATCAAGTACCGCCCAGGCAAAGAAAATGTGGTAGCAGATGCCCTCAGCAGAAAAGCCTCCTTGCTTGCAATTACTGTAGTGTCAAATCCTTTGATTATTGAAGCAAGAGAGAAGATCATGTAGGATAGATTCTTTGGCCCTATTGCGACCCTACTTATGTAGGAAAGCAAAACTCCACAGGAGTTGAACCAAGTTCAAGGGTACAGCCTAAATGATGGAATTATGTATTATAATCGTAGGTTATGCATTCCCAAAATGATGAGGGGACTAAGGGTCAAATTCTGAATGAAGCCCATGACAACTTTATTGCAGGACATCCAGGTTTCATAAAAACCTACATGTCTGTAAAGAAAAGCTTCTTTTGGCCTTGACTAAAAAAGGATGTACTTAATCATGTACGTGAATGTCTGACATGTCAGAAAAGCTTCTTTTGGCTTGGACTAAAAAAGGATGTACTTCATCATGTACGTCAATGTCTGACATGTCAAAAAGTCAATGCCGAGAGAGTAAAAATGCCTGGGAAGTTGTTACCATATTATAGTAGTGATGTGTGTGAACACACTTAGGACCGCCGGGGCACTTTTTCCCTCACTAGGAGGTTTTTCCCCCCGTGCATTGTATATACGCCCATTATCTTCTAGGGCTTGTTATCTTTCATTTTTGGCACTCATAATACACTACTCTGTTGTGCTCAAGCTTCCTCATCTTCTTGAAGTTGTGTGTGCATTCCTGTAACCCTAATTCCAACAATTGGTATCAGAGCAGGCTTCCTCCTCCCGGGCAGCATCACCGGCACCTGCCGCTTCATCTCCTCCGATTGCGATGAGGTTTCACGAGCGTCTGCAGGTTAGTATATGCCGTGGACGAGCCCGTAGGGCTTGTTCGTTTCAGAATTTTGATCTGAAGTCATTTCGCCCTCCGTTTTTGCATTCCAAGTACTGCGCAGGCAAAATCGTCCTACTGTGCAGATTTTTTGTCAAGATTAAAATCTGCAGGACAGGTGCCCATTCGTCTGTTTTGGGCTGTGCTACATAGCACAGGTCGATTTTATACAGGTTTACCTCTTACAGACAGCATTTACATCTAGTAGTACAGTCATTGGCCATGGCTGACAACAATGATGTATTCCGCATGTTGGCTGCTGAGGATAAGTTGGATGGCACCAACTATCCATTGTGGGCATATATGATGCGACATGTATTGGTAGCAAAGGGGTTATGGAACATTGTGCAGGGTATTGATGCACGTCCTATTGTGGCTGGGAATGCTGCAAACACATCAGAAACAGGTACTGTTGATGATGGTGCAGGCACAAGTGCTGTAGCAGCTGTTCGAGAACCACCACTTTCAGCAGAGCAGATTCGTTGGGATGGTAGAGATGCGCAGGCTCATGCCTTGATTGCGCTGTCTGTCAAACGTACCATTATCCCACATATTCGCTCCTGCAGGACTTCTAAGGATGCTTGGGATGTACTTGCCACATTGTATCAGGCAAGAAATGAGGCTCGTGTTGCTTACCTCCGAAAACAGCTGGAGAGTGAGCATATGAACGAAGGTGATTCTATGGATAGCTTTTTGACAAAGATCAAGGATTTCAAAGAGCAGCTCATTTCTGCAGATGAAATCCTGTCAGACAGTTCACTTGTGCAGACTGTTTTGAATGGTCTACCAGATTCTTATCAGGGTTTTGCTTCCACTCTTCGCTTGATGATGAAAGGCAATCCCAATGCCTTATCATTTGAGGAGTTAGTTTCTGTTTTGCTGCAAGAAGACCAGTCAAGGCAAAACAGGAATATTATGCGTGTCGCAGATCAAGCTTTCGTTGCTAGTCAGAGAAGCGGGAAAGGTAAAGCTGGCTTTTCTTCTAGTAAGCAGAAATCTGCAAATGCTGCGCAACCAAAGAAGGAAGACAAAGATGAGAAGAAGGGTGACAAACAGAAGACATTTTGCAAGTACTGTAAGGGAAATGATCATGTCATCAAAGCGTGTCCTAAGCTGGCTGCGAAAGAGGCTAAGAAGAAAGAGGCTGGTATGGCTGTTGCAGATGCCTCTCCTTCTAACAATGAATCTGCTAATGTTGTTCAAGATACAGAATGGGCATTCAATGCGCAGTGCAGTTATGACCCATCTTTGCATGACACATGTATGTCTGCAGTAGATTCAGATGTATGGTACTTTGACAGTGGTGCCACTAAGCATATCACCTCGCAGCGCAGTTTATTCACTTTCCTTGAGTCTGCTCCCACAGGGAATACTGTCACTTGTGCCAATAACTCCTCTTATCCCGTTAAAGGAGTTGGACAGATTGTGCTGAATGTTGCAAATTGCAACACCTTTACACTTTTTGATGCATTGTATGTGCCAGGGATCAAAAAGAATCTGCTGTCAGTCTCCGCATTTGCCAAAACAGGTTTGGTTGTAAAATTTGTGGATGACAGATGTACTGTTCATGATCTCTCTTGTGGTGACATCATTGTAGCATCTGGTTCACTATGTCGAGGGCTGTATAAGCTCAATATGGATGGCAAATGTGTAGAGGATTCAGCATGTGCTATTATGGATACGCAGGCTATTTCAAATGCAAAACTGTGGCATGCACGTTTTGGTCATCTGAATTTTGCAAGTTTGCTGCGCCTGCAGAAATCTGAAATGGTGTCTTCTTTGCCTAAGCTTGAGGCACCTGTCAAGCATGTTTGTGAGGGCTGCATATTGGGTAAAATGCAGCGTGCTTCCTTTCCCAAAGATGGATCAGTGAGAGCTGAACGCAGATTGCAGCTTGTTCACAGTGATGTTTGTGGTCCCATGCAAACTCCATCATTTGGAAACTACCTTTACTTCGTGACTTTCATTGATGATTTTACCAGGCATGCATGGGTATATCCTTTGAAGGCAAAGTCCGAAGTGTTTTTGTGCTTCAAACAGTTTTTGGTTATGGCTGAAAATGTGTCAGAAAGTAAGATGGGCACCCTCCGTTCAGATCGAGGGGGGGAGTATATGTCTTCAGAATTTAATGCATTTCTGGCTGAGCGTGGGATAAAACACCAATGTACAGTGCCGTATACACCACAACAAAATGGTGTGGCTGAGAGAAAAAACAGGTCTCTCATGGAAATGGCAAGATGTATGGTTAAGAGTCAAAGTCTACCACATGGTTTTTGGCTTGAGGCTGTCATGTGTGCCACTTATGTACTAAACAGGTGTCCCACCAAAGCATTACAGGTTGTCACTCCATATGAGGCTTGGCATAGCCGCAAGCCATCTGTTGGCCATTTACGTGTTTTTGGTTGCCTGGCATATGCATTAGTGCCTGTGCAACATCGCAGAAAATTGGATGACAAAGCTGTCAAATGTATTTTTGTTGGATATAGTGCTGAGAGCAAAGGCTATCGTTTGTATCATCCACAGACAAAGCGCATTTTGGTTAGCCGTGATGTTGTATTTGTGGAAGATGCAGTTCAGCCCTTGGTTTCATGTACTAAGGAGACAGATATCAGCTCACGTGATGTCTATGATACATTGTTGCCTCTTTTCAGTGGTGCACAGTCAAGTGCAATACCTCATGAGGCAGTTTTTCAGCCTATGCAGGTTTTAAATGATGGCACAGATCAGCCTATATCTGATGCAGATGTGCATGATGCACTTGAGGATGAGAGACAAGAGATTGAGGGCTCTAGGAACATGCCTAGATGGCTGGTGCAGACTTTGCGTGACAGCAAGTTGGATGCCCCTTTGTCTAGTCGCACTCGTTCTGGCTCTCATGGTGCCTCTTATGCGTCAGATTGTTATGCATTGGCTGTTTCTAGTATGTGCGATGAAAGTGAGCCTGTTTCATTTGATGAGGCACAAAGTTCAGAAAATTGGATGGCTGCTATGCAAGCAGAATACGATGCTATTATGAAGAATAGTACATGGTCTTTATGTGACTTGCCCCCTGGCAAGAAGGCCATTGGCACTAAGTGGGTATACAAATTGAAGCGTAAGCCTGATGGCACAGTGGATCGCCATAAGGCTAGGCTTGTTGCAAAAGGTTATGCTCAAGAGAAGGGCATTGATTTTGATGAGACTTTTGCTCCCACATGTCGTATGACCACTGTTCGTAGCATCTGTGCATTAGCAGCTCATAATGGTTGGAATGTACATCAGCTGGACATAAAGACTGCGTTCTTAAATGGAGATTTGCATGAGGAGGTGTATGTATCGCAGCCTCGTGGTTTTGTTCAAAGAGGGCAGGAAAACAAAGTGTGCAGGTTAAAAAAGGCTTTATATGGTTTAAAGCAAGCTCCACGAGCTTGGTATGAAAAAATACATGCATATTTGACTGCACATGGGTTTCACAATAGTCCAACAGAAAGCACTTTGTATGTTAAACGTGTGGATGGTGTACATCTAATCATTGCTCTCTATGTCGATGACATGCTGCTCACAGGACCAAATGAGAGTCATATTGCTGATTTTAAGGCTGATTTGAATGCCTCTTTTGAGATGTCAGATTTGGGGCATTTGCATCATTATTTGGGGATACAATTTAAGCAGTGTGATGGAGGTATTGCTTTGTGTCAGACAAAGTATATTGAAACATTGTTGCGGAGATTTGGCCTTGAAGACTGCAAGTCTATTGCTACTCCAATGGAGACAGGTTTGAAGTTGAGTCTTCATG
The DNA here is from genome assembly GCF_041138505.1 of Cibotium barometz. Taxonomy (NCBI): domain Eukaryota; kingdom Viridiplantae; phylum Streptophyta; class Polypodiopsida; order Cyatheales; family Cibotiaceae; genus Cibotium; species Cibotium barometz. Next base: position 53,158,044 of record NC_141052.1, on the reverse strand, counting down.
ATGCTGGAGATCACTTTGATGTCACACTCTATCAGACAGCTGTTGGTTGCCTCATTTATGTATGCATTACGAGGCCAGACATTCAGTTTGCAGTCTCACAGGTGAGCAGATTTATGCATAGCCCAGGCATTAAGCATTGGCAGGCAGTGAAGCGTATCTTTCGCTATTTGAGTGGTACTCGACATCTTGGGTTGTTTTATCCCAAGGGGGGATCATTGCCGCCAGATTTACATGTTTTTTCAGATTCTGACTGGGCTGGTTGTTATGACACACGCGTGTCCACGAGTGGTTTTTGCTTCATGCTTGGAAGCTCATGCATATCATGGTTGAGCAAGAAGCAGCCTACTGTGGCCACTTCTAGTTGTGAAGCTGAGTACAGGGCAGCTTTCACAGCTACTGTTGAGTGTGTGTGGCTCAGACGCCTTATGGCTGATTTGGGTGTTGGGTAGCCATCTGCCACCACCATCTTCACTGACAGTCAGAGCGCATTGGCAGTTGCGCGGAACCCAGTGTTCCATGCTCGTACGAAGCACATTGAGGTGCACTACCATTATGTCAGGGAGAGACTCTCTGCAGGAGAGATCAGTTTGGCTTATGTGCCAACACAGGATAACCTTGCAGACCTTTTCACAAAGGCTCTGCCTCGTGAGAAGTTCGAAGCTTTTCGCAAAGCTTTGGGCTTACTCCCTTTTGTGGATTCGTCCACATAGCTAGACACTTCCCTATACATGAGTGCTAGCTCTTGTTCACCGCATCACTCCAGGGGGGATTTGTTACCATATTATAGTAGTGATGTGTGTGAACACACTTAGGACCGCCGGGGTACTTTTTCCCTCACTAGGAGGTTTTTTCCCCCGTGCATTGTATATACGCCCATTATCTTCTAGGGCTTGTTATCTTTCATTTTTGGCACTCATAATACACTACTGTGTTGTGCTCAAGCTTCCTCATCTTCTTGAAGTTGTGTGTGCATTCCTGCAACCCTAATTCCAACAGAAGTTACATCCATTAGACATCCTCCAGATGAAGTGGGAATGTATCAGTATGGATTTTATTGGATTACCTTCAGTGCAATCAGGTTACAACTCTATCTTTGTGGTAGTTGATAGACTAACAAAAGTTGCCCATCTGATTCCAGTAAAAGAAACCTACAGTGGAGTGGATGTGGCCAGAGTGTTCCTTAAAGAAATCTTCAGATTGCATGGCCTACCAAGAAGAATAGTAAGTGATCGAGATCCCAAATTCACGTCAAGATTTTGGACTGCATTTTTCGAAGCAGTTGGAAGATCTCAGCACAACTTATCACCCTGAGACCGATGGTCAAACTGAAAGGGTGAACCAAGTAATCGAAGATATACTTTGGTCATGCTGTGGTATAGGGAACCCAAGAAGTGGCTAAGTTATCTGCACACCTAGTCGAGTTCGCCAACAATGCTTCTTATCACCGAAGTATTGGGATGAGCCCTTTCAAAGCTCTGTATGGACAAGATTGCTTAAGTCCATTAACTTGGTCCGACCCATTGATTAGGGTCAAGATGTCCAGACAAATGCTTGACGACATGGAGCAGCAGATGTAGTCAATTCGCAATGATATAAAAGCTACCCAAGATAGACAGAAGCAGTATGCAGATAAGAAGAGGACAGACAAAAAATTCAAAGAAGCAGATATGGTCTTCATTCGAGTACGCCCCAAAAGAAGTTCTCTATCTCTTGGGAAGTACAAGAAGTTATCCCCCAGGTATTGTGGGCCATATCTGATTACAAAGAAAGTAGGTCACTTAGCCTACGGGCTTCTTCTGCCTCCTCATCTCAAAGTACATAATGTATTTCATGTCAGCCTTCTTAAAAAGTATGTACCAAGCCCAAATCATGTGCTTGATTGATGAAATCTTAACTTCTTCAACCCAAGGGCAGATGGAACTCCAGATGGAACTCCAACCTAAAGAAATCCTTTGATGTTCGAGAAAAGGTTCTCAGGAACACAATTCTGAGAGAATTATCGGTCAAATGGAAGTTCTATCCTTTTGAAGATGCCACCTAGGAGAAAGAAGTCGAATGTTGCGAGACTACCCCCAGTTTGCGAGATGAGGACATCTCGCATTTTTCAAGTGGGAGAGAATGTAAGATTCCTCCCCAGCCCCTCAAGATGTCCAGTATCTTCCCTTATAATCAATCCCTTCTTTAGAATAATAAAAGATCTTGTTTCTACCTATTTTGGCTTAGAGAGAGAAAATATTCTAGAGAGAGGTTATTCAGATTTTAGATATTTTTGGATGGAAAAATATCTCTTCTTATTAGAATAAATTCCCTTGAAACAGAAGTTCAAAAAGATTTTTAGAAGGTGCATTAGAAATAAATTATAATCTGTTCAAAAGGCCTTATCCTAAGGGTCCAGATTTTCTGTGAAAATTTTAGATTAAGGTTCTGAGGGGCCAATCAGATTAATCCAAATGTAGGGAGGAGATAAATTGAAGAAATAAAGAAAATCCCCCCAAAAATGAGTAAATACGCACATAAGATGAAGAGTGGACTAAGGACCAAAGGAAATACTAAAATTTTTGACACCTCAGAGTGGGGATTCCCCCTCATGAAGGAGGCGCCTATTTCACATGTGTGTGGTGGAGTTTTAAATTCTCAAATAATGAGATATTTTATCTCTCCTCTCTCCTAATTCAAGTCTAGTTCCAAAAAGTAAGCTAGACTGACCCAAAAATGGTCAAAAATTGACCAAACTGATTTGGAAAAGTCTAGAATCAGTTTGCTTGGTTAGAGACTCACTTTTTCCTATAAATAGAAGCCTCCCCTTTGTAGAAGCAAAATAGTGTTTTATGCACTATTACTCTACTCCTTCCCAGATCCAAAAACACTGAATTCTTTGATAATTCACTTGTTTTTGACTATTTCCTCTACAAAGAATTGGTGGCCACTCTTGATCCAAGCAAGAGTAGAACCCTCAATCCATCAAGCCAAAGGATAGCTCACAAAACTCCATGTAAGTTAGAAATTCTACTTTTTTCTAACTCTATTCTATGGTTTTATGATTTCTTGCTTCTTTTAAATTAAAATTGGATGTTATGCCTTGATGGAAAGGCTTCCCCCTTCTCTTCATTGAATTCAGCCCTTCTTTATCCATGATGTGTAATCAATTAAATAGAGTTAAACTTTTCATATTGTTCTCTCTTAAAAAAATGAGAATTGATTAGATTAGAGTGCTAATTTCATCTTGAGTTAAATTCTAAGTACAATTAGAATGCAAAAATTGAAAAATGGTCAACCATACAAAGGAGGTTATGGCAAAATTTTCTTAAATTTTGTAGAAATAAGTTTTATCTTTATGTTATTCAAAAAGAGTAATCCCCTTCGTTTGTGTATTCAAAAACTGTTATTTTCATTCTATGCATAGAAAGATGCATATTAGAAATATTTTATTGTAAAAGCGTTATTTTCATTAGATTTAAATTCTTTGCATAGAAAGATGTATATTGGATATTTTTTTATTATAAAAGTGTGATTTTCATTAGATTTAAATTCTATGCATAGAAAGATGCATACTTGATATTTTTTATCATAAAAGTGTGGTTTTCATTAGATTTAAATTCTATGCATAGAAAGATGCATATTTGGAAATATTTTTATTATAAAAGTGTTACTTTCACCAATGTTGATTTTTATGCATAAAATGAGGCATAAAAATTTTTTTTATTATAAAAATGTTACTTTCACCAATATTGATTTTTATGCATAGAATGATGCATAAAAGAATTTTTTTATTATAAAAATGTTACTTTCACCAATATTGATTTTATGCATAAGGTGATGCATAAAAGATTTTTTTTATTATAAAAGTGTTACTTTCACCAATATTGATTTTTATGCATAAAGTGATGCATGAAAGATTTTTTATTATTATAAAAGTGTTACTTTCATCAAAATTGATTATATGCATAAATGATTTTTATATCAAAATTAGAGTTCTCTTTATTTCTATGTTTAATTTCTATGAATAATTGATAAATGAATAAGTAAATACTCTGTGAGAGAAAATTTTCTCGTTTCATATTCACTCGGATGGTAATGAAAAAATTCAAAAAAACTATCGAAGTCGGAAGTTCAGGTAAATGATTAATTTATTCCTCATAGGAATTCGTATTAGTTTAGAAATTGGTTAAGTGAATATTCAATGAAAGAAATTCATGAAAATTAGTAATTGAAATATCACCCCTTTCGAGAAAGGTAGTTCAGGAAGAACCTTACCAGATTCGTACCCAGAATCAGACTTTGACCAAGACCAAACTCTTTGTCAGTTTCAAGAAAAGACGATGTGACCAGTTCAAGAAAATATACTTAAATCACCCACCGAATCTGAAACTAAGTTGGGACCCTTGATTTTGATCTGAGGATCATGGTTACAAAATTCAAGGAATTCTGTTTGGAATTCAAACCTGCGAGATCAAAAAGTCTTGGGATACGGATTTAAGATATACTCATTGTATTCAAAAGAAAATCAAAACCGAAAACTTGCATAAAAACCCTGTTTTCTTAAAGGACTGTCTTATGTTGCCAGAATGCTGGAGGGAGCATTTGGTATATGTGTTTTTCTAAGGGAATCTCGATTGCAACAGCTGGCACGGGGAGTGTTCAAAGGACGGCTCACACGCGCGCCGCAAAAACCTGCCGAGGTCTTGACCAGCCTCAGTATGGTGAAAAATGGTGTGCTTCCGGTACGATGGGTGAGGGCCAACGAAGCGGTCCCTGAGTGAAGTGCCAGGACACCTAAGGAGGATCCTGTGGAGGGTTCTGACCAGGTGATGTACGGGCTCGCGGTGCACTTAGGACACCCATGCGTATGTCGTGGAAGATATTGTATGATGGACCAATGTTTATTGTAATCTGTTACTGGATCTCGTTGTTGTTGACGAGCTGGTCTCAACAGAGAGTCCAGAGTGATACTGTTTCTTGTGAGAAACAAGGATTGGATGGAAATTTTGAGCTATGACATCTGTAACCAATAAATTGTTTGTCAATGGATTGTTTTATAAATTAAAGTTTAAAGAGGAGTGTGGCGTATCTGTATTCTAAAGCAAAAGTTAAGAAAGGCATTCAATTATGGGTGGGTGAGTACTTGTCTGGTTCTACAATTCCAGTGGTTGGGTGGTGGCTAACCCATGGGCCGAAGGGGTTAGAAGACTGGAATCAATAGAGTTTTAATAATAAAATTAATTAATAGGAATACGCTTAGAACTCGAGTAGTTAAATAAAAGCCTGAAGACTTCTCTAATGAATAGATGAACGGCTCTGCCTGATTCAATCAGGAAAAAAGCATTGATTCCTTCAATTTAAGTCTGTAATAATTTTTCTTTTATCTGGTTTAATCAGATAAAGGCTAGTTTAGTATCTAGACCTCGTTAGAAAAATTCGTTAAGAAAATAAAAATGGTGGAATCGTCCTCGTTTTTCAGGCATGGAAAATTTTTCCGGTTTCGGTTTTCAGAATGATCACCAGCCTCAGCAATCGGGAAAAGCTATGGAGTTTCGGTCTCTTCCTCTGAAAGACCATAGCAATCTATCCTTCTTTTCTAAGATATTAGATAAGAATGAAGGGATATATACATCTCAAGCTCTAGGATTACCTTGAGGCTACTTGCTGTCTGCTTACAGTTTTCCCTGTGTAGAGACCCTGACAGAATCAACAAATTGTTTCGGCCATAACTCTCCGATAAAAACTCAGAATATGGTTATATAACCAGTCAAAAGAACCAGAAGGCATCTAGTCTACAAGCGAGCGTGGGTAGAATAGGCAAAAACGTCTCTTTATAGCTGCAAATACACCATCTTTAGAAACGTGTTGCTTCTCTACATTTTTAGTATGCATGGACTCTAAATATGTAAAAGTACTCTAAATACGACCTCTTATCACCTAAATTTGAATTTCTATTTTTGGAGATACTTATCTCTTATTAATAGAACTATTCTTGTCTTCGTATTTCTTTTAGGATTTTTGGAGCTAATATTTTTATTCTAACACTTTCCTAATGTTTCTAGCCTTATTGTCTCACTCTTCTCTAAGTGTTTCTAGCCTTATTGTCTCACTCTTCTCTACGTGCACTCTCTTTCCTTATTGAAATCTATATTAGGCGAGACACATACATGGCTTGGGAGGGACCTTACAATCTCCCCCACTTAAACAATTTGAGATGTCCTCATCTCGCGAGCTGGGGTAATATCTAAGTAAATCCTCTCCTGTCTCTTTCAAAGCGGTGTCTCCACTAGGTAGAAATCTTCTTTTATCTAAACATTGTTCCTAAAGAGTCCCTTATTTCATGTGTTTGGCTTGTTTTGTTGTGCCTCCAAAAGGTCTTTATTATTCTAAAGTTAATTGGTCTTATTATTCTAAGTTCATGCATCCATATACCTCTCATATGATATGAACCTTTGAATTCCTTATTCTATACCCCCATGTAATATGGTACTCATTAACAAATTATCATGGAAAAACGTAAGGGAATCAATCCTTTACGCAATCTAACCTATGATAGCAATTTCATAATCTTAGTATCGTCTTGTAGAATACCTCTATTCATCATGCACATTACTTCACATGAATCTTGCACCAATCCTCTTCTATTTACTCATAGAAATACTTGTTGAATTCGTTTATCTTTAACCCTGCTATCCCTATTTCTTGACCTAATTTTGCTCTAGCTCATGATTCCTTATAGCCAAGGGTGGGGCTTGACATTCCTCTTGAATTAGGAGACCTCTTCTTGATTAACATGGAAGGACTAATATACTTCTTGACTTTAAACAAAGTTACGGTCTATCCTTCTAGTCATTTAGTCTCTCACTAGTTTCTTAATTTGATCACCCTATGTTTTTCCTCAAAAAGTTTCCTCCCCAATCTTATTTCTCAAATTTATTGTACAAATATCTTACGTGTGCACCCCCAAGATACAAGAACAATCTCATAGGATGATTATCTCAACATGTGTGAGGATATTCAAATCACTTCTATGGCCAGTAGAGATGATTGATTCATCCTCATATGATAAACAATCACTTGTTTTAATCCCTTGACAGTTAACCTTTAAAAAACAAATCCTAGGAACTAAGATCGCCTCTGATACCACTTGTAAGATTTTTCCCCTTCCAAAATAGGGAAAACACTTAAGATAGTCCACTAAGTCTTATCTTGGAGAAAATTTCCTACTCATTGACACCTTGACCATGCAGAAACCTCAAGGATACCATTCATAGGTAAGACCTAGTTCTATCTCGCAGGGGGAGCGTGGTCTTCTAAAAATCAAATCATTGATCATAATTTGCGCAACTACTAGTCTTGATTCCTAGAGACAACGCTTTTCTCCTCATCCATGCAAGGCACAGCCGCCGCTGGCCTAGTCTTCTAGAATAGAATTGCCCGAGAACCTATTTATCTAGCATAGGGCTTTCACTTAATATGTTAGATAGATACCCGACTAATCGGGTCCACCCGTTCCCGCAGGATGGTGCCGTTGGGGCATTGCATCCTCCCACTTTCCACCCTACTCACGCGTCAATTTATTTTCTAATTAATCCTACGACATGACATAAATAAACATGTTCCTTAACTAAGGCCCTTTTCACAAGGTTTGTTAAAACAACCCTTTTTCATAGTACAATAATGCCAAAGATAAGATTTATTTAAAAAAAGTTTATACATGAATCAATCCCATACAAGCCAAACCGGCTCTCTTATTCTTTTCTTTTATACTGCCGATGATCTAGAATTCGGCCTACAATGCTGGGCAAAACCCTACGGGACCATACACCTCATCGTCGGCCCGCTGGCGAGAGGACTCAAACCGGCGGCCTGTCGCCCTCTCAGGCTCCGTCGCTCGATCCTCCCGGCCCTCAGAGGGATGCCTACACATTAGGGTGGGCTAATTCACCGCACTGGCCTGGGCCCTCAGAACTAGGCAGCAACATAATCACTCGCCTCAATCGGCAAACCTCATTCTCCCAATGGTATGAGGGATACCATAGGCCAACTCCGGGCCTTATTAACGTCTCCGCTGTCTGGCTATACAAGCACAAGAACAGGGCAGCATCAAGGTAGGGAGAGTTGTACCTGTACCTTACTTTAACCAACCCCCGGGCGAGCCGTGCCCTCACGCCCCCTGCCCCCCCGCCCTTAAAAAATTAAATCAATCTCTCATATCCTCATTTGGATGAGTGCTCTTCTCTCATGGTGAAGTCATCATAGCATCAGCACTTGCACCTTTAAAGGCTCAACATGAGTTATACCAAGACATTAAGAGCTCCATAGAATGGAGCTATATGGATTCACAAGTTTCCAAATAGACCTCAATTAGAATTGTTAGAGGACCGAGTGTGCCATTATACACGTTGGGTACTCTTAGAAAATCTAAAAGCCAAAAAGAGGATGAAAGTGAATGGGAATATGAAACCAAAACGGGATCTGAAGCTAAAATAAAAACTGAAACATCCATGGTTCCTCTTGAAGATTCTATCATGATATGGTGGTTGGATTTCCTATAGGCCATGATGTTAAGTGCAAATGCGGATTGATCAGCCCTCGAGCTAGTCACAACATCTTGATAATAGGCAGTTGGGTGTCATTGGGATAACCTAAAATAACCCTTTAAGACAATGGTCTTGCAAGAGGTGCCAATGGAGAAAACAAAGAAGTTCCAGGTTACTTCAGCTATGCTACTCAAACAATCGGTGGAGATGTGGAATTTAGATTCCATGTTACCACAGATACCCTTGAGTATGATGTCGTCCTTGGTGGAACTTGGATACATGACTTGTATTCGCTTGATGAATCCATGCAAACATTCACCTTGTACACTCCTGCACAGCAGGCATTGTGCAATTGCTATTATGGGAGGAAGACACCTTGGAGGAGCTAGAACTTCCAACATATCTTACTGAGAATATCCCAAGAATTATGGTTGGATTAGATCTTTCCAATAAAATCACCACAATCTAAGCACATCTTTATCCACAGTCCAAACACATCTTTATCCCAACACGAGAACACAATCTCATGACCCTTGAGTTATGGGATTTATTAGGTTAACCAACACTCACGGCTCATCCTGAAAAGAATTCCATTCACACAAGACTTGAACATGCCATGTTTGGGGTACTTTGAATATACAATGTGTATTGAAACTAACCCCCTTACTTGCAAGTTTTTGTGGTTGAGTATGTGTTGGAAGCAGATTTGATCTTGGGGCATAAATGGACTATTGTTGCCCAAGCACCACTGTGCTTTGCCAGTGATAGGGTCATCATGATGGTCAACAACAAAAAGTTGACAATACCATACTGCAAGGAAGAGGAACCAACCCTAATGGATTTCTATGATGCTGAATGCAAAAAGTTACAAGCCTCTTCCTCGAAAGCCCCTCTATACACACAAAGACCTATCATCTACATCAATGACCAACTCAAACAAATCATCTACTCCTTCCACTCCATCCTCACCAACAAAATCCAATGCCAAAAAACTCGCAAATCAATAGTTGTTCCTGAAGAAGATCCCCATCCAACACCATCTATCTCTAAAATGGAAATCAAAGTAAAAGCCCCAAAGCCTATGCCTCTTCATCATGAACAAACCTCACCAAAGAAGATGGCTACATACTCAAAAGCATCATCATCGACAACCACTCCATAAGAGACTCTAGCCTCATCATCGTAAAAAATACCCACCATGAGTCTCAAACAGCACGCCAACTAATGTGAAGGAGGGCTCACAACCTTCCACTTCAACCAAAAAGAAAAATCCACCAAGACAACAAAAATCAAGATATCTTAATGGTATCAAAATGTGGGTGGAGAAGCAGCTACTTGTTGCTCAAGGCTACTATGAAGGTGCCAATCAAAATGTGGGTGGAGAAGCAGCTACTTGTTGCTCAAGGCTACTATGAAGGTGCCAATCAAATTTGGGTGCCTCGATAGCCAAAGCCTCTTTCTCAACACAGCACTCAGAGGCCAAGGAAAAAGAAAAGTACTCCACAACATTATCCACAAAATCCTATACGAGTTTCTCAGCAAACTCCAACATCTCAGCAAGTGTGGGTACCCAAAAGATTACTGCAAAGCACAAGGGTACTACCAAGGAAATACCAACGCTTGGATTTCCAAGTGCATCACAAAGTCCCCTAAGCTTACACAAAGAAGGAAGCCTCAGCACCAAAAGCATCAGCCACACCAATTTATAATGTTCATCAAAGATGATGCTTATGCACGTGCGTCAACAACAAGGATACTATGATGGTAATCCCATCATATGGTTAACAAAATCTAATAAAAAGTGAAGATAGCCTCACCATCGACTTTAACCCCAACAGCTTCACCTAAATTTCAACAAGAATGGAGGCCCAAGCAACACCAAGCAAGTCACTCAACCACTCTTGTGCATTCAACACCTACACAAGAGCTTGTGTGTTCAAGGAACCCCAATGGTAACCAACCAGCAGTCTTACCTACCACCTTGACATGTGAGCCAAAAATTCAAGAATCAATTCCCATGTCTGCATGGAGACTTATGAGTGCATCAAAGACAAACTCACAATGCTCTTTTCACCCCTCTAGATGTGAAGTGTAAGTGCAGAAGCTACGTGGTCCTATTCTCTCAAAAAGGAGAGTAGCCACAAGAACCTATTGCTCACAAGGTGGTAATTCAAAAAAAAAAACACAAGGAAGTCACACATATGGCCTACCTAAAAGCGGTATAATATCACAAACAACTCCCAAGGATCTTAAATAGTCATTCCATTTTGTTGAGCTTATAGCTTACTATTCTTTTGGCTATGTTAATGTAGCATCTGCTCCATGATTACATATCCATACTCGTGCACTAGAGGACATTTGTACCAAAGCCTCACCATCGACAACTTATAGGTACATCTCTAGATGGGGGGGCCATGGTGGGGGAAAGCCTGGTCAATGGTACAACCCATCGCCTGGAACTTTCTTTCAAATTGCAAACCTCTCCAAAAAAAAATCTTCATAACACAATGATCTCTAATCCTTAGTAAACATATCTTAGCATTACAAATCGACATAATTCTTTCAAGTTTCACTAATGAGTGGCTACTTCAACACAGAGCAGTTCAATAAGAGTCTAAACGACTCACTTCTTGTACTTCATGTATATCTTCTTCCTAAGAGCACTTAAATATACATAAAAACAAATGTCTTCAACACTATCATGAGGACGCGGAAGCTGTCACACTCCACCTTAGCTTCCTTGACTCTATATCAGGAAACCAAGGTCAACCATTCCATATGAAACAATGAGCTCAAAGGTGATGGTTAGCATGAGCATAAGTGGAAATAATCTACTAATGTGAGAGCAAAATGGCATGCAGATGCTTGCATGTCCCTAACACTTACTATGTTATGAGATAATACCTAAGGGAAACCAAAATCCAAGTAGAAGATTTAGATAGAATACACAAAGCCTGTTTGGGACATCATAGCATAGCGGAGGCTACACTCCAACCCACACACTTGTCAATCCGTGAATGCAACCCGGTTAGCGCATAGAGGCTATCCCGAATGGGAGAAGATGAGTTAACCACGCACTAATGACTTCTAGTCCTACTCAATCCTTCTTCAACACTCAAGCAATCAATCTTACATAATCAAAGCATCAAGATTAGGCTACACTTAAGCATAAAAATGCAACTTATGCAAAGAACCTAACATGCAAAGAGCTATCACACAAGCCTCAACTACACATCATTTCATGCACAAGTTTCATCACATGCACTCTACAACTCACAAATCAAAACATCATTAAGAAATCTAGATTAACAAGTGTGTAGACCAAAACCTCATATCATTGAAAATAAAAAGAATAGAGAGTACAAGATTGAAGCAAGAATGGAGATGGAGAGCCTTGGGAGAGTACTTGAGAAGGAGCTATGGAGCAAGCTCTCTCTATGAGCCTCTCAACCAAATGACCAAAGAGTCCCCTCTAGCTCTCAAATGGGCCACCTTTTATACAAAAATTTTAGAACTCCCAAAAGTTCCCATGTGGGATTATTGTCAAGCCCTCTCCCACATTCATCTACAACTTTGAACTCTTTTCAAGAGCCCTAAGTGTCTTTTTTGTTGCATCCTTGTATTGATCTTCATTCGTCATGCAACACTTCCCCCTTCCTATTTTGCGCACGTCCTCGAGCGCGGTAGTAGCAAGAGCTGCAACAAAAAAAAACAATGGATACAAGTAAAGTCTTTTATTGAAGAAAAGAAAAGAAAAGAAAAAACCAGCAATGATAATTTCACACGTGAGCATACAAGTGCAAGGCTGATTAAAGTTTTAATGAGTACTAAAATAGGTGAGTAAAGACTAGTCAAAGTGAGACTTAAGTGGTAGATAGTGCTATGCAAAGGCAAGTGTGCTTTGTACACCGTCGGTTATGACCGCAGTCTCAATGTCCTACAAGTATGTAAGTTATTCCTAAGTGGCAAACCTACTCCTAAATATGAGCAAAGGTGATTGAAACTCTTTTTTTTTTTTCTTTGATGTGTGTGTAGAAGGTGATAAAGATTAAGGTTCTATCCCAAAGAGACCCAAGCAATGGCCAAGAGACCTTCGCCAAGAGAATCTAAAGACCGCTAAGTATCTCAAGGGCGACAGACCCTTTTTCTTTCTTTTATGACCTAAGGAGTACCCCATGAAGATGAGGGCATCGGTCTCGAGGGCCCATAGTGTACCCCAGAGTCCTACCAACATCCATCAAGGCGATAGATTCCTCAAAGGTCTTTTTCTAAAGCTTTTAGACATCAGTGTTCACCCCATAGAAACCAAGGCATCGGCCCCAAGGTGCTAAGACAACCCCAGGTCCTACCAAGCATTTCTCATGGCTGTAGACACATCATGTCTCAATTCACTTTGTATATATATTTTTTAGGGTATAATTTTTTATAAATTTTTATTACTCCTAGCACCTAGCTCATACCTAAGAGGTAGCTACCACTAGGGATAACTAATATACCTTGAAAGCATAAGAACTTGGCATACTCCCTTGGTATATATCCTACACTGTCTTTAGATAGAAATATCTTTTACTAAGTCTTCTAAGAGTCTAGAATTCACTCACCAAATTTTAACAACTAATCAAAAACTTAAACCAACAAACATTGTGTGAACATGCAAACCATATATTCGAAAGATAAGAGCACATAAAGAAATAAAGATTAAGATTTGAATACACCTGTTGTAGTGCCCTGTTGATGTTGTTCGTTTGCATTGATACATTGATGTTGTTCGTTTGCATTGATACATTGATGATTTTGTGCAGATTGCTCCTTTTGATCTTTGTAGGCGTAGCATGTCTCCCCCCTTCCTAATTTGTGTGCATGATAGGTGGACTATTGGGGCGTGTTTGATGCTCTTGTTTTTTTACGGAGATCTCTGCAAAATTTTTATTAACAAACAAGAAAAGAAAAGAAAAGAATAAAATTTGCCATTGGTGCCAAACACCGAATATAGCCGAGGGGAAAAACCCAGTGGGATAAAAGTGCCCTGGCTTGTTGATCTTATTGTGGAGTCGTTGAACTTACCCTTGCGCTGGTGGTGGATCCGTGTCCTCGTCTGCTGGAAAGATGGTATCAATTTCCTCAGGATGCAGAGACAACCCCTCACAAAAACCGGCCGCTGGAGAAGGTGGTAGAGGAAGGAGTGCTTCCTCACTAAAATATGGCATTGGTTCTATGGGAAGGTTAATCAGACAGTTTTGATTTTGGAACTGCGCAATATAGGTACTCATATTTATCCAATATTGACATGTTGAGGCTTGGGGAAGGAGGGCTTGCAAGATCGGTGGTTGCAAGTCATTTAAGCTTGTATCCCTCCATTGTTGTGCTTGAACCTCCTCAGGTAATCTACGTTGATTTGGTCCTCTCTCTGGTATTCTCACATTAAGAAGATTATGGCGTTGGGGTGTAATTCCCACAATTTGCTTCATTAAGCCCATGCCATATCGTCTAAAGTAAGAGCAGCATATCCAACAAATATGTGAAGCTTCTCCTAATACGAGCCGTGCACACTCTTGACAATGTGGAAATGGGTGATGCTGTTGATAGAATAACGTGACAAAGTGATGCCCACAGCAATTTTCACCTAAGGGAGCATAGAAGTACCTAGAATGTGTTTGAAACGGAGGAGCACTATAACCCCCGCGATGATCAGGTCGAGTACTATCGGGGTCAATGCATGGTGGACATGTATCTCGCCAAATATCCATCAGGAGTTATCTGGATGTAGAACAATGAAATTTAGAACACTCATATCCATCATGACAATTCCAATCAAAAACAAGATTATCTCAAAGAGAACACATCTTCTAAAGGCATAAGGAACTACATTATTCAAACATTGATTTACCAAAGAGCTTTAATTGTAGTGTTAATGCCTTATCTTTGGTTTTTGGTATATCCTTTTTAAGAGGTGGAAACTTTAGCAATTGTCTTGGAATTTGAGCAAGATAAGAGGATTTAGGCATTGAAATGCTAGAATCTATGCTCAAATGAGACTCATTTGGACATGTCGTAGGTACACAAGTTGATGGTTGAATTGTGTAACAAGGAGAAATCGGGACAACCGGTGTTTCAATACATGTTTTAGGAAGATCAACACAAGTAGTTTTGTAGGTGCTATCACAGCCACCTTTCCTTTCTTGAAGAGTTTGTGTTGATTTCTTTTGCACCCACTGATATGGAAAATCAAGGGTGGCTTTTGGAATCTTTCTGAAACACTCTTTTACCCCTGTCAAAGCATGGCATTTTGGAAGCCAAATTGCTGTTGCACCCTCATAATAGCCTTGTGCTTTAAGAACATGTTTTGGGACCCATCGATTAACAATCCGAGCTTTAGGCTTGGAAATGATGTGCTTCTTAGGAGGCTTAGCAACTGGACTAGATGGTACAAGTTTGTACGCATCTTTGGGTAGCCACATTGATAATTCCTTCTTGCCTGGCCTTCTTTGAGCAGCAACTAGAGTAGTTGGAACATGCCAGCCATGGCCCTCACTTGAGTACTCATCAATTATCCACATCATTTGTTTTGGAGCTTCAAGAGCAGATTTTGATTGTGGGTTGGGTAAGGTAGAAACATTACCCCTTTGACACGATAAAGCTCGTGGAGTAGCAGATCCCAAGATGCAATCAGAATCAATTTGCAACTTGTATTGTCTATTCTTCCAATCTAATGAGCAATTGGTAGCACTTAACGACGATCTACCGAGAATAACCTCTACTACTGCCTTGGACTTACGTGCCACATAAAAGGACACTGACATCTGGTGATCCTGAATGGTCATCATAATGACACATTTTCCCTCTATAGGGTTATCTTCTCCTGAGAAGCTTCGTAGGTCCCCAGGAATTTGCACAAGTGGTGGTTGACCCAAGGCTATCCAGGTGTCAAACGAGAGAACGTTATAATCTGCACCTGAGTCAATTAAGGCAGAGACAAAGTAGGTAGTCTCATGAAGATGAAGGCACACTTGAATATTGAATGGTTCGACATATGGCTCATCAGTAGCCAACTGTATGGCTAACATAGAAGCTTTGCGACGCTCCTTGGCTTTTGCAACTCTAGCTTTAGCCTCCTCTTGAGCCTGACGTTTAAGTAGGTCAAGTGCTTCTTTCCGTGTTTGTGCAGCATGCATCTGTTGAAGCATGGCTTCAGTTAATGGTTCATTGTATTTCTTGAGACAACTTCCATTAATGAAGTTAGGCATTTGCTCACCGTCTAGTGTCTCTAAACACACTGCACCACTTGGAGTAAGCTCATTAATCACAAACGGTCCTAGGCCACGTTTTTTGAGCTTTCTCTTATGTTTCTTAAGTGTGTACAAGAGCACCAGGTCTCCTTTTTTGAATCGGCCAGTTGTTACATTTCTATCATACCATTGCTTTTGTCTCCTCTTCTCGGCATACATCCCCATTACCGCCAATAAGCGGGTCTCATCAAGCTTTTCCAATTCGTCAACGCGTTGTGAAAGCTCATGACCAGTCCAATCCAATTGTTTAGCTACTCGTAGAGTAGGTACAAGAAATTCAATGGGAAGAATTGCATCTAGCCCAAAAGCAAGCTCAAATGGGGTTGTTCCCACAGATGTTTTATAGGCTGTCCTATATGCCCAGAGAACCGAGTGCAACTTTTGCTCCCAATCAGTCCTATGTCCCTCAACAATCTTTGTGAGTGCTGTGCAGAGAATCTTGTTAGTACTCTCGGCTTGTCCATTGGTCTGGGGATGATAGGGTGCAGAACGCTTGTGAATTACCATAAATTCTTGAAGCAAAAATTCTATGACTTCATTTACAAAGTGTACACCTTGATCACTAACGATCTCAATAGGTAAGCCATAGCGTGTAAACACGTACTCATACAAGAACTTGGCTGTGGTTCTGGCATCATTTTTGACTGTTGCCTTTGCCTCTACCCATTTGGTCAAATAGTCGGTTGCGACTATAATATATTCTGCATGCGTGTTATGAGCTGGAGGTTTAATGGGACCGACAAAATCAATACCCCATTTTGCAAAAGCACGTGTGCTTAACATAGGCCGCAAAGGCATATTGTCCTTTGTGATGGGAGGTTTGGTCCTTTGACAATCGTCACAATGTTTCACATATTCTTCGGCATCCATTTGTAAGATTGGCCACCAAAGCCCAGACCACCTAATCAACTTAGCTATGGTATTGCCAGAAAAGTGTCCACCCCCAACACCTGCATGTGCATGAGTTAAGATTTTCAGATAGTCAGCTTCACATACACACATGCGTAAGTTGCCATCCTTGCCCCTCTTGTAGAGTTGGCCCTCTATTAGCATATAGTTTGCCGCTTCAATTTTAATAGCCTTGTTTAGGAATTTTTTGATCCGTATGACCATGCTGAAGGTAGTCCACAATATACTTACTCCAACTTGGTGTAGTTGAAATTTGGAATAATGTGACATTATGAATTGGCTTCTAAATTTTACATGAAGCACAGTTACGAACAAATGTTTCAGCATCTGCATGCATGGTAGGCCACCATTGCCCATCTTGAGATATACGTCGCACACAAGTAGTAGCTGATGCATGGATTCCATCGATACCCGCATGTGCCCATTCCAAGATTTCCTCATATTGGTCGGGGTTAGGTATAAGCCTCAACACTCCATCATTACCCTGACGATATAATCTCCCTGAGATTAACTTGAATGGTCGCCATAGGTCCACATTAGGACCCGCTAGTTGTATCTGCCCACTTGTCAAAATTTTTAAAATGGATTCAGACCATTTAGGAGCTGTCTCTACAAGGAAAAGTGTTGAATCTAACATATCATCATCCACACCCACAGGAGCTTCGCCAGAGGTGATTCGAGACAAATGATTTGCCCTTAGATGAGTTGTTCCTTTTCGAACTGCAACTTCAAAATCAAACTCAAGAAGGATGATAAACCACCTTACTATCCTTCCAGTTGCACAAGGCTTATTCACCAAATATAGCAATGCTTGATGGTCCACAAAAAATATGAATTTGTTTGCCAAAAGGTAATGGCGAAACTTTTTCACTGCATATATCATGGACAATCCTTCTCTTTCTGTTGTGGTGTAATTCTTCTCAGCATTGTTCAACTGTCGACTAGCATATGAGATTGGGAAATCCTTATTGTGTTCTCCCGATTGAGCCAAAATACATCCAATTGCAAAGTTGGAAGCATCAATATGGACATGAAAGATTTGGTTCCAATCTGGTGCCCGTAAAATGGATGCAGTCACTAATGCTTGCTTCAACTTTTCAAAGGATTCCTCACACTCATCAGTCCAATTAAACTTTACAAGAAGAGCATATAATGGTCTGGCTAGGACAGCATACATGTAGATGAATCTACGGTAATAGCCACAATGTCCCATGAATGTTTGTACCCCTTTAGGGTTGATAGGCCGAGGTAATGAGACAATGACATCAATTTTATCCATATCTGTTGAAATCCCATTGCGAGAAACAATATGGCCCAAAATTTTCCCTTGTCTTACCATGAATTTGCACTTGTCAGGATTCAAGCATATACGATAAAGTTGACACTTTTGAAACACAAGTCTCAGGTGTTCTATATGATCATCACGCTCTTGTGAGTGAACACATAAATCATCCATGAAAATCTCAAGAAATTGCCTAAGGTACTCCTTGAATACATGACTCATTAACCGCTGAAAGGTTGCTGGTGCATTTGTTAGACCAAATGGCATAACACGATAGGCAAAGATGCCATCTTCAGTAGCAAAGGCTGTCTTGTGTTGATCCTTTGGATCAATTGACACTTGATTGTACTCGGAGAATCCATCCAAGAAACTATATGCCTTTTTCCCTACAACTCGTTCCAGAACATGATCCGTGATTGGAAGTGGGTAATGATCACGCACAGTAGCTGCATTTACCTTCTTGAGGTTTACACATACTCGAAGTTTTCCATTTTTCTTGGGCACCACTACAATAGGGGAGACCCATTCAGTGTGTTCAATCTCATAGATAAATTCTGCCTCTAAGAGCTTGTCTATTTCTTCCTTTATCTTCCGCGCAAAATTTTCATTGTAGGTATAAGGACGTTGCTTGGAGGGTTTTGCATCCTCTCGCAATGGAATTGTATGCTGACATATGCTTGGATCAACTCCTTTGAGGTCTTTATAACTCCAAGCAAAAACATCGCGATATTCCTTTATTGTTTGTATTAATAACTTCTCCTCATCTAAGGACAAGTCTGTGGCAATCCACACATAGCGAGGCTCTTCTCCTGGCTTAGCAATATCAATCTTTTTTGCATCTTCTGGACCATCGTATGAAACCCCTGGCACGCTTGGTTTTTGTCGCATGGGCTGTTGAAGAACAATCTTCCGATCTTGAAGAGTGTACTGTGTGAAATTGGGAGGAACATTGAGACCTTGTTCATGTCCACTTGAGTCTTCACTCATTGAAGACCATGCGGTTTTGAGCTCTCCTTTGCCATCTTGCATCAGATTTTTTTGTTCAACCGTTGTCTTTGCACTTCCCACACTCTTTTTTGAATCGGTTTTAGACTTGAGTTTTGGTTTTTGTTTCTTCGTTTTTTTACAATTTTTGCTAACAGTTGTTAGCTTTTCCCCTGCTTGGAATCCATCTGATCGTCTTATTTGGTCTTTGATACTATCTTGTGCTTGGACATAGTATAGATATCCGTTCTTTCCTAAGAAGTGAGGTGGTGGTCGAGAGTTTTCACTCTTAGACTCCTCCTTTTCTTTTTGTAGTCTCTCACGTTGTTCACGCTCATCTTGTCTACGGATTCTTTTATGGCTCTTACAGCATTTACGTTTAGGTCGGCTTCGAGGGATCTCTACTTGAACCTCCCTTCCTCTCAAGAGTAGGCGTGCCTTTCCTAACTCTTCCTCAGGGATTGTCACATCATTATTAAAATCAGAGTCCCAACCATCTTCCTTATCAGCATCATTAGCAGATTCGAGTGTCAAATCCTCCACTGAGACTTCCTCGACATGCATCGCTGTTGTGGATGTATCTCTATAGTACAAATCATCTAGAAGGGCACGTGGTTGTACCATTCGTATAGGAATAATATCATATCCATCTGAGTCACAAAATTGAATTGGCTTCGGTAAAGCACATGTCGATAATGTTGCAAGGACATGACTCCATTCTAATGGATCAATTAAATGCTCAGGGAAGGGTTGTGGAATGTATGCCTCGTCTGATACACTTCGATTACCCTTAAGTCTCTCAGTGTTGAAATCCCTACATGAGGCTCCACACATCCACAGATCTTCTCGTCCGTCTGATAATGTAACTCTTGAGCCCTCAGATGAAGCAGAATCAAACTCATCTATTGGAGACCTTGTTACATCACGATATGAGTGATTTCTTAGGTTGACCCTTGTGATGACAGAATCATGTCGGAGGTACAAATAATTGTATCCCCAATCTTGAATCATTTGAAATTGTCGCATGAATGGTCTACCCAATATCACTTCGTAGTTTGGATGTTTTCCAAAATCCACTACTGCAAAGGTGTGCTCATATTCAATCCCACATGTGGTGACCAATATGTTCTCAAGCAGTCCAAGGGGATGTTCTAAGCTTCCATCTGCTAGCTGCAAGCGCATCCTGGTACTCGTAATAGCTGGTTTGCTCCATTTTTTCCAAATGGACCTTGTCACAATGCCCACTCCTGCGCCACTATCAAGTATTGCAGTTGAAGATACTTTTCGCACTTCTAATGGGAGGGTAGCATTTCCCTGATCGTCTTCACAAAATTTTCCTACTTTGTTGATAGGAACTGGCATTACATGCTTTGTCTCGGGGTGTATAGTACACTCATGGTAACCCTTTTGTAGCAATACCTGCTCTGACAAACATGTGGCAATATCATTCCACAACTCAGGTCAAATTTTTATCAAATCAAGCAAAGGTAAGGTACAAGCCACTGGTGCTGACAAAATAGCTTGCACCATACTCATATCTTTCTCCTTTGTCAACCTTTTATGCATGGAGGGTATCCTCAAGGTTTGAGAACAGTTCTCATATTCTCCTAGATATGATGGTAAGGTTTTCATTGTCTGCTTACTTCTAGGAGAAACAATTGTTTGAACTTCCTCCTGGATGCTTGGGCGTCTAAAGTTGTTTTCCGTGCCTCTGGTAAAATCCACCTCAGAGAATGGAGGCGAACTAATTGAAGACATGTTCTCATGAACTTTCTCATGAACTGCGGCCCACATCTCATTTGCCATGTCCTCATTAGCATCAATAACTTCATCATTGCATGGGAAGACAAGGCTAGGTGGTGGCAGATTACCCCCTTTCAATTGGGTGTCAATTGCTGCAGACCTTTCACTATGAGCTTGTGAAATGAGCTCACTTTTCATTTCTCGACTCGATGACACTTTCGGTATGGTTTCTAATGTTGGCTTAAGAGAGGTTGGGCCCCGAGGAATAGGTGGTGGTGGTCCCTCAAGTATTGACTGAGCTTCCCTAATGAGTTGCTGATGTACAGCTAGATTGATCTTCTCCTCACGAGGGTTTGGGTATTCTTGAAGCTTCTTGGGTAGCTCAGATAAAGCCGCAATGCGACTTCTATGAGCATCAATGATGGCCTCTAGAGTCTCATTCACTTTATCCACAAAAACAGAACCCCCAGAACTAACCTCAGTCGTACTAGCCTCATCTTGTTTAGCACTAGGCTCAGGTTGAGGTTGATGTTCCTCATGCACTTCTTGGGATGTAAAAGTTTGATCCCTCATGTTTTGTTTAGAGGCTTCTTGAGAACTAGTGGATGTACTTTTAGTTTGCTTGTTTCGGTTCTTCTTCCTCCGAGTGGTTTTTTTTCTATTGGACTGTAGGGTCTTGTCCACTAGATTTGTCTTTGCATCCCTAGTTCGAGGTGTCTCATCAGTCTGTATTTCGGCATTTCGTGTCTGTGATCTAGTCATGACTCTAAGTGGCACGACATCCTCATTCTCAGACGAAGGTGGAGATGGAACTGCGCCTACAAGGTTGAGTGAGACCTTTGGTTGAGAGATGCCCTCCTCATGTGGTTTCAGCAGACAATCCTTTGGGAAGTGTTCGACACAACACCCTAGACAATATCTTTCAATTGGTGAAAACTGTTGTACTGTTGTATTGGACCGAGATGCTTGCCTTGAGCGATGTGGACAATCACGAGCCCAATGGGGTTCTCCGCACTCATAACAGGGGCCCATTGGTTTGGCCTCTACTTTCCTTGGCTGCCATTGACCTGAGGGGCCTGGAGTCCTAGGTTGGTAGCCGCCTAGCAACATTAAAGAGTTTTGTTCCCCCGGGTTGAGTGTCCAGTGCTGGGCTTGGGTATGCGGGACTTTCAAAGATATTTTCTTTGGATGAATATGATGCGTATTCCTCCTCCACATAGCCCGGGTTTATTAAGTCTCTACACATATTTGAATTGTCGTAGTCGACAACCCTCACAGGAGCAGTCCCTGGAGCAGGAGGTTGAGCACCAAGAACAGATCGTGCTTGCTCTTGTGCCATCGGTGGCTTACGTTCAAAATTAGTATACTGTTGATACATTTGTGGAGCCACTCCACCCCTTGGCTGCTCACGTTCCTGTCTCATTCTCGCAATGCGAGTACATTCCTGTGTGGTATGGGTAAAGTTCCAAGCACAGGCTTGGCACCACTTTTTTGTGGGTTGGTTTGTGACTAGAGGAGAAAAGGTATTACAATCCTCTGTTTTATGGTTACCGCAACATGCTCCACAAAGATGAGGACCTGTAGGAAGTACACTTCTCATTCTCTGCTGCTGTTGTTGTGGCTGCAAGGGTGGACGATAGGTCTGTCCCAATCTCCTTAGTACTAGGTTAGCTATCTGGTCTTGATTTACTAGCGCGCTAGACCCTGAACTTTGGTCATCTCCCCACTGATCTCTAGGTTTCACCTCTGGGCCAGAACCATCTTGGAATTTGAAGTTATCGGTGAAATCCATAGCATCATGGCAACACTCATTGAAATTTGTATGTTTCTTCGCATAGAGATGTGTATGCAGAGTCGAATTTTTGAGTCCTTTTAAGAAGAGAGAAATTAATCGACTTTGGGCGGGCTTCTCATCTTCTGGGCAACGATTAATGTGCTGCTTCATTCTATTTACACAGTCTCTAACACTCTCATTCTCGCCTTGCTTGAAAGAGTAGATGTGTGCTACCGTGTCATGTTGAATTCCCATCAAGGAAAAAGCAGCAATGAATCTCTCTTCCAAAACTCGTAAAGAAGATTTGTCTGAAGCCTCTAATGCCTGAAACCAAGCCAGGGCTTTTCCCTCAAGAGTGAGTCCAAATCCTTCAATTTGAGTATGCTTATCAGCCACTTGCTCAGCTCGAACTGCTTGCCTAAATGCTGCTACATGGTCGTATGGATCTCCCGACCCTTCATACTTCTTTACCAGTTTCTGAAGAGTTGATGGCCTTACTTGTCTTGAATACTCATCATAGGGCCTACGGCCTCTCACTCTCAGTGGGAATTGTTCCTCTCTTTGGAAAGATGGTCCACATGTTTCCAAAATTGGTGTGGGTACCCTATTACCAGCCTCACCAAACCCCTCCAAAGATCTTGTCACCCGCATTTCAGGAGGTGCATTAATGGGAGGCCGAGTTGGCTCCCCTACCCTCCGATTGTTATAGTGAGAAAGATGTTGGTGTGGTGTGACCTGTGGTCGCACATTTGGTGTAGGACGATATCTTGGTGCTAGAGTTGGGCTACTAGCTGTGGTCCACTTGGATGTTGAGGGTCCCTCTCTAGTGAACTCTCGTAGGGGAGGAGCAACAGTTTCTCCAAGAAAGGCTGTCTCTCCTGGTTTGGCTGTATTTGTTGAGAACACTTCCATGAATAATGGTTGTCCTTTCCACGTGAGTTCCCGAATCTCTTTCCAATCTAAGGTTCGGTATTCATTGGCCCATTTATCAATTATTCTGTTCATGTGTCCTGCAAGCTTCTCAACTACCACCACATGAGCTAGAGGAAGATCCAGCTCTGGCAATTTAGTTGTGGCATAATATCCCTCTAACGAGTCCTTATAGACCTCTTGAAGTGGGTCATCCTGTAAGACCTTTGTCACAGGAATTTGTCGTACAAACTCCCATTGGCTTTCAGCCCCCTGATCCATTTTGCTCTTGCCTTTCCTATCCCTTTCCAAATTTAGATCTACAAGAAGTAAATCATCTATGGATGGTTTTGAGGACTGGGCATTGGAGGGTCCAGGCATGTCCGGCTCGATGAGCCAATCATCTCTAGACTCCCTTGCTCTGGAAAGTTCTGATAAGTCTAAGAACTCGGTTTTAGAGAGCTCCCCTAATTTGTCTACCTTTTCTGGATGGTAGGTGACTTCGTAGCGAACACCATCCCCACCCATGTACATGTTACCCTGGTCATTGACTAGAGGTGCTCTATCAAGTTCTGAGAAAATGTCTGCGATCTTAACAAGATACCGTTGTTGTGGATCCCTAAAGATCTCAGCTCCTTGAGCATTTGTGTAGACATATTGGAGTCTTACATTGAGTGTTAACCCCATGGTGTCGGCTTCAAATGGATTAAAGGATCTTGAGGGTGTCCTATTTGGGGCTACGGGATGACTATTTGTCGGCCCTAGATTGTCCATGGACAATGAACTAGTTGTTCTGGAGGAAAGGGTATCGGATTGGGATTCAGAAAGGGTTTCAGCAATATCTGCCAAATTGCCTACCGATTGGGTCCCACTTTCCTGCGTAGGTACTCTAGAAGGTACCCTAGGCCCTATGGCAGAATCTACAAGACGTCCCGACCGCAAGTGCATAAGGTCAAATTTTTTTGGTTTTTTTTTATGTGTTTTTGTTTTGTTTTTTTTTTATTTTTTTTAAAATAAAATATATATATATATGTATGTATATATATATATATATATTTTTAACCTACCTAATTCCTAAATGCAACTAAAATGAGTGTGTGTGGCATAACTATCTATCCTTTTTTTTAATTATATTTTTTTAAATGATTTTTTTAAAATGATTTTATGATTTTATGATTTTTACTTTTTTTTTAACACAAAAATTATGAATCACACTAAAAAAATACTAATTATGCACAAAGTTACAAAAATTAAAAAATACAAGAAAATACTAATTATGCAAAAAATTTAAATGAAGAATTACAAAATATGCACAAAGGTAGACTCCTAAAAACACTTAAAAATTTATTATTATTTTTTAAACTTTTCTTTTGTTTTCTTTTGTTTTTTTCTCCTTTTGTTGGTTTTTTTTAATTGTTTGTTTGTTTGTTTGTTTGTTTGTTTTTTTTTTTAACTACTAAATTTCGTGCCTAATTACAAAAAAATATAAATCTACTAATTATGCACTCAATTACAAAAATAAAAATAAAAAATGCACGCTACCTTACTTATGCAAAAATTTAAATAATGAATAATGAAAAAAAAATAAAAATTGTTTTTTTTTCCTTTTTAAATTTAATTATTTTTCCTCTTTTTTTTTCTTTTTTAAATTTAATTATTTTTTTTCTTTTTTTTCTTTTTTTAAATTTAATTATTTTTTCTTTCTTTTTCTTTTTTAATCTCTTTTTCTTTTTTTTATAAAAAATATTATTTTTTTGTTTTTTATTTAAAAATATAAAAAAACATGAAAATTTAATAAAAATAAAAAAATAAAAAAATAAAAAATATCACCTACCTTATCCTCCGCCGTTTGTAGGCTCCCGGATTCGTCGCTGGCGCGCGTGTGGGTCGCCTTCAACGCCTGCACGACTTCGCTCTGCTGCTCCACGCTCTTGCTCCTTCTTCAACGGCCACCACCGCTACAGCCGGCCGCTCCCTTGCTCCAAGCTGTGGCGCCGCCTAAGCACCTTCTCACGGCCACCACCGCTACTGCAGGGCTCGCCTTTGCTTCCCACTGCAGACGCCTCCATGCTTGCTGCCTGCAGAGCTCGCCTTCGCTTCCCACTGCAGGGCTCGCCTTCGCTTCCCACTGCAGAGCTCGCCTTCACGCTTGCTGCCGTCTTCAAGCTACGCCCACTGCAGAGCTCGCCTTCACGCTTGCTGCCGTCTTCAAGCTACGCCCACTGCAGAGCTTGCCTTCACGCTGCCTACGCCTTCTCTTCCCACTTTCAACTGCCTGCCGGACGCTCTTTCCAGCCGCCGACTTCCACTCGAGCGCTTGATGCAGCGCTCACGTCACTGCAAATATATATATATATATATATATATATATAGATTTATAATTTTTTTAAGGCCGCCTTCTACATTTTCAGCTGGCCGCCTCCCTGCACATATATATATATATATACATATAAATATATAGATATATATATATATGTATATCTATTTGTCTTTACTTCAATTGAGGGAGATGCCTCCCCACACTATAACAAAACAACAAAACAATAAAAGAAAGGCTGCCTCCAACACTTCCTATCTACCACTCGCCAACCCCGTCACCAATGCAACAACAGAAAGTGCTTAAATCTGATTAATGGCGGGATTTCTCTACCGCAATGAGGTTTTAATTAATTTTGTTTTTTTTTGCTTTTAATCAAAAACCGAAAACACTCAAGGCGCCCTTGAGATCACACACTCAATGCCCTTGCAAACTCTACTCTAATCTATCCTAATCCACGATTTTGCAATCAATGGAGCACTTAGTAAGAAGTAATGGTTAACACCCTTCACTAACTTAGGTGTGCGTTCCCCGGCAGCGGCGCCATTGTTTGGGACATCATAGCGTAGCGGAGGCTACACTCCAACCCACACACTTGTCAATCCATGAATGCAACCCGGTTAGCGCATAGAGGCTATCCCGAATGGGAGAAGATGAGTTAACCACGCACTAATGACTTCTAGTCCTACTCAATCCTTCTTCAACACTCAAGCAATCAATCTTACATAATCAAAGCATCAAGATTAGGCTACACTTAAGCATAAAAATGCAACTTATGCAAAGAACCTAACATGCAAAGAGCTATCACACAAGCCTCAACTACACATCATTTCATGCACAAGTTTCATCACATGCACTCTACAACTCACAAATCAAAACATCATTAAGAAATCTAGATTAACAAGTGTGTAGACCAAAACCTCATATCATTGAAAATGAAAAGAATAGAGAGTACAAGATTGAAGCAAGAATGGAGATGGAGAGCCTTGGGAGAGTACTTGAGAAGGAGCTATGGAGCAAGCTCTCTCTATGAGCCTCTCAACCAAATGACCAAAGAGTCCCCTCTAGCTCTCAAATGGGCCACCTTTTATACAAAAATTTTAGAACTCCCAAAAGTTCCCATGTGGGATTATTGTCAAGCCCTCTCCCACATTCATCTACAACTTTGAACTCTTTTCAAGAGCCCTAAGCGTCTTTTTTGTTGCATCCTTGTATTGATCTTCATTCGTCATGCAACAAGGCCTCGAGAAAATTCATAGAGGCAAGGCCCAAAGAAGATGTTGTGGTAGAATGCCATAGTCAAACTATCATGAAGATGGCTCGGTGCATGCTAAAAGGGAAAGGGTTACCATCGAGTAGTGAGCACAGTAGTTTACATCCTCAATCGAAGCTACACAAAGGTGCTCAATGGTATCACACTACAAGAGACCTACCTTCAATGTCTCATTTCAAATCATTTGGCTATGAATGTTATGTGCATATACCAGATGCATCTAGGAAGAAGCTTGATGCAAAAAGTGATAAGTGTATCTTTCTTGAATACAGTCAAGAGTCAAAGACTTATCGACTCTATGATCTAGAGGTGAAGAAGATAATTGCCATATATGGTGTTTATATAGAGCAGTCACACTCAGTGGAGGAGGCAGGTACATCGACTCTATCATCAGTAAGAGAAATAATCCACCATGAGCCCAATCCACCAACCAAATTTTCTCTTAAGGGGGAAGATTTTTCATAGAACGAAGACTCTCAAACCACACCAACCTTCCAAAGTGCGCATAGCAGCTCTTTGATAAGCGCAACCTAGTACCTGATATGCCAGAATCTTCAACAAATGGACCACATAGATCAAGGAGAATAGAGGAGCAGAGAAGGGCATCTGATCTCATTATCAACATGGCCTTGATGGTGGCTGAGATAATGGGAACATTAAAGGACACAACCACCTTAGACAAAGCCTTAGCACATCTAAAGTGGAAAGCCATGATGTAGTTTGAGTGTGATAGCATCATAAAGAACAACACATAGGAGCTAGTTGACCGACCACCAAATAGGAGCTAGTTGACCGACCACCAAATAGGAGCTAGTTGACTAACCACCAAGTAGAAACGTTATTGATACCAAATGGGTTTGAAAAGCTAAGTATAAGGTTGATGGCTCACTTGAAAAATACAAAGCTAGGTTGGTTACACGAGGATTTTCATAGGTGGAGGGTTTCGACTTTGCTGAAACCTTTGCTCTCATAGCTCACATAACAACTATCAAGATAGTACTTAAGTTGGCTACTCATAAACAATGAACAGTTTTATACATGGATGTTAAATCAACATTTCTAAATAAACATCTCAAGGAGGAGATATATGGAGCTCAGCCACCAACCTTTGCAATGCTCGGATTAGAAAACAAAGTTTACAAGCTGAAGATGACATTGTATGGGGGGATAAAACCGGCCCCAAGGGCATAATAGCATAGGATAGACCAATTTTTCAAAAAAGATTAGGTTTACTAGAAGTGCTTCTAATGCTAACTTGTATGCTCTAAAAAGGCATGGCGAGATTGCTTTGGTTATCCTATATGTAGATAACTTAAACATTACAAGTGACAATGAAGGAATGATCTAGCGAATACTGGATATACTGAGCCATGAGTTTGAGATGATAGACTTGGGTCTTATACGTTTCTGTTTGGGGATTGAGGTTTGGTAGTCAAGCAAGATCTTCATATTGTAGCAGAAGTATGCTTGGGAGATCTTGTGTCAATGTCTATGGAGGTGAATGTGAAGCTTTCTCTGCAAAAGATTTTTCACCACATTAGTAGACATCAAAAAGTACAGAAAGCTAGTGGAGGGAGTTTAATTTTTCCCTCTAATAATAGACTTGATATTAGCTTCATAGTTGGTGTTTTGAGCAAGTTTTCCAATAAGCCACGAGAGAGTGGATGGAAACAAGAGATGCAAGTACTTAGGTACATCAAAGGCACTCTTGAGTACAGCATCACTTATAGTGTAGGTGACACTCTTATGGGTTACTGTATTCAGATTAGTTAGGAGATTGTGATTCCATTTTGGATTATTTTTTGCTCTAGTGCTTTCTCTTAGACTAGCAAGAAGAAACCTATAGTGGCACCTTTTTCTATAGAAGATGAGTACAAGGCAGCTTATTTTGCTCTACTAAGGAGGATTTTAGTGGACATGGGAATTTAGATTAGTAGGGTCATAGCCTTACAATGCGACAACCAGAGTTGCATAGCTATTGCCAAGAACCCTGTGTTTCATGCTCAAACAAAGCAAATTGAGATTCAGTATCATTATGTGTGAGAGTTGATTGTTTAGGATGAGATAGTGGAGTTGGAGTACTATTCTACAAAAATGAGAAATGGGCCAACATCTTCAGCAAGGCACTTGGGAAGGACCAGGTCACTTGGTATCTTCATCAACTTAGTGTTGGGCCAAGAACAAAATCTATCTTCAAGTAGACATTGAGGAGGGTTGTTAGTATACACTCAATGCTCGCCTATCAGCCACATATTTCACAACTATGTTTGGTGCACATTTGTAAAGGCCCGCATTATGAGGAGAAGCCATTGTGATGCACATGTCTTTGGTGGGAAGCCCAACTTAGATACCAATGGGGTCGTTATTATGATTATTGATGGTGGTTAGGGATATGGTCAAGGGTTTAAGCATTAGCAGTTGGGGCTCAGGTTAGCACCCACATGGAGGGTTGTATGGGGGGTTTGTAGCCCCTCTGGCAGGGGTTGAGGGCAGGAGCCCCTGGCTTAATGGTATGGGTTCATTATTAGTAGGCGATGGGGTGATTAGCCATGTTTTAAGGGTGGTGACCATGTCTATGCCGTGTAACTACCCGCATTGTATATGCATCTATACCACATCACTTGCAACACTATATATAGAAACAGTTATCACAAGATAAGGCATCCAATGCTTGTCAGTATCCAATGCCTGTGAGTTTGTCTAGACTCACAGGCATCCAATGCATGTGAGTCTGTCTAGATGAGGTGTAGATTGCCATCTAACTCTACTTGAGAGCACATGGGTGGATAGCACCATCACATTGGACCTATCTCAGCATTTAAATTCTCCCCATTCTCAATCTATTGTATTGTCTATTGCACTGGCAACTTCAATACTTGTAAAGTTTTTAAACCTTAGTGGTAGGTTCTATATAATGTTTAAAAATAAGTGTTTTGAAGCCTTAGTGCTAGGTTCTATAATGTGTGTGTGTGTGCATGCGTGCGTGTGTATGTGTGTGCACGTGCGTGTGTGTGTATGTTGTTAGACATCATCCCCTTGCTCTGCTGGCTTCCCTTGTAGTGTCCTATTTAGCCTTTAGGGCTGACCTGGTCACCCCTCACATATTTTTCCCATATTTTATCCCCATTTTATGGAGTCTTGGATATTTATCCTAGTCGTGGAGGATTTATCCTAGTCATGTAGACCTAGTCAGCTGCCTCTACATGGGCATATATATAGCTGGGTCTACTCTCCCTCCTCATATTCATTTCATTAGGAGAAATATGGACTCTCCATTTTGCCTCTTAAGGGGTTTCTCTCACTTCTCTCTCTCTAGAAAAAGATTCTAAAATAATGTTATAATATTAGCTCTTGTAGAATCAAGGAGATCTCTTTATATTGTTTTTAAAAGAGATTCACCTATTATTTTATTGTAGGACCACCTGTTCTCAAAATTCTCAAATCTGAAATAATAATATTCTATTTGATCTAAAAACATGAAGCATATACGATGTGACACTCTTAAATGCCCACTTGACTTTTCAGCTTCTAAATCCTTCCAAATAGATTGCATTTACGTATTGCAAATGGGAAAAGTTAAAAATCGGAATAACTTAATGTAGACATCACATTTTTAAATTTCTTTTTACCCATGCCTACCTCTATGCTCTAAGAGTGTGATTGTTACTTTTCGTCATTTTTCATTAAGTATACAGGGGTTTATGATTTTTTTTTCATTTAGAGACTTCTCTAGATTTTTAGAATAAGAAAAGCAAGGTTTTTAGTTTAGGGTGATTTTAGTTTGCTTTGATGAGATATTGCTTTAGGTTTTTCACTTTCCCTCCTTTGTACAGAGAAAATTCAAATCTATGTTTGTTTTCTTTATTAGTAGGTATGCTCAAGAGCTTTCTTTCCCTCCTAAACCACATTAATGAGTTTAGATATTCTCAATCATGGGGTTTCTTCTCTTTTGTAGAGCAAAGAAATTAAAGGGTAGGTTGATTACTTGGTGCCATTTAGTTGGAACCACATATTCATCTTCCCCTTCAATCATCTTTCCGTTCATCAATCTCTGCAAAAGAATCAAAGAACAAGAGAGCAATGGAGGTATGTCCATCTTGTTATCTGTTATGTTGTTTTATTATGGTTTAATTTTGTCTAAGTTATTATGTTTTCTTTTCTATTAATGTTAATATTATTGTTCTAAATGTGATTTATTCATGTGTGAAATAGAAGATAATAGTTGAGTTTAATGATGTTATTTTTGTTTTATTTGGATTGTTTTGTTATGGTTTAATTTTGTCTGAGTTATTTTATTTTCTTTTCTATTTTGACTATCTTATTATTCTAAATGTGATTTAGTCATGTGTAAAATAGAAGATAATAGTTGAGTTTAAGGATGATATTTTCTTGTTATTTAGATTGATTATTAGTGATTTTCTGAGTGAAAGAAGTGTGTGAAATATTAATAGTTATGATTTAGTTTTAGGATATATTGAAGTCTATATGTTATGTTCAATAATGTTATTTCTCATTTATGATATTATTTTTGTGTTATTTGGGTGAAATAAGTGTGTTATTTTGATTACAATTTATGATTTAGCTCTAAATTATATTGAAGTTATATCTAGTTAAAGTTGTGTTCAATAATGTTATTTCTAGTTATATTTTTCAGTTGTACAAATGTATAAAAGCTACTTTTTTGTTAATAGTTGTATTTTATTCAGAGCTAATGTTTTAATAGCTGTGTTTTGTCCAACTACTAATTTTAGGATGCAGGTCGGAACAAGAAGAGAGACATTCACTTCTAATTGGAGGCCGAGTATGCACCGCTAGTAGACAAGAGAACGGCAACAAGTAGAAAGCAACCAGAGATAATGCAACAACAAAGAAATGCAGGGAAAAAACATGTCGATCTTTGGGTTGAGGGGTGTATTTATTCACCCGATCTAATTACCTAAACACCTCCACAATTTAGCGGGCTTACATCTTTCATTAAGTATGTGTGTGAAGGTAATACAGGGTTATTGGGATACACTAGGAGGCTAGCAATGCTTCCTCATAGTGTTTCTGTTTCAGCGCACCATGATGGGCATAGATGCAAGGATTAAGAAGCTCACAAAATCACTAAGTGAAAAGGAGAGAGAGAGAGAGAGAATCAAAGTCTGCAAGATGCAATGCATATTATGGAAAATGTGGTGCTGCATGTTGTCGAGGTAAGCAATGCAGAACTGCATTGCAAAATGCAAGGTTTGGAGAAGGACAACAAAAAGATGGTAGCAATGCTTTCAAAGACTGTTGTGTTGCTGGACCCTCAATGAAAACCAAACAAGCACGTGAGCGTGTGAGGTTGCGCAAACCACTTCATGAGTTGACCATAGGGAGTGGGCAATATAATCAGCGGGTCTATACACAATGTGCAAACATGAAGAATATGTTTTCCAACCCAAGTGAAGAGGTTGATGATGCAATTGCAAAGATCTAAAGAAAAGGTATGGTGAAGTATGCATTGGAAAACCCCAAATTCAAAACCATTGGTGATGATGTTGCAAGAGTATGCTTAAAGGAGGTAAGCAATACCTTCACAGCTACAGATGCTCAAGGCATATGTGACAAGGTACGGATTAGCTCTAAATCCTATGCTATGATTTATAAGCAATTAGATGCAGGGTTTAAGGCTATTCTTAACAAGAGATGGGTGGTGCCCATCCCTAAAACGTTCCATGTAAAGCAGCCATGAAAAGATCTTAATGCAAAAGTCTTAGACACAATTGGTGAGCCAATGCATTTGGAACATACACAGATGCTTAAGTCTAGATCAAAGGAAGTGCCCTTCAAATTACATGTAGACAATAACTTTGTATTGAATGTATGCAAGCTACAAGCAGCAATGGTAAAGTTCTACAACATGTCTATCAAAGAGTGCAGAGGTAAGCTTCAATTTGTTTTGAAGCTTGATGAGAGTGAAGTCGTTAAGGGCAAAAAGCTTGAATGTGTTAGCTTGACACTAATGAATAGGGAGTTGGATCTCAGCATCAATTCAAAACGTCCAAAATATTTCAGTGTGTAATCGAAAAATGAAATATGGTGGCTTGCTGCATTTGGGGTACCAAAGGAGGACCATGAAGTACTTAAGATTTTTTTTAACTTAACAGAGATACCAGATATTATACGATGGCAAAACAATGGTGAAGTTTTGCATGTCAATGGAAGGTAGAATGGCATCTTGCTGGCGATTTGAAAACATTGAAATGTATGTTTGGTGTTTCAAATTCAACATCAACTAAGTTTCCTTGTTTATATTGCATGCAATCCAGGAAGAAAGGCAATAATGGGAAGAAATAATGGATTGCAAGGATAGGACAACGTGGTGCTCCAACACATGACCGGTGTGTTCAAAGGAATGGAATGTTGGTGCCATTAGATCCTAAGTGGGATCCTATTTTAGAAATACCCTTAACAAGGGTCCACTTTTGCACCTTGCATTGCATAGTAAGGATAATAGAGAAGTTGGTGTTTGAGTACGTGTGTTTTTCCTACAAGATGCAGCCTGCTTCAGATGCTGATACAACATGCAAGAAGGTAGAACAAGTCTTGTCTGATGTTGGATTGCATCGGGGCCAAGTAGAAATAAAAAAGGACAAAAAAGTCAAGAAAGAGTGGAAATTTGCCATGCAAATCGTGTTTTGGGGGAGCGAAGGCTAGGAAATTCTTATCTCCACCACGAGATAAAGATGGTAAGTTGCTTGTAAAACAACTAGAGAAGTACAAATCATGGAAAAAACTACACATGGCTGTCCTTGATCAGAGCAATGGGGGACACACGGATAGCAAAGGCAAATGTGTGGATTGCACTTGATAAATTGGGACCACTTTTATAAAAGATGACATTCAATTCTGATGATGCCAATGCATTTAAAGAGGCGGTTGTAAACTTTCATAACTCAATGACAGAGGCATGGACTTCAAATTGCATTACACACTATATGGCCAGAGTGGTCTCCATTTCATTTTTATAATTAAATTGTGAATGTAATATTTTGAGTTTAATTGTGGATCCTATGTTTTTGAATGCAGCACATACTTGAGGCTCATGGTCCATACTTTGCTGAACAAAGAAGTTTGGGCGATATGGTCCACACAAGGCATGGAGCGATCTCATTGGCAAGCTTGATGCGGATTAAAAAGCAACGGCACATGGAGGTGGAATCAATTATTCCAATCCTATGAGGTAGTTACTCCAATGGTGGTATAGGAGAATAGAGATAAGATATGAGGACAAATTAATAAAGTCCAAATCCAATGATACAGAAGCTGTTCACAAAACAATATATGAAGTGAGGAAAGCAAGATATGAAAATAGCATGGCCAAAGAACATCATGCAGAATGGTTGACAACCCAAGAGAGAGTCGATAGCAAATTGAAATATCAATAGAATTGTAATTATGAAATAACATTTTATGTTCATGAGAGTATTGAAGCAATCTAATGTTTTGAAGAAATAGGTGTTTGCTAAAGTCAACATGGATAACTTTTTCAAAATAAGTGTTTACTAAAGTCAACATGGATAACTTTTTGATAGTGTTGATATTTGTCAATAACTTATAGTAAGTTCCATTTATAAATAAAGGCACTTCTTTCATTTCTCTCCATTCCTCCATTTCTCTCCATTCCTTCTAGCTTGTGAGTATGGCGTGTACTAAGCAAAGAGCAAACAAGATGCCTTCCAAGACACCAGTTCATTCATCCGGATCTAGTGAACGTTCTAACACTGACAATGATGCAGCTCAAGCTCCTCCCGCTGCTCCAGCTAGGAAAGCTGGTCTCGCTGCTCTAGCTGGAAATGCTCATCCACCTACGCATAAGAAGAGAAGATGGAGACCAGGCACCGCCTCTCTTCGTGAAATTAGGAGGTTCCAGAAGATTCATGAGTTTATTATACGCAAGGTGCCTTTCTCAAGGTTGGTGCGAGAAATACTGCAAGATCTACAAAGGGAAAAGCACTACATGTACTTTTCAAGAGATCAAGCATATGATGTGGAGCGATGGTCAGCCTAAGCATTGCTTTCTCTTCAAGAGGCGGCTGAAAGTTACTTAGTGGATCTCATGCATGATGGTCAACTGTTAGCCATCCATGCCCGGCGCATCACACTCAAGCCCTCAGATCTCACTCTTGTTTGTAGTATTCATAACAATAGTGATGCATTCAACCTTAACCATGACATGGTTTGAAGAGCTGAGTAAATGCTCGTGTATTGTTTTGTGTTTTCACGTTTTCCTTCAGTTCTACTCAACTAGTTGTACTTTATGCGATGTATCGGATTTGGATATTTTAAGTTTCCTTGTTTCCAATGTTATCTACCAGACTTTTCCATTGATTTGAATATTTTGAGTTTTCTTCATTTCTAATGTCAGTGTATATTTTTATATTTTCCTGGAAAAAAATTTGCAAGTGCATGTGCATGTGCATGTGCATGTGTAGAAAAAATTGACGCATGGTGTGCATAGATCATAATGGGCTAAAATTTGTTCTATGCATAGATCATGTGGCTTACATCATTAGCATTCATGTGCATGTGCAAGCAAGTCCATGTGCATGTGCAAGTGCTATTTTTTACGATAATATTTTTTTTCCCAGAAAAAATTGACGCATGGTGTGTAGTGATCAGAATGGGTTAAAATTTATTATGTGCATAGATCATATAGTTTACATGTCTTAGATTAAATATCACCCCTATCAATTCGTAGTCCCTTTTCCGAAGACTCGCGTCATGTAGAGGTTTTCTTTTTTTAATACCAGGTCTATACACAACACAGGAGCCTTCGGACAAGGGCCCTACAGACCTCTGATATGGGGTTGATATTTTATCTAGGAGGTGTTCCGTGATACTTATATGTACACATAAAATTAGAGCTCATTCTGATAAAGAAAACTATTTTTAAAAATTAAAAGTATCGAATTTATGTACTGAGCTAATTTAGAAAATATATAAATTTTCATCTATAATTATGGAAGTAACCCTCATTTCACCTCATTTATCATCTTTAATTTCTCTCTCTCACCTCCAAGAGCATGGCTCGCACCAAGCAAACTGCTAGGAGAGTTTGGCCCCCCAAGGTGGGATGTGGAGTACCCCCGTCCAACCACCACAACAGCAACATCGCAAGTGTAAGTGGAAGCCTAGCACTGTGGCTCTCCGTAAGATTAGAAAATACCAAAAGATATGAATGAATGTGATGTGATGAGATGAATATGAATGAATGAATGTGATGTGATGAGATGAATATGAATGAATAAATGTAACGTGACGAGATGTGGATATGGGTAGATGCGAGTGA
This sequence comes from Cibotium barometz, assembly GCF_041138505.1. Lineage (NCBI taxonomy): Eukaryota > Viridiplantae > Streptophyta > Polypodiopsida > Cyatheales > Cibotiaceae > Cibotium > Cibotium barometz. Next base: position 53,121,726 of record NC_141052.1, on the reverse strand, counting down.
ATGAGATCTCATGAGGATAAATTGAGGAAAGATGTGATGAGATGAAAATGATGTGATTGGATGAGAATAGGAATACATATGAAAATGATGTGATTGGATGAATAAATGTGATGTGATGAGATGTGGATATGGGTAGATGCGAGTGAATGAGATCTCATGAGGATAAATTGAGGAAAGATGTGATGAGATGAAAATGATGTGATTGGATGAGAATAGGAATACATATGAAAATGATATGATTGGATGAGAATAGGAATACATATGAAATGGATGTGGAATTAAATAATGTGGATTGATAGAACAATGTGGAAAGACGAGAGTTCGTTATAGAAACTGTATTTATGACTTGTTTTTAAATGACTGTTTTATGTCAAGCATGTTGGAGAAGCATTTTGACCGTCTTTGTGAATGAGGTCGTGGTGGAGACTTAACTAATAAAGTTGCAATAGCTAACAGAGAGTCAACAGAGGACGTCTCGCGTAGCAAAGTCGGCCGAGGTCTTAACCAGCCTCAGCTCGATTAAAATGGTGAGCTTCCCGTACGGTGGATGAGGGACCAAGGAAGCGGCCTATGAGTGAAGTACTAGGTCACTTGTGGCAAAGGATCCTAGAGGGTGCTGACTATTAAGAGACTAAGGATATGTAAAAGGAGAGGAGAAGGGTGTGTGTGTGAATGGACTTATGGTCCACTAGCTCACCTATTTAAAGGTGGAGCTAGAAGGCATTGTATTGAAAAAGATATGTGGAGGTGAGAGACTCACAAAATACAAGAAAATATCTTGCTTATTAAGTTGCTCAAAATACAACTAGGCTTCTTGCTCAATACAATGCCTTCTAGCTCCACCTTTAAATAGGTGAGCTAGTGGACCATAAGTCCATTCACACACACACCCTTCTTCTTCCCTTTTACATAACCTTAGTCTCTTGATACTGACTATATGGTGCTCGGGCTCTAGGTTGCCGACGATACCCACGTGTGTGTCGAGGAGGATATTGGAACAAGGAGTAAGAGTTGTTTTCTGAATTCGGGCATGGATCTGGTTGATTAACCTTGCTGATCCTCAACGGATGAGTCCATGGCTCTTTTATATGGATTCGTTGGTTGACCTTGCTGATCTTCACAACAGAGATTCCATTTTGATATGTGAATATATTGCCGAGTACTAGGAGCTAAGAACCATCGAAAAGGCCCCTGAGTGGACAGGTGGTGAGCGTTCTGGTTGCTAATGATGCCATAGGTACACCGATGGAATGATTGGAAATTAGGATTCAACCGGAGATTTTGAGGATTATGATCAGTGACACTATGATTTCATTAAATGATTGTTTTAAAGACAGCTGAATCTGTGAAAAAGGTAATTTTATATTGGGTGTGTAAGTGGTGTGACTAGTTTTAAGTTTGCATGAATATCCGACTAGGGAGCTTGGGAACTCTTTTCCCTGGTACCCGGGACAAAACCTAACCAAATTCCTAATTGGATCCCATCACTACACTGGTTGGTGGGCGGTTGGCTAACTCACGGGACTAGATGGGGTTAGGCTGGACTAATGGATACCTAAAATGAGACTCAATTCTGTTATGGTACGATGGATGAAGTAAATCCCGGATAAAAATTATTCTATGGAAAAGAGTTAACGGTTGTGCCTCTCAATGAGGAAAAAAGCATTGGTCTCTATGATCCAAGTGCAATCTTTTCCTTGACATGACTATGGGACTTATTGGTTCGGTCAGATCAGTTCAGTTAGTTAAGGCTTTTGACTACGTTAGAGTAAATTTATCCTGGAGGAATCACCCGTGCTTTTCGGGCGAGGAAATTTTTTTCGGGTTCGGTTTTGGAAGAACCGAGGGATTAGTCTCTTGTTCAGATATCTGTGGGCAAGGCCTCGAGTGAGGGACCCTGCCCCACACAAGAAGTGCTACTTCCGCTGCTGCTAGCACCCCTGAATTCGTTGCATGGTGGGGACAGGCATCTTTCAATTAGAAAGGCGTCAATAATTCAAAATTCTTTTCTAATGATGTACTCGGAAAGAGTTATTCCTTGATGTGGTCTCAGGTATATAGAGATAGATTTTAGTATGTGAAAGTCTGGGATAAGGCCATCTTATTCCTTTTATACAAGATTTTATTCATATTTTCCTAGACGGCATACTAGGGAGTTTCAAATTCTTAAGGTATGTATGGGTGGTATCATGGTGGTATGGGACGCTAGTGATCCCTCACATATATTATCTTATGGGATAATTTGAGCTCAAGATTGTTGCTTACTTAGCATGTTGACCTCAACATTCAAAGACAATCTCATTTTCTGAATTCATTTAAAGTTATAGTGTAGGCATTCTCTTTAGATAAACTTCTTTTATCTATAGCGTGCATGTATTGATGAGTGTAATCTCATTTTCTGAATTCATTTAAAGTTATAGTGTAGGCATTCTCTTTAGATAAACTTCTTTTATCTATAGCGTGCATGTATTGATGAGTGTAATCTCATCGGTATTTTCATTTGTTGAAATCTCTTTCTTTAGAGTTCAACAAGTTTATCTTGTTGTGTTCGGATTAAGGAAATTTGAATTTTTCCTTTATTGGCATTTCTTTCTCTAGTTCCATACTTTAGGTGATTTATACAATCAACCTGATGGTTTACGGATGGATATACGTGACTCATCGAGATGTTGATGACTCTCTATGTTGATATGGGTAACGCAAGACACCGATAATTCCATGTGCAGATGTGGGTACATCGGGGCGCCGATGAATCCCTGGTTCCTGTTGTTATAATGCCATGTTTTTCTACTTTATTTCGAATGGTTTACAACAAGAAAATTACTTTGAGTATGAATTCTTATGATCATCCGTAGTGGCTTATGAATTAAATTGTAAAGTATATGCTTCGTGCATATGTCTATGAAAAGCATCAAATTGGAAAAAATATCTTCCAATGATGGAATTTGCCTATAGAAGTTTTAAATATACGGCTATTGGTTTTAGTCTGTTCATGCTTATATATGGGTATCAACTCAGGGCATCTATTGATGACGGTCTTAAGGACATCGAGCTTGATGCATCTAGGGATTTCTTGCGTGATATGTAGGAAATGCTGACCGAAGCTCAGGATTCTATCAGGAGTGCTCAGGATAGGGCACGGTTCTATGCTTAGAGGAGGATGCTCAACTTGGTCTTTTGAACTAGGAGCATTGGTTGATTTAACAGTTCCTAAATATTTTCAGACTTTGTCAAAAGAAAAAAGCTCGAATTTATCTCCTAAATAATGTGGTCCATTTCGATTTATACACCGGATTGACACGGTTGCATATGAACTTAAACTATCTCCACATGTTAGAGTTCATCCAGTCTTTCATATCAATAGATTGAAAGGGAACTGGGAGGTGAGGATAACATAGTTATTCCTCAAGAACTCATTGAAGTCAAACAATTATCCTATGTTCCACATGAACCTGATAAGGTACTTGAATTTACGGAAAGGAAACTTTGTAGTTGACTAATCCCCGAGGTTAAAATTAGGTGGAAAGATAGGGAAATAGAGGATTCGACTTGGGAGACGGTTGAGATTGTTCAGCGCAGTTCTTCTTCTTTTCATTTTGCAAGAGTGCAATGTTTTGAGAGAGGGGAAGTATGTTATATGCACATTATGTGTGCATATACTAGGAGGCTAACCCACATTAGGCTTGTGAGCATGGAAGCATGGGAACAAGCTCTAGTGGAGCATGGGTTAGGACTAACCTTAAAGGTTAAGGTTAGGGTCAGGCATCCAAGGGTCACACATGGGAAATGGAGAGTCAAGAGTCACTTGAGGGCCCTCCTATATAATAGGGGCATGGGGCACACTCAAGGGAGGGCTTGGGGGCTTTAAGGCTATGTTATCTTGAGGCTTAGGTTATGGTATCTTGATGTTAGCTTGAGGCTAGGTTATGTTATGCTCTCTTGTTGTAGAGGATCATAACTACTCACCTACCATTTCACACTATAGCTACATGCTATTGGATTGGAGTTATCCCTCTTGATGGTATGGGACATCAAGGTAAAGGTATGATGTATTTCATTATAATTCATGTGTGCATCCCTTGGGCTCGTGGTCGGATGGATGAGTTTATGTCTGATTTATGCATGTTTATGCATAACAATTATCTAGAGAGATCTTAGGGTTTTAACAATGTGTGTGTGTCTTTCTCTCTCTCAGAGATAATCTCCCACATACACACACAAACATTCTCTCTCTTCTCACATGCATGCGCATACACATGTAATATACCCTCTCTCTGTCTCTCTCTCTCCCTCTCGCATACACCTCTCTCTCTCTCTCTCTCCCTCTCATGCATACACATGTACATGCACTTTCTCTTCTCACACCTCTTCACACACACCTTGAAACTCTCTCTCTCTCTCTCTCTCTCTCTCACACACACACACACACACACACACACACACACATGCACACACACACTCTTTTGCATGCATATGTGATTGTGTAATGTCGACTTCATACATGCATATGTGATTGTGTAATGTTGACTTCATGCATGCATGCATTGTGAAAGTGTCTTAATTATGTGTATGTGCTAGTGTGTGTATGGTTTGATTGTGTGTACGTGGTGTGTATGTTTGTGTTTTTGTGTATCCATGTGCGAGTGTGTGCATGTACGTGTGTGTGACTATGTGAATATTTTCGTGTATATATCTTTGTGTCTATGTATGTGCACGTGTACGTGTATGTGAGTGTGCATGCAAATGTGTATGCATTTAAGTCTATGTATACATGTGTGCATGCATGTACTTGTGTATGTGTGTATGTATGTGTGTATATGTATGTACTTGTGTGCATATACACACATGTATGTGTATGTGCAAACTTGCGTGTGTGTGTGCGTGTGAGTGTACACATCTCTATGTATGTGCACGTAATATAATATTAGAAGATATGTGTGTGTGTGTGTTTGGGGGGATAGCTTTCTTGCACATCCTCTCTCTTACACATGCACATAATATAATATTAGATGATATATATGTGATTGTGTGTAAGGGGGGATTGCTTTCTAATGTATTATACACACACACACACACACATACATGCTTATATACCTATAAATACATACATACATAATATATATGTGTGTGTATGTATGTATATTCTCTCTCTTACACATACACATAATATAATATTAAAAGATATATATTTGTGTGTATGTGGAGGGGTGGGTAATTTGCTCTCTAATGTATTTTATATATATATATATATATATATATATATACATATATATATATATCTAGATATATATATATATCTATATATATACATATATACATATATCTATATATCTATATATATACATATATACATATACATATATACATATATACATATACATATATACATATATATATATATATATATAAGAAACTCATTCAATGAGCAAATGACTTGATGGTGACAATTAATTGTTGCGAGCCCCAACGCATCTAGGCGTGTGGGAAAGAAATTACCCCTAAAGCTTTTCCTTTCTTCTTTTCAAAAATTATCTTTCTCCTCTCTCCACGTGGCAGAGGAAAACTCATGGATAATATGTAGTAGGTTTATTACAAAAAATAGCTCCTCACATAGGAGTTTGATAATCCCCACATCATAGGCATGTGGGCATTTCGAGAGCATGCATAGGCGGCTGCTTTGGGGATTCATTAAGGTTGGATTGACATTGATTCTTAAGAGCTTTTCTTTGTGGGCTAGGATCTGTTTGTGGGAGGGGCGGACACTTCAGCAGTCACAGTGGAGTGGGCCTTAGTAGAGCTCATCAAGAACCCAAAGGTAATGAAGAAGGTGGAAGAGGAGCTGGATAGTGTGGTGGGGAAGGCCCGCCTTGTTGAAGAGATAGACATTCCACGCCTACCTTACTTGGATGCAATGGTGAAGGAGACCATGAGGTTGAGGTTGCATCCACCAGTACCTTTTCTTATACCACATGAGGCCACCTGACAATGCCAAATTGCAGGCTACAGGATCTTTGCCAAAACCCGTGCATAAGTGAACACTTGGGCCATAGGTAGGGACCCTGCTAAATGGGAAATACCCCTTGATTTTTTGCCACAAAGGTTTGTTGAAAGCAGTGTAGATTTACACGGCCAACACTTTGAATTGTTACCTTTTGGTTTAGGCAGGGGAGGATTCCCTGGTGGGCATTGGGGTTGCTCAACGTTCACCTAATGCTCGCAACTCTACTTTAGAGTTTCACTTGGTCACTTCCCTTTGACGTGCATTTTATTGACATGTCCGACAGGTATGGATTGACAATGACTATGGCAAAGCCCTTGAATGCCTTGGTTGCACCAAGGTTGCCTGCATACGTTTACAATGCCAATGTGGATGAGGTTGGGACTTCAACACTAGAGACGTAAAAAAAAGATGGTCTCCATAATAAAGAAAGACTTAGTGTGTGTGAGAATAAGGAGGCATTAACTCCAATTGTGATTTTAAAGACTGTTAGTCATAGGCTAGAATCTATGACTCTCATTATGTATACACTAATAGTACTTTGTGGAATTTGCAAGTAGAGATCTCAAAGTTCTCTTCCTTGTCAAATCACCAAATGTTTCATAATTTTAACAATGTAGAAGCTCGTAGTAGTCTGATGCAATGGAATATGATTCTCTCTCTCTCTCTCTCTCTCTCTCTCTCTCTCTCTCTCTCTCTCTCTCTGAGCATGCAACTAGAATAGGACAAGTTCGGACCAAAGTTGGAGCATGTGTATTCTTGCCTAGTGAAAGTTTCACATCACACTCTCCAAGGGGGGCTTTGTTGGATATTTAGAGTCACGTTGTCGTGCCACGGCACGTCTATGGTGTGAAACCATGCATGTGAGGCCGTTAAATACAAATCCAGATGAATGGGATTAAGGGCCTGTGTACATATGGGATGTATGGCGTGTGGAGGGTTTTGCTTTTGAGGGCGTCTCCAGGTGTTAAGGGTTGACGGTATTGGCTTTGAGCTTGTTGCAGGCCTGTCGGGTGAGAGGTCAGATGATGGAGAAGATGTCAGCTGTTCGATGGTTCGTATGTGTGTGCGGCCGTTTGGTATGTGTGGGCACTTGAAGCTTTATTGAAGTGTGAATAGAAGGCATGGGCAGAAAAAGGTAAAAAGGGCCAAGTTTGCCTTGGACTTGGTGTGAAAAGACATGTTATGGTGGCCATTTTCCAAATAAATTAAATAAATAAAACAATGAAAAACGTGGCCAACGAGGTAGTAGCCACGTAGAGGACTGCAGCTGGAGTCCCTGGAAGGTTGGCGAAGCCGCCTTATGGAGATGAGGAGCCGTCGAGCAGAGGATACAGTGAGGAAGGGAGAGAGCATAAAGAAAGTAGAAAGAAATCTCTGGCTCATTGCCGCATGTACATCTATAAGCAGAGAAGGTCACTGAGTAGAAGGAAGGCTGGCGCAGAGGCGTAGCCTATGGTGCTGGAGGACACCTGGCTAAGAGCTGCATAGAGGGTGGCCGCCGATGAAGGGAGACAGAGGGAGGGCGGCTGACAGAGAAAGAGAGTGCGGCTGACAGAGAAAGAGAGGGACGGGCCGCCTGGGTAAAGAAGGTGAGGAGCTGCAACTGGATATGGGGGGGGGGCAGCCGTGTGAAGAAGGGAGGGGAGCTAAGAAAAAGTCAAGCTTTTCGAACACCCATAAAAGAATAAAAATCCCACTGCTGCGTCAGGAAGCTGTCTCTGTGCTTATCCTCTTACTGGCATCCTTATTTTTACTGCCTTGAAGGTTACTCTGGATCCCAAACTTATCCCTACCTTGAAGTCTGGCTTGTAAAGAGTATTCCTCTTCTCGAAACAGAGGACCAAGTTTCCATTTCGATCATCTCTGATGTGGTTGCAAATATTTCCATTTTCCCCAAGAATGCGGAAGCTCGGGGTGCCAATCAAGCTAATACAATTATTTCCCTTCTCAGCAGCAAGGCAATCCTTTTCCCAAGTGTTGGGCCATACGAATACTTGCCTTTTGGCCCTTATTCTCCTCCTGGAATCATAGCAGAGACTCAGCTAAGTGCAGGTGCTCAGGAAAAAGCAGCCGCTGTAGAAGATAGGGCAGCCACAAAAGGATCACAGTGGGTGTGAGGGGAATGAAGGCATTAGGTATGCATGGGCAGCTGATGTGCATGGTGCTATAGGGATACTACTCTGGCCAGAGGAATCAGCCGTCAACAAAGGGAATCATAAGATGGTTGGTTTGGTCATGTATATGAGATGTCTTTGTTTGCTTTGATTTTATAGTTTGTTTGATGTTGAGCCTCTGATGCTCCATGATGGCCATGTATATCTTCATGTGAATACCACAAGGTGACTTCCTGGAATGCAAAGCCATATGAGATGAAACAAGCCATGTTAATGTCAGTTTATTATATGTATCATGTGTCCAATAATGGCTTTGAGGATGCACATGTATAGTTGGGTACTCGATCTTTGATGATACTAGCTTCTGTTGGTGCTGCCCCTTGAAGTTCAACCACTTACTCTCACAGCCAGAAGCCTCGCGCTTTCCCAGCGACACCGCCCACGTCACGACAGCTCTGGTGAACCCGACGTGAAACCGCTGGGGTGAGAGTACGTGGAGATGGCTAGCAAAATGGAGCATTTATATGCAGAGATGAAAGAGCTTGAAGAGCGGTTCAGGAAGATTGAAGAAGAAAAGCAAATTCAAGAAGCAGTGGAAAATGCGGCGCAATTGGTTTATGACAGGGTCAATATATTTGATGGTTACGATCCAGAAAGCTATCTAAGGTGTTACGAGACAGAGATGAAGAATCAAGGGGTTCCAGAAAACATGATGATTGCATCTTTTGCATACCTTGTAAGTCCTGATTTAAAAGATGAAGTGCAGGAACTAGCAGAGTATCACTGCAAACGATGGAGTGATTTTGCAGATGCACTTATTTATGCGAGTTCCAGGTATAATGTGAGCTGTGATAGTGTTCCAGCAACAATCAGAGCCAATTTAGAAGCGGTTGTTGATGCATGTCTTATGGAGGACAATCAATTGCTATTCAAGGCTGATACAGAGATTGTGGAGGCTGTTTATGCTAAATTGGGACTGCAAAAAGCCATTAGTGAGCAACAAGGCCTTCACAGTGCAAAAAGGGATGCTTTGCTACAGCCTCATAAAGATGCAATGGGTGAACTCTGCAAGTATAATGTGTCTTCCTTGTTTGAGGGTGCAGACATACAGGGTCCTATGATCATACCAAATGATGTGTGTATGCCTATGCTTGAGGAGACACATTTGCAGGGTATTCCTCAGGGGTCGTATCATATGTGTGAAGAACAGCAGGAACCAATGCTTCTTGCTGAAAGCATGATTGCAGAGTTTGAAGATCTAAGACAAGAAGAAGATGCTATCATTACTGCATTCTTATCTGGTTATGATGCTTATAAGCAGGATGATGTACATGAATATGCAGACGGGCCACAAGTATGTGTGATTGATTTAGAGGGGGTGAGTGATATGGGTGATTCCAACAGTGATGTTGCTTCTGAAGCTGGTTGCCAAGGTTCTTTGGATTTGGGTTATTCTGGAATGCTAACAGGGTGTTCCAACAATAAACAGGGTGATGCTATGTCATCAGTGTCAGGGTTACCTTGCAACCACATTTGTGAGCAACAATCTCGAGCTTGGAAGCCTGTTTATGATGATGATTTGGAGAGGGAAATTGAATCTGTCTTTTTGGATCATGCAGGGTTCAATGACATACAGATTCAAGGGTACTTGCGTGAGGGACCCATAAATCTAAGCCCATCTGCAGACATGTATCAAGAAATACTGGGAGATAACATGCAGGATATGCAAAGTGTGGCCACAGAGCCTCAAGAGGCTGCATATGAGCAACCAAATGGATATAGCTATGGGGGTATGAATGTTCATGATAATCAACATGTGGGATTGCAAGATGATAATGGCTTCAATGCGATTGATCCTGGATTGGATGCTATCCTAGATGATGCATTGGATGATTTCATGGTATATAATAGATCCCCATCAGCTTTGGGCTCTTCTATGCTTGATGCTAGTCAACTGTTGGCTGCAAGTGAGGATGTGCAGGTGTTATGTAAGCCAAATGATTGTGATGAGATTGATTCAGATCTGGAGGCTATTCTCGATGATGCCTTGTTGGATTTTGTATGTGTTGATGCTTTTCCGTCTTTGGATGAGAAGAATGAATGTTTGTCAGTGGGTGAGCTGGATCCAGGCAAGGTAGATTTGGATGGGATGTTACCAAATGTGTGTTCCATGCTGTTAATGCAGTTGCTATTTGGTGTGGCCATACAATATGTGGTGCAAAGGCTTCAAACATGGCCTGAGGAAAATTTTGAAGCAAATCATTTTGAAGAGCATCCCACTTTGAATGATGAGGGTAATCATACATATGCAGGGAATCTAAATGAGGATAGGGCTTCATATGAGCAAAGGATACGGCACATATGCCAAAAGCGGTTGGTATTTGATCCAGGTGGGAAAGCAGAACCATTCAGATATGATTGCTGATGCTTGTACATATACCAATGTTGGTGTGCAAATAATGCATGGACACTGAATTTCAGGACTTGTGTGGCACATACCAGAGGATGTGCAGGTTTAGAGGGGGTGGATGTCGTGCCACGGCACGTCTATGGTGTGAAACCATGCATGTGAGGCCATTAAATACAAATCCAGATGAATGGGATTAAGGGCCTGTGTACATATGGGATGCATGGCGTGTGGAGGGTTTTGCTTTTGAGGGCGTCGCCAGGTGTTAAGGGTTGACGGTATTGGCTTTGAGCTTGTTGCAGGCCTGTCGGGTGAGAGGTCAGATGATGGAGAAGATGTCAGCTGTTCGATGGTTCGTATGTGTGTGCGGCCGTTTGGTATGTGTGGACACTTGAAGCTTTATTGAAGTGTGAATAGAAGGCATGGGCAGAAAAAGGTAAAAAGGGCCAAGTTTGCCTTGGACTTGGTGTGAAAAGACATGTTATGGTGGCCATTTTCCAAATAAATTAAATAAATAAAACAATGAAAAACGTGGCCAACAAGGTAGTAGCCACGTAGAGGACTGCAGCTGGAGTCCCTGGAAGGTTGGCGAAGCCGCCTTATGGAGATGAGGAGCCGTCGAGCAGAGGATACAGTGAGGAAGGGAGAGAGCATAAAGAAAGTAGAAAGAAATCTCTGGCTCATTGCCGCATGTACATCTATAAGCAGAGAAGGTCACTGAGTAGAAGGAAGGCTGGCGCAGAGGCGTAGCCTATGGTGCTGGAGGACACCTGGCTAAGAGCTGCATAGAGGGTGGCCGCCGATGAAGGGAGACAGAGGGAGGGCGGCTGACAGAGAAAGAGAGTGCGGCTGACAGAGAAAGAGAGGGACGGGCCGCCTGGGTAAAGAAGGTGAGGAGCTGCAACTGGATATGGGGGGGGGGCAGCCGTGTGAAGAAGGGAGGGGAGCTAAGAAAAAGTCAAGCTTTTCGAACACCCATAAAAGAATAAAAATCCCACTGCTGCGTCAGGAAGCTGTCTCTGTGCTTATCCTCTTACTGGCGTCCTTATTTTTACTGCCTTGAAGGTTACTCTGGATCCCAAACTTATCCCTACCTTGAAGTCTGGCTTGTAAAGAGTATTCCTCTTCTCGAAACAGAGGACCAAGTTTCCATTTCGATCATCTCTAATGTGGTTGCAAATATTTCCATTTTCCCCAAGAATGCGGAAGCTCGGGGTGCCAATCAAGCTAATACAATTATTGCCCTTCTCAGCAGCAAGGCAATCCTTTTCCCAAGTGTTGGGCCATACGAATACTTGCCTTTTGGCCCTTATTCTCCTCCTGGAATCATAGCAGAGACTCAGCTAAGTGCAGGTGCTCAGGAAAAAGCAGCCGCTGTAGAAGACAGGGCAGCCACAAAAGGATCACAGTGGGTGTGAGGGGAATGAAGGCATTAGGTATGCATGGGCAGCTGATGTGCATGGTGCTATAGGGATACTACTCTGGCCAGAGGAATCAGCCGTCAACAAAGGGAATCATAAGATGGTTGGTTTGGTCATGTATATGAGATGTCTTTGTTTGCTTTGATTTTATAGTTTGTTTGATGTTGAGCCTCTGATGCTCCATGATGGCCATGTATATCTTCATGTGAATACCACAAGGTGACTTCCTGGAATGCAAAGCCATATGAGATGAAACAAGCCATGTTAATGTCAGTTTATTATATGTATCATGTGTCCAATAATGGCTTTGAGGATGCACATGTATAGTTGGGTACTCGATCTTTGATGATACCAGCTTCTGTTGGTGCTGCCCCTTGAAGTTCAACCACTTACTCTCACAGCCAGAAGCCTCGAGCTTTCCCAGCGACACCGCCCACATCACGACAACGTGTGTGAGTGTCTAAACACTCTTATGTGTTTGTGCATGTGTGAACACTCATTTATGTGTGTATGTGGTGAATCCACTCTTAATAATATCTAAATATTTGTGTCTACTTGACATCATTGCTTATGTCAAATACAAGGTTTGATGTGGTCAAAAGATAAGGTTTGCCACTTATAAAGTGTACTTCAAAATATGATTATTGAAGTTATATTATTTTACAATGATTCTGAGCAGAGGCATTTAAGACAAATTTTAAAGAGCATGCGTGGCCCTTCCCAGGGATGTGAAAATTCATTTCGGCGCATGTGTGAAAGATATTGTCCTTCCCAGGCCTGTGTGTCGACGTCCCTCGTCTCTAAATCACACGGTGCATTTAAGAGGGGGTTCAAGTGGGATCGACGGCTGAGGGGGCCCGATTTTGGGCGGGCCCGAGTTTTTTTTTTGTAGGATCCCTAGTTTACTTCGCAGGCCGAGTTTTTTTTGTCGGGGGCTTGCCAAATTGCCTAGTTTACTCCAATGTCCGAGTTTGGACTTATAATTTTTTTGCCTAAGTCTCAAATTGCAAAAGCATGATTTGAACCCACAACGTGCCGCTAGAGCGGCCATAGTCTTGCCATTAGGCTATAATTTCTGCTAGCTAGTGTGTGTTCGGCCTTTATTAATATATGTACGCAGCAGCCCTAGTTTACTTTCGGACCCTAGTTTACTTTCGGGGATCCGACGGCTCAAATCACCCCCGCCCAAAATCGGCCCCTCTCACTCGTAGATCCCACTTGGGGGGCCCTTGGGGGGCCTCTTTAAGGCACCGTGCCATATAGACCCGAGGGTCGACGTCTCCACTGTGTCGTGAGTAGTGCCTCTATCAGACGCCTGTACATTTCGTGCGCGCGCCGCGGACGGGACTGTCCCGGCCTATCCACGTTTACCCGGTGATCGATTCGGCTTTAACTGCAAAAGCCATACGGTATAAGCTTCGTTGTCGCGCGTTTGTTATACAAGAATCAGACTAGACAGAAGCTCAGCTCGCGATCGTTTGCGTGAAGGTCACGATGGAGTGGAAACGAAGCCTGGAGCTGTGTATCATGTTTCTCTTTATGTTGTGTGGAGCCATGGTTTCTGTGATATGGTTAATGAGGAGAGCTGCCTTTGGGCGGTCTAGTAGATTGCTGCCGCCCGGACCTCTGGCCTTGCCCATCATCGGGCACCTGCACCTGCTGGGGGATCGTCCACATCAGTCCCTGTGCGAGCTCTCCAGGAGATATGGCCCCCTCATGTGGCTGCGGCTGGGCGGAATCCGGGCCATCGTGGCCTCCTCGCCCCAGATGGCCAAGGAAATTCTGCAGACCCACGACCTTGCTTTCGCTTCGCGGCCCCGCTTCGCAGCGGGCATTCACACGGCCTTCGACTGCACCGACATAGCATTCGCCCCTTACGGTCCCTACTGGAAGTTCATGCGCCAGCTCTGCGTCTCCGACCTCTTCACCACCAAGCGCTTGGAAGCTTTCAGGCCCATACGTGTGGAAGAAGTCCGGGCGCTGATGCTGTCGTTGCTGGAGACAGATGCGGGCGGCGGACAGAGACCCGTGGAGCTGCGCCCAAGACTGCTGGCCGCCTCCAACAACATCAACTCCAGAATGGCATTTGGAAACAGAATCACGGAGCTGTCCACTGCATTTGATGCTAATAACCCTAATGATGACCTGCTGGGCCTGATCAATGAAATCCTCTTCCTGGACGGTGTGTTCTATGTGGGCGATTACATCCCTTGGTTGGGCTGGTTGGACCCGCATGGCTATGTGAAACGCATGAAAACAGTAGGACAAAGGGTCAAGGCCGTCATGCAGGAGGTGATTGATAAAAGGCGAGAGGCTAGAAGAGGCGTGGACAGCTCCCCCGGTGACCTGCTGGACGTGTTGCTGGCCGCCTCCAAAAGCAACAAGCATGACATGCTGATCTCCGATGACAACATCAAGGCAGTGATTGTGGTGAGTAGTGTTAATTATAAAGTAAGAAATTAAAGAGAATGCCCTCATGCGTTTAATCTGAGACTTAGCGTTGCTTCTGCCGGGTGACCAAGGTTTATTAATTTAATTTATATTATATTATATTAAAAGCTACTTTTATTCTCCATCTCTTTTTCTCTCTCTTTTCACCTTCTCTCTCTCCAAGCTTGTCCCATCTCACTCTCTCTCAAGCACACGCGTACATACACACATACCACACACTCTCTCTCACACATACATACAAACACACATGTACACACATGCACTAATGCAAACACACTCTCTTCTCCCACACAAACTCACACATAGAAATTGTATGTCTGTCTGTCTCTCTTTCTCACCCATGAACAAACACACACTCTCTCTTCATATTATACACTCTCACACATAGAAACTCTCTCTCTTACACATGCATGCATACACACACAAACTCTCTCTGTCTCTCAAACATACACACAGTACATATATAATTTTAATTAATTAAATTTTAATGGTGGTGAGGTGTGTTTACTCTCAAATAAATGCATTTTACATGTAATCTCTCTCTCTCTCTCTCTATCTTTCTCTCTCTCACATACACACATGCACACCTTTTCTTTTTCACACATACAAACGTACACTCTCACATATTGAACTCTCTCTCTCTCTCTCTCTCTCTCTCTCTCTCACACACACACACACACACACACATATATATGTACATGCTTGCACATGCACTAATGTAAACATACTATTTTTTTTTCTTTCTTAAAAAAAAAAGTTTTTTTTTTCACGTAAAAGTTAGGTTTATAAGGTAGGTATTTTTTTTTATGTTGTATAGATTTAGACGTGTATATGTAAGTGCATATACACGTGTAAATGTGTATGCGTGTGCCTTTATGTATACATGTTTGTGTGTACTTGTGTATGTCTATGTGCATGTATATGTGCACGTATATTTGTATATGTGAGTGTGTATGTGTATGTGTATATTTGTGCTTATGTGCATGCATATGCATCTGTGTATATGCAAGCTTGAGTATATGTGTGTAAGTATGTATATTTTTGTGTGTGCACGCATGTCCATGCATATGTGTTTGTGTAGGTGAGTATATGTGTGTACATGTGAGCGAGTGTATATGTATTATGTGGTGTGCATGTTATCTGTATGCACATGTGTTTATATGTACAAGTGTATGTGTTGATGTTTGCATTATATATGTGTGCATGTATGCATGTATATCTCACAAAGACACTCAATCTTCCATGTCGGTGTATACAAACATCCTCACATACACACATATACACATGCATATGCACTCGTCCTCTTTTTCTAACACACACATCTCTTTCTCACTCACGTATACACATGTATATACACTTTTTTCTCTCACAGAATCTCTCTCTCTCTTTCTCTCTCTCTCTCTCTTACACACACACTTGCACGCTCAATTGTATGACTGTGTACATACACATGTGTCTGATCGTGTAATGTTGACTATATGCTTGCATGCATCGTGCAAGTATCTTGATCATGTGTATGTGTTAGTTTTTGTGTATGTGCACGTGTCAGTGTGTATGGTGTCAGTGTGTATGTTTGTGTTTATGTGTGCAATCAAGTGAATGTGTCCGTGTGCGCATCTTGGTGTCTATGTGTGTATGTGCACGCACATATGTGTTAGTACACGTGTAAATGTGTATGCGTGTGCATTTATGTATACATGTGTGCATGTGGGTGTGCACGTTTATGTGTACACATGTATTTATGTACGTGTGTATGTGTATATGTATGTGCTTATGTGCGTGTATATGCATATATATGTGCAAGCTTGGGTGTGTCTGTGCACATGTGTGTCTCTCTCAGAGACGATCTTTCACATACGTACACAAACATTCTCTCTTTTTACATGTATGCGTACACATGTAATATATCTTCTCTCTCTCTCTCTCTCTCTCTCGCATACACACCTCATGCATAAACATGTACATGTACTTTCTCTTCTCACATCTCTTCACACATCTCTCTCTCTCACACACATACATTCACTCTTTTGCATGCATATGTGATTGTCTAATGTCGACTTCATGCATGCATGCATTGTGAAAGTCTTAATTATGTATATGTGTGCTAGTGTGTGTATGGTTTGATTGTGTGTATGTGGTGTATGTTTGTGTTTTTGTGTATTCATGTGCGAGTGCATGTACGTGTGTGACCATGTGAATATTTTCATCGTGTATATATCTTTGTTTGTATGTGCACATGTACATGTGAGTGCATGTAAATGTGTGCATTTAAGTCTGTATACATGTGTGCATACATGTACTTGTGTATGTGAGTGTATATATGTGTGTACTTGTGTGCATATATACACATATCATTAGGAAAAATTGAAACTCATTTTAGGGTCTTTTAAGGTTTAGGAAAAATAGCCCTCGATCAATCAATGGAAGAAAAAAGAATAAAAGTCATATTCAGATAGAGAACGGTAAGTTTGCATTGAATGAAGATATCTTTTTCATTTATTATAATTGATATTGTCATCTTCGGTGTAAGATTTGCAATGTAAAATTTGGTGATTCGGACATCGTCGGCGCGTTCGGAGCGATCCAAAATCTCTAAAACGACACCGGAAGCGCTGAAAACGGGCATTCAGAGATCCGAAAAAGGTCGAAAAGGGTCGGCCAAGAAAATTCACTGCTCAGACTGACACCAAATCGCTTTTCTCAGTGAATTTTTAAGGTCGATTTTTTTCGACCTTTTTCGGGCCTCCGGATGTCCGTTTTCAGCGCTTTCGGTGTCGTTTTGGAGATTTTGGACCGCTCCGAACGCGTAGGCGATATCCGAATCACCTGTTGTCAGACTGACACCAAATTGCATTTTTCGGCGAATCTCTGTAGTTGCATGTACTTGCTTTAATATTTTTGTTGATTTTGGGTGAAGAAAAATCAAAAAATCGTGAATTTCTTACAGGGTCCTAAAATGAGTTTTCTCTTTTCCTAATGATGTGTATGTGCAAGCTTGCGTGTGTCTGTGCGTGTGAGTGTACATATCTCTATGTATGTGTACGTAATATAATATTAAAAGATATGTATATAGGGGGATAGCTTTCTTGCACATCCTCTCTTACACATGCACATAATATAATATTAGAAGGTATATATGTGATTGTGTATAAAGAGGAATTGCTTTCTAATGTATTATACACACACATACACATATACATGCTTACATACTTATAAATACATACATACATAATATATATATGTCTGTATGTATATTCTCTCTTACACATACACATAATATAATATTAAAAGATATGTATTTGTGTGTATGTGGAGGGGTGGACAATTTGCTTTTTAATGTATATTATATATATATATATATATATATTATATATATATATATATATATATATATATTATATATATATATATATATATATATATATATATATATATATATATATATATATAAGAAGCTCATTCAATGAGCAAATGACTTGATGGTGACAATTAGTTGTTGTGAGCTCCAACACATTTAGGCGTGGGGGAAAGAAACCCTAAAAGTTTTTTCTTTTTTCTTTTCAAAAATTCTCCTTCTCCTTTCTCCAGGTGGCAGTGAGGAAAACTCATGGATAATATGTTGTAGGTTTATTACAAAAAATAGCTCCTCATATAGGAGTTTGATAATTCTCACGTCATAGGCATGTGGGCATTTAGAGAGCATGCATAGGCAACTACTTTGGGGATTCATTAAGGTTGGATTGACATTGATTCTTAAGAGCTTTTCTTTGTGGCCTAGGATCTATTCGTGGGAGGGGCAGACACTTCAGCAGTCACAGTGGAGTGGGCCTTAGCAGAGCTCATCAAGAACCCAAAGGTAATGAAGAAGGTGGAAGAGGAGTTGGATAGTGTGGTGGGGAAGGCCCGCCTTGTTGAAGAGGTGGACATTCCACGCCTATCTTACTTGGGGGCAGTGGTGAAGGAGACCATGAGGTTGCATCCACCAGTACCTTTTCTCATACCACATGAGGCCACCCAACAATGTCAAATTGCAGGCTACACGATCTCTGCCAAAACCCGTGCATACGTGAACACTTGGGCCATAGGTAGGGACCCTGCTACATGGGAAAGACCCCTTGATTTTTGGCCACAAAGGTTTGTTGATAGCAGTATAGATTTGCGCGGCCAACACTTTGAATTGTTACCTTTTGGTTCAGGAAGGAGAGGATGCCCTGGGTGGGCGTTGGGGTTGCTCAACGTTCATCTAATGCTCGCAACTCTACTTCAGAGTTTCACCTGGTCACTTCCCTTTGACGTGCATTTTATTGACATGTCTGACAGATATGGATTGACAATGACTATGGCAAAACCCTTGAATGCCTTGGTTACATCAAGGTTGCCTGCATACGTTTACAATGCCAATGTGGATGAGGTTGGGACTTCAACACTAGAGATGTAAAAAAAGATGGTCTCCATAATAAAGAAAGTGTGTGTGAGAATAAGGAGGCACATTAACTCCAATGTTGATTTTAAAGACTATTAGTCATAGGCTAGAATCTATGACTCTCATTATGTATGCACCAATAGTACTTTGTGGAATTTTCAAGTAGAGATCTCAAAGTTCTCTTCCTTGTCAAATCACCAAATGTTTCATAATTTTAACAATGTAGAAGCTCATAGGAGTCTAATGCAATGAAATATGATTCTCTCTCTCTCTCTCTCTCTATATATATATATATATATATATATATATATTATCCCCTTTGGGCAACCACATTCTTTTATAGTAGGGAGCTTGATGCTTGTCCCAAGTGTTATGGATTTAAGTTAATAAAAGTATTAGCATATCCTTCCTTCCTCTTCACACACATGTGCACACATACACACACACATAGAGAGTCATAGCTTAAGTGAGTATCAGTCAAACATAGAGGTTTGTAATAGCGAGATGGCATTCATCAAGGATAGTATGGTTTTAATTTTTATCCACGCATCTTTAAAAAATTCTCAAATGTTATGATTGATACATAGGCAATCAACACATGATAAGTGTTTATGAGAAGAGATTAACTACTATCATTAGCACGATCTTGGTACAAGGATAAACACTCATTTACCTTTCAAAGTAAAATTGAACATGTGCAAATAAAATTGAACAGTAGAATCTTGGTACAAGGACAAATCTCTCACCACTCACTTACCTTTCAAACAAAAATTTAACGATGTGTAAATAAATCAACCATATCAAAAGCATATGAAAACAGGTAAAAGATAATTCACAAAACACAAAGCATAAGGTGTAATCTCCCCTCCCCTCCACAACACAAAAAATTGGGTGTAATCTCGTTGATGTAAGTGGCTTGCCTTTCCACACGTTGTCGTGACGTGGACGGTGTCGCTGGGAAAGTACGAGACTTCTAGCTGTGAGAGTAGGTACCAAACTCCACAAGGAAACTCACACACAAAATTCTCCAAGGAGCATAGGACATATCCATTTTTAATGACATATACATGTGTCAATTCACCTCAATACATCCTTGAATTCAACCTGATGATTGCACAAAAATTGTGTACCACAAGTGCTTGTCCCTTTCCAAGCATAGATTCACTGGCTCCTTTTTCCAAATCCCTTAAACCATTCACATGTAGGCATATCGTATTCTTTCAAATATTTCCCACATACATGTGACCATTTACATTCCATACATCAAGTGACATCAATACCATCATTCCAAGATGTTTCTTTATCACCTGAAAACCTGTCTTTAAATTCCAACAACTCACAAACAAAAGACAATATATGGCATATCTATAACATGCTCACATGATTCTAAGAAATCCCATGACTTGCATTCCAAATCCATTTGGGTAGAAACAAAGTTAAATTTCTAGAATCCATACTGCATTTTTGATACTTAGATTCCACATAATCTTGATGCTTTGATACCCCAACTCTTCATAACCAAGTTCCTCTTAGTTTACAAACCCTTTAAAGGTTTATATGCCTTATGATTTTCCAAATCGTAGGTATTTAAACAACACGATTTACTGAATCGTGGATTTTAGTAAACAAAGATAATAATAATAAAAACATTGCTTATCTGAAAGTGAAAAAAAAGCGAGTTTTTCTTGATTTTCGCTATCTCCCATACGATTGCTTCGCTGCAGACTGCGAAGGCTGAGTACATGTATTAAATGAAAGTTGTATCACTCTGTAGTACTCAATTAGCTCTTCATTTCTAACTCCAACATGACATGAACAGTCGCCGCCAGCTTGGAATTAAAAACTCTGGTCGAAGGCGCCTTTGGTCCTCTTTTTTCTGCAGACGGTGAACTCCCATATATGCCCCTCCCCTTCACATCTCTGGTTTTTCCTTACTTTCCCGCAAGGAGTTCGGCGCCCCACCACCTTTTGCAGCTATATTTTTGTATTTCCCCGTTTGAAAAACAAGAGCGCCCTCTTTTTTTTTCATTAATTTCGGATACGCCTTTCCTCGTTGCTGCCACGCAAGCTCCCCTTATAAGCATCATATTCCTTCTATACCCATAATGTATCCACTCCCTTTTATGCAAATATATTGACCAAGGGAACTAAGGCCTTCACATGCTTAACTTGTGGGACCTTCAACATCATGTATGTGCTTCAAGACACTATATCACCCATTGTTTTGCAACCTTGGGAGCTTCTTCATGATGAACATGGGCTTCATCTATGGTACCTTTCCTGAAAATTATGCATGAGTTCCATGTCACATTGATTTGGAAATGATGATGAAAAAGATCTTCATCCACATTGAGGGAAGTCCATATCATGCACATGGGTAGCCATTTACATCATTCACATAGCCCTTTTACGAGCCACCCATACCATCATTTACATAGCCACACAGGCCAAGTATGTAACTGAGTGTTTTCTACTGCAAGGTCTACCATAAGCATAAGGCTCCATAATTCACACCACACTCATATACAAGCTTCAAGACCTGACTCAGCCTCAGCTCGTCTTATTGAACCTCATTTACAATATGAACATATGTACATAGGCATCATATAATGACTCGTCATAGCACTTAATCCCATGCATCTAGATTTGCATTTGATAGTTTCATATGCATGGTTTCACACCATAGACGTGCCATGGCACGACATCCACCCCCTCTAAACCTGCACATCCTCTGGTATGTGCCAAATCATCACCAAGATCCACATATATCTGGATGTCGTCCTCATCCTCAATATTATTAGGAAAATCATCCTCTTCCTCTTCAGCCATATCCATGTTATCACTATCAAGCCTCTCATCCTGAGTTCCCTGTGAATCAAAAGGATCACTATCAAGCCTTCTTTTAAACATCTTGATCCTTTTGCCTGCTACAAAATTTTTTATCTCTGTTCCATCAAGCTCACACAGGGTATACGTGGCATTTCCATGCACATGCTTGATAATGTAAGGGCCAAACCATCTTTTTGCAAATTTTCTTTGAACAGTGAATTGGTTGTCAAGGCTACTATCATACATTAGGACCCAATCACCTTCTTCAATAGGTTTTGGCCGGAGTCTGTGTCATCTATCAAATCTTCCTTTATTTTTCAACCTTGCATCTTTCAAGCGAGCTTTAGCAAGCTCTACATCTTCAGGCCTCCTCTCCAACTGCCTTATTCGCAATGCAAGGAGATCTTCCCTGCTCAATCCTTCCACCCAGGGCAATACATTCCAAGTTGGAACTACTTCTTCAACTGGCATTACTGGCTTCTGACCATACATTAATTCTGCAGGCATGTATCCTGTCACTAAGCTATGAGTTGTACGGTCAGCCCACAAGGCATATGGTAGCAGCCTTGGCCACTCTCACATTCTTTCTCTGCATGCCTTAGCCAAAGCTTTAATGATTGGAGGATGCCCTCGCTCACTTTTACCATTGCCCTCAGGATTGTAAGCACATGTTAGGGACAGCTTAATGCCAATTCTAGAGAAGAATTCCCTTGCTTCTTCAACATCTAGCTCACCCCTATCAGCTGTTATTTTCTCAACACAACCATACCGACAAATCACATCTTCCAAGAGAAATTTGCATACTGTTTCTGTACTCTTTGTTCTAAGAGCACGCCCTTCTACCTGATTTGTCAAATCTTCTCTTGCAAGTGCTATGTACCGCATCTGCCAAATTCCCAAAGGCATTGTAACTAGATCCACTATCCATTTGTAATGCATGACAGGTGGGTAGGTTGGTTGCAAGCCATCACGATGTCGCACATTTGAGTACATTTGACATACCATGCATGTTTCCACATATTGGGCATTCCTTTCCACCAATATTTTTCCTTTATTTTGGTAAAGGTGGCCCACACACTTCGATGTCCAGCCCAGAGACTCTCATGGAATTCTTTCACAAGCTTCCCTTGAGTCTCTTTATCACATATGACTCTCTGTGGCATAGCATTCCTCTGCTTAGGATGCTTCCAGAGATACCCATCCTTTAGAAAATAACCATATGCTTTTCTGTGGATCCTCTTAAATTCTGAGTCAGACCAATTTTCCTGTCTTGTCAGAGTACTCAAGTATTGACCAATAAGCAACCAATCTCCTTCATACATTTCCTCAGTAAAAGACTCAAGTGCATTTGATAGGCAAATATGGTCCCCCTTTGCATATGCAGTAGTGTAGAACTTTGTACCCACATCATCAATGTCACTAATCATCTCTTTTTCATCTTCATACCTGGCTCTTGATAGCATATCTGCAACTGGATTATCTTTTCCCGCAATATGCTCAAACTCAGGATTTAGTGACTTGATATAGGCAATCCACCTAAGCATAGCAATATCTGGAGTGGCACAACTTGCTATCATCCCAAGAAGTGGCAAGCAATCAGTTTCCACAAGTACAGATGCCCCAATAAGATATTCTTTTTCACATTTTAGAGCAGTGACTATTCCCCATAACTCTCTCTTGATCTGCGGATATTTTCTTTGTCGGATGCTTAATACCTTTGCTCCAAATCTGATTACATACCTGTGATCATCCTCATCATCTTGCCCTACTGCCCATCCTATCCCAGTAGGACTAGTATCAACTGTAACAATCACAGGCCTGCCACACTCATAATCTGCCTTCCTCAGAGTAGGTGATGATTGGAGCAAACATTTCAGCTTCCGCATAGCTTTAATATGTACTGCACTCCACAGAAATTTTTGATTTTTCCTCAAAAGTTGATAAAGAGGATTTGCTACATGTGCATAATGTGGGATCCAAATAACATAAAAGACACATGCTCCAAGAAATCTCCTTAGCTCTGTAACATTAATGCATGTCTCTTTCATTCTTTGTATTGCATCTATCTTGGCTGGACAAGGTCGGCGTCCACTAGTACTACAAAGATGTCCCACTATTAGCACTTCACCAACCCCAAACACTGATTTCAATCCAGACAAAGTAAGATTCACTTCTTCAAGCCTGGATAGAATCATATCACAATCCTTTATATGATTTGCCACAAACTTGCGGCACCCCTTTGAATCCAAATCCTCATCTTTGTCTTTCTCATCACAGCCTTTTATTGGCACATCATCCAGAAATGGCATAGTTATTTGTGGTATGAAGTCTCGTAAGACTTTATTCATTCCATTCATCATATGTGCCACCGAGTTGGTGGCTCCCTGTGTGGTAAGGTACACATCCTTACTAATCCCAAAGGAGTTCTCATTGTGGTCAAGTCCCTGCTTTGTATATCCAGCTGGAACTGATCATATCCCGAATACAGATCACCCATAGAGTATATAGCTTTCCCTGCAAATGCTTCTGCAAACTCATCCACAATCGGACCTACTCCCACATTCCTGATTGTGACTTTGTTTACAGGTTGCATGTCTTGAATAAAGCGCAATGTCCCATTTTTCTTTGGCACAGCTTGGATCAACACAGCCTATTTCATGCGGCTGAAAAGCAAAGGCTTTCCCATGTTTTACAAGCATCTCCTCAAAGCATTCCCTTTCAACTGGCAACAGAAAATCCCTTTCACCAATCTTCAGCTCTTTTAAAGTTTCCTATGTAAACTTATGCCCAATTTTCTTCGGATCTCTGAGATTTGGTTGCATAGAAGCTTCATCTATCTTCTCCTTGCTTCCTGGTGGCAAAGGCAAGGCAACTGGTTTTACCTTCTTTGCTACTGTTTTGTACTTTGTATCAACATGAGCATCCATCTCGCAATTCATGTTTTTACATTCCACCCCCTCAAATTCCCGGATTACATCATACATCTCCACAGATGACACCTCTATCAGCTCATTTCCTCCCTGTAAGCATGCTCTTCCCATATCAAAAAGCACATCCATAGTATCTACAAATGACACCTCATCAAGCACCCCTAAAATAAACTCATTCTTCTCCAAAAGATCACACTGCTCAAGACTTTTTTGTTCATTTTGTACATGTCTACGCATGCCACGCTTCAAATCCTTGCTTTTTACAAAGACCAGTGACCCATAGCTAGAGAATCCCTGAAAATTTACTGAAAAGTTATTTACATTGATTGAGTCCTGCGAGAACTCATTTTCCCTTGTACCATTGGAATCCCGCTTTACAATGGCACCTGGCCAAAATCCCTCATCTCCCTGTAATTCATGAATTCTCTATTTATCTTTGGGAGTGACTGTGCTCGAAGAGACTCACGATTCCTTTCATGGTTAATGCAAACTGTCAAGAACTGAACAGCTTTCTTGCCATCTTTACTCCTTATTCTTGCATATGCCGAGCCATCATCCAAAACCTTTGTTTCCATCCTCACAGCTGTAATGTAGGGTTGCCCAAGGATGAGGGGATACGATGACATCTCCTGAACAAAGAAGTTCTGATCATCTTTCACATCTCCTATAGTTACCCTTACATTTGGACATGCTGCATAGAGCTCTCCAGATGAGTTATTAGCTGCTTTAATCATCCACCCATGATCTACATCCATTGGCCACTTACATTTGTTGTAGAGATTTTTAGCCATAAGATTTATTTCAGACCCATGATCAATTAGAGCGACATATGGCTCTTCCAAATCACCTATCTTGACAAGGGTTTTAGTGGTTGCTCTTGCCCAATGACTCCTGGAGTAATGACTCTTTGTAAGAACTTCTTTTTCATCATCCTCTTCCACAAAGCGCACTTGTCGTGCCCCATCAGCAGAGTGATTACATTCCACCACATTTTCTCTCTCTTCCTTTTGCTGTACCTGTACTCCATGAGTCTTGGAAGTGCTTGCCTCCCCTTGTGATGGAATAGATTCAATTATGGATTGCCTTTTCCTTCGTATAATATCAATTATCTCATCATGGAATTCTTTCTTTGCAATCCCCAAGACTTCCCCTAGTGTAAATTCCACCCTGCTGTTTAGAATCCTCTCTTCAAGCACCTTTTTGAGATCTGTTGCGGCTTCAATATCAGATTGAAGCTTGTAGAGTGGACTTTTCCCTTTACCCTTCTCCTTCTCATGCTTCATTTTTGCTGGCACTTCTTCCATTGATACTTCCTATGGAGGTCTGCTATGCGGTGGAGGCATATGTGATGGCCCAGGATCCTTCTTTTCACTTCCACGTGTAACTCTTTTTGATGGTCCTCCTTCCTCATTTTCCCTTTTATGCTTCTCCTCTACCTGTGCCTCATTATTTTGGCATTTAGCAATGTAGGCATGAACAGATAAAGAATCCACAGGCTCCTCCCAGCCAGTCTCAAGACGTATACAGTCACCTGCCTCATGCAAAGCTTGCTTAGACACCTTCTTTGACGCAATTAATTCCATTGTTGATGGCCAAAAATCTTCATTCTCATAATCTTCATCATTCTCAGATCCCTGCTTTGATTGACCAGCCTTTAATCCATAGATTGCTGCCTCAACCATAGAGATGGCATGACTAGCAGCCATATCCTCAACCAGCTTTTTCATCCCTCCTTTCCCAAAGTTTATACTTAATGGAAGACCAGTCTCTGTAAGGTGGATTTTCCCATCTTTGAAAAACACAAGTTGATTTTTAAGGGCTTCTTTATACCTAGCACAATCTTTCTTTGCATGTTCTGGGTCATCACACCATATGCATCTGTATGTAAACCCTTCTTTGCTTTGAGGCCTTTGCATAGAAGCCTGCCCTAATGGTAGCCCTTTTTCTTCAATCCTGGACATCTTCAATTTTAGGTCCCGCATGCCCTTAATAAGTTCTTCCATCGGCCCTTCTACCTTTGGGATTGCAGCAGCTGGTTTTGGTAGATTCTCAGGGATAACATCAGTTATAGGAGTTGCCGAGCTCATCACCATTTTATCCCTCCTTCGCTGCCGCTTTGCTAGCATGGTGATCACATCCTCAACATCATTCCAATCACTCTTTAGTCCCTGCTCTGTATCCTTATCCTCAAGGAGAATTTCCAGTTTTTCTTGGAGATCTTTCCCAGTTGCTTGTAAGAAGAGCTCTGTTTTTTCTCTGTCCAAAGTTGTATGCTCTATCCTTGACAGCTAGGCATAGCACTTCTCAAACTCTCTTAGCAGCTCTGTGGCAGAAATTCCCATTTTGGGTTTTGTGACCCATTCCAAGAAAGTTCGTTTGGTCACTCGCTCAGAATCGTCCATGAAATATTCGTCCTTTAAAGCAAGCTTGAACTCCTCCCAATTTCTGCCACCATGTGCTGTCTGCAATCCTCTTATGCGCTCTCTTATTTCAGGAACACATACCAGCTCAAAGCTTCGAACCATATCCTCCTCAGTCACCCTGTTTAGCTCCATTTCCTTTATGTAATTGCGCAGATACTTTGTGATATCCTTTCCATCAAATTGATCCACCTTTTTCACAATTGATTGCAGTGCTTTGGTCGTGGAAATTTGTCCCCTCTCAGTAGCTTGCTGCTGTTGCATATACATAGTAAACATCTGAAACATCTGCATAACTCCGGGGTCAAAATGAACCCCCTGACCCTTAGAATTCTCAGCCATAGCTTCCCTGTATGTTTCACCACACTCTCACCCCAGCAGTTTCACGTCGGGTTCACCAAAGAGCTGTCGTGACGTGGATGGTGTCGCTGGGAAAGTACGAGACTTCTAGCTGTGAGAGTAGGTACCAAACTCCACAAGGAAACTCACACACAAAATTCTCCAAGGAGCATAGGACATATCCATTTTTAATGACATATACATGTGTCAATTCACCTCAATACATCCTTGAATTCAACCTGATGATTGCACAAAAATTGTGTACCAAGTGCTTGTCCCTTTCCAAGCATAGATTCACTGGCTCCTTTTTCCAAATCCCTTAAACCATTCACATGTAGGCATATCGTATTCTTTCAAATATTTCCCACATACATGTGACCATTTACATTCCATACATCAAGTGACATCAATACCATCATTCCAAGATGTTTCTTTATCACCTGAAAACCTGTCTTTAAATTCCAACAACTCACAAACAAAAGACAATATATGGCATATCTATAACATGCTCACATGATTCTAAGAAATCCCATGACTTGCATTCCAAATCCATTTGGGTAGAAACAAAGTCAAATTTCTAGAATCCATACTGCATTTTTGAAACTTAGATTCCACATAATCTTGATGCTTTGATACCCCAACTCTTCATAACCAAGTTCCTCTTAGTTTACAAACCCTTTAAAGGTTTATATGCCTTATGATTTTCCAAATCATAGGTATTTAAACAACACGATTTACTGAATCGTGGATTTTAGTAAACAAAGATAATAATAATAAAAACATTGCTTATCTAAAAGTGAAAAAAAAGCGAGTTTTTCTTGATTTTCGCTATCTCCCATACGATTGCTTCGCTGCAGACTGTGAAGGCTGAGTACATGTATTAAATGAAAGTTGTATCACTCTGTAGTACTCAATTAGCTCTTCATTTCTAACTCCAACATGACATGAACAGTCGCCTCCAGCTTGGAATTAAAAACTCTGGTCGAAGGCGCCTTTGGTCCTCTTTTTTCTGCAGACAGTGAACTCCCATATATGCCCCTCCCCTTCACATCTCTGGTTTTTCCTTACTTTCCCGCAAGGAGTTCGGCGCCCCACCACCTTTTGCAGCTATATTTTCGTATTTCCCCATTTGAAAAACAAGAGCGCCCTCTTTTTTTTTCATTAATTTTGGATACGCCTTTCCTCGTTGCTGCCACGCAAGCTCCCCTTATAAGCATCATATTCCTTCTATACCCATAATGTATCCACTCCCTTTTATGCAAATATATTGACCAAGGGAACTAAGGCCTTCACATGCTTAACTTGTGGGACCTTCAACATCATGTATGTGCTTCAAGACACTATATCACCCATTGTTTTGCAACCTTGGGAGCTTCTTCATGATGAACATGGGCTTCATCTATAGTACCTTTCTTGAAAATTATGCATGAGTTCCATGTCACATTGATTTGGAAATGATGATGAAAAAGATCTTCATCCACATTGAGGGAAGTCCATATCATGCACATGGGTAGCCATTTACATCATTCACATAGCCCTTTTATGAGCCACCCATACCATCATTTACATAGCCACACAGGCCAAGTATGTAACTGAGTGTTTTCTACTGCAAGGTCTACCATAAGCATAAGGCTCCATAATTCACACCACACTCATATACAAGCTTCAAGACCTGACTCAGCCTCAGCTCGTCTTATTGAACCTCATTTACAATATGAACATATGTACATAGGCATCATATAATGACTCGTCATAGCACTTAATCCCATGCATCTAGATTTGCATTTGATAGTTTCATATGCATGGTTTCACACCATAGACGTGCCATGGCACGACAACGTGTGTAATTTTGAATGAGGTTAAAAAGGAGCAGATAGTTGAGTCTTTGGGGGTGTTGTATGCTTGACTTTGAATAGTTAATATAAATATATATTATTGGTCCCAAAAAAAGCCCAAGGAGCCATTAATAGCTTTCCTTGCAAAATTGGGCTTGTCATTTATAACTACATAGGTTGATCTATTATTGACATTTGTTCTGATGTTATATACTTAGGTAGCTTTTTAGTATGGAATCTCTCGTAATGGTATACACATTGGTATAGTTGTCGATGTGGAACCATCGGTATACATGTCGATGTGGAATCATCGATATACATGTTGATATAGGTGGTGGTAGTTGATGAGTATATTGACAATGTTTCTCACATTTTTCTCAAAACAATGTCGATAACTTCATTGAGACTACCTGGCAAAGTTATTGGTGATGTTCTATATGCTCTCAAAACATCAGCATATACATCAATTATAACTAACACATATATGTCGGTAATAATCGATGCATATACTGACACTATCAAATATATCAACATCATTATTACTAATGGATATATTGAGATTGCTAAATATTATATAGATGGATGCATATACCTGCACTATCAAATATATTGACGTCATTATCGACAGATATATTGACACTCTAAACAATTTTTAAAAAAATGTAGAATGGGACAGATTCGATCAAAATGGCCCAACTTGTCTCATACTCTCACTTGCATCTAGACTGGTGTTGCTCACAAGAGGTTAATCCCAATATATAGAGTGACAATTATCATTTAAAAAACAATCATTACATGAAATAATACTAATTTTATTACTTTATGTGCAAATATTTGTAAAACAAATTGCGAGCTGTATGAGCATTGTTAGGTCCAGTTTATATTGCACCCAAAGGAGTTTCCTATAACCCAGGTAAGAAAGATCCCCTACCTCTCCACCACCTCATCCTTGTAATCCATTCACCTCTACAAAGGGTGTTGGAGAGATAGGGGAGGCTAAGGCACACACACACACCCTCACACACACACACACACTCATATATATTAAACAATAGGCTTGTTTGCATATATGAAATAATGCAACCTTGTATGAGGGGTAACCCAATTGCCCCATGGCAAGCGAGTGGTGGCCAACAATCTAACACCCTACTTTGACACTAGTTGCTAGCATGTTCGTGACACCATATATAGCCTCCCTTTTCTTTGCAGTGCTTCTTCCACTCAGAAACCAGCTTGCCACCTGCCAACCAATGCTCTAGCCTCTCTCTAGCCTCAACACTCGGCATGCCAGCAATTAGTCCACTGTTAGGTCTAGTTTATGTTACACTCAAAGCATTCACTTATAACCAAGGTGGGAAGGCTCCCTCCATAACCTCATCCCCGTAATTCACTCACCCACGAAGGGTGTTGGAGGGATAAGGGAGTCGTTAGCATATATATATATATATATTCATCATAGGGCTAGTTTGTGTATATGGGATAATGCAACCTTGCACGAAAATTACCACACGGCAAGCTAATGGCGGCCAACAATCTAACAAGAATAGCTTGGTAAGTACAAAAAATGTATATATAGCCTTGAGGGGTGGTCTTCCCTACTTGTTCTCACCATCCCCACCTTGTCCCTCACTTTTTTCACATGCCCCCTCTTCCACGTCATTGTGTGGGTCTTCCAAAATGCCCTGCATACACCGATGAATATAAGGCTTATAGTTCTTGATGAAACTTATATATCTTGAAATTTCAACATGCCCTTGTATACTTATGTGGCTGATAACATGGTTTCAATTTCGCTTGTGGCCTTCATGCTCTAGCTTGTCGAAAAATGCCATGATTCTATGAGCCCATGCATAATTGTACTCATTTTACATGTAGCCACGACCAACTACATCCCTCCACATAATCAACATGGATTAGAGATAGAATTGCATAACATGTTATTAGGTATATAACAAAAAGAGAGAGATTTACTTATCAAGTACAAATAGAAGTGTTTGGCACCATCGTTATTAAGATGAGATGACCTTGAACATTCCAAGCACGCCATTTTGCTTCTTATTATTGTTACTTGAACTTGTAGAGTCTCATGCAACTCGGCCTTAGCCTTGTTCTAGCCAGTTGAGTTAAGGTAAGGGGGATTAGGTTTTCCCTCTCGAATGTTATCCCAAACTTTAGATCAATAGTGGCTCATGAGGTCCTTCATACATGTAAGCATCCACTTCCTACTAAATTGGTCTCTCCCATATGGCAAGCACAAGGAACTCTTTGTAGACCTGATTAATGATATAATCTTTGTCCTCAATAGAATGGTGTGTCCACTTGGTGAGGACATTGTGTGACTGAATTGCATTGAGAAAAGATAACACATATATGTCATGACCTGGCCATGCCTAAGCATAGGGAGATCGACCATGAGGACTGGTGTCCAGAGTAGGGCCTAAAGGGGTGGGTACTAGAATATGATGTGAAATAAGGGTAGTTGTTAGCGTACAATGTGAAGTAGGGATGGCTGCTATGCTGGAGTATGATGTGAAGTAGGGGTGGAAATAGGACTACGACGTGGTGGTGTCTGACCATCAATACTAGCACCACCACCACCATCATAATAACAACTACCACCCATTATAATAACTACCACCACCACACCCACCACCCATTATAATAACTACCCACCACCACCACCACCCACCACTGTTATATCTCTAGTATCTACGAGACAACCATTAGCGCAAGCTATGTTTCTCCAAAGCCTCGGTCCCAATAGTGGGGTTGGAAGGAGCTATCAAGGAAAGCTCCTATCTGTCTATCTCATGCTAATAGAAGATACGTATCTCCTTCGCTATATATGGACATGGATTTCTAGTCCATGACCTAGGAGGTGAGTTTCCCATTGATCTAAAAAAGACATATAAGTGTATTAGGGCTACCCTCTATGTATGACATATATATAGGCATGTATAGAGAGTTGTCTCATGGGACCTTATGAACTTCTTGAAGAATTAATCAAACTCACTTATATATCAAAGAATAAACGATAGACTTGAATCAAATTGACAATATTGAGCATAGAATAAAACATGAGATAGAGTAGACATCACCATCAACACACTATTGGGCGTGATCTCCCCTCTCATGCATGCATCTCCCACTTTCATGACATGATTATTTTGAGAGTTGTATTCAGCCAATTAGCTAATAATAGTTATGCATACAAAGTAGGGCGTTCTTTTTCACTTTTACAAAAATAACTCAAGAACTTGAGCTTGTTCACACACTAAGTGTGAAATAACTAGAACTCTACTAACACAAGTGCTAGTAATATAGCAACGCCTAATTTGTACAATCATTTAGCTTATGGCCAAAATAATAATAATAATCTGAGACGATATAAACAAGATCCTCCATGTGAGACACATGCACTGCTCATCACGTATCTTACAAACATAAACACATTAGTTGTTCCAATTTATTTCTATCTCAAAAACATAAACACATTAGTTGTTCCAATTAATTTTTATCTCTATAATTAATCCCAATATGAAACATTGATAGGCACAAACATAAAATACACTCACCATTTGTTACACTACTTTGATGAGAGTATCATTTTACAGATCATCTAGCATGGCATGTATTACCACTTGGTACACTTTAATGAGCATATTACTATACAAATCATCTAGCATGGCATGTCATTTGCATAAACCACTTGTTATGATTTGACCATGTGTAGTTGCCTAGTGCATATTCCACTTGTTTAACTTTGACCACACATAGTTTCCAAGTAGCATGATCTCAATCTATACCAATAACACTAGGTAACTAGTATTTAATGCAGGGTCACACGATACCAATTCACTACAAGGCACACTAGCGTTTGGGCATCCCCATTTAGCTAAAGGGTGGACATTATGTAACATCCCTCCTACTGGATAAGAAACTCACTTCAGTTGCATGTTTTCTTATTGTGAGTAAAGGAGAAACCAACCAAGTATTATGCGAGTATCTTTATTGCCATTAAAATTTTGAAAGGTAAAAGATTTGGGGCTAATCATGCTTCTTCTTTGTTTCCTATGCTTGGAGAGTAGCTTGGACTACTATGTATATGCGATCTCCCTTAGAATCTAAAAAATTAGATTTAAAAAATGAACATCTTCATTTATTGTGAGAAATCTTCCTTTCTCCTCTTCGACTATGCTTAAGTGGTGACACCAAAAATCTGTAAGAGGGTGAAACCATAATAAGGTGGTACACTTTCTACCAGTTGCATTGGTTGCTACCGCACTTGAAGACAACCAATATTAGTATATTTAATATCATCATAAGATGTATTTAGAAATTTATCTAGTGCCTTTTAGATATAATAAATGTGAAATAAGATTAAACAACCATGTTTTAATTCTCTAGCTGTGCATAAAAGTGTTTCACAACCAGTTGTAAACCATTGTCCAGGACATAGGTTTTCTGTCCACTTTATAATGCTTTCACTTAAGAAAGGAGGAACTCATGAACATACGCTGGCTGGAATTTTTTTTCAAGTCCAAAGCTCAAGAGAGACAATTTAACGCCGAAATTGCCACTGATTGCTGTATAATCTCCACCGCCTCCCTTGATATGCCACCGATTGCCAATTAAAAGTAATTATAATTAAAATGAAGCATAAGATTAATTCAAATCATTTTTTCTAAATGAAGTTCTCCAATTAATTAAAAGGAATATTGTTTATTTTTAATTGAAGAAGGGTAAGGAAAATATTGAACCCTTGATTATAGATTTTCTACTATGTGCGCTAATCCAAAAATTGAGAGAGCAGGGCATTGATTCTCTTTGCTCCATACTCTTTAAAGAAGGATATAGTTTCCAAGCCAAATTTGTGAATACCATTTTTGAGATAGAAGTGTGGTTTTCACTTATATAGAGTAGTTTTGACAAAAAGGTCAGCAATCTCTCTATGCCCTTGATTCAAATCTCCATCCAATGGTCCACAAAAGTCCCATAAACCATTCAACCTTTGTCCAGGAGTCCTTAATAAGCTTTTTCCTTCTTTATCCTCTCGATTTTTGTGAGCTTCTTCCTTTTCTTTAAGTACAAGTACCCATAGCTTTGGTATCATTATTACCGGTGGACCTTATGTACTTCTTAAATATTTAATCAAACTCACTTATACATCAAGAAATAAACCATAGACCTGAATCAAATTGACAAGATTGATCATAAAATAAAACATGAGATACAGTAGACATCACCATTAATACACTATTCAATGCAATCTTCCCCTCATGCGGGTAGCTCCCACTTTCACGACATGAGTATTTTGAGAATTGTATTCAAAATTCATATTTCAACATCTGTATGGGCCCATCCATCTCATTTTCAATTTTCCTAGGTGGGGTCCCATTCTTGATGTAAATGGCAGTACCGCATCGCCTTTATCAAACATCTTAAACCTTGTGTTCCTATCTACCTGTATCTTCCTTCTTTTTTGTACGATATATATTGTCTAGGTGCTTTGTAGTCTTCTTGCATCAAGTTTCAAGAGCTGTTCAATCCTGTGCATCTCTAATTCTTCCGGAGAAATCCTTTTGGCCATTGCTATCCTGGGACTCTATGTCAAGAACTCCATGTGTACCGCTGCTTCCAGTCTTACTGCATTCTTATAGGCTGTCCGAAATGCCCATATATCATACTTAATGGTGTAAATCCTATTGCATTCTTATAGGCTGTCCGGAATGCCCATAATGCCGAGTGCAGTTTCGTGTCCCAATCGTTCCTGTTCTCATTCACTCTCTTGATCAGGATTCCCTTGAGGATTTTGTTGGTGGACTGCTTTTCCATTGGATTGTGGGTAGTAGACTGTTGACTTCTTGTGTATTATCATGTGCTTCTTTGTCAATTTCTTGATCACTTCATTGATAGAATGGTTCCTTGATCATTTATTATCTCTATAGAGCATCCAAATCTTGTCATTATGGTTTCATAAAGAAATTTCACCAATAGATGATGACTTGCAGTCTCTAAGGGCCTTGTTAGTGCAATAATCAGTGGGCGGCCACCAAAATGTATTTGTTTCCTGTCTTATGAGCAGCTGATTTGAATGGGCCCACGAAGTCCAAACCCCATTTCTGGACTGGCTCAAGTAGCAGGACTAGATTATGGGGCATTATGTGTACATGGCTTAATGGTTGCACCATCCTTTGTCACATGTCACACTCTTTTGATGAGAACTTATACGCATCTTTTAATGTTGTTGGGCCACCACAGACCTGCCTAGAATATTTTCCATCTTGTCCACCGCTTACACCTTGATGTGCTTCTACTAATACGGCCTACAGCTTATGCTCGGGGACACACCTCTTGAGAATCTGGTCGATGCCCATTTTGTATAGTTTCCCAACAACCACTACCATTTCCGAAGAGTCAGCTTCTTCCTCTGATCTCTAGACATGTATTCTGGAAATGATAGATCATATAGGAATTGTAGCATTTAATCATACCAACTGGGCCTTTCTTCTTCTATGAGGAAAGGGTGTGCATCTAGGAAATTGTCTTCCACCCCGTTAGGTTCTTCTCTTGTTACCATTAGGCTGTACAAGGGTACTGCCATATTAGCTAGGAATAATCTCCGATGTTGTAAGATTCCTTCCTCTAGCTTTTGGGTGTAAAGGTGTAAGAACCTCCCCTTCTGTTCTTGTAATTATTCCCCTCTCTGAAATAAAAGAAAGATCTTGTTTTGCCCTGTTTTGGCCTAGAGAGAAAAAATGTCTAGAGAGAGGTAATCCAAAATTGAGATATTTTTTGATATAAAAATTATCCTAGTGTCTAAAATGGTTTCCTCTGAAACAAAAATTCAAAAAGAACTTTCTAATGTGCATTTGGAATTAATTGAAAATATGTACAAAGGACCTTAGCCTAAGGGTCAAGATTTTTTGAAAATTTTAGATTATGGTCCAATTAAGGTTCCTATGGACCAATAGGATTAATCCAAGTATTGGGATGAGATAAATCCAAAGAATAAAAGAAAATACCTAAACATGAGTAAATGCTCACATAAGACGAAGAGTTGACTGAGTACAAGGTTTATTAGTTAAAAACTATGAGATATTACTAAAAAAATGAGATATTTTAGAATAATGATACATTTTTTACACCTTGGTAAGGAGGGGGAGACTTTGAGGTAGGCGCCTATTTCACACATGTAGATGAGTTTTTAATTAATAAAAATTGTGATATTTTTATCTCTCATCTCTCCTGTATCAAACCAAATCAAAAAGAGAGCCAAACTGATCCAAATCTTGTCCAAATTAAGCCAAACTGAAGCTGAAAAATTCTAGAACTTAGTTGGACTCAGTTAGTGGTCTCCCTCACCTATAAATAGACCCTCATTATTTTGTATTATCATCTATGATCTATACCATGCCAGTATTACATTGAAATACTCATATTTTCTATTATCCCTTAAAAATCCTCTACTTTTGGAGAGAGTGGAGCTTCTCTCTCTCTTCAACCATCCTTGGAGCTTTCCTCTCAACACACTAACCAATTGATTGGTTAGGGGCTTCTTCTAAGATAGAGAAGCAAGCAAAATCAAGAGGTAAGGTGTAATTTCATGGTTTTTCTCTACTATTCTCAAT
This sequence comes from Cibotium barometz, assembly GCF_041138505.1. Classification (NCBI taxonomy): domain Eukaryota; kingdom Viridiplantae; phylum Streptophyta; class Polypodiopsida; order Cyatheales; family Cibotiaceae; genus Cibotium; species Cibotium barometz. The sequence continues at coordinate 53,084,925 of NC_141052.1, read as the reverse complement.
GTTTTCACTTCTCAACCCCTCTCAAGCTTGAGAAGTTTCTAAATTAAGTGTTTATAATGCAAATCAAGCTTTTTTTAAGAGTAATGAATAATTAAGAAAAGTTTATATTTATGCTTAATTAGGATTCTTTTTATGTTTATCTCTCTCTCCCTAAAAGAATGGTCATTCCTATGACCAATTCTCTATTCAAATGATGCTTCTCATTGATAAATTCTCAATTCATAAATCAAACTCTAGGCTTGTGAAGCTAGAGGTTAAGAAAGTGGCTTTTTATACTTTTATGCTTCTAAAATTATGATAATATTATGATTTAAATCCATAAATTGGATTTAAGTTTAGAAGATAGTTATACTATCATAATTGTATTGCTAAGTTTATTCTTTTCAAAAATATTAAAAATTATCAGTAACAGCAGGCAGAGCTATGGTAAAATTTTTAAGTAATTGATACATAATTCATTCTTATGTATAACGTGAAAAGAGGACTTCCTACCATATTCTAGGATTGGTCATCCTATGCTAAAAGAATGATTTTCATCACATTCAATGGAAAACTAATTTTTAAGGTTTATGCATAATTAAATAAAGAGAAAATTATGGTAATTTTATTTAAATGATAAAAGAGGAATCCCCATGACAATTGGAATTCAATCATTTAAATGGAAAAAGTGGAATTCTTAGCATATTGAATTAATGGATATTTTTATTAAAATTCGAAGAAGAATTTTAGATAAATTTATTTTATGCATGAGAAATATTTAAATGATAAAAGAGGAATCCCCATGACAATTGGAATTCAATCATTTAAATGGAAAAAGTGGAATTCTTAGCATATTGAATTAATGGATATTTTTATTAAAATTCGAAGAAGAATTTTAGATAAATTTATTTTATGCATGAGAAATATTTAAATGATAAAAGAGGAATTCCCATGACATTTGGAATTCAATCATTTAAATAGTAAAAGTGGAATTCTTGGCATGTTGAATTAATGGATATTTTTATTAAAGAAAAGAGGAATTTTAGATAAATTTATTTGATGAAAAGAGGACTTCCCATGACATTTAGAATTCAATCAATTAAATATAAAAAGAGAAATTCCCATGATCTTTGAGATCCAAGAAATTAAATGGAAAAAAGAGAAATTTTTAGCATAATTCAAATTATGAGTATTTATGAAAAGTGGAATTTTGAGCATTATTGGGAAATATGGGTAGAATTGTTTTTTGTAAATCCCATGAATCTTTTACTCAAAAAGAAGAATATTGAATATATTTCACTTAAGAAAATTAAGAAAGAATATGAAAATATCCGTTAGAAAAAGAACCTTTACCTAGGCCAAGCAATTGGCAGAAATATTAGAAAAGTCCCATCGGTATCAAAAATAGAAAATGTTACTACATGTGAAATGAATGTGGATGTGAAAGAAGAGATGCGAATGAGATGTGAGGATATGTGAAAGGATGTGATATAAATGAATGTGGATGTGAATGAAGAGATGAGAATGAGATGTGAGGATATGTGAAAGGATGTGATATAAATGGATGTGGATATGAATGAAGAGATGACAATGAGATGTGAGAATATGTGAAAGGATGTGATATGTACATGAATGTGGATGTGGATGTGATAGGATGTGAAGTGATGTAAATGAATGTGGATGTGGATGTGATAGGATGTGATGTGATGTAAATGGATGTGGATGTGGATGTGATAGGATGTGATGTGATGTACATGAATGTGGATGTGGATGTGATGTGATGTAAATGGATGTGGATGTGGATGTGATAGGATGTGATGTGATGTAAATGGATGTGGAAGGATGTGATGTGATGTAAATAGATGTGGATGTGGAGGTGAAAGGATGTGATGTGATGTAAATGGATGTGGATGTGGATGAGATGTGATGTGGTGTAAAGGGATGTGGATGATATGAGATGTGATGTGGATGTGGATGAGATGAGATGTGATGTGGTGTAAAGGGATGTGGATGTGAATGTGATGAGATGTGATGTGATGTGAATATATGTGGATGTGAATGTGAATGTATGGATGGATGTGGATAGACATGCATGTGGATGACTGGATGGATAGACATGCATGTGGATGACTGGATGGATGTGGATGAATGAGATAGAATGTGTATGGATGTGATGAGATATGGATGGATATGGATATGATGTAATGTGGATAGAATGTATGTAATGGGATGGGAATGCAATGAATGTGATGGATGTGAATAAATGTGATGAGATGTGAATGGATGTGAATGCGACATGATGTAAGTAGATATGAATGGATGTGATGTGATGTGATATAAATCGGGATAGATGTGATGTGGATGTGATGTGATGTGAATCGGGATAGATGTGAATGGATGAGATGTGATGTGAATAGATGTGGATATGGGTAGATGAGAATAGATGAGATGTGATGAGGATAGATGTGATGGGATGTAATATAATGTGATTGGATGAGGATAGATGTGATGGGATGTAATATAATGTGATTGGATGAGAATGGATGAAGGACGATGGGAATACATATGATTGAATGTGGATTAAGAAATGTGAATTGATGTAGAAGAATGTGGAATAACGAGAAATGATGTGGAACAATGTGGAAAGATGAGAGTTCATTAGAAACTGTATTCATGACCTGTTTTTAAATGACTATTTTATGTCAAGAATGCTGGGGAAGCATTTTGACCATCTTGTGAATGAGGTCGTGGTGGAGACCTAAGTGATAAAGTTGCAACAGCTGACAGAGAGTTAATGGAGGATGTCTCGCGTAGCAAGGTTGGCCGAGGTCTTGACTAGACTCGGTTCGATTTAAATGGTGAGCTTCCGGTACGGTGGATGAGGGACCAAGGAAGCAGCCTATGTGTGAAGCGCTAGGTGACCTACGAAGGATCCTAGAGGGTGCTAACCATACGGTGCTCAAGCTCTGGCTCGCCGAAGATACCCATGCGTGCGTCGAGGAAGAAAATGGGACAAGGTGTTAGAGTTGTTTTTTGAACTCAGGCATGGATCTAGTTGATTGACCTTACTGGTCTCAACGGATGAGTCCATGGCTCTTTTATATGGATCTATTGGTTGATCTTACTCATCTTCAATAGAGATTCCATATGGATTTTCTTAAGTGAATATATTGCCGGGTACTATGAGCCCTATAGGAACTATTGCCGGGTACTATGAGCCCTATAGGAACTATTGCCGGGTACTATGAGCCCTATAGGAACTATTGAAAAGGCCCCTCAGTGAACAGGTGGTGAGTGTTCTGGCTACCAATGATGCCATAGGTACATTGATAAAGGAATGATTGGAAATTAGAATTAAACCAGATATTTTGGAGGACTATGATCAGTGATACTATGGTTTCATTAAAAGATTATTTTGTGAAAAAGGCAATTTCATATTGGGTGAATAAGTGGTGTGACTATCTTGAAGTTTGCATGAAGCGCTGGCTAGGGGATCCGGGAACTCTTTTCCCTGGTACTCGGGACAAAACATAACCAAATTCCTAAATGGATCCTATCACTACAGTGGTTGGGCGGTTGGCTAACCCATGGGACTGGATGGAGTTAGGCTGGACTGATGAATCCCTAAAATGAGACTCAATTCTATTATGGTACGATAGATGAAGTAAATCCCGGATAGTCTTGTTCTATGGAAAAGAATCAATGGCTATGCCTCTCGATGAGGAAAAAAGTGTTGGTCTCTATGATCTAAGTGCATGTTTCTTCCTTGATCTGACCAGGAGACTTATGGGTTCAGTCAGATCAGTTTGGTTAGTGATGACCTTGACTACATTAGAATAAAAATATCTTGGAGGAATCGCCCGTGCTTTCTGGGCGAGGGAAGTTTTTCCGGGTTCAGTTTTGGAAGAACCTAGGGATTAGTCTCTTGTCTGGATATCCATGGGCGAGGCCCTAAGTGAGAGGCTCTGCCTTGCACAAGAAGTGCTACTTAGAATAAAAATATCTTGGAGGAATCGCCCGTGCTTTCTGGGCGAGGGAAGTTTTTCCGGGTTCAGTTTTGGAAGAACCTAGGGATATCCATGGGGGAGGCCCCAAGTGAGAGGCTCTGCCTTGCACAAGAAGTGCTACTTCCACTGCTAGCACCCCCGAATTTGTTGCGCAGAGGGGGTAGGGATCTTTCAGTTGGTATTAGAGTGAATTGGCTAAAGTGGATCAACCAAGAAGCAAGAAATATCAAAAATTTAGGAAGTACCAATAAAAGATTGTAATTGTGTGATGAAATTCATACAAATTGAAATTCAGAATAAAAATTCATAAATTGGTAATTAGGTCTTTAGATGGAAGTACCACAATTGTATGGAATCCTTGACTTGCTTGAGGCCTAGATATGATGGTATTTACCTTATAATTCCAAGGACCGTGACTATCCGTATATACCATGGGTATAACTATAGCTCTTTACTGACAATATATACGAGTAAATCTAAGACCTTGAAATTATAAGCAAAAATGTTACCCAGATGATGAATTCGAATGCTGGTTTGATATGATTTTAGAATTTTGGTTGAGAATTGATGAGTTGATTTGGATTCTGATTGAAAGATAATGATTCTTGAATTATAGTTGAAAGAAGATAAGTTTAACAAAGCCACAATGAGGATGAATGGGACGAATCCTAGTGATGATGACAGTAACTGGAATGATGATTGTGACTTCAGCAAATCACTATGAGATTAGTGGATTGTACTGACAGACTACTACTATTGACCTTGACCCTTGTGCTTTCTTCGCGAGGGAAGTTTTCCGGGTTTGGTTTTGGAAGAACCAAGGGATTACTCTCTTGTTCGGATATCCGTGGGCGAGGCCCCGAGTGAGAGGCTCTGCCCTGTGCAAGAAATGCTACTTCGCTACTAGCACCCCCCGAATTCATTGCGTGGAGGGGGCACGGATCTTTCACTCATGAACCTACTGTGCCACTTGATTATCCCCATAAATATTGCAAGCTCTTGGGCATTCTTGGGAGGTTGCAGCTTCACAATGACCACAACCTTGGCCGGATCCACTGCTAGTCCTTTTGTAGACACAGTGTCCCCAAAGAGATCCATTGGTTATTGTGAAGGCACATTTTGCTGGGTTTAGGCTTAGTCTAGACCTCTTGCACTTTTCTAGACACATTGTGAGGTGTGTAATGTGTTCTTCCTTCTTTCTGAACACACTGAAATCATCTACAAACACCCTCATGAAAGTGGTCAGGTATTCATAAAATATTTCCTGAACCATTTTCTAGAATGTGGCAGGGGAATTTTTCAACCCAAATGTCATGACATTGGAAGCAAATGTCCCCCATTTAGTTATAAAGGTTGTCTTTTACTTATCCTCTTGGGCCATTCGTACCCGATTGTACCCAGAAATCTGTCCAGAAATGAATATGTTTCATGTCTTGCTATTGCATCCAGCAAGGAATCAATGAAAGGTAGTGGAAATGGGTTAGATATAGTGAAAGCATTCAGCATGCGGTAGTCAATGCACACCCTAAGCTTCCCATTCTTTTTTGTAACAATGACTATCGCACGACAATAGACATTTTGCCCAATCCATAGGATAAATGGGTTAGATATAGTGAAAGCATTCAGCATGCGGTAGTCAATTCACACCCTAAGCTTCCCATTCTTTTTTGTAACAATGACTATCGCACGACAATAGATATTTTGCCCGATCCATAGGATAAATGAACCCTACTTTCGGTAATTTGTCAATTTCTTCCTTTAGCTACTCGGCATAGTTTGGGTTCATCTTGTATCTACTTTGTCTTATAGAAGTTGCATCCTCCTTCAACTTAATTTTGTGCTGGTAGCTGGGGTCAATCCCTTTCATGTTAGAATAGTTCCAAGAAAATACATCCTTATAGGAATTCAGTAGTTCCAGGAGCCTCTCTTTCAATTCCTAATTCAATAATGTAACATTAATCTTGATTGTTTTTGGTTCCTGATCATCCCTAGATTCACCTCCTCAAGCTTAAGTCTTCAACATAACAACCCCATCAGGATTAAACCAAACCTGAAAACCTACTCAATCATGTGGCCAACTGAAACCAAATTCTTTGTTATGTTTGGAACATGAAGTACATCTGCAACGGTACTTCACTTTGCCATCCTGCATAGACAATGGGCACATCTCTAACATGGGAAATAGGATGAGCAGTGTCATCCCCTGTTTCCACAAAACCTGGTCTTTCAAGATTTTTCATCTCCTTGAACCACTCCCCATGACTTGTCATGTGGTTCCAAGCACCTGAATCAACGTACCATACATCATCTTTATGTGCTGCTTCAACATTTTTAGACATGGCATTAATGACATGCTGCATAACAAACAACCTTTCCTTATCCTCATTGTTTCTGCTCAAGGATGCATAGTTGTTTTGCTGCAATTTTCCATTTTGCATGTTATCCTGCTTCTTATAACAATCTGCATGCACATGTCCAAGCTTACCACAATAAAAGTATCCATGTGTATCATTATACTGCCTTAAATTGCCAATTTCCATGACCTCTTTGACTCCCCCTGTCTCTGAATTCTGAATTGGCCTCTTCCACCTACGTGTTGTTGTTGTTGTGAGTTCTAAGACTGTTGTTGTTGCTATTGCTGGCCATAATTTTGATTACCTGTTTGGCCACCTCTTTGACCGCGTCCACGGGGGCCTGCTCTACCTCGTATCTTCCTGAACTTGTGTAGAAGGGCTGTTGCTCTGAACTATTTTTGTTTTGTGAAGGCTGTTGGTCTTCACCCAAGCTCTTCTCTTCTATAATCAACATAGACACCAAATCTCTGAAATTGGGAATATTTTTTCGAGTCTGAATAGACGTCTTGAGCGCCTTGTATTGTGCCCCGAGACCACGTAGACAGACTTCCACCTTATCATCATTATCTACTGAGACACCAATAGATGCAAGGGATTCCACAATACCCTTGATCTTCAATGCATAGTCATTCATAGACATACTCTTTTTCTCCACAGTATGAAGTTCATTCTTCAATTGTATCTTTCGTGCCTTGGTATTCGTTTCATACAGTTTTACCAAGGTGTCCCATGCCTCCTTGGGGGACTTGGCATCGTGTATGTGCCCCAATCATGGTGTCCTGTATACTGATAGAGAGCCAATACATAACTTTTCTGGCTCCTTGGTTCCAATCCTTGAACTCTTACACATCTACAGTAGTCGGATTGATCTCTGGTATCTCCGGTGTGCCTCTTCATGCTCACCTTCTATGTAGTCCCAATAGCCCTTTCCCATCAAGAAATTTGTCAACCTGAACCTCCAAGCATGGAAGTTGTTCTTATCAAGCTTCTTAGCAACAACAATCTGGTTTATGCCATCATTTGACATCTTGCCACACACAAATTTACCAGAAATAGCACTCTGGTTTGTCCTGCACAAACTGCTGTATTTTCTGCAGCGGTACTGTACTACACTCAAATGTCACAACCAGTGACCTCACTGAGCATACATACACCCAATGGCAATTGTTGACCTCCTTGCAGCACACACAATGTCTGCACAACCAATCTGTCTTCCTGCAATTCTTAAAACAGAGTTCTGTAGAAAATTGATGACTTACCCACAGTGCTTAAAATCGCATGCTTTATGAAAAACGGAGGTCATAACACGCCCAAAACGCGTTTTCGGCTCAAAAAATGCTATCCAATAGGATGATATAGTTGCCCTAAAGCTTTACTCCCGCGAAGAAAGCTTCTCAATCAGAGATCGTTTGTCGGTGCCTCCCCCGTAGAGCTCCCGACAAGGGTGTAGTTGCCAACACAAATAGGGAAGAGTAGATGAAGCTCTTACCCTCGTACCACTTCCTGTGCTTCTCTTGCTTGCAGCTCATCCCTTAGCATGAGCCAGGATCTGATACCATGAAAAGATACAGGGGAGAAGAGAGCTTGAGCTCTTGCAAGCACACACACACTCACAAAACCCTAAAAAAGAACACACAAGGTGAGAGGCTGAAAATCTTCTTCTTCTTCACACAACACTCAACACACCATATACAAAGATAAGAGTATACCCATATGAAAAGGCACTCAACCAAATATATACTAGGGTTCTCTATAGTGTGAACCCAACTAAATGTGCTAGCATTATAACTATGCCAGTCTCTAGAATGGCTGTCACACAGCCTGTCATCCCACTAGCCACATATCACCCATGATCTCACTAACCATGCCAGTGGTGTAAGTGTGGGGCCTATCCCCCACGCGGGTCATCAGTGTCCACCGCCTCACTAGATGAGCTCGATATCTCAACATAATTCCTTCATCCAGGCTGTACCCTTGAACTCTGTTCAACTCCTGAGGAGTTTTGCTTTCCAGGATAAGTAGGGTAGCAATAGGGCCAAAGACTCTATCCTGCATGATCTTCTCTTTTGCCTCATTAATCAATGGATATGACACCACTGTGATTGCAAGCAAGGAGGCTTTTCTGCTGAGGGAAACTACTACCACATTTTCTTTGCCTGGGTGGTACTTGATTTCAAAATCAAATTCCTGCAGGGTCTGCATCCACCTTCTTTGGCACATGTTGAGATCCTTCTGAGTGAAGATCCACTTTAAGCTCTGATGATCTGTCACATCAAAGTGAGTCTTTGACCCAGTAGGTAATGTCTCCACAACTTCAAGGCATAGACTACTGAAAGTAGCTCCAGGTCATGGACAGCATAATTTCTCTCATGCGTTTTGAGTTTTCGGGATTCATAGGCCACTCCATGACCTTCCTGCATGAGCGCACCTCCCAGGGCAAAACCACTGGCATCAGTTACTACCTCAAAGTGTAGAGAGAAATCTGGCAACTTCAGAACGGGATTGGTTACCAAGGCAGTCTTTAGCTTATCAAAAGCGCTCTGACACCTGGAAGACCATTGAAATGGGGTATTCTTCTTCAGAAGATTAGTCAAGGGGGAAGCTATGAGAGCATACTTAGGTATAAAAATTCTATACCAACCAGTTAATCCCAAGAATCCTTTGACTTCTTTCACTGTCTTTGGTTCAGGCCAATCTATGACTGCTTGGAGTTTTGCAGAATCTGGAGAAATCCCATCTTTGGATACTAGAAAGCCCAAGTATTCAACATGGTCGGCAGGAGAGAAAGTGCATTTGCTCTTTTTTACAAAGAGTTGGTGCTTCCTTAGAATCTCAAGAACTTCTCGGACGTGAGCTTCATGGTGGTCAGCTGCATTATTTGAGTAAATAAGAATATCATCAAAGAAAACAAGAACAAAATCATCCAAGTATTCTCAGAGAATGTTTTACATTAGGTGATTGAACGTAGCTAGGGCATTTGTCAATCCAAATGGCATGATTGTAAATTCATAGTGCCCATAGCAAATATTGATGGCTGTCTTTGGGATATCTTGCTCATTAATCGTGATCTGGTAATACCTGATTTGAGATCTATCTTTGTGAAGATCTAGGCTCCATTTAGCCTGTCTAGAAGCTTATCAATTCTGAGGATAGGATACTTATTCTTAACTGTCAATCATTCAGGTTCTTTAGCCTTTAACTTTGTGTCTATCGGATTCATTTTGAAAACATAAATGAGCTGCTTCTATCTAAGTCCTTTCAGTAACTTAGAAGCTTTTACTAAATGCAGATCTGGGGATCCAGAAATTCCAGTTCCTTGAACTTTATTCCCATGAAGATCACAGAAGGAAATGGTTCCATTGTGACAGTGAATGTCAGCTTGATTTGAGTGGAGCCAATCCATTCCAAGGATTCCGTCGAAAACTCCCAAAGGTAAGACTCTGAACTGGCAGTCAATTACATTCCCATCTAGATTAAATTGAATACTATCTATCTCATGGTGAGTGAAAAGAATCTTTCCACTGGCCAATTCAACTTGCATAGGTTTCCTTGATTTTTGTTCTAAGACTAGCTTACGCAAGCATTCAGGAAAAATAAATGAATGAGTGTGGGATCCCACTGCCCCCTCCGCACATCGGATTCTCGATTAGTGGTGGCAGGCGGAAGCAGCTCCCTCTTGCTACGTGGGGCAGGGTTTCCCACTTGGGGCCTCGCCCTCGAATGTCCGGGCACGAGACTAAGCTGGTGGTCATTCAGAAAACCGAAACCGGGAAAATTTCCCATGCCCGAAAAATGGGGACGATTCCACCATTTTGAATTTCTTAACAAATTTTTCTAATGAGGTCAAGATACTGAACTAACCTTCATCTGAATAAACTAGATAGAAGGAAAACTATTACAAACTTAACTTGAAGGAATCAACGCTTTTTTCCTAATTGAATCAGGCACAGCCGTTGATCTATTCATTTGAGAAGTCTTTAGGTTATTATTTAACTATTCGCGTTCTAAGTGTATTCCTATTAATCAATTTTATTATTAAAACTACACTGATTCTAGCCTATTCCTATTGATCAATTTTATTATTAAAACTCTAGCCCATCCGGCCCATGGGTTTAGCCACCACCCAACCACTGGAATTGGTAGAACCAGACAAGTACTCACCCACCCATAATTGAATGCCTTTCTTAACTTTTGCTTTAGAATACAGATACGCACACACTTCTCTTTAAACTTTAATTTATAAAACAATACATTGACAAACAATTATTGGTTACAAATGTCATAACTCAAAATTTCCATTCAATCCTTGTTTCTCACAAACAGTATCACTCTGGACTCTCCACCATTGAGACCAGCAGGTCAGCAACAACGAGATCTAGTAATAGATTATAATAATTTTCTCGTCATCATACATATATATATCTTCCATGACATACGCATGGGAGTCCTAAGCACCGCGAGACCGTGCATCGCTTGGTCAAAACCCTCGGAGATCCTCCTTAGGTGTCCTGGCACTTCACTCAGGGACCGCTTCATCGGCCCTTGCCCACCATCGTACCAGAAGCACACCATTTTACACCATACCCAGGTTGGTCAAGACCTAGGTAGGTTTTTGCCGCATGAGTCCTCCTTTGAACACTCCCCGCCAGCTGTTGCAACCGAACTTCCCTTAGAAAACACATATACCAAATGCTCCCTCCAGCATTCAGGCGTAAGACAGTCCTTTAAGAAAATAGGGTTTCTATGCAAGTTTTGAGTTTTGATTTTCTTTTGAATACAATGAGTATATCTTAATTCCGGTTCCCAAGACTTCTAGATCACAGGTCTACATTCCCAAGCAAAATTTCTTGAATTTTGAATTCTTGATCCTCAGATCCAAATCAAAGGTCTCAACTTAGTTTCAGATTCGGTGGGTGATTTGAGTGTAGATTACTGAAGTGGTCACATCGTCTTTTCTTGAAGGAGTTACGTCTTGGTAATAGTCTGCTGATTCAAGGTTTGAGTCTGAAAAGGTTCTCCCTGAACTATCTTTCTCGAAGGGTAATATTTCAATTACTGCTTTACTGAATTTCATTCATTAAGTATTTTGCTTAACTGAATTCAAAACTAGTCACGAGCTCCTATGAGGAATAAATTAATCATTTATCTAAAATTTCGAAGGGTAATATTTCAATTACTGCTTTACTGAATTTCATTCATTAAGTATTTTGCTTAACTGAATTCAAAACTAGTCACGAGTTTCTATGAGGAATAAATTAATCATTTATCTAAAATTCTGACTTCGATAGTTTTTCTGAAATTTCTCATTACCATCCTAGAGAATATGAAACGGTATAATTTTCCTTCACTGAGTATTTACTTATTCATTTTTCAATATTCATGGGATTTAAACATAGGATTAAAGAGAACTCTTATTTTGATATAAAAATTTTGTATGCATCTATTCATGCACAAAATCCAACTATTATGGAAATAACACTTTTATATAAAAGAAAATTTCTTTTATGCATTTTAAAAAAATCAATTTTGATTAAAGTAACTCTTTTATAATAAAAAAATTCTTTTATGCATCATTTTATGCATAAAAATCAATATTGGTGAAAGCAACACTTTTGCCAAAAAAAATCTTTTATGCATAAAAATCAATATTGGTGAAAGCAACACTTTTGCAATTAAAAAAAATTCTTCTATGCATCATTTTATGCATAAAAATAAATATTGGTGAAAGCAACACTTTTGCAATAAAAAACAAATTTCTTTTATGCATCATTTTATGCATAAAAATCAATATTGATGAAAGTAACACTTTTATAATAAAAATTCTTTTATGCATAAAAATCAATATTGATGAAAGTAACACTTTTATAATAAAAATTCTTTTATGCATAAAAATCAATATTGATGAAAGTAACACTTTTATAATTTAAAAAAAATCTTTTATGCATCATTTTATGCATAAAAATCAATATTGATGAAAGTAACACTTTTATAATAAAACAAATTATCCAATATACATCTTTCTATGTATAGAATTTAAATGTAATTAAAATCACTCTTTTATAATAATAAAAATAATCAATATGCATCTTTCTATGCATAGAATTTAAATTTAATGAAAATCACTCTTTTATAATAATAAAAAATAATCAATATGCATCTTTCTATGCATAGAATTTGAATCTAATGAAAATCACTCTTTTATAATAAAAACAGTAATCAATATGCATCTTTCTATACATAGAATTTAATTTTAAAGAAAATAACACTTTTATAATAAAAATATTTCTACTATGCATTTTTCTATGTCTAGAATGAAAATAACACTTTTAGAATACACAAACGATGGGGATTACTCTTTTTGAATAATAAAAGTTAAAACTTATTTCACAAAATTTAAGAAAATTTTACCATAACCTCCTTTGTATGGCTGACCATTTTTCAATTTTTCCTAACCTTAAATTACTTAAAAATTATCCCCAAATGGTTTAAAGCATTCTAAACTAATCAAATTCCACTTTTAAAAGAGAAACAATATGAAAAGTTTAATTCTAACAATTTGATTACTTAACTAGGATAAAGAAAGACTGAATTTAAGAATGAAGAGAGGGGGAAAGCCTTTCCAACAAGACATAGCATCAATTTATCATTTTAATAGCTCATTTATGTTGTCAAAATGAATCCGGTAGACTCAAAGTTAAAAGCTAAAGAACCTGAATGGTTAAGTGATTATGATGATTTATTCCCAGCAGAATTAACACAGATGCCTCATGTGATAGAATTGACCCCCAGAGCTCAGCCCTGCGCACGTACAAAATGCCAGTTCCTGAAGCCATCGAACTCAAGGAATAGCTTAGACAACTGTTAGAATAAGGGTTTGTAAGACCCAGTGTTTCACCTTGGGGTGCGCCAGTTCTCTTTCAGAAAAAGAAAGATGGAACGCTAAGACTATGTGTGGACTACAGAGGTCTCAATCAGCTGCTATGACAGTTAAGAATAAGTATCCTATCCCTAGAATTGATGAGCTTCTGGACAGGCTAAGTGGAGCCCAGATCTTCACAAAGATAGATCTCAAATCAAGGTATTATCAGATCAGGATTAATGAGCAAGACATCCCGAAGACACCCACCATCAATACTCGGTATGGGCATTATAAATTCACTGTCATGCCATTTGGATTAACAAATGCCCCAGCTACATTCAATCAATTAATGTAGGACATTCTCAGAGAATACTTGGATGATTTTGTTCTTGTTTTCTTTGATGATATTCTGATTTACTCAAAGAATGCAATTGACCATGAAGCTCATGTCAGAAGAGTTATTGAGATCCTAAGGAAGCACCAACTCTTTGAAAAAAAGAGCAAATGCACTTTCTTTGCCGACCATGTTGAATACTTGGGCTTTCTGGTATCCAAAGATGGAATTTCTCCACATTCTGCTAGAGTCCAAGCAGTCATAGATTGGCCTGAACCAAAGACAGTGAAAGAAGTGAGAGGATTCTTGGGATTGTTTGCCCTGGGAGGTGCACTCATGCAGGAAGGTCATGCAGTGGCTTATAAATCTCGAAAACTCAGAACACATAAGAGGAATTATGCTATCCATGACCTGGAACTACTTTTAGAAGTATATTACTTTCTGGGTAAAAGTTTCACTTTGATGAGGACAGATCATCAGAGCTTAAAGTGGATCTTCACTCAGAAGGATCTCAACATGCGCCAAAGACAGTGGATGCAGACCACCCTGCAGGAATTTGATTTTGAAATCAAGTACCGCCCACGCAAAGAAAATGTGGTAGCAGATGCCCTCAGCAAAAAAGCCTCCTTGCTTGCAATTACTGTAGTGTCAAATCCTTTGATTATTGAAGCAAATGAGAAGATCATGCAAGATAGATTCTTTGGCCCTATTGCTACCCTACTTATGCAAGAAATCAAAACTCCACAAGAGTTGAACCGAGCTCAAGGGTGCAGCCTAGATGATGGAATTATGTATTATAATCGCAGACTATGCATTCCCAAAATGATGAGGGAACTAAGGGTCAAATTCTTAATGAAGCCCATGACAGCCTTATTGTAGGACATCCAGGTTTCATCAAAACCTACGTCTGTGAAGAAAAGCTTTTTGTCCTGGTCTAAAAAAGGATGTACTTAATCATGTACGTCAATGTCTAACCTGTCAGAAAGTCAAGGCCAAGAGAGTAAAAATGCCTGGGAAGTTACATCCATTAAACATCCCCGAAATGAAGTAGGAATGCATCAGTATGGATTTTATTACTGGATTACCCTCATTTCAATCAGGTAACAACTCCATCTTCGTGGTAGTTGATAGACTAACCAAAGTTTCCCATCTCATTCCAGTAAAAGAAACCTACACTATAGTGGATGTGGCCAGAGTGTTCCTCAAAGAAATCTTCATATTGCATGGCCTACCCAGAAGAAAAGTAAGTGATCAAGATCCCAAATTCACGTCAAGATTCTGGACTGCATTTTTGAAGCAGTAGGAACTTTCTTGGATCTCAGCACAGCTTACCACCCCATGACCGATAGTTAAACTAAAAGGGTGAACCAAGTAATCAAAGATATACTTCGGTCATGCTGTTGCAAGGAACCCAAGAAGTGGCTAAGCTATCTAAACCTAGTCGATTTCGCCTATAATGCTTCTTATCACAGAAGTATTGAGATGAGCCCTTTCATGGATAAGATTGCTTAACTCCATTAAGTTGGTCCGTCGACCCATTAATTAGGGTTGAGATGTCCAGACAGATGCTTGATGACATGGAGCAGCAGATGGAATCAATTCACAAAGATATAAACGCTGCCCACATGATAGAGAGAAGCAGTATGCAGATAAGAAGAGGTCAGACAAAAAATTCAAAGAAGCAGATATGGTCTTCATTCGAGTACGCCCCAAAAGAAGTTCTCTATCTCTTGGGAAGTACATGAAGCTATCCCCCAAAAGAAGTTCTCTATCTCTTGGAAAGTACATGAAGCTATCCCCCAGATATTGTGGACCATATCTGATTACACAGAAAGTAGGTGACTTAGCCTACGAGCTTCTTCTGCCTCCTCATCTCAAAGTACATAATGTATTTCATGTCAGCCTAAGGACAGATACCAAGCCCAAATCATGTGCTTGATGAGTAAAATCTTAACTTCTTCAACCCAAGGACAAATGGAACTCCAACCTGAAGAAATCCTTGATGTTCAAGAAAAGGTTCTCAGGAACAGAATTCTAAGAGAATTATTGGTCAAATGGAAGTTCTATCCTTTTGAAGATGCCAGCTGGGAGAAAGAAGCTGAACTGTTACGTCCCCAATTTTGCGAAATGAGGACATCTCGCGTTTTTCAAGTGGGAGAGAATGTAAGATTCCTCCCCAGCCTCTCAAGATGTCTAGTATCTTCCCCTGTAAATTAAATCCCTCTTCAGATATATAAAAGATCTTGTTTTTACCTATTTTAGCTTAGAGAGAGAAACTATTCTAGAGAGAGATTATCTAGATTTTAGATATTTTTGGATGGAAAAATATCTCTTCTTATTAAAATAAATTCCTGCAAAATAGAAGTTCAAAAAGATTTTCAGAAGGTGCATTAGAAATCAATTATAATCTGTTCAAAAGGCCTTATCCTTTAGGGGTCCAGATTTTTAAAATTAAGGCTTTGAGGGGCCAATCACATTCATCCAAATGTGTGGAGGAGATAAATAGAAGAAATAAAAAAAATCCCCCCAAAAATGAGTAAATACTCACATAAGATGAAGAGTGGACTAAGGACCAAAGGAAATACTAAAAAAATAAATTTTTAACACCTCAGAGTGGGGATTCCCCCTCATGAAGGAGGCACATATTTCACATGTGTGGTGGAGTTTTAAATTCCCAAAAATTGAGATATTTCATCTCTCCTCTCTCGTAATTCAAGTCTAGTTCCAAAAAGTAAGCTAAACTGACCCCAAAATTGACCAAACTGATCTGGAAAATTCTAGAATCAGTTTGCTTGGTTAGAAGCTCACTTTTTCCTATAAATAAAGGCCTCCCCCTTTGTTGAAGCTTAATATTGTTTTATGCACTATTACTCTATTCCTCCCCAGAGCCAAAAACTGTGAATTTATTAATAATTCATTAGTTTTTGATTCCCTCTTCTAAAGAATTGGTGGTCACTCTTGTTGCAAACAAGAGTAGATCCCTCAAACCATCAAGCCAAAGGAAAGCTCCTAGAAATTCATGTAAGTTAGAAATCCTACTTTTTCTTTATTCTCTTAATGGTTTTTCTATTTTTTGTTATCCTAAAAAATGAGTACTGCCTGAATCAATCAAAAGCTTAAAAGGCTTACCCTGATACTCAACTGCTGTATGAATGATGGAGAATTGACGGCTAGCATCCAAAACACCGGTTCTCACTTCTGAGCTCATCCCTTTGAATTCTTGAAAGAGGTGGGGCTCCTGAGAAAGTGTTCTATGAAGGGTCTTCCTTCACTTTTGAATCTCCCAGTATCCTAATTCTGAATTGGGCCTTGCTACCTCTTTGGGGGAGGAAAGTTTGAAGTACTTCACGGGGATCTTTTAAAGTTAGAGGGTGCAGGCTTTGGCGGGACCTTAACAACAAAGGCTTTGGCAAAGTCTTTTGCCATTCTTACTGCTGTGGCCATTGAGAGAGGTTTGGCATTCTTTATACGAAGGTGTCCAATGGCTCGTTCATTCCTTGAATGAATCTGGCCATCAGCTACTCTTCTTCCAATTGCGGGGAATATTTGAAGAGAAGGGCAAAAGCTTGATGGTACTCTTCAATTGTCCGACTATCCTACTTTAGTTCCAATGTCTGGGTATTCCGGTCGAGACGATTAGTCTCACAGTGATTCCTCCAAGTGACCCTGGCTGTTTCCACAATCTTTAACCTGGCAAGAGCCATCTTGCTTCTCTCATTGTAGCCAGTTACATCAAAGTATTCCTCCATTGTCTCAATCCACTTTTCCACTACTTTACCTAATTGCTCCCCTTCACCCTTGAAGAGACCAGGTTGGGATCTTGTTAAAACCCTAAGATCTCTCTAGATAATTGTTATGCATAAACATGCATAAATCAGGCATAAACTCAACCACCCAACCACCCCCGAGCCCAAGGGATGCACACATGAATTATAAATGAAATACATCATACCTCTACCTTGATGTCCCATACCATCATGAGGTATAACTCCAATCCAATAGCATGTCCCATACCATCATACCTCTACCTTGATGTCCCATACCATCATGAGGTATAACTCCAATCCAATAGCATGTAGCTATAGTGTGAAATGGTAGATGAGTAGATATGGACCTCTACACAAGAGACCATAGCATAAGCCTCCAAGCCTCCCTTGAGTGTGCCCCATGCCCCATGCCTCTATTATATAGGAGGGCCCTCAAGTGACTCTTGACTTTCCATTTCCCATGTGTGACCCTTGGATGCCTAACCCTAACCGTAACCCTTAAGGTTAGTCCTAACCCATGCTCCACTAGAGCTTGTTCCCATGCTCTCATGTTCACAAGCCTAATATGCACACATAATGTGTATATAACATAGCACACATAATGTACATATAACGTACTTCCCCTCTCTCAAAACATTGCACTCTTGCAATGAAAAGAAGGAGAACTGTGCTAAACAATCTCAACTGACTCCCAAGTGAAATCCTCTATTTCCCTATCTTTCCACCTAATTTTAACCTCAGGGATTAGTCAACTACAAAGTTTCCTTTGCCTGAATTCAAGTACCTTATCAGGTTCATGTGGAACATAGGATAAATAATCAACTTCAACAAGTTCTTGAGGAGTAACTGTGTTATCCTCACCTCCCAGTTTCCCTTTCAACCTATTGATATGAAAGACTGGATGAACTCTAACATGTGGAGGTAGTTTTAAGTTCAAACGCAACTGTGCCAATCCGATGTATAACTCAAAAATGGACCACAATATCTAGGAGATAAATTCGAGCATTTTTCCATTGACAAAGTCTGAAAATTTTTAGGAACATTAAAATAAACCAACGCTCCTGGTTCAAAAGACCGAGATGAGCGTCCCCTATCAGCATAAAATTGTGCCCTATCTTGAGCACTCCTGATAGTATTCCGAGCTATCAGCATTTCCTATATATCACGCAAGAAATCCCTCGATGTATCAAGCTCGATGTCCTTAAGACTGACATGAATAGGTGCCCTGGGTTAATACCCATACATAAGTATGCACAGACTAAAACCAATAGCCGTATATTTAAAACTGTTATAGGCAAATTCCATCATTGGAATATTTTCCAATATGATGATTTTCTAGAGACATATGCACGAAGCATATACTCTATAATCTGATTCATACACTCTGTTTGCCCATCAAACTACGGATGATCAAAGCAATTCACATTCAAAGTAACTTCCTCGTTGTAAAGCATTCGGAATAAAGTAGGAAAACATGGCATTATAACAACAGAAACTAGGGATTCATCGGCACCCCGACATACCCACATCTGCATATGGAATAATCGACATCTCGAGTTACCCATATCAACATAGAGAGTCATCAGCATCTCGATGAGTCACATATGTCCATCCGTAAACAATCAGGTTAACTATATAAATCACCTAAAGTACGAAACTAGAGAAAGGAATGCCAACAAAGGAAGAATCCAAATTTCCTTATCCGAACACAACAAGATAAACTTGTTTGAACTCTAAAGAAAGAGATTTCAACAAGTGAAAATATCGATGAGATTACCCTCATCAAAACATGCAAGCTATAGATAAAAGAAATTTATCTAGAGAATGCACAATATAACTTCTAGTGAATTTAGAAAATAAGATTGTCTTTGAATGTTGAGGTCAACATGCTAAGTGATGTAAGCAAAGCAACAATCTTGAGCCCAAATTATCCCATAAGATAATATATGTGAGGGATCGCTAGCGTCCCATACCACCATGATACCACCCATACATACCTTAACAATTTGAAAACTCCCTAGTATGCTGTCTAGGAAATATGAATAAAATCCTGTATAAAAGAAATAAGATGGCCTTATCCAGACTTTCACATACTAAAACCTGTCTCTATATACCTGAGACTACATCAAGGAATAACTCTTATCGAGTACATCATTAGAAAAGAAATTAAATTATTGGTGCCTTTCTAATGATAACTACCCAAAACAAAATAAAGTTAGGATAGAAAAATAACTCACCTAGATATATAAGCAACTAGGTATCCAAGTTGGAATATATACAAGAGTATAAGAAATATACTCCAAAATTATGTGCAAAAAATGAAGGCAAATTCTGCCTTCAAAGAACATGAAATTATCCAAAAGATCAAAAGATCCTTATAAAACCGTGGATAAAAGCATAGAAGCTCCTTAAATCCATGAAAACCATAGTTGATCATAAAAATCAATGCATATCATCTAATGGACATTAATCATGTAAAAGAAGCATTAAAATTGGTGGCCAACTCATCAATCCCCGGAGTATATGAACGTGGTGTCGTTCAAGCAAAACTCCAAAGTAAACAAGTGAAACACATGTGTGTAGCACTTAATAAAAAACCCCTAGACACAAGTGATCCAGGCAGCACCTGATGAGTCCATATAAAACTTGAAAAACATCCAATAAAATCCACCAAAACAAACCGATCAACTAACCCATGATAGAATTTATCTTAGGCTTAAGAAATTAAGCACAAACCACACTTAAACAAAGTGCAAAATAAGTTATCATGGAAAAGTGTCAAAGGTGAAACACACTTTGAACGCAAATTATAGCCATCAAAAGAAATTAAAAAACATGTCCAAAAAGAATGGCTAAACAATGGTAAAAAATCATGAATACATCGTTTAGAATTAATCCAAACATAAATATCCATTAATACGAGATATAATCATATTGATAATATGCGAATAACCCACATCTATCTAATGTCAGCACGAGAAAACATACTTCAACATTAAATAACCCTCGAAAATATTCAATTCTCGAGAAAAAGAATTATCATGATTTTTTCATAATTTTTCCTAATTTTCTAGGGCCTCGAAATATAATAATTTTGAATTCCACCAAACCTATCTTATGGCATTCCAAACCTATATTTTTTAAGAAGATTTTTAGCAATTAAATTTACCAAAATACCATTGATATTTTAAAAATACCAATTTTTAGAATTTCTAAAAATAATATCTAGAATATTCCTAATTTTTTCTGAGAATCCCATCGATCACGAAATTTCCAATTTCGCTAACAATTCTCAAATCCAATGTAAATTTTTAATTTTAATGGATTTTTTAATATTCTAGGTCAAAAAATATATTTTAAAGGAATTTGAATGGTCACGGGTGCCCGAATGGACACACCACATGCCAAACACCAACCCCATATTTTTTTTGAAATTTAAAATAACCTTTGTCTAATTTTCAACTAGTTTTTAAAAAAATTAAATTTTTAAATTACCCCGAACGCATTTAGAATACAAACGGTCAAAAAAATTTGGAATTCCAACGGTTTTCCCGGAATACGGAAAGCCAAAAGTTTTGGGAAAATGAAAAGACAAAAAAAATCGGAATGTGAAAGGTCAAAGGTTTCCGGAATACGGAAGGTCAAAAGTTTTTCCGTAATTCGGAAAGCCAAAAGGTTTCAGGAAAACGAAAAGCCAAAGGTTTTCCGGAAGATGAAAAGCCAAAAAGTTTCAAGAAGAAATTTCTAGAAATTTTTCAGAGATTTTTTCCTCAAATCCCATAATTTCTCACTATTTTTCAAGCTTTTTTTTGAAATATTATCAAAAGCTTTTTTTAAATAATAAAAAACTTATTTTTTTTAAAAAAAAGCTTAATTAAGCTTTGGCTTGGTTTGATTCTTTTAAGGGGGGGCGAATTTTTCACCAAGGGTTGTAGCGCAGCACCCCTCCCTCCCTGCCTGTGCGCAAAAGAGAAGGAGAGGGAGAGAATGAAAACTCCCTCTTTTCCCCTCTTTCCTCTCCTTCTTCTCCCTTTCAATCTATTTCCTCCCCTCTCTGTTAAGAGAGATTAAAATTAATCTTTTCATTAAGGTTTTTAATTAAATCCCTAATCATAATTATGAGGTGGAGAGGACCCCACGCACACGAGAGAGCATTTCATGCATCAACGTGCTGTCCCCTACTGCATTTCAACAGAAAATTGACAGAAATTCGCATACCCATGGAAAAACTCGCAAAAATGTTTTAAAAATATATTTTTAATCATAAAAATGCTCAAAAAATCTCTAAAAGACTAGAAAAAATTTCCTAAAAATTATAGAAATTTAGTGAATCCATTCTACCAAAATAATCCACCATAAAATATGTGGTATTTTTGTAAAAAATTCCATTAATGCTTATTTTAAACCATAAAAATTTGAAAAAAATAGTATTAAACTCACAAAACTCCCCCACGTCGATTCATCCATTGAATTGTAGTAACACACGTTCCAATCACCATATCGATGATCCACATGTAATTCATCAACACAAATCAATAAATAACATTTTTATTAGTAAATGTTAAAATTTACTTCAAAAAAAAACACCATATCGATGACGTGCAATTCATCATCAACACAAATCAACAAAATAACATTTTTATTAGTAAATATTAAAATTTACTTCAAAAAAAATTAACAACAATTAACTAGAGATTGCTCTGATACCACTATTAAAACCCTAAGATCTCTCTAGATAATTGTTATGCATAAACATGCATAAATCAGGCATAAATTCAACCACCCAACCACCCCCAAGCCTAAGGGATGCACACATGAATTATAAATTAAATACATCATACCTCTACCTTGATGTCCCATACCATCATGAGGTATAACTCCAATCCAATAGCATGTAGCTATAATGTGAAATGGTAGATGAGTAGATATGGACCTCTACACAAGAGAACATAGCATAAGCCTCCAAGCCTCCCTTGAGTGTGTCCCATGCCCCTATTATATAGGAGGGCCCTCAAGTGACTCTTGACTTTCCGTTTCCCATGTGTGACCCTTGGATGCCTGACCCTAACCTTAACCCTTAAGGTTAGTCCTAACCTATGCTCCACTAGAGCTTGCTCCCACGCTCCCATGCTCACAAGCCTAATGTGGGTTAGCCTCCTAGTATATGCACACATAATGTGTATATAACATAGCACACATAATGTACATATAACACATCTGTGCAGGGCTTTTCGAACATCGTCATCAGCTAGAGGATCTGGTTGCCTTGCACAGGCCGCGCGCTGCATGACTTTGACAAAACGAGATTTTCGTCAACTTAACTTTGACAATAGATTTATGATTATTTAATTTTTATGATTTATTCTTTAAATAGATAATTATTTAATTTTTATGATTTATTCTTTAAATAGATAATTATTTCATTATATATCATGAAACAAGATTTACTTCGATAATTTTATTAACCATTTTCACAATCATGAAAACAATTTGGAATGTTGTTTGTAAAACATTGTTTATTATCAAAAGTTTTTGATATATACATAGAGCATCACAGCTCCCAAAATCACTGCCTCAATTGTATATGCATAAAGAAGCAAAATTGCGAAGGAGACATGCCATGGTACTTTTGAGCAAATTATATTTTATTTTTAAAATTTCTTTTTAAACTTCTATTTTGGGGGAAATTATTTTAATAAGAAAGGATATTTTCCATTCAAAGATATCTAAAAATTGAATTACCTCTCTCTAGAATATTTTCTCTCTCTAGGCCAAAATAGGTAGAAACAAGATCTTTTATTATTCTCAAAAGGGGATTGATTAAAGGTGAAGAAATTGGACATCTTGAGGGGCTAGGGAGGAATCTTACATAAATGCCTTCCCAGGTAGCGGCACCAAAGATGTTAAGGATAACATGATATCTTGCACACAAGAGAAGGATGCATGCAAGAGTCGAATTTGGAGATAGCACTTGGCCAACCCTATGAGGGTTAACTCCTCGATGTGAAGCCGCTAGGGGCTCACTCCACACTCTCCTTGTGTCACCCAAGAAGAGATCCATTGCTAGGTAGAGAGAAAGAGCAAAGGAGCTATGGAGAGCTCAACCTCTACCTCATGTCACTAGTATGCAAAAAGGACATGGTAGATAGCAAAGAGAGAAAGAAGAAGAGAAGGATGCATGCAAGAGTCGAATTTGGAGATAGCACTTGGCCAACCCTATGAGGGTTAACTCTTTGATGTGAAGCCGCTTCCACACTCTCCTTGTTTCACCCAAGAAGAGATCCATTGCTAGGTAGAGAGAAAGAGCAAAGGAGCTATGGAGAGCTCAACCTCTACCTCATGTCACTAGTATGCAAAAAGGACATGGTAGATAGCAAAGAGTATGTAGAAAAGGGGAGCATCACCATTCCTACTCACATACACCGATAATCAAACATGCAATCAAGAACATAAGAAATCATGCAACCACAAGCTCACAATGAGAGAGAGAGAGAGAGAAGGAAAACTCAAGTGAGACAAATGGGATTGTCCCTGTTCATATTTCATAAAATGTCATATATACATGAGCTCATATTTACAATGTCCGGCCATCCATTTACAAGTGGGGGCCCAAAACTAGTCTTCCTAGTTTTACTAGCTCTATGTACATTTATTCCTCATGACAGGCGTTACACAAGCCGTAAGCTCGGTCATCTCATGTCTCATATACAATCAGCGCTTAGCGGTGCAGTTACAAAAAGATCAAGTACAAAGGGTGTATCCACGTGAAAGGTCATGTTTACCAGAGTGGTTAACAACCTTATTTAGTTGGTGTTCAAATCTGATTTTTTGGAGCAAGCAGTTGACCCACCTAATGGCTTAATTAATGCCAAAATGCAGTGGGCTAATGTGGTTAGTGTTGGGGTTACGACTCTACCCACACTCAGTTCAGATCTACTAATTTAAGAACATCTCAACTGCAACAGCAATGCAGCAGCTACACTTAACATTGCGCAAGAAAACAAAAAGGGAGGAACCTAGAGACTCTCACCCAGTTGTGATACCATGTTAGTAAACTCACTAAAATGAGGATATTCTCAAGGTTAAGTGGTGGATAAGAAGATAGAGAGATGAAGGCTGACAACCACACAAGCACTAGGAGACAAGCTCACGTATACAAGAAAGGATATCTTGTTTATTAGTTGCTCAAGAATACAACTATGCTCATCTCTTACTCAAAATGAAGAATGTTTTGACTTTATGTAGGCATGGTTACCTAGGGTTAGGGTTTGCATCCCTAGGGTGACCTCACACATACACACTCTACCTACACCCTAGGCATGGTTACCTAGGGTTTTGACTTTATGTAGGCATGGTTACCTAGGGTTAGGGTTTGCATCCCTAGGGTGACCTCACACATACACACTCTACCTACACCCTTTTTCACACATATACACTCTACCTACACCCTTTTTCACATGCCAAGTATATTTTATAACTCCTTGTTTTTATAGATCAATCTTCACTATGCCTTGGAAAAGACTATCAATATCCAAAATTTGATAGGTAGCTAGGTCAATGTTATATTTGCACACTCCGCATCTATCCCATTGCACACTAGCTGGAGGGAGATGTAAGAGAGGTGGAAGAAATGACCACATCTCAAAGTGTATGCCCTAATCACATTGAGGGGTTGAAAAAAAACCACTCTCCCTTGCATAGAATCTACAAGGCCTATACAGTAAATGGTCTTGTCGTCATGCTTGAACCTTGGATGGAGGCCAAGGATACAAGGCAAGATAAGTGTCACTGTGCAGTCCCCTCGACTATGAGAAATCTATCAAGACTGTTGAAATAAGTTCTCAAACCTATGCTCAACTATGTGACTCATCTCGTGACCTCCTCATAGAGACTTTCTCTCTATCCCCCATCTGTGCTTTTATCTACTTCATTCCAACCTCATATACTCGACCTCTGCAGTTAGTCTCTCTATTGCATTGCCTCTAATAATGTGGGTTCCATAGTAGTATGTGTAGGTGGTGTCTACGTGAAATAGAAAACAAATAAGATACATAGCAAAAATACATAAGACATTAACATACATGTAAGTAAACAAATAAAAGACAAGTACCACATCAGTGTGCTATTTGTGAAAATAGCCACACCACTTGTGGGAAGCCATAAATCAATCCAAACCTGTAATCCAAGAGCCTCAACACTCAAAAATGTCACAAAGTTCAGGTCTCCTCAATAACTCAGATAGCCGAGAGGTCACAAGGCCTACCCTACTTGCATAAGCAATCCCTTCCCATAGCACCACCCTAGGACGCGTGATACTATAGTTCACCTTTAGTCCCAGTACAAACTCTATATATAATTTCTTTACAAAGTATAAGGGAATCTGACAGCAATGGTGTGGCATCCTCCCATAAGTAGCTACATATCAGCTAATATGTGCCGCCCCATAGCTGGATGGGAGCACCTAGAAAAAAGAACTGATTTCCCAACCACAAGACAAAACTTCTTCACCATCTCTAAATAGATCTAAAATGAAATCCCTAATTCTAGAGAGCTTGTCCACCTAACGGTGGTAGGTCAAGCCGTGTAAAACTCTAGTAGTATGTTATGTCTCTAGCCACTCGTTTATAGATGTGATGCTACCTAGGTTGGAAAACATAACCTCTAAGTTCACCCACAATGTGTAAGGTAGATGGTGTGTCACCCATACTCGCACGGACCATCGATATCTTGAGACAATAAATCGTGGCTATAAGGTCCTCAATGGACTCATGTGAGTCCATTGAGGACCCACAATGTGTAAGGTAGATGGTGTGTCACCCATACTCACACAGACCATCGATATCTTGAGACAATAAATCGTGGCTATAAGGTCCTCAATGGACTCATGTGAGTCCATGCTAAAGAGGATGATGTGATGCCACCCTAATGAAAACCCTAACCTTGGTGTAAAAGTGATAAAAAAGTCTAATGAAGATTAGTGTAAACATAACCTCTAGGTTCACCCACAATGTGTAAGGTAGATGGTGTGTCACCCATACTCGCACAGACCATCGATATCTTGAGACAATAAACAGTGGCTATAAGGTCCTCAATGGACTCAAGTGAGTCCATGCTAAAGAGGATGATGTGATGCCGTCCTAATGAAAACCCTAACCTCGGTGTAAAAGTGATAAAAAAAGTGTAATGAAGATTAGGGAAGATCTAATGGAGACTAGGTTATTTGAAATTATATTGTAGATTAGGGAGAGAGGGAGCTTGTGAATAGTGAGAATGGGGGGAGGGGGATTTTTATACCTTGACTGAGTTAACACAAGGAACACATGGTACCCCATAACTTGATTGAGTTCCATGATATTTACGTGTCAATCATCTAAATAGTTACCTGAATAGCTCGTTTGAGTATGAATAGGGACAATCCTATCTGTCTCACTTGAGTTTGTCTTCTCTCTCTCTCTCTCTCTCTCTCTCTCTCTCTCTCTCTCTCTCTCTCATTGTTCGCTCTTGTGGTTGCATGCTTGCTTGTGTTTTTACTTGCTTGCATGTTTGATTGTCGGTGTATGTGAGTAGGAATGGTGATTCTCTCCTTTCTCTCGTTCTCTACCTACTCCTTGCTATCTACCATGTCCTTTTTGCATACTTGTGGCATAAGGTAGAGGTTGAGATCTTCATAGCTCCTTCCCTCTTTCTCTCTACCTAGCATTGGATCTCCTCTTGGGTGACACAAGGAGAGTGTGGAGTGAGTCCCTAGCGGCTTCACATCGAGGAGCTAACCCTCATAGGGTTGGCCAAGTGCTATCTCCGGATTCAACTCTTTCATGAAAACTTCTCTTTTTCTTTCTCTCTTGTGTGCAAGGTAGCATGTTGTCCTTAAAAGTTTTGGCAACAGCGCCAAAGATGTTAAGGAAAACATGCTACCTTGCACACAAGAGAGAAACAAGAAGAGAAGGATCCATACAAGAGTCGAATCCAGAGAATAGCACTTGGCCAACCCTATGAGGGTTAACTCCTCAGTGTGAAGCCGCTAGGGGCTCACTCCACACTTTCCTTGTGTCACCCAAGAAGAGATCCAATGCTAGGTAGAGAGAAAGAGGGACGGAGCTATGGAGAGCTCAACCTCTACCTCATGCCACTAGTATGCAAATGGGACATGGTAGGTAGTAGCAAGGAGAAGGTAGATAAGAAGAGAAAGGAGCATCATCATTTCTACTCACAAACACCGACAAATCAAACATTCAAGCAAGCAAGAACACAAGAAAGCATGCAACTACAAGCTCACATGAGAGAGAGAGAGAGAGAGAGAGAGAGAAGGCAAACTCAAGTGAGAAAAATGAGACTGTCCATGTCTCTCACTCAGGGTTGAGGTTCTTCTGACAGTATACTTCCCAAGATAAAATCACGAAACCTCGAAGCAAGGATTCTCTATGAATATGTGGGAGAGGCAGGAGCTTGCTCTTGGACATTGCTCTTGGACAGATGGCCTATCCATACATTGAAGTTCTGGCTCTCCTATTTTGAGGTATGGGGTTCCTCATCCCATACTTGGGTGGTCTTAGCTTTTCACTGGTACTATCAAAGACACATACCGTTTGACTCCACTCGGTATTCACCGATGGGTCTAATCTTACAAGAGAAGGAGCGTTCTGAGGGTTTGCTTTGTCAACAAAGAGAGGGTTATTTCACACCAATCTACCCGATCGTAGGTGCATGGTAATATGGAACTATTGTGCAGATCCCCTCTTGAAAGATCCATGCCCCCTCTGCTCATCGAATTTCGGGGTTCTAGCAGAAGTAGCACTTCTTGCTTAGGGCAGAACCTCTCACACTCGGGGCCTCACCCCCCAAGGATATCCGGACAAGAGACTAATCCCTCGGTTCTTCCAAGACCTAACCCGAAAAAACTTCCCTCGCCCAACAGACATAGGTGATTCCTCTAGGATATTTTTATTCTAACATAGTCAAGAGCCTTAACTAACCAAACTGATCCGAACAAACCCATAAGTCACATGGTCAGATCAAGGAAGAGACTTGCACTTGGATCATAGAGGCCAACACTTTTTTTTCTCATCAAGAAGCATAGCCGTTGATTCTTTTCCATAGAACAGAGACTATCCGGGATTTACTTCATCTATCATAACATAACAGAATTAAGTCTCATTTTAGGGATCCATCAGTCTAGCCTAACCCCATCCAATCCCATGGGTTAGGCAACCGACCAACCATTATAGTGACAGTATCCATTTAGAAATTTGGTTATGTTTTGTCTCGGGTAGTAGGGAAAAGAGTTCCTAGGTCCCCTAGCGGGTGCTTCAAGCAAACTTCAAGATAGTCACACCACTAACACTGTTGTGGACAAAATAGGTAATATTTCCTAAAAACGAGAAACATTTGGCATCTTTCAAAGATTCCATCAAAAAAGTTTAGTTTTTTACCTCTTTTTAAAAAGTGGTCTATGCATGCGTACAACACTATCAAAAAATGATAATATTTTAGGCACTTTACATGTTTCTTACAAAAATTGACATGAAAAAAAAAGACTTCATTTTACTTACTTTTTGAGATTATAATTAAAAATCTAACAATAAACATGCCAAAATAGAGACAATGTTTATTATTTCCATCTTCAATCCATTAAAAAAATGACTCAACTATAAAAGAAGCCATTTTCTAAACATATAGCTTATGGCATAGGTATGGTTCCTCATAATCATTGCTACACCATCACTAGTCGATGTGCCTTTCCATGAGAAGGTAGACGACGCATCCTCTTCTTCACTATT
The DNA here is from genome assembly GCF_041138505.1 of Cibotium barometz. Taxonomy (NCBI): domain Eukaryota; kingdom Viridiplantae; phylum Streptophyta; class Polypodiopsida; order Cyatheales; family Cibotiaceae; genus Cibotium; species Cibotium barometz. The sequence goes on along the minus strand of NC_141052.1, from coordinate 53,055,848 downwards.
CACAAATATAATTTTTTTCTTCTATGTGTACACTTGAAACTTAGACTCCTTGGGCCATCTACCATGTTAGCATGATTGAGGATGTGCTACAAAGTGCAACTATAAAAAACTATTTGTATAATTATATTACAAAAGCGTTATCTTGACACAATTATTATCTTAACTGTAAAACTCTATTTTGGCTCTCGATGAGAGTAGTATTAAAATCCATTTTGAAGCTCTTGAGTATCACAATTTCTTAATTGATAATATATACTTTTTTTAAAAGAGTTCGTTACGTACATATGAATTTTAAAATATCATGAATAAGCTATTTAAAAGTTGTCTAACTTTGAAAAATAATTCCACACTCATTTTTAAAGAAGATGTGTCCTTGATGTGACAAAAAAGTGTTAAATGGTAATTTTAGTTATTAAATGAGTTTAGAAAGTATGAAAAATGTATCTTTAAGAAATAAAAGTTTATACTTTGCAAAATACTTTTTTGTAAAATATCAGGCAGGGACTTAGGTTCGAATCCTATTGGTTACTACACATAGTAAGGATGTTTTAGCTATAACATTTGCGGGGCGGCCAACCTAGTGCTGAGTAAGAACTTCTTAGCTAAGAGTTGATGTTTTCCATCAACTTGATACAAAACATCAACTTTTATGAAAATTTGATATTTTGCATCAAGTTGATGTAAAACATTAACTTTATATTTAAAACATTAACTTTCTATGCAAAAGATCAACTTTTTTACAATACTTGATGTTTTGTATCAACATTATACAGAACATCAACTTCCCACAAAACTTAATGTTTTACATCAACTTTGATGCAAAACATCAAGTTTTATGGAAAAGTTTATGTTTTGCATAAAATGGATATAAAATATCAACTTTTTCATAAAACTTGATGTTTTGCGCATCAACTCGATGCAAAACATCGAGTTGTGTGAAAAAGTTGATGTTTTGCATCAACTCGATGCAAAACATCAACTTTTCCACACAAATTGATGTTTTGCATCGAGTTGATGCAAAACATCAACTTTTCTACACAAGTCGATGTTTTGCATCAAAGTTGATGCAAAAAATCAACTCTACCACAAAACTTGATGTTTTGCATCAAATTTCAGATGCTCCAGAGAAGAAAGTTGGAGGATCGGAGATCGATTTTCATAAACGGCCTATTTTAACGATTTCGTCCGAGCGAGCATGCTCAGATGACCTATTCCACAAATCTTGAGTATCAACACGACTATGTTTTGATGCGATTTGCAAACGTCATAAAGCGACTTGCTACATCAGCAAAGTTGCTTTGCGACGTCTGCAAATCACATCGAAACATAGTTGTGTTCATACTCAAAATTTGTGGAATAGGTCGTCTGAGCATGCTAGCGCACACGAAATTGTTGAAAAAGGCTATGTGTGAAAATCAACCTTTGATGCCTCAACGTTTTTCTTTGAGCATCTGAAACTTGATGCAAAACATCAAGTTTTGTGGTAGAGTTGATGTTCTGCATCAACTTTGATGCAAAACATCAAGGTGTGTGGAAAATATGATGTTTTGCATCAACTTTGATGCAAAACATCGAGTTGTGTGGAAAAGGTGATGTTTTGCATATCAACTCGATGCACAACATCGAGTTGTGTGGAAAAGTTGATGTTTTGCATCAACTCGATGCAAAACATCAACTTTTAGACTACATCAACTTTTCCACACAACTCAATGTTTTGCATCGAGTTGATGCAAAACATTAAGTTCTATGAAAAAATCAATTTTATGCAAAACATCAACTTTTCCATAAAACTTGATGTTTTGCATAGAATTAAAGAAAAAATATACCTAGGATAAGGTGATATAGGTAGAACGTAGGTTTACAGTGGCTAAGGACGTGAAAAACACATATGGTCGCAACCTTTGACTACAAATTTGAGAGGAGGTCATTAAAAAAAATGCTTGTCTATGTAACCATGAACTTTTGTAATATCATAAATAATATCGCTACATAGTAGAAAAAATCATGATAACAGAAGAGCTAGATAAGATAATCCATTGATTTTAATCCAAATGTGGAATACCACAAGTCGATTGATTCGCCAATCCTAATTTTTGTTCTACAATTCAATTTTAAAGCTGAAGAACTATAAGCAAATACATGTGGTGCGACCATCTATGTTGAGGAGGGGGGTGCATGTGAGCCTGGACTCTGCCATGCTTATGTGCAGTAGTATGCTCTCCAGCATAGGGGACCTTGAATCTACTGTCATCTCGTGAAAGCTCTAAGCTCTTCTCTACCACCATTCCAAAAGCCCTAAGCTCCTCTCTTTTCTCTTTGTACACACAAAGACAATGTCGCGAGCGAAGATTGCATCTCTCAGCATCCTTTGCATGTCCTCTAAATAATTATAACCAAAGTTCATTCTTTACTACCCTTAGACATACCATCTTTCAACATCCTTCACATGCACTATAAATAATTATAGCTAGAGCTCATTCCTACACTACTCTTAGATATACCATCACCTATGTTCATGATAATGGCTATCTGGATCAAACATCAATATATGCATACTATCCATATTGCATAACAAAAATTCCTTTCATGAAAACAAATGCCTATGTGGGTCAAAATTTACACCCATAGGCTATATGATGTCTGCCTCTAAGATTGTCCTACTGAAAAAATATCTCTTTTAACATGCTTAGGTTTACTCAGAGCCTCCATAGTTACCTTCTTCTACATATATATATGAATACAAGTCTATCTTTGCACACCTATAAGTTGACCTTTTTAAACTCTTAGCATTGGTTGTATATCATGCCCACTATCTGCTTATAAATAATAGAGCAAATAATTATATCATGCAAACTATCAAGGTAAGTATATACTAAAGGCTTTACTATTTGGGTTTAGAAATAGACTCGAGGATGTTTGTAGACTTTTTCATGAATTATGGAGCTTATATTGTTATGTATTCTAATATTTTTTGAGTGCTTATCAAATAATGTGCCTATTTATGCATAGTGGTAGAATTTGTCCCAAAAAGTCCATTAAAAAAAGTGTCTTATATTCATGAAATCTATAAAATATTTTTTTATTTGAAAAAGATTGATATTTCTTTAAGTTATGTAGACTCCTATGTAATTTTGTAAGTCAAGTTTACTTTTGTCAGAAACAACAGCAGTTTATAAATCTACGAAGGTCACACGTGTTTTCAATCTTGAAAAAAATACCAAAATTCATGTATTTTTTAAATTTATACATGGAATTCTAGATGTGTTTCCAAAAAACTATGTTTTTAAGGCATTTTAAAGATTTCACACATTTTGGGAGGCAATCTTTTTAGGTAACCCTCGTCAATTACCTATTTTTCTCCTCGCAATAGTGTTTACTTACACACCCAATATGAAAATTGCATGTTTCACAGATTCAACTGTCTTTAAAAGAATCTTTTAATGAGACCATAGTATCACTGATCATAATCCTCCAAAATATCCAGCTTGAATTCTAATTTCCAATCATTCCTTCATCGGTGTACCTATGGCATCATTAGCAAACCAAAACGCTCACCACCTGTTCACTCAGGGGCCTTTTCAATAGTTTCTAACTCATAGTACCCGAAAATATAATCACATAAGAAAATCCAGATGGATTCTCTATTGAAGATCAGCAAGATCAACCAACAGATCCATATAAAAGAGCCATGGACTCATCTGTTGATGAGGACCAGCAAGGACAATCAACCAGATCCATGCTTGAGTTCAGAAAACAACTCTAACACCTTGTTCCATTTTCTTCCTTGACGCACGCGTGGGTATCTTCGGCAACCTAGAGCCTGAACACCGTATCAGCACCCTCTAGGCTCCTTCTCGCAAGTCACCTAGTGCTTCACTTATAGGCTGCTTCCTTGGTCCTTCATCCACCGTACCGGAAGCTCACCATTTAAATCAAACAGAGGTTGGTCAAGACCTCAGCCTACCTTGCTATGCGAGGCATCCTCCATTGACTCTTCGTCAGCTGTTGCAACTTTATCACTTAGGTCTCCACGATCTCATTCACAAGATGGTCAAAATGCTTCCCCAGCATTCTTGACATAAAACAATCATTTAAAAACAGGTCATAAATACAGTTTATAACGAACTCTCATCTTTCCACTGTTCCACATCATTTCTCGCTATTCCACATTCTTCCAAATCAATTCACTTTGCTTATTCCACATCCAGTCATATCTATTCCCATCATCCTTCATCCATTCTCATCCAGTCATATCATATTACGTCTCATCACATCTATCCATATCACATCACATCTCATCACATCCAATTACATCTATTCAGATCCTCATCACATCTCATCCATTCACATCTACTGGCATATCCACATCACATCCATTCACATCACATCTCATCGATTCACATATACCCCAATCCACATCACATCTATTCACATCACATCCATTCACATCACATCTCATCCATTCACATCACATGTTATCACATCCGTTCACATCACATCTCATCCATTCACGTCTCATCGCATCCATTCACATCTCATCACATCCACTCACATCTCATCACATCCATTCATATCTCATCACACCCATTCAGATCTCATCACATCCACTCACATCTCATCACATTCATTCAGATCTCATCACATCCACTCACATCTCATCACATTCATTCATATCTCATGGAACCCATTCACATCCATCACATTCATTGCATCCACATCACATCCTATCCACATCTATCCTTATCACATCACATTCATTCCATCCATATCACATCACATTCATTCCATCCACATTACATCACGTCCACATCTATCCACATCACATCTCATTCATTCCATCCACATTACATCACGTCCACATCTATCCACATCACATCTCATTCATTCCATCCACATTACATCACATCCACATCTATCCATATTTCATCACATACATTCACATCTCATCTCATTCATCCACATCCATCCATTCATTCTCATTCACATTTATCCACATCCATCCATTCATTCACATGCACATCTATCCACATCCATCCATTCATTCATTCACATTCACATCTATCCACATCCATCCATTCATTCACATGCACATCTATCCATATCCATCCATTCATTCACATTTATATCTATCCACATCCATCCATTCATTCACATTTACATCCATCCATTCATTCACATGCACATCTATCACTTCACATCTCATTCTCATCCATTTACATCACATCACACCATTCACATATCATCATTACTCATTCACATCTCATCACATTCACATCCACGTCCATTTACATCACGTCACATCTCATGCATTTACATCACGTCACATCTCATCATATCCACTCACATCGCATTAATATCTTATCACGTCGCATTCACATCTCATCACATTCACATCCATTCACATCCACATCCATTTACATCACGTCACATCTCATCACATCCACTCACATCTTATCACATCGCATTCACATCTTATCACATCGCATTCACATTTAGTACTGTTTTCTACTTTCGATACCGATGGGACTTTTCCAAGTTTTTGCCAATTGCTTGGCCTAGTTAAAGGTACTTTTTCTTGATGGATGTTTCATAGATTTAGCTGTTTTTAAAACAATCTTTTAATGAAACCATAGTACCACACTGATTATAATCCTCCAAAATATCTAGCTTGAATTCTACTTTCCAATCATTCCTTCATCAGTGTACCTATGGCATCATTGGAAACGAGAACGCTCACCACCTGTTCACTCATCACATAAGAAAATCTAGATGGACTCTCTGTTGAAGATCAGCAAGATCAACCAACAGATCCATATAAAAGAGCCATGGACTTATTCGTTGAGGACCAGCAAGGACAATCAACCAGATCCATGCCTGAGTTCAGAAAACAACTCTAACACCTTGTTCCATTTTCTTCCTCGATGCACGCGTGGGTATCTTCGGCGACCTAAAGCCCGAGCACCGTATGGTCAGCACCCTCTAGGCTCCTTTGCAGGTCACCTAGCGCTTCACTCATAGGCCGCTTCCTTGGTCCCTCATCCACCGTACGGAAAGCTCACCATTTAAATCGAATCGAGGCTACTCAAGACCTCCGCCGACCTTGCTACGTGAGACATCCTCCTTTGACTCTCCGTCAGCTGTTGCAACTTTATCACTTATGTCTCCACGATCTCATTCACAAGATGGTCAAAATGCTTCCCCAACATTATTGACATAAAACAATCATTTAAATACAGGTCATAAATACAATTTCTAACGAACTCTCATCTTTCCACATTGTTCCACATCATTTCTCGTTATTCCACATTCTTCCAAATCAATTCACTTTGCTTATTCCATATCCAATCATATCTATTCCCATCATCCTTTATCCATTCTCATCCATATCATATTATATCTCACCAACATCTATCCATATCACATCACATACATCCACATCACATCCAATTACATCTATTCAAATCCTTATCACATCACATCACATCCATCCTCATCACATCTCATCCATTCACATCTACTCATATCCACATCACATCCATCCTCATCACATCTCATTCATTCACATCTATCCATATCCACATCACATCGCATCCATTCACATCACATCTCATCCATTCACATCTACCCGGATCCAGATCACTTCACATCACATCCATTCACATCACATCTCATGCATTCACATCTACCCCGATTCACATCACATCACATCTACCCCAATTCACATCACATCTCATCACATCTGTTCACATCACATCTCATCCATTCATGTCTCATCTCATCACTGAAAAGATGCAGGGGGGAAGAGAGCTTGAGCTCTTGCAAGCACACACACACACTCACATAACCCTAATAGAGAACACACAAGGTGAGAGGCTGAAAATCTTCTTCTTCTCTACTCAACACTCAACACTCAACACTCAACACTCAACACACCATATACAAGATAAGAGTACACATAATATGAAAGGTACTCAACCAATACATACACGGGTTCTCTATAGTGTGAACCCGACTAAATGAGCTGGCACTATAACTATGCCAGTCTCTAGAATGGCTGTCACACAGCCTGTCATCCCATTGGCCGCGTATCACCCAAGATCTCACCAACCATGCCAGTGGTGTAAGTGTGGGGCCTATCCCCCAGGCGGGTCATCAGTGTCCACCGCCTCACTAGAGCTCGATATCTCAACACTCCCCCTCGAGCTGAACTCCATCTCATGTACACCAAGCGAAGCCCTGAATCTGCGGAGCTCCTCTGTACCTAATGCTTTGGTGAAGATGTCAGCTACCTGATCCTCTGTGCTGACATAAACAAGGTCAAGGTCTCCTGCCAAGACCTTCTCTCTGACGAAGTGGTAGTGGACCTCTATGTGCTTCGTACGAGCATGAAAGACTGGGTTCCTGGTCAACTGTATACTGCTAATGTTGTCACAGAAAATGACAACTTGTCTATCCACTGATAGACCCAAATCTGCAAGTAGCTTTCTCAACCAAGCTACCTCACATGCTGCCATAGCAGCTCCTCTGTACTCGGCCTTCGTACTCGATAGAGCAACCGTAGGTTGCTTCTTGCTGCTCCAAGTCACAGCAGCACTCCCCAAAGAAAACATGAATCCACTGGTAGATCTTCTATCTGAGATACTACCAGCCCAATCAGCATCTGTGTACCCATGTACACATATCTCTGTCCCAGTCTCATAGAATAGTCCACAATGTAAAGTAGACTTCACATACCTCAGTATGCGTCTCACTGCATCCAAATGCGGTTTCCATGGAACCTGCATAAACTGACTCACCAACCCAACAGCATAGCTCAAATCTGGTCTGGTGATCGTCATGTAGATCAAACTTCCTACTATGCTCCTATACATAGTAGGATCCTTCAAGATCTCTCCTGAATCTGCACTCAACTTGCCATTCTGATCCAATGGCACAGAAATAGGCTTACAGCCTGTCATACCATACTTGGACAACATGTCCAAGCCATACTGTCTCTGCAGTAATCCAATACCATGTGGTGACCTAATCACCTCAATGCCCAAGAAATATCTGAGCTCCCCCAGATCCTTCATCTCGAACTTTTGTCTAAGCAGGATCTTTACATCAAAGATCTCTTCATCATGGTCCCCCGTAATGATCAAGTCATCTACATAGATGACAACAAGCACAACCCCTCTATCACCATGTCTCACATACAGCGAGAAATCTGCATTGGCTACATGAAAGCCAATAGTGACAAGATATTCAGAAATCTTGTCAGACCATGCTCTTGGTGCTTGTTTTAAGCCATACAAGGCTTTCTTCAACCTGTAAACATGCTTGGGGTGGCTCACATCCTCATAACCAGGTGGCTGCAACATATACACCTCTTCTTGCAAATCCCCATGCAAGAATGCATTCTTTACATCCATCTGATGTAAAGATCATTGCTTTCACGCAGCCACTGCTATCACAACTCTCACCGTTGCCATCTTGGCAACTGGGCTGAAAGTTTCCTCATAATCAATCCCATATGTCTGCGCATATCCTTTGGCTACCAATCTAGCCTTGTACCTGTTTATGCTTCCATCACTGTTATGTTTAACTTTGTACACCCACTTGCATCCAATGGCTTTCTTGCCTTCAGGCAATTGCACTAAATCCCAAGTTTCATTTCCATATAGTGCATCCATCTCCTCATCCATGGCTTTCTCCCAATACACATTTCCAGCAGCCTCATCAATGCATGTGGGCTCAACAACCTGCACAACCTTTGCCATATATGCATAGTGATGTGCCACATAACCATCATATGTAAATCTCTGCACAGGATTTCTCACTCTCCCAGATCTTCGCAGCTTCTCATTCATGGCTTCCATAGCCTTCTTTACACCAGGTGTTCTCATAGCTGGGATCCCAAGCTCCTCATCAAGGCTCATATCTGAGCCACTAGATTCTCCATCAACATGAGAATGCCCTGCAGAAATGTCAGGCATACCAAGGGACTCAACCACCACTTTCTCTTTTCCTTTACGTGATGTACTAATCACATTTGCAGGGCTGGTATTATGACGCAGCCTGCCACTCCATGGTCTATCAACAGACCCACTAGATGAGGACTCTCCTGGTCCACTCAAAGACTGTGATTGCTGACCTGCATTCTGTGCAACCACACTTCCACTCACATCAGCCCCAACAGCTTCTTTTTCAGCAGCATACCAGCTGCTCATCTCATCAAATACAACATCCATGCTTACCCTCAACTCACGTGTAGCAGGGTTATAACACCTGTATCCCTTTTGCTCAAGGGAATATCTAATAAACACACATTTTTCAGCTTTCGGATCCAGCTTAGTTCTCAGCTCATCTGGCACATGCACATATGCAATGCATCCAAAGACTTTCAGATGAGATAAATCTGGTTTTCTGCCAGTAAACCTCTCCTCTGGAGTTACATCATATATGGCTGCAGTTGGAGTCCTGTTCATGATGTATACTGCTGTAGAAACAGCCTCAGCCCAATAGCAATGCGGCATATTCTTCTCTTCCATCAATGCTCGCGCAATCTCAGCAATGTGCCTGTTTTTCCGCTCAGCAACTCCATTTTGCTGCGGAGTATATCTGCATGTGAACTGTCTTCGAATACCATTCTTCTTCAAAAATTCAGAGAACTCATTGGATAAGTATTCTCCCCCTCCATCTGACCTTAGGCACTTAACATATTTCCATGTTTGCTTTTCAACCAAAACTCTGAAATTCTGAAAGTGAGTGAACACCTCACTCTTCTCCTTCATGAAATATACCCACACTTTCCTTGTGTGGTCATCAATGAAAGTGACATAGTACCTGCAGCCTCCCATAGACACGGTCTTCATAGGACCCCATACATCTGAATGCACAACATCTAGTGCATTTTTGCTCACATATCTGTTACGTGGAAACACATGCTTTGTTTGCTTCCCAAATTGGCATGCTTCACAGATTTTATGCATACCTTCCACTTTAAATTTTGGCAGCCCTGTCACAATTCCTTTTGTCTGCATAGACTTCAGTCTCTGCACATTCACATGTCCAATTCTTTTATGCCATATGTCTGTGTCTGCAACAATTCCTGAACCATTTGCAAACATCGCAACACTCATTTCAGGCATGTCTACATCCAACGTAAACATTATGCCCACTCTGTTGCCTTTTGCAACCAACCTGCACTTGTCTTTAAAGTCTTCGACATAACACCCATCAGGGTTAAACCTAACCTGCAAACCCTGCTCAATCATCTGGCCAACTGAAACCAGATTCTTTGTTATGTTCGGTACATGAAGTACATCTGCAAGGTACTTCACTTTGCCATCTTGCATAGACAATGGCACATCTCCAACGTGGGCAATTGGATGAGCAGTGTCATCCCCTGTTTCCACAAAACCTGGTCTTTCCGGGTTTTTCATCTCCTTGAACCACTCCCCATGACTCGTCATGTGGTTCGAAGCGCCTGAATCCACATACCATACATTATCTTTTTGTGCTGCATCAACATTTTCAGACATGGCATTCACAACATGCTGCATAACAAACAACCTTTCATTATCCTCATTATTTCTGCTTGAGGATGCATAGTTGTTTTGCTGCACTTTCCCATTTTGCATGTCAGCCTGCTTCTTATAACATTCTGACTGCACATGTCCAGGCTTACCACAATAATAGCATTCACGTGCATCATTATATTGCCTTTGCCAATTTCCACGGCCTCTCTGACTCCCCCTGCCTCTGAATTTGCCTCTTCCACCTGCGTGTTGTTGTTGTTGTTGTTGATTCTGGGACTGTTGTTGTTGTTGCTGCTGCTGGCCATAATTCTGATTACCTGTTCGGCCACCTCCTTGACCGCGTCCACGGCCTCCTCTACCTCGTCCTCTTCCTGAACTCGTGTAGAAGGCCTGTTGCTCTGAACTGTTTTTGCTTTGTGAAGACTGTTGGTCTTCACCCAAATTCTTTTCTTCGATAATCAGCATAGACACCAAATCTGTAAAGTTGGGAATGTTTTCCCGAGTCTGGATAGACATCTTGAACGCCTTGTATTGTGGCCCGAGACCACGTAGACAGACTTCCACCTTGTCATCATCATCTACTGACACACCAATAGATGCAAGGGATTCCACAATACCCTTTATCTTCAACGCATAATCATTCACAGACATGCTCTTTTTCTCCACAGTATGAAGTTCATTCTTCAACTGTATCTTACGTGCCTTGGTATTTGTTTCATAGAGCTTTACCAAGGTGTTCCACGCCTCCTTGGGGGACTTGGCATCCTGAATGTGCCCAATCATGGTGTCCTGTATACTAATGGAAAGCCAATACATAACCTTCCTGGCTCCTTGGTTCCAGTCTTTAAACTCTTTCACATCTGCAGTCGGATTTATATCCGGTATCTCCGGTGCCTCTTCATGCTCACCTTCTATGTAGTCCCAATAGCCTTTTCCCATCAGGAAATTTGTCAACCTGAACCTCCAAGCATGGAAGTTATTCTTATCCAGCTTCTCAGCCACAATCTGTGTTATGCCATCATTAGACATCTTGCCAAACACACAATTTTACCAGAAACTGCACTCTGGTTTTTTTGCACAAATGCTGTATTTTCTGCACAGCGGTACTGTAGTACTCTCAAATGTCACAACCAGTGACGTCAATGTGCATACATACACCCAATGGCAACTCTAGACCTCTTTGCAGCACCCACAGTGTCTGCACAGTCAATCTGTCTTCCTGCAGTTCTTAAAACAGAGTTCTGTAGAGAATCGATGACTTACCCGCAGTGCTCGAAATCGCCTGCTTTCTGAAAAACGGAGGGCCAGACGCGCCCGAAACGCGTTTTCGGCCCGAAAATTTTAGTCCATAGGACTGTATAGTTGCCCTGTAGCTTCACTCCCGCGAAGAAAGCTCCTCAATCGGAGATCGTTTGCCGGTGCCTCCCGTAGAGCTCCCGACAAGGGTGTAGTCACCAACACAATAGGGGAGAGTAGTTGAAGCTCTTACCCTCGTACCGCTTCCTGTGGTTCTCTTGCCTGCAGCTCAGCCCTTAGCACGAACCAGGCTCTGATACCATGAAAAGATGCAGGGGGGAAGAGAGCTTGAGCTCTTGCAAGCACACACATACACTCACATAACCCTAATAGAGAACACACAAGGTGAGAGGCTGAAAATCTTCTTCTTCTCTAGTATCTACTCAACACTCAACACTCAACACACCATATACAAGATAAGAGTACACATAATATGAAAGGTACTCAACCAATACATACACGGGTTCTCTATAGTGTGAACCCGACTAAATGAGCTGGCGCTATAACTATGCCAGTCTCTAGAATGGCTGTCACACAGCCTGTCATCCCACTGGCCGCGTATCACCCAAGATCTCACCAACCATGCCAGTGGTGTAAGTGTGGGGCCTATCCCCCAGGCGGGTCATCAGTGTCCACCGCCTCACTAGAGCTCGATATCTCAACAATCACATCCACTCACATCTCATCACATACACTCACATCTCATCACATCCATTCACATCTCATCACATCCACTCACATCTCATCACATCCACTCACATCTCATCACATTCATTCATATCTCATCACATTTATTCATATCTCATCACATCCACTCACATCTCATCACATCCACTCACATCTCATCACATTCATTCATATCTCATCACATTTATTCATATCTCATCACACCCATTCGCATCGATCACATTCATTGCATCCACATCACATCACATCCCATCCACATCTATCCTTATCACATCACATTCATTCCATCCATATCACGTCACATTCATTCCATCCACACATTACATCACGTCCGCATCTATACACATCACATCTCATTCATTCCATCCACATTACATCACGTCCACATCTATCCGCATCACATCTCATTCATTCCATCCACATTACATCACGTCCACATCTATTTGCATCATATCTCATTCATTCAATCACATTACATCACATCCACATCTATCCATATCTCATCACATCCATTCACATCTCATCTCATTCATCCACATTCATTCATTCATTCAAATTCACATCTATCCACATCCATCCATTCATTCACATGCACATCTAACCACATCCATCCATTCATTCACATTCACATCTATCCACATCCATCCATTCACTCACATTCACATCTATCCACATCCATCCATTCATTCACATTCACATCTATCCACACCCATCCATTCATTCACATGCACATCTATCACTTCACATCTCATTCTCATCCATTTACATCACATCACACCATTCACATATCATCATATCTCATTCACATCTCATCACATTCACATCCACATCAATTTACATCACATCCGATCTCATCACATCCACTCACATCTTATCACGTTGCATTCACATGTTATCACATCCCATTCACATCTTATCACATCGCATTCACATTTAGTACCATTTTTTACTTTCGATATACCGATGGGACTTTTCGAAGTTTCTGTCAATTGCTTTGCCTAGTTAAAGGTACTTTTTCTCAATGGATATTTTCATATTCTTTCTAAAATTTCTCAAGTGAAATATATTCAATATTCTTCTTTTTGAGTAAAAGATTCATGGGATATACAAAAATCAATTCTACCCATATTTCCCAATAAAATTAATAATGCTCAAAATTCTACTTTCATAAATACTCATAATTTGAATTATGCCAAAAATTCTTCTTTTACCATTTAATTACTTGGATCTCAATATCATGGAAATTCCTCTTTTTGTATAAAAATAAATTTACCAAAATTTACTCTTTTCTCATAATCAATTAATTATGCATTGTTACCAAATAATTATTTCTCATGAATATGATAAAAATTATTCTTTTTGCATAGGATATCCAATCCTAGAATATGGTAGGAAGCCCTATTTTAGCATTATGCATAAAATAAGATATGTATTATTTTCTGAAACTTTTGCCATAGCTACGCTGCTATTACTGATAATTCTCAATTTTTTTCTAAAGAACAACAGTAATGAAAATATGATAGTAGTTCCTCTTTTATGCTTAAAATCAAACTATGAATTTAAATCATAATTTTAACCATAATCATAAACTTAATTATGATTATCCCACTAGATCAAGCTAATTCCATTATTTCTCTTTTCTCAAATTGATAGGATAATCTATTTCTCATTTAGAATCAATCAAAGTAGTTTTTAACTAAATAATCTAAAAGAATTAACCATTAGTTTGTTAACACAAAATCATAAAAATATCATTTTCTTAATCTCTAGCTTATCAAGCCTAGAGTTTAGCTTTGAATTAAGAGACTATCATTGAGAAGCATCCTTTTTCAAAGGATTTAGCCATAAAGATGGCTATTCTTTTAGAGAGAGAGATTTACTTAAAGAAAGCATTACAAATAAGCATAAAGACTAACTTTCTCTTAATTAAGCATTAGGACTTTAAGGGAAATCTTGATTTGAATTAAAACATTCATTTAGAAAGTTTCACAAGCTTGAGAGGGGTTGAGAAGAAGAAAGTAATTGAGATAAATTGGAAAAAATCATAAAATTGATTTTACCTCCAAGTTTGGCTTGATTCTCTATTAGCAGAGAGTGAAGCCCCCAACCAATTATTTGGTCCACCAAGAGGAGAAGAGAAACTCCAAGAGTTGTTGTGGAGAGAGAGAGCTCCAATCTCCCAAGAGAGAGGAAAATTTAAGGGATAATAGAAAATATGATTATTTTAATATATGGTATAGCTCCAATATTTTTTTACAAATGATTGAGGGTATATTTATAGGTGAGGGAGGCCACTAACCAAGTCCAACTAAGTTCTAGAATTTTCTAGGTTCAGTTTGACTCAATTTGGACAAGATTTGGACCAGTTTGGAAATCTCTTTTTGATTTAGTTTGATCCAGGAGAGAGGAGAGATAAAAATATCACAATGTTTTTGAATTAGAAACCCTGCCACACATGTGAAATAGGTGCCTACCTCAAGAGTCCCCCTTTCCTTACCAAGGTGTCAAAAATGCATCATTATTCCAAAATATCTCATTTTCTAGTAATATCTCATAATTTTTAACTAATAAACCTTGTACTCAGTCAACTCTTCATCTCATGTGAGCATTTACTCATTTTTGGGTATTCTCTCTTATTCTTTTGTATTTATCTCATCCCAACACTTGGATTAATCCAATTGGCCCATTGGAACCTTAATTGGACCATAATCTAAATTTTTTTGTAAATGTAGACCCATGGGCTAAGGTCCCTTATACACATTTTCAATTAATTCCTAATGCACCTTGGAAGGTTCATTTTAAACTTCTGTTTCAAGGGAATCCATTTTAGACACTAGGAGGATTTTTATAACCAAAGATATCTCAAAGTTTGGATTATTACTCTCTAGACATTTTCTCTCTCTAGGCCAAAACAGGGTAAAATAGAAGGGGAGGGGAATAATTTCAAGAACAAAAGGGGAGGTTCTTACAGCTTTACACCTCAAAAGTTGGAGGGAGGAATCTTACACCTCTAAGAAAAAAGATGTTTGTTTCTTTTCTTTTCTTTTTTTTTGGGGGGGGATGGAACGGCCGTACGCTTTGGAGTGAACGGGCGCACGCTTCAAAATGTGGAATGAACGGGCATATGCTTCTCACGTAGAGAAGGAATGGACACTCGCTTTTGAGTTGCACGAGCGTGCACTTTTTAGGCAAAGAAGACATGTATGTTCACTTGGCACGGGCGTGTGGTTGAGCTTTGAAGAATGGAATCGGCATTCGCTTCTCGGAGAAGAAGGGAACGAGAATTCAAATTTGGGTCCAAAATGGAACGGGCATGGCAAAGAAGCCACGGGCATTCGCTTCAAGAGACCGAATGGAATGTACGTTCACTTTCGGATGAAGAAGGAATGGGAATTCACTTGTAGAATCAGGAATTAGAGGAAAAGATGTGGGCATGGCTGTTGTAATTGAGATCAGGAATAGTCCTACGCTTTAGATGAGAAGGGAATGGACGTGGCCCTTTCGGAATGGCCATTGCACTTTTGGAATGGTCGTGGCACTGCCAAAACTGGGAATTTTCAAAATTGATTAGTGCTTTATGGTTGTAGGTCTAACACCCTTCCTTGAATATTCAATGTCAGTACAGTTACACCCCCAATATTGAATGCACTTCAACGGAATTCATGCTCAATCAAATGCATTTACTCTTTTTTAATGCATCTGCCAATCTACGCAGAGGATTTGGCTGAATTTAACCTTTTTTGGGAAGGAACGGACGTAGCAGATGTGCTACGGCCATGGCTTGATAAGTGAACGGGCATTTGCTTCTTCTCAGAGCAACCAGATAGAGAGAAGTTTCACCTAGAATTTTCCTCAAACACCTACTCTAACTCATGTGTTTGCCGAGTGTTAAATGTTGTGTTTTTGTTTCAATAGGGAGATAGAGCTAAAGCTAGTCTCTAGATACCTATTGGTATCTATAATGCATGATTTAAACTAACAAATTGATAAACTTGAAGAAAAAACACAAAAAATTGAGATTTTGCTTGAATGTTAAGGGCAAGGTATGGGCACTCACTTGCTTCTCCCGCTCTTGGTGAAGGCTCACATGCTCTGATGCTTGATTAACAACCAAAGCTCTAGATAATCTCCATCAAAAAACAAAACAAAACAAAATTAATCAACCAACCGGTGGATTTGCATTCCAACCAGGCTAAATCAAAGACTCTAGCAAAATGAATAGTGTGGAGGACCCTAAGCTAAATGCCTTCCCCGGTAGCGGTGCCAAAGATGTTAAGGATAACATGCTATCTTGCACACAAGAGAGAAAGAAGAAGAGAAGGATGCATGCAAGAGTTGAATTTGGAGATAGCACTTCGCCAACCCTATGAGGGTTAACTCCTGGATGTGAAGCCGCTAGGGGCTCACTCCACACTCTCCTTGTGTTACCCAAGAAGAGATCCATTGCTAGGTAGAGAGAAAGAGAGAAGGAGCTATGGAGAGATCAACCTCTACCTCATGTCACTAGTATGCAAAAAGGACATGGTAGATAGCAAAGAGTATGTAGAGATGGGGAGCATCACCATTCCTACTCACATACACCGATAATCAAACATGCAAGCAAGCAAGAACACAAGAAAGCATGCAACCACAAGCTCATAAAATGAGAGAGAGAGAGAGAGAGAAGGAACACTCAATTGAGACAAATGGGATTGTCCCTGTTCATATTTCATAGAATGTCTTATATACATGAGCTCATATTTACAATGTTCGGCCACCCATTTACAAGTGGGGGCCCAAAACTAGTCTCCCTAGTTTTACTAGATCTATGTACATTTATTCCTCATGGCAGGCATTACACAAGTCGTAAGCTAGGTCATCTCATGTCTCATATACAATCAATGCTTAGTGGCATGGTTACAAAAAGATCAAGTACAAAGGGTGTAGCCACGTGAAAGGTCATGTTTACCAGAGTGGTTAACAACCTTCTTTAGTTGGTGTTCAAATCTGATTTTTTTGGAGCAAGAAGTTGACCCACCTAATGGCTTAATTAATGCCTAAATGCAGTGAGCTAATGTGGTTAGTGTTGGGGTTGCAAATCTACCCACACTCAGTTTAGATCTGCTGATTTAAGAACTTCTCAGCTACGACAACAATGCAGCAGCTACACTTAACATTAAGCAAGCAAACAAAAAGGGAGGGACCTAGAGACTCGCACCCAGCTGTGATACCATGTTAGTAAACTCACTGAAATGAGGATATTCTCAAGGTTGAGTGGTGGATAAGAAGATAGAGAGATGAAGGCTCACAACCACACAAGCACTAGGAGACAAGCTCACGTATACAAGAAAGGATATCTTGTTTATTAGTTGCTCAAGAATACAACTATGCTCATCTCTTACTCAAAATGAAGCATGCTATGACTTTATGTATGCATGGTCACCTAGGGTTAGGGTTTGCATCCCTAGGGTGACTTCACACATACACACTCTACCTACACCCTTGTTCACATGCCAAGTTTATTTTATAAATCCTTGTTTATAGATCAATATTCACTATGCCTTCTTGGAAAAGACTATCAATATCCAAAATTTGATAGGCAGCTAGGTCAATGTTATGTTTGCACACTCCGCATCTAGCCCGTTGCACACTAGAGCTGGAGGGAGATGTAAGAGAGGTGGAAGAAATGACCACATCCCAAAGTGTATGCCCTTATCACATTGAGAGGGGCTAAAAAAAAATCACTCTCCCTTGCATAGAATCTACAAGGCCTATACAGTACATGGTCTTGCGTCATGCTAGAATCTTGGATGGAGGCCAAGGATATAAGGCAAGATAAGTGTCATTGCAGTCCTCGACTATGAGAAATCTATCAAGACTTTTGAAATAAGTTCTCAAACCTATGCTCAACTATGTGACTCATCTCGTGACCTCCTCATAGAGCCTATGTCTCTATCCCCCATCTGTGCTCTTATCTACTCCATTCCAACCTCATATACTTGACCTCTGCAATTAGTATCTCTATTGCACTGCCTCTAATAATGTTAGTTCCATAGTATGCAGGTGGTGTCTACATGAAATAGAAAATGAATAAGATACATAGCAAAAATACATAAGACATTAACATACATGTAAGTAAACAAATAAAAGACAAGTATCACATCAGTGTGCTATTTGTGAAAATAGCCACACCACATGTGGTAAGCCATAAATCAATCAAAACCTATGATCCAAGAGCCTCAACACTAAAAAATGTCACAAAGGTCAGGTCTGCCTCAACAACTTAGACAGCCAAGGGGTCACAGGGCCTACCCTACTTGCATAAGTAATCCCTTCCCACACCACCACCCTAGGACGAGTGGTACTATAGTCCACCTTCGATCTCAATACAAACTCTATATATAATTTCTTTGCAAAGTATAAGGGAATTTGGCAATGGTGTGGCATCCTCCCATAAGTAGCTACATATCAGCTATAGATATGTGCCGCCCCATAGCTAGATGGGAGCACTTAGAAAAAAGAAATGATTTCCCAACCACAAGACAAAACTCCTTCACCATCTCTAAATAGATCTAAAATAAAATCCCTAATTCCAGAGAGCTTGTCCACCTAACGGTGGTAGGTCAACCTATGTAAAACTCTAGTAGTATATTTTGTCTCTAGCCACTCGTTTATAGATGTGATGCTACCTAGGTTGGAAAACATAACCTCTAGGTTCACCCACAATGTGTAAGGTAGATGGTGTGTCACCCATACTCACACGGACGGTCGATATCTTGAGACAATAAATTGTGGCTATAAGGTCCTCAATGGACTCATGTGAGTCCATGCCAAAGAGGATGATGTGATGCCATCCTAATGAAAACCATAACCTCGATGCAAAAGTGATAAAAAAGTCTAATGAAGATTAGGGAAGATCTAATGGAGACTAGGTTATGTGAAATTATATTGTAGATTAGGGAGAGAGGGAGGTTAAAGAGTGAATAGTGAAAATCGGGGGAGGGGGATTTTTATACCTTGATTGAGTTAACACAAGGAACACATGGTACCCCATGATTGGTTATCGAATAACTTGATTGAGTTCCATGAAATTTATGTGTCAATCATCTAAATAGTTATCTAAATAACTCGTTTGAGTTTCATGAAGGGTGGAAGCATGAATATGTGTACAAAAAAGCTGTGTCCCCCCGGACAATGCTATTTGGGTAGTGAACTACCTCTTTGAAAGGTGTAAAGCGAGAATTCAAGAAATCCATTTTACTCTATGAAAAAGACCTCACAATTATAACTTTTAGGTTTTACAATTCAAACCTTCATGATTCCCTTCTCCCACATCACGGGCTAGAGTTTATTCAAACTTTTATGTTTTACAATTCATGATTCCCTTCTCCCACGTCGCGGGCTAGAGTTTCTTTCTGTTGCTCTCTCTCTCTCTCTCTCTCTCTCTCTCTCTCTCTCTCTCTCTCTCTCTCTCTCCCTCTCCCCCCCTCTCTCTATGTCCCCCTCCCACACACACACACACACACACACACACACGGATGAATACTCTCTTTATCTGTCTGGCTCAATACACAAAAGAGAAACATGGTGGAACTACAAGAGTTGGAAGGGATTAAAACTTTGCAGGTCTGAACACTGGTCTCTCTATCTCTCTCTCTCTCTTTCTATGCAACGCAAAAGTGAGTATTTAACAAAATTTTATATGTTACAGGTTAATGCACTCCCATCCCAAGAATGTAAGTTCATTTGGCGAATATGAAGCACAACACGAAAGAAAACAAAGAGCCAAAAACAAAAGAAAATTAAAGGAAGCAAGAAATGGGGATCATGTAGAGATCGTTGATGGCAAAGAAGAGAAAAAGTTTCCAAAGAGATTGTGCGGTATTTTCATCAGTGAACAAATGGAATGGACATAGCCACTAAGAAAGACATCTTCAATCAGCTAATCCTTCATCCATCTCATTAAAATATTTGTAAGACACAGCTCGAAGGCACCAGAACGATGTTCAAACGGCGCTCATAGCAAATATTCGCAACACGCTCCAAAGTTTGAAGAATCCATGATCTGGGGATGAATTATTCCTCAAAAGGTCTTCCATGATGATGCTCTTAAACTAAAAAGAATCAAAGAAGTCAGTTGGCCACTCACTAATGTCTCTAAGCTACTATCCGTTGATAGAAGGAACTTTTATGTGGCAAAATCTCGACCAGGAACTTGAAAATGACAACTCCATGTTGTTTTTCTCCACATGTCATAAGAAACAACCAAGACACCGCATACCTGATGAGGTAAAGGAGCTAGTGGTAAAGGAGCTAGTGGTCACTTTTTGGATAGCTGAGACTCGTGTGTTCCCTAACAAAAAGGACATATGTCGAAAAAGAATTGGTTGAAGAACTACACATTGAGCACCCAATTCATCTACTAGATGTATCACAAGTATGCCTACTGTATAATACTAGTGAAAGTTAGAAAAATTCTCATTAGCTGAATAGTTATGGCACCCAAATATAGATATATGCCTAATAACTGTATAAATAATAGTTGTTTAATATCTCTGCATCTAATATTTACCTAATAGCTTTCTCATAGTTATATATATCTGAAGTCTATCTAATAGGTAGCTAGCTATGCTAGTTGATAGATAGACAAAAGCTACCTAACAAAGCTAGAGTGTGTAGCTAGCTAAGACTTGATTAATACATGCTCACCTAACATATACGTAATAGTTGTCTAATAGCTGTATATCTTTTAGATATCTAATAAATAACTAGCTATTTTAACTAGTAGCTATTTAGTAGATATGAATCTAATAGAAACCTTAGTTTAATAATAGTTGTGCACTTAATTTATACCTGATAGTTATCCAATACCTGTATATAGCTAGTAGTTATTTATTAGATGTTGTGTAACTAATTAATAGATGTGCCTCTAATAACTAAAAGCTCTATATATCTAATAGTTGTGTAAGAGTAGTGTAATAGCTTACTAATAGCTCTATGTCTCATAGAATGATATTGAATAGCTATTTATCTTCTAGTTTTAATAGCTGTTGATAGTTACCTACTAATAGCTATTAATAGCTAACTAATAGTAGCTAATAGAATTATATCTAATAGCTATCTATCTTATATCTAACTACTAGTTGGTCATTGCTAATAGCTATAGACAGCTATTAGCAATGACCAATAGCTATTAATAGCTAACTAATAGTAGCTAATAGAATTATATCTAATAGCTATCTATCTTATATCTAATAGCTATAGATAGCTATTAGCAAATGACCAACTAGAATTATATCTAATAGCTATCTATCTTATATCTGACTACTAGTTGCTTGGAGATGCAAGAACCATCATAGTGAGAGTATTTGAGGATGTGGAAACAGGCACTTCTGAAGATGGGTTCATCAAACATGACTTCATGTATCGATGGCAAGCTGAACAGTTCAAGGATTGCATTATGCATTTTCTAGATGATGTAGTTGTTTCATTCGTGGACTTCGCTAAACATTACTCTTTCAAGGAACAAAATGAAATCCAATCCATGAATTGGAAGTCACAATTTTTGTGAACATTGTTAAAATATAAGCCCAACATTGTCCCTTAGCCATATATCAGAAGGGGCATAGGATATGTATAAGCCTAAGGTTGTGTGTAGCTCCCACAATAACATAAGCAAACAATGATGTCAATCCAATCATGTATCCAGTCATATGAGATGTATCTCTCAAGGCTATTTATGCCTCATGTAGTTGTTTATTTGACTAGGATCAATGATATGAATGTTATGAACTCTCTTTCATAATGAATGGCTCATTCACTCTCCTGCCCTAAATCTAACATGGTATCAACAACAAAATCCTAGGAAAAATAGGGTGATATTCTCCCCCTTGAGTAGTGGATCTCACATTTTTTCACCAACCCCCTACTAGTGGAGGAGCGAATCTAGGCCGCTTTAGGGTGTGATTTCAACTAGAGAGTTTCTCATTAGATCTACGCGCACCATTTCATACATTCAATGACTTGCGTACGAGAATAGCGATCACGGCATTAGCAGAATAGCAGGCCGGCACATTGTTTTCCCTAGCTTGCTGGTCATACCGCAAATGTGCTATGTACGATTCCCTGTGATGCCATTGCCTTAGGGCTTTTGAAGCCATGTATCTCAAATCCCTTCACCTCAGTCCTTAGCCCAAAAGGAGTTGCGACACGGTTGCTACATTAAAAAAAACCAGGTGGGATATGAAGCTTTCCATGAAAGCTCATTCCAAAACTTCATTTTAGTGTTTTTTAACACTAATCAAGTGTTAATTAAACACTTGCTTGGCCGTATTTCTGGGTTGTTGCAAGATCAGGGTGTCCAGTTTTATCTAGTTTATGCTGGACTGGGACAATGCTTGGAGAGCAAGTTTTGGGGGGCAAGGTACTTAAAATAAGATCAAGTAAATAATAGAAAATACGCTTGCCCTTAAACTAACCCAATATAACTTAAATTAATATAAATTAGTCTAATTAATCAAAATTAATCAAAAATATGATGAAATGATTAAAAAATGATCTTTCCATACTTAGAGTGATCCAATTTATTTTTCCATAGATGCACCATTACAAGCACACTAGTCCTTATAGGTTTTATATGATTCACATCAAAAATGTAATTATACTAATTAGATTATTAATATTTGCAGGCCTTCTGATAGTCTGGAAGAATTTTGAAAAAGAGATCATTAAAAATCCAACCATTGGATTTGTAATTTTTACTAACCACCACATTCTACTAATGTCTCAGTACCTACCCACTCTTTTGATCTACAAGATTGAGGATTTTAAGTGGTAGCTATTGTGGGTACAAAAAGTGGCGTAAATTATAACACTTTAAAGACCTTGAAATATTTAAAGAAAATAGATAAATATCTTAAAATTTTCTCAAAAAATCAAGTTAAGCTCCATATTATGCAAAGATCTAAGGTACAAAGTGGGAATCTCATATGAGTTTATATGTAAAAGATATTAGCATTTTATGGAATCAGTTCAAATTTGGGACAGGGTGTATACATTGACTTTGTACCTAAGAAAATGAGGACTTTTGACAATCTAATGCTTAATCAAATTATGCAGCTATATTTCCAACTTTGAATATGATGTTCCAATAAAAGAACTTGAAACGAAATTCCTTCATTTACTAGGAGAGATTAGCCACTAAAGGTAAACAAATGCCTGTTTTTTTACTGTTTACAGGGTGCCTGAGTGCACAAAACTGGGCACCCTGATCTTGCAACCACCCTTCTTCAAGAAAGATTATTTTCTCTGAGGAAGCTCTTCTACATCAACACTTGAAGCACTCCATCAATCTTGCAAAAGGTTCACCACCAACACTTAAAGGGCTTCATCAACACTCCAACTTCATCAACATTTGCAAGTGCTCTCATGAGCCATTTTTTTGGGAGGTGAGAAGAACACAAATCAATTTCTTTCTTCATTCCTAAGGCATCCACTTTTGTTATGGCCTCTCATTCTAAATACCCTGATAAGTGCATTGTGGAAAGAACAACCATCCACCTCACAAGTGCTACTACAAACACAAGGCCAACCTTGTTGTTGGAGAAAGTCACTTTACAGAAGTGAAGACTTTTTGCAAGGAAGATGAATCCTATGCATTGTAAAATGTTATTCACTCTTTTTTTGGTTAAAGCCTTTTTATTGTTAGGCACACTTGTTATATGATGGACCTTGTCACAAATGTCGTCCAATCATTGTTGTGTACACCCATTTTTCCACACCTTGATGTTGTAGAGAAGAGAGCAGACACCCTTATGTTATAAAGGGGGGCCTCTATCTCATTGTTTCAAGGAAGGATGTTGTTAGGCGAAACCTATTTTTAAGTGTTAGTTGTCCATGTTTGGCTTAAGGAGGGTGTTAAAATATAAGCCCAACATTGTCCCTTAGCCATATATCAAAAGGGGAATATGATATGTACAAGCCTAAGGTTGTGTGTAGCTCCCAATGACATAAGAAATGATGTCAATCCACTCATGTATCCAATCATATGGGATGTATCTCTCAAGGCTATTTACGCCTCATGTAGTTGTTTATTTGAATAGGATCAATGATATGAATGTTATCAACTCTCTTTCATCTCATGAATAGCTCATTCACTCTCTCGCCCTAAATCTAACAAACATTACCTACTATAGTGTTGGAGGTGAGGTGAGAAAGACTATACACTTCTTCATTTCTGAGGATAAAATGCATGACACTCTGTTTGTACAACATTGCTTCATGCTTCATTGGTAATGGTTTAAGGACAAAGACTTGGATGTCAACCAACATTGGGTTTGGTCTGATGGGGCTACATCTTAATTCAAGGCAAAGAGGCCCTTCTATTTTGTTGGGAGATACTCTAAATAATGGTATGGAACTTTTTTGGTAGTGGTCATGGTAAGGGAGAATATGATGGGGTAGGTGCAGTTGGTGAAGAGGACTCTAACACACGAGCACTTGAAGGACAATGGAGCTGAGTTGAAATGTGAAACAAATGTCGTGCAATTCCTTTGTCAACACTTATCCAATGGATCCATTACACACTACCCTTCCAAGCATAGGCACGTAGAATTTATACTTTGGGAGGTCAAGGGGGGAGATGTGAATCGAGAGATTCGATGGGACTATCAAGATTTCCCTAAGGCACGCTCTTTGCATTGTATTCTTGGCTACTACTGAAAACAAGATGGCTCCGCACTTTCATATAGACAACTGTCTTGTTACTATAGTGCATGCATGCACAATCAATGGAGAAGATGTAGTCACAAAACACATGTGACAAGATGGAGCCACCATAAGATAACTCCAACTAACGGTGGAAACAATGATGAAGAATTTGATGAGCCTACATATGAAGGGCATTATGAAGCACTAAGCGAAGGACTCCAAGTAGGAGATAACTTTGCTGTCAATGATGAGAAGGGCAATGAAGAAGGCATGGACTTCTACTTGATCAAGTGCACAAGTACAAAAGGAGCAACTCAAAGTAGATGAGGAGGACAACTGGGGTAATGAAATTGAAGCAGGGTCCTATATTTTGAAGGGACTCTTTTATAAGAAGATAGATGAATCCTGTTACAAGCTGTTGAGTAGAAAGCATGTGGTCTACATATACTCCCATCTTTTTAAATGTATTAAAATTCCTACATGTTCAAGGTGCTAGGGGATTGTATATAATCTCGCCCGGGTCTTGGAATCTATATACAATAGCATGCTTTAGAGCAATGTTCATATAATGATTCTACTGACCCTTTGCAAGTCAGCATGTCAGCAACACAATTATTTGTGCCTTTAACATGTTCACATTTGAACTTCCAGCAAGAAAACCATCCCGCCCACCGGAGAAGTCGACTGTTTGTGTCGATTTTTCACACATTTTCTGAAGAGAGAAATCCCATGAAATTATTGAGATCTGTCTTTAGTATGAATTCCACGGGAAGAACAAACAGTCAAAAATTCTCAAAACATTTTTTATCGGATAGAATTTCCTTGTGGATGGAAGGGTAATTTAGGTTTGCATCATGAAATCTTCCTGCAGCATATCTGCAAATTTCTTCCTTCCCATCGTTTGATTCCGTGAGAATTCCAACCCAATATTTGTCAGAGGTGTCTTAATAGATTATAAGATGCCCATCTATGGGGGGAGACGCATCTTTGGTAGAGAGGCATTTTTCCTTGATCTTCTTGACCGCTTTTGTCTATTTACTAGTCCATTCAGACTTGTGAGTCAAGAACTTTTGGAGAGGTTACCGATCTTTGGAGAAGTTAAGAGGGTAGATCCAAGAGACATAGTTGAGACATCCAAGGAACCTTTCTGCAACCTTGACGTCCAAAAACCTTTCAAGAAAACTGCAGATCTTCTGTATAACATGTTCCTAGAGCATTATCTGTCCCAAATAGATTGTTACTCCTAAAAAAATTATCTTCTAAAGGAACATGTGAAGCTTTGTTTCAGAAATCACAAATCCAGATTTCTGAAGTTCATTGAAGACTTGTTCCAGGTGCTTAAGGTGCTCTTCGAGAAAATTAAAATGTCGTCAATGTAAGGAGCTCCAAACTTTGTGAATTGCTGGAAGACCAAGTCGATGCATCTTTGGAATTCTGAGGGTGCATTCTTTAATCTAAATGGCATCACTACTTTCCATTGAAATTGTCCCTATGGGACTACAAAGGCCGTTTTGTGTTTTTCTTTCTCAAGAATCTTGATTTGATGAAAAACAGACTTCATGTCCAGCTAAGAGTACCATTTAAAGATCTTCAAACCACAAAAGATGAAGCAAGTAATAGAGGTCTTGAAGCAGCTTCAGAACATGACATTTGGAGAAGTGTATAGGCACATCCTCCTCACTCGCCAACAAATGTGCAGAGATAAAAGGGCATAAAAAATGATGAAGAGTTATAATGAAAGAGAAAACCTTCTAGTTAAGCTTTGTGATACATGGAATGAATCTAGAAACTATGGATGCAAGTTTGGAACAAAAAGTTGCTCTTGTAAGAAGTTAGATAAGGCAAAACACAAAGCCTCCAAATGACACAAAAGCTTTCTTGTGCACCCTTCTGTTGTCTAGTTTTTGCTATGGGCCAATGGGCACTTCAGAGTCTTCATATGGAGCTCATCCACAAAAAAGAACTTGGTGGATCAATTTCATAGTTGCTTTCGAGGTTTGTGTGGTGTGATTACATGCTTCATTTTGCAAGGTTCTTGTGATGTCTTGCAAGGCTGTCATTTGCATGGCAAGAAACCTGTGTTTTTCGAGCATCTTGATGATTTTTGGGAGAGAAACAGTCAATTTGATGAAGACAACACATTGCTTATCGATGATAGCCTTTACAAGTGCCTGTATAATGTCCTAGCACCTTCTCATTGTACCAAAGTTTGGCTCCATGAGTGATTCATGCATTAGGGAAAATTTGGGCTCATTTTTGGGCCCGCTAAGTAATGCCACATCATAAAAAATGGGGCCATGGTAAATTTTTTGAACTCCAATTTTTTTGGAGGTTGCATATATAGAATCTACTCTTCAAGATCTTTCCATTGATATATAACATGATGGGGTTTGGACATGACCCATGGAAGATGTACAAAAAGTAGGTTCAAAAGTGAAGATGTGGACTGTACGATAGCCTTTAAACTTAATTTTGAGTAAAATGGTATATCTTGAGCTTAGCAACTCCAAATGTTTCGGAGTTTGAAATTATAAGATCTACTTTTCATGATCTTTCTAATGATATGTCATATGATGGGGTTTTAACATAAGGTAAGAAATGTTTGCGCGCCTCCCATTTTCAAGGTGAAGATTGGAAAAACTCCCTTAGAGGGCCCAAAAATGAGCCCAAATTTTCCCTAATGGTGTGCACAATTTCTTACTTACAAGCTAGCCCCATGGTTGTGGAAGTACCTAGAAAAACACGGGATAGAAGATCTTTTGTTGTTGTTGGGAGAGGTGATGTCTTTGGTGAATGTGGTAATGTAGAAGATTTGCAAGTTATCACCCATATTGTGATAGGAAACATTTATAAAAAAATCTAAAACTATTAACAACTAACACATCCATCAGCATGTAGGCATCACACAGCTATTGGCTCCTAATAACAAAACTTTTAGGTACTACCATTTGTTACCTGTGCTATCAAGACCAACATTTTCGGTAATATTTTGAACCATGGCAGAGCTTTCAACGGCAACATCCCAAGGGTCACCGACATTGGTTTTCGGTTTAAGTGTTCTCTTGAGTGGGCTGCAAACAGACTTGGTTGGGCCACTTTCAAGTGATACTCTCCTAGGTGAAAGTGCTAAAAAATAGTATAGAACATTTAGCAACTATTATCAATTATTAGTACAACAAGTTCCATATTTATTACTACAATTATTAACACAAGAACTATTAGCACAACTATTAATAGCAATTATTAGAAAAGCTATTAGCACTTAACAACATATATTAGCATGCTTATTAGCTCTTGCTATTTGTAAGATTCCTCCCTCCAGCTTTTGAGGTGTACAGGTGTAAGAGCCTCTCCTTCTGATCTTGTAATTATTCCCCTCTTTGAAATAAAAGAAAGATTTTGTTTTACCCTGTTTTGACTTGGAGAGAGAAAATGTCTAGAGAGAGGTAATCCAAAATTGAGATATTTTTGGATATAAAAATCCTCCTAGTGTCTTAAATGGTTTCCCCTGAAACACAAATTCAAAAAGAACTTTCCAATGTGCATTTGGAGTTAATTGAAAATAAGTATAAAGGACCTTAGCCTAAGGGTCTAGATTTTTAGAAATTTTTAGATTATGGTTCAATTAAGGTTTCTATGGGCCAATAGGATCAATCCAATTATGGGGAGGAGATAAATCCAATTTAAAAAAGAAAAATACCAAAAAATGAGTAAATGCCCACTTAAGATGAAGACTTGACTGAGTACAAGGTTTATTAGTAAAAAATTATGAATATTACTAAAAAAATAAGATATTTTGGGTATAATGATTCAATTTTTACACCTTGGTAAGGAGAAGGGGGCTCTTCAAGGAGGTGCCTATTTCACATGTGTGGTGGAGTTGTAAACTCAAAAATATTGTGATATTTTTATCTCTCCTCTCTCCTGGATCAAACCAAATCAAAAGGGAGCCAAACTAGGTCCAAATCTTGTCCAAATTCAGCCAAACGAAACCTGGAAAATTCTAGAAACTAGTTGGACTTGGTTAGAGACCTCCCTCACCTATAAAAAGATCCTTAGCCCTTTGTAAAAAAATATGAGAACTATACCATGCCAGTATTATACTGAAATAATGATATTTTCTATTATCCTCAAATTGGAGAGATTGGAGTTTCTCTCTCTCTTCAATCTTCCTTGGAGTCTTCATCAACATACCAAACCAATTGATTGGTTGGGGGCCTCTACATTGATTAAAGAATCAAGCAATCTAGGAGGTAAAGTGTGGTTTATGGTCTTTTTTTTAATCTCCAAATGTGCTCTCTTCTCAACCCCTCTCAAGCTTAAGAAGCATTTAATTGAATGGCTTTTTAATATAATTGAAGTTCTTGAATGAATTGTAGTGATAAAACACATAAATTTCCATTTATGCTTAAATTAAATGTTTTTTTAAAGCATGTCTCTCTCTCTCTCTCCCCCCCAAAGAATGGTCATTCCTATGACCTATTCTATATTCAAATGAAGCTTCTCATGAAGCAATTCTCTAATCTAAAAGTAATTTCTATGCATGTCAAATTGAGGCCAAATAAGTGGCTTTTTAATGCTTTTATGCTATTTAATCCATGGAAAAATTAGGAATCAAGTCCATAATTGGATATTGATCCAATTAATGGTTATTCTATCATATGATATTACTAAACTTTATGTTCTCAAAATTATTGAGAATTATCAGTAATAGCAACGAAGCTATGGTAAATTTTTAAAAAAATTAACACATAAATCATTTTCATTCATAATATGAAAAAAGGACTTCCTACCATATTCTAGGATTAATCATCCTAGATTAATTTAATGGTTCTCATTATAATCATGAAAAATTTAATTTTTATGTTTATGCATAAATAGTTAATTAGAAAAAAGAGAAATTTCTAGTAATTCATTTTTATGTTAAAGAGTAATTTCCATGACAATGGAAATCCATGTATTCCAATGAAGTAAGAGAAAAATTGGGATGCTAAAATAATGTATATTTTATTTAAAAATTAAAGAAAGATTTTAGTTAAATTTATCTTTTTGCATAGATAAATTTAAATGATGAAAGAGGAATTCCTACCATATTGGAATTCAAATATTCAAATGAGGAAAGTGTAATTTTTAGCATATTGAAATTAATGGGTATTTTATTTAAATTCAAAGATTAATTTTAGATAAATTTATTTTATCTATGAGAAATATTTAAATGGTAAAAGAGAAATTCCTATGACATTTGGAATTCCATCATTTAGATGGGAAAAGAAAAATTCATAGCATATTGAATTAATGGGTATTTTATTATGAGAAATATTGATGATAAAAGAGAAATTTTCATGACATTGGAATGCAAATAATTAAATGCAAAAAAGAGAAATTTCCATGGTATTTGAGATCCAAGAAATTAAATGGAAAGAAGAGAAATTTTTAGTATAATTCAATTTATGATTATTTATCAAAAGTGAAAATATGGGTAGAATTGATTTCTATAAATCCCATGAATTCTTTTATTTAAAAGAGAAATATTGAATATAATTCAAAAGAGGAATATTGAATATAATTCAATTGACGAATTGAGAAGGAATATAGAAATAATCGTTCGAGAAAAGGAACCTTTAATTAGGCCAAGCAATTGGTAGAAATTTAGAAAAAGTCCCATTATCGGTATCAAACTAGAAAAAGCTACTAAATGGGAATAGCATGTGAAATGGATGTGATAAGATGTAAATAGGATGAGATAAGATGTGAATGGATGTGATAAGATGTAAATACGATGTGATAAGATGTAAATATGATGCGATAAGATGTGAATGGATATAATAAGATGAAAATAGAATGTGATAAGATGTAAATGGGATGCGATAAGATGTGTATGAGATGTGATAGGATGTGAATGGATGTGATAAGATGAAAATAAGATGTGATAATATGTAATGTAATGAAAATGGATGTGGATGTATATATGAAAGAATGGATGTGGATGTGCATGTGAAAGAATGTATGTGGAAGAATGGATGTGGATGTGTATGTGGAAGAATGGATGTGGATGCGTATGTGAAAGGATGTGATGTCGATGTGAGTGAATGGATGAGATATAATGTGATGTGAATCAAGATGTGAATGAACGAGATGTGATGTCATGTGAATCGGATGTAAATGCATGATATGGGATGTGAATGGATGAGATGTGATGTGATGTGAATCGGGATAAGAATGAATGAGATGAGATGTGAAATGAATGTGATGAGATGTGATGTAAATTGAGATAGATGTGAATGAATGATATGTGATGTAAATAAATGAGGTGTGATGGGATGTGAATATGGGTAGATGCGAGTGGATGAGATGTGATGAGGATAAATGAGGAAAGATGTGATGAGATGAAAATTGATGTGATTGGATGCGAATAGGAATACATATGAATTGGATGTGGACTAAGTAATGTGGACAGATGTGGAACAATGTGAAAGAGTTCATTATAGAAACTGTATTTATGACCTATTTTCAAATGACTCTTTTATGTCAATAATGCTGGGGAAGCATTTCAACCGTCTTGAGAATGAGGTCATGGAGACCTAACAGATAAAGTTGCAATAGCTGACGGAGAGTCGACGGAGGAGGTCTCACGTAGCAAGGACGACCGAGGTCTTGACCAGCCTCGGTTCGATTTAAATGATGGTGAGCTTCCAGTACGGTGGATGAGGGACCAAGGAAGCGGCCTATGAGTGAAGCCCTAGGTGACCTGCGAAGGATCCTAGAGGGTGCTAACCATACGGTGCTCGGCACCAAAGATACCCACACGTGCATCGGGGAACAAGCTAGATAAAAAGATTAGGTATTTTTTTATTCTAATCTAGTTAAAAATGATGATTAATTTCTTTAAGCTTGTTTATGATAAAGAAAATTCATATTAATTCATTTTAAATTGAAAGAGGGTTATGCTAATATTTTTGGAAATGAGGAATGGATATTTAAGAATAATCAAGATATTTAATCATAATTATGCTTATAATTATGATATGTATGCATAAAAAAAATTAGTTTAAAACAAAAGTTCTTATCATGTATCAATTATGAATATTCATTTAAAGCTAGAAAATTGAACATTCTCAAAAGTTGAAGCGAAGCTGTGGTGGCAAAAGTTTCCACAAAAAAAGATAAATCTTATTTCTATGCATAAATTTTAATAAATCAAAAAGAGGAATCCCATCATATTCTAGGCATAGACATCTTTATGCTAAAAGAATGTTTTTTGGAAAATATTTTTAAAGTATTTATGCATAATTATTTCAATAGGGAAAAGAGAAATTTTTGTTATATTTATCTTTATATATGTACATGCATAAATAAATTTATGCTAAAAGTGGAGTTTTGAGCATTGTTCAATAGTCAAAAAAAATAAAGAAGGTTATGCACAAATTTTTTATTCAATTTATGAGGATTATGAAAATAATTCATTTAGATAAATGGATTAATGTTTATACTAAAAGAGAAAATATGGGTATAAATGATTTTGTAAATGAATCTTTTATTCAAAAAGAAGAATATTGAACATATTTTATTTTGAGAATGTGAATGAATGTAGGAATGATGAGAATGGATGTGAACGAATGTAGGAATGATGTGAATGAATGTTAATGAATGTGAATGAATGTAGGAATGATGAGAATGGATGTGAGTGAATGTAGGAATGATGTGAATGAATGTAGGAATGATGTGAATGGATGTGAATGAATGTAGGAATGATGAGAATGGATGTGAATGAATGTAGGATTAATGAGAATGGATATGAATGAATGTAGGAATGATGATAATGAATGTGAACGAATGTAGGAATGATGATAATGAATGTGAACGAATGTAGGGATGATGAGAATGGATGTGAATGAATTTAGGAATGATGAGAATGGATGTGAATTAATGTAGGGATGATAATAATGGATGTGAATGAATGTAGGAATGATGAGAATGGATGTGAATGAATGTAGGAATGATGAGAATGGATGTGAATGAAAGTAGGAATGATGAGAATGGATGTGAATGCATGTAGGAATGATAATAATTGATGTGAATGAATATAGAAATGATGAAAATGGATGTGAATGAATGTAGAAATGATGAGAATGGATGTAAATGAATGTGAATGAATGTAGGAATAATTAGAATGGATGTGAATGAATGTACGAATGATTAGAATGAATGTGACTGAATGTAGGAATGATTAGAATGTAAATCCCATGAATCTTTTATTCAAAAAGAAAAATATTGAACATATTTTATTTTGAGAATGTGAATGAATGTAGGAATGATGAGAATGGATGTGATGAATGTAGGAATGATGTGAATGGATGTGAATGAATGTAGGAGTGATGAGAATGGATGTGAATGAATGTAGGATTGATAAGAATGGATGTGAATGAATGTAGGAATGATTATAATGGATGTGAATGAATGTAGGATTGATGAGAATGGATGTGAATGAATTTAGGAATGATGAGAATGGATGTGACTGAATGTAGGAATGATGATAATGGATGTGAATGAATGTAGGAATGATGAGAATGGATGTGAAGGAATGTGAATGAATGTAGGAATGATGAGAATATATGTGAATGAAAGTAGGAATGATGAGAATGGGTGTGAATGGATGTGAATGAAAGTAGGAATGATGAGAATGGGTGTGAATGGATGTGAATGCATGTAGGAATGATGATAATTGATGTGAATGAATGTAGAAATGATGAGAATGGATGTGAATGAATGTAGGAATGATGAGAATGGATGTGAATGGATGTGAATGAATGTAGGAATGATTAGAATGGATGAGAATAGATGTGAGTGAATGTACGAATGATGAGAATGGATATGAATGGATGTGAATGAATTTAGGAATGATGAGAATGGATGTGAATGGATGTGAATGAATGTAGGAATGATTAGAATGGATGAGAATAGATGTGAGTGAATGTACGAATGATGAGAATGGATATGAATGGATGTGAATGAATTTAAGAATGATGAGAATGGATGTGAATGAATGAGAATGGATGTGAATGGATGTGAATGAATGAGAATGGATATAAAATGATGTGAATGGATGTAAAATGATGTGAATGAATGCAAAATGATGTGAATGAATGTGAATGGATATAAAATGATGTGAATGAATGTGAATGGATGTAAAATGATGTGAATGGATGTGAAGGGATGTGAAATGATGTGATTGGATTTGAGTTGATGTGGAAATGATGTGATTGGATGTGAGTTGATGTGAGAATGATGTGATGTGATATAGATTGATGTAGAAAAATGTGGGAGGATGAGAAATTATGAGGAATAATATGAAAGGATGAGAAAAGATGAGGAATAATGTGAAAGAATGTGGAATGATGAGGAAAGATGGGAATGAGGGACCAAGGAAGCGGCCTATGAGTGAATCGCTAGGTCACCTGCGAAGGAACCTAGAGGGTGCTGACCATATGGTGCTTAGGATCTCGGTCGCCCAGGATACCCACGCATGTGTTGAGGAAGAAAAAATGAGTTGGAGTTGTTTTCTGAACACGGACATGGATCTGGTTGATTGGCCTTGCTGGTCTTCAACGGATGAGTTCATGGCTCTTTTACATGGATATTGTTGATTGATCTTGCTGATCTCCAAGTGAGAGTCCATATGGTTTTTATGTGATTAAACTCCTAGGTACTATGGGCTAGGAACTATTGAAAAGTCCCCTCAGTGAGTAGGTGGTGAGCGTTCTGGTTGCCAATGATGCCATAGGTACGCTGAGGAAGGAATGACTGAAATTGGATTTTTTGGTTGAAAAGTGAAAAAGTTGGAAATTGGATCTAGATATTTTGGAGGATTATGATTCGAAATACTATGGTTTCATTTCAAGTCTGCTTTAAAGACAGCTGAATCTATAAAAGAAAATTTTCATATTGGGTGTGTAAGTGGTGTGTAAAAGGTAATTTTCATATTGGGTGTGTAAGTGGTGTGTCTAAATTGTATTTTGCATGAGCACGCTAGGGTCCTGGGAGCTCTTTTCCCTAGTACCCGGGACAAAACATAACCAAATTTTCATAATGGATACTATCAATACAGTGGTTGGGCGGTTGGCTAACCCATGGCACTGGTTGGGCGGTTGGCTAACCCATGGCACTGGATGGGGTTAGGCTAGGCTGATGGATTCCTATAACAAAATTCATTTCTGTTCAAGTCACGATAGTTGAAGTAAATCACGGATAATCCTTGTTCTATGGAAAAGAATCAACGGTCGTGCCTCTTTGACGAGGAAAAAAACGTTGGTCTCTATGATCCAAGTGCAAGTTCCTCCCTTGATTTGGCCATTTGATCCGCGAGTTCGGTCAGAATGAAAAAGGGAAGTTAAGGCCCTTGACTATGTTAGAAGATTTTTCCTGGAGGAATTGCCCATGCTTTCTGGGCGAGGGAAGTTTTTTTTTTGTTTTGGTTTTGGATGAACCGAGGGATTAGTCTCTTGTCCGGACATTTGTGGGTGAGGCCCCGAGTGGGAAACCCTGCCTTGTGTGTGATGTTACTACTTCCGCTGTTAGCTTCCTAGATTCCGATGCGTAGAGGGGGCATGGGTCTCAAAGCTGGTATCAGAGCGAATTGGTTGAAGTTGATCAACCAAGAAGCAAGAAATGTCAAAACTTAATGAGTTACTAGTGAGAGATTTCAATTGTGTGTTAAAACTAGTACAATTTGATATTCAGAATGGGAGTTCATAGATTGGAAATTGGGTTTTTAGATGGAAGTACCGCAACTATGTGGAATCCTTGACTTGCTTGAGGCCTACATATGATGACATTTGCCTTATAACACAAAGGACCCTGACCACCCGTATATACCGTGGGTATACTGCAGCTCTTAACTGACAATATATACGAGTGAATCTAAGACCTTGTAGTTATGAGCAAAATGCTATCCTAGATAATGATTTTGAATGATGGTTGATATGATTTTAAAATCTAGTTGAGAATTGATGAATCAATTTGGATTCTGATTAAAAGATGATGATTCTTGAATTCGGGATGATGAGCTAAATAAGTCATGATAATGATAAATGGATAGAATAACAGTTGATGAAGGTAGCTGGAAAGACAATCAAGTCTTTCAGCAGATCACTATGAGATTAGTGATCTGCTGAGACAGACTGTTCGCAGCTTGACCTTTGGCCCAGTAGACCCAATTGTGGAATGACAAATTAAGAACCTATATAATTGAAATTCGTGGTTATGTGTTTATTTGATTAAGCAATATTTTTAGTTTATTATGAAAAAAAATAGCACACGCATTGTCATTATTATTTCATTTGGAGATACATTATGCTTATGGATATTTGGAGATTATGGTGCTGCCCAAAGAAGCTAAAAATGAGATTTCAACAAGTATGAAGGCTACGGAGTCTTTGGTGTCAACAAGAAAGCTACCAAGAAAAGCTTTGTGAAGGTATTTTGGATTTTGCCTCATTAATTTTTTGGTTTGAGCATGGAATAATGCTCAATGTAAAGAAGGGTTGCTGATTTATGGGTTGAGTGAATCCCATGGCCCTTGCAACTTGGGCAAAGAGCATATGTGGAGGTGCATGCTTGCCAAAATGATGGCAAGTGAGATGGTGGAGTCAATGGAGTTCACATGTGTGTGCATCAAGAAGAGGATGCACTTGTCGATGTTGCTCAAGGAGATGAGAAAAGTTGTGAAAGATGTGGGAAATTTCACAATGGTTTATGCACCTTGGTTTCTTGTGGGAAACCTTAAGTGAAGCACCCTTGAAGATTTTGCATGCAAGGAAGAAAGCATGCAGATTTATGATCTCAGTTGAGAAGCCTGTGGGAGCCATAATGATGGTTGGTCAACCTCAAGAAGGAGATTATAGAAGTTTGGAGAGATCATTTAGAGCATTGAAATCATAGCTACAATGGCCATGCTGATGGTTATTATGGAAACCCTAGAGAAAGTTTTCCAATTGAGGCAAGGAGACTTGGGTGTACAGAAGGCCAAGAGTCAGCACATTGTCAAGTCCCTATCCAAGACGCTTCATCGAAAGGAGATTCAGAGAGGATCTGCATGCCCATAGTCGGTGCTCAAAGAAAGAGGTCACAATTATGATGGCTTGTATAGAATCAAGCAATATAAGACATGGAAAATTCATATGCCAAGCAAAAGCATGAGATGCGGCTGAAGTTACACTATAGGTAGTGCAAAGGAAAGTATAAGGGTAGCATAACCAAAGTCATAGTTATGCCAAAATGCATAGGTGAAGGTTGCAAAAATGAAGCAGCTAAGGTATGGTATTTAGCATTAAAGAAATTTTGAGGCACATAGAAATGGCAAAAGAATTCAAGGGCAGTACAAGCATATAACAGAGTAGTTGAGAGTGCTCGTCTGTAGAGGAATCACAAGCTCTTGGCTATGGAATTTTCCAAGCAGTTAGGTGAAGGGTGAGTGAGAAACACCTCGCTTAAGAGGGGGTGTCAAAATATGTAACCTAGGTTTATGCATGTGTGGGAAAGCACCTTAGGAGTGCAAGATATTATTGTATGGGATGTGATTTATGAGAGCCACAAAAGAGGATGTGGAATAAGGGTTGCCACATGGCATGATGATGTGTAAAGTGGGATAAGGCTAGAGGGCCTATATCATTGTATGGTTCAATTAAGATATGCAATAGAGCTTGTGTCTTGAGTGTGTAATATCTCTCTCTAGTCATGTAGTTTCTTGTATGGTTTAGTCCACCTTAATTATGTTTATTAATCTATGTCTATCACCATGATCAATCCCATTTTAGGATTGTTAACATGGGCCAGGTTGGGTATCATATTCTAAATTGAAATCTCCAAACCATTGTATAGATTGCTCATTTTCTTTGAATGGAATGAGGAATGCCAAGAAGCATATGATAAGTTGAAGAAAGTACTATCAAGTGCACCTATCCTGAGGCCACCCAACTAGGATCTTATATTCCACGTACATCGATGCATCGAACTTTTCAATAGGTTATGTATTGGCACAACTTGGGGAATTCAAATTGGATTACCTAGTTTGCTTTGCCAGTCGTCAACTAAACGATGCAGAGATATATTACACTGCCACAAAACGTGAAGGATTGGCCATGGTTTATGCTGTAAAAAAATATCAACGTTACTTACTGGCCAACAAATTTGTACTTTTTGTGGACCATCAGGCCATACTATATTTAGTGAATAAGCCTTTCACCATGGGAAGAATCACTTGTTGCTGGTTACTTTTACTCTTGGAATTCGACTTTACAGTCACAGTAAGGAAAGGGACACATGTGCTGGCCGATCATATGTCTAGAATTTCGAATGGAGAACCTGCAACAACTGGTGTGGAGGATGACCTTCTAGATGCTTGTCTATTCAAACTAGACATGGTGCCTGAGTGGAGCGAGGAAGTATCTGACTATCTAGCTCATGGTTTTCCACAAGAATGGCCCTTGAACAAGGACAAAATGCATCGGCTTATCAAGCTGGGTACACCTTATCAATTGATTACTGGAGAATTATATAAGTTAGGCAAGGATGATCTCCTTAGAAGACATGTGCGCGAGAAGATGCATTTGTTACAATATTGGAGGAAGCACACTCAAGAATAGCTGGAGGACACTTCACTGGAGAAGCTACAACTCACGAGGTGCTTCAAGCAAGACTGTGGTGGCCTACGTTATTCAGGGATGCCATAGAGTTTGTGAAAAGATGCGAGGAATGTCAAAGATTTACTATTCCACAAAGAGATAGGATGCCACTCACACCTGTGATTATAAGACAACCTTTTGAGAAGTGAGGGATTGATTTTGTTGGACCTATCAGTCTAGTAGCACATCCGTAAAAAACAAGCAACATATGTGATTGTAGCCATAGACTATTTCACAAAATGGGTGGAGGCAAGAGCCTCTAGGCAACAAGCTAATGCACGCACCATGGCTAAATTCTTATACAAACAGATCATTTCAAGATTTGGCTGCCCACTTGAAATAGTCAGTGGACCAAGGTTCACATTTCATTATTGAGGTGATCGAACACTTACTTGCTAGATTCCTTTAGTCCATCAAAATTCATCATCTTAATATCCACAAGAAAATGGTCAAGCAGAGAGTACAAATAAGATTCTATGTGCTATCTTAACTAAAACATTAGAGGCCAGTCGCACGGATTGGGAACATAAGCTGACTGCAGCTCTATGGGCATATTTTACATCGTATAAGGTGGCCATGGGGTATACTCCATTCCGTCTAGCTTATGGCATTGATGTGGTAATGCCTATGGCGTACTTAGTTCCAAGCCTGCGAATTGCAGTACAGGAAAGACTTACTGAAAATGCATTAGCCGAGAGATTAGTCGACTTAGAGAAACTTGATGAAACTTGGCTAATTGCATCACATGGGCTTATGTTAGAGAAACTACGGAGAAAGCATTAGTTTGACTCTATAACTTGAAATAAAAAGAACTGGAGACGAGGGACCTCATCCTCATGTATGGTGTTGGAAGCGCCAAGAAAAATAAAATTAAATAGAGGGGGTTAGGATCTTTTAGGATCGGTCCAAGTTAAAACCATAGAGGGAGGGCAGATGGAAGGATATATCAATGGGAACAAACTTAAAAAATACTACGAACCACTGACCCAAGAGATTCTCACACAAGAGTATTTATTGAAACAAAAGAAAGAGCTGGCCAAAGAAAAAATCATACAAGCTCAAGAAGTAGTCAAGGCAAGGGAAGTCAAGGCCAAACACAGATTCTAGGAAAGAATATTGCATGTGAATATGGCTTCACTCACACTTCCTAATGACATTGAGCTGGCACGTCTCAGTGTCCAAGTCTCTGCTAAATAGATTCATGCAAAGATCATTGCAATAATTGATATAGGATCAAGTCATAACTTGATCTCTTATGAAACCTGGGTAGCTCTAGAAAAACCTCACCTGGAAGCCACAAATACACAAGTCTGAAGTGTGCATTTATCAACTACAAAAGCTGTGGGATTTTTAAATGTTAACATGTCTATAAGAAATAATCCCTTGGTGGAAAACGTGTTTGTCATGCCCGTAGGATCCATGGAAGAAGAGATGATTCTTGGGCAATCCTGGATCTCCACAAGTAATTATCATATCCAATGGGAAGGAAGAGAAGCACAATTGAATGATGGCAAGCATATCATTACTATGCCATTATGGAGCCCCTTAAACAAAGGAAAACAGGCAATGAGAGGTGATATAGAGTCATCAATGCCGGAGAAACTAGAGGTCATACCCGAAAAAGCATCCACGTCACAACCTTACCACCATATGACAAAACCACAGAAACAGCAACAAAAGTATCTAGTACGTCAATAGTGGGTTCCCAAAACCCAACTTCAAGCACAAGGATACTATGACACAAACAAGGTCTCATGTGGATTAAAGAAAAAAGGTCAGACGACAAGAATGAAAAAAGGAAAGCTAACCTAAGAAGGAAACCAATATTCCAATCAGAACCACAATCCTCAAGTCATTCAAAAGCAATGGGTTCGAAAGGATTTACTAGCCGCACAAGGTTATTATCAAGGTATTACAACAATATGGGTACCCAATATCCACCCAAGACCCAATACTACATGTACCTTCAGAAGAACCAGAAGGAACCACCAACAGGACCAATTCCTAGTCAAATCAAGTGATAAAAAAGGACAAAAGTGGGTTTGGAAGCAACAATTTGTTCAACCAAGTGGACAGAAAAGTGTGACATTGCCAATTACCATCACCAAGGAGAACATGCTAAACAAAGTTGTGGAGGAAGGAAGGGGAAACATGCACTCACATACACAAGAAACAAACCAGGTTCCATAGGATTCAGTGGATGCACTTTTCAATTGGGTGGAGGGAAAAATCAGAAGCTCCCACTCTAAACTGAAGCAATTAAAACAACAGATCCCCACAAGCTCCAAAGTACCACATTGGCTTCTATGGAAATAAATCAGATATGATTACAAGTGGTATTCATTCCCCAGTAAATGGGTACAAGGTGAACAAGTATTGCTTTTCATGCCATGAAACATGTTCATTCATTTCACGTGTATTCATTTCCTCTCTAAATGCATAACTTGTGGCTTTGTGTGCTTGAGCATATAGGCAATACTAAGGTATCAAAAACTTACATCCATTAAGGATCATAAATTTTCTCGTCATGAACCAGTTAGAAAGTTCACATCGTGAAACAAACAAAGAGGGTTCATGTCTCGTGAACAGCCTTAACACTTCACGACGTGAAACATTTTAAAATGGTTCATGTTGTGAACTGCCCTACCATTTCATGATGTGAAATGGTCACAAACCCAGGCCGAATCACACATTGACACGTGGTTTGCTCATTAAGGTTAGTCGCTGGGATTGGTGGTCATAAAGACGTCTTCTTTCTTTTTTTGTGCATTTACTTTCGTCGCTCGATTCACTAGTTTTGCATTCTTCATTGCGTTCATTGACATTAGTCTTGCATTCGTACTCATCGCCATTGGCATTGCTTGTGACTCTTGCTCCCAGGTAGGAGCTTAACCAGATTGTTTCTTTTCTTGTTCTATTCTTGTCATATATACAATATGTCTTCATAGAAACATCACATTGTCAATAGTCTTCGTATGAACATCAAGTGGATTCACATGAGCTTGTATAGTTGGTTAGAAACTGTGTAAGTGTCTTCACCCATAGCGCATCATAATGGCAAGGGTTCCCTGAAACCCATGAAACAACAGTATGCTATTTCACAAAATTCCACTACATCCTCCTCTGATGTTTAGGACTATCCACACTGCTTCCAATCACACCTTAATGATTAAGATATGTGGCACACTCACTCCGCTTCCTTCAAAAACATATGATAGTTCATGGTTTGAGAACCTGAAATTTCACGGGTTAACATTTGCACGTGTTAAAATTTCATGTCTTAAACCTTGCACCTGCACTTTCACAGCTTAGGACTTTCATGTGCTAGCACTTTCACGTATTAAGCCTCACACCTACACTTTCACGGCTTAGGACTTTCACGTGCTAACACTTTCATGGATTAACACTTTCACGTGTTCAAACTTTCATGTCTTAAGACTAGCACCTGCACTTTCATGTCTTAAGTCTTTCATGTGCTAGCACTTTTACATGTTAAACTTTCACGTCTTAAGCCTATCACCCTCACTTTCACGGTTTAAGTCTTTCATGTGCTAACACTTTCACATGTTAAACTTTCATGTCTCAAGCGCCTCGCACACCTGCACTTTCACAGCTTAGGACTTTCACATGCTAACACTTTCATGGGTTAACACTTTCACATGTTAAACTTTCACATCATCATAAGCCTCGCACCTGAACTTTCATAGCTTAAGTATTTCACATGCTAACACCGCTTCCTGACCATCACTTATCCATCTATTATTGCTCACCCCACTAACTTACTTCTCATCAAACTCACACACACAACACATA
Organism: Cibotium barometz; assembly: GCF_041138505.1. Classification (NCBI taxonomy): domain Eukaryota; kingdom Viridiplantae; phylum Streptophyta; class Polypodiopsida; order Cyatheales; family Cibotiaceae; genus Cibotium; species Cibotium barometz. The sequence continues at coordinate 53,013,166 of NC_141052.1, read as the reverse complement.
CCATAAAAAAGGGCCATGAGTTCCTACCAGTCATTATGACTAATGATATCTCTAATGTTACAGATGGCTTCCTCTGTTACACCTGAAGTAGAAGTTGAGGAGACTCCAATTGCTGCTGTTACTCAGACCAGCACCACAAGGTCACCCATGGATAGGAATAAGATAGGACCTCGTGGCACCAAGCTCAGTTACCTTCGACAACTAGTATGCATAGAATTTCCAGGGGTCAGTGTGATCAATAAAGAAGTTCAAACTAAACACATGAGTATCACACTCCAGTACCATAGCCCTGAATGCTTACACACACTGGAAGATACAAAGGTCAAAGGGAAACTAGAGAGAGTAGGGCTTGGCATGTAAGATTCCTCCCTCCGGCTTTTGAGGTGTGCAGGTATAAGAACCTCCCCTTCTGATCTTATAATTATTCCCCTCTGTGAAATAAAAGAAAGATCCTGTTTTGGCCTAGAGAGAGAAAATGTCTAGAGGAAGGTAATTCAACATTGAGATATTTCTGGATATAAAAATCCTCCTAGTGTCTAAAATGGTTTCCCCTCAAACAGATATTCAAAAAGAAATTTCCCATGTGCAATTGGAATAAATTAAAATCAGGTAAAAAGGACCTTAGCCTGAGGGTCCAGATTTTTTGAAATTTTTGAACTAAGGTTCCTATGGACCAATTAGATTAATCCAAATGTAGGGAGGAGATAAGTGGAAGAATAAAAGAAAATCCCCCAAAAATGAGTAAATGCTCACATAAGATGAAGAGTTGACTAAGGACAAGGTTATTAGTTAAAAAAGAAGAGATATTTAGAAGAAATGGTGTATTTCTAACACCTTAGTGTGGGGAATTCCCCTCATGAAGAAGGCCCCTATTTCACATGTGTGGTTGAGTTTTAAACTCACAAATAATGAGATATTTGTGAGTTTTAAACTCACAAATAATGAGATATTTTCATCTCTCCTCTCTCCTGCTTCAACTAGAAAAGTAAGCTAAACTGACCTAAAAATGGTCAAAAATTGACCAAACTGATCTGGAAAATTCTAGAATCAGTTTGCTTGGTTAGAGGCTCACTTTTCCCTATAAATGAATCCTCCCCCTTTGTAAATGGTTAATAGTATTTTATGCACTGTTACTCTACTCCTCCCTAGAGCCAAAAACAGTGAATTCATTGATAATTCATTTGTTTTTGACCATTTCCTCTTCAAAAGAATTGGTGGCCACTCTTGTTGCAAACAAGAGTAGATCCCTCAAACCATCAAGCCAAAGGAAAGCTCACAAAACTCCTAGTAAGTTAGAAATTCTACTTTTTCTTATTCTATTTTATGGTTTTCTGATTTTTGCTTTCTTTAAAATGAAAATGGATGTTATGCCTTGCTGGAAAGGCTTCACCCCTTCTCTTCATTATTGAATTCAGCTTTTCTTTATCCTAGATGTGTAATGAAATTGATGGAATTAAACTTTTCATATTGTTTACTCTTAATAAAGTGGAAATTGATTAGATTGGAATGATTTAAATCATCTTGGATAATTTCTAGTAAATTTTAGAGTGAAAAATTTAAAAAACGGTCAGCCATACAAAGGAGGTTATGGCAAAATTTTCTAAAATTTGGTGAATAAGTTTTATCTTTTTATTATTCAAAAAGAGTAATCCCCACTGCTTGTGTATTCTAAAAGTGTTATTTTTATTCTATGCATAGGAAAATGCATATTAGAAATATTTCTATTGCAAAAGTGGTATTTTCATTAGAATTAATTTCTATGCATAGAAAGATGCATATTGGAAATATTTTGATAATAGAGTTATTCTCATTAAAATTGAATTTATGCATAGAAATATGCATAAAAGATTTATTTTTATTTCAAAAGTGTTATTTTCCTTAAAATTAAATTTACGCATAAATGTATTTTTATAAAAGTGTGCCACTGAAGTTGTTCTTATACTTAAATAGATGCGTAAAGAATCTTTATATCAAAAATAAGAATTCTCTTACATTCTTTAAATAAATGTGATAAGATGTGATATGAATCAGATAGATGAGAATGAATGTGATGAGAATGAGAGGTAAATAGATGTGATGATATGTGATGCGAATCGGATAGATGGGAATGAATGAATGGATGGATGCGATGAATGGATGGATGGATGCGATGAGAATAGAATTGACGAGATGTGATATGAATCAGATAGATGAGAATGAATAGAGAATGGATGTGATGAGAATAGAAGTGATGAAAATGAGAGGTAAATAGATGCGTAAAGAATCCTTATATAAAAAATAAGAATTCTCTTACATTCTATAAATAGATGTGATATGAATCAGATAGATGCGAATGAATAGAGAATGGATGTGATGAGAATAGAAGTGATGAGAATGAGAGGTAAATAAATGTGATGATATGTGATGGGAATCAGATAGATGGGAATAAATGGATGGATGGATGCAATGAGAACAAGAATGACGAGAATGTGAGGTGAATAGATTTGATGAGATGTAATGCGAATCAGATAGATGGGAATGAATGGATGAATGGATGTGATGAGATGTAATGCGAATCAGATAGATGGGAATAAATGGATGGATGGATGTGATGAGAATAGATGTGCTGAGAATGAGATAGATGGGAATAAATGGGAATGAATGGATGAATGGATGTGATGAGATGTAATGCGAATCAGATAGATGGGAATGAATGGATGAATGGATGTGATGAGATGTAATGCGGATCAGATAGATGGGAATAAATGGATGGATGGATAGATGTGATGAGAATAAGAGGTAAATAGATGTGATGAGATGGGAGGTAAATAGATGTGATGAGAATAGATGTGATGATAATGAGAGGTAAATAGATGTGATATGGGATGCGAATTAGATAGATGGGAAAGAATGGATGGATGGATGTGATGAGAATAGAACTGATGAGAATGAGAGGTAAATAAATGTGATAAGATGGGATGCGAATCAGATAGATGGGATAGAATGGATGGATGGGTGTGATGAGAATAGAAGTGATGAGAATGAGAGGTAAATAGATGTGATGAGATGGGATGCGAATCAGATAGATGGGAAAGAATGGATAGATGGATGTGATGAGAATAGAAGTGATGAGAATGAGAGGTAAATAGATGGGATGCGAATTAGATAGATGGGAATGGATGGATGGATGGATGTGATGAGAATGAGAGGTAAATAGATGTGATAAGATGGGATGCGAATCAGATAGATGGGAAAGAATGGATGGATGTATGTGATGAGAATAGAAGTGATGAGAATGAGAGGTAAATAGATGTGATGAGATGTGATGTGAATCAAATAAATGTGAATGAATAGATGAGATGTGATGTCATGTGAATCAGGATGTAAATGAATGATATAGGATGTGAATGAATGTGTTAGCATGTGAATCGGAATGTGAATGAATGATATAGGATGTGAATGAACGATATAGGATGTGAATGAATGTGTTAGCATGTGAATCGAGATGTGAATGAATGGGTTAGCATGTGAATCAGGATGTGAATGAATGATATAGGATGTGAATAAATGTGTTAGCATGTGAATCAGGATTTGAATGAAACAAATAATGAAGTATTTTCATCTCTCCTCTGTCCTGCTTCAACTAGATCCAAAAAGTAAGCTAAACTGACCTAAAAATGGTCAAAAATTGACCAAACTGATCTCGAAAATTCTAGAATCAATTTGCTTGGTTAGAGACTCACTTTTCCCTATAAATGAAGCCTCCCCCTTTGTAAATGGTTAATAGTGTTTTATGCACTATTACTCTACTCCTCCCCAGAGCCAAAAACAGTGAATTCATTGATAATTCATTTGTTTTTGACCATTTCCTCTTCAAAAGAATTGGTGGCCACTCTTGTTACAAACAAGAGTAGATCCCTCAAACCATCAAGCCAAAGGAAAGCTCACAAAACTCCTAGTAAGTTAGAAATTCTACTTTTTCTTATTCTATTTTATGGTCTTTTTATTTTTGCTTTCTTTAAAATGAAAATGGATGTTATGCCTTGTTGGAAAAGCTTTCCCCCTTCTCTTCATTATTGAATTCAACCTTTCTTTATCCTAGATGTGTAATCAAATTGATGGAATTAAACTTTTCATCTCTTAATAAAGTGAAAATTGATTAGATTGGAATGATTTAAATCATCTTGGATAATTTCTAGTAAATTTTAGAGTGAAAATTTTGAAAAATGGTCAACCATACAAAAGAGGTTATGGCAAAATTTTCTTAAATTTGGTGAAATAAGTTTTGTCTTTTTATTATTCAAAAAGAGTAATCCCCACCGCTTGTGTATTCTAAAAGTGCTATTTTTATTCTATGCATAGAAAAATGCATATTAGAAATATTCATATTATAAAAGTGTTATTTTCACTAGAATTAATTTCTATGCATAAAAAGATGCATATTGGGAATATTTTGATTATAAAAGTGTTACTTTCATCAAAATTGATTCTTATGCATAAATAGATGCATAGAAGAATTTTTTTATTATAAAAGTGTTACTTTCATTAAAATTAAAATTATGCATAAATAGATGCATAAAAGAATTTTTTTATTTATAAAAGCGTTTCTTTCATCAAATTTTGATTTTATGCATAGAAAGATGCATAAAGAGTTTGTTTTTATTCCAAAAGTGTTATTCTTATCAATTTTGATTTTACGTATAGAAAGATGCATAAAGAAATTATTTTTATTTCAAAAGAGTTATTCTCATCGATTTTAATTTTATGCACAGAAAGATGCATAAAGAAATTTACTTTTATTTCAAAATAGTTACTCTCATTAATTTTGATTTTATGCACAGAAAGATGCATAAAGAAATTTATTTTTATTTCAAAATAGTTACTCTCATTAATTTTGATTTTATGCACAGAAAGATGCATAAAGAAATTTATTTTTATTTCAAAATAGTTACTCTCATTAATTTTTATTTTATGCACAGAAAGATGCATAAAGAAATTTAGTTTTATTTCAAAAGAGTTACTCTCATTAATTTTGATTTTATGCATAGATAGATGCATAAAGAAATTTATTTTTATTTCAAAAGAGTTATTCTCATTAAAATTGAATTTATGCATCGAAAGATGCATAAGAGATTTTTTTTTATTTCAAAAGTGTTATTCTCCTTAAAATTGAATTTATGCATAAATAGATGCATAAACGAATTTTTTATAAAAGTGTTATTTCCCACTGAAGTTGTTCTTATGCATAAATAGATGCGTAAAGAATCTTTATATCATAAATTAGAATTCTCTTACAATCGATAAATAGATGTGATAAGATGTTATATGAATCAAATAGATGAGAATGAATAGAGAATGGATGTGATGAGAATGAGAGGTAAATAGATGTGATGATATGTGATGCGAATCAGATGGATGGGAATGAATGGATGGATGGATGCAATGAGAATAGGAGTGACAAGAGTGTGAGGTGAATAGATGTGATGAGATGTAATGCGAATCACATAGATGGGAATGAATGGATGGATGGATTTGATGAGAATAGATGTGATGAGATGTAATGCGAATCAGATAGATGGGAATGAATGGATGGATGGATGTGATGAGAATAGATGTGATGAGAATGAGATGTGATGATATGGGATGCAAATCAGATAGATGGGAAAGAATGGATGGATGGATGTGATGAGAATAGAAGTGATGAGAATGAGAGGTAAATAGATGTGATGGGATGGGATGCGAATCAAATAGATGGGAAAGAATGGATGGATGGATGTGATGAGAATAGAAGTGATGAGAATGAGAGGTAAATAGATGTGATGAGATGAGATGCGAATCAGATAGATGGGAAAGAAATGGATGTGATGAGAATAGAAGTGATGAGAATGAGAGGTAAATAGATGTGATTAGATGTGATGTGAATCAGATAAATGTGAATGAGTAGATGAGATGTGATGTCATGTGAATCAAGATGTAAATGAATGATATAGGATGTGAATGAATGTGTTCGCATGTGAATCGGGATGTGAATGAATGATATAGGATGTGAATGAATGTGTTAGCATGTGAATCGAGATGTGAATGAATGATATAGGATGTGAATGAATGTGTTAGCATGTGAATCAAGATGTGAATGAATGATATAGGATGTGAATGAATGTGTTAGCATGTAAATCAGGTTGTGAATGAATGACATAGGATGTGAATGAATGTGTTAGCATGTGAATCAGGATGTGAATGAATGATATAGGATGTGAATGGATGTGTTAGCATGTGAATCGAGATGTGATTGAATGTGATAGCATGTGAATCGGGATGTGAATGGATGTGATGTGATGTGAATGGATGTGATGTGATGTGAATCGGGATGTGAATGAACGATAAGGGACGTGAATGAATGTGTTAGCATGTGAATCGGGGTGTGAACAAATGAGATGTGATGTGAAATGGATGTGATAGGATGCGATGTAAACTGGATAGATGTTAATGTATGTGACGTGATGAGATGTATGGGTAGATGCAAGTGGATGAGATCTGATGAGGATAAATGAGGAAATAAGTGATGAGATAGAAAAAGATGTGATTAGATGAGAATGGGAATACTTATGAAATTGCTCTGGATTGATGTGTGGGTAATGTAGATTGATGTGGATGGATGAGTGGATAATGTGGATGATGTGGATAGATATATGGATGATGTGGATTGATGTGTGGGTAATGTGGATTGACGTGAATGGATGTATGGTGTGGGTTGATGTGTGGATAATGTGGATTGACGTGAATGCATGTAATGTGGATTGATGTGTGGATAATGTGGATTGATGTGGATGGATGTGTGGATAATGTGGATTGATGTGGATGGATGCATGGATGATGTGGATTGATGTGGATTGATGTGGATGGATGTATGGATGATGTGGATTGATGTGGATGATGTGGATTGATGTGTGGATGATGCGATTGGATGTGATTTGATAAGGGAATGATGTGATGTGATAGGGATCGATGAAGAAAAAAATTGTGGGAAGATGAGAAAAGATGTGGACTACTGTGAAAGGATGTGGAGTGATGAGAAAAGATGAAAATATTGTTGGAACTGTATTTGTATGTGAAATCTATTTTTAAATGACTGTTTTATGTCAAGAATGCAGGGAAAGCATTTTGACCGTCTTGTGAATGAGGTCGTGGAGACCTATTTGTTAAAGTTGCAACTGCTGAACAGAGAGTCAACGGAGGACGTCTCGCATAGCAAGGTCGGCCGAGGTCTTGACCAGCCTCGGTTTGATATAAATGGTGAGGTTCCGGTACAATGGATGAGGGACCAAGGAAGCGACCTATGAGTGAAGCGCTAGGTGACCTACGAAGGATCCTAGAGGGTGCTGACTATATGGTGCTTGGGCTCTAGGTCACCGAAGATACCCACACGTATGTCGGGGAAGATATTGGAACAAGGTGTAAGAGTTGTTTTCTGAATTCCGGCATGGATTTGATTGATTGACCTTGCTGGTCCTCAACGGATAAGTCCATGGCTCTTTTATATGGATCTGTTGGTTGATCTTGCTGATCTTCAACGGAGACCCCATTTTTGTTAAAGTGAATACTTGCCGGTTACTATGAGCTAGGAACTATCGAAAAGGCCCCTGAGTGGAGAGCGTTCTGGTTGCCAATGATGCCATAGGTACACCGATGAAGGAATGTTTGGAAATAAGGATTCAACTGGATAATTAGAGGATTATGATCAGTGACACTATGGCTTCAGTAAATGATTGTTTTAAAGACTGTTGAATCTGTGAAAAAGGCAATTTCATATTGGGTGTGTAAGTGGTGTGACTAGTTTTAAGTTTGCATGAATATCCAGCTAGGGGGCCTCGGAACTCTTTTCCCTGGTACCCGGGACAACCTAACCAAATTCTTAATTGGATCCCATCACTACAGTGGTTGGGTGGTTGGCTAACCCATGGGACTAGATGGGGTAGGCTAGACTGATGGATCCCTAAATTGAGACTCAAATCTGTTCTGGTTCGATAGATGAAGTAAATCCTGAACAAAAATTGTTCTATGGAAAACAATCAACGGCCATGCCTCTCAATGAGGAAAAAAAGCGTTGGTTTCTATGATCCAAGTACAATATTTTCCCTAATCTCACTATGGGACTTACGAGTTTGGTCAGATCACTTCAGTTAGTTAAGGCTTTTGACTATGTTAGAGAAAAGTAATCCAGGAGGAATCGCCCGTGCTTTTCGGGCAAGGGAAGTTTTTTCGGTTCGGTTTTGGAAGAACCAATGGATTAGTCTTTTGTCCGGATATCTGTGGGGTGAGGCCTCGAGTGTGGGACCCTGCCCCGGGCAAGAAGTGCTACTTCCACTGCTAGCACCCCTGAATTCGTTGCGCGGTGGGGATAGGGACCTCACAGCTAGTATCAGAGCAAATTGGCTAATGAGGATCAACCGAGGATCCAAAAATGTCAAAAATTTATGAAGAAGCAGTAAAAGGTTGTAATTGTGTGATAAAATTCATACAAATTGATATTCAAACTGAAATTCATAAATTGGTAATTGGGCTTCAGATGGAAGTACCGCAATTGTATAGAATCCTTGACTTGCTTGAGGCCTAGACATGATGGTATTTACCTTATAGTTCCAACAAGGTCCGTGACTACCCATATACACCGAGGGTATAACTGCAGCTCTTTACTGGTAGTATATACGAGTAAATCTAAGACTTGAAATTATAAGCATTAATACTATCCAGATGATGAATTCGAATATGTGGATGATATGATTTTAAATTATGGTTGAGAACTGATGAGTTAATTTGGATTATTCTGATTGAAAAATAAAGATTCCTGAATTTTGGTTGAAATGTAATAAACTAAGCAAAACCACAAGGAGGATGAATGGGACGAGTCCCTGTGATGATGTTTGTAGTTGGAATGACATTGATGACTTTAGCAAATCACTATGAGATTGCTGCTGTTAACACTTAACCCAGTGGATCAAGTTAAGGGATGCCAAATTAAAAATCTATATAATTGAAAATTTCCATGAAAGACTCTTCAGATAGAAATTTCGGTCTAATGGACCACTATTGTGATAAGGATTTGAATGTTACGATCTGAGTGAATTATTATCTGATGATGAGTTTTATATAAGGGATCTTTATCCCATGCATTAGGACCTCAATGGAAGGCTTCTTGGGCCCTTTTATTTGGCATTTTAAGGGAGTCAAACCTTTTCTCTTAAGAAGAAACGTTTTCTAATTAGAAGCTTCAAAACGGCTACTTTATTCGAATTTAAATTTTGGGGGGAAAATATTTAAAATCTAGCGGATAAAACCATATCATGTAACATATTTATGGAAAGCTCTTGATGCATAGATCACAGATCTGTAATCTCCGCTCAAATCGGAGCTTGTATGTAGAAGTTATGGAGGTCCGAAAATTGTAAAATTGCCCCCCTCCCCTTTTTTTGGGGAAAAAAGTGCACCCTTTGACCACTCTCACACCTCTCTTAAAAACCCAACATTTCAGTCCACATGGCAACCCCCCATTTGGCTATTCCTTAATCACCTTGATTACGCTTGGGCAAATTAAAGGGCCCAAGAAAACCCCATTCACTTCCTAATGATTCTGTTGGGTTCACCAAACTATAAGGAACCCCAAAATCAGTTGGATCTTAAGGAAAAGAGTTCTCCTCTAATTTTGCGAGATGAGGATATCTCATGTTTTTTAAGTGGGATAGGATGTAAGATTCCTCCCTCCCGCTTTTGAGGTGTGCAGATATAAGAAACTCCCCTTCTGATCTTATAATTATTTCCCTCTCTGAAATAAAAGAAAGATCCTGTTTTACCCTGATTTGGCCTAGAGAGAGAAAATGTCTAGAGGGAGGTAATTCAACATTGAGATATTTTTTGATATAAAAATCCTCCTAGTGTCTAAAATGGTTTCCCCTGAAACAGATATTCAAAAAGAATTTTCCAATGTGCAATTAGAATAAATTGAAATCAGGTATAAAGGACCTTAGCCTAAGGGTCCAGATTTTTTGAAATTTTTGAATTAAGGTTCCTATGGACCAATTAGATTAGTCCAAATGTAGGGAGGAGATAAATGGAAGAATAAAAGAAAATCTCCCAAAAATGAGTAAATGCTCACATAAGATGAAGAGTTGAGGACAAGGTTATTAGTTAAAAAAGAAGGGATATTTAGAAGAAATGATGCATTTTTGACACCTCAGTGTGGGGAATTACCCTCATGAAGGAGGCACCTATTTCACATGTGTGGTTGAGTTTTAAACTCACAAATAATGAGATATTTTCATCTCTCCTCTCTCCTGCTTCAACTAGATTCAAAAAGTAAGCTAAAGTGACCTAAAAATAAAAATTCTAGAATCAGTTTGCTTGGTTAGAGGCTCACTTTTCCCTATAAACGAAGCCTCCCCCTTTGTAAATGGTTAATAGTGTTTTATGCACTGTTACTCTACTCCTCCCGAGAACCAAAAACAGAGAATTCATTGATAATTCATTTGTTTTTGACCATTTCCTCTTCAAAAGAATTGGTGGCCACTCTTGTTTGCAAACAAGAGTAGATCCCTCAAACCATCAAGCCAAAGGAAAGCTCACAAAACTCCTAGTAAGTTAGAAATTCTACTTTTTCTTATTCTATTTTATGGTTTTCTGATTTTTGCTTTCTTTAAAATGAAAATGGATGTTATGCCTTGCTGGAAAGGCTTCACCCCTTCTCTTCATTATTGAATTCAGCCTTTCTTTATCCTAGATGTGTATTTCAAATTGATGGAATTAAACTTTTCATATTGTTTACTCTTAATAAAGTGAAAATTGATTAGATTGGAATGATTTAAATCATCTTGGATAATTTCTAGTAAATTTTAGAGTGAAAATTTTAAAAAATGGTCAGCTATACAAGGAGGTTATGGCAAAATTTTCTTAAATTTGTTTTATCTTTTTATTATTCAAAAAGAGTAATCCCCACCGCTTGTGTATTCTAAAAGTGTTATTTTTATTCTATGCATAGAAAAATGCATATTAGAAATATTTCTATTATAAAAGTTTTGATTATATAAGTGTTACTTTCATCAAAATTGATTTTTATGCATAAATAGATGCATAAAAGAATTTTTTTATTATAAAAGTGTTACTTTCATCAAAATTGAAATTATGCATAAATAGATACATAAAAGATTTTTTTATTATATGATTTTATGCATAGAGAGATGCATAAAGAGTTTATTTTTTTTCCAAAAGTACTATTCTCATCAATTTTGATTTTATGCATAGAAAGATGCATAAAGAAATTTATTTTTATTTCAAAAGAGTTATTCTCATCGATTTTTATTTTATGCATAAAAAGATGCATAAAGAAATTTATTTTTATTTCAAAATAGTTACTCTCATTAATTTTGATTTTATGCATAAAAAGATAAATAAAGAAATTTATTTTTATTTCAAAAGAGTTATTCTCATTAATTTTGATTTTATGCATAGAAAGATGCATAAAGAATTTTTTTTTATTTCAAAAGAGTTATTCTCACTAAAATTGAATTTATGCATAGAAAGATGCATAAAAGATTTATTTTTATTTCAAAAGTGTTATTCTCCTTAAAATTGAATTTATGCATAAACGGATTTTCATAAAAGTGTTATTTCTCACTGAAGTTGTTCTTATGCATAAATAGATGCGTAAAGAATCTTTATATCAAAAAAAAGAATTGTCTTACATTCTTTAACTTTATGTGATAAGATGTGTTATGAATCAGATAGATGAGAATGAATGTGATGAGAATAGAAGTGATGAGAATGAGATGTGATGATATGTGATGTGAATCAGATAGATGGGAATGAATGGATGGATGGATGCGATGAGAATAGGAGTGATGAGAATGTGAGGTGAATAGATGTGATGAGATGTAATGCGAATCAGATAGATGGGAATGAATGGATGGATGGATGCGATGAGAATAGGAGTGACGAGAATGTGAGGTGAATAGATGTGATGAGATGTAATGCAAATCAGATAGATGGGAATGAATGGATGGATAGATGTGATGAGAATGAGAGGTAAATAGATGTGATGAGATGGGATGCGAGAATCAGATAGATGGGAAAGACTGGATGGATGGATGTGATGAGAATAGAAGTGATGAGAATGAGAGGTAAATAGATGTGATGAGATGGGATGTGAATCAAATAGATGGGAAAGAATGGATGGATGGATGTGATGAGAATAGAAGTTATGAGAATGAGAGGTAAATAGATGTGATGAGATGGGATGCGAATAGATGGGAAAGAATGGATGGATGGATGTAATGAGAATAGAAGTGATGAGAATGAGAGGTAAATAGATGTGATGAGAATAGAAGTGATGAGAATGAGAGGTAAATAGATGTGATGAGATGGGATGCGAATCAAATAGATGGGAAAGAATGAACGGAAAGATGTGATGAGAATAGAAGTGAGGAGAATAAAAGGTAAATAGATGTGATGAGATGTGATGTGAATCAAATAAATGTGAATGAATAGATGATATGTGATGTCATGTGAATCAGGATGTAAATGAATGATATAGGATGTGAATGAATGTGTTAGCATGTGAATCGGGACATGAAGGAATGATATAGGATGTGAATGAATGTGTTAGCATGTGAATCGGGATGTGAATGAATGATATAGGATGTGAATGAATGTGTTAGCATGTGAATCGGGATGTGAATGAATGATATAAGATATGAATTAATGTGTTAGCATGTGAATCGGGATGTGAATGAATGATATAGGATGTGAATGAATGTGTTCTCATGTGAATCAGGATGTGAATGAATGATATAGGATGTGAATGAATGTGTTCGCATGTGAATCGGGATGTGAATGAATGATATAGGATGTGAATGAATGTGTTAGCATGTGAATGGGGATGCGAATGAATGATATAGGATGTGAATGAATGTGATAGCATGTGAATCGGGATGTGAATGAATGATAAGGGATGTGAATGGATGTGATGTGATGTGCATGGGGATGTGAATAAACGATAAGGGACGTAAATGAATGTGTTAGCATTTGAATCGGGGTGTGAATGAATGAGATGTGATAAGATGCGGTGTAAACTGGATAGATATTAATGTATGTGACGTGATGAGATGTATGGGTATATGCAAGTGGATGAGATCTGATGAGGATAAATGAGGAAATAAGTGATGAGATAGAAAAAGAAATGATTAGATGAGAATGGGAATACCTATGAAATTGATGTGGATTGATGTGTGGGTAATGTGGATTGATGTGGATGGATGAGTGGGTAATGTGGATTGATGTGGATGGATGAGTGGATAATGTGGATGATGTGGATTGATGAGTGGGTAATGTTGATTGATGTGGATGGATGAGTGGATAATGTGGATGATGTGGATGGATGTATGGATGATGTGGATTGGCATGAATGGATGTATGGATGATGTGGGTTGATGTGTGGATAATGTGGATTGACGTGAATGGATGTATGGTCGGATGTGGATTGATGTGTGGATAATGTGGATTGATGTGGATGGATGTATGGATAATGTGAATTGACGTATGGATTGATGTGGATGGATGTATGGAAGATGTGGATGAATGTGTGGATAATGTGGATTGATGTGGATGGATGTATGGATGATGTGGATTGATGTGGATGATGTGGATGGATGTATGGATGATGTGGATTGATATGTGGATGATGCGATTGGATGTGATTTGATGTGGGAATGATGTGATCGGATGTGGGAATGATGTGATGTGACAGGGATCGATGAAGAAAAAAATTTGTGGGAAGATGAGAAAAGATGGGGACTAATGTGAAAGGATGTGGAGTGATGAGAAAAGATGGAAATATTGTTAAAACTCTATTTGTATGTGACATCTGTTTTTAAATGACTGTTTTATGTCAAGAATGCTGGGGAAGTATTTATGGGGACTAATGTGAAAGGATGTGGAGTGATGAGAAAAGTTGGAAATATAGTTAAAACTGTATTTCTAATGTGAAAAATGTTTTTAAATGATTGTTTTATGTCAAGAATGCTGGGGAAGCATTTTGATCGTCTTCTGAATGAGATCATGGAGACCTATCTGTTAAAGTTACAACTGAGAGAGTCAACGGAGGACGTCTCGCGTAGCAAGGTCAGCGAGGTCTTGACCAACCTCGGTTTGATTTAAATGGTGAGCTTCCGGTATAGTGGATGAGGGATCAAGGAAGCGGCCTATGAGTGAAGCGCTAGGTGACCTACGAAGGATCCTAGAGGGTGCTGACCATATAGTGCTCGCGCTCTGGGTCACCAAAGATATCCACACGTACATCGGGGAAGATATTGGACAAGGAGTAAGAGTTGTTTTCTGAATTCCGGCATGGATCTGCTTGATTGTCCTTGCTGGTCCTCAACGGATGAGTCCTTGGGCTCTTTTATATGGATCTGTTGGTTGATCTCGCTGATCTTCAACGGAGACTCTATTTTTGTTAAAGTGACCGGTTACTATGAGCTAGGAACTATCCAAAAGGCTCCTGAGTGGACAGGGGGTGAGTGTTCTGGTTCCAATGATGCCATAGGTACACTGATGAAGGAATGTTTGGAAATAAGGATTCAACTGGATAATTAGAGGATTCAACTAGATAATTAGTGACACTATGGTTTCGGTAAATGATTGTTTTAAAGACTGTTGAATCTGTGAAAAAGGCAATTTCATATTGGGTGTGTAAGTGGTGTGACTAGTTTTAAGTTTGGGTGTGTAAGTGGTGTGACTAGTTTTAAGTTTGCATGAATATCTGGCCAGGGGGCCTGGGAACTCTTTTCCCTAGTACCCGGGACAACCTAACCAAATTCTTAATTGGATCCCATCACTACAGTGGTTGTGGGCGGTTGGCTAACCCATGGGATTGAAAAGATGCAGGGGGGAAGAGAGCTTGAGCTCTTGCAAGCACACACACACACTCACAAAACCCTAATAGAGAACACACAAGGTGAGAGGCTGAAAATCTTCTTCTTCTCTACTCAACACTCAACACACCATATACAAGAATAAGAGTACACACAATATGAAAGGTACTCAACCAAATACATACACGGGTTCTCTATAATGTGAACCCGACTAAATGAGCTGGCGCTATAACTATGCCAGTCTCTAGAGTGGCTGTCACACAGCCTGTCATCCCACTGGCCGCATATCACCCAAGATCTCACCAACCATGCCAGTGGTGTAAGTGCGGGGCCTATCCCCCAGGCGGGTCATCAGTGTCCACCGCCTCACTAGAGCTCGATATCTCAACACTCCCCCTCGAGCTCAACTCCATCTCATGTACACCAAGCGAAGCCCTGAATCTGCGGAGCTTCTCTGTACCCAATGCTTTGGTGAAGATGTCAGCTACCTGATCCTCTGTGCTGACATAAACAAGGTCAAGGTCTCCTGCCAAGACCTTCTCTCTGACGAAGTGGTAGTGGACCTCTATGTGCTTCGTACGAGCATGAAAGACTGGGTTCCTGGCCAACTGTATACTACTAATGTTGTCACAGAAAATGACAACTTGTCTATCCACTGATAGACCCAAATCTGCAAGTAGCTTTCTCAACCAAGCTACCTCACATGCTGCCATAGCAGCTCCTCTGTACTCGGCCTCTGTACTTGATAGAGCAACCGTAGGCTGCTTCTTGCTGCTCCAAGTCACACCAGCACTCCCCAAAGAAAACATGAATCCACTGGTAGATCTTCTATCTGAGATACTACCAGCCCAATCAGCATCCGTGTACCCATGTACACATATCTCTGTCCCAGTCTCATAGAATAGTCCACAATGCAGAGTAGACCTCACATACCTCAGTATGCGTCTCACTGCATCCAAATGCGGTTTCTGTGGAACCTGCATAAACTGACTCACCAACCCAACAGCATAGCTCAAATCTGGTCTGGTGATCGTCATGTAGATCAAACTTCCTACTATGCGTCTGTACATAGTAGGATCCTCCAAGATCTCTCCTGAATCTGCACTCAACTTGCCATTCTGATCCAATGGCACAGAAATAGGCTTACAGCTTGTCATACCATACTTGGACAACATGTCCAAGCCATACTGTCTCTGCAGTAATCCAATACCATGTGGTGACCTAATCACCTCAATGCCCAAGAAATATCTGAGCTCCCCCAGATCCTTCATCTCGAACTTCTGTCTAAGCAAGATCTTTACATCAAAGATCTCTGCATCATGGTCCCCCGTAATGATCAAGTCATCTACATAGATGACAACAAGCACAACTCCTCTATCACCATGTCTCACATACAATGAGAAATCTGCATTGGCTACATGAAAGCCAATAGTGACAAGATATTCAGAAATCTTGTCAGACCATGCTCTTGGTGCTTGCTTTAAGCCATACAAGGCTTTCTTCAACCTGCAAACATGCTCGGGGTGACCCACATCCTCATAACCAGGTGGCTGCAACATATACACCTCTTCTTGCAAATCCCCATGCAAGAATGCATTCTTTACATCCATCTGATGTAAAGACCATTGCTTTGACGCAGCCACTGCTATCACAACTCTCACCGTTGCCATCTTGGCAACTGGGCTGAAAGTTTCCTCATAATCAATCCCATATGTCTGCGCATATCCTTTGGCTACCAATCTAGCCTTGTACCTGTTTATGCTTCCATCACTGTTATGTTTAACTTTGTACACCCACTTGCATCCAATGGCTTTCTTGCCTTCAGGCAATTGCACTAAATCCCAAGTTTCATTTCCATATAGTGCATCCATCTCCTCATCCATAGCTTTCTCCCAATTCACATTTCCAACAGCCTCATCAATGCATGTGGGCTCAACAACCTGCACAACCTTTGCCATATATGCATAGTGATGTGCCACATAACCGTCATATGTAAATCTCTGCACAGGGTTCTTCACTCTCCCTGATCTTCGCAGCTTTTCATTCATGGCTTCCATAGCCTTCTTTACACCAGGTGTTCTCATAGCTGGGATCCCAAGCTCCTCATCAAGGCTCATATCTGAGCCACTAGACTCTCCATCAACATGAGAATGCCCTACAGAAATGTCAGGCATACCAAGGGGCTCAACCACTTTCTCTTTTCCTTTACGTGATGTACTAATCACATTTGCAGGGCTGGTATTATGACGCAGCCTGCCACTCCATGGTCTATCAACAGACCCACTAGATGAGGACTCTCCTGGTCCACTCAAAGACTGTGATTGCTGACCTGCATTCTGTGCAACCACACTTCCACTCAAATCAGCCCCAACAGCTTCTTTTTCAGCAGCATACCAGCTGCTCATCTCATCAAAGACAACATCCCTGCTTACCCTCAACTCACGTGTAGCAGGGTTATAACACCTGTATCCCTTTTGCTCAAGGGAATATCCAATAAACACACATTTTTCAGCTTTCGGATCCAGCTTGGTTCTCAGCTCATCTGGCACATGCACATATGCAATGCATCCAAAAACTTTCAGATGAGATAAATCTGGTTTTCTGCCAGTAAACCTCTCCTCTGGAGTTACATCATGTATGGCTGCAGTTGGAGTCCTGTTCATGATGTATACTGCTGTAGAAACAGCCTCAGCCCAATAGCAATGCGGCATATTTTTCTCTTCCATCAATGCCCGCGCAATCTCAGCAATGTGCCTGTTTTTCCGCTCAGCAACTCCATTTTGCTGCGGAGTGTATCTGCATGTATACTGTCTCCGAATTCCATTCTTCTTCAAAAATTCAGAGAACTCATTGGAGAAGTATTCTCCCCCTCCATCTGACCTTAGGCACTTGACATATTTTCCTGTTTGCTTTTCAACCAAAAACCTGAAATTCTGAAAGTGAGTGAAAACCTCACTCTTCTCCTTCATGAAATATACCCACACTTTCCTTGTGTGGTCATCAATGAAAGTGACATAGTACCTGCAGCCTCCCATAGACACGGTCTTCGTAGGACCCCATACATCTGAATGCACAACATCTAGTGCATTTCTGCTCACATATCTGTTACGTGGAAACACATGCTTTGTTTGCTTCCCAAATTGGCATGCTTCACATATTTTCTGCATACCTTCCACTTTAAATTTTGGCAGCCCTGTCACAATTCCTTTTGTCTGCATAGACTTCAATCTCTGCACATTTACATGTCCAATTCTTTTATGCCATATGTCTGTGTCTGCAACAACTCCTGAACCATTTGCAAACATCACAGCACTCATTTCAGGCATGTCTACATCCAACGTAAACATTCTGCCCACTCTGTTGCCTTTTGCAACCAACCTGCACTTGTCTTTGAAATCTTCAACATAACACCCATCAGGGTTAAACCGAACCTGCAACCCCTGCTCAATCATCTGGCCAACTGAAACCAGATTCTTTGTTATGTTCGGTACATGAAGTACATCTGCAAGGTACTTCACTTTGCCATCCTGCATAGATAATGGCACATCTCCAATGTGGGCAATTGGATGAGCAGTGTCATCCCCTGTTTCCACAAAACCTGGTCTTTCCGGGTTCTTCATGTCCTTGAACCACTCCCCATGACTTGTCATGTGGTTCGAAGCGCCTGAATCCACATACCATACATTATCTTTTTGTGCTGCATCAACATTTTCAGACATGGCATTTACAACATGCTGCATAACAAACAACCTTTCATTGTCCTCATTATTTCTGCTTGAGGATGCATAGTTGTTTTGCTGCACTTTCCCATTTTGCATGTCAGCCTGCTTCTTATAACATTCTGACTGCACATGTCCTGGCTTACCACAATAGTAGCATTCACGTGCATCATTATATTGCCTTTGCCAATTTCCACGGCCTCTTTGACTCCCCCTGCCTCTGTATTTTCCTCTTCCACCTGCGTGTTGTTGTTGTTGTTGTTGATTCTGGGACTGTTGTTGCTGCTGCTACTGCTGACCATAATTCTGATTACCTGTTCGGCCACCTCCTTGACCGCGTCCACGGCCTCCTCTACCTCGTCCTCTTCCTGAACTCGTGTAGAAGGCCTGTTGCTCTGAACTGTTTTTACTTTGTGAAGACTGTTGGTCTTCACCCAAGCTCTTCTCTTCGATAATCAGCATAGACACCAAATCTGTAAAATTGGGAATGTTTTCCCGAGTCTGAATGGACGTCTTGAACGCCTTGTATTGTGGCCCGAGACCACGTAGACAGACTTCCACCTTGTCATCATCATCTACTGAAACACCAATAGATGCAAGGGATTCCACAATACCCTTTATCTTCAGCGCATAGTCATTCACAGACATGCTCTTTTTCTCCACAGTATGAAGTTCATTCTTCAACTGTATCTTACGAGCCTTGGTATTTGTTTCATAAAGCTTTACCAAGGTGTCCCACGCCTCCTTGGGGGACTTGGCATCCTGAATGTGCCCAATCATGGTGTCCTGTATACTAATGGAAAGCCAATACATAACCTTCCTGGCTCCTTGGTTCCAGTCTTTAAACTCTTTTACATCTGCAGCAGTCGGATTTATATCCGGTATCTCCGGTGCCTCTTCATGCTCACCTTCTATGTAGTCCCAATAGCCTTTTCCCATCAGGAAATTAGTCAACCTGAACCTCCAAGCATGGAAGTTATTCTTGTCCAGCTTCTCAGCCACAATCTGTGTTATGCCATCATTAGACATCTTGCCAAACACACAACTTTACCAGAAACTGCACTCTGGTTTTTCTGCACAAATGCTGTATTTTCTGCACAGCGGTACTGCAGTACTCTCAAATGTCACAACCAGTGACTTCAATGCACATACATACACCCAATGGCAACTGTAGACCTCTTTGCAGCACCCACAGTGTCTGCACAGTCAATCTGTCTTCCTGCAGTTCTTAAAACAGAGTTCTGCAGAGAATCGATGACTTACCCGCAGTGCTCGAAATCGCCTGCTTTCTGAAAAACGGAGGTCCAGACGCGCCCGAAACGCGTTTTCGGCCCGAAAAATTTAGTCCAAAGGACAGTCCAAAGGACTGTATAGTTGCCCTAGAGCTTCACTCCCGCGAAGAAAGCTCCTCAATCGGAGATCGTTTGCCGGTGCCTCCCGTAGAGCTCCCGACAAGGGTGTAGTCACCAACACAATAGGGAAGAGTAGTTGAAGCTCTTACCCTCGTACCGCTTCCTGTGGTTCTCTTGCTTGCAGCTCAGCCCTTAGCACGAACCAGGCTCTGATACCATGAAAAGATGCAGGGGGGAAGAGAGCTTGAGCTCTTGCAAGCACACACACACACTCACAAAACCCTAATAGAGAACACACAAGGTGAGAGGCTGAAAATCTTCTTCTTCTCTACTCAACACTCAACACACCATATACAAGAATAAGAGTACACACAATATGAAAGGTACTCAACCAAATACATACACGGGTTCTCTATAATGTGAACCCGACTAAATGAGCTGGCGCTATAACTATGCCAGTCTCTAGAGTGGCTGTCACACAGCCTGTCATCCCACTGGCCGCATATCACCCAAGATCTCACCAACCATGCCAGTGGTGTAAGTGCGGGGCCTATCCCCCAGGCGGGTCATCAGTGTCCACCGCCTCACTAGAGCTCGATATCTCAACAGGGATTGGATGGGGTTAGGCTGGAATGATGGATCCCTACATTGAGACTCAATTCTGTTCTAGTTCAATAGATGAAGTAAATCCCGGACAAAAATTGTTCTATGGAAAAGAATCAATGGCCGTGCCTCTCAATGAGGAAAAAAAGTGTTGGTCTCTATGATCCAAGTACAATATTTTCCCTGATCTGACTATGGGACTTCGGGTTCGGTCAGATCAGCTCAATTAGTTAAGGCTTTTGACTATGTTAGAGAAAAGTAATCCAGGAGGAATCGCCCGTGCTTTCTAGGCAAGGGATGTTTTTTTGGGTTCCGTTTTGGAAGAACCGATGGATTAGTCTCTTGTCCGGATATCCGTGGGCGAGGCCCCGAGTGTGGGACCCTGCCTCGGGCAAGAAGTGCTACTTCCGCTGCTAGCACCCCTCCTGAATTCGTTGCGCGGTGGGGATAGGGACCTCACAGTTGGTATCAGAGCAAATTGGCTAATGAGGATCAACCAACCGAGAAGCCAAAAATGTCAAAAAATTTATGAAGAAGCAGTAAAAGGTTGTAATTGTGTGATAAAATTCATACAAATTGATATTCAAACTGAAATTCATAAATTGGTAATTGGGTCTTCAGATGGAAGTACCGCAATTGTATGGAATCATACAAAATTTTTATATCAAAACAAGAGTTCTCTTTAATCCTTGTTTAAATCCCATGAATATGGGTAAATGAATTAAGTAAATACTCTGGGAAAGAAAATTTTACCGTTTCATATTCTCTAGGATGATAATGAGAAAATTCAAAAAATCTATCGAAGTCGGAATTTTAGTTAAATGATTAATTTATCCCTCATAGAAATTTGTGATTAATTTTGAATTCAGTTAAGCAAATACTCAAATTCAGTAAAGTAGTAATTGAAATATTACCCTAATTCAATAAAGATAGTTCAGAGAAAACCTTTCCAGTCTAAAAACCTGAATCAGACTATGACCAAGACATAACTCCTTGGTCAGTTTCAAGAATAGACGAGGTGACCAGTTGAGTAATCTACACTCAAATCACCCACTGAATCTGAAACTAAGTTGAGACCTTTGATTTTGATCTGAGGATCAAGATTAGAGAATTCAAGGAATTCCGCTTGGGAATCCACACCTATGATCTAGAAGTATTGGGATACAAAGGACTGTCTTACGCCAGAATGCTGGAGAGAGCATTTGGTATATGTGTTTTTCTAAGGGAAGTTCGGTTGCAACAGCTAGCGGGGGGAGTGTTTAAAGGACGGCTCACGCGGTAAAAACTTACCCAGGTCTTGACTAGCCTGGGTATGGTATAAAAGGGTGTGCTTCCAGTACGATGGGTGAGGGCCGACGAAGCGGTCCCTGCTGAGGGAAGTGCCAGGACACCTAAGGAGGATCCTGGAGGGTGCTGACCAGGCGATGCACGGGCTCGCAGTGCTTAGGAAACCCATGCGTATGTTGTGGAAGATGTATATATGAATGATAATGAGAAAATTATTGTAATCTGTTATTACTGGATCTCGTTGTGCTGACCCACTAGTCGCAACGGAGAGTCTAGAGTGATACTATTTTGTGAGAATCAAGGATTGAATGGAAATTTTCAGTTATGACATCTGTAACTTGTCAATGGATTGTTTTTTTAAAATTAAAGTTTAAAGAGGAGTGTGTGAGTATCTGTATTCTAATGCAAAAGTTAAGAAAGGATTTCAATTATGGGTGGGTGAGTACTTGTCTGGTTCTACTATTCCAGTGGTTGGGCGGTGGCTACCCATGGGCCGTAGGCTAGAATCAGTAGAGTTTTAATAATAAAATTGATTAATAGGAATATGCTTAGAACTCGAGTCGTTAATTAGAATCCTGAAGACTTCTCTT
The DNA here is from genome assembly GCF_041138505.1 of Cibotium barometz. NCBI lineage: Eukaryota > Viridiplantae > Streptophyta > Polypodiopsida > Cyatheales > Cibotiaceae > Cibotium > Cibotium barometz. The sequence continues at coordinate 52,990,718 of NC_141052.1, read as the reverse complement.
AAGAATAAATAAAAGGCTGTGCGTGATTCAATTAGGAAAAAAGCGTTGATTCCTTCAAAGTCAAGTCTGTAATAGTTTTCCTTCTATCTGGTTTTATGAGATAAAGGTAGTTCAGTATCTTGACGTCATTTAAAAGAATTCGTATTGAATATAAAAATGGTGGAATCGTCCCCGCTTTTTGGACATGGGAAATTTTCCCAATTTCGGTTTTCGGAATGACCACCAGCTTAGTCTCGTGCCTGGACAATCGAGGGCGAGGCCCCGAGTGAGAAACCCTGCCCCGCGCAAGAGGAAGCTACTTCCGCTACTACCATCTGAGAATCCGGTGCGCAGAGAGGGCAGAGGGATCTCACAGTTGGTATCAGAGCGCTATTGTAAATTTAAGTAACAGCAATAGAAATTGCTTAAAATTTTAAAGTAAATCAAAATTGCTTAAAATTTTAAAGTAAATCTAGGAAATAATGTTTTCACTTTGTTAATATTATGTTGAATGAACTTCAAAATTTGAAAACTCATAAATTGAATTGGAAATTTATAGATGGATACCCCGAATCTATCTGGCATTCTTGAACTCTCCCAAAGTTAGGATATGATAGCCTTTACATTCGAGCACCTCATCAACTCTGCTACGTCCCGAGTAAGCAGAGTGGGACTCGCACGTCATTTTGAGAGTCTTTACTTTCCTAATCCTCTTGAACGACGTCGGTATATGTGGTTCTGTGGAGGACGATGTTTTAATGTTAGTACCAGTCAGCATTAGAGGCTCAGGCAAAATATTTCCTTAGCCATGATTCTGATAAGGCTAGGACTTGTTCTGCATGCACAACTCTTTGATCATTCACCCAGGAACTTCAGAATTTCATGTCGAGTTTTTAGGCTTCTTAGCCCCTTTATCCCTAGAAGTAGAATTAGAGCACCTCTTTCTATAATGAATCGTGTGTACCTTGGCATGTCTGCTTCGCAGTTTTGCTTCTTTATAAGTATACGATTGAGGTAGTGATTCTGGGAGCCATGATGCTCTATGTATATATCGAAAACTTTTGATAATAAACGATGTTTTGCAAAAAAATTCCAAATTTTTTTCATGATTGTGAATATGGTTGATAAAATTATCAGAGTAAATCTTGTTTCATGATGTATGATGAAATAATTATCTGTTTAAAGAATAAATCGCAAAAACTAAATAATCATAAATCTATTTGTCAAAGTTAAGTTGACCAAAATCTCATTTTGTTAGAGTCATGAGACATGCGGCCCGTGCAAGGCAACCAGATCCTCTAACCGATGACGAAAAGCTAGAATCCGGATGTTCAAAAAGCCCTGCACAGATCCCAACCTGGTCCCTTCAAGGGTGAAGGGGAGCAGCTAGGTGAAGTAGTGGAAAAGTGGATTGAGGCAATGGAGGAAAACTTTGATGTAACTGGCTACAATGAGAGAAGCAAGATGGCTTTCGCCAGGTTAAAGATTGTGGAAACGGCCAGGGTCGCTTGGAGAAATCACTGCGAGACTAACCGTCTCGATCGGAATACCCAGACTTGGACCGATCTTAAAGCTTACCTTAGAAAGAGGTTTTGTCCTCCGGGCTTCCTTGAAACTAAAATGAATGAGTTCTTGGAACTAAAGCAGGATAGCCGGACAATTGAAGAGTACCATCAAGCTTTTGCCCTTCTCCTCAAATATTCTCCTCAATTGGATGAAGAGTAGCTGATGGTGGCCAGGTTCATTCTAGGAATGAACGAGCCATTGGACACCTTAGTAAAGAATGCCAAAACTATCTCAATGGCCGAAGCAGTAAGAATGGCAAAGGACTTTGCCCCCAAAGCCTTTGTTGTTAAGGTCCCGCCAAAGCCTGCACCCTCTAACTTTAAAAGATTCCAAACCCCGGGAAGTACTTCAAACTTTCATCCCCCAAAGCGGCAACAAGGCCCAATTCAGAGTCAGGATACTGGAAAATTCAGAAGCAAAGGAAGACCCTTCCCACAGAACACTTTCTCAAGAACCCCACCTCTTTCAAGGATCTAGAGGGATGAGCTCAGTGAGAACCGGTGTTTTGGATGCCAGGGTTTTGGTCACCAGAGGGATGAGCTCAGAAGTGAGAATCGGTGTTTTGGATGCCAGCGTTTTGGTCACCAGCTAAAAGACTACTCGACTCCTGCCGTGTCAAGGGGACAGGGAAGTCAAGGACCGAGAGTGCAGAGACCAATCCCTTCCTATCAGTCAAATCAGGGTCCATCTCGCCCAAATCAGGAAAATCCCAGGAGAACTCCAGATGAGCCGTCTGCCTCTGTTCCAGAGAAGCCTCAGAACTCCTTCCCAGAACTGGGCCAACCAAAGAGAAAGAGTTTCGCCTCAGACTACAGCATCCAGAGCAGTCACAATTGCAGAAGTAGTGGAAGAGGAAAGAGAGGACAGATTTATGCTACAATTGCGAACCAAGGGCCAAATCGCCAATTCTCCATCATTCATACTCCAGCTGAGTATCAGGGTAAGCCTTTTAAGCTTTTGATTGATTCAGGCAGTACTCATTTTTTCATTTCCCCTGGATGGTTGCGTAAGCTAGTCTTAGATCAAAAATCAGGGAAACCTATGCAAGTTGAATTGGCAAGTGGGAAGATTCTTTTCACTCACCTTGAGACAGATCGTATTCAGTTCAATCTAGATGGGAATTTAACTGACTGTCAGTTCAGAATTAGACCTTTGGGAGTTTTTGACGGGATCCTTGGAATGGTTTGGCTCCATAAAAATCAAGCTTACATTCACTGTCATAATGGAACCATTTCCTTCCGTGACCTTCACGAAAATAAAGTTCAAGGAACCGGAATTTCAGGATCCCCAAGTCTGGAGTTAGTAAAAGCTTCTAAGTTAATAAAAGGACTTAGAAAGAAGCAGCACATTTATATTGTCAAAATGAATTCGATAGACTCAAAGTTAAAAGCTAAAGAACCTGAATGCCATAAGTGATTATAATGATTTATTCCCAACAGAGCTAACAGAGATGCTTCCAATTCGGGAAGTAGATCATGTGATAGAAATGACCCTCGGCGGAGCTCAGCCTAGTAGCCTTGCGCACATACAAAATACGAGTTCTTGAAGCCATCAAACTCAAGGAACAGCTTAGACATCTATTGGAACAAGGGTTTGTAAGACCCAATGTTTCACCTTGGGGTGCGCCAGTTCTTTTTCAGAAAAAGAAAGATGGAACGCTAAGACTCTGTGTGGACTACAGAGGTCTCAATCAGCTGACATTTAAGAATAAGTATCCTATCCCCAGAATTGATGAGCTTCTGGAAAGGCTAAGTGGAGCCCATATCTTCACAAAGATAGATCTCAAATCAGGATATTATCAGATCAAGATTAATGAGCAAGATATCCCAAAGACAGGTATGGGCATTATGAATTCACTATCATGCCGTCTGGATTGACAAATGCCCCAGCTACATTCAATCGCTTAATGCAGGACATTCTTAAAGATTACTTGGATGATTTCGTTCTTGTTTTCTTTGATGATATTCTGATTTACTCAAAGAATGCACCTGACCATGAAGCTCATGTCAGAAAAGTTCTTGAGATTCTAAGGAAGCACCAAATCTTTGCAAAAAAGAGCAAATGCACTTTCTCTGCCGACCATGTTGAATACTTGGGCTTTCTGGTATCAAAAGATGGAATTTCTCCATATTTTGCAAAAGTCCAAGCAGTAATAGATTGACCTGAACCAAAGACAGTGAAAGAAGTCAGAGGATTCTTGAGATTGACTGGTTGGTATAGAATTTTTATACCAAAGTATGCTCTCATAGCTTCCCCCCAGACAAATCTTCTCAAGAAGAATATTCTGTTTCAATGGTCTGCCAGGTGCCAGAGTGCTTTTGATAAGCTGAAGACCGCCTTGGTAACCAATCTCGTTCTGAAGCTGCCAGATTTCTCTCTACCCTTTGAGGTAGTAATTGATGCCAGTGGTTTTGCCCTGGGAGGTGCACTTATGCAGGAAGGTCATGCAGTGGCCTATGAATCCCGAAAACTCAGAACACATGAGAGGAATTATGTTGTCCACGACCTGGAAGTAGTTTATGCCCTAAAGTTGTGGAGACATTACGTACTGGGTCAAAGATTCACTTTGATGGAGAGATCATCAGAGCTTAAAGTGGATCTTCACTCAGAAGGATCTCAACATGCGCCAAAGAAGGTGGATGCTAAGCCTACTGGAATTTGATTTTGAAATCAAGTACCGCCCAGGCAAAGAAAATGTGGTAGCAGATGCCCTCAGCAGAAAAGCCTCCTTGCTTACAATTACTGTAGTGTTAAATCCTTTGATTATTGAAGCAAGAGAGAAGATTATTGAAGCAAGAGAGAAGATCATGCAGGATAGATTCTTTGGCCCTATTGCTACCCTACTTATGCAGGAAAGCAAAACTCCACAGGAGTTGAACCAAGTTCAAGGGTACAGCTTGGATGATGGAATTATGTATTATAATTGTAGGCTATTCATTCCCAACGATGAGGGAACTAAGGATCGAATTCTGAATGAAGCCCATGACAGCCTTATTGCAGGACGTCCAGGTTTCATCAAAACCTACATGTCTATGAAGAAAAGCTTCTTTTGGCCTGGTCTAAAAAAGTATGTGCTTAATCATGTACGTCAATGTCTGACTTGTCAGAAAGTCAAGGCAGCCGAGAGAGTAAAAATGCCTAGGAAGTTACATCCATTAGACATCCCCCAGATGAAGTGGGAATGCATCAGTATGGATTTTATTACTAGATTACCTTCAGTGCAATCAGGTTACAACTCCATCTTCGTGGTAGTTGATAGACTAACCAAAGTTGCCCATCTGATTCCAGTAAAAGAAACCTGCACCGCAATGGATGTGGCCAGATTGTTCCTCAAGGAAATGTTCAGATTGCATGGCCTACCCAGAAGAATAGTAAGTGATCGAGATCCCAAATTCACGTCAAGATTCTGGATTGCATTTTTTGAAGTAGTAGGAACTTTCTTGGATCTCATCACAGCTTACCACCCTCAGACCGATGGTCAAACAGAAAGGGTAAACCAAGTAATCGAAGATATACTTCGGTCATGCTGTGGCAAGGAACCCAAGAAGTGGCTAAGCTATCTGCACCTAGTCGAGTTCGCCTACAATTCTTCTTATCAGCACTTTCAGGTGACTGGAAGCACTTTCAAGTTCTTTTATGCACTTGAAAGTGCTTTTCCAGCACATTGGAGTGCTTTCAAGTGCTATAAAGTACATTAAAGAGAAAAGCACATTTAGGTGCTTGAAAAGCACTTTTAGGTGACTGGAAGCACTTTCAAGTGCCTAAAGGCACTTTCAAGTAGTACAACAAAGTTCATTGGAGAAAAAGAACTTTTAGGTGCTTGAAAGAACTTTCAAGTGTGTTTGAAAGAACTTTCAAGTGTATGAAATCCCATACATTTTCTTGGAAGCACTTTCAAGTGCTATAAAGTGCTAGAAAGCACTTTCAAGTGTGCTTCTTCAAAGCACTTTAAAGTGCTTGAAATCCCATACATTTCAAGGGAAGCACTTTCTAGTGCTAGAAAGCACTTCAAACTTCAAGTGCTTTGAAATCCCATACATTTTCTTGGAAGCATTTTTAAGTGGCTGGAAGGACTTTTAAGTGCCTGCTGTAAGCTCTTTCAAGTTCTTTTTGGTACTAAGTGTGCTTTCCAACACTGTGGAGTGATTTCCAGTGCTTAAAAGCATATTTTAAAGCTGTCAAAAGTACTTTTAATAATAAGATTTACTGAAATCCTAGTGTTGTCACCTCTAATGACTCCAAAATTTCTTTCACTAGTGAGAGGATCTGTAGGTCAACCCTGCAAAAGCTCAGACCCTTCTCACATAGTTGGATTTGCACTTCTAGCTTTCCAAACTCCACCACGTAAAGCTGCGGGGCTGCTTGTATGACAACCATCTATTTTTTCAAACTTTCTAGCTCTAACATGAACATTGCAGCTATACTAGAAGCACCTTCCAGTCAAAGTAGAGCATCTCTCTTACTTTCATACTCTACTTTTGCTATCCTCGATGGTTCTTTCTTTTCAGCCAACTGAATTTCACCTTGGCAAGCATTGTCTCTGCCAGCCCTATATGTTTCATAGAAGTTGCTTTGAATTTCTTCTCTTTCACTTCCTCCACGAATGGAGGAGACTTTCCTTCTAACTACTCTGACATTGATCTCCTAGCAGTGGAATAAGCTCTCAATGGCCCATTGGCTTGCCTCCAATTCTCCAACTTCCTATTTAGGCCTTCCATTTGGCCTTGCACAGTCTTCAACACATTCTCGCCAAAAAGGGCCCATGCAATTTTGTGGCCCTCATTTTTGGTTGCTTCGCATTTTTCAAATGCAAAGCACTTTGCAAACTTTATATGTGATCTCATTGTTTGGAGGAATCCCCTAGTATACCTTTTGGTAAAGCAGTCGGCACTCGTGTAAAAACTCTAGGTGAACCATACTCAAGAAAATCTTGCTGCCCTTTTGGTGGCTGACATTGAAGACCATCAACCACTAACTCTTTGGAATATCCTTGTCACTAAGATGTATTGGCACCTTGCCTATCAAGCTGAGTCCATACTCAGCGTTCAACTCCTCGATCGTATAGCAAAATCATGTGGGGCAAGGATATTCAAAGTAAGAGGACCACTTACCACTCCCTACATAGAAAACCATAGAACATGACAAAGAATCAAGACTAATTGCCTTAATTAGAATCATGCAGAAACCATGAAAGAATAAGCCATTATAAATAATATTAAAGAGATAACTTACCTTCTTGCGAGGAGCTTTGGATGATGACTTTCCTATTCCAACGTCCTCAGGGGCTATTGAAGATTTTTGTTGGCACACTTTCTCGGAGGAGTTTTCATTCTGCACAAATAATTAAGGAAAAAGAGGAATGTTACATGGTTAGACCTAGCAACCTAATAGTTATCTGGTGACTTTGCATGTGTGTGTGTGTGTGTGAGAGAGAGAGAGAGAGAGAGAGACAGAGCGCTACCTATTGAGGATGCCACCCATGCTCTTCTGGAGACTTTGCATGGGTGTGTGTGTGTGAGAGAGAGAGAGAGAGAGAGAGAGACAGAGCGCTACCTGTTGAGGATGCCACCCATGCTCTTCTGGTCAGGTCAATACAACTGCAGAGTCTTACTGAGGCTATTCGAGCAAGGAACTTTTATCTGCCAACAATGATAGGTAGAGAAGCGTGCAAGGGACTAGGAGGAGCTCAAAATATAGGGATGGGAATGATGACAGACCTCTCCACATGAGCAGCGGCAAAACACCATCACTGCCAGGAAGATATCTCTCTTTTTCAAGCTTCCTGAGCAGGCGGCGTAGAGAGAGAGAGAGAGAGAGAGAGAGAGAGAGAGAGAGAGAGAGAGAGAGAGAGAGAGAGAGAGAGAGAGAGAGAGAGAAGAAGAAGAAGAAGAAGAAGAATAAGAATAAGAAGGGTTCAACTGCAGTAAAGCACGAGACAAAGTGAGACAGTGGAGTGGTACGAGACAACGTGAGAGAGTGGAGTGACACGTGTCCCACCACAACCACAACATTCAATCATGAAGTTTTTTGAACTCCTAAACATTTTCTCTCCTTTCAAAATTCCTCTTTTACACCCTAAAGAACTACTTGTGAAAGCCTTCCAAAAAGGAGAAAAGTGGTACCACCTATGCATGCTTTGACCTACATAGAATTATGTGCAAAGTACCTTAAATCTTATGATGAAGCAACCAAAAAGGGACGGGTCACAAAGGCATATGGCACAACAGAAAAGGTCCTCCTCTCAGAAGAGTTGATACGTGAGGCTCTGCAGCTATCGCCACCTATAAAAATACACATTTACAATATTGAGAAGATCCCATGGAAGGAATGCTCAAAAGGAATTCTTACAATTCAAATGGGGTAGAATATGAGAATATACATGATGAAGTCACTAAAAAAACATGCTGAGCAATGTTTATGATTATGCAAGTCAAGCCAATCACTCAACAGATAAAACAGGGTTCCTCTCAACTAAATAACCAAAGTGCATGAAGAGAAAGAAGAAGACTGGGCTTGTTATATACACAGAGAGATGGAGAAATACTCAAAGTTACACTAATCAAAGGTGTGCAACCCCTATTTGCTCACCAAGGTACTCATTTATGCAGCTGACCTTTCAATTCCCAAAAACATGCTGAAAGAACAAGTCCAACAAGCTGTAGTGCCGCTTGAGCCACAAAGCATCACTCTTGAAGAGCTACAGGGAGGCCAAGTATTATTAAAGGAGACAAAGGAGATCATGCAAGAGATGAGGAAGGGGAAGCGCAAAAAGAAAGACAGAAAGATGAGGGGGATAATACCAGCAGTTGTTGAGGAATCCCAATGTTTGGAGGCAGAATTAGCATAGGACATTGCATCATATCAATAGGTGGTGAAGCAACAAGAGTCAAGGGGAATAAGCATGTCTAAGGTACCAGCTAGCATTGTTCAGAATTTCCTCTACAAATACCCCCTCCAAGCCCAGCACACATAGCATTCAGGAACATTTCCCCACTCTGCGATTCTATTCTCTCCGATCTGTAAACGTCCACACGGAGGTTGGTGCAGGAAAGGTTCTAGTAGAAGTGGTGCCATAGGAAGCCGTGGATAATAGGAATGAAGAGGCCGCATTCGTACAACCAAAGCTCCAGAGGAAGGTCAAGAAGTTGAAAAAAGGAAATGCGCTAACAAACCTGAGACAAAGACTAGATGATGAAGGCCACATCACAGCAGCAGATTCATTTTTGCATAACATCGATTAGGACCGCTTTCTACATGAAACAATGGAGGGTCTCGATAGCTTGCTCCAATTGCCAGTCTAATAATTAGAAGTGCCAACCTCTACAATTGCTTCCATTTAGGAGCAAGAACAATAAGTGTTGCAATGTCATTTACTCACCACTCATTTGCTATATGACAGGAATGCAACTTTATGGAAGCAAGTGCAGAAAGTGATAGACCAAGTACAACTACTCAAGGAACAAATGGCTGCAGCCGACACTACACACAAAGATTTCATTCTCAAGGGTCTAAAGGCTATAGAAGAACAAGAGGCCAGATACCAGGTATTAGAAGGAAACAACCATGTTCTCAACAAAACCATAGTGTAAAAAATCAAAGAGAACACATAGTTGACAGCACAAGTCGAACAAGCTAAAGAGCAGCTTTAAAAGGAGGTGGCTAATTCTTGAGAAAAAAGAAGAACATACAGAACAGCTCAAGGAGGCTCAGGCAGTGTTCCAAATCAAAGAAGAAGGGTTAACCAAGAAAATCACCACCCTCACTGAATCCGTCATGGAAGTTGAATAGAAAGTGGTCAATCTTCAAGCTGAAAGGGAGTAATTAAACAAAGCACATGCAGAAAAAATATGCAAGCTAAAAGGGAGTAATTAAACAAAGCACATGCTAAAAAAATCAAACCCTTAAATGAAGTAATCACTACAAAATCCTTGGAAATTGATAAGATGATGGCCAGCCACAAACAAGTGCTTGATCAAGTTAATCAACAGCTAATAAGTAGCCATTTATTAGGCCAAAGAGCAACTAAAGAGAATTGAAGCTACTAATGCACTGGTGGAAGTGTCAGCAAGAAGCAGCTACTACAAGAAGATATGAAGAGTTGGATGCAACATGAATGGTACGTGAGGCTGCAATCTCTAATTTGTTGTCAACAAAATACTCACGGATACAAGAATTGGAATGCCAGTTTAAGGGAAAGGATTGAAAGAAAAGAGCCTACAGATGAGTTGAGACTCCTCATTGAACGAGCCTTAGAGACAGGTTTGTTTTTGCCAGTAACTCCTCGGGCCCCTCCTAAACCTTAACCTTGTTTTTGTCTACACTAACCCTCTCCCTTTTTCAGTATGAGATAGACTTAACTAAAGACCTCAGTTTAGGAGATTTAACACTAATTCACCAAAATACTGAAAGAGATGCCAATCCAACTATCATTATGGGTATCTTTAGAGGTGACTTAGTACTAACCGATCCAGCTTATATATTTTTCTATCCCTTACATCCAATCATGCTTAACCTCCATAGTTGGTGTTGAGTGTTACAACAATCAGACATCTTGGATGACAGTGTTAACAAATGACCTATTTATGCCACATAATATACCCACCACACCAGCCGACTACGAGGTGGTTTCACGTAGTCACTAGTGGATCATTAGTCAAGGGTGGTTAGAAGTTTATAATACACACCAACATTTAAATCTCTGAGTCTACCCTCTATCATCCATTTGGTATTATAAAGCTCTACTGCAATATACATAAACATTTAGAGGCAATGATGACTAATGTGGTATATAACTTTGATAAAGCACATATTTAGTATCCTAATATTACCACATAAGATCTCACTAACCTACAAGAGTTCATGAAAATTAACAAGCCCACCCAAACACCCCCTAGTTCAGGAAAGGGCCAAGAAGAAGAAAAACAATGCTTGTCTATTCCTTTCTCTTCTATGGCAACAAGTAAGTTACTACACCCCTTTCCGAGTGTTACTCTTACTAACAAAAGTGAGGTTGATTGCATTTTCTCTCGACTACCGTCTATAGCTTTAGATTTTCCCACTAACCCTCTCAATCCCAAGGAGATGCCGACACCCCACCCATCTCCACCAAGGCCGCTTCAAGAGCTACATCGCATTCAACCAAGAGATGACATTCATTTGTTTACAAACAGCAATATTCTTGAGTCATTGTCATGTGCAGAATATGAAGGGCTTATCAGGGCACTCAACCCATTACTAAAACCAAAGTTGATGTTCAAGGTGTTGATGTAAATCACACCTTTTGACCCAAACATGAGAATCATGCCAGATGCCAGATGCCTATTCAACAGTCTCATCTACACGACAACCATATGTGCCATATCATATCCGAGCACCAATGCTCGAATTAGAAGAGTTATTGCCAGTGGGCAAGAGAAGGAACCTTATGGGCTAATGTAGCAAAACATACAAAGCTAGCCAACTCGCACTTAGTGGACCTGATCGAGATCAGAATTGTTACATTTATGATCAGCTTATTATTTCTACAGGTGGCAAAAAGAAAATCATGTGCATGCAAGAGGCGGTTATACAGCCATTGTCACATATGATACCAATCCTCGAATTTAAGATTCTGGTATACAAACCAATTGGCGTAAAGAGTACTTGACTATTCCAGAGTACAACCAACAGTACTAATACTCACCACCACAAAACCAAAGGGTTGATCCGATGTACATGCCAATTAAGTCGATGTTCACCCCACTCAGTTCCATGATGCAAAGCAACGGGATTCACATGTGTGCTACAATTTCCCACAATTTTTTCCAGCAACATTTTTAGATGTAGCACAACAACGACAACAAATGCTGACATGGATACAAGAGTGACATCATCGTATTCCAGATCCAGCTATCATGGTAATTGTCAGGTTTTGAAGTTGATCGTGGTGCTTCTTGATCAACCAAAGGAGAGGTATGATGGATTTAGTGCAGAGCAACTCCTTTTAGACATGAACACATGGCTAAATGAAAGAGGCATGATGTTATACTATCATCACCTAAGGTGTGGTCGACATAGGATTCTGGACTTCTCACTCCGCCTTTCAAAGAACCTTAAAAAAGATTCAGTTACGCCATAACTTTTAGAAGCATGAGTTTGGCAACCAGGTCTTTCGGCCTAGGTAACAAGTTCTAAGGACAAAACCTACATCAGGTAGGGGGGATGTTAATCCCATTTTGGATTAACAAATATGCTCCTCCATTTGAGGAAATTAATGTGTCATGCAAAGGCACTATAAAAGTTGTACATATTATGAGATATTGGCCACCCAAGGCCTTATTTAGTAAGTTTTGGGCACCCAAGTGTGAATAAGGGGCAACTGTATATAAGGCATTTTCTCATAATAGAAGGACGCAATCCCCCTTTGTGCTAGGAGAGCTCTTGCTTGTCTTTGAGAGAGAGAGAGAGAGAGAGAGAGAGAGAGTGTACTCTAGGACATGTTCCTTTTCTATGCATGTATGTGTGGAAGAGTGAGAGAGAGATTTCCTTGTGTTATGTAGTGAGCGACTCTAGGGTGAGAGCATGGAGGTGGAGATTGGAGGGGTGGGAGCTTCCGAAAGCGAGCTTGGGGACCTCAAGGGATGTGAGCTCATAGCATTGGTAAGTATCCAATGATGTTTATTGTCTATTGCTTCTTCCAATTGTGAATGGTTAGAGTTCTCTCTTGGGAGGTGTTGTAGCCCATACAAAGAGAGAGCGCACATTATGAAAAACATGCATCTTTCCTTACTCTACTATTGTGAGGATTTTAAAAGTATGTTTCTCACTGAGTCCCCCCTCCCCCCATCCTTACATCCCCCTCCACCTCCTTCTCCTCTCTCTCTGATTTTTTGCTTTGCTTATTCTTATATATATATATATATATATATTGTTGCAAGTTTCTCTGTTGTTAGGTACCCCCCTCTCTCTATAGAGTATCCTCTTTCTCTCTCTATAAGGTACCCCCTCTCTCTATTAAGTACCCCCCTTTCTCTCTCTTTCTATTTTTATTTTTGTACTTTTCATATTCTTTTATTTTTGAAATAATAATGTCTTTTTTTGTGTTGTAGGTTTCTCTACTGTCAGCAGGTACCTCCCCCCCTCTGTCAAGTAACCCCCTTTCTCTCTCTTTCATATTTTATTTATTTTTTCATTATGTGGGCATGTATACACGCCTGTCCACAAGTATCCCTAATGCATAGAGGGATACCCTCTATGCATGCCCATATGTATAGAATGCATAGAGGCCTACCCTCTATGAATTAAGGCTACCCTCTTTGCATAGAGGACTAGCCTCTATGTATAAGGACTAGCAATGGAAGCCCTCTATGCATGGCATGCATAGAGGGAATCTCTAATGCATAGAAGGCTTCCCTCTATGCATGCCATGCATATATAGAGGGCTTCCACTAGTATCCCTAATGCATATGGCATAGGTATGGGCATGCATAGAGAACAATCCTAAGGGTAACCCTAGTGCATAGAGAGGGCTACCCTATGCCATGGGCAGCCCTTTATACATGCCCATATGCATGCCATGCATATAGGGTAGCCCCAATGCATTCAGGGTAGCCCTAATGCATTTATATGTTTGTTTTAGATCAATGGGATACTCACCTCCTAGGTCGTGGACTAGCAATCCACGGATGAAAATCATAGCTTTTATATTGGTGTGAGATAGCTAGGCAAGAGCTTTCCTTGTTGATGACTCCTGCCAACCCCATTATCGAGAGACCAAGGATTTGGACTAGTATACTCACGATGAGTGTTAAAGGTAGTCTTAATGGTAGCCCTAAGGGTAGTACTAGCCCTAATACATTGAGGGTAGTCCTAAGGGTAGCCCTAATGCATGGAGGGTATTCCTAAGGGTGTTACACTTTGATGAGAGTATCATTTACACATCATCTAGAATGGCATGTAGTACCCCTTGTTACACTTCAATGAGAATATCACTATACATATCATCTACTAACATGGTACATCGTTTGCATAAACCACTTGTTATGCTTCGATCGTCTGCAATTGTCTAGTGTAATCCACTTGTTTCACTTCGACCACACATAGTCATCAATCACGGTACTGCTTGTTACATTTCAACAGCATACACCTGTCAAGCATGGTCTCAAGCTATACCAATAACAACAAGTAACTAGTATTTAATGCGGGGTCACCCATGATACCAATTCACTAGCATGGCACACTAGCTTTCGAGCGTCCCCGTTTAGCTAAAGGTTGAACATTATCTAGCAAGTTTCCATAGTTTAGGGTAGCTCTTTACTACGTACTAGGGCATGGTTAGTCTATGTTGTGTTTGTGCCTATCAACATTTCATATTGGGATCAGTTATGGAACAACTAATGTGTTTACATTTGTGAGATAAGTGATAAGCAGTGTGTGTGTATCTCACATGGAGGATCTTGTCTACATCATCTCGGATTACTATTATTTGTGAGATAAGTGATAAGCAGTGTGTGTATCTCACATGGAGGATCTTGTCTACATCATCTCGGATTACTATTATTTTGTAATATTTTGTTGGCCATGTGCCAAATGCGTGTATAAATTATTTATCCATGCTTATGTGGGTGTTGCTATATTACTAACACAGGTGTTAGTAGATTCTAGTTATTTTACGTGCTTAGTGTATGAACAAGCTCTAGTGCTTGAGTTACTTTTGTAAATGTGAAAAAGCTAGCCCTATTTTTTGTACACATAACTATTATTAGCTCCTTGGGGTACAAACTCATCCCACAGATTGTTGTATGGGGCTACATACATGCTTAGCACTCGAGTAGAGTGTGTGAACCACCTCGAATAATAAAGGGCATCATCTATGATGTCATGGGAACCTACTTTTTCACCTTTCCACTTTTTCCACCAACCAATACCACTTTCCACCATCTTAAACCACTCTTGTACTTGGCTATATATGCCACCCATTCTCGTCATGCAAGTATCATCTTATGCCGCCCTGATCTTGTGTCCACTCTCAGCTCATTAAGTCTTGTGCTAATCATCATTAAGTCCATGTAATCATGTGTATAATTTTCCTTCATCCACCATAGCCTTCATGTCTCCATGATCCTCATGTTTCAACTTGGTATTAGAGCCAGATTTCTAGGCACTACAACCTCCTCGCCATCTCTCCTCCGTCCACCACAGTACACCTTGCATTTCCTCTTGTGCACATGATGTAAGCACCCTACCATCTGCATTGCGCAAACATGTTAGCGCCCGCCACATGACAAACCTAACGCCTATCTGCTGCTGCTAGTGCCGAGTTTGTGCTAGGGCTAGATCCCACTACTGTGACAGCACCTGGCCACGGACTGCACAAGCTACAAGCATCGCAGTGACTCAGCACTCCCCTTGCTCCTCATATGCCATGCCTAGCTCTTTTGTAGGTTGCTATCAAGCCTTCCCAAGCTACAAGCATCGCAGTGACTCAGCACTCCCCTTGCTCCTCATATGCCATGCCCAGCTCTTTTGTAGGTTGCTATCAAGCCTTCCCACGGACTGCACACGCTACAAGCATCGCAGTGACTCAGCACTCCCCTTGCACCTGGCCACCACGGACTGCACAAGCTACAAGTGTCGCAGTGACTCAGCACTCCCCTTGCTCCTCATATGCCATGCCCAGCTCTTTTGTAGGTTGCTATCAAGCCTTCCCAATTGAGTGCCTGACGTGCGCCCATCTGAAGTTGTCGACATCGACTCCTTCAATAACACCAACACCAACACTACAGCAAGCCTAGTCCTTGACGACCAACTGATAGCTGTAGCCTAGTTTTCTCTGTTCTCGTCATTGCAGTGTTGATGTGCACGCTCAATAGTTTCTAGCTCAATTGCACGGTGTAGTTGTCTGCACCCAATAGAAACCACAAAGTTGTCGACACCATCCGCCGCTCATCACCGATAGCACCGCTTGCTTGCCTTCTACCACTTGGCAATAAATAAGGTGGTTCGGCTGACAAGAAATGCCCACTTCCACGTCTCTCAGCACTGAAGTAAGGGGCGCCACGTCAAGATTAATGCATTTCTATTTGTGTTAAAGTTTTACTTTAAGGTCTGGTTCACATGCTTTGAAAGAAAGCATCTTCTATTTACCTACTCATCACAAAAGGGGTACATCTTCATAATGCCAAGTTCTTGTGAATCGACCAATGAGAAACAAATAATTAAGAAAAAGGTTAACAAAGCAAAAATCTAAGCCTCTTTATTATAATGTTGCTAAAGCCATGAACTCCTTAGAGTTTTTATCATATTACATGCATTTATATGGGGATGGGGGCTTTTAAGCATTGTTTCAATCCTTGCATTCTCATCTTCTTTGTAAAGGGTTTTTCGACACTGCCCTTGTGCTTCGAAGACAAGTGGGAAGACTACCCTTCATCATCATGGTCACAAAGGATTCACCATCAAAACGCTTCAAGGGGCATTCATTTCACACATGGCAAGCTTATGCACATGAAGAAGGAGCTCTTCAACATTGTCAATGTGAAGTAGAAGAAACCAAGGAATGTTGTTGAAGCACCTGCATGGGAAGTGTGAGATGACAAAACTCGTGCCATCATCACATTGAAGCTTGATGATACATATATTCATCATGTGGATATGTGAAACTTCCAAGGAATTTTGGGACCAACTCATAACTCTATTTGGTGCTCACTCTAAAAGTTCAAAGTTTGGCTTGCTCATTGATTTTTTTAAACTAGACATGAAGCCTGGCACATCTCTAGCCTCACACTTAAACTACATGAAAGGACTCCTAACATAACTTGTAGGGATAGATCTCAAGATGGATGAAGGCATCTCCACCATTGGTGTATTACTCAAGTCTTTACCTGAAGAATATGATCATGTAGTCACAACCTTGACTAACATGCCTACCTCAAAGCTTGTGGACATTGAAGCTTCTCTTCTTGAGGAAGAGAAGAAAACTAAAGACCAAGAAAATTGAGTCTTCATAATCTACTTTGCTTACTGAACATGCTCTTTATGCAGGATCTAACAAGAAAGGCAAATACAAAGGCAACTCTCACAAGTGCTATAACAACACTCTTGTTTGTGACTTTTGTCAAGCCTGGCCATGAAGAGAAGAACTGCTTTGCAAAGAGGAGAGCTCAAAGGGTGTACTTCATGGAGGAACTCAAGGATGATGAAGATAAAGATCCAAAGGAGAACAAGGGAAAATACGAGGCCCTTACCACCATGATCAACAGTGATCATCTTTTCTGAGTGTCATAAGCAGGCATGCCTCGTGCACATGTATTCCCTACCACTCATACATGTAGCCAAGTCCTTGTAACACTCTTCTAAAGCCTCTGAACCCGCACTCTCATACCTCTTTGTTTGTCAACCTGTCTAAAGCCTCTGAGTTCACATTGCCATACCCTTGTGTAAACCATCATTGTAAACTGCTAAGGTAAGACCTATGGGAACTAATAGGTCATCATACATGGTCATCACTAGGCACTGGTAGTCAGACCATGCTCATATGCTAGTTATCACTGAGCATTGAGGAGTCAAGTCATGCTCATGTGGGAGTTAGCATTGCTCAACTGTATCATTGAGTGGATCATGTGTTTGAGGGGGGGTGTTGAAATATGCAAACACATCCCACATATTGTTGTATGGGGCTACATACATGCTTAGCACACGAGTAAAGTGTGGGAACCACCTCTAACAATAAAGGGCATCATCTATGATGTCATGGGCACCTACTTTTTCACCTTTCCACATTTTCCACCTCTAACAATAAAGGGCATCATCTATGATGTCATGGACACCTACTTTTTCACCTTTCCACATTTTCCACCTACCAATACCACTTTCCACCATCTCAAACCACTCTTGTACTTGGCTATATATGCCACCCATTCTCGTAATGCAAGTATCATATTATGCCCTGATCTTGTGTCCACTCTCAGCTCAATAAGTCTTGTGCTAATCATCATTAAGTCCATTTAATCATGTGTTTACTTTTACTTCATCCACCATAGCCTCCATGTCTCCATGATCCTCATGTTTCAACTATAGAATCATCAAGAAACTGGGGATAGGAACTTTTGAGCTAGCAAGTCTGGATGTTGAAAAAATCAAGAAGCTAGTAAATGGATACAAGCTGAAGTCCTACTATGGAAAGATGCCAGAAGAAGGAAGAAAGTGTCCAGAAGATAATCAGAATCCAAATACAAAGGTGATTGATGTACCAAGATCCGCGTCCGACCAGGATCAGGAAGAAGGTTGAGATTTTAAAAATGCCAATGGCCCAAAAGTTAATTCACCATATGTAAATATGATAATGGTGTGTATAGATACTCAAGAGCCAAGTGGCAGTAGCATGGCGGCAGAAATAGGAAAGGCGAGGTTGCTACCACAAAAGGGGGAGCATGGACGTGTAAAGGCCATTAATGACCTTGAAAAGAGTGAAGAAGGGATCGATGGTCAAAAAATGGGGGAGTATGTGAATCATAGGAAGATGAAAAAATTATGTCTGCCTTGAGGAAGGGTGCACCTCATGGCAAATGGCTGAATGCCTCTCTATCGAAGACCTAATTTCCAAATCTACTCTCAAAAGCTACCTTGTGCTCTTGATCCTTTTCTTGCTCTCAGCTCTCTTTCTGCTAAACCCTGCTCAATTCCCTACCTTCTCCCAAGCTATCACAATGTTCCTAAAGAAGAAGAGACGGTACCGGAGTTCAAACCCTTGTCATCTCCACGGTATACAAGGAGGTGGACAAGCATGCACAATGGCTAGAAAGGATGGGCCTTAAAGAGTTTGTGGAGATACCATGGGAGGAGCTCTAGCAAAACTACAAAGTGGAAGAGTAGTTAGAGGAGTTGTAGAAGACCAACACAATCACACTCCCGTCGGGATAGAAGTGGGCCTTTGATCCTCTCTACGTGATGGAGATATTCAGGCTTCCGATGGAAGGTGAGGGCAAGGTCAAGGTAGAAGAGGAGGATGACCTTGTGAAGGAGTTTGGTTCCCTCGAAGGGAAGAGCAAAAGAGTTGAAAATCACCAAGACACCTAATGAGGACAGGCAAAAGTGTATACGCTTTGTGGTAGTCTAAGAGATGATCAATTTCCCCACAAGCCATACTACATCTCAAGAAAGGCATATGGCCTGGTTAAATCAGGAGAAGTAGGGACAAAGGTGGTCAGGGCAAAAGTTTTGTGTACAGCACCATAAAGGACCAGATTGGAAAGGTCAACCACCCAAATACTAAGACGAAGATCAACCCCTACATAATGACACTGTTTAAAGCTCAGGCAAGAAGAAACGAGCGGCAAGGAGAAAGAAGAAAAGAGCGGCAAGGAGAAAGAAAACCAGAAGAAGGACAGGGAAACCAAGGATGGAGCTATTGTAAAGCCCTAGGAAACGGGGATCTCGGGACAGACACCATCCGGAAGGAAGAGGGTCTTTGAGTTTGGTGAAAAGAAGAAGGGAAAGAAAGGAAAGATAGAAGAAAAGAGAGATCTCACAAGGAGGACTTTGCTGGAATTAGAATGTCTATTCTTTCGCAAAATCTCAACGAGCAACAGCAAGCAGGAAGCCATCTCAGCACACTCAACAACACAATGCCTGCAAATATAGTAGGAGAGTACCACCTAGGAACATCAACAAGAACAACAGAGCATCATGATGACATGGCCCATCCACCTAGAGAACACATGCAGAGGTTTCCAAACTGAATCCTGTCATCTTTCTAAAGAGCATTGATGCACAGTGGGTATAGGGGAGCTTAAATTATTTGCAGAGGTGCATGATGAATGGGGCCAAGGAAATAACCACACTCTAGATATAGAACTTAGGCACAAGGAGGCCGCCATTCAGGAACTAAGAAGTCAACAGGAACCACTCCAAGAGGAGCTAAGAAGAAGAAGGGCAGAAGGTGGAGGAAATGAAAAAGTAGATAGAAAAACTATAGAGGGTAGATGAAGATAGAAAACAAGAGATGATTGTCCTTAAAGAAACCCTAGTCCACACAAAACAAGAAAACAAGAGGCTACAAGGGAAGTAGATAGAATTGCTGAAAGACAAGCGAGGGCCGAAGGACAAATAATCATGAGATTAGAGAAGAACACTTAAGGATCATTAGAGACATCCAGGCTAGGGCAGATAGGGATAAGGTGGAACTGGTGAAGGCAGAAGCCCGGTTGGCTAGATGTAGAAGACTTTTCGGAGGTCTATGAGCTAGAGGCAAACAAGATGGAGCAATGGGAGAATCATGCTCTAGAAGACATAAAGGAGATGTGGGAGGAGTACTTAAGGAAGCTGACAATGGCCATGCAAGCCCCCACACCTACCTGCAAGCGAATTTCTCCCCTCCACAATCAAGACATGAATGTGGACGGGGGGTCTGAAAAGCCCAATGCTACAGAACTAGCAATGATACAACTAGTGGGAGAGCCATGGGGACAGCTGAAGATAGCTAGAAGGGTATGGAGGCAAGACATAGTGGGGGAGAGACCACTATCGAGAACAAGCTCTAGACAAAGATCGGGCAACTGAAAATAGAGGTGGAAAGCTGGAGAAAGCGGTTCACACTTTTGAAAGAGAGTGGTAAGAAACTGGCATAGCACTCCGAAGGGAAAGGAAAAGAGATTATAATCTACAAAGGAACTTTAATGGACATCATCCCCATTGACGAGCTATGAGAGCATGCTTGGGCAGAAACAAAAAGGCTGGAAGAGAGGGATAACACTTGACGGCCTAGCTTCTTGAAGAATATAGAATTGGTTGAAGAGTATAAAGAACAACAAAGATAAGACAAGGAGACTATCAAGGTCCTGAAGAAGGAGAGGGAGGAACAGTTGGAAGAAGGGTCACAAGATCTAAAAGAAGCAAAATGATGGTTAATGAGCTGAACATTGCTCTGACAGACAGCTCATGTTGATATGAAAAAGAGGTAGGAACAGATAGAAAAAATGAGAAAATCTCATGCCACAAAAATACAAAATAAAGAATGAATGATAGAAGTCTTCCAGGAGTGGGAAAAAAGAGAAAAGGCAGAAAAGGAGGAGATGCAACATAAGTTCCGAGAAACGAGGATGCAAGGATACTCTGGGTTCTGCAAGGAGACAGCTCTTAGGCACATAATGCGTCTGATCGAGGCTGTAAAACATGCAGGAGCAATGTAGCCATCCAACTACAATAAAATTTCTCTATTCATCACATGAACCAGTTGGAAGAGAAGGTGGAGAGGCAAGGGCAAAGAAGCTCACTGGCAGGAGAGTTATCACGCACTAGGAGCCCCTCATCCAGATCCTAGGCTGTATGGGGAATTGGCAGAATCTTGTGACTCTCGGACCTGAGTGGCGAGGCAACAACTCATGCATAGGGCAGAACTGCCAATTCCCCTCACCAACAGAGTTTACTGGTAGATAGAGAAGAAACAACAACCCTTTCGGAGAGCCAACAGGAAGACCACCCTATGGGTGGAAGTGGAGCCAAGGAGGAAGAAGGAGGCCAAAACAGCCGGAGTAGACATTATTTTAAGATGCGGCCATCCTCCCAAAACTAACAAAGCCACACACTTTTGCTATGCAGTTGGCTATCAAGGCAATGGAAAGGGCCAGGAAGAAGTATGACTATGCCAAGCCCATTCAGGTGCAGTTCCAGAGGGCGGATGAAAGTACAAGGTTTGGCCATGAAGGAATAAGAAGAAGGAGGAGGGCTTACGAGCCCAGGTATGGACTGGAAAAAGAAATCAAATTTGTGTCTGGGGAAATTGCCCCACAGAAGAACGATTGGAAGAAAGGGGTTGGAATAGGCCATAGAAGTCAGATCCGGATTCGGAAAATCAAATTTTTGGATTTTTAGAGGAAGTATGTAGCCGGGGGCAAAAACGAGAAATTATGTGAGCTTCACTATTGGCGTAGTGTCCATCATGATAACCAGGTGTTGGCGGCTACTCGAGAGTGGAGTGCCGCCAAGTTTATCCGTTGTTGGGCAATAGCTTCGGATCTTTCTTGTAACAAACTTGTAATTGTTCTTGCCAACGGGTAGTACTTGAGCAAATGTAAAAGAGAAGGAGAGTAGAGAGAGAGGGTGGGGGATATAGAGGCTAAGCCTTACTTAGTAATACAAGAGATGTTTTTTTTCGTCTTCATTGGTAGTTATGTGCAACTTGTTTAATTCTCAAGTTGCGTCATTGCTCTCTCTGTTTTGAACATGTCTTTTAACTTGTATCTATATTCACAGCCAATCCTATCTGGAGGTAATCCCCTTCCAGAAGATAGTATTGGGAGCTATGTTAAGACTCCCTCTAGATGTATGCACTAACTCATTCAGCTCCATTGCAACCAAGTTGCGTCATTGCTCTCTCTGTTTTGAACATGTCTTTTAACTCGTATCTATATTCACAGCCAATCCTATTTGGAGGTAATCCCCTTCCAGAAGATAGTATTGGGAGCTATGTTAAGACTCCCTCTAGATGTATGCACTAACTCATTCAGCTCCATTGCAACCAACTCCCTTAACCTAGGTAGATTGGTGGTGCAGCATGTTAGTGTTGGATTATCTTGTTGGGCATAGTAGCAGTAGTTGGGGCTCCTTCGGAGCCTGACTAGGTGGTCCAGAACCATTCAAGTGCTGGGTCTTGACTGGACACCGACATAGCTAAATCTCAATTTTTCTAATGCATCTAATCCAATATCTTATCAAACAATCACTTGCACTTGCCCACATTGGATAGATCATTTGGGATCACTTAGTCTTTGACCAATCCAACTGTCAATGTGTCCACAAGATGGGCCCTATTTCCCTCATGCAAGTATCCTTTGAAGTCTTCAAGTGTCGAAGAAGCGCGTTTATGCTTGCCAATCTCTCGGCCAAGCACTTCCCACCCTCTTACTAAGTTTAATGTCCAAGGCGAGATTTGGGGCCAAGTCTTCATGCCAATGTACCTAATCCCCTCCCGTACCACTTTACCAAAGCACTCATGGCACGATCGGTTCATGACATGCTCCCCTTGGCATCTCCCTCATATTACAAGGTATCCTCACACATCACTAGGATTCTATAAAATGTAATGTGTGAATCATTCTTGCTTCCATTGCTTGCTTCCATTGTCCATAGTAGCTCCCAAACATCAAAACCACAACTAACAACCACAACACATGCCAAATATGAGCATATTTCCATCAAGTCTTCATGAATATTGTGAGACCCCCAACCCCCCTCCACGATGCCCCTCCGGGGCGCTGGCGGCGGCTGAAGCAGCGTCAGCCTCTCACATGGGGTGGTAGGGATCCACACTACTCGGGGCCTCACCCATGGATGTTCAGACAAGAGACTAGCCTGACGGTTCCCGAACCCGAAAAAACTTCCCTCGCCCGGAAGGCATGGCCGATTCCACCAAGAAAATCAGACTTGCACTTGGTCCATAGAATCACCACTTTTTTCCAGTTCATCCATATCTTCCTCGACGTATGCATCGGTGTCCTAGCAACCGCCCGCGAGCCCGTGCATCACCTGGTCAGAACTCTCTACTAGGATCCTACTTAGGTGTCCTAGCACTTCACTCTTCAGGGACCGCTTCCGGTCCTCGCCCATCGTACCGGAAGCGCACCATTTTAACCATACCAAGGTTGGTCAAGATGTCAGTAGGCTTTGCCGCGAGCAATGTCCCTCGGCGATTCCCGCCCAACTGTTGCAACAACGAATCTCTCCTTAGTTAAATCACAAGCCAAATGCGTCCTCTAGCATTTTGGCATAAAACAAACCTTTAAAAAAATAGAGGTTCTATGTAAGTACAATTCCCGGTTTGAGTTTGAATCACAAAACCCTTTTTCCCACAATCCAGATTTTCTAATGAGAATCAGGTCTCGCATCAGGGTAATCTCCCCATCAATTGATTGAATTTCCAACTTAATTCTTGGTGATTTCGGTTAAAGAAAAACTTCTCTAATTCAGCACGGTAGTCTATTCTTTGTATCAAAGATTTGGAATTGGTCACGAGGTTTTTGCTTGATTCAGATTCAAGAGATGGGCAAGTAATTTACTGGCCGCCATTCTCACGGTCGTAGTCTAACAAAAAATTATTCGGTTTACTTCTAACTTTGATTCCTAAGGATTTTCTTCACATAAATTTACGAAACTTCTAATCGTAAGGAAAATTCTAACTTTATGAAATTCATTCCTTCTTAATCACAATAGAATTAAGAATTAGTTCTATACGAGAATATCAAGATTTTATAAAAATACTCTTCTTCCAATAATCTGATTTTGAGTACATATCATTTTGTTGATTTATCCACATATAAATATCTTAAAATATTCTTTCCACCAATTTAATCTTCAACATTAGTATACCCTAATTTCCTATGTGGAATTATGGTGAAAACTCTTCTTTTATCACATCAAAATTAATTTAGACCTTTTTCTACTTAAATACAATGAAAATTTCTCTTTTTAATTAAATAAAAATATCCATATTTTGGAATATTCCAAAATTCCTCTTTAAGCGTTTAAATGTTTGAATCTCAAATGTCATGAGAATTCCTCTTTTAACATTTAAATTCTTATGCATAAAAAATAAATTTATCAAAAATTCATCTTTTCTCTTAATTAAAAAATTATGCATAAATACTAAAAAGTATTTTTCATGAATATGATAAAAATCATTCTTTTTGCTTAAAATATCTAAACCTAGAATATGGCAGGAATTCCTCTTTTAGCATTATGCATAAAAATAAGATATGTATGTTTTTCTAAAAAACTTTGCCATAGCTTCGCTGCTATTATTGATAATTCTCAATTTCTAATTGAATAAAAACTTGTAATGAAAATATGATAGAAACTCTTCTTTTAAGCTTAAAATTAAACTATGTATACTTAGCATAATTATAACCATAATTATAAACATAATTATGACTATTCTCTCCCTTGATTAAACTAAATTAAACATTCCTCATTTCCAAAATTGTTAGTATAATCCGCTCCCCATTTAGAATGAGTTAAAGTAATTTTTTTTCTACTCATAAACAATCTAAAAAGAATTAACCATCATTTTTACTAACTCAAAATCATGAAAATATCAATTCTTATTTTCTAGCTCATCAAGCCCAGAGTTTAGATTTGAAACAAGAGATTATCATTGAGAAACATCCTTTTACTAAAGGATCCAGCCATAAAGATGATTAATCTTTTTAAGAGATATTTTCTTAAGGAAAATATTATAATTAAGCATCGAGATTAACTTAATTCTAATTAGACATTAAGAATCTTTGGGAAAGCTTGATTTGAAGAAAAACAATTACGTTGAAAGCTTCTCAAGCTTGAGAGGGGTTGAGAAGAAGAAAGTCATTGAGATAATTGAAAAAAAAACCATAAAAATTAGCCTTACCTCTAAGTTTGGCTTGATTCTTTAATTTTAGCAGTGAAGCCCCCAAGCAATCATTTGGCCACCAAGACGAGAAGAGCAATCTTCAAGAGTTGTTGGAGAGTAGAGAAGCTCCAAGCTCCCAAGAGAAGAGGGAAAATAAGGAATAATAGAAATATGCTTATTTTTAGGATAATATTGGCATGGTATAGCTCAAAGATGAAAATACAAAGGAATCGGGGTCTATTTATAGGAGGTGAGGGAGACCACTAACCAAGTCCAACTGGGTTCTCGAGCTTTCCAGCTTCAGTTTGACCCAATTTGGACAAGATTTGGACTAGTTTGGCTCCCTTTTGTGATCCAGTTTGTTCCAGAAGAGAGGAGAGATAAAAATATCACATTTTTTGAATTAAAAAATCCAAGCAATGATGAAGAAAAAGGTGCCTACTTGATGGGGCTTCACCAAGGTGTTAAAAACTCATCATTTCTCCTAAAGATCTCATTTTTTTTACTAATATAGCTTAATTTTCAACTAATAAACCTTGTACTCAGTCAACTCTTCGTCTTATGTGAGCATCTACTCATTTTTGGGTATTTTCTTTTATTCTTTGGATTTATCTCATACCAACACTTGGATTGATCCTATTGGCCCATTGGAACCTTAATTGGACCATGATCCAAAAATTTCTAAAATCTGGACCCTTAGGCTAAGGCCTTTAATACACATTTTTAATTGATTCCTAATGCATATTGGAGAATTTATTTTGAACTTAGGTTTCAGGGAAATATATCTTAGATATTAGGAGAATTTTTATATCCAAAATATCTTAAAATTGAATTACCTCTCTCTAGAATATTTCTTCTCTCTAGGCCAAAACAACGAAAAATAATATTTTCTTGCATTCTGAAATAGGGGATGATTACAGGTCTCCCACTTGAAAAACATGAGGAGGAGGAATCTTACATCCTCTCCCAATTGAAAAACGCGAGATTTCCTCAAAGTGGGGGTAATCTTTTACCAACTCTTCTTCTTTCTCCCAAGTGGCATCTCTTAAAAGGAAAAAATTCTCTGAGGACGCATAAAAACAAACTTTTTTTTTCACAAAATTTTAGAAAATTTTACCATAACCTCCTTTGTATGGCTGACCATTTCTCATTTTTATCTTTCTTCACTTAACTTAATTAACCCAATTTATAATTATAGAACTCTAATCTACATAATTTTCTAAATTCAAGAGAGTAAACAATAAGAAGAGTTTAATTAATCACTTAGTTAATCTTTCTAGGATTGAGAAAGGTTGGAATGTAAATAAGAGAAGGGGGTGGCCTTTTCATCAAGGCATAGCATTTGAACTTAATTCAATCATTTGCAAAACATAAAAATCAAGAAACCAATAAATTTTTCATTAAAATTTGTAAACAAAGTAAGAAAATTAGCTTACATGGAGCTTGTAAGCTCTCCTTTAGCTTGAGGGATTGAGGGTTCTACTCTTGTTTGAAGCAATAGTGGCCACCAATTCGATTAGGCCAAAGATAATTAAATTATTAAAAAATTGAATGTAGACGGCTCAGGACCAGGAGTAGAGTAATAGTGCATAAACACCATTAAGCTTTAACAAAAGAGGGATGCTTCTATTTATAGAAAAAAGTGAGCCTCTAACCAAGCAAATTGATTCTAGAATTTTCTAGATCAGTTTGGTCAATTTTTGACCATTTTTGGGTCAGTTCAGCTTACATTTTTGGATCTAGTTTTGAAACAGGAGAGATGAAAATATCTCATTTTATTGATTAAAAATTGGGGGTAATGATGAGAAAAAGGCGCCTACTTCATGAGGGGAGATCCCCACACTGAGGTGTCAAAATTCAGTTTTTTATTTCTTTTCTTTGGTCCTTAGTCCACTCTTCATGTTATGTGAGCATTAACTCATTTTTGGAGGGTTTTTCTTTTATTCTTCAATTTATCTCCTCCCTACATTTGGATTAATATCATTGGCATGTAAAACCTTTGTTTGGACCTTAATCCAACTTTTTTTGAAAACAGGGGCCCTTAGGCTAAGGTCTTTTGTGCACATTATAATTTATTTCTAGTGCACCTTAGGAATTTCTTTTTAAACTTCTGTTTAGGGAAAACTTATTTTAATAAGAAGGGATATTCTTCCATCCAAAGATATCTAAAAATTGAATCTAGAATATTTTCTCTCTCTAGGCCAAAACAAGTAGAAACAAGATCTTTTATTATTCTGAAAAGGGGATTGATTACAGGGGAAGAAACTAGATATCTTGAGGGGATGGGGAGGAATCTTACACTGATGCGAGACAATGATTCTCATTAAGAAAATATGGATTGTGGAAAAAAGGGTTTTCAGAATCAAACTCAAACGAGGAATTCTACTTACATAGAACCTTTGTTTTTTTAAAAGGTCTGTTTTATGCCAAAACGCTAGAGGAAGCATTTGGCTTGTGATTTAACTAAGAAGAGATTCATTGCAACAGCTGGGGCGGGGAGTCGTCAAGGGACGTCACTAGTCGTGGCAAAGCCTGCCGAGGTCTTGACCAACCTCGGTATGGTTAAAATGGTGCGCTTCTAGTACGATGGACGAGGACCGACAAAGCGATCTCTGAATGAAGTGCTAGGACACCTAAGTAGGATCCTAGAGGGTTCTGATGACTAGGTGATACACGGGCTCACAATTGCTAGGAAACCAATGCGTACGTTGAGGAAGATATGGATGAACTAGAAGGAAATTACTTTTGTGAACTGGATTTTGATATTGGATCTCATTGGTTGACCAGCTGGTCTTCAGCGGGCGGAGAGTCCGGATAATAATTTTTGTAAAACAATGGACTAGATATTTTGGAGGATTATGATAAAAAATACTATGGTTTCATTGAAAGATTGTTTTAAAGACAACCAAATCTGTTAAAATGGCAATTTCATATTGGGTGTGTAAGTGGTGTTACTACCTTGAATTTTTCTTGAAGCGCTAGCTAGGGAGCGTGGGAATATTTTTCCTCGGTACCGAGGACAAAACATAACCAAATTTATATAAAGGAATCCCACCAATATAGTGGTCGGCTAAACCCATGGGCCGGTGGATCGGGGGGTTCCTATGATACAGATAGATACGATTAAGTTATGTTAGTTAGATTAAGTCCTAGAAAGACTTTTGTTCTGTGGGAGGGAATCAACGATGGCTGTGCCTCGTTAAAGGGGGAAAAAAGTGGTGATTCTATGGAGCAAGTGCAAGTCTCTTCCTTGATCTGGCCATGTGACTTTCAGGTTTAGTCAGATCAGTTTGGTCAGTTAAGACCTTGACTCGTTAGATTAATTCTCCTGTTAAATGATTGTCCTAGTGGAATCGCCTATGCCTTTCGGGGGAGAGAAGTTTTTCTAGGTTTGGTTTCGGAGGAACCATCGGGCTAGTCTCTTGTCTAGACATCCGTGGGCGAGGTCCCAAGTGTGGATCCCTGCCCCGCGTGAGAGGCTGACGTTGCTTTCGTCAAAGGGGGCATCGCGGAGGGGGGCGTGGGTCTCACAGCTGGTATCAGAGCATTGTTGGAAGCTAAGAAGGAAAAATGAATTATATTAGAAATTTATAAAATAAAAACTCAGAAAGAGCATTTATGAAAATTTCCTCCCCAACCGCTCAGGATGTCCAGTATCTTCCCCTGTAAGCAAATCCCTCTTCAAAAATATAAAAGATCTTGTTTCTACTTGTTTTGGCTTAGAGAGAGAAAATATTCTAGAGAGAGGTTATTCAGATTTTAGATATTTTTGGATGGAAAAATATCTCTTCTTATTAAAATAAATTCTCCCAAAACAGAAGTTCAAAAAGATTTTCAGAAGGTGCATTAGAAATCAATTATAATCTATTCAAAAGGCCTTATCCTGGGAGTTCAGATTTTCAAAAAAAATTAAATTAAAGTTCTGAGGGGCCAATTAGATTCATCCAAATGTATGGAGGAGATAAATGAATAAATAAATAAAATCTCCCTAAAAATGAGTAAATACTCACATAAGATGAAGATTTGACTAAGAACAAGGACAAGGATATTAGTTAAAAAAGAAAAGATATTTAGTGAAATGATGCATTTTTGACACCTCAATGTGGAGGAATTTCCCTCACGAAGGAGACGCCTATTTCACATGTGTGGTGGAGTTTTAAACTCACAAATTATGAGATATTTTTATCTCTCCTCTCTCCTGCTTCAACTAGATCCAAAAAGTAAGCTAAGCTGACCTAAAAATAATAAAAAATTGACCAAACTGATCTGAAAAATTCTAGAGTCAGTTTGCTTGGTTAGAGGCTCACTTTTTCCTATAAATAGAAGCCTCCCCCTTTTTTAAAGCTTAATAGTGTTTTATGCACTGTTACTCTGCTCCACCCCAGAGCCAAGAACTATGAATTTCTTAATAATTCATTAGTTTTTGACTTTTCCCTCTTCTAAAGAATTGGTGGCCACTCTTGTTGCAAACAAGAGTAGATCCCTCAAACCATGAAGCCAAAGTAAAGCTCTCAGAAATTTATGTAAGTTAGAAATCTTACTTTTTCTTTATTCTTTTAATGGTTTTCTAATTTTTGTTATCTTTAAAATGATAATCTGAAGCTATGCCTTGCTGGAAAGGCTTTCTCCCTCTCTCAGTCTTAAATTCGGTCCTTCTTTATCCTAGTTAAGTACTCTAACTGTTGGAATTAAACTTTTCATATTGTTTCTCTTTTTTTAAAAGTGAAATTTGATTAGTTTAGAGTGCTTTAAAACCAATTGGGGATAGTTTTTAAGTAATTTTAAGTTAGGAAAAATTGAAAAATGGTCAGCCATACAAAGGAGGTTATGGAAAATTTTTCTAAAAATTGGTGAAATAAGTTTTATCTTTTATTATCCAAAAAGAGTAATCCCCACCAATTGTGTATTCTGAAAGTGTAATTTTGATTTTATGCATAGAAAGATGCATAAAGAAATTTATTTTTATTTCAAAAGATTTATTTTCATGAATTTTAATTTTATGCATAGCAAGAAATTTATTCTTATTTCAAAAGAGTTATACTCATCAATTTTCATTTTATATGAGCTTCCGGTACAGTGGATGAGGGACCAAGGAAGCGGCCTATGAGTGAAGCGCTAGGTGACCTGTGGAGAATCCTAGAGGGTGCTGACCATACGGTGCTCGGGCTCTGGGTCGCCGAAGATACCCACAAGTACGTCAGGGAAGATATTGGAATAAGGATTAAGAGTTGTTTTCTGAAGTCGGGCATAGATCTAGTTGATTGACCTTGCTGGTCCTCAACAGATGAGTCCATGGCTCTTTTATATGGATCCGTTGGTTGATCTTGCTGATCTTCACAACGGAGATTCCATTTTGATATGTGAATATATTGCCGGTTACTATGAGCTTGGAACTATCGAAAAGACCCTTGAGTGAACAAGTGGTGAGCATTCTGGTTGCCAATGATGCCATAGGTACACCGATGAAGGAATGTTTGGAAATAAGGATTCAACTGGATAATTAGAGGATTATGATCAGTGATACTATGGTTTCATTAAATGATTGTTTTAAAGACTGTTGAATGTGAGAAAAAGGCAATTTCATATTGGGTGTGTAAGTGGTGTGACTAGTTTTAAGTTTGCATGAATATCCGGCTAGGGGGCCTGGGAACTCTTTTCCCTGGTACTCGGGAACAACCTAACCAAATTCTTAATTGGATACCATCACTACAGTGGTTGGGCGGTTGGCTAACCCATGGGACTGGCTGGACTGATGGATCCCAAAAATGAGACCAAATTTCTATTGGTATGATACATGAAGTAAATCTCGGATAAAAATTGTTCTATGAAAAAGAATCAACGGGGCTGTGCCTCTCAATGAGTTGGGAATGTTCTCT
This sequence comes from Cibotium barometz, assembly GCF_041138505.1. Classification (NCBI taxonomy): domain Eukaryota; kingdom Viridiplantae; phylum Streptophyta; class Polypodiopsida; order Cyatheales; family Cibotiaceae; genus Cibotium; species Cibotium barometz. Next base: position 52,959,941 of record NC_141052.1, on the reverse strand, counting down.
CGAGTTTGAATAAAAATCTTGAATGCCTTGTATTGTGGCCCAAGACCACGTAGACACACTTCCACCTTATTATCATCATCAACAAAAACACCAATTGATGCAAGGGATTCCACAATGCCCTTAATCTTCAAGGCATAATCATTCATAGACATATTCTTCTTCTCAACAATATGAAGCTCATTCTTCAATTGAATATTTTTTGCCTTGGTGTTAGTTTCATATACAGCTTCACCAAGGTGTCCCCCATGCCTCCTTAGGTGACTTGGCATCCTGTATATGCCCAATCATGGTGTCCTGTATACTAATAGAAAACCAATACATGACTTTCCTTGCTCTTTTATTCCAATCCTTAAACTCTTTTACATTTGCAACAATTGGATAAATCTTTGATATCTCTGGTGCCTCCTCATGTTCACCTTCAATGTAGTCCCAGTAACCTTTTCCCATAAGGAAAATTTGTCAACCTAAACCTCCAAGCATGGAAGTTGTTCTTTTCAATCTCCTCTGCAACAATCTGGTTTATTCCATCATTTGACATCATTTCTGCAACACAAATTTACCAAAAACAGCACTCTTGTTTGACCTGTACAAAAATTGATGTATTCTCTCTACACACCGGTTCTATACTGCACCCAAACTGTCACAACTAGTGACCTCAATTTGAATACATACACCCAATGGCAAATTTGAGACCTCTTTGTAGTACACACAGTGTCTGCACAACAAATCGCCCTTCCTACAGTTCCAAAAATAGAGTTCTATAGAGAATCGAAACTTACTTGTAGTGCTGGTGAATGCTTGCGAACTAAAAAATGGAGGTCTAGACGCGCTCGAAACGTGTTTTCGACCCAAAAATAATTGTCTAACAAACCCTATAGTTGCCTTGTAACTCTTCTCCTACGACGAAATCTCTTCTCATACGACGAAATCTCCTCAATCGAAGTTTGTTTGCCGGTGCCTCCCAAAGAACTCCCGACAAAGGTGTAGTAGCCAACACAAAGGGGGAAGAGTAAATGAAGCTCTTACCCTTGTACCGCTTCCTGTGCTTCTCTTGCTTGCTGCTCAACCCTTATCATGAACCAGCTCTGATACCATGAAAAGATGCAGAGGAGAAGAGAGCTTGAGCTCTTGCAAGCACACACACACTCACACAAACCCTAGAAGAGAACACACAAGGTGAGAGGCTAAAAATTCTTCTTCTTCTTCACACAATAAAAGAGGTCTACAAAGAAGATAAAGTGACTAACACACATAATAGAGTATATACAAGCGGTCCATAATGTGAACACGCTAAGAGGAGTGGGTAGATGTGGACTAATTGGTGTAGTCCAACTGTCGAATCTCTGACGAAGATATGTCGATGCCAGCTACCAAACCCGCCAATGATATAAATGTCGAAAGGTCATGTAGGCACCTCATGAGTGTCATCTCATGTTCAGCTTGACATCTCAACAGCCACTACTCTCTGGTTTTGCCAGTGATGGTGATAATTTTACTGATGATCTAGCAGATGCTGATGCATGCCAAGAAGCCAACAGGATGCATAAAGAAACTAATGTCATTGAAGTAGAAAGTATCAAAGAATTAAGGATTTTTTAGAGTACTACGCCTGTCAATATGGCATTTACAATTCGAGACACAAGGGTTATTACCAGCTTAGATGCAGCTCATTTATTTTTTTTGCGATGTTGTGGGATACTGGAATTCATAGATACAATCGTCAATGTAGCACTATGGTATGTTGGCATGATGTGTTGTATTATGATTTCTAATCCTAATTCTATTTTTCACAAATCCTAATTCTATTTTCTTGCAAATCCTAATTCTAATGTTTATCACTTCTACCAGAAGAGATACAGAATAGTACATATGTTGTTGATCCCCTCATATCAAGGCAATTGTAAAATGAGGGGATATCATTTTTGGATGTCATGGCCTGGATTCAAATGGTCAACCTTGATATGGCAAGAATTATTGTCACAGCTTATAATGAAGAGTAAGTCTTGTGTTGTTAAGTTATAGATTGACAACATATATTACGTAATTTGTATGTGTTTTTTTATATGTCACGACTTATAATGAAGAGCGAGTCTCATGTTAAGTTATAGATTTACAACATATATTAGGTAATTTGTATGTGTTTTTTTATAACACCTATATCTTGTTTGTTTTTTCAGCCAACATTAGAGTTTTCTACTGTACGACATTGCCCAAAATATATGTTACTTTGATTCAAGGATATCATGGTCGCTTTAGATAGTAAGTCCCTATTGAAACATCCCTCTTCCACAAGCATATATATAGATTTATTTAAGCAGGATAAATTAATGCTTGTTTTGTCGACCTCTCAGATGTGCTCAAAAGTTTTCATCATCAATTGTGGAACACCTTTTATTGGAGCCAAGTCTTGTTCAAAACATGAGATACTGAAGGATAAGGGTGCCAGTCGAGCCCACAAATGTCATTTGTGGATGGAGGATGTGCCTAAATGCATTTCTTTTGTTAAAAAATATTTTTAATATTCATGATGTAAGTTATGTTTATAATCCACATCTCCATCATCTAATGTAGCTATCAGGTTTCTGACAAAACATTTTCCTTTGTGTACAGGAACTTAATTTGCACAAATATAATCCGTTGCATGTAAAACAAATCAAAACCAAAGCTGTACAAAAAATTATTTTTGTGATCCATGATCCTGCAAAAGAAGAGATCAAACGAGCAAGTGAATTCATAAAACGGAAGTCGAAGAGTGAAGGGTCAGCAAAAGAGGAAAAATACTAAAGGGAAGTTGAAGCACACGAAGTTGACTCTAAGTATGGAAAGATTTTTTTATCATTTCATCATATTTTTGATTAATTTTAATTAATTAGATTAATTTAATTTATATTGGGTTAATTTGAGTGCATGTGTATTTTCTATTAGTTGCTTGATCTCATTTGAAGTACCTTGCCTCCTAGAATTTGCTCTCCAAGCATTGTCCTAGTCCAAATTGGACACCCTAATCCTACAACCACCCTTAATTTCTCAAAATCTCATTGATGAACTGGTGCTTGTGGATGCATCTTTTTAAATAACAAATATAGTTCAACCTACAATACAAAACCATCGTTAATAGGTTAAACATTTGGTTTGAAACTAGTTTGTAGTTATAGGTTCCTAGGTGTATGCACGTGGTTAACCAACCAGTATCTTATTGGTTTAAAACTAGTGTTGTCTAAAGCAAATCTAATCTTTACCTTATATGTAATGCATTTTTTATAGAGCTAATGTTCCAAATGGTATCATACCCCGGTACAAAACATTGGTATCATATGGCCACCCCAAATTCTCCTTCCGGTCTTTACCTGGTATTGTACCAATGTTTAACCAATTTAATACTAGTTAGAAAAAGTGCTAAATACAGAGTACATTAGAGGAGACCATGCTCTTAAGCCAATATGATAGCAGTGTTTAACCGACAACTAGTCTTTTCCCTATCAGTAGTGTTAGTTGTATATCATTCCACAACCAGTATCATATTGGTTTGGGACTGGTATGATACTGGTGAAAATCTTGTTAAGCTTGTTTTTGCTATAGCCTAAGTGTATACAACTTGTTTTCCATCAAGTATCTTACTAGGTTAAA